>NC_141141.1:164563183-165853183 GCF_053477565.2 Lygodium microphyllum | reverse complement strand
GGAATCCATAATGATGTGCCTATAGAACATCCATCATACCAAAATTATAGAAGTGGTCCTCCAATTTATGGGAGCAATGTTGTGCATGATGGGCATATTAAAGTGACATCCTTTAGTGGGCTATGGACCAAAAGCCCTATAATGTGTCCACTCGTCCACCTGTGGGACACGTCTTAGCAGCCCATCCGAAAGAGAGTCTAGAAATCGTCACCTGGAACTCGCAAGGAATGTCACAATATTTGGCCGTTCCCACTCAGGATCGACCTGAAGTCAGGGTTTCTTTCCAATCAGCAAAGTCTCTTGAAAGTAGCTAGCATCGAGCTCCAGCTGACCCACTTTGAGTAGGAACAACAAAGTCGAAGTAAATTTATGCTGCACTTGGTTCATGAAGAATGGAAAATGAGAGGGGTGCGAAGCTCAACCTCTCTGCCCATAAGGCATAGTCCCATTCCGTTCCCCTAAAAAAGCATAAATCAGGATTCTAACTCTACTAACACTAGGTCTTCATAGTCTCGTTTTCACGTCTTTTGAGAAAAGTTCCCAGCTAACCAGAACCACCCTTCCATAGGAGGACCCAAGTCACGTCCATCACACTTTCCTCGAGTTGCTTAGTTATGCAAAAGCAGCTTCCTTAATTAATCAATTTAAACACAGGTTCCTTCACGTAACTTAGGCACTGACACAAAAAAACAATATCAAGAAAGTTCATTTTTTAGATATCTGATCTTTATTTATCATAGTCCCGAAATACATCAAGTATCACGCACGAAGGCTATCCCAGCAATCAACAGGATTGCTGCTCCAAGTTCCGCCCATAGACTAGTACACGAGCCTCGAGACCCCATCTCGAGTCACGTCAGCCTCTTATGCAGGATCCGAAGGCAAGGAATTTACAGCCAAAGCCTCCCCTGGTACCCAAGCGTTCTCCCACTCCAAGAACCACCCACAGAGAGACCTCTCGCGGTGAGTTAGGTCCATATACCTAGCATGGCTAACAACCCCATTGAATAGGGCTAGGCAGGCAGTCGGAGATAACTGAATATGCCTCTCCCTCCAGGCTGATAACCTGAAGCATTAAGTGTTTTTCCTTGAATTAGTGCCTTGAGCAAAGAAGTTCAAACAATGTACCTAAGTGTACAGTCACAATCAATTCAGAGGTCGTTTCCATGACCAACTGCTAAGGTGTGATTCCTTCTTTCCGAATGCTCCCAGCATTCGATCCTGGATGTGATGCCAGGAGGTATATTACATGGTGGATTTCGTGCCACGGTGGATTTCGTGAGGTTTTACGGTGGATTCCGTAAACTTTTATTATTGGGGCTCATACACAAAGTGGATTCTTTGTGCGAGAAGTTGATGGGGACGCCTATTCTTTTCGGGCGTTTCGTTAATTTAGTGTGTAGGTGGGTGATTCCATAGCAGGTGATTCTTCAAAATACATATTAAATTAATAAAAGTTTATGAGTTTAGAGTGTGCACTCGTGGTAAATTAAGGTTAGGATTGATTTCTAACCAATTGATTTATTTATGTAGCTGAAGACTACTAGGTATTCACTTTTGTCAGTTTAATTGTATTATTTTACTAACGATTGTGAATTCTTCAGTTGATGTGTAGAGATAGCAGCAGTGGCAGTGGAAAGCATTGGAGGATAGTGTGTATTCGAGTTATCATCTATATTTTGATGGGCGCATACCTTAGGCATGGCGTCTATATTTTGTCGCGCCTATTTATTAAGGCGTTGGATATTTATTTATTATTTTTGTATGCGCATGGGCGCACGATTATGATATTTGTATTTGGACATTGTATTGGGTATGCCTGACTCCTTGGGCGGCCGCCCATTAGCTTTATTTCTACTTGGCACTAAAGCAAACTCAAAAGCCAAAAGTATGCTATTTTGTAATTTGGGCTATTATTTGAGCTTGAAGATGATTAATACATAAAATACATGATTTGCGGAGCACTCACACAAGGTATGGGAGAAGATTGCACTCAATTGGTCTCTTAATCATGTCGTGCATGCTTTTTATATTGAGTTTTGTGCAAAAAGTAGAGTTCTTTTGTTCTTGAGGACCTTCTGACGCTTACTACGCGCGCTTACGACATCCGATCTGTACACTAGTGGTATCAGAGCAAAGCTGAGATCGAGAGCTTCCAATCGCTACCCATCTTGCGCGAAGGCGGAGCTCCTGGAACGAACCAGCTCTATAGTCAATTTTATCGCGAACGATCGATACGGGTGGATTCTTGGCGGTCAAAAACCTCTGTCTACAGCCTCTGATCGTGAAGGACCAGCTTGAGGAAGCGGAGGACATCATCAACATCTTCTCCTTCAAGACTTTTTTCCACAGAAAGAACAGTAAGCTTCATCATAACTAAAAGTTCAAAGGCTTAAGTTAAATCTTGTTAAGCTTTATTAGAAGCTTAAAAAGTTTCAATCATAAAATCGGCGGCAGCAGTAGCATCTTCTAGACGAAAACAACGGAAAAAATGGGTCCCCCCCTCAAAATTCATCGATTAATTTAATCCTCTTAAGCTTAAGTCACTTAAGCTTTACAAAAGCTTAATCACTAAAGTCTTCCAAGTCTAGAACTTCTACAAGTCAACTAAGTCCACAGAGATCAAAATAGATTAACTTCAATAACTCCCATAAGGACTATTCCTACGCAGAAGCACAGAACTACAAAATTGCTCCGTGGAAGACTATGTTCACATACGCAAACTTGCTGAACCAGTTTCAGCACACGCAGAAGGTCATACGCAGTTTCTACAAAGACTATGAGCACCGCAATCGCAAAAGACAAAGACCGTATAAGCCAAACAAACAGTATATTGGGGAATATGAGAATTTTCCATAAGTTTGGGACACGTGGTCAAATCTTTGGATTTGTCATAACTTGAACACTATAACTCCAAATCAAGTGCTCTATAGCTCAATAGATTCCATTTTTCAAGCGCTTTCTAATGATAAGTCACATCATATGGTTTTGAGAAACTTATGGGCATGTTATCCGAGTGCCACCTTTTTAGTATTCAAAAAATGGGAATTGGGAGATTCCCAAACTCACTAATATTGTGTTAACAAAAATCTATAAGCTTTGTATACCTGACTTTGAGCTACGCTCATCCCGCTAATCAGATTTTGAGAATGTGAGGTCTTTTGGATTTTTACAGGATGACGGAACAAAATATGGACGATTTAATGGCTGAAGGTGATCTTCTCGAACCTACCATGGAACAAAAGTTGGATTTAATTATGATGCAGCTTGATGAAGAACAAAGAGCCCGACAAGCTTTGCAAGTTCAACTAGCCAATTTGCAACGATCTACCACCGATAAAGATGGACCACAACCCGAAGATCTTATCCGACATACCATAGAGACTCCATACAAAGAGGCTGTTTGAGTGTGATTGCTGATTCTCAACACCCCTCCTCAATCACAACTGGAAAAGGCACAAAGTGTGTAGAGGCTGTAATGAGAACCACCTGCAAAGTGTGGGCATACCACAGACATGGTAAAACACCAGAGGTTGTCACAAAAAAAAGGCTAAGTGTGGGTACCATAAACATGGTGGACATCCAGAGGCTGTAACAGGGGCCTCACAAAGTGTACATGGACTGTAATGCCAAGTTACATAAGGAGTTTACAAAGCTTATGGCAGGAAGCATTAGGGCAAGGAAGTACAAGGCTTTTAAAACAGTCTATCAGAATTATGAGAGTACAAGGACTGATGAGTCTTGTCCTTCCGATCCTGGTGGTCTTCATCTTCATCTTCTTCTTCCTTTGCTCCATTTTCTTCTTCTTCTTCTTTGACTGCGACTAGATAGGCCTTTTGGGATCTCTTTCTTACGTGGCAGAACTTCTCGGTGTGTCCGGTCCTTTTGCAGAAGTCGCAGAAGAGCTGATCCTTCTTGCCTTTGTACTTGTTGCCAACATATAATGCATGCTCATCTCTAGAGGTACTTGGTTCTTCCTTAGTTTTTATCTTCTTTTCTTCTTCTAACAGTGATGCCTGGATATCAACAAGTTCAGGATTTGGCATGTTGATTAAAGTTGTTGATACATTATTATATTCAGGAGGCAAACTCTTAAGTAGAACACCGATGCAAACATCTTCATCCATTTTAATGTTGATTCCTGCAAGTTGGGTTAGGAATCCTTCCATGTAATTAAGATGTGTGGCAAGTGATGTGCTGGACTTCATTTCAAGCCTGAAGAACTCAATCAGGAGACCATACTTTGATGATTTAGATTGTGCACCGAACAGGGTGTCAAGTCTTTTCCATGTATCCTGTGAGGTCTCACAGTTATCCACATGATGGATATAACTGTCGTCTAGCTCCAGTTTGATAATGGCCTGGGCTCTATCATCATTCTTTTGCCAAGTAGTTGCAAGGTCCGCGTCCTGAGGTTTCTTCTCTTTGCCATTTGTGATGGCCCAGAGACCCTTTTTCATCAAGATGAGCTTGATGCGGGTTTGCCAGGTGTGGAACCCGACTCCTTTGAATCGAGCATTTGGAGAGTCTTTTCCCATGTTGAGGTTAGAATTTTGAGATTTTATCAGTAGAAGAGCAGATTGCAATGTGTCAAGAGACACAGTTAATGACAGTGTGAAAACACACTATGTCAGTGTTGATGTTGAGCTTGATTCTTCTTGTTCGATCGTTCTTCAATCTTCTCAGGTCCTTCCCCTCCTTGATTTGATGCTGGGTCAATGGATTAGAGTGGGATTTAGCTTGGTTTAGTGTCAAGAGTGAGAAAAATGAGGAAAAAAGAAGCTTGAGAGATTTTGGCTATGGCTGACAGTTTAGGGTTTCAGAGAGAGGCCTGGTTTTTTGCAGATTGCAGGAGCTATGGTTGATCATTTCTAAAACTTTTTTTATGGAAATGTAGCTCTTTCCAAGGCCTATCAAAGCCCTATGATCTTCATCAGCATCGCGACGTGTGCAGGTGGAATATGACGTATGAATCAGCAGCAGCGCAATCTGGACATCGACGACGAATTTTCGCAATGCTGGATCTGTAGCTCACCAATATTGGTGTTTGAAGTGATAGGATGTCGCGCCCTAAGTCAAGGAACATTTCTCCATAAGAAAGAAAGTGAAGATATGCCCTGTAAGTGGAGATCCAGCTCCTCCAACAGAGGTAGGTTGCAGGTTGGCTATGGCTGCCAAGGGGTAGAGAGTGAAAATGGAGTTGGAGATGAAGTCATACACTTGAGCTGAGCTGGATAGAGATTGTGAGAAACTAAGAGAGTAGAGAGAGGACCTGAACCATGCTAAGCCATGCTCAGCTGAGCTTTGATACCATGTTAAGGTTACGAGATCTAGAGCATGGCAGTTGGTTATGGTGGATGGAAAGAGAAGAGTGGACTCATGATGGAGAAGACCAAGACACTGTTTGTTACACAAGTGAATTAGGTTCCAAGATTGAGACTTGGACTCATAAACACAATCTTGTGTATGTGGACAATGACACTGACACTTCACTGAAAAGAAAAGAGTACTATCATTACATTAAGAAAGGAAGCAAGTACAATGCTTTATAGGAAAGTAGGAAACTGTAGTAAGCACCATTGTGCATATGGGATAAGTTAGCCTGCATATCCTTGACCCTGAGACTCCATACAAAGAGGCTGTTTGAGTGTGATTGCTGATTCTCAACAAATACACTGAACGAAGGAATTTTCTAGTTGTACCTTTGCAGTCCATTGATATTATCCTAGGTATGCCTTGGCGTCATCAGTATAATCCTGACATAGATTATTCCATGCATTCAATTAAAATTCATTTTCAAGGAAAGCAAATTACATTGCATGGTATGCATGCATCTAATAATTTTCCACTGCTTACTCATACTCAAGCTAAACGTGCATTACGTAAAAGTAGTAAATATTATTTAATTTGGGTGAATGAACTTCAAGCTAAAGAAAAACATATGCATCCTAGGCATACATAATTTCTTGCTCAGTTTTAAGATTGTTTTGCTGATGATTTACCACCTGGACTACCACCTTCATGTCCTAAAGATCACAAAACAGATTTAATTCCTTGTACACAACCACCATGTAAAGCACCATATATGCATAATCAAATTGAACAGAAAGAAATTCAAAATCAAGTAGAGGAATTGTTAAATAGAGGATTAATTAGACCTAGTAGTTCTCCATTTGACGCACCTATTTTATTGGTAAAGAAGAAGAATAATACTTATCGCATGTGCATAGATTATTATGCCCTGAATAGAATTACTGTTAAGAATAGATATCCAATTCCTAGGGTAGATGATCTTATGGATAAACTACAAGGTTCTACCATATTTAGTAAGATAGATCTTAAATTTGGTTATCATCAAGTGAGATGAGATAAATCTGATATATTCAAAACTGCATTTAGAACACAATTTGGACATTATGAATTTCTAGTGATGCCTTTTGGATTGACTAATGCACCTGCTACATTTAGTCAAATGATGAATCACATATTTTTGAAATATCAGCATTGTGTTATAGTATTTTTTGATGATATATTGGTATTCAATAAAAATGAGAAAGAACATTATGAGCATCTGTCTTTAGTTTTCAAGTTGTTAAAAGATAATCAATTCTATGCTAATCCGGAAAAGAGTGAATTCTTTCAAACGGAAATTGAATATCTAGGTCATATTTTTTCATCAGAAGGTATTAAGGTTGACCTTAAGAAGATAGAAGCAATATTAAATTGGCCCATACCCAAAAATGTGCATGAGTTACGTTATTTTCTAGGTCTTGGTAGTTTTTACAGGAAGTTTGTGCGAAATTTTTCATTACTTGCTTTGCCTTTGACTAAAATTTTAAAGAAAGGTATTGTTTATCAACAAAAATCTTTTGATTTATTGAAACTTTCATTAACCCATGCTCCTGCATTACAACTACCTGATTTCAATAGGCCATTCTTTTTAGTAGTTATTGATGCTAGCAGATCTGGAATAGGAGCCATACTTATGCAAGATAATCATCCCATAGCCTATTCTAGCTGTAAACTGAAACCAATCGAGCTTAAATATTCTACTTATGATAAAGAATTGTTAGCTGTTGTACAAGCCTTACGTCAATGGAAACATTATTTAATGGGTTCTGAGTTTATAATTAAGACGGACCAAGAAAGCATTAGACATATCCTTAGTCAACCCCAAATCTCTAACCGACATATCAAATGGGCAGCTTTCATTCAAAGTTGTCATCCCCTTATCCAATATCAACTAGGAAAAGAGAATGTAGTAGCTGATGCTTTAAGTAGAAGACCAACCATTCATAATATCTCTGTCATATCATTTAATTACCTTATCCCTATGAAAGATAATTATCATCATGATATTACTTTTCAATCTGATTGGAATAAATTAGTTGCAAATAACTGGATTCCTATTGATTCACTGTCTTACAATGATGGATTCATGTTTTATGAAAAGAGATTATGTGTTACAGTTCCATTTAAATCTCTTGTTTTGAATGATATTCATTGTCCTCCATATCAAGGTCATAGAGGCATTATCTCTACTTTACGTACATTGACTGAAGATTTTTATTGGCCACATATAGACACTGATATATCTAACTTTGTTTCTGAATGTTTAGTTTGTCAAAGAGTTAAGAGACATCATGGTAAACAATATGGTTTACTAATGCCTTTATCTATTCCATCACGATCATGGGAACAGATTTCTATGGATTTTATTATTGGTTTACCTAACACTAAAGCTAACCATGATATGATTTGGATTGTTGTAGACAGGTTTAGTAAACAAGCATATTTCATTCCATGCAAGAAAACTTTAACAACATCTCAAGCAGCTCAGTTGTTTTTGAAAACTGTTTTTACTAATCATGGTTTACCAAAAGTTATTATTTCTTATTGTGATTCTAGATTCTGTAATAATTTTTGGATTACTTTATTTGTTAACTTAGGAACAAAGATTGATTTTTCATCTACGTTTTATCCTGAAACCAATGGTCAAACAGAAGCTACTAACAGTACTATTTTAGATCTTTTACGTGCTTACACTATTTCAAAACCACATACATGGGATACACATCTATATTTACTTCAATTTGCATATAACAATACACCACACACAGCTACAAAGAAAGCACCGTTTGAAGTTATTTATGGTTATAGATTGCCCACACCTATTGCATCATTATCAAATAAAATTCAGGCTGCTGATGATATTGCTAATATGCACGCTACTATTTTCGATAAAGTTAAAGATATGATTGCCAAAGCCCAGCAATCATATACAAAACAAGCAAATAAGAAAAGACAGGCCATGAATTTTAAAGTTGATGACTATGTTTGGTTAAGAATAGAAAAACATAGATTACAAAGTGTAGATAAACACCTAGTTGTGAAATTAGCACTTAGATTCTATGGACCATTTAAGATCATTCGCAAAATCAATGATAATGCATTTAAGTTAGAACTACCACCACATTGGAAAGTTCACAACACCTTTCATATTAGTTTATTACGACCCTTTAGAGGCCAATTACCTGTACATCCTATTTATGAAAACCCACCTTTGTTAAATGAAGAGATTCAAATCCTTGAGCTTGAAGCTATTATAGATACTGACTTTATGACCACTAGAACTGGCCATAGATATTCTAGATATTTGTTCAAGTTTAAAAACCATCCTATTGAAGAGGTCCAATGGATCACGCTAGAGACTTACATGCTTTTCCCACTCTGTTAGCTCCACATTGAGCTAATAGCAATTGAGGACAATTGCTATCCCACCCTGGGGGTATGATTCCAAGAGGCATATTACACGGTGGATTCCATGCCACGGTGGATTCCGTGAGGTTTTACGGTGGATTCCGTAAACTTTTATTATCGGGGCTCATACACAAAGTGGATTCTTTGTGCGAGAAGTTGATGGGGATGCCTATCCTTTTCGGGCGTTTCGTTAATTTAGTGTGTATGTGGGTGATTCCATAGCGTGTGATTTCACAAAGTACATATTAAATTAATAAATGTTTATGAGTTTAGAGTGCGCACTCGTGATAAATTAAGGTTAGGATTGATTTCTAGCCAATTTATTTATTTATGTAGCTGAAGACTGCTAGGTATTCACTTTTGTCGGTTTAATTGTATTATTTTACTAACGATTGTGAATGCTTCAGTTGATGTGTAGAGATAGCAGCAGTGGCAGTGGAAAGCATTGGAGGATAGCGTGTATTCAAGTTATCATCTATATTTTGATGGGTGCACACCTTAGGCATGGCGCCTATATTTTGTGGCACCTATTTATTAAGGCATTGGATATTTATTTATTATTTTTGTATGCGCATGGGTGCACGATTATGATATTTGTATTTGGACATTGTATTGGGTATGCATGACTCCTTGGGCGGCCGCCCATTAGCTTTATTTCTACTTGGCACTAAAGTAAACTCAAAAGCCAAAAGTGTACTATTTTGTAATTTGGGCTATTATTTGAGCTTGAAGATGATTAATACATAAAATACATGTTTTGCGGAGCGCTCACACAAGGCATGGGGGAAGATTGCACCTAATTGGTCTCTTGTTTATGTCGTGCATGCTTTCTACATTGAGTTTTGTGCAAAAAGTAGAGTTCTTTTGTTCTTGGGGACCTTCTGACGCTCACTACGCGCACTTACGGCATCTGATTTGTGCACCAGGATCGTTCGCGACTTGGCGAGATTCCAAGGGCTTGGCAAGCTAGGTTGCTTATTTCCCCTTTTTCTTTGGGTTAGGATTCATACCCTACTGACCCTAACTGTCCTTACCTTAGGTCTCCTTGTAAAGTAGATCATGGACAACCCCGTCGTCCTCGGTTGGTCAGCTTGCTCTGGTTATCTCTAACATCCCTTGAAGTACCTAGGTACCTTTATCTTTGATCTTAATTGATCAAGATTTTCTATCCCTTTGACCATGGCTGGTCAAGATGGTTCTGTTTAGAACAGTTCCTACTCTGATTTAAGTATAATCTTCTTAAGCCTTCTTAATAATGCTCACAAGCGCTTAAGCTTTTACCTATCCCTCTTGAAGTCACCAAGGACTTTGACATGGGTCTCATGGATCTCATTCCCATTTGGTAAATTACAAACAATGCAACGTAATGCCAGGCCTTCATTTCAATGCTTACAATTTTGATATAGTCCATACGATAATTTTTGCCACACATGTAATGCCCTCTAAAATGCATTTTAAGCAGGAACTTGTGCAAGAAGCAATGCACTTTATGTAGGAATTCTTGCAAGACGTTTTTGGTAATTTATGATGCAATTATCTAATCAATTTCACCTATTATGATGTCATCTTACAATGGAAATTATCTTGCTCGTTACATACATCACAACTAAAGTTCATATCTAGAAATTTATCAAACATGCAATTAATGTGATGCATGTGAATATGATTTTTTTTTTGTGATGATTATAACCTACAATTTAATAATAGAGCAATCTGGGTTTGGAGTGATGCCGTGATTCCCATGGTATTGATGCATGTTGAACCGTTCACGGTTGCGGTGCCACTTGTTTTGAACCTTCATCCATGCTTGCATGGTTTCCGGCCATCCTTGTGGAACTACGCTTTAGGGCCATACTCGAAGGCACGTGTACGAGGGATAGAGTTCTCACACTCTCCTATGCAAAATTCTCGCCGCCTCTCCTTGAGTGGGAAAAAAAATAGTGAAGGAGCATGGGCGTATTTTCGAAAATTCTTCTTCTTCTTCTTCTTCTTCTCTTCTTCTCCTCTCTCTCTCTTCTTCTTCTTCTTCCCCTCTCTCTCTTCTTCTTCTTCTTCTTCTTCTTCTCCTTCTTGCTCTCCCTCTTCTTCTTCTTCTCTTCTTCTCTTCTCCTCTTTCTCTTCTTCTTCTCTTCTTCTCTTCTTCTCCTCTCTCTCTTCTTCTTCTTCTTCTTCTTCTTCTTCTTCTCCTTCTCCTTCCCTCTCTCTCTTCTCTCTATATATATATCTCTCTCTGTCTCTGTCTCTGTCTCTCTCTCTCTCTCTTCTTCTTCTTCTTCTTCTTCTTCTTCTTCTCCTCTCTCTCTCTCTCTTCTTCAGCGATGATCACGAGGGGGGGTTCTGACGACGAGGGAGGGGGTGGGGGCGCTATCCAGGATGACGAGGGGGGCTTGCTGCTTGTCGAGCCGAGGGAGCAGAAGGATCCCCTTTTAAAGAGGTGGAGGAGGGTGGTATGGGGGGGGGGGGGGAGATGGCCGTTAACAGCTGCCACCTCTCCCACCTGGGGGGCTGCATGTCCCCCCTTTTCATTAACTCCTTCTCTCTCTCTCTCTCTCCCCCTGCCATGCAGTCGAAAGGGGGAGAGAGAGGGAGAGTAAATTTTTTAAAAAAATTGAAAATTTTTAAGGGGGATTCGCATGGGGGAAGGCACGATGAATATTACAAGCCCTTTGAGGGAGACCATTGTTGTGTCATGGAGGAAGAAGCACAAGTACATGGGGGAAGACACGACGAATATAACAAGCCCTTTGAGGGAGACCATTGTTGTGTCATGGAAGAAGAAGCACAAGTACATGATGCAAGCTACACATAGTTGAACAAAAACACAATTTCAAGAAGAACAAGTGATTGGATAAAAGTAGATGGATTACATGGAAGAGATAATGTAGCATAAAGCCTCTTTCTTTCCTGAAAATGACAAATTCGGCTCCATTTTGCATGACTTTCTTGAGTTGGATAGTCATCCATCGATGAATATACTGGCGTTTAGAGATCCTTAAGTGCTTTCCATTGGGAGCCTTGAAAAAATATACATGTATTGCTTCACAATGTTGTGGAGGAGTGTGGAGACAAGGATTGTGCATTCTCAAACAATATTTGGCAAAAATTGTTGCAAAAATGGTAAGATTAACCTTGCAAGAATCACCTCAACTTTAGCAAAATATATTGGATGGTCATCATAGATATAGTCATAAGTTTATCACTAACATTCGAGGATATAATAGTACCCTTCCATTTGTTTCAATGGGGGCACATGTAAATGATATTATATGTAGTACTAGAAATGGGTATACTTTTTGTATAGATGATTTATTGTATCATTACATTGGTCCAATGTTGCTTGACATTGAGCATGAATCAAGACCCTGATTTGTACAATTATACATCTATGATACAGAGCATGAACTAATAAATAGATTGCAAGTGATGCCTCAATTGATTCCCAAATTATTGCAAGAGCTTCATAAGATGATGCACAATTACAATATTTATGCTCAATCTTTTCACTTTGTTGGTGCTCCTATTTGTCAGCATGATGATGCCACGGAGGTGAGGATGATAATTATAGAGACTCGTTCTATGTTGTTGAGAGTACACATTACCTTTTGGAAATGAGATTACTTCAACTTTGCCTAGGAATGGTGATGAGAATGAACTTAACCATCATGATATCCATGTCTTTACTTGGGAGGGATGATGTGTGTGAATGTCAAATTTACATTGGATGCATATACCAATGTCGTATTTCTTCCTCTTTCCAAGTGAAGAAGATGAATAGCATACAATGATTTTATATAATGATGTAGCGAATGATGTGCTGCTAGAGTAGTTAACAAGTAAGGTTTGTGTCATGCAAATGTAGATCTATGCACGTTGTGTTCAAATGCACAATGACTCAAATGTGTGCCCTTTGAGTTGAGAGGAGGAAGGCTATTGCAACAATTCGTGGTGGATACATGCTATAGTATTGAGCAATGAATGCTTGCATGGTGTCATCAAAATCAATAAGCATTGCACATAGAACTTTATTAGGGTTTGGTAGACATGATTTGTGGTGTCGACAATGCTAATATTCATGTCATGGGAGCAAATGTTGGTAAGAGAATTGTTATATTATTTTTTACTCATGGTCCAAGATTCATACATCAATTGTATCATGACACTATAGGGATTGTTCACACAAAGAGGAAGCCCCATCTTTCTATAACTTTCACATGAAATCTAAATTGGCCAAATATTTGACAAGCATTGTTGTAAGAGCTAGTAGCACATGATCGCCCCAAGTTTCCTACTCATGTCTTCCATGCAAAACTACATGGATTTGATAGATATTATTATTAAGAAAAAGCTTTTTGGTAGCATAGCAGGATATGTTAGTGTTGTAGAGTTTCAAAAGAGAGGGTTGCCTCATTCTCATACACTGTTAATTCTAGAATAGTCATACAAGTCTTCACAACAAAAGAGTATTATGACAATGTAGTTTGCATAGCGCTATAAGATAAAGAAAATTTCCATGCATTGCATGAGAAAGTGGGCCAGATGTAACATACATGGGCCATCTCGGCCACATAATTCATGTTGTCTATGTATGAGCAAAAGAAAGTGTACAAAGGGATACCCAAAGAAGTTCATTCATGAGACCATTGTTTTAATTATTCTTGTTATCTTGTTTATAAGAGGCGTGACAATGGTAAAAGCATAAACATTAGGGGTAGTATCATTGATAACCATTGGATTGTTCCCTATAATCCATACCTTTCAAAGAAATGCAATGCACATATCAATATTAGATATGTTCCACTATCACAGTAGTGAAGTATCTTCACAAATACATCTACAAAGTGCATGACAGATCTATAGTTAGACTTACATTTGTGAGACAAAAAGATGATAGTACAAATGTTTTAGTTTAAATGATTGATGAGATTGATAGATACCTTGATGTGAGCACTACATCTCTCCCTCTAAGGCATGTTGATGTATTTTGGATTTTCACCTACACAATGAGAAGCTTAACATTCAAAGGTTATAGGTCCATTTTCCAAGAGAAAACACTATGGTCTTCAAAGATGGTATGATTACTAATCATAATGATAGGGAGACCACTATGTAACCACTCTTATAGAGTGATTTTCCTACAATCAACAATATTCAAGTGTGAGGACCTTGTTGTACCAAGATTTCCCTAGTCATGGAAGTAGAAGGGCTTGGACAAAAAGGAGAAAAGGAAGTACCATTTCCAAATGTTCTTTGTATCTCCAACGTGCAATGAATGGTACTATTTGCAAATGCTCTGAAGGGGAAGCACATCTTTCCAAGACTTGAAAATTGTTGGGCCTATGTTCTATCCCCTCTCTATCCCACATTCAACGAAGCTTGCAAAGTGATGGGTTTGTTGGAGAGCAATGATGAGTGGTTTCAATGTTCCTAAGAGGCCTCAAACATGTAGCTAGATGTATAGTTAAGGAACTTTTTGTAGTAATATCTCGGCAATATTGGTGTTTTGCAAACCATGCTCTCTACGATAGCTATGGGAGAGATTTGAAGTTCCAAATATAGAGGAAATCATGCACAGATTTAGAATGATTGGCATGCAAAGTGATTGACTAAAGTTAGAGGCAAGAAATGAAGCCTTAAAACACCTAAAATATGCTCTTGAGAGAGCATGGCTAAACTTTATTTGATTTCCACAGGATGTTTGGAATACATTTGCGAAGTAGATTATTATAAGGAAACCCTCTTATTCTTGAGGAGCTTGAATATGATAGATGCATAGACTACTGAATTGATGAAATTGAAGCTTAATGAAGGACACTTTATTGCATTTCATGTTGTTCTTGGTGCCTTGCATGCCAGAGGGGCTGCTCTTTTTTTGGATGGTCTTGGGGGGTCAAGCAAGACATTTCCTCACAAGTGTATTTTATCAACACTATGTGCACAAGGTCATTTGGCTTTGGTGACTACATCATCAAGGATTGCTACATTGCTATTTCCAAATGGTTGCACAACACACTTGAGATTTAAGATCCCATTGTAATTGGAGGGCTTCTCTACATGCAACATACCCATGCAAAGTGATCTCGCATAGCTTTTAAGAAAGACCTACCTCACTTTGTGGGATGAAGCTCTGATGATGTGCCATTATGCTTTTGAAGACCTTGATAAGAGTTTCCAATATATCATGTCTTGCAATTGACATTTTGGTGGAAAGATCATGTTTTTTGGAGGTGATTTTAGATAGATCTTGTATATTGTGATCAAGGGAGGTCATGAGAATATTGTGAGTGCATCCCTTTATTTCTCAACTTTGTGGAAACATGTAAGAATTTTAAAGCTAATGCAGAACATGAGAGCTATCATAATGATGGCTCTATGGGTCGAGAATTCATTAGATGGATTCAAGGTATTAGAGATGGTATTCCCTTGATAGACGCTATAGTAGAGTTACATTACTTGCAAACATAGGGGTATCTCATTGCATGTGTATATAATGAATTTTACAATGTGCATGATCGTGCAACTTTCTTTGCTAAAAGAATGATGCTTGCTCCAAGGAATGTAGAGGTCGAACAATTGAATTTAGAAGGATTATGTTTGATATCAAGAGATGTGAGGCAATATTATACTATTGATAGTATTGTTGATATAAATGATAACACATTTCTCTACTGTGCTTCTTTTGTGATCTGAACTTGATTCTATCAACTAAATTCATCCATCAAGGAGTGTAGCTCATGGTTTGTGATTGCATCAAATAACTAATATGTCTTTATCTTGGAATTAAGCTTCCCAAAGTCCACGCAAATGCAAAGCTTTCTATTCTTCTTGGGCAAATCACAATGAGCACCATATTAGAGAATTTGGGAGTTTCCCAAGTCCCAATTTCAAATAATTGGTAAATATTTAACCATGTGGCCAAATCTTGATCCAAATTTGAATGTGGGATTTGGGAAGGTAGCTTATATAGCATTAAGGGTAGACTCCACCTTTAAGTAAGACAACAAGATTTAACCATGTGGTCAAATAATAAAGGTATTGGGGGTTCCCAAAGTGCATGGAAATTCCCAAATTCCCTAATATAGTGCTATTGGGAAAAACCCGCTCACTATTAGCCATTGGATAAATGAAATCCCAATGACTCGATTTGTACCAGAGCTGAGTAGTTTGCATGCATTCTACACTAGCATTATTGGATTGGCTTGGTATCAAGCTCCAAATCAATGTGATGCTAGCATACAGTAGGATCAATCCCCTTCAAAACCTTATACAAACATGTAAACACATCCACATTCTCCTTCAGCAAGTCAAGCAAGAGCACTAACTCCTCATTCAAAATAGCAGTGCTACTTTAAGATGACACCCTATTCCATCTGCATCTGTGAAGGTTAGTTGCTTTTCCCCTTCCACTTCTCTTATGAATGTTCCTCACATGGATTTTTGCATATAGCTTAAACTCATTCAAGGGATATTTCTCCTCTTTTGATGCACCATTGGAACTCGCTTCTACTGCACTAAGTTGCAAATCTTCTAATGTCATTGGGAGCTGTAATGAAACTAGGGTTGTTTTTAACTATATCTTAGAGATAATCATTTCTTTGATGGATGGTTCATCCTCTCATGAGATGTGTAAAATTTTCACATAGCAAGGAACATCAAGACTTCTTTTCTTTTGAGATTTTGGTGCTCTTTGGTGCAAGTTATTGTCATCATATTGTCTTGAAAAGGGTTGATTAGGGTGATATGATTCATTGACAAAAGTAATCCTAGATTATTTCATCCATTTCTTATATGCTTTGCATGCTTTGAGGACCATTAATAAATCCAAATTAAACAATTGTCAATCTATCCATTATAGTAGGATCTCCAATTTACTAACGTCACTGCAACTTTATCATTATCATTGTCATCTTCTAATTGTATGGATTCTTCATCCTCACATTGGGAATCATCCTCTTTGTATTGCACATTTGCTTGTGAAGGGGCTCTATAAGAGAAGGATATTCTTTTTGTTTGAAACTCTTTTTCTATCTTTGGCTTTGTGTTGGCATGTAAGGAGAAACAATAGATCAGAGCTTCAATTTCAGTGTTGGAATTACTTTCAGAGTTAACTGTTGGATTTGGTAGAAGGTATTCACCCATAGTTAGGGACTTTCCTTTTTTTGATAATTGACTTATAGTGCCAACTCAAGGGCCGTGCTTTTGTTCTCCTTGGAAAAACTTATTTTATGGATTCTTCTTCAGCTAAGGTTTTATCTAGGGTCTCCTTAGAAGAGTTAGAAGAGACTTCCAAGGAGGTGGATCAATTTCCTTTTTGAGAGTAATTCAACTATATGACAACAAGACTCAACAAAAGTAACTTCATTTACGAACAAACTAGTCAAAATTTCATGGAGAGATGGTTTGTGACTCAGCAAATCCAAACAAGAAATGAAACAAATCCATAAGGAATATACTCTAGTGAGTTTCTAGTCAACCAGTTCAAACTGGAAAATACACAATCATGCATGAGTCAAGACCCCCCCCCTCTTTAGAACTTAACATTCATTCTTATCATAACAAAACAAAACAACTAAAAAGAGAAAATGCAATAACAAAAAATTCAAAACAAAACAAGAAAAGGAAATGCCTGGTAATAATGCATCGTAACTTCGTAGTACCCACAACCAATTAAAAAGAAAACCTGCACTGAAAGGTAAACCCAACTGTGCATGCATCTAACTCTGCTGAACTAAGTGAAAATTAACTAAGCTAATGTGTGAAAACCAACATTATGGTAACACTGCCATGCAGCAAGCTATTGGGTACACTTATCAACGCCATGATTATGCTAGTATTATATCTCTTGAGGGTGGTGTTGTCCAATATAGGGTGGATAGAGAGCAACAAGAGTTTGTTCATTATTAGGCTGCTATTTATTGTTTTAATCCCTCTTATCTTGATCTTGAGTTGGATAATAGGTATCCATACTAGGATTATATTTGTGCTCACATCGATTTGGTTGAGGGTAGTACATTAGGAAATTTTCCTATGGCACCTACGCCACCTTATAGTTTTGTAGCTGATGCTCCCCTTCATGAGACAATGAAGAATTCTAGTGATGCACTTGATGATGCTTTTGATATATCTGATGCAAGGGTGCTAGGGATTCTTTAGGATCATCTTGTATGTTCTGATTTGCCTTATAGATTTGATTTTGATAGTTTAGATGATTTCGAATTATGTTTATTGTTTATTTTAGAGGATTTATGGGATTGTAATGATTTTTGTTTAGATTCTTTGTTTCCTTAGTTTCCTTAGTTTGTGTTATTCTTTACATGATTTTTTAATTAAAAAATCCAAAATAACAACAAAATATTAAAAAAAACATCATCCTTTTTTTAAAATATCCACTTTTAATGTAAGGCTTCCTTTGTTGTGGTTTATTGAGACCTTGAATATAGAGGATATTTAGCATTTCATCTTTTGGGGGAGCATTAGGATCAATGTGACTATTTAGCATTGTGAACTCGATGGTATATGCCTAGACAGATCTATCACCCTACTTAAGGTGGCCAAGTCTTTTAAGTTTCTATGCATCCATTTGATCTGGTTGGAATTGGATACGGAAAGCAATGAGTGCTTCATTCCATAATGGCCAACCATGTTCTATCACTAGCAAGTTTGCAGTCCTTTTTTGCATCTAGGATTCAAATACAACAACCTTGTGGGCCTCATTAATTGAGCCAAGGTAGACAACTGTATATATCACATCAAACTAGCAGATAAAAGCATTTGGATCCTCATTGGAAGATCCACAGAACTTTGAGAGGGATATGCTAGGTTGGTGTGCCATTGAGATCAGAAGTAAGGGTAGGGTTGGCGCTATTGATGGGAGACATATTGGGTTGAGCAAAGCTTGGAAACAACTTGTTAGGTTTACTGGCATGGTGTGAGGAATGAAAAAAAGGTCATGTTTGCTACTGAGAAAAGGAGTGGAATGCAAATGATGCTTTCAAAATTTTGGAGAAGCTTGTCATGCTCTAGATATAGTCTCATTGAGAATCAAAATAGCCTTAGAAGGTTATATCATTTAGTGTTATCTAGACTTGGACTATCATGTGTGGCCTAGTGTCAGAACTATCTCTTATAGACTATGCAAATGTGTATGCATTCAGCTTAGCATATGTGGAGTGATAATCATAGTCACCATGTGCAATCGATGTCCAAGCATTACCACCCCATGATACAGGACGGGGCGTACTCAGAAATAGACATAGGTGAACATTGACATCACATTTGATAGTGAGCGCATGGGTTGTAGAGCAAGACATAATCATAGCAAAGTGATCAAATACCAAATGTACTCAAAGGTCAACCCAAAATGTATTACGAAAGAAAGAACAATACAACTATCAGAGACCGAAATGGTAACAACATAGAACTTTGGGAACGGCTAGTGCAGGATCATAGGTACAAGGAAACTTCAAGATATAATACCAAGGTAGTACTATTGCCGAATATAGTGATTGTGGATAGTACAACATAGGCGCTCCTAATAGAGAGCACTTAGGATGCTAGTCAAAAGAGATTAGTAAAAGAGACTCATGAAGGATATATCAGTGAAGCAAGAGAACCCTTTGATCCTTAATCTCTAGGGCTATGTATATGCTCAAACAACAACAAAAACTTGATCCCTTTCTTTATATAGCTCATTGTATGTAGTGATATTCACTTTGCCCATGTGATGTGCTAGGTAGTCTTTCCTCCTTTTGCACCCATCAGCTCTCATAGATGTGCTACTTGCAACTCCTGGCTTTAAGGGCTACTTACAACCAGTGTCTTTAACATATATCCACAACCATCATCAATGCAAAAAATATGACATTTTAATAATTTAGAGAAACTAATTATGATAATTCTGTTATAAAAAACATTATTATAGAAAAAGCGCACCCATGGCTGACTATTTGATAGGTGAAGTTTTTAAAGCTTGGTCGCTTGACGATCATGATGATCAAGAAAAATCATGAAAACTACATTAAAACATTCCCAATGACCATTAGAAATCCAACATTTTTTATGATTATGATGATAATAATGGGTAAGAAGAGAAAAAGCTTAACAAGCATGTCATAAAATAGCATCAAAACCAATACAAAGATGGATCACAAGTCCAAAATGATAAGAATAGACTATATCCAACCAAATAAGAATATGTTTTCAAAAAAGGAATGTGACTAATTTGAAAAGAAAGAGCTCTACGAGCATAATCAAAATGGTCATGTGTATCTTGTAGCGAGATACTATCAAAGTTGTAGTACAAAGACAAGAAGTTGATACACTACATCAAGTTGCAACAAAAAAAGGAGGAACTTAGCAAGTTTTTTCCAAACATGCACCTCAACAGCACAAAGTTGATACATTGCATCAACTTGGCCTTAAAAAAATAGATTTTGGAACTTCAAACTACATGATAGAAAAGCATAATGGATTAGGGGTATATTAGAGGGAGAATGAATACACAAGCAAGGCATGCGAGATGAGAAAAAGCAACAGACAAGTAAACATCAATTCTCAACACACTATTCAAGAATTTTTTGCTACAGAAAATGTGTCAGGACATGATGTGCTACTTTGACTTACCTTGAAGTTCTTCAAATTTACAACCTAACTTGATACACAACATCAAGTTGTATTAGTTTTTAAATCAAAATTTAGCCAAAAGGATGAGAAAATCCATCTAGATTTGACCAAAATTGATAGGATCAAAGAAGAACTTCATGTAATGCATCAAGTTCTTTTAAATTTTGTTTTGTTTTCACAACAACATGATGTAGTTGATCAGGTTGGCTTGACAATTTACAAAGTTTTAAGCCATTAGATCAATGGGGAATACCAGGGCAGAAAGAAACCAAGAAAGTCAACTTCATACACAATGACATTGAAACTTGACAAGGTAGATATAAAAATTTAAATTTTGTCCTTACAAATATTATCCATCTTAAAGGC
This sequence comes from Lygodium microphyllum, assembly GCF_053477565.2. NCBI lineage: Eukaryota > Viridiplantae > Streptophyta > Polypodiopsida > Schizaeales > Lygodiaceae > Lygodium > Lygodium microphyllum. The sequence goes on along the minus strand of NC_141141.1, from coordinate 165,832,438 downwards.
ACCTATTGCGATCTTATAAGAGTAAGGTTATAGTTTATAGAAAGATGATGATGATATCGTAGGGAAATTAGATCTCAAGGCTTAGAGGAAAGAATGGTCTATGTTTAAATGAAAGTAGTTCTATTGTGGATAGCAGTGAGAAGCATGCACCATCCAACTCATAGGGTGAATGGGTAGAAGTTAATGACATAAATGGTGTAGCTCATGAGAAGGACAACACAAGTGTGTAGTTGTTGTAGCCATGAGTATTTGTTATTTTGTAAAGCTTCTAGAAATTCAAATTTCCATGGTGTTTCCAATAAGTGAGAGTTCATCAACCATTAGAAAATTACATTGTTATGCTTCAATAGGTTTTTAAAATGTTGTGCAAAACTTGTAGAGTCTTCTCTTATGGTTCTTTTCTCCCATATTTCAAAATTACACTTTTTAAGGAGGCCAAAGTGAAAGAAATGGAAAATTCTGATGGTTTTCACCTCGCTTTTTGAGAATGTTGACTCGAAAACATGTGGTTTTGAAAAATCATATGAAGAACAATAAATGTCTCCTAATATATCTCAAATAATTACAAACACAAATGCATTGTGGAAATATGGGTGCCAGAGAGAATAGTGTTACCATGCTTATGCCCGGCTTTCCAGAGCTAAACACATCACCCTCACATAGTTCCTAAGTGGAGGTTGTTTCACTCTTGTGGTGGTGCGCTAGAGTTTGAAAAACACTATGTAGCTCTAGAGAGTTCCACTTGCACCATCTTCCTTTTTAGTAGAAAGGAGAATTTGGGTGTTCGAGGGGAGGGGGGGAGAGGGAGAGGGAGAGGGATATCGTACTGATATGTATATATGTATGTATGTTTGTATGTATGTAAACTGTGTCTAACAAGTGAGAATCGGTAAAATAAGGGCCTTGGGTTGAGTAGACATTCCATAAATTTTATGCTGTCTTTTTCAAATATAAACATAGTGTGCAGATGGATACAACCAATATAAACTTATTAGTGGTTGGATGGTTAATGTGGGAAGTTGAGCATCCTTGATCAAGAAGGATGAAATAGTGCTCTTGTCTACCACATACAGGCTGGACAATCCTATGGCATGATCGACCAATGTTTTCATAACCCATCAATGCCTCACCCTAGGTATGCGTCAACTTTTATATGGTTGTTTGCTAAGTCCACACCCTAAGCAACTTTTGCAACGACAAAAATATATTTTCATATTGTCACCCTCATTCTCCCTTGCTAGGTTTGAAATGATTGCGCATTGTAAAGGAGCTAATTCCCACAAAAAGCCATTAAACTGAAAATACAAGGGAAAAGACTATTTAACCAAGAATCCATAACCAAGGTGGCTAGGCATGAAATGATATTACCATTGTTGGCTAAAAATCAAATGATGAAAGGCTACAGCATGGTATGCATCCTAAGCTATGGTGGCCAAGAGTATGCACCCTCTTAGATGGTGGGAGGTTGAGACCTCAAATATGTAATGCTGTAAAATGGCAAAAAGATCCTAGGCTAGTTACAACTTAGCCTTTTATACTTAACCCTAGTGGGCTAAATATTGGCTAAGGCATTTAGGCACTTTTACTCTATTACAAGCCATCCTGGCGGCCTAGAAGAGCTTTGTCCTTAGAGCTAAATTTGGGAACAAGATACAAGGATGAGTACAAGAATAGCTTGAAATAGATGAAGTCATGTTGAAATAGGAGTCCATGCTGAAGAAGACCAAATAAGTTGATGAAGAAAGACCATGTAAATGGAACAAACTGGTGTAGGTTATCCAAAACAGTCTGCAGTACAAATCTGGTCATACCTTGAAGTAGAAGTATCCAATTTCCATGTGTGAGGTATAGAAATATAGAGGACAATATGTAGTATCAAGCCATGCCATCAAAATAAAATTTTGATGAAGATAAAGCATTTACTTTCAGAACAAAAATTTATTACAGCAAGCTAATTACTATCTAGTGAATGAGCTATCCTCTTAAAGAAGCCATGGAAATTGTTCCAAATATGAAGCATGTTGTCAAGAAGAATCTTCCATAGGAAAACCCTTCCACTTAATAAGATATTCCATAAGAACTTGGTTCCTTAGAACTTTCTCCCACTTACCAATAATCTTTTTAGGTTCATAAATGATCAAACCATCTTCATCAAGGGGAGGTAGTTCTTCAAGAACTTGGATTTTAGGGTCAACATACTTCTTGAGCTGAGATGCACGAAAAACATTGTGGATGTGTGTAGTTGAAGGTAAATCATGTTGATAGGCAAGATCCCTAACTCTCTTAATTATTTGGCATGGATCATAATATCTATGAGTGAGTTTATTATGTCCTCCCTTAAGAGAAACATAACATGATTTTGGAACCTTCAAGAAAACCCATTCACCTTTATCAAACTCCACATGTCTTCTTTTCTCATCCGCATAGGCCTTCATAATCTCTTGAGATTTTCCAATGTTGTCCTTGCATTGCTTCATAAGAGCCTCCATCTTCTCTAACTCTTCATGATCATTAGGATTTACATCATCATGAAACAATGTGGAAGACACTTGAACCTTGTAACCATATAATGCTTCAAAAGGAGACATTTCAATACTCATGTGATGAGTATTATTATAACAAAATTCTACAAGATGAAGCCAATGGTCACATGCATTTTGTGTGTCATGGAAAAAATGATGCAAATAAAATTCTAGCCATTTGTTGACCCTTTCAATTTGTCCGTCCATTTGTGGATGATAAGCCGTAGCAGGAGTCAAAATAGTTCCCATAGAAGAGAACAAACTCCTCCAAAAGCTATCCATAAACTTGGTGTCACGATCAAACACAATCTTCATTGGCATTCCATGAAGCTTAAAGACACATTCCATAAATTGATCAGCCACTTTCTTTGCTATAAATTGAGTCTTTGAATGAAATGGGCTGATTTAGTCAACCGGCCTACCACCATATAAATGCTATTGCACCCGTGCTTTGTTGTAGGCAATCCCGTTATGAAATCCATACTAATATCAATCCACTTCCCATCATGAGAAATAGGTAGTGGCCGAAGCAAACCATCAAGTAGAAGTGTGGAATCCTTTTTTTTTTGACACGGAAGACAACTCATGACATAATCTTTAACATCTCTCCAAATCCTTTTCCAATAAAATCTCTTATGAATATTATCAAATGTTTTGAACAAACCATGATGTCCCACTAAAGGTGAAGAGTGCATCTCTTGCAAAATGTGGTCTTTGAAACATGATTGAGGAGTCAAGAAAACCCATCCTTGATACCATAAAAGACCATTATGCCATTTATAATTTGGGTACTCTTCTCCTTTGCAACCAGTCCATGCATCATGTGAAATGGTACACAAGGAAGCATGAGAATCATGAGTGCCACCCAGATCAAATGGAAATCTATCCATGGAATCATATAATCCTTCGTTAGTGGCATCCTCTTCTTCATGAATCTCTTTGACATTGGGTAAGCATTTACATGAAGTAAAATTTCCTCTTGATCCTCTTCTTCATCAACTTCCATATCTTGAGTGATCACCATATTGATTTTTGAACGCTTAGCTTTGCACTTTAGCTTATGATCTTGTGACCACTTCTCCCCACATTTGAAAGATAATCCTTTGGCATGCATTTCTCTAAGCTTATCGTGAGAAAGGAAGTTGCTGTTAGAACCATTTTGGGACTGTTTAGGAGCACTTTTAGCTCTTGAAAAATTGCCTCTTGTCTCAGCCGCATTTTTGAAATTTTGCCCCTGTTTTTGTGCATAATTTCCACCTTATTTAGAGGCATAAACAGTGGGATAAACTTTATTGTTATAATTGTTTTGACTATTATAACCCTTGTTTTCTTGCTTAAAAGAGTCTCTTGATTGACTAAAAGCTTGCCCATATTTTGTAGGTTGATTGGAAATATTATTGCCCAAACTCCTTTGCTAGACTTGTACTTGAAGGAATATCTTTCAGCCAATTATATGGCCTCATTTAAAGTTTTTGGTTGTTGAGCTTCTACATCTGATGATAGGGCAAGGTCAAGACCAAAAATATATTTATTTAACTTAGTAAAATCTGAAATACCTTCAACATACATGGAGAGATTCAAGTAGGTGTTGGAATAGTCTCTAATAGACATTCCTCTTTGAGCACATGCATACCATCTTCTTTGGAGCCTTTCTTTTTCCAAAGGAGAAATATCAATCATTCCTTGCTTGAACTCCTCCCAAGTGAGAAAGTTTTGCCCAATCTTGTGCATGTAATACCACCAAGTATGGGCATAACCTTCAAGATGAAAAGCCGTGAAATAAATATTGGATTCTTCACTTCTAAGATAAAGGGTAAAGTACAATTCAAGCTTGTTAATCCATTCCTCTCACTCTAAAGGTGAAGCGTTATCTCCTTTGAAATTAGTGATATTGATCTTTTCCTTATACTCATTTTCATTGTAGATGGGTGCCCATAAGAATGTTGCCTCCATGAATCTTTGTTCCGCGAGTTTTGCCTAAAAGTAGGTGGCCCAAATTTATGGAATGAGGGTTGACCATTTGAAATATCATGGGTTGATCTTCTCTCATCATGTCTCCCACCTTCATGAACTTGATTGTTGACTGCATTTCTTTTTTGTACATTTGAGCGCTGATGGTAAAAAGACTTGTAAAAGGGGTCACATCCATGATAATCATCATCCATTGATTGTTGTCTTGTTCCTCTTCATGTCTACGACTATCTTTTGGACTGCTAAACTAAGGCCTTGGGGAATGAATGCCATGGATTTGTAAAGGGTAATGGTTGCCCCTCACTCTAAATGGTTCTCCCCTTTCAAAAGTATGTATAACTGGCTGAGAACTTTGTTTGTTTGGATGGGGAGGATTTCCAACAAGAGGAGTCACATGTGGATCTTCAATAGTTGGAGGTTCCCTTTGTGGCTTGCTCCCAATTTTCTTTATGGTTGAAATGAGTTCTTGGAATAAAGATTTGTTGCTTTGCTACAGTTCGAAGATTCCCTTGTTTATTTGTGCTATCCCTTGCAACAAACCTTGATTCATATATATTAAGCCTTCATTCAAAGTCTTTAAATCCTTACAAAGGCCTTCATTCACATGTCCCAACTCTTTTGAAAGTAAAAGGTAATCATTTACTGCATGCACTTCATGTGTGTCATCCCTTCCTTGGTGCTACTCTCTAAGAAATCCCAATGCTTAAATCTTCATCTATTTGTTCAACATTATGAGTTTCATTTGTGTAATTTTGATCCTCTTGAAAGTTCCTGACACCATCATTCAATGCTTCAATAATGGGGTATTTCTTCTTATTCATGGCCATTACGAGAGAGTGTTGTAATAGTAGACACTTTGTCAATAAATCCCATGTTTCTCTTAGGATATAGTACCAATCCCAATGTTTGATAGCTCTATGGGAAGCTTATCATATGGGGATATAGAATATTTCAAAATATATGGACTTGGGTTGAAAACTTTGGGTGGAAAAATGACAATCATTGTCCCCTTGTATGGTATCTGGGTGTTGTCTCACTATCCCTAGTGTCAGAAAATCAGCAAATAAAAACTTGAGCTCTCGATATTGGATTGCCAAAATTTCTTATTAAAATAAAAGCTTAGGATCCCCTCTTCAAATGGAGCTATCAAGTTCTCAATTTGGATCAGGACAAATTTTTTTGTAATTGAATCTTCATGTCTCAATAGAAGTTTTCTACACCCTATGTCCACCACTTGTAAGTACCCTATTTGACCCTATGGGAGTACCATGAGTGGAAAAACTCCTTGTAAACCTTTGTAGCAACCTAAATAGGGTTATGGGGCACCTGTAGGGCTCACCAATAACCTATATATTGGTAGGTACCTGCTGTAAGACACCTATAAAACTGTGACCACCACTTATAGGTATCCTAAGAGTAAGAGATGCCCTACACCTCTTCCACTCTTGTTCCAATGGTACCTTTAACTACGTGGTACCCTAAATAAGACTACTCACTACTATAGAACTACCAAACTCAAAAAATGGGGAATGTACATGCACCTAAATATGAAAATTGCATGGGCTCTGAGACTTGAGGGGTGTGCAAAGTTTCTCCTCAAGCTGAGTCGTGCACCCCTTTAGGGTCATAATCAAGAAGGGAGGGTCACCTATCTTTTGTCTTCCTAACTCGCATGACATCCACTTTTCCTCATGGGAATCAATATGGCAAGTACATTCTAAGGCTAATCAAAAAAGGATGTTATGCATTGACTGAAAAAGCCTTTAAAATTTTCAATGAAATGCAAGTGGGTATTGAGAAATGACTGAATTGAAAAGGCTATGGGTAGGGCATTACCCTTTTGTAGTGACTCACTATTGTTAAAATATTTTCACTTATCATTTTCATCATTATTTCAGTCTTGTAGCATCAATATTCAATCATCCAATAAAAATCCAAGTTAAGAAGGTAGTGAGTAGCATTTATGCAATCAATTTTTGCATCAACATTTGAATGGGCAGGAGAGAAATTCATCAAGCAATCATAATGGGTCCTAGGTTGAATTCTACATGCCCTTCAATGGGGATTAAGAGGATCTATTACACTCAATCTCTCTTATCAACAATAGGACTTATTCAGAAATTGAATGAAAAGAGAGATTAAGATGAAAGCAATAGAATTACCTCTTTAATGTTGATGAATAGTAGTAGATGAATCCAATCAATCAATATTTAGCATAAACCACCATCCATGGATCATAATTGAATATCATAAGGTTGGCTTCAAGAAATCTTTATCCAATACAATTGCTCCCATATAATTTTGAGCTCCTGATCAATAAGATTGGTCCAATGCAATCAAGAGAATCCAATGATTTGATAGAAGTGTACAATGGCTTGTTGGAGAAGATCCTTTAAGCTTTGAAGAGTATAAATTCCTGTTAGAATCAAGGTTTGCAAGAATTTTCAGACACTGCCATGTTCAAAATGGCACAAACTATCCAGGTCCTTTGCATCACATAGTCACTATTTTGCTGAAGCTCAAGCACAAGGGTAGTCAATAGGTTACTCAAGATATCATGGGTCATTCTCTATAGGTTGCATGAAGAGAAATGGCCATGGCAGAGAGAAATTAGAAGAGATCTCCGTGGCACTTTTCAGCAAGAAGCTTGGAAAGAGGAAAGAGAAGCTTGCTCAAAAAAGTAACCATGGTTTAACCCTTCTAAACCATGTTTAGGCTTTAGTTAAGTCCATGGTCCTTTAAAATGGCCCCAAATTGACCACAAACAACCAAAATGACCATAAATCCACCATTATTCCTTCAAACATTCTTCAAGATAATCAAATTTAGTCACGACTTACTACATAGACCTTAACTAGTCATGCTTTTAATTGTGTCAAATCATGTAAATAATTCTTCTCCTCTAGTTACTCTCTGTACCTAAACTTGTAACCAAATTCACCATGAAAATGACCTTCCCATTGGATCAAAGATGTGCTCTGATACCAATGTAAAGAAGCTAATTCCCACAAGAAGCCATTAAACTGAAAATACAAAGGAATAGACTATTTAACCAATTATAAACCATAGCCAAGGTGGCTAGGCATGAAATAATATTGCCATCATTAGCTGAGAATCAAATGATGAGAGGCTACAGCATGGTATGCACCCCAAGCCATGGTGGCCAAGAGTATGCACCCTCTTAGATGATGGTGGTAGATTGAGACCTCAAATATGTAATGCTATAAAATGGCAAAAAGATCCTAGGCTAGTTACAACTTAGCCTTTTATACTTAACCCTAGTAGGCTAAATATTGGCTAAGGAATTTAGGAACTTTTACTCTATTACACATGCACTCTCACTTGAGAGTTGCTTGTCGCTATTCTAATAAAGAAAAATGCCAAGAGCTACACATACTTGTGCTCTTAGGGACTTTTGATTTAAGATCATAATAGTGTACATCGTATGAACTTGCTCAATGTGTCTATTTTAGCATTGATCTTTTTTTGCAACTCAATGGACCTCAACTTGTTTTCATCCCATAGTTTGTAACATTACTATTTTCACCCACTTGTAAAACAAGGCAAATAAATAGAGAAGCAATGTTTTTAAACAAACATATGAGATAAAGATCAAGAAGTAGACATGATGCGAAGGGTTAATAGGAATGGATAAGAAGGTTTTTTTTTATTGGCAACCTAGTTCTTGTAAAGCTTTTATGTGTAGCAATTGGAACTCATGATAGTCTTAGAGATCTTCATGAACAATGGAATAACTATTGTGAAGAGTGAGCAAAGTACTCCCTATATTGATTTCTGTGAAATGATGTCCTGTTCTGATGGTGAAGCTGCTAACATGATAAAGCTTTCTAAGTTTGGTTATAGCTAATTCTTAATATAAAGTTTCACACTCTTATGTTTCTAGCATCATTTAAAACTTCAAATTTGGGAAAGGATTTGGGCCTTTCCCCTCATTATTGTTTTCTGTGCAAGGAAGATAGTTGATCATGACACGGCTCTTCAAATGTGGAAGTTGCAAAGTCTATGCCCCTTAGTAAAACTTGTTAGCTAGGTTTGCTAGGTGAGAGGCCAATGTAGATTCTTATTTCATAAGTCCTTTACTTTTGATTGTCTACTTGAGTGTTAGAAGCTAATACCATGACTCATTTGTTTCATACACCATACCTACAATGGTATTATGTCAAGGAGAGGGATAAGAGGTGAGAGAAAAAAAGTAAAAGAGAGAGAACAAAAGAGAGTGAAAGAGTGACAAGTGAGAGCAGAATTTAAAGCCCGTGAAAGTGTGGAAAAGAAGCGAAGAAGAGAAATTTCAAAAGGCGAGAATTGAACCTCGTCGAAAGCAGTAGATATGGATTTGGCAATTTTTATAAGCCGCAGAAGATGGGATTTGAAAGCAGTTTAGTCATCCGCGTTGTCGAAAGCAAAGTCGCGACCACAAAGGACTTTAAATAATTTCAGGATAGATCGAGCTAGAGCAAGAAATCGGCAGTTCAGGACCTCAAGACAAATTGGTAGAAATTTTTGGCACTCGAAACGAAGGCCGACCGGCAATATTCGCGAGGCGAGCATTGCGAAGGCCAAAAAAGGACCAAAGTAAAAAGAGCGATGTGTTTGAGCTCTGGATATACTTCATGAAGGAAAAGAGCGATGTGTTTGAGCACTTCAAATCTTTTAAGGAAGCTATTGAAATAGAAATAGGCTTAAAAGTGAAGTGCTTGAGATCAGATGGAGGGGTAGAGTACCTCTCTAATGAGTTTAGTGGCATCGTGAGGACTCATGGGATAAAGAGGCAATTTACTTGCAGGTATATATACCCCACAACAAAATGGGGTTCCAGAAATAAAAAATAGGTATATTGCAGAAGTCACATGGGCATTAATGGCTTAAAAGAATATGCCCAAACATTTTTGGTCTAAGACTGTCCATACTGCTGTCTACATTATGAGCAAAACTCCCATAGTTGCAGTTCATGGGGTGACTCTTGAAGAATGCTTTACAGGCAAGAAGCCCGACGTATCGCACTTGAAAGTATTTGGCTGTGTTGCATATGTTCATGTGGCAGATGAGCTACAAAAGAAGCTTGATCCAAAGGCAGAAAAATGTATTTTTATTGGATACTCTTTAGAGCAAAAAGATTATCGTTGTTATAACCTTGTCAGGTGAGTTTAGAGTAAGCAGGGATGTTATCTATGATGAGATGGGCAGTTGTTGGTATGCACTTGCTAATGATGCATTAGATGATGATAATGATCAAGACAGTTATGTGTAGAAAGAAAAACAAGAATCACAGAGTCTTAGTGGACCAAAAACATCATCTGGTACTACACCTACAGTGAGTCCTTGGTCTAGGAGACTAAAGAGTAGCCCCACATCTTTAGGTGGATCTATAAGTGTTGCAGGGAAGTACAAAGGAAAGAAGAAAGTGATGGATGGTAATGATGCATCTACCAGGTGTTTGGGATTTTATGGAGATTCTAGTGGTTGGGAGAGTTTGGATGATGAGCTTGGTATTCTTTCAGTCTGGACACTAGGTGTACAGAGAGTTCATAGTAATGTAAAGGCTCCATTGAGTGATCCGATGGTATGCAGACCTAGTAGGGTCAAATACTCTATTAAAAGATTTGGTTTTGAAGGTTATGCAGCTTACCATTATGCTTATATGGTGAAACTAGTTGAGGATGTTGAGCCCACTTGTTTTGAGAATGTTGTTGGTCATGCTCATTGGGATGTAGTAATGGATGAGGAGATGGCTGCATTAGAAGCCAATAAGACTTGGGATTTGGTACCCTTGCCTAAGGGTAAGAAAGCTATTGGCTGTAAGTGGGTTTACAAAGTCAAGCATAATGCAGATGGTTCTATTAACAGGTATAAGGCTAGGCTGGTTGCAAAAGGCTATGCTCAAACATATGGCATAGATTATGAAGAGACATTCAATCCAGTTGCTAGGATGGCAACTGTTAGATGTGTGATTGCCTTGGCAGCAGCCAAAGGTTGGATCTTGCAGCAAATGGATGTTAAGAATTCCTTCTTGCATGGTGAATTGCAAGAAGAAGTGTATATGGAGCAGCCAGCAGGTTATGAGGATTTAGAGCATCCCACATATGTGTGCAGGTTAAAGAAGGTGCTCTATGGACTGAAGCAAGCACCTAGAGCATGGTCTGACAAGATTGGAGAGTATCTTGTCAATATTAGATTTTGTATTTTTGATGCTAATCACTTACTTTATGTGAGAAAGGGAGATGCAAGTTTGGTCATCATAGTCATTTATGTGGATAACTTGATTATTACAGGTGATAATGGTAGTGGAATTGCTGAAGCTAAGGACTTCTTGAAGAATAAGTTTGAGATGAAGGATTTGGGTGAGCTCAGATACTTTCTTGGTATTGAGATGATCAGATGTGATAATGGTATATGGCTATCCCAAAGAAAATATGGCTTGGATATGTTATCCAAGTATAGTATGACATCATGTAAGCCTCTTTCAGTACCATTGGAGCAAAATGTGAAGCAGAGTGCTGATGTTGGAGATGAGATAGAAGACCCTACTATGTCCAGGAGGATAGTAGGGAGTTTGATTTACATGACTATCACAAGGCCATACTTGAGCTCAGTTGTTGGTCTTGTCAGTCAGTTTATGCAGATGCCTAGAAAGCCTCATTTGGATGCAGTTAGACATATATTGAGGTATGTGAAGTCCACTTTACATTATTGAATTTTATGAGGTAGGTAAGGACATACAGGTCTTTGGATACATAGATGCAGATTGGGCTAGTAGCATGTCAGACAGAAGATCTACAAGTGGATTCATGTTTTCCCTTGGTAGTGCAGCAGCTACATGGAGCAGTAAAAACCAACCTACAGTTGCTCTATCGAGTACAGAGGCTAAGTATAGAGGTGCTGCTACGACACCATGTGAGGTGGTATGGCTACAAAAGTTATTAGGTGTTTGGACATGCATGGAGATGGTCCAGTTGTCATTCATTGTGACAATATGAGCAGCATACAGCTAGCTAGGAATCAAGTGCTCAATGCTAGGACAAAATACATTGAGGTGCACTACCACTTTGTGAGATAGAAGGTACTTGTAGGAGAGATTAACTTGGTATATGTCAGCACACATGATCAAATGGCTGACATTTTCACAAAGGCATTGGGTGCATAGAAGCTTCAAAAGTTCTGAAGCTTACTTGGAGTTGCAGAGATAGAGTTGAGCTTGAGGGGGAGTGTTGAGATGGCAAGCTCAATACGTGCAGATATTGATGATGGACTGCCTAGCTAGATGGGTCCACATGTCTACACTAAACACGTTGGTGGTCATTATGATACTCACATGGCCACTGAATTATCACTTATTATATTTAGTTTGTTACACCTACCTACAGCTGGCAAAGACATATCGCCACTCGATTAGTGTAGTTTGTTATGCACTGTTTGACTTAGTAGGCCAATTTCCTTTATGTTGTATCTTATCTATACTTTTGGTACATTGTATAGTGTGTGGAAGAAGAAGAAAAGATTAGCAAGAAAATGTTTTGGCCTCCATCTCTCTTCTTGTGTGCTTGAGTGAGCTTCCTCTTGTGTATGCAATGTGTGTTTGGTACAATAACTCAAGCAAATCCCCCCATCATGCGATTCTTGACAATTATATTATTTATGAGAAGGTAGTATTCTTTACGAAGGCAGAAGGACTCAAATTTCTAAATAAGTTACAGCCACCTGATCATTTACCAAAGTGGTTAATCACTTTGCAAGAGTTTGATTGTGAGATTAGGAGCAAGCCACCAAAGTTGCAGGGTATTGTAGAATGCCTTGTGGATTTTGGGGAGCCAAAGGAAATGTTGGCTTACGGAAGTGACATTGAGGGTTTGTTTAGAATTGATACAGCTTCCATCCTTTCCTGGTATGTAGCAATAACGTATTATTCATCTATAGGAGGATTTGGGGCTGCATTATCGAAGTCTAAAAAGAGAAAAATCAAGAAAAAAGCATTACACATTTCAATTATAGCGGGTGTGTTGTATCACAAAGGAGTAGATGATATCTATCATCATTGTGTAGTACCCGAGGAGGTACCGTTTATTCTTGAGGAGTGCCATGATTCAGCATGTGGGGGACATTTTGCTGGCCGGCTTACTGCCCAAAAATCTCTCCATGATGGATATTGGTGGCCATCAATTTTCCAAGATGCTTTTAGTTATGTTAAGCGTTGTGATGTCTGTCAAAGACATGATGCGAGGGAAAATTGTAGGCAACCTCTAAATCCCATTTTGGTTATGTTACCCTTTGAAAACTGGGGTATTGATTTTGTGGGACCAATATACCCTTCATCAACTACATGAAAGAAGTATATCATTGTAGCAATGGACTACTTTACAAAGTGATCTGAAGCTCGAGCAATGGTGAAGGAAAATGCTAAGGAGATGGCTAGTTTCATTACGGAGCAAATTGTTTGCCATTTCAGTCCACCAAAGGAGATTGTGGGTGATCGAGGGACACACTTCTTGAACAAGGTTATAGTGGCCCTGACTGAAGCTTTGAAGATTAAGCACAACAAGACTACCCCGTATAATCCTCAAGTGAACGGTCAGGTTGAGAGTACAAATAAAAAACTAGTAGGAATCTTATCTAAGATTGTATCAGAAAGCAAGTGCGATTGGGATAAGAAATTATATGTGGCAATATGGGCTTACAACACAACCTTCAAGAGATCCACAGACCACACCCCGTTCAAGTTAGTGTATGGGGAGGAGTGTGTTTTTCTATTAGAAATAGAGCTCCCCACTATGTGTTTTGCCCTCAATCATTCATTGGGAGAGGAAGAAGCGTTATAGGAACGATATACTTCTCTGGCACATCTTGATGAGATTCCATTGCAGGCTTCATTACATCAAGAAGTAGGAAAGAGGAGAATGAAAGCTCTTCATGTTCTTCGGGCTAAGAAGTGCAAATTTGTGAAAGGTCAGTTAGTGCTGTATTATGATGCTCAAAGGGAGCTCTTTCCAGGAAAATTAGAACCCAAATGGGATGGACCATTAAAAAATGTACATTTAGGAAAGAATGGCTCTATGGCCCTTTTAGCGAATTTTCATGGGGTACAGTTTAAGACTAAAGTTAACTTTAATAAGTTGAAGCCTTACTATGTGTAAAGGCTAATGTTGGGCTTGGTGCCTGTGCAGGTCTTTTAGGATTCAGCTTTAACATACAGTATGTACCATGACAAGCAAATGGGATGCATCATTGCTTATTTGGAGCATCTGTACCTTGAGCAACGTTACCACCAAGGTCGAGTCATCTGGTGGAGCAAAGGGTACCATGTTACTAAGTGGCAAGACGGATCCTTTACATGGGAAATTAAGATCTATTGCCACCATTTTCAATGAATTTTGACTAGCATTCCTATTGAATTTAGCAAGGAAGAAGGAAATGTGCCTATTATACACCTTCTCTCTTGGCTTGATTTTGATTATCATAAGTACGAGTGAGCTTATTAGTATGGTGTGGTGGCCTATCAATGAAGCCTGGTTTTATACTCTGTACTTTGACAGAGCTTCCAGAGGTCCCTCTAAACATGCAAGCATTGGTGTGGTCATTAAAGATCATTGACGTAAGGTTGTTATAAAGATGGGAGTCTATTTAGGACCCTATTTTAGTAATAATATAGCAAAATACAAGGCCTTGATCATGGGGTTGAATATATCCCTATGTGGCGGTTATGGGTTAAAGGAGACTTGCAGTTAGTAATCAATGAGTTGAATGGGACTTATAGTGTGTGGGATCACATCTTACGGATGTACCATCATGCAACCTTGGATATGTTGCATATCTTTGAGACGGTGGCTTGTTAGTTAGCTCCTCGACAATGGAATCGCTTTGAAGATTCCTTGGCTAACTATGCTTTCATGGAAGATGTCTTTTTCAATTGTGGTCCATGGGAGCCCTTGCAATTACCTCCTAACATTAGCTCTAGACTACTTTGGGGTCTTCTTGTTGCTAATAGGTCATATTTCCGACGCCGATGGTTAGTTTGGATTATGAGTCACCTCGCAAGTGAGCACCTTTCTCTATCATGGATGTAAAGGATTGTGTATCATCATATTTGTTGGATACCCCTTGCTACTTATGTAGGGGGGTTAGCTAATAACCTGATGCACTTAGTGTAGGGTCTACGAGGCCTTATCCTTGGTCGGTTTTGTGCTTTAGTAGAGTCATGTTAGGACCAAGGGATTGTTTTAATAGTGCGTTGTGATGAATGGTAGTAAAATGTTTTATTTCTTAAGGCCAAGAGGGTTGTTTTGTTGAGTTTTAATGTTTTATTTCTTAAGAACAAGAGGGATGGTTCTGTTGTGGTTGTAAAATGTTATATCTCTTTAGGCCAAGAGGGCCATATGTCTATTTGGTGCAGGTACGTTTAATGGTTGTTTGTTTTAGTGATTGCATCACACAAGTTGACGAAGTCATTGGAGGGAGCCTTTGCTATGCGGAGGAGCTTATTGTGGCCACTCTAGGTGGTATCATCTCCTTTTGGAGTTTTTCCCTTAAGCAAATAATGTTATATGTGTACGTGGGGGTTAATTTCTTTTCATTTGTTGTGGACTGATAATTAAGGCATAAAGTCCTTAGGTTTGGTTAGGTAAATATGGGGGAGATTTGAGTAGTTGTCTATCTCCTATTAGGACATTGTTATTAGGCATTAAAGATCTATGATAGAGGTTAGTTCTTGTGACCTTGTCTATCCTGCTTGCTAGGCAGTTGTCCTAGAAGTCCCTGCTAGTGTGAGGCTGTTAGAGAGCTGTTATTAGAGAAGCCTACCAAAATATTAAAAAAGAGCAAGTTTTAAATCTATCTAAAAATAAAAATTACAAAGGCGTGTAAAAAGGGGTTCTAACCCCTCACTAAGAAAAGGAAAAGAAAAAACAAGAAAGTTCCTTTAAGCAGTTGATTATCACCTTGTAGAGGCTTGGTAGGTTTCTCGGGATGAGTCAGCCGATGCCTTGTCTTCCTAAGGGTAGCAGCTAGCTAAAAAGACAAGAAAGGAAGGTTGAAGCAAAAATAAAAGTGAGCGATAGAAAAGGATTAAGTGTCGCCATGAAAATGTTGTGGTAGACTCTTGGGTACCGAGTCATGACCTGAGATCGATGCCCTATTCTCCTTGGGTAATTGTATGCTCAACTCCCTCCTTTTTGCACGCCCAAGTATGAAACCTTGAACAGAAAATGTGTTCCAAGAATAATATGATGCCCAAGCAATATGAGTCTTTGCCTAGTAGGAGGTCCTGGTCCAATTGTTTTAAGTTAGGTAGGTAGTTCAGACCACCACTAGGATGACCTCTTTGATAGGATTTTTAGCCAGTCCGTGTTAGAGTAGTTAGTTAGAGACTCACTCTAGATTTTTGTCAAATTAGGCTGGGCCTGTCCCTTGTGGATTTCCATGCCTTGATTTTGTCAGGGGGCAGGGTGAGAGTTGGGGAGTGTTCTGTTGTATATTTTTCATTTCAACTTGATGCTGTGTATGGTTATGTTTGTGCAAATCTGTTCATGGGATTCGACAGGATGAGTCACCCATGAGAGAGGAATTTAAAGCCTGTGAAAGTGTGGAAAAGAAGCGGAGAAGAGCAAATCCAAGGCGGGAATTGAACCTCATCATGAAAGCAATAGAGACGGATTTGGCAATTTTTATAAGCCGCGGAAGATGGAATTTGAAAGTGGTTTCGAAGAGCAGTTGCAGATTTCTGATAATTTTTACGCCAAATCGAGCTAGAGCAAGGGATCATAGTAGTTCGGGACCTCAAGACAAACTGGCAAAAAAATTTGGCACTCGAAACGGAGGATGAATAGGAAAGATTCGCGAGGCGGGCATTACAAAGGCCAAAAAAGAGCCAAAGGTAAAAAAAAATTGGGCATGGGCATAGTGGGGGGCCTTGGGCACCCTATTTAGAAAACCTACATGAAAATGAATGTTATACCTATCCAAGGAATGCAAAACCTAAACGGTAGGAGGGAAGAGGGATTGTGAAAGTGAGTGGTCACTGAAAATGTTTTAAACTCCGATTTATTTGATTATGCATAGCATACATACCGATCATCGTCTAAGTTTAAGAGAGACTAGTAGCACGAGGAAACTCAGTGCTAGTCTCTAGCAATGCCGCAATTACGAGTAGCTTGGAAATCATTAAAGTCTTGGTTTTACACCTCACGTGGCTGGTTTTGTTTAATCCCTCCTACAATGCTTGAGCATGAGGTGTGTCATACACAATTGCATTATGCATATCACATGGTAACTCCTAGATGCATAGTAATTGATTGCCAATTATATGATCTATGTTGAGTTGTGAGGAAACCCAAGCTGTAGGCTAGACGCTTGAATCTTTGGGGAATTGTCAAGTGAGGAAATTTATAACCTGGAACATTTGAAATACATAAGAGCAGAGTGTGTTCGTATGTGCTTTCTGTTAGAGCACTGCATCTTGGGGTAATCCTCGAGGTGTAGAAGAGCTACAGTGGGGCCATGGCATTTAGCCAGAGGGGTGCCTCCTTTATGTTTGTATTACATTGGTATACTATAGCAAGATGTGTGGGATCTCCCTCTGAGGAGTAGGGAAGGGCAATCGTTGGACTACATTTCACTACAAACGTGATATCTACAATAGCAATTAGGGCAGTGTGTGTCCCTTGGACACTCCTGGCCGCGAGGCCGTGTGGGATTCTCTTGTGAGTGTTATAGAGGCCCGGCTAGTGCTATAGCCAGTTTTGGACCTGTTTTAGGTCCCGACAACGAGGAGAAAGAAATACTAGAATGAAAAAAAAGAAGAGAGAGAAGCCATGAAAGCTAAGTGCAAGCAGGTGAGATGAGAGACAATAATTATATTATGATCAAAGATGCCAAAAATTACATATCTCACACCTTTTATACCTATCTTAGTGTGACAAGGTATAACTCTCTCTTACTAATATATGTATTCCTAGCTTCTTACAATCCATTCTTGCTCAAAGGTTTTTGCCCACAAAAACAAATATACAATGGCAAAGAAGGAGGGATGAAACAGAGTACTACTCTGATTTCAGCTACACAAAAGATGTAATAAGAATCAAATAGTGAAGAGTTATTTGTTGAAATAAATACATAAAGGAAAATCTGCCATTTACATAATTTGGATGTCTTCAAAAGAAATTGGAGCCTTCAAATCTTCAAGAAATAGCTGTAGTAAAGAATAGATATCTTGTTGTAGAACCAGGGCATGCTGAAGAAAGCTACCATAACTTCTGATAGAAGTATCCAAATAGGGAATGCCACATATCAAAACATACCTACTACTAAAGAGTACTTTAATCCTATGTAGGTGGCTGAATTCTAAAAATTAAGAAAAATAAAATCTATTCTAAAATAGACTACTATCCAGACCCTATTTAGAGTGCAACTAGCTCCCATGTGACTATGTCTCATCCATCAAAGCATCTCGTAGATAGGGAAAGTCATTCAAAATGGAATTTTTCCTCCAATAATCTTTCTCAAGTGATAAATCCTTCCACTTGATCAAATACTCAATGATGGAGCAAGAGAGAAGCTTCCTTTCATGCTGACCTATAACCTCCTCAAGAATTTATTGAATAAGTCCTTTATCCATAGGAGGCAACTTATCAACTATTTCCACATGGGTACCATAAAAGGGTTTGAGCTGACTAACATGAAATACATTATTAATCTTAGTGGAAGATGGGAGTTCCATTACACTTCAAGATCCTATAGGGCCCATAAAACCTATGAGGAAGTTTGTTGCTAGAGCCATCCTTTAGAGTAGAATATCAAGACTTGGGTACTTTCAAGAAAACTAACTCTCCCTCACATGGAACTCCAAAGGTCGCCTCTTCTCATCAACGTACACCTTCATCTGATCTTGAGCTTTTCTAATATTCATCTTACATTGTGGAAGAAGGGCTTGCATTCTTTCCAATTCTTTCTTTCCATGAGGGTTAATCTTCTGACTGAAAATAACCATGAGTAAGGGTACCTTGTATGGCATACATAGCCTCAAAGGATGAAACTTCAATGCTAGCTTGACTAGAGTTATTATAGGCAAACTCAGCCAAATGTAACAATGATTCCCACACATAGTGTACATCATGACAGAAATAGCGAAGGTAGGTCTCCAACCACTTATTAACCCTTTTTGTCTAATCATTAGTCAATGGAGGATAGGCTATAGAAAAAGCTAATTTAGTACCCATGGAGCTGAATACCACCTACCAGAAGTTACTCATCAACTTTGTATTCCTATCATGCACAATCATGTGTGGTAATCCATGTAATCTAAAGATCTACTCCATGAATTGACTTGCCACTTGTGAAGAAGTGAACTGAATCTTAGTAGGAATGAAATGGGTAGCCTTAGTGATTCTGCTACCACATAAATGCTATTCCAACCATTTTTTGTAATAGGTACTCTAGTAGTGAGATCCATGGTAATATGTGTTCATTTGCCTTCTCAAATAAGCAATGGCTACAGTAAACCACTTGGCTTATAAGTACTATCCTTGTTCTATGACAAGGCATACACTTCATAACATAGTCATTAACATCTTTCCACAATCCTTTCCAATGAAATCTCTTGTTGATTTTATCATAGGTCTTAGACACTCCAAAGTGTCTAAGCTATGGGTAAAGAATGTAACTCCTTAATATTTTTAGCTCGAAATAAGAAGCTAATAATGTGAGTTTTCCTCCATAAAACCTTGTTGCAGATGTAACTCATCAATCCAATCACCATGTAACTCAATTATAGCTAAAACCTGACATGCCCACATTCTAGAGAGAGAATCAGCTACCACATTGTCTTTGCCCCTTACATGAGTAATGTCAAAATCATAGTTTTGCAAGGTAGCTACCCACCTATACTACTTAGGGATAAGATTTGACTAAGGAAATACTTTAGGACTTTGTGATCACTTTGAACTCTAAACCGGCTGCCATACAAATAATGGTATCATTTCTTAATCACATGTAGAATAGCCAACATCTCTTGGTCATAAATATTCATAGCAATCTCTTTATTTGAAAGCTTATTTCTTTCAAAGGTAATAACTCCATACTCCTATAGCAAAACAACCCCTATGCCATAGCCACTAGCATCACACTATATGGTAAACTCTCTAGAAAAATCCAAGTATACTAGAATAGGAGTAGAAGTAAGTAGTTTCTTTAACTAGTTAAAGCTACTCTCTATAAGTGCATCCCAAAAGAAAGCTTCCTTCTTCAACCTATTAGTCAAAGAGGGTGCTATAGTCACATAATGCTTAATGAATTTGTGATAGAATGATGATAGACCAAGAAACCCTCTCAGTGAAGTAGTAGTGGTAGGTATTCGCCAATCTCTCACACACTGGACCTTCTTTGGATTAGCCTATATCCCTTGTTCACTGAAAATATGGCCCACGTATTGCACTTTATTCTACATATAAAAAGAACACTTCTTCTCCTTAGCAAGAATTATGTGATGTCTCAACACATCAAAAACGTTCCTCATATGTAATAAATGGTCGTGTAGACTCTTGTTGTAAATTAATATGTCATCAAAGAAGACTACGGCAAACTGGAAGAGGAAAGGCTGAAAAATCTTATTCATCAAACTTTGGAAGGTTGCTGAATTTATAATCAATGAAAAGAAATCAAAGACCCAAACCACCCATTTTAATGACTGCAATGAAGGAGTAATGTCTTATAATCACTATATGAATTGAATCATTGCCAAGATGAATCAATCAATGCCAACATGAGCATTTGCAATGCCAATATAAATATCATCTTACCACCACTACCAACAATGGCAAGTCATTGCTATAGACATATCAACCTAAGCACTTAAGTGTCTAACTGTTGAAAGACTCCATGCCACCACAAGCATATCATTAGTATAACCCATGTACCAAGCAATGCTCTATCACCCAAGAGCTCAGAAAAGAGTAATGGATTTCCAAGTTGTTGCCATCAAAAGCCCCAAAATGTTGCTTCTAAATGGAAACCCATAGCTTCATAATCTTCAATCTTACCAAGGTTGAAGAGCCTTGCTCTAGGTAAAATGCTTACTATTATAGAAGCAAAAATCCTCTACTTTTAAGCGATTCTTGGTGAAAGATAGGCGGTCCCTATTGTTCATACTTGATCATAGAATATTCAAGTTCAAGAGATGAAGTATTTAGTCAAATCTTGACTTGAATGAAGAGGATGAAGGATGTAAATGATTCTTAGAGACATTTGACATGAAGAAGAACTTTGAATCTTGAAGAGATATCTCACTGATGTCTAAAATCCACCATAGATAGGGTTTATAAAAGCTTCAAAATGGAGAAATTACTTGGCTTAGAGTAGAGTAATGGAGTGTCAAACTTATAACTATGGTTTGAGCTGACATTTAACACTAGAAATAGCCTCTTAATACTCCAAATGTGGAAGAAAAGAAGAGTATTTGATGCTGCCATATTTTATTCAACAAGAGTGACTCAATGTTGCTTCAGTGAAAGAGGAGTAGTCTTCAATCTTCAGTGTATATGCTCCAAATGTACCACAACTCTTGCTAGGACGAATGTAGAGTTCAAGTCCTTGACAAAAGGTTGAAATCTTTGACAAAAGTTGAAGCAAACTATGGGACTGCCCTAGTTATTGTAGCAAAAGAGGTTCACTAATGCTCCAATGGTAAAGGAAAAACCTTCATTATGGCTATAAGAAACTTATCATAGCCCTAAATGAAGCTATTGATCATTGGCATCTTCAAATGAGAAACAACCAGTAGACATGGAGAGCTCAAATGTAATATTCCCGCCATAGCACTTCATATCATGAAACGAATTCGGTCTTGAGGCATTTTAAATATTACTCGTCGAGTTATCACATAAGTGACCGCACGTAATTTTATTATATTGAGTCTTGCATTAAATCAATTTCGCAATCCGATATGAGAAGACGCCTCAATGTTCCCAACCAATAAAAAGCAAAGATGCCTCATAAATAATATTATGACGGCTTGATCATAATTTCTCTCGCATTATATTTGATTTAGCATTCCCGAATCCATTTAATGCATCTAAGATTGCATTGATTTCGTAACTGCAAGACAAATCTCAAAAGCCTTAATCGATAGACGAAGAACGCGCAAGAACGAGCATGATATTGAGTAAGTTAAGTATCAAAGAGTATGACATGACTTTATAAACTACATAAGTCATGAGGTAACTTGGCTAAAAACCACTAGATGAAGTCGTTTTGAAGAAAAAAAAGACGTTTTTGAAAAAATAGGCCAAAATTCATGACCTTTTTTAAGCCTAGAGGGAGAGAAAGCATAAAATAATCATCCCCATGCCACCATCCAACAGGTAGGCAATCAAAATACATTTTTAATAAAGCTCAACTGGCTCTTGACAAGTAGCCAAAAGAATGAGTCGAATGCATACTCCCCCTTATGCCTATAAATACACCCCCTCTCCTTCATAAAAAAAGTAAGAAGGAAGATCTCCTGATGATGGAAAATTTTCTCTACTTCTCTTATCCATTGAAGCTTTGAGCTTGAAAGAGGAAATTATCCCCTTTTTATCTCATTTTTATTTTTTCTACTCCCTGTTACGCCTTCGTCCCATATGACCATATCAGTAAGTGAAATACTGGTGAAATTTTTCTGGATGACCACCAACTCTCCCTGAACTACCACGTCAATTTCGCTTGACATTTGATGGCTGTGCGAAGTCGTAGAAATTCAAAAAGCCCATTTGAAGCAAGGGAAGCAAGGAACACGACCAATGAGGAAAATAATACGGTAGGAATTGGCGAAACCCCCGTTACAACAAACCTGAGAGAGGTAGCATCTTGTCGATTTGGAAAAATTTAATATTCTATAAGCTTATTGCTATATTTAGCTTTCAAAAATTTTATAATTACACATTCTAATGAAAATGCATATGAATTTCCGCTTATGAAAATAACCTAAGTAGTATAACAATTAGCTATTCAATGAAAAGAATCTTTCACTTGGAAAATGTTTATATCTAGCTTTAAACAATTTTAATATTCTATAAGCTTATTGCTATATTCTAATGAAAATGCATATGAATTGCCGCTTATGAAAATAACCTAAGTAGTATAACAATTAGCTATTCAATGAAAAGAATCTTTCACTTGGAAAATGATTATATGCTTGTTATTAAGAAAATATCTTAATTATGATTTATTTAGTGTTATTTCATTAATGACGCATGTGATCATAATAACAAAAAAAAGGTAGACATTGTTAGAAAATTGAATATTTTATAATTTTTTCCTAGAAGTGACTATCTCTTTTTTATTTTGCTAATGATAAAAATATGCATATGAATTTAATAATGATTTATAGAAAACCATTTAGATAATATCATGAAATAATCAATGCATTAAATCAATGAAAAACTGCATAAGAAAATATATACTAGACGTGCATGAATTCGGTGTGTGAAAATATAATTCGATGTCTAAAAGATTAAAGAGAAATTACACTAATGATTTTTGCATTGCCTAGAATAAAGATTTTAGAAAAACAAGCAACATTGCACTTAGGACATAACTAAATGAAAATTGATCTTTGTAGATAACGTTGAAAGTTCGATATCATCGATTAAACCATAGAATATGAGTAGAATAAAATAAAAATTATTTTCTTGCTAAAAATGCATGCAATGTTAATATTAATAATTATAGTAGTGAGAGGGTCAATATCATGAGTTAACCCATGTATGAGTCAGCGAGAAAACCTAATCTAAAATATCGAGAATGTTGAAGAGAAAACAACTATGAAATACTCGATAACCCTTAAACTATCAGTATTAGAAAATTAAATAAATATCAAAAGTTTGTAGGACTTGTTGGACATTGATAACAATTTTTCGATACAAATTCTAGAGTCCAAAAAGACTTGGAAAAGCATTTGAAATCCTACTAAGTGTGGGTTAGGACAAGGCAGTGCATGACTTGCGGATCTCGAAAAAGAGTTGCAAGTACGAAGCGAAACCTTAAGAATAAGGTGGGACCTTAAAAGAGAAACCCGGATTTGGGTGGGGCTACTTCCTATGCTAAAAATACTTGCTAATGTTTCTTTTTTATTTGTGCACGCATTGATGGTTGCACAGGAAAGATTGATTGTGCTTGCAGCAGTTAGATCTGATTGTAAATATATAATCAAGATAATAAGAAGAAAGATCCGGATATGCCTCTCCCATGGCTAGATGCGGAATCCTGCTCCAAGGGAGATTGTTTTGTACCACAGCGAGGAGCTTTGGACCAGCCCCGACGCAGCAAGAGGTGGCTCGGTGTGAGGTATCCGTTAGGCAAGAGCAAGTGGGAGTGGTAGGGGGGCTCTAGCCGTAAATCTCTCGATCGATCCTAGGAACTTGATGCAACCAAAAGAAGCTTAAAAACAAGGCACAAAAAAATCCATGCATATATCATAATTTCATCTTTTTGTAAAGTGAATAATATTCATTTTGTTGTAAAATTACTAAAATACACCCTTACACATGAGGGGCGTGCCACATCCACATCCATCATAAATAAATGGTATACATAAAAGTATATGTGCATGCATTTCTAAAAGGTTAGAAAGAATTGAAATGTAAAGGCTAAAGCCTTACGAATGCAAATTATCCAAAAAATAAAAGAAATAATAAAAATATAAAGGGTTGTGTGTCTTTTGGGAAAAAGGTGGGGTGGAGTGCACGGCTGATTATGTGCCTCTTTCTCTCCTTTCTTCTAGGACACACACATTCTCCTTTTGGATGGTACCAAAATTTCTCTCTCCTCTCTCCTCTGTGCAAAAGTTCTCCTCTTTTCCCTTTCCCATTTTCTCTTGTAGAACTAAAGTTATGGAGGATGAAGATGAAGATGATGATTCTGTTTATTATTAAGAGAGAGATTTATGGTTTCTTTTCAGTTTTGAGATTAATGGCAGAGCCATACACATAGATTTTGTGTGTTGTTTCCTCGGTTTTGTGGTTGTTTCTGTTCGTGGGAGGGTTGCTTTCAGAACTGCCTGACCCTCATACGAATCAAGATGGGATCCTAGAGTCCCCGGTACTAGTGAAGGAACGAAAATCTTGGAGGGTTTCTTTTCTTGTGCGCCACAGACAGAAGGGATTTTTTGGTGAAAGGAGGTTTATCTTCTGCATAGGTAGAAGGAAAAAATCATTGTAAATAACTTTTCATAAATATATTTTGCCAAAAGACTATTTTATTTATCTTTGTGTTGTGCCATAAAATTACATGAAGGAACCTGTGGTAACGCATTAATTAATGAAGCTACTTTTATATGCCATAACTTAATGTGATAGGTAAGTAGAAAACTAAAGAAAACCATTTATGGGAAGCGGGTGGGTGAGATCCTTGACGGATCCATCCTATGGATGGGTGGTCCCCGAAAGTTGGGAGCTTCTCTCAAGAGATTGAATGAAACGTTAATTAGAAAAAATTAGGTGGAGCTGAGCGTTGACTTACCTAGGGTCAGGTCTTAAAACCTTGATCAAAACTTATCTTAAGGGAAAGGTGTGGCAGTTGTGCCAGAACTCTGTTAAGGTTCCCTAAAACCTAACTAGTTACTGGAAGAAAGTGTTGCACTCCATGAACCAAGGGTAACTAGATCACTCCAGTTGGACAAGAAGCCCTTGTGGGACACCTTCGATGGAGCTAGTTGATGTATTGAGAGCTCAATTGTCAAATTACAACCTTGAGCTTGCAAGTTGATCCTCGTGGAGATGGCCAGTACCTTCCATAATGGGGTGGGCTCTAGGAAACCTAGACAATAGACCCCATGCATTCTCGCGAGTGCCGGGCAAAGTGTCTAGGACAGTTCTGTGATGGACCACTAAAACATGCTGCTAGGGAATTGTTAGGCAGGCACGTGACACGTGGTATCAGAGCATAATTGAAATTAAAAATATCTATGGGCTTTAAGATCAACTGTTCTAAGTAATAATCAGCTTGCTAATTTTTAAGGGATAAACTTTGATAGAATAATGAAGCCTGGAAGCAATGTACACATCTATGCTGAACTCCACGGATGGTGAGTGGAGAACAAAAATGATGAGAATACTCAATCACCTATACGATCCATCCCCTGTGAATTGTGAAAGAAGATGGTTCTGAGATGAGCATTATTGTTACATTGAGGCTGATCGATTCTTCAACATACACACTAATTTGAAACACCTATAATGGATAGAAAATCTAAAAGTAGTTGAGGCCTTTATCTTTTGTCCATCTAGAAGGAATCCACTTATGATTACCATTAGTCGGCAGATACGTTTAGATCGTTATGTCTATGACAAGGTACTGAAGGTAATCCCAGCCGACAAGATTATAATCCAAGGATGTCGCAAGTATGGAGATTACCATATCCATGGTTTTCTAGATCGACCATTTCCACAGTATAGATTTCTGGACATAGACAACAATTGGCCTACTTTCTTCTACATGAATGTAATTGATATCCATCCCTGAAAAAGAAAGATATAATTATATCTTATTTTGGAAATTGTACATAGCATCCAACCTATCCTATTGATATTGATGTATCTCTACTTGTAAACATCTGCCATTTGTAAATATCCCTTACTTGTAAAAATCGTAGTATATGGCTATTGATAATAAAAGATAACAATGGCTAGATTTTGTAAAAATATTGTGCTCTTTGGCCCATTATTGTTTTACAAAACTAGTAAGATATGTTGATGTGGAAACGAAGCTGAAAAGATAAAGCACTAAACTAATTCATGAAACTTATGATAACCCATGGTAATACAGCTATCGCTAGTCTCTGATTGAAATTCAGGAGAAGAAGTATCTCCTTAAGCAAGTTAAGCCACCAGAATTTGATGGCAAGGGAAAAGACATTGAATCTGAGGTAGAGATTTGGATTGAGACCATGGAGGATTACTTTAGTACTGCTGCACGAACTACCCCTGCTAATCAAGCTATGATCGCCGAGTTGAAATTGATCAGTGAGGCACACCTGTGGTGAAAACAATGGTGTAAAGACCAGGGACTTGCTGAGACAACTATTACTTAGGAAAAACTGAAAGAAGCTGCACGTGGTTGATATTTTTTTTTCACCAGCTTATCGCATGCTAAAAATGAATGATTTCTTAACTTAAGACAGTTGGGAATGAGCCTTGAGATATATTACTCAAAGTTTATCTCATTGCTTAAATATGCACCTTCCATGACTATTGCTCATCAGGTGTCTAATTTTTGTCACGGATTGAATGCTCTTTTGAACAACCTTAAATCTATGCACCCAACTGATCTGCAAGATGCTTTGATTTGCACAGCACCTCTTGTTTAGGAGATTCAGTAAGCCAAGGAATAATAGGCTCTAGAATCAAAACAAAGGGACTTCACGAGCTATGTTCAGCGAGCCCAAGGTTAGCGTCTGCCTAGTCAAGAGAAGAGGGCCAAAACAAATGTAGTCAAAAACTTCATACCTACATGAAGTAATTCAGGAGTACCTAGGTGTTCCCATTGTAATGAGCCAGACCACTTTAAAAAACAATGTCCAAAGCTTGGCCGAATTCCTCACCAAGGATAGTAATATAGAGGTTAAAACTAAGCTTCAATTGCAAAAGCAAAAGCATCGGTTGTAATTCTTAAAGAGCTTGAAGAAGAGGGAAACCCAACTATGGAAGCCAATATGGAGAGGGCATCAGTTCACGCCACCCTCCAAAGGCCCAAATTGCCAGTTTTCGGTGATTCAAACGCCAACAGAATATCAAGGTAAGTTCTTTAAAATTTTGATTGATTGTGAAAGCACACACTCATTCATGTCACCAAAGTGTGCCAAGAAATTAGGTATAGACACAATACCTACATCTAGATTGCTTGTGGAACTTGCCAATGGAGAAGAAATCATGTCTACTTAGCGAATTTGCAAAGTGACATTTAGCGTGGGAAGCAATCTCTCTGAAATGGGATCTAGGATCATGAATTTAGGGGCCTACAAATGTCTATTGGATATGGACTAGCTAATCCCCACTGATACACATATTCACTGTAGAAAAGGCCAGGTGACTTCTCAAAAACTAAAGGGGAAAAAAGTGATGACCCAAGGTGAGGCAGGAAAACCCAAGGTTCAACTAGCCAAATCATCTCGCATAATAAAAGGGTTAAGAAAAGGATTACTTGTGTATCTCATAAAATTAAATAAGGTTGAGCAAAATAATCAAGACGAGGGAGAGCCATATTGGCTGTAGGAATATGATGACATCTTCCTAGAAGAGCTAATTGAATTATAACCTCGAAGAGAAGTTGATCACGAGATCAGACTTGAACTAGGAGTAACCCCAATCGCTAAGAGTTCGTATAAAATATCTATCCCTGAAGAAATTGAGCTGAAAGAGCAACTCAAGTAGTTACTGGATCAAGGATACATCAGACCTAGTAGTTCACCATAGGGAGCCCTAGTACTATTTCAAAAGAAAAAGGACAGAACTCTCAGCCTTTGGATTGATTACCAAGGTCTAAACTAGGTAACAATCAAGAATTAGTATCCAATCCCAAGAATAGACAAGCTACTTGCTGCAAGGGGTGAAAATCTTTTCTAAGATTGATCTTCGATATGGTTATTACCAAATATGAATGAAGGAAGAAGATATCCCCAAAATGGCCTTCAATTCCAGATATGGTCATTTTGAATTTCTTGTAATGTCTTTTGGTCTAACTAATGCCCCTGCTACATTTAACAAATTAATGCAATGCAAGACATTTTTCGACCTTATCTTGATGAGTTTGTCCTAGTATTCTTTAATGACATCCTAACATACTCCAAGAGAGATGAAGACCATGAGCTGCAATTGCACATTGTGTTGGACAGAATGAGGAACGCAAGCTCTATGCAAAGAAAAAGAAGTGTGCATTTTTCAAAAGAAAGATAGAATATCTCAAATTCATAGTATCTACTTAAGGAATCTCTATAACCTAGCCAAAGCTAGAGATGTTTAAGAGTGGCAACCACCAACTCAGTTAAGGAAGTGAGAAGTTTTTTAGGGTTGATTGGATGGTATATAATTATCATAAAAAACTATGCCCTAATAGCTGCACCTCTCACTAATTTTAAAAAAAAAACTGTTATTGTGTGGACGCCCACATTGAGCAAGCCAATTTTGAGCAACTTAAGAAAAGTATGGTAACAACACCCATTTTAAAGCTACCTAATCTAAGTTAAGAGTTTGAGGTCATAACATATGCAAGTTCTCTTGCACTAGGTTGTGTGCTTATGCAACAATAAGGTCATCCGATAGCCTATTCCTCAAGAAAGCTAAAAATCCATGAGAGGAATTACGCCACCCATGATCGCGAGCTGTTAGTTGTGATCCATGCTCTCAAATTATGGCAACACTATTTGCTTGAAAGAAAGTTTACTTTAGTCTCACTGACCACAAAAGTCTCAAATGGATCTTTACTCAACCAGACCTCAACATGAGGCAGTGTTGGTGGATTGAAGTCTTGTAAGAATTCGATTTTGAAATCAAGTTTAGACCTGGAAAAGAGAATGCGATTGCTGATACATTAAGTCCTAAAGCTTTTCTGAATGCACTTATCATGGAAGAGCCATATAAAGGAGAGACTTTAGCTACCATGATATCGATTCCTAGCAATCGAGTCATTGAGCTAGCCAAAGAAGAGATAGACAAGGATCCTAAGTATCAGCTAATGCTTAGAGAAATCCTAGTTAAGAACACTGATCCTAAGCTCAGAGTCAAATACCAAAATTTCACTATGGATGATGGACTTGTCTATTTCAAGACAAGGCTCTACATTCCCCTTAGTCAAGTGTTGAAAAAGAAGATATTATGGGAAGCCCATGACTCCCCATTCTCAGGACACCCTGGCTATGCAAAAACTCTAAATGCAATCAGGAAAAGTTACTACTGGGAAAGACTGAAACATGATGTACTTAGATATGTTACTAAATGCCTAAGTTACTAGCGAGTGAAAGTTGAGCGTGTCAAAATGCCAGGCAAGCTCCAGCCACTTGACATTCCACAAATGAAATGTGAGTTCATCAGTATGGATTTCATAGTTGGCTTACCTTCTATTCAAGGAGGGTATAATTCAATCATGGTGATTGTGGATATGCTGACAAAGGTCACTCATCTTATCCCATTCAAAACCAACTACAAAGCTTCAAATATTGCACAATTGTTTGTGAAAGAAATATTTAGGCTTCATGGGTTGCCTAAATGGATCATTAGTGACCGTAGCTCTCTATTTACATCACATTTCTAGAGAAGCCTATTTGAAGCAATTGGAACCCAACTTTGGTTTAGCATAGCTTATCATCCCCAAACTAATGGTCAAACAGAGTGGGTTAATCAGGTCATTGAAGATATATTGAGAGCTTATTATTCCAGAGAACCGACAAGGTGGATACAATATTTGCCCTTAGTAGAATTTTTCTATAATGTGTCATATCACCAGAGTATTCAAATGACTCCATTTCAAGCATTGTATGGGTAAGATTGTTTGATGCCACTGAATTTCTTTGATCCAACCCAAAATGTTGAGGCTTCTAAGAAAATGCTAGAAGACATGGATGATTAAGTAAAAACTATCAGACAAGACATCCAAGCTGCCAAAAACCATCAGAAAGATTATGCTCATCTAGGATGGTAAGAGTGTATTTTCCAAAAGGAAGACATGGTTTTCATCTGTGTACACCCAAAGAAGAGTTCTCTGTCATTAGGAAAGTTCAAAAAGTTGAGTCCAAGGTATTGTGGACCATAAAAGGTTCTCAAATGCCTAGGAGCTAATGCCTACAAACTACAACTTCTTGATCATGTGAAAGTCCACAATGTATTTCACGTTAGTTTTTTGAAAGCTTATGTTGCAAATCAAGATCATATTCTTGATGGCCAGCAAATTGTAATGCCTAGTCAAGGAGCTCGTGAACTCTAGCCTAATAAGATTCTAGAAGAAAAAGAGAAACCTTTAAGAAATAGAACCATTAGAGAGTATCTTATCTAGTGGAAAGACTATTCTGAGGAGGATGCCGCCTAGATAGAAGAGACAACTCTAGAAAAACAATTTCACCAGTTCTTTTTTAGATGAGGAGATCTTGATTCCTCTAAGGAGGAGAGGATGTAATATTTTTGCCATAGCACTTCATATCAAGAAACAAATTTGGGCCTAAGGCGTTTTAAAAAGTCCAGCTATCACATAAGTGAGTGCACATACTTTTCTTAATATCGAGTCTTGCATTAAATCAATTCCGCAATCCGACATGAGAAGACATCTCAATGTTTCCAACCAACAAAAAGCAAAGACGTCTCATAAATAATATTACGACGGCTTGATCAAAATTTTTCTCGCATTATATTTGATTTAGCATTCCTGAATCCATTTAATGCATCAAAGATCGCATTGATTTCATAACCGCAAGACAAATCACAAAAGCCTTAGTCGATAGAGGAAGAACGTGCAAGAATGAGCATGATATTGAGTAAGTTAAGTATAAAGAGTATGACATGACTTTATAAACTAGATAAGTCATGAGAGGTAACTTGGCCAAAAACCACCATGTGAAGTTGTTTTAAAGAAAAAAAGACGTTTTTCAAAAAATAGGCCAAAATTCATGACATTTTTTATGCATGGAAGGAGAGAAAGCATAAAATAATCATCCCCATGCCACTATCCAACAGGTAGGTAATCAAAATGCATTTTTAATAAAGCTCAATTGGCTCTTAACAAGTAGCCAAAAGAATGAGTCGACTGCATGCTCTCCCTCATGCCTATAAATACATCCCCTCTCCTTCACAAAAAAAGCAAGAAGACCTCTTGATAATGGAAAATTTTATCTACTTCTCTTATCCATTGAAGCTTTGAGCTTGAATGAGGAAATTATCCCCCTTCTACCTCATTTTTATTTTCTCTATCCCATGTTATGCCTTCGTCCCATACGACCATGTCACTAAGTGAAACACTGGCAAAAAAAATTTGGACAACCACCAACTCTCCTTGAACTACCACATCAATTTCTCTTGACATTCCATGGCTCTGCAAGGTTGTAGAAATTCAAAAAGCCCATTTGAAGCAAGGGAAGCAAGGAACATGATCGATGGAGACAATGACGCGTTAGGAATTGGCAAAATCCCCGTTAGAACAAACCTAAGAGAGGTAACATCTTATCAATTTGGAAAAAAATTATGTTTTATAAGCTAATCACTATATTTGGCTTTAGATTGTTTTATAATTACGCATTCTAATGAAAATGCATATGAATTGCCGCTTATGAAAATAACCTAAGTAATATAACAATTAGCTATTCAGTGAAAAGACTCTTTCACTTGAAAAAGGATTATATACCTATCATTAAGAAAATATCTTAATTATGATTTATTTCGCGATATTTATTGTTATTTCATTAATGACACATGTGATCATAAGTTTAAAAAAAAGGTAGACGTTGTTAGGGAAGGGAATATTTTATGATTTTTTCCTAAAAGTGACTATCTCTATTTCATTTTGCTAATGATAACTAGATGCATATGAATTTCATAATAATTTATAGAAAACCATTCAAATAATATCATAAAATAATCAATACATTAAATCAACAGAAAATTGCATAGGAAAATATATACTAGACACACATGAATTAGGTACGTAAAAATATAATTCGATGTCTAAAAGATGAAAGAAAAATTGCACTGATGATTTTTGCATTGTCTAGAATAAAGTTATTAGAAAAACAATCAACACTTAGGACATAGCTAATTGAAAATTGATCTTTCTAGATAACGTTGAAAGTTCGGTGAATGATTCGGTCATTGTTAATTAAACCATAGAATATGAGTAGAATGAAATAAAAAAATTCTTGCTGAAAACACACGCAATGTTAATATTAATGATTATATTAGTGAGAGCATCAATATCATGAGTTGACCCATGTATGAGTCAGCGAGAAAACCTAACCTAAAATATCGAGAATGTTGAAGAGAAAACAACTATGAAATACTCAACAACCCTGAAACTATCAGTATCAGGAAATTAAATAAATATGAGAAGTCTGTAGGACTTGTTGGACATTGATAATAATTTGTCAATACAAATTCTAGAGTCTAAAAAGACTTGGAAAAGCATTTGAGATCCTACTAAGTGCGGGTTTGGGTAGGGCAGTGCATGAATCGCCTATCATAGGCATAAATGCCCATATTATCTTTTAGGGTTGAAATAACAATTTTTAAATAAGGATAAAATAGACTTCTTATAATTAATCAGATTTGCAGATCTCAAAAAAGAGTTGCAAGTACGAAGCAAAACCTTAAGAATAAGGTGGGATCTTAAATGAGAAACCCTAGATTTGGGTGGGACTGCTTCATATGCTAAAAACACTTGCTAATGTTTCTTTTTTATATGTGCACACATTGATGGTTGCATAGGAAAGATTGATTGTGCTTGCAACAGCTAGATCTGATTGTAAGTATATAATTAGGATAATAAGAGGAAAAATCGTGATATGCCTCCCCCACGGCTAGATGCAGAATCTTGCTCCTAGGGAGATTGTTTTGTACTGCTGCGAGGAGCTTTGGACCGCAACCTCGATGGTGAGAGGTCGCTCGATGAGGAATCCATTAGGCAGGAGGAGGCAGAAGTGCCAGGGGGGGTCTAGCCGTAAATCTCTCGATTGCTCCTAGGAACTCCTTGACCCTCATACGAATCCAGATGGGATCCTAGAGTCCCTGGTACTAGTGAAGGGACATAAATCTTGGAGGGTTTCTTTTCTTCTGCCCAAATAGAAGGGATTTTCTAGTGAATGGATGTTTATCTTTTGCATAGAAAGGAGGAAAAAATCATTGTAAATAACTTTGCCAAATAACAAAAAAATATGTTTTCAAAAGACTATTTTCTCTATATTTATGTTCTTGTAATATTTCCATACGAAATATTAATGACCCCGCACACAACACACAAAAAGCAGTTCAAAATAATCTTCCGCGTCGATTAATATTGGTGGATAAGTGTTCCCTCTGCACGCATTGATAAATTCGGGCTCCGTGACGTGCATAAGAGGCTATGGCTTGAACACCACAAGCGCGTATGGGAACACCTCTTCTAGGGGAAAAAAGGGGATAATGGTTAAAATTTTGACAATTTTTTTTATTATTAACCCCCTCCCCTCAACTGATGCATGGCAGGGAGAGGGAGTGTGAGAAAAGCTTGAGTTGTGGAGGGCATGGGGAGGTGGCATGCAACCCGACTCATGAGTGGCTATCCCTCCCCCCCTTAGCCCTATAAAACCACCCCATCCTCAAGCTTGAGGGAGGGGAGAGAAGATAAAGAGAGGTGGTTGTCGTGCTGCCCGCCATCGCCACCCTGCTGTGTGAAAAGCGCCACGCTGTCCGCCAGGCTGCCGCCTACGTCATCACCATCGCCATCATTATCACAATCATCATCCTCATCTCCTTCGTCATCATCCTCACCCTTCTCCCAATCATCCTCATCTTCTCTCTCCACGTAATCATCTGCCATAGAAGCTTGGAAGCTTCTTTGGAAGCTTCCATTAAAAGGCCTCCTTAAGACTTGTTCTCACGTGCTTCCCCCGGTCTTTTTAAAACCAAGTCTGCAAAGGCTCGTGTCCTGCACAGAGGAGAAATACTCGGTCGGAGAGGGATTTGTAATGCGTAAAAAGGGGCCAAGAGGAAGTTGTTGAACCGGATTTGATTCGTCAATGGCTCCCATGAAAATGGCGAGAGGCGCACATGCGGGAGCTTCCACTTCGAGTTTGCATGTGGACAACACCCTGAACCTCAATGCCCAGGTTCCAATGGTATTCTCGCATAAGAGGGGATGCATTAAGCACGATGGTTTTAGGAAAATTTTAATGCATTTATTCATTTGTTTCACAAAGTTTAGTGCCTGCCGATTAATTGAAATTAATTACACTCCGTTAACAAGGGTAGTTGCAATCTTCTTGAATGATAATGCATAAATTAGAAGAGGATATCGTGCTAAGAAGGATAGAGCTTATGTCGCATGTTGCACTTATGATTTAAATTGATGGACGTGATTCATATAGAGAATAATCTTAGACACCCATTGAATGTTGTCTAAAGAATTGCATTGAATGGAAAGGAAACTATGAAATTGCCTGTTGCATACGAGGATGCTTGCATTTTAAGTTGGGTTAAGTGCTAAAGGAGGGATTCGCCCATGCATGGACTTCTATTACCAACCTTGCAAATTAGACTTTTACACTCATGGTATTTGCCCATGCATGGACTTCTATTACCGAAGTTTGTATTTAGAAAATGATGCAATTTCATATTAAGGCTTGAATTCAATGCATTAAGCGAAGGGTTATGAGCATAGTTCTTGATGAAATTCAAGGAGAGATTGGTATGCCAAAAAATCAACTTGCCAAAGCATCTCGGATAATAAAAGGTGTTAGAAAGGGGATACTTGTCGATTTTATTAAGCTAAATAAGATAGATCTGAATCAGGATTCTAGTGAAGAACCTTCATGGATAAAGGAGTACGCACACGTATTTCCTGAAGAGATGACAGAACTTCCGCCTCAAAGGGAAGTCGATCATGAAATCAAGCTAGCGCCAGGAGCTGCACCAATTGCAAAGAGACCATATAGAATGTCCATTCCGGAAGCGATTGAGCTAAAGGAGCAACTCAAGCAACTATTAGATCAAGGCCACATCCATCCTAGTAGTTTGCCATGGGGAGCTCTAGTGCTGTTCCAGAAGAAGAAAGATGGAACGCTTCGGCTATGTATTGACTACAGAGGGTTGAATCAATCAACCATTAAGAACAAATACCCCATTCCAAGAATAGATGAACTTCTTGACCGTCTTCAAGGTGCAAAGATCTTCTCTAAGATTGATCTCAGGTCTGGATATTATTAGATAAGGATCAAGGAAGAGGATATCCCAAATCCGGCATTCAGCACAAGGTATGGACACTTTGAGTTCCTGGTCATGTCATTCGGGCTAACCAATGCTCCTGCTACCTTCAATAGGCTAATGCAAGATATCTTTAGGCCATATCTTGATGACTTCGTACTCATCTTCTTTGACGATACCCTAGTCTACTCCAAACAGGAAGAAGATCATGAATCCCAGCTTTGAATTGTTTTTGAAACAATGAGGGCACACAAGATTTATGCCAAGAAGAAGAAGTGTGCATTTTTCAAGCGACAAATTGAATATCTGGAATTCATTGTATCAGCGGAAGGAATTTCAGTAGATCCAGCCAAGGTCAGAGACATTCTGGAGTGGCCAACACCAAAAACTGTCAAAGAAATACGTAGTTTTCTTGGATTGATAGGATGGTACAGGGTCTCTATCAAAAACTATGCTTTGATTGCAATACCACTGACCGATCTACTGAAGAAGCAAGCATCAATTGAATGCTGAACAATCCAGCTTTGATAAACTAAAGCAAAGCTTGGTATCAACACCCATCCTAAAACTTCTGGACCTTAGTAAGGAGTTTGAAGTAATAATTGATGCTAGCACACTTGCCTTAGGATGTGTGCTTACGCAGGAAGGTCATCCTATAGCATACTCTTCAAGGAAATTGAAGAGCCATGAAAGGAACTATGCTACCCACGATCTGGAGCTATTAGCTGTCATCCATGCTCTCAAGCTTTGGAGACACTACTTGTTGGGTAACAAGTTTACCCTAGTGACGGATCATAAAAGTCTTAAATGGATTTTTACCCAAAATGAGCTCAATATGAGGCAACGTCAATGGATTGAAGTGTTGGAGAAATATGATTTTTAAATCAAATACCAGCCTAGAAAGGAGAATGTAGTTGCCGATGCACTCAGTCGAGGCACTTCTGAATTCTCTAATTTTACAAGATCCATCAATAGCTAGATCTCTAGCCACAAAGGTATCCATGCCAAACAACCCAATACTTGAGCTAGCTAGAGAAGAGGCATGCCATGATCCAACTTACCAGAAATTGCTAGGGGAGATCCCTATCAAGGACCAAGACCCGAAGCTACAACAAAGTATCAAGAATTCTCTATCAATAGTGGACTTGTCTACTATAGAACGAGATTATGTATATTGGCAAGCCAATCACTCAAGCAGAAGATACTTTGGGAAGCCCATGACTCCCCTTTTTCACGACATCCTGGCTATACCAAGACCCTCAATGCAGTCAGAAAGAGCTATTATTGGGAGAGGATTAAAGGTGACGTGCTCAAATATGTCACTGAATGTTTGTCTTGTCAACGCATTAAGGCTGAACATGTCAAAATGCCAGGGAAATTGCAACCACTTGACATTCCTCAAATGAAATGGGAATTCATTAGTATGGATTTCGTTGTTGGCCTACCCCAAGTTCAGGGAGGATACAACTCCATTACGGTTGTGGTGGATATGCTAACCAAGGTGGCACATCTTATTCCTGTTAAGACAAACTATAAAGCCTCAGACATTGCAAGGTTGTTCATCAAGGAGATATTCAAACTGCATGGGTTGCCCAGAAGAATCATTAGTGATCATGACTCTCTCTTCACATCACACTTCTGCATAGCTATCTTCGAGGCCATTGGGACTCAACTATGTTTCAGTACAACTTACCATCCCCAAACCGATGGTCAAACGGAGCGAGTCAACCAAGTTATTGAGGATATGCTAAGGGCACATTGCTACTGTGAACCCAAGAAGTGGATTCAATATTTGCCACTGGTTGAAATTGCCTACAATGCTTCCTACCAACTAAGCATTCAGATGACCCCTTTTCAAGCATTGTATGGGCACGATGTCGTAGTCCTTTAGACTTTTCGGAACCTTGAGGGTTGAATCCTCAAAGCAGATGCTGGAAGACATGGATGACCAAATCAAGTCAATAAGACAGGACATCCAAGCCGCCAAGGATAGACAAAAGGCTTACGTGGACTTGAATCGTCAAGATAGATCCTTCGTTGAAGGTGACATGGTCTTCATTTGCGTACATCCAAAGAAGAGTTCCCTATCCTTGGGTGAATGCAAAAAGCTAAGTCCAAGGTACTGTGGACCCTACAAGATTCTCAAGTGCCTAGGGGCCTAATGCCTACAAAGTGCAACTCCCTGAGAACCTAAAAGTCCATAATGTATTCCATATCATCCTACTAAAGAAGTGTGTACCTAACCCTACTCACGTGCTTGATGATCAACAAGTTGTAATGCCTAGCCAAGGAGTCCTTGAACTATGGCTTGACAGGATCTTACATGTTAAGGAGAGGCATTTGATATCCGGAACCTTGAGAGAATACCTCGTCTAGTGGAAAGATTATTCCAAAGAGGATGCCACTTGGATGGATGAAAGTACTCTCAACCAAAAATACCCCACTTTTTCTCGAGATGAGGACATCTTGATTCCTCTAAGGGGGAGAGAATGTAATATTTCTGTATGAAATATTAATGATCCCACACACGACGCACAAAAAGTGGTTCAAAATAATCTTCCGCGTCGATTAATGTTGTTGGCTAAGTGTTCCCTCCATGTGCATTGATAAATTCCGGCTCCCTGACGTGCATAAGAGGCTGTGGCTTGAACACCACAAGCCCACACGGGAACACCTCTTCTAGGGGGAAAAAGGGGATAATGGTTAAAATTTTGACAATTTTTTCTATTATTAACCCCCTCCCCCCTTAGCTGATGCATGGCAGGGAGAGGGAGTGTGAGAAAAGCATGAGTTGTGGAGGGCATGGGGAGGTGGCATGCAGTCCGACTCATGAGTGCCTATCCCTCCTCCCCTTAGCCCTATAAAACCACCCCCTCCCCAAGCTTGAGGGAGGGGAGAGAAGAGAGAGAGAGGTGGTTGTTGTGCTGCATGCCATCGCCGCCCTGCTACGTGAAAAGTGCCACGTTGTCTGCCAGGCTGCCACCTGTGTCATCACCATCGCCATCATTATCACAATCATCATCCTCATCTCCTTTGTTGTCATCCTCGCCCTTCTCCCAATCATCCTCATCTTCTCTCTCCACGTAATCATCTGCCACAGAAGCTTGCAAGCTTCTTTGGAAGCTTCCATTAAAAGGCATCCTTAAGACTTGTTCTCATGTGCTTTCCGCGGTCTTTTTCAAACCAAGTCTGCAAAGGCTCGTGTTCTGCACAAAGGAGAAATACTCGGTTGGAGAGGGATTCGTAACACGTAAAGGGGCCAAGAGGAAGTTGTTGAATCAGGATTTGATTCGTCAATGGCTCCCAAGAAAATGGCGAGAGGCGCACATGCGGGAGCTTCCACTTTGAGTTTGCGTGTGGACAATACCCCGAACATCAATGCCCAGGTTCCAATTGTATTCTCACATAAGAGGGGATGCATTAAGCACGATGGTTTTAGGAAAATTTTAATGCATTTATTCATTCGTTTCACAAAGTTTAGTGCCTGCCGATTAATTGAAATTAGTTGCACTCCGTTAACAAGAGTAGTTGCAATCTTCTTGAATGATAATGCATAAATTAAAAGAGAATATCATGCTAAGAAGGTAGAGCTTATGTCTCATGTTGCACTTATGATTTAAATTCATGGAGGTGATTTCTAAGAAGGATAGAGCTTATGTCGCATGTTGCACTTATGATTTAAATTCATGGACATGATTCGTATAGAGAATAATCTTAGATGCCCATTGAATGGTCCAAAGAATTGCATTGCATGGAAAGGAAACTATGAAATTGCCTGTTGCATGTGAGGATGCTTGCATTTTAAGTCGGGTTAAGTGCTAAAGGAGGGATAAATTAAATGTCAGACTCATGGTATTCGCCCATGCATGGACTTCTATTACCGAAGTTTGTATTTAGAAAATGATATAATTTCATATTAAGACTTGAATTCAATGCATTAAGCGAAGGGTTATGAGCATAGTTCTTGATGAAATTCAACGTAGATTTTTATATGAGTTAGCCCTAAATTGTCAATCATTATAGTCTAGGCAAGGAAAAGAAATGGTCATTGTAAACCTTATAGTTGCATAGAAGGAAAAAGTCTATGAATCGCATGCTTGCATGGAATGTTGTATCTTGAAATTATTTACATCTTTTTAGGAAAAGTATTTGCATTTCTAAGGAAAGATCACCATTTGTCGCAAGACAATTAGATCGATTTAGGTAAATTGCTTGTAATGGCATAACCCTCAAGGGATTCATAAAATCATAAATAATTAGTACGACGAACACCTCAAAGTGCTAGGTAGGGTTTAGTTACGTTAAAAATTCTACCTAGTATCGCACTTGGGATGCCAAGTCAAGACTTCCAAGCCCAAAGATCCTACCCACATTCATAGAATGTTAGGGTTAGTTAAACGCCCATGTAAGAACAGTCTAGGGATTTACCCTAAAGATCAATTAGCCAAATACTAGACCTCCGTATGGAATTAGAAACCCTAGAGCCAAACGTTGTCAGCCTAGTTCGGCCTAGTAGGGTTAGGGTTGGGCTGGGTCAAGAAGACTCCAAAACCCTACATCCTGACCAAAGAATTCTTGACCCACAAATACCGTCTGGCAGGTGAAATAATCCCCCAAGTTAGGTGCGACACTTGTCTTGTGCATGATTTTGTGTTAAATCACAAAATAGTATTGCTACTCCTTAGAACAAGGTTGGTGAGATCTATGTACAAGTCTAATTTGCAAGAGGATGTGTAGACATCGTGCTACATCACCCTTCTTTGAGGCAGAGTTGCCAAGTTAGGGTAATCATGAATTGCCTAGCAAGAAAGTGACCAATCAAGTAGGGCGACGAGGTTGTCCAGGAAATTATTGACCTTAATGTAAGAAAACCTAAGGTATTTGTTAATTTGGATTAATAGGATATAAACCCTAACCCAAGGATAAAAGGGCAAACAAGCAACGAAACCCTTGGAGCCAAGTCGCAATTGATCCCGGATCGAATGCTAGATGCATTCGGAGGAGAGAATTAATTCACACCTTAGCAGTTGGCCAAACAAATGACCACTGGATTGATTGTGTTTCTACAGTTAGGAGCATTGTTTGTACTTCTTTGCTCAAGGAACTAAAGCTGAAAAATAATTAATGTTGCAGGTTGAAGGCCTAGAGGGTGTGGCAGCATTAGTTACCCTTGACTATCTGCCTGACCTTATCCAAGGGGGTTGTTAGTCGCACCAGGTACGTGGACCGAACCCACCACGAGAGGTCTCTCCGTGGGTGCTATTTGGAGCAGGAGGATACTTGGGTGCTAGGGGGGGCTCTGGCCATAAATCCCTTACCTCCAGGTCCTGCACAAGAGGTCGAGTGACTTGAGATTGGATCTCGAGGCCCGCATACTAGTCTACAGGCGAAAACTTGGAATAGCGATCCTTGACGATTGTTGGATTACGTTCGGGCGGATTATGGATTAGCCTTTGGGTGGATTATGGAATAGCCTTCGGGCTAGATTATATGATGTATTCCAAAGACGGATAAATAAGATCAATTGTTGAAAAGGAACTTGTTTGACATTGTTTTTCTATGTCAGTGCTTAAGTTACGTGAAGGAACCGCAGTGATTAATTGGCTAATTAAGGAAGTTGTTTTTGCTTGTCAAACTAAATGTGGTAGGTAATTAGATAACTAAAGCAATGTTGAGGAAAGTGTTGAGATGACAAGCTCAACACATGCGGACATTGATGATGGACCGCCTGGTTAGATGGGTCCACATGTCTACACTTAGCACGTTCGTGGTCATTATGACTCTCACATGGCCACTGACTCATTACTTATTATATTCAGGTTGTTACACCTATTTACAGCTGGCATAGTTATAGCGCCAGTCGACTAGTGTAGTCGGTTATGCATTGTTTGACTTAGTAGGTCACTTTCCTTTATGTTGTATCTTATCTATACTTTGTGTACATTGAAAAGAGTGTGGAAGAAGAAGAAGAAACCAGCAAGAAAACGTTTTGGCCTCCATGTCTCTTCTTGTCTCTTGAGTGAGCTTCTCCTTGTGCATTCTGTGTGTGTTTGGTGCAGCATCTTGAGCAAGTCCTCCCACCACGCGATTCTTGACATGGTATCAGAGTCGCACCACTGAGAGAGGCTGATTTTGAAGGCTGAAGTGAAGGAGAAGAAGCAAGGTTCAAGCAAGCAATCCACGGGTAAGAAGCTCTCCCATTCTTCCACTCTCTCTCTTGGATAGTGCCTGTGGAGGCACCGGAAGCAGGGTCGAGAAAAAATCTCAGATTGCAGTGAGATTTGGTGTGCATGAAGAGCGCTATGTATTCTGCAGCTTAGCCCTTTAGGGCTTTTCCACAGTTATTTTGGGCATGTGAGGCCGTTTCAGGCCCCGTTTTAGAGCCGCAAGGTTGTGGACAGCAGTTTGAGGGTACATTGTGACTTCGAGTGCATTGACCGAAAGTGGGTGCACAGGTTACAGATCTCAGATCTGTAAGTTTAAAGGTATTTATCAGCAAGTAAACACAAGGTTTATCTGCAAAAAGGTTGCAGATTGCATGTATTGTTGAGCAGACAGTGAAAAAGGCTGTCTAGTATATTGCTGTGCACTACAGGTCGAGGGTTGCAGAAAATTTTGCTTGCTATTGGTTTTGTGATAATGGCAGAGAACAGTGGAAACCCCATCATTGAGAAGCTCGACAAGAACAACTACCCTTCATGGAAGTTCCGTGTCATGAACTTCCTTATTGGAAAAGGCCTCTATGAGTTTGTTTCAGATAAAGAAAAGGAGCCGGAGGTGAGTGATCCTCCAACTGCAGAAGAGACAAAGGCACGGAAGGAATGGAATGCAAAAGATAAAAAGGTCATGTATTGGTTGTCTGCAGTAATTGACAATAATATTTTGGGACATATTAGAAATGCAGAGAATTCATATGTAGCTTGGACCATACTTGAAAGTATGTTTTCTGTAAATACAAAGGCACGAAAGATTCAACTCAAGCAAGAGTTGAATACATTGAAGAAAGGGAAGATGTCTATCAATGAGTATGCATTGAAGGTAAGGAGCATTGCAGATGCATTGGCAGAAATTGATGCAATGCCCGATGATGATGATTTGGTGTCATCTACCTTGGGTGGACTTAACAATGAAAAGGCTTGGAAGTCTTTTGTAACTTCCGTATATGTCAGAAAGCCATTTCAAGATTTCGATGAGTTGGTCTCCCTTATGATCACTGAAAAGATCAACATGCAGAGTGAGACATCTGAAAGAAGTGGTGAATAGGTCCAGGCTTTCTACTCCAGTTTAGGAAGGGGACGTGGCAGGTTCTCCTCAAGAGGTCGTAGTACAGGACGTGGTAGTGACAACTAGCAAAA
The DNA here is from genome assembly GCF_053477565.2 of Lygodium microphyllum. Taxonomy (NCBI): domain Eukaryota; kingdom Viridiplantae; phylum Streptophyta; class Polypodiopsida; order Schizaeales; family Lygodiaceae; genus Lygodium; species Lygodium microphyllum. The sequence goes on along the minus strand of NC_141141.1, from coordinate 165,789,682 downwards.
CAGATTGAATCAGCAATTTGGAGATATGCAGGTTTCAGGAGGTCATGGTAACTTTAGAGGCAGGGGGAGCTTTAGAGGAAGAGGTGGATGGCAGAATAGAGGTTTTAACAACACTGGTATTGTTTGTCACTACTGTGGCAAAACAGGTCATATTGCAGCCCAATGTTATGCTAAGAAAGATGATATTCGCAGTGGTAAGTTGCAACAAGGAAACTATGTATCGTCTTCACGACAGAATGAAGACAAAAATGAACGTCTGTTTGTTATGCAGCATATGCTGAATGCTGTTACAGGAAAGGGAACACATGATGATGTTTGGTATGTTGATTCAGGTGCATCCAATCATATGACTAGCCATGCAGAATGGTTTGAAGAGATACAGGATTTGAAAAATGCAGGTTATGTGCAGACGGGTGATGATTCATGACACCCAATTTCACATGTTGGAAAAGTTCCCTTGTCCTTGCATGATGGTAAGACAAAGAGTCTTTCAGATGTATTACATGTGCCATCTATTACAAAGAACTTGGTGTCAGTCGGTCAGATGGTAGAGCAAGGGCTGCAAGTCAGATTTAGTGCAAAGGATTGCTTCGTAGAAGACTTCAATGACAAGTGCAGGTTAGTTGCAAAGGGAAGTAGAGTTGGATGTATGTTTACTCTGGATGTTGGAATTCCTACTATGAATGCTACCATGTATGCTAAAGGGAAAGGTGTTGTTGCAGACATTGAAATTTGGCACAAACACATTGGTCATGCAAATGTACAAAGGCTGAAATTAATGCAGTCCAAAGGGTTGGTTACAGGTTTGCCTACATTTAGAGTTTCAGAATTTCATAAGGTATGCGAAGCATGTCAGTTTGGTAAGCAGGCAAGACAACCCTTCTCACATGACAGAGATGTAAGAAAAAATATTCTTGATGTTGTGCATATAGACATTTGGGGGCCTACACAAAATGTAGCTCTTGGAGGCAGTTCTTACTTTGTCACATTCATTGATGATTGTTCTAGAAAGCTGTGGGTATATTTTATGAAGGAAAAGAGTGAAGCGTTTGAGCACTTTAGAACTTTCAAGGCTGCAGTTGAAAGAGAAACATGGTTGAAAGTAAAGTGTTTGAGGTCAAATGGAGGGGGAGAGTACTTCTCGAATGAGTTTAGTGATTTTGTGAGGTCTCATGGGATAAAGAGACAGTTCACATGCAGGTATACCGCAGAGCAAAATGGGGTTGTAGAAAGGAAAAATAGGCATATTGCAGAAGTTGCACGTGACTTGATGGCTGAAAAGAATATGCCTAAGCATTTTTGGTCTGAGGCTGTTCATACTGATGTTTATATTATGAACAGAACTCCCACAACTGCAGTTCATAGTATGACTCCTGAAGAATGCTTTACTGGCAAGAAGCCTGATGTATCGCACTTGAAAGTGTTTGGCTGCATTGCGTATGTTCATGTGCCATATGAGTTGCGGAAGAAACTAGATCAAAAGGCTGAAAAGTGTGTCTTTATTGGATACTCTTTAGAGCAGAAAGGGTATCAATGTTATAACCCTGTCACATGTAAGTTGAGAGTAAGCAAGGATGTCATCTTTGATGAAATGAGCAGTTGGTATGCATCTAGTGGTGATGCATTGGATGATGATGATGATGATCATGACTCTCATGTGCAGGCTGAAAAGCAAGAATCACAGACTCTTAGTGGACCAGAGACATCATCTGGTAGTCCTTGGTCTGGGAGACTAAGGAGTAGCTCTACATCTTCAGGTGCATCTAGTAGCACTATAGGTAAAGACAAAGGAAAGAATAAAGTGTCAGATGGCATTGATGAAGTTCTTGATGGAGACTCCATTGGCTTAGAGAGCTTGGATGATGAGCTTGGCATTCCTTCAGTGAGGACTCCAGGTGTGCAGAGAGCATGCGTCAATGCAAAGACTCCATTGAGTGATCTAGTGGTACCCAGGTCTAGCAGGGTGAGATACCCTGTTAAAAGATTTGATTTTGAAGGTTATGCAGCTCACCATTATGCTCATATGGTGAAACTAGTTGAGGATGTAGAGCCCACTTGTTTTGAGGATGCTGTTGGTCATACTCATTGGGATGCAGCAATGGATGAGGAGATGGCTGCATTAGAGGCCAATAAGACTTGGGATCTAGTATCATTGCCAAAAGGCAAGAAAGCTATTGGATGTAAGTGGGTTTATAAGATTAAGCACAATGCAGATGGTTCTATTAGTGGGTACAAAGCTAGGCTAGTTGCAAAAGGCTATGCCCATACATATGGCATAGATTATGATGAAACCTTCAGTCCAGTTGCTAGGATGGCAACTGTCAGATGTGTGATTGCTTTGGTAGCAGCCAAAGGTTGGAGGTTGCAGCAAATGGATGTGAAGAATGCCTTCTTGCATGATGATTTCTTCAACCTGCACACATATGTGGGATGCTTTAAATCTTCATAACCTGCTGGCTGATCCATATACACTTCTTCCTGTCTCTCTATTGTATGCTCTTTTCTATCTACTCTCATTCTCTCTCTCTCTCTCTCTCTCTCTCTCTCTCTCTCTCTCTCTCTCTCTCTCTCTCTCTCTCTCTCATATGTTTATTCTATACTCTTAACTCTCTTTCCTTTTCTCTCAACAAGAAAAGTAAAACATAAAAGAAATTAACTTTTTAGAACTTCATGCTCTTACTTTCATTTTCATATCTCAGAAATGGTAGCAAGAAGGAAGAAGAAAAAAACACTATGATTTTGCAAGTATACATGTAAGCTTGATAGTTCTGAAATGAGGATGAGACAAAACTCTTCCCTTGGATATTTTTCTTTATGACATCAATATATGCCTCGATATATATGTCAAATTATTTTTAAATTTATTGGAATATATATTAAAAAAGTGTTGCTATTCTATCAAGTTATTTGCGACTTATGATGTGGATTATATTGAATAGTTACATCATCTCTTCTACCCATCTTGGTAGGTTCACTATATGTATACTCTATGTCACATGTGTTCAAGGTCTATTTATAAATATCCTTATCTGTGAGTTTTTATTGAATAAAGTATAATAATTTTCTATTCAATGTGTTAATAACCCATTTATATTACACCCTCCTGTATGTAAAAAATGGTATTTTACAAATATCTTATCATTTCAACCCACATGATGCACACATATATTCATAAGTGACCTCCCCAAGATACTGATGCCCATAGAATTTCCAAAAGTGCATCAGGAATCATAGTCAATATACCTCTCCTCCCTTATAGTGTTGCAATCAATAACTGGCATTACCCCAAATACAATTTTCATACCTTTGGGTATGCTACATATTTCTTCTAAGGACATTCCTAAAAAACTTTCATAAAATTAGCGCTTGGAATACTAAGTGCGATTTTAAAAACATTGCCTTTTTAACGCTTAGATTCTTTACACTTAAATATGCCTTGATGTCAAAACTTTCATATGCCAAAGTATTGACCTAAGTTTTACATACAGGAGTAAACATTGAAACTCCATGGATGTTGTATCACCTAAAGCTATAATGGTTCCAACAATAGGCCCTTTTTATTATATAGCTTAAGAAAAGAATTATACAATTGGTACAAGGAAATTCATGCTTATCTTTATGCCTAGATCATTATCTCCCATAAGTTGATAATATTTAGACACGATACAATCACTTTAAGATATGTCACAAAGCTTACAGTTACAACATTCCATATATGTACTATACATGATCATGCTAAGTTTAGAAACTCTCTACACTTTAATACTTGTTGGTGATAAAGTTTGTATCAAAGATAAACTTATACAATGCCACAGGTATTAACTCCATCAAAATGCCCAAAAATAGCAAAGTAGCTTCATTAGATGACATTAGGCCTAACAAGTGAATTAACTTATTGCACATAAAGAGTGAGATCTCCATGACATAAAAAGTGACTCACTTCACAACAAACTATAGTTAGATAATTGCTATACTATCAATGTAAGAAAGATAATAAAGCGAATCGCATAGATAATGCAAGTCGATCACATAGACAAAAGCTCACACATCAAGCATTTGGTTAGATATATCTTTTCCCTTCTATGCTTCCTTCCTATTCGTAGCTTGTAATGAATACGTACATGTCTCTAAATGTGCAAGGTTATCTAGATCCCCATAGTTTGTCAAATAATGGCCATAACCTATGTGGATGCTATGGAAGTATTTTTAGCCTATCATCTACCATCTTGGCTCCAACTTCTTGGTTCTCATGGAAACTTTAGTCAAACAAATCTTATTCGTAAGGTGAACCAATGCTATTTGCAATTGAAAGTTGTATGTAAACATTGTGTAGCAACATCAAGAAAAGGAGGCAATACTTTATCTAGCTTGTGGCGATGCATCAAGTTGGTAATAATAACTTATGCGTTGTCACAAGGCAACTTGATGCACAAATTACGAGAGCTTTTGGTAGAATTCACAACATATACAAGGTACAAAATGGAGGGAGTCGCAGAGATCTCACTACAAGATATAGACCTCATACCGACATTCAAAGCGACGAAAATGTTCATTAAAAAATTTGCCCCCGTCATCGCAAAAAATGTCGATATTAGCGACGCCATAGAACAGTCACTATCATCGTTGCTATTTACATCGCTATCAAAGTCACATTTGGATGCTGATAGCGACGCAAATAGCGATGGCTTGTGACACTAACTGTGACGCTAATAGCAATGCATGCAATAAAGTTGCAACGCTACTAGCGACGGTTACAGGAAAAAAAAAATTGTGGCAGGGCAGCTATGTACTTTATTTGGGCCATACAAAAGAGTTATAGTAAAGTGTAAAATGCTCATCAAAATGAAGGCAAAGTGTATACTTGAATTTATAAGACTGATACATAAAATAAATACAAGATCGTGTAATGAAAGCGACGATGCAATCATGGCAAGAAGGATGATAATAATATAGTGCATAGAAAATGCCTACATAAATCACATGACCAAAAAAGAAGAGGATGTGTGCTCCACGGATCCAAGGGACAGCTATAGATCCTCACTATCTGAAAGCTTCGTCCCACCGCAAAGGAGCATGAAACGAACTTTGCAAAAAAGAAACAATTACACATTAGTCCACCATATAATAATGCATTTTAATTAAAATTAGTAACTACGGATAAGAAAGATGAGTGACTAACTGGGCCGCCGCATCCATACAATCGATCGATCAATGCAGTGAGACCGTGTCTCTCTGCATATCAAGTCTCTAGGTCGGTGGGATCGTAATTTTTAATGGAGTGCTGCAAAGAAAACAAAATATAACTATTAGAAACACGATTATCAGTACAAGGGATATTGTAAAAAAATGAGCAAGCAGAACAAAAGAAAAACTTACAAAGTCCTCCAGATAAGTCCTGTGGTTGCCACTCCCACGATAATGGACCACTCCATGCCCTTGCCGCCTCACGCTGCTATCTCCAACGTATTGAGAATCTATAGCCTCCTCCTTGAGTCCACGCCAGTCATGTGCGTCTAGCCACTCGGGCTTTGAGGCCCTACTCTTAAGTGCCTTGCATGCGTCCGATCGTTTGTGTGACATGTACGTACGCATGCACTCCATCATCCAGTCTATGGAAAACCTATCTGCTGCGGCACGTACCAGAAACTCCTCATGCAAGGATGCTATTGTGTAGTCCTTGCTCCACTCCAGTATGTTCTTCCAATGATCCAAGAAGTTGTGCCAAAAAACTTATTCACACAACTCTCTCATATGAGCCATCACCCTCCTCCCCTTGTCATTCATGATAACAACTCCTGTCCTATCATCTACAAGGTATCCATACCCCTCTAGGGTATGCATAAGATGTGTCCTCTCTCCCCTATAACCACACCCCTGGGCATATCCAAGAGACCCCAGTACATCTGGTGTACCTATGGGGGTAGTATCTCTTGAAGTAGCTCCCCGCCTTGTGGATTTAATATAGGATGTCTTAATCTCCTTTTGTGAGATCCATTGTACTAAATTTGACAGCCTGTAAATCACCCCGCATATTTCTAGAGTAAGGCATCATGTGATCGCGATTGGTAGTACAAACTGCCACAAATGAAGAAGCATTACGAACAACGACTACACTCCAGGTAGTAGAATACGCAGGCCACTTACAATCCATTCGTAGTACAAACTTGACATATATTATGCCAATCATGGGATTTTAGCCCTGATAATTGGTCATCTTTAGAAAACACGAACTTGAGAGAATGCATCATACCCATTGGACTGCAGATAGACTTGATAATTTGCTTCACAATGTGCTCTTCTATAGTGGAAAAAACCCAAGGAGCGCGAGGTAGCTACAAGCGACCATCAACACTCAACTACGGCCAAAGCGCCTCCATCTTGCCTACCTCCTTCAAATCCATTCATACCCCTACAATGTCTCTCTTTCCTGTGATGTGGTCCCATAGTAAGCTACCCACATTCTTGAAAATATGCATGGGATTCAACAAGTGGTTGATCTGTAAGTGGTTTCAATACGGCAACTCGTAGAAAACTTAGAATCGCCGCATTCCGTTTGGATGTGACTCCGTGTGGACCATTTTCAGCTCGTACTAGCTTTGAGCATTCATTCGTGTTGCAGGTTATCCAAGAAAACCTTCCCTCGGTTCATGACCCTCCGGAAAGAAAGCGGCGTGTCCTTGATATACCATCTTCTTCATGGTTCGTGACCTTCGAGAGTCTAATTGTGACCCACACAATGGACATGCATGATAACCTGAGGTAACCAGACCTGTCCCAATACCTCTATCGGGTGAATACAAACTTCAACAAGCTATGATAGATATTACCAACAAGAACAAAAGCCTACTTACCTGAGCACTCACCAAATCCCAAAAAAGTCATGCATGGTCCACATGAGAATGTCTTGAATATTGGTGGACTGTCGACCATCGCGCTTGCTCATATCTTTCACGATGACCCTCTCCTCCCACGAAATCTTAAGCTCATCAACTAATGGATCAAGATACACATTCATATTCTTGACTTTGTAGTGGCCAATAACGAGCAAGCTAAGGATACGGTGTCATTTCTTCATAGAAATCCATGGAGGGATGTTGTAGTTAACAAGGACTACAGGCCACACACTGTAAGAAGTTGAGTGGAGACCAAATGGGTTCACAACATCCATAGCAAGACCGATCCGAAGATTCCTTGGCTCTCGAGCAAAGCCTGGAAAGGTAGAGTCAATGTGGCTCCATGTGTGTGAATGTGCTGATATTCGTTGGACTCCATCTGTGGATCTATTCTGTGCATGCCACGTTGTTAAGCTCGTCATGTCGGACGTACGAAACATGTGATGTATATGGGGGATAAGCGAAAAGTGTCTAAGAATGTTTTAAGGGATGGTTTGCCCTTGCAGGTCCTGTCGATACCTGTGAGCACCACACTTTGGACATGTCTCCATAGTCTCATATTCTACTCCAAACAGTACGCAATCGTTGATACATGCATGGATACTGTTGTAGTCCATGCCAAGCTTTCATAAAACATATCGCGCATCATCACGAGACTCAGATATGGTATTTACAAGTGGTAATATATAATACTTTAGTAACCTTTAAAAAAATCATAAAAAACACCTTGAAAAAGCACAATTGGCTTTTATGATGGTACTCAAAATATATCAATGAAGTGTACGTAGAAGGTACTTGAATAACTCTGTCACACTTGCATCGCTCCACCCGTATTTTGTTTGCATACTTAGGAGTGCAAGCAATGTCTTCAGGCGAGATACTCAGCACCTATCATATAATAGTATGGATGCTTCCTCTCTAAGCGGATCATATGTCTCGACATCCATGGGTATCAATGCATCGATCATTGCCTCCATCTCAAGCTCCAAGATTGTAGGAAAGTCTAGAAGGCTGCCTTTCTCCTCTGGTATTGATGGTATAGATTATGTAGTACCTTCCAAGTGGTGGATTGGCTCAGGCACTCCATTCATCGCATGCCCATGAACTCTTCTAACTAGCCGCAAAGGGTGTACTCCACCTTGGGATGAGATATCACCTCCTTGTAATAAATTTTCTGACCACATCTAATGTTTTTGTATATGATATTCAATTAGTTTTGCAAATACAATGCATGATTGATATACACTTTTCTTACCGTTTGCCCAAAATCTGAGATCGCCTGATCAATGATCTCTAATTGAAACTCGTCGAAGCGTCATATGTGTTGTTTAGACAATCAACATTTTTGTCTAATTGCCAGCTTACATTGAGAGCAAGGACATGGGACATGCTGATTATGATACACCTCGCGATCTTAAACATCACGGCCTTCATCGTTTTCCATTTAGTCTACGTTATGACAAAAAATTTGTTTTTGTTATCGTTCTTTTTTTCTTTCTTAAATTGTTTAAAAGGGATTTCTTCTCTTGTAACTCAACAAAATTAACGTATATAAAGTCTCCACCCACCTACACTATGTAAAGTCTAATATGCTATGCATGGGGACAAGGAAGTAGCTACCCTATGTCAGAGTGCTTCCTGTCCCATGGTATTCCACTGGACCTCGCCACCTTTTTTCCTTTGTGTGCAACTCGATATGTAGAGCATAGGAGGAGGTGGCACAAAGCATGTCAATAAAACCATTTGTTCACCTCTAAGTCCAATCTCTCTTTCGCTTTACACCGCCTGGATACACAAGCCTTCCATACCTTTCCGAAGCGTCGAACGCACCTAAGGTACACCCTTAACTATATATATATATATATATATATATATACTACTAGTACTACCACCACCTCTCTCTCTCTCTCTCTATACTATTACTACTACTACTACTACTACTACTACTACTACTACTACTACTACTACTACCACTACTACTACTAGTACTCGTCTTCTCGAACACACCAAAGGTGCATCTTTAGCAAAACCTCTCTCTCTCTCTACTACTACTACCACCACCACCACCACCACCACCACCACCACCACCACCACCACCACTACTACTACTACTACTCACCTTCTCGAAGCGTCTCGAAGCGTCAAACACACCCAAGGTGCACCTTTAACAAAACATCTCTTTCTCTCTCTCTACTACTACTACTACTACTACTACTACTACTACAAACAAGAAAAGAAGAAATTAAAGAACTACTACTACTACTACTATAAACAAGAAAAGAAGAAATTAAAGAACAAGATCTTACCCTCTCTTTGTTTTTTATCCATTCATTCTCCTCCCTCCCTCTCTCTCTCTCTTTCTCTCTTTCTTTATTATGTTTCATGTTTATTCCCTCTCTCTCTCTCATTCTTTCTTTCTTTTTCTCTCTTTCTCTCCCTCTCTCATTTCCTTTATTTCTCTCTCAGTACACATCATTTTTAATAAAAACAAACAAAAGAAAAGGGGCAAAAACAAAAACAAACCAAGAGAAAGCAATGCACTCATTGCAAAAGCCCGAGGATAGATTCGGCAGCTCCTCTTCATGACAGCGGCTCCTCTTCGCCCTTTGTGTACTTCCCCCTCTTCTTCACAAACGGCGGCGGTGGCGGTGAGAAGCTCTCCTTCTCCCTCTCAAATGCACGATGTAGTTCACTCTCTCTTTTGCTCCCTCTTTCCCTCTTTTGCGCAAAATGCTGCGCTTTTTTTCATCTGGGTACTGGGGTGATCAGGCCATTGGGCACGCTCCATAGTACTAATGACCCATGTTGATGTGCACTAGGCTTACTACCCCATCCTTGTGAGCAACTATCCCATTTCCTATGTGTGAAAATCAACACGTACTCCTTTGTTTCTCACTATATACCACTTAGAAATCCACGAATTTACCTATAGCTTGAGACACCTTCCATATACTAAGTCTGTAAATAAAAAGGTATTGAGTAATGGCATATGGAAGGTTGATAGCTTAATGCATATGTGGATAATTAGTGCGTTAAAAAGCCTCTAAAAATTGATGAACGTGTCTTCCACAAATCATATCTTTCCATGAAAGCAGAATTACATCATAGTGGGGCATTGCAAAGTCATGGCACTGAGCCCACCAGTCACATGCTACCATAATAGATTCATATAATTGCATCGCGGCAGTACAAAGTCATGGCACTAAGCCCACTAGTCTCATGCTACCATAATATACATCTATGATCACAAATTCGAGCCTAAGGATGCTCTAGTAACCACAAAAGACTAAAATCATTTCATTTCATCCTTGCTTTGTATCCTTAGCACACACTACACCACAACTACAAGCGTATTGAGCCCAACCTTGTGCTACTACTAACCCACAATGATCCCACTTAGCTGATCAATTGAGCACGCTGTCTGATAAATATTTTGATGTTTTATCCATTTGTTAGACCATTTTTATGTATTTTCTTTATTTTTTTTGGCTATCTTTCACAGTAAAATATGGGAAAAGCCAGCAACCCATCATCTTTGATCAAAGATGAAAGCCATCATCAAAGAACCAATTTCAACCCATGGGAACATTTCATAATGGTTATTTTTTCATCATATCCACAAGGTCCTGTGCAAGAATATTGAGATTCTCCATTAAATGAATATCCGGGACTTATACGTCCAACACGTCAAGGCGCCAAAAATTAATCAATTAACAAGAGTAATATTCGTGATGCTTATGATAATTAAGCATTGTCGACTGAGGCTTATCCGGGACTTATACGTCCAACACTTCAAGGCACCAACAATTAATCAATTAACGAAAGTATTCGTGATGCTTATGATAATAAACTTATACGTCCAACACGTCAAGGCACCAACAATTAATCAGTTAACAAGAGTATTCGTGATGCTTATGAGATGCAATGACGCTGCAGAAAACGGGCAGAACATCGGCGCGGCCCAATATTCTGCTCGATGCAGCAATACCGGAGCTTATCGCCACGCCACGAAAATAATTAGCCTTATATGCGTGGCGCAAATCCAGGCACAAGCTAGTCATGCAGTCCACACTAAGTATGCACGAGCAAATCGGTACAACAGTAAGATATTAGACGGAATTACAACGTGCGCGCGTAGACCATTACAACAGCAAATGCCTGCATCAATGAGTGATCTTGCCATATTTTGGACGGGCAACCCAGCGCTTTTTTTCTTTTCCCTTGCTCCTGTCGCCAGCTGCAGTACCACCCTCGTCCGTCGAGTCCTTCCCACCTCCACCCCCACCGCCACCGCCACCGCCACCGCCACCGCTGCCGTCGTCCTCCTGTCCCTGCCGCGCAACATGTCCCTCATCGCACTGAGTCTTCACTTGACGCACATTTTCCCAAAATGCACAAGGTGGTTCGCCATGGCGGCGCACCGAGTGCCACCCGTCGTCGGTCACACGGCATTTCTTTCCCTCGTTGGTGCATGTGTCTTTCTCAAAGACGGCATGTTGTTGTTTCGAATAACCAACAAGCGTGAACCCGTGATCAGCCCTACGCTCCAACAGCCCTCTCCATGCCGCGCCTGCAGCCATACTGTAGCTACAATTATCACCCGGGCCCCCTCAGCACTGCACCTCGTGGATATTAGGACGATTCTCTTATGTTTCGACTTCACTAGTGCAGATCAACACTCAAATTTATAACTTTGATGATAGAGCCAAACGTACCGATTCGGTTCATCCAAACTTTCCTGCAGGCGCCAACAAGCCTAGGCAATCGGCCGGAAAGTACTTAATTGTGATGTGGAACTCTTGCACAGAGATCATTCGACTTTCATGACTATCCGCACATGCAATTCCATCGACTCGTGTGGGATCGCTGCATGCGTATCGCGCCATTACCCGTAATCCTGAGTGCACGATTTGGCTACCTAGTAGTAGGCTCTAGGCTCCAGCAGTCTTCTTTGTTCTCAACTAATACGAGTTACCCCTTGTTACTCTCCATGGCCCCTTCCCCGCCGCCCCCCGCCTTGGTGGCTTACATTTGGGTGACGCTCTATTGTATCTTGTAGAGTCGACTAGTGTGTCTTAAGGCTGTGCACAAGTTCCTATAATTTTATGAGGCCTTTGAGGAGGAGTGTATTGAAGCCTTCAATAGGATTGTATGCTTCAATATCACTACACTCCTTGTCCATTCTTAAAAATCTTCTTCATTTTTTTGGCCCCTCTCAAACTCCTTTTGAAATTACTTTTATCTTTACTTGATATTCATAATGAACTAATTACTATGATTCCCTTATGCTAGCTTTGGTCATGTGGTGGCTGATTCCTTTTTTTTTTAGTAAGCCCAGAAGGATTACTTTGTTGATTAGCCACTCGATATTTTATTTCTGTCAATTCTAAATTCATTAATGCTTTTTTATAGATTTTTTAATTGGTTGTTGGGGCTCGTGGATTACAAAAACATCAGCTACTGTTAATAAAGGCTTTTTTCGTTGAACCTTTCTTGAAGCATCTATCCACGAGGCCTCTAGTACTATAAAGATATCCATTATGTGCACTTTCTTGTCGCTCCTTTCCTGTAGGAATTAGTGCTAACTTTACATATCATATGTTACTCTTTTTATTTATCTATTGTTAAGCCACACGTGACCTCAAAGGTGTGGGATTGATTCACTCACTACACTACTCTTTATTATCGAACCCTCTCTCTAACCTTGTTTTTCATACTCTTGGTTCGAGCAAACTATGGCTTCTCCACACAGTTGTAAAGAGACAGAGAAATCAAACAATGACCCAAATGCATGACGTAGGAAAACTCACCTTGGCTACCCATTTATTTCTTATAGGCCCGTTGAAGCCTATGAAACCACAATGGTTCAACGGCCCTTCATGCTTGATCCCAATGCTCCACTCAATCTATAGCTCCCTCCTTGCTTGATGCTCCACAAAGAGAAAGAGAAGAAGAAAAGGAAGAAGAACGAACCCATGAGAAGAGGCAAGAGGCTAGTAGAAACACACACACACACTCTCTCTCTCTCTCTCTCTCTCTCTCTCTCTCTCTCTCTCTCTCTCTACAATGGAGGATGGAGAATAAGAAGGAAATAAAGCAATATATCCAAGATTGCATAACAAGAATGAGCTATTTTCATTGATATGAAATTTAAATAGCACAAGATTTTATGGGAGGGTATTGATACTTATTCTTCTAAAATTTACTCATAAAAATTAAAAGTGACCTTTGAGACAATAGTTTTGGTCCCTTAGTGTTTGCACCTTGCATGGGATTAAGTGTGATGTTTAGATTTTTACACTTTAATTTTATGGGATATTTCTAATCTATTTTTGACTTTTATGCAACTTAAGAACTGCATTAACACACTTATTTTAGCAACATCAATGCCTAACATGACTCTAGATATTATCTTAGTGTTTCAATGGCTCTTACTTTGGTACTAGGAGATACTAGTTAACATTGCTTGAGGGGTGATGGATCTACTCTATGCTTTAGGGCATATTCTTCAGGGGAATGATGGCCTTGGATGGTTATTGGGTAGAAAGTTGATAGGGGATTTGTTCATTCTAACTGCAATGCTCACTCTTGTGCATATGGGTGATTCCACTAAAAGGTGCTCTGCTTTATCTATCAGGTAGAACTAGAGTTTACTTAGGTTAGGGGTTCTTGCTAGTGCTCTTTTTCATAGTTGATGCCCATGAGATTTCCTTGACTATATATATTTGACCAAATCTTATATATTATCTAATATTTTAATGCTAATGATGTTTGTTTATTCTTCTTATTCTCACACTACTTTTTTGTTATTAGGATCAATTGATGTGTCCAAACAAGTGAATCCAAGGATATGTGATGATGCTAGCTTGACCATTCAATTTATCATTGATTATATTGTTCTATTTCTTCATATTTTGTGGCACCATCAAAATTATTTGTTTTAGAGGCACACCAATTAATCCATTTTTATGAAGTCTCCAATCATTGATTTCCATAATTTGTTTAGCAATGTATCATTATTCTTAATACTAATAACCATTTAGGCTTGAAAATGTATTGGTGATATATGAAGATTCTAAACCTTTGTTTTGATTAGCCAAGTATGTTTAGAAAATTTTGCTTACTATTTTCGTAAACTGGCTATTTTTGGCATAAGCTTTCTTAATTAAATCAATTACATGTATTGAGATCCCTCTCAATGCATGGGGGGAGATCCCCCCCCCTCCCCGCGTGCACAAAACACAATTAGGGTAGGACACCCTCAGGCTTGCTCAAGAGACTTGATCCCCTAGATCCATTGCACTACATATCCCCTTACAATGGAGTATAGGACAAACCTAGGGAGTTTAGGCTCATCTAAATAGATGCACCTCATAATAGCATCTTCACACTAGTATGACCCACAACATTGCAACAATATCCCCCATAGGTAGTGATACCTTGGAGGGCTGAAGTAAGAGGAACCATCAAGAACCACCCTTTACCATGCCATTGATCCATCCCTTTTTCAAAAGATACCTTTGCACTTCCATGAGTATTGTGAAAGTAGCATTAGCTAGCAAGGGTGATAGTATAAAGGATTTATGCAACGATAGAAGGGAGGGGTTGGTAATATAAGGGATTTATGGAAGCAATAAAAGGGAGGTGAAATTTTTAAATTTTAAAAATCCAAAGGTCAAAGAAACTAGGGAAAAGCTAAATGTGTAGAGCTAAAGGTAAAGACTCAAAGCAAGAGTCACCTACAATTGTTAAGCAAACACAATAGTATGAATAACAATAGTCTAAAAAGGTAGCTCTTAACAATAAAAATTGCTAAAAATTGATCATTTACACTAGAAGATAAAATAGCAACAAGACATGAAAGTATCTTATAGAGATCAAATGAGAATTGAGCATATGGAGAATATTAGAAGCTCAATCTTAGCCTTTCTCTTGCCTCTCCTCTCTCTAAATAAAAATATTAGACAAACATAAGGAAGGGCACAAAAACATCAATTGAATACATGCAATGTACATTGGGTTGTGATGTACATTTGCAAGGCATGGGTTTGAAGATGAATCTTTGACCAACCAAATCCTTAAAGTATTTCTAACTTGAGAACCCATAGATATACTATCATGCATGCAATGTTAGTGGACAATTTACTCTCTTTTTCTATTTTTAAATTCTTTTCTACTTTGCATGGATGGGGAGTCAAGAGGTGACTCATCAAATGCAGATTGATGAGGTGGGAAATCTTGTGGTGGCTATGGAGGTGGTGGTAGATATTAGCTAGTTGAAGTAGGTTGAGGGGGGAGAGGGTAAAGGGTTGAGAGAAAGCGAGCACAACTCAAGAGTTAGAAGCAATAAGACTTGCATGTGGGAAGAAAGTAATTCTTCGAGGCAATGAATTGGCTTTTATTCATGTCACGAAACAATTCAAAGTAGTATGTAGAACAAAGTTGGATCACCACTGCTATTGGATCAAACTTTGTGTTGCTTTTAAAAGAAGAAAAGGGGGCATGTGTTCTTCATAGGGGCCGGTAGGATAGAACTTGAGAAGGAGGATAAGAAGATGGATATAGTTAATGGTTGTGATAGTTAATGTGTTCTTCATAGGGGGTGGAATAGGCCTTGAGGAGGATAAGAAGATGGAGATATGTTAGTGGTTGTGATAACGCTAGCACTGGGCTAGGTAGGGAATTGTTGAATGAATGATTGGAATGAGAAGATTATGTATCTAGAACAAAATATGTTAGTAAGGGCATGTACTCAAGAGTAGATGTTAGGAAATTTGAGTATTTGGTTTAGCTTGGAAAGAGGGATATTTGAAGATATACTTGTCATGGGTGTTAAGGTCCAAGTCACATTCTATTCTCTCAAGGTATGATCAATCAACTTGATTTGCATGTTAGATTGTACATGCATAGTAGTAGGATGATTTAGGCTTCGTTATCATTATCTAGGATCATCCATCTCCGGTAGGGCTACTCATCATAACATTGTAGATTGAATATCTTTATTAAGGAGAAGCTTCATGTGTTGGAGAGTGAATGTACCTATTGAAGGCATTATGACATTATGTCTTTCTTGAGAGGCTTCAAACTCTATTGCCACTCATTTTATGATCTTCTACAAAATTGTTCTCCTTACTCCCTTAAACAATGAAATTGGTGGTGCACAAAGCCTCATGAAGATACATTGTAATAGATCAATAATATAATGTTGACTATTATTTGACCTAACTCAATACATATGAAAAGTAGCTAAATTTGTAGCTTGTCTCTTAAAAAAGGGGGACAATCAATTTCTAAGAAAAAGTAGTTGCATTATATGTTCCTTATTTTTACTTAGTTAATTCTATTTTGTAATAGAGAATATATTCTAAATGAGTAAATTAACTAGTCTAGTTCTTACTAAAGTACGAATGTGAAGTATTTATTACCTTTCTTTTCTTAAAGAGGTACACATAATATATTAGGAAAAGTGAAATAGCTTTTTCATAATGTGGTAGCATGCTCTTAAAGAGCTATCATGTTAAAGAAGTAAATTATTAACACAATTAGGCTTGCATACATTAGGTAGATTAATAATCCATTAATGCAAAAGATTAGAGAATCTATCATATAGGTTTAGCACAATCCATTGCACACATTTAAAAGTCATTTTATATGTCACTTTCCAAGAGCTTGCAAAATTACAACAAGAGAGCTCTCCAAATCACAAGCTAAACTCTGGATAGTAAATTAATCATTTTCTCTTCTTCCAAGTAAAGCTTGCCTCAAAGTTAGTGTTTTAGGTTAAAACAAATATACTAGCCATTTTTGTGCCTTTTCCACAACTTTCTCTTATAATGGTTGGGCTAGAACTTGATATGGAAATTATATTAGAAGGTGATTCAATTTAGTCATTTAAAGTTCAATCTAGTATATTATTCCTTGCAAGTGGGTTAACACAAGAAATAGTAAAGTTATTACACTTTGCTTGTAGGCGCTTGATACTTTATGGAGATCACTCCCAATTTTACAAGTTAGTTTTTAAGTAGATAACATGAATAATTTCAACAGAAACATACAATGAATATTTAAGGAGAGAGATATATAGATATGAAGTAAAGAGTAAGAAATGTAAGGGAAGCACATGCTTCCTACTACAATTGTAAAGGACTTTCGCTTATGGCTTGGAATCAATATGCTAGATACATTTTTCATGGGTCATTGATAACTATGATTAATTGTTCAAATAATGATATTCTCAATGCACTTTACTTTTTTAAATAAAAAAATATATCATGGAAGATGATTCATTTATTTAACAAGTGATGTTGTAAAAATCAAATGAAAGAATTGAAGAAAAGTAAATATTTGTGCAATCCAACTCTTACTAAATTGAAATACAAGTTTTACTAACTAAATTCATCACCCACTACAACATGCCCTTGCACCTTACCAAGCCTCCCTTTTCAAATATTCTAAAATCCTGCCTTACCAAACATTCTAAAATCACAGTGGACCTTATCAAACATTCTAAAAATTGAATCGAGCATTGGCTACCCTCGCTTTCCAAAGAATGTGCTAGTGACAAAATAGTCTCTTTCTAATTTTGGTTATATAAGTTCTCTCTAAAAAATCAGATTATTTTTTACATATACTCTCTTAGATATATATAGCAGTAGTGTGTTATAACTAGGTAGATTAGTTATGTATCTCATAAATATGAGGTCTCTCTAGTCAATCCAAACTTTATCATACTAGCAAGAAGATTGTCTATCTAACCCATGCAAGGCCTATCCTTGGTCTATGTAGAAAGTACAAGGTTCATAAGGTTAATTTATATATTGATTTTATAGTCAACAAGAGTGTTGTGTAACATGTAAAAATACCATGCTAAATGGCCATTTTTCATGACCCCTCATCATCCTAGACTTGATATATATTTTCTCATTATCATGCTTGAAATTGTTATGGTTTGCATCACTTTGTAGAAAAACTTTAACACCCCTCAACCTAATATTTTCTCCGTTATCATGCTTGAAACTATTATGTTGTTACATCACTTTGCATTGAAACTCTTAATACACACCACAATTTCAAAAAATCAAGCAAGCATAGGGTTATGGATAAAGGGGTCAATAAAGTGAGTATTGGGCACCATGTGCTGAATGTTGGGACTTTGGACACCCTCTTATTGATTCAAGAGGTTCAACCACTACATCGATGAGGAGTATACCCCAAATCATTGGTGACCAAAGGAATGGGAGAATCTTGGACGTGGAAGGGTTTGGAAGATTCAATGTAAAGTGGCATATAGCAAGTGATTAATTGAAGACCCTGAAGTGCATGTACAATGTCTTGAAATGAGCCAATTTGAAGAGCCCATGTATATACTACATATGCACCGCAAAGGAACTTGATAAAAATAATTGAAAAAAGGCACCTGACAAGAACCTCAAAGATTCATATTTCATAGTAATCTTGGATATTCCTAGCTTGTCTAGAGTTAATATTTGTACAATGCATGGTTTGTGCAAAATCGTTAAGATATTAGTTTTCTTGTATATATGTTTTTCTTCGACAATGCAACCTATGTCTACGCGAGTCAAGGAAATTGGAGTTCTTGAGGAGGCATTGTCACACATGTTGGTTTTGCATGGTGGAAATGTAAGGATTGAAAAGGATTAGAAAAGGTCATGGTTGAGACATGCCAAATAAACTTTCCATTGGAGGCTATTGGAGGTATAAAAGCAAGAAGATATTTATGTGCACCACCCCTCTAATAATCCTTGTCAAATAACACAATTTATGTAGAGAATTCAATTCAGCATATGGAAGTCTATCCATAATGCAGTTGTTGACCATGCTGATAGTGGAGCACAATTACAAAAGGTGGACATTTGGAAGTCTTTAGATATGATCGTTAAGGACAAATACTTTAACGCTTCATGATTGTGATATGTCCTAAAATAAAGTCATGTTGGCAATTTTCTCTAACATGTGTGTAATTAGTATTTGGAAATGATTTTTAGACCATTTAATTCAGTATCTTGATGAATTCTGGTGGTGGTAAACTTTTTGTCAAATTTTTTTCTAACTTTTAGGTATGAGACCTATTTTAGAAGTTTATTTGTGATCAAACAGAGCACAATTTGGTCAAAGCTTCTCTCATGGAGTTTGAAGAGGAGATGGAGGAGAATATTTTATTGTCTCACATGCTCCCTCGAGAGTATTCACCATTTTGGAGATAGAAGCCTTCAAAAATCAAAAATTAAAAAATTTTAACACTGAAAAAAATGTATCATGCTTTTTATGCTTTCTTTTTCATTTTTGGCAAGTTGACATGTGAGTGATGATTTGGAGGATCACATCAATTTTGGTATGCACTTTTCTTGGAAAACACATCGTTATTCAAAAAAGCCTATTCTAGACATGTGAAGCCGTTTTGGCCAAAAAGCTAAGAGAGTAGTCATCTTCATCGTCTCCTTCTTCTAAAATCCAAGATTGAGACTGTGAATGTGAATGTGAATGTGATTGCGATTGTGATTGGGATTGTGAGGGAGATTGTGATTGAGAGTGAGATTGCAATTCTTTTTCAGTTTGGGGGTGGTCAAGCGATTCGAGCTCTATATCAGAGTGCAATTTTTTATTATGCTATTAGGTACTTCTTCATTTTCTTCAAACTATAAAACAAATTTCTAGTTCAATCTTTTTACTTGTGTCTCTCTGTCAAAAATTCTATTGATTTTGATCAGATTATGACTAGTCGTGTTGCAATGATCAACATAGATAGTAAATTTATTTTCCAATAAATAATGGCAACATTTTTCCTCTACAAATACCATTGATAAGCACTCTTTCTCAATAGTGATATAATTCCTTTCCATGTCACTTAGATTTCTAATTGCATAATAAATCATATGATCCATCTTATTGGCATCTGTTGTTTGACATCAAACAACTCCCACAATAGACATAGATGCATCTGCAGCATGGATGTGAAATTCCTTTTTCCATTGTAGGGGTGCTAATATTGGTCCCTCAATTAAGTTTTGTTTAAGGAACCCAAAGGCTACCTCACATGCATCATCCTAATTAAAAGGGGTATCCTTTCATAACAAGTTTCTTAAAGGTGATGCAACCTTTGCAAAATCCGAAACAAAACATCAATAATAGTTTAAATGCTCTAAAAATCTCTAAAGTTGCTTAAGATTTTTCGGTGGATAAAGAGCCAAAATCTTAGAAATTTTAGCAAGATCCATGGCAATACCTTTCTTTGAAATGATACGCCCCAACATGGTTCCTTTTGGAACTTTGGAAACACATTTATTAGGATTCAGTGAGATAGCTACTTCATCACTATGTTTAAATACTTATAACAATAGTTAAGGCATTTCTTATGTTGTCCATAAGCACAAAAGCTATCGAGAAAGACTTCCATCTGTTGTCATAACCCTTTGGAATATTGCAAGTGCATTTCACAAACCAAATGGCATTACTTTGTAAGCAAACATGCCCTATTACGTAGTAAAAGTGTAGTAAAAAAAGTTTCATATCCTTTAGTTTAGGGAATTAGCTTACTTTAGGCTACAACATAAAAGGTAGGAGAGTGCCAATGTAACACATCTTTTGTACAATTGTAAATTTCTCCTTTCTTGGAGCTTGAGGGCTACCCCTTCCCCACCAACATTGAGGTTGAATTCTTAATGCCCACCATTGTGAGAGGTGGATTTCTTGTAGTATCCTTTCATCTTCATTCTCATTGTACCTTGAGTCAATTTAGTTAAGGCTACATTATTTTATAGTTCATACATGTTGGCATGGCTATGGCTAGTTGATTCATATTGTATTTTCTTGATTTTCTTGGCATTTTAATTCAAGATAGGCTAAGTTCATTTTAATGGTATCAGATCCTTATATATGATCCATTAGCAAGGTTGTTTTCAAGCTTAGATCTGGTTATTAGCACCATACAGGGTAACTAGAGTGCAAGATTTGGTTACAAGACTTAGTACAGTTCAAACTGTGACTAGTTGGGATTCTTTGCAGTAAATCTTGACTATTCTTGGGATTCTTAGAGAATATTTGAAGAAGAAATGGATGGTTCATGGACATTTTAGAAGCTCGTGGTCAAGATGAGGCCCATCTTGGATGTTCTTGGTCTAACTAGAGTTAATGGAGATTAGGATACACTAAAGCACGGTTAATTTTTGTTAATCAAGGGTTTCTCTTTCTTCTCTTAGATTTTTTCAAGCTTCCATGGTTGATTCTTGGACCTGATTTTATTTTCATCACTCGATCCTCCTTCTCAGAGTACATAACATCATTATTCTCATTCCCAAGAGTAGAAAGAACACCATATTGATCAGGGGGATTGGAGCTGCTATGGCCACGTGGATACACAGCAATTTCAGTGCAAATCATGCCACAAATTGTAGACTACTACTGTTGATCATTGTTAGGAATTCCTATTAATTGTACTCCATCATAAGGCTTTACATACCCCAAATTGAAGGTCACACTTAGGAGGATTTAGAGCAGGTTAACATATTTCCATTTGATCCAAGTGGATTGCAAATGGATGATTCTTTGACTATTACATGTTCACCCATGCTATGTTTTGTATTCCAAGATACTTGGATGGGTTGCAAAGGAGAGAATACACTTCATCTTAAGGAAACTATCTATTCAAAGGTTGCTCATATTCTGATGGATACATGCAGTACACATAACTTTGTCAATGCCAAATCATTATATGAGCTAAAGTTATTACCTCAAGAAATGGCCACTCCATTGAAGGTACAAGTTAAAAATGGAGCTCAAGAGTTGAGCAAGGAGATTTACTTCAAACACCCATTGAGTTATCTCAATCTTGCACCATTATGATGGACTTGATTGTCCTAAATATGGGTCCTATTGACATCATTATTGGCTATGATTAACTCAAAAAACTTGATAAGTTTTCTTTTTATCTTAATTGAATGTTTATGGAATTTACTTGGAATGATAAGCAAATAACACTTAATAGTATAGAGAGAAAATATTTGGAAATAATCAGCAAAAAGAAAATTCAGAAGAAGGAAATAAATTATATGTCTTATATTTTCACACTTCTTCTTTCAAAGGTGGATAAAAATAAGCAACTTTCTTTACCTAAGGAGCATGATCCATGTCTATGTAAACTTTTAGAAGAGTTTAAGGACATATTTGAACCTCCTACATCATTATCTTCTAAAGCGAGAAGTAGACCATCATATTGATTTGGCATTTGACACTAAGCCCATCAACAAACTACCCTACAAGTTGTCAAAATATGAGAGGGAAGAAGTAGAAAAAGAGGTTAAAGATTTGCTAGAAATAGGGTTTATTTAGCCTATTCAATCAGCTTTTGTTTCTCTGTATTATTTGTTAAGAAGAAATATGGCTTCTGCATATGTGCATTGATTATAGAGACCTTAACACTTGAGGTGCTCACTATATGTATATTCTCTATATCACATGCATTCAAGGCTTATTTATAGGTATCCTTATCCTTGAATTTTCCTTGAATAAAACACAACCCTTTCTTATTCAATTTGTAAATGATGCAACACAACCCTTTCTTATTCAATTTGTAAATGATGCAACACAACCCTTTCTTATTCAATTTGTAAATGATGCCTATATATCACACCCTTCTGTATATGAAAATGTGTATTAAAATGATATTTTAAAAACTCTATTTTGAGCCCACGTGATATATACATATATCCATGAGCAACCCCCTCGAGCCTTAACAAGAGCACCATAAAGAATAGGTACCCAATACCTTGCATTAACGATTTGTTGGATGAACTCAAGGATGCAATGGTGTTTACCAAGATTGACTTGAGGTTAGGATACCACCAAATCAGGATGAAGAAAGGTGATGAGTACAAGATGAATTTTTAGGATAGAAAGGGGTCTCTATCACTTTTAAGCTATGCCATTTAGGCTTTCCAATGCACCTGCTACTTTCTAGGCTCTCATGAATAAGATTTTTTCAACCATTCTTGTATAGAATCATCCTAGTATTCTACATTGATATCCTTATATATAGCATAAATAGAGAGGATCATTTACATCATGTCCAAGGAGTCCTATACACATTGAGAAGACAAGATATTTGCAAAGGAAAGCAAGTGTACACTTATGGCTAGTGAGGTAGAATATTTGGATCACATTGTGGGTGAGAAAGGGATTATGGTGGATCCAAGAAGATATAATACATCAAGGATTGAACCATACCACAAAATTCTACTTCATTGTAAGGATTTCTAAAATTATCCTCTTTCTATCAAAGATTCATCAAGAATTATACCCATGTAGCAACTCCTCTCACTTGTAGATTGAAGAAAGAAGCTTTCTTTTGGGATGATACAGCCACAAAGTACTTCAATGACATAAAAAGTCTTCTTGGTTTAGCATTTACTTTAGTGTACCCGGACTTTTCTAAGGAGTTCACCATATATAATGATGCTAGTGGTAG
Organism: Lygodium microphyllum; assembly: GCF_053477565.2. Classification (NCBI taxonomy): domain Eukaryota; kingdom Viridiplantae; phylum Streptophyta; class Polypodiopsida; order Schizaeales; family Lygodiaceae; genus Lygodium; species Lygodium microphyllum. The sequence continues at coordinate 165,766,309 of NC_141141.1, read as the reverse complement.
TGGCATTGGATCTGTATATGAAAGGAGAAAGCTAGATGATAAGAAGAGGGAACTCCACATTTATTAGCCATACTTCATGCCATTAAGAAGTGACATCACTATATTTATGGTAGACATTTCAAAGTCAAGAGTGACCACTCAGTGTCGAAGTATTTTCTTTCACATCCTAATCTTTCTCCTAAACAAACAAGGTGACTAGCTATACTACAGAGCTATGACTTTGAGATTTCCTATATGGCAAGCAAAGATAATGTAGTGGTAGATGCATTGTCTAGGATGTGGACATGTTCTGTGTGAGGTGCCCAACCATCAGCTTTCCAGGCACTCTTTTAGTGGTCTATCGAGAAACAAATCTAAGCGTCGCTGCCCGGCACTCCCAAGGAATGTTCCAAGTTTTTTCGCCTAGGGTTTCCCAAATCCGCCTCACAACGCAACGTTCACGACCGAACCCACTAGGATCGACCTAAAATTCGAGTTCCTAGTTGTCAAGGTCTCATGATAGCATTCTAGCGTCGGGTTTTGGACATCCTACTTTACATTGTCATCATGTTGGGGGTTGAAGGTCTACCACCGGGGTTTAGAGCAGAAGAAGAGTGTGGGATTCAAGGTTTGGAGAAGGAGGAAAGATTGGGGTTTGACAAGATTTAGGTTTTAGAAATGACTTAGTTGCAGAAGAAGATATCAAGCTTTTTCTGTTTATTTAGCATACATGAATGGAATGAAAGACTTTGTCTTGAATTCATCAAGTGCAAATGGGAATAATAAGCCATTACATTAGGGATAATCTTAGATTTAATCCAAATGCAAGCTCAAATGGTTTTCATTTCATGTACATGGATGGATAACAACTCCAAGAAACAAGTATTTTGATGGTAGACTCAAGTACATTCAAGACATAGATCAAAAGCTCATGAAATGCATTGATAAAGCATAAATTTAACTTCAGCCCTATTTTAAAATAGTAATTTCCAGCCCATAATCAAGCTCCAAAAGTTTACATAATCCCAAGAATAAGCTCCTCTACTCATTCGCAAGTAAAGCCTTGATGTTAAGAGGTCAATTTCCTCTATTACAACCACATAAATCACTTGTTTACTCATCAAAATGGACAAAAATAGTGGGCTGCCCTGTTTATGAGGACTGGTTTTTTCAGTCCATAACAGCCCATACACCTTCAAAATCCTCCCCTTTGCTTGTCCCAAAGTCACTCAAGTACTTGGGTACAAGACGGGCTTCATTGAACCATGAATAAGGTAAAAGAATAAGAGAAGACGTACATAAGAGCAGGATGAATACCTTTTCTTAGGTTTTCCCCCTTTTATGGACTATCATACCATTCATTTTCATCATACCAAATGGATGGGTAAGAAGAGCTCTCACCTTCCTTGTTTGTATCTCCTTCTTCAGCTCCAGTTTGTCTCGAGTTTGCATGCTTTGGAGCATGCACCATAGCCCACAACTCTTCTCCATTTGCCACAGGTATGCAGGCCCATTTTTTGCACCGAAAAATGCGGGTTGCATCCTACTGAGCTCCAACTTATTGCTTTGACCACTTAGGTCACTTACAGGTCATTTTAGTCCATTATTTCAGGTCCCACATGAACCTAGTGAACTTTTGGCACTTTTCTTGATTTCTAACCAAATTTTCCTCTTGAACCAATGTGACTTAGCCTGCAAACTGTCAATTACTTCCAGTTGATCAAGTTGTGGGTTCCCATAGACTTATTTTTTTATCAATATACATGGTACAACTGAAGATTGTATAACAAATACAAAAGAACTTATGAAACTAAGTGATATCTAAGTTGGTTGTTGGCTAACAATGACTGAGTTATGTATGAAAATTCCTCCTATAAATCCTAGTAAAGTTCTTCTGTGTTCATAAGAATTTCATGGTTTCTATTATGAACAATAAACTTTCTGACATTCACCCCCTCCTAACCTGCACATCCTCCGGCATGTGCCATTTCACAAGATTACAGGTTAAGGAGGGTCTTCTTCTGACATATCTTCATTTTCATCCTCTAAGTCTTCTTCATCTTGCTTGTCTTCAAGTAGATGGCTTATATCCAAGTCATCAAGCTCATAAGTAGAAGACTTTCATCGTTTGAAGAGCTCGATATGCTTACTAGCTATTGGTACCTTGACCATGGTCCCATCCGTTTCAGCCAAAGCATAAGTAGCATTATCATGTACTAGTTTCACCACATATGGTCCAAACCATCGCTTGGCTAACTTCGTATGAGCATTATATTGATTGTCCACGCTGCTGTCATAGACAAGTACCCAATCATTATCTTGAATAGCTCTTGGACGGAGTCGATGATGCTTGTCAAACCTCTTCTTATTCTTAAATATTGCTGCCTTCAGCCTTTCAATGGCTGTCTTGACATCTTCTGGCCTTCTTTCAAGCTGCCTTAAGCGCAAAGTCAGCAACTCTTCTCTATTTATGCCTTCATCCCAAGGCAAGATACTCCATGTGACAATAGACTCCTCAATAGACATAATAGGTGGTTGCCCATATATCAGTTCAGCCGGCATATAACCTATTACTGCACTATGGGTAGTTCTATCAACCCATAATGCCGAATGGTAGCATTCTAGGCCATTCTCTCATCTTTCCTCTGCAAGATTTCGCCAATGCTTTGAGAATTGGTTGATGACCTCTTTCACTCTTACCATTGCCTTCAGGATTGTAGGCTGATGTAAGAGATAACTTGATTCCCAATTGAGCAAAGAAATGGCGAGCCTCATTGGCATCCACTTCTCCTCTATCAGTAGTTACTTTGGCAACACAGCCATACCTGCAAAATACTTCTTCAAGTAAAAATCTACAAACGGCTTGAGTAGACTTTGTTGTCCACGCTTTTCCTTCCACTTGATTTGTGAGATCTTCTCTAGCAAGTACTAGATATCTCTTTCCAGCTTGATTTTCTACATGAATAGCTGCATATATTTCAACCAATGTATCATTATAAATTAGCCCATGAAATAGCCCTGAAATTTCTTCATTTTTAGCCAAAACATCAATTTGCTTCAGCTTTCATTTCACATGACATAAATGGTTTTTTCCAGCCCTATTCATGGATGAAAATTGTTTATAACAGCCCACACTGTTGGCCGTAAAAACCTGCAAGTCAGCTTTTGGCATTGCCCCCTTTACATGTGGAGGCAAATTTTTATGATATGAAGCACCGCCATAGCCTCCACTTATCGCAGTGCTACCCGAAAACCCTTAAATTCTCGAGCATTAGGAGGTACAAGATGATCTCTCAATCGATCTCTATTCCGGTGATGATTTACAAATACAGTTAAAAATTGGACAGCTTTGTCATTATCCTTACTTCTTATCCGAGCATATGATGAACCATCATCAAGGGCCTTTGTCTCCAAACAAGACTCAGAAATAAAAGGTTGTCCAAGAATAATAGGATAGCTGCAGGAATCTTTAACAAAGAAATGAAATTCATCTTTTACATTACCAATAGTAACTTGTACATAAGGGCATGCCGCATAGAGATCGCCAAAGGAGTTATTGGCTGCTTTCATGCGCCATCCTGGGTCCATATCTATGGGCCATCTGCCATTCTCGTAGAGACTTCTTGACATGACATTGATTTTCGAGCCATGATCTATAAGGGCAATGCATGGAGTCTCTTTTTCTCCAATCTTAACAACGGTTTCGGTGGTCGCCCTTGCCCAATGGGTACATAGTAGTGACTAATAGGAATAAAGTGAGCATCACTTTCTTCTTGCATGTTGTGAAGATGAGCTTCTTTCTTATGCATGGGCTGCACTTTGGATTGAGAAGACCCCACCATAAATTTTTTTGCAATAGCTTCTTCAATTTCTACTTCATAGATGTCTTCATCTTTGGCTTCTATGGCTGCAATCAATTCTTTGATTGCCTCCAATCGAATCCCTTGATTTTTCAGCTTCTCTTCATCTTGCAAATACACATGAAGTGCTTATAGAAAAGTATGCACAGATTCTTCAGTTTCCTCACCAACATATTGTCTTTTTCATTTAATTACATCAATTATTACATCATGAAATCCTCGTTTTGCGATTTCGAGAATTTTACCTAATGTAAATTCAATTCTACTTCCAAGAATCCTTTCTTCTAGGATCCGCTTAAGATCCGTCCCAGTCTCTATGTCAGACTGCAACTTGTAGCTAGGATGTTTGCCTTTTCTTTTTCCTTCCGTCTTCTTTACTTGAGGGGCATCTGCCATATCAAGCTCTGGCGGTGGTGGATTTTCAGCAGCCTTCTGCTGATCTGGTTTACTTCTTGTCACACGTTTAGTTGGCCCCAAAGAGGAGGGACCGGCAACATATTCATCTCTTCTTCTCTTTTCTTCTACCATAGCTTCATGATTATTAATTTCAGCCAACCGAGAAAAAGCTGAAAATGAATCAACTGGCTCGGTCCATCTAGTTCTTCCTCAAATGCATTGACTGGCAGTAGTTAAATCATCTTTGGTTGCCTTGCCTTGCTCCATGCGATCTAAGGCCTACTTCCACACTTTAGATTTTGCATCAGTTTTACATGCTTTAACAATTTCATTAGTTGGTTCAATTTGCAGTCCATAAGTTGCTGCATCAACAGCTGCATAGGCTATTCTTGTTGCCAAATCCTCTATTCTTTTCTTCATGCCACCGTTACCGAAATTTGGCTCAAGAGGAAGCTCGGTTTCGGTTGCATGAATTTTACCATCCTTCCAAAAGACTAATTTTTGCGCTTCAGCTTCACGGAATGCACCGTACTCCCTCTTATCATGCTGTAGGCTATCACACCAGATACAACGTCTTTTGAAGCCTTCTCATACACGTCTTTGGGCAGTTGTCCGTCCTCTTTCTTCCACTTTCACATCAAGCCTTTCCACCTTGGAATTAATCTCCGTTAGATTAAGATGGAGATCCCACATGCTCTTAATTAGCTCGTCCATGACATCCTTCTTTGGAGATGGAACAACAGGATTTCTTGGTTGCTCGGCCATAGAGACAGGAGGTCAAGATACAGGAACAGGCTCCTTCATGGATTCAGTTGGTGAAGAGGTAGATCCCCATCTTAGGTGCATCGGCTCTCTTCGAGCAATCATATTAATTGCTTCAGTGACATCACTCCAAGCAGTCTTCAATCCCATCTCAGAGTGAAGATCTTCAAGCTGATCAGTTAGCTTCTCTTGAAGAAAAGGATCCGCAGCCTTTAGAAATAATTCAATCTTCTGGCTTTCCATACCCTGCGGATCATCAGGATCTAGTTGAGCAAATTTGCTTTCAAATTTGCGATGAAGAGCAGGCGGTTAGTCCCTTATTGGGCCTTTCGACCCATTCAGTGAAGACTTTCTTTGTCATAAGGCCAGAATCTTCAAGAAAAAATTCTTTTGGAAGAGCCTTCTTGAATGCGGACCATCCCGTGTCTTTTCTGAAAAGACCATGAATTCAATCTTGGAGGCCATGCACAGCCAAACGGGAAAAATATCGGCTCCATGCATGATGAGAAACTCCAAAGAAGACCATCTTGTCAATATAGAGGCGGATAAAAGAGGACACATTTTTCCCATTAAATTGCTTGAGCTCTTGCCCCAATTGCTTCCAAAACTTTAATGGCCACGGCATAATTTCGCTCTTATTCTTGTCTTTGTTGTTGTTGCAGTTGTAACTACTGCTAAAATTGCAATTGTTGTTGTTGACTTTCTTGCATTAGACGAACCAACTGTTGCAAGGCATCTCCTCCCGAACTTGATGATTCTCCCATTGTACTTCTTCTTCCGCGGCGGCTGACCTTCACGTCGGGTTCACCACCACTGTCATCGTGTTGGGGGTTGAAGGTCTACCACCAGGGTTTAGAGTAGAAGAAGAGTGTGGGATTCAAGGTTTGGAGAAGGAGGAAAGATTGGGGTTTGACAAGATTTAGGTTTTAGAAATGACTTAGTTATAGAAGAAGATGTCAAGCTTTTTCTATTTATTTAGCATACATGAATGGAATGAAAGACTTTGTCTTGAATTCATCAAGTGCATATGGGAATAATAAGCCATTACATTAGGGATAATCTCAGATTTAATCCAAATGCAAGCTCAAATGGTTTTCATTTCATGTACATGGATGGATAACAATTCCAAGAAACAAGTATTTTGATGATAGACTCAAGTACATTCAAGACATAGATCAAAAGCTCATGAAATGCATTGATAAAGCATAAATTTAACTTCAGCCCTGTTTTAAAACAATAATTTCCAGCCCATAATCAAGCTCCAAAATTGTACATAATCCCAAGAATAAGCTCCTCTAATCATTCGCAAGAAAAGCCATGATGTTAAGAGGTCAATTTCCTCTATTACAACCACATAAATCACTTGTTTACTCATCAAAATGGACAAGAACAGTGGGCTGCCCTATTTATGACCTGTTTTCTCAGTCCATAACAGCCCATACACCTTCAAAATCCTCCCCTTTGCTTGCCCCAAAGTCACTCAAGTACTTGGGTACAAGACGGGCTTCATTGGACCATGAATAAGGTAAAAGAATAAGAGAAGACGTACATAAGAGCAGGCTGAATACTTTTTCTCAGGTTTTTCCCCTTTTATGGACTGTCATACCATTCATTTTCGTCATACTAAATGGATGGGTAAGAAGAGCTCTCACCTTCCTTGTTTGTATCTCCTTCTTTAGCTCCAATTTGTCTCGAGTTTGCATGCTTTGGAGCATGCACCATAGCCCACAGCTCTTCTCCATCTGCCACAGGTATGCAGGCCCATTTTTTGCACCGAAAAATGTGGGCTGCATCCTGCTCAGCTCCCACTTATCATTTTAACCACTTAGGTCACTTGCAGGTCATTTTGAACCATTATTTCAAGTCCCACATGAACCTAGTGGACTTTTGGCACTTTTCTTGATTTCTAACCAAATTTTCCTCTTGAACCAACGTGACTTAGCCTACAAACTTTTAATTACTTCTAGTTGATCAAGTTATGGGTTCCCATAGGCTTTTTTTTTTATCAATATACATGGTACAACTGAAGATTGTATAACAAATACAAAAGAACTTATGAAACTAAGTGATATCTAAGCTGTTGGGTAACAATGACTGAGTTATATATGAAAATTCCTCATAAAAATCCTAGTAAAGTTCTTCTGTGTTCATAAGAATTCCATGATTTATATTATGAACAATAAACTTTTTGACAATGCAGAGATACCCAATCTGAAGCAAACCCTTGCCGCACTTGGTTCAAAGAGAATGGGAAACGAGAGGGATGCGCCACTCAACCTCTCTACCCGTAGGACATATTCCCATTCTGGTCCCCTAAAACGGCATGAATCGAGTTCTAACCTAACAATACCTAAAGGTCGAATGACGGTAAAATCTTGTGAGAAGCCTCCCAGTTTTCTGGGACCACCCTGCCGTAGGACTAACCCATCGGGGTTTCCGCCCACCCGCTTCCCTTAATAGCTTTAGTTTTCTAATTAGGTCCTATCACATTTATGTGTGACACTTAAAGTCAGCTTCATTAATTAAGCCTTTTAGGGAACAGGGCTCGTTCGCATAACTTATAGCACAAACACGAAAACAAAGCAAAGCAATCTATTGACAAAAAAGTTCAAACAAGTTCCTTAACTTATCTTCAAGTTAGTCTTTGTCTCCCACCCATACAGGAGAAATTATGTATCGCTTTTGTCCAATAGAAGTATCACTTCTGCCTACAGAAGTAACTAGTCCAATTCACATGGCACCACAAACTCAATCTTTTATCTACAATAGGATCTCCCAACATGCCTAGACATTGGGGGCCACAGAGGTCTTCAACTCCATTCTAGACCTAGCAAGGGGTGTCCAGAGCTCCAACTGACTCGCAAGCTGTCTAGGAGCAAAACATCATTCCCGTAGTTGGCCTTTTCACCACTTGACCTTCGACCCATGAATCGAGCAATGCCCTCTCGGGTTAATCCGCGATGGGATCATGGAGGTGATCCACCCGTGCAATATATCCTTCCTTAATTAAATCCTTTAAGAATCAAGCACAAACAAGGCATTCAGCCCTAATATCATTTTCCAAGAGAACATTCCTTTATTCCCATGGTGACTTGTCATCACAGACCCTTGCCATGCATTTACCATAAATCACAAGCACTTGGAATAATCATCCAAACAATAACTAACAACCAGTTGAATATAAAAGCATTTAGGATGTTGTTTGATCCACCAACAAAACCAATTGCATTCTTTCCAACCAATGCAAGAATAGACAATATAACATTTTCATCGTATATTTGTTCTCCCCCTTGGGATCTAAGAGCAATACTATGCAAAAATGTTTCTTAACACTTCCTTCCTTCGGCTAGGGAATATGTTAAGGATTCAAACACTATTCATGATGTAAGTTGTATAGGTCACTTACCTTGATTGATAACCCAACCCTCGATTTGGATTGGCAAAAGTTATCATTATCAAACAGATCTCAAGGCATCTTAGTTTTAACCCTTATGATTAATTTTTTGTACTAGCTCTTAAGCAAGTCATGAGGTGACTAGAAAATTATCCTCATATATCAAACATGTTATAGGTATAACATGTAAATACTTAATAAGATAAGTGCGAGATGATCTCAAGTAATTAGATGCCAACAGACCTTGCATTGAGCTAGAATCTAGTTTTTCTTAATATTTAGGCTCTTAGGCTAAGTACTTTTGAAGTATTTAAACTTTAAACTAGTATCTTCTATTCATGATTCTCAATTTCATATTCTTTAAGTAATTATGCTATTTGTAACCCTTGACTATACTTTAATCTAGCACTTTTATGCAGAATCTTTTAATGTCGTTCTTTTGACCACTATGCCATTCATAACCCTTGACTATTTCTTCCTTGTAATGCTCTACCAACATATAAGTCATATGTAACTAGGTGCAATTATTCTTCCAATTATTCTTCCCTTCATATATTCACTTCACAAACTCCATCTTTCGAGTCGCTGAGATGGAATTTATCCTTTCCCATGACCTATACTCGTGCATTGTAGTATGGTGCCTAAGGTATCTCATACGAGAATCAAAGCAAGCATCTATCAATTTGAAAATACATTACTTATTACAATCGGAACTGCAGTTGGATTGACAATGATGCCTTTGCCCGAAGCCTTGTTGCTGGTTGCAGGATTGTCATCCGCATGCGACATTCTTTGCCTGGAGGCCATCGTCCCACAAGTAGTCTCAAGAGATTAAGAAGGTGGAATAGATTCAAGATGGGAGAGTGTAAGAGAAGATGGTTAAGTCGAGGATTGAGATAGAGGGAGTTGAGCTGATTCTCTTCCTTGCACCCTCTCGGGGCGAGTCTTCTCTCTCTCTCTCTCTCTCTCTCTCTCTCTCTCTCTCTTTCAAGCTCTTCCTCACAGTCTCTTGGAGGGGTATCCTTCTCTCTACCTCTCTCTCGCAGCCTCTCGGGGTCTCCTTATGCTTTCTTATACCTCTCCCATGCCTCATATTTATAGTGAATTAGAGAAGAGGGCTTGTGGTTGAGAAGTGGAGCTCTTTGAGGAGGGGGATCTTGGAAAGATCAGTGATCTGATATCAAATCATAAATATGATGGTTCCATTGGATCCGAAAGGGGGGTAAAACTCCAAGACACTTGGTTAGAAAGCTCTTAGTTCACTCCTTCTTCTTTTCTCTATTCAAAGTGTTGTTTTCTGTCTGTGGACTGCGATCGCGGCACACGTGATTTGGCAAATCACTTTTCTTTATTTTTATTTTTATAAATTCTCCAAAACTAACTAAAACATCACTTGTCTTTTCTTTTAAATGACATCCAATTCTAAAAATATCCATATCTATTTTTAGGATAATATCTAAAATATACTATTTTCTCCTAAAATCTAATATTTTTGGACCATCCAAACTATACACATTAATACTAGTGATTAATATAGCTCATAAGTCTCGTTCATGTTGTAACTTACATGAAGGGTGGCCACAGTCCTTATCAATCTGAGAAAAATATCAGATTTATGCCTCTCGATTTTTCTAAATAAAATATTTTTAATTAAATAAAAAACCTTAATTATTAATTTTAATTAGTTTTTACCTTAATTAGTCTTTAGTTAGTAACCTTTCTAAGTTATTAATTGACTAACTAACTTTCGAACTAACCAACTAACTTTTATTGTGTGAAAATATTACATTCTGTTTCTACTATAAGTGCAATATTTGTTGGATGAGCACACTGCCAATATAATGAAGAAATTACAAAAAGGAAATGACTTTGAATTTCCCAATTTCAAGTAGTAGAATGGACTTCTTTGTTTTTAAAAATGAGTTTACTTGACCCCTCAAACATATTTTAAGTAATAAATATTACAAGAGATGCATTCTTCTCCTTTGATAGGGCATATTGGCTTGTTTAAAACCTTTGATAAGATCCATAAATCTTATTGAAAAGGACTTTGGAAAGATATCAAAGATTATGTGATGAAGTGATTACCACGCCAGGGGAATAAGGATTCCAATTTATTTCCTTATGGTCTGCTTTATCCATTACCCATTCCACATGGTAAATGGACTGACATAAGCATGGATTTTATTACAAAACTACCTTCTACTAAGCATGGTTGTAATAGTATCTTGGTTTTGGTTGATTGTCTTACCAAACTAGCCCATTTCATACCCACCAAAGTTTAGTATTTAGGCAAATAAGTTTCATGGAATGAATTTTTAGATATCATGGGTTAGCTATCAAGATTTCTCTAACACGGATACAAAATTCATGGGGAGTTTTAGGAAAATCCTCTTTAATTCCATGGAAACCAAGTTAACACTAAGCTTTGCCTATCATCCATAGACATATGGACAAACTGCAAGGGTCAATAAATGGTTGAAGTTCTGTGATGTTTTGACTTTCTTGACTTTCGGTACATTAAATTTGAGAAGCCACAACTGTTATGGCTACATAAGCCTAGTTAAGACTAGACATGTTTAATCACTTAGGCAAGTCAAACAAGTCAAGCATAAGATCTTCCTTCCTTTTCTCAGCAAAAGACTCAAGCTATCTCCCCCTTTTCTCAGTTTGACAAGAGGCCCAGATTGAAGAAAGATCACCCAAAAGCTAGGCCAATCAGTCATGGCATCAATGCCAGCCTCTCTAGACGTCAAATAACTAATCAATAGCATCATATTGCATCTTGAAAGCTCATAGTTAGCTAGATTGGCAAGATACCCTCCAAAAAGAACTCCTCTTCTTGGTCATGACTTATGAGACTTCCCCTCCCTTCAATTAAACTATAAATATGAGGCATGAGGAGCCATAGAGAATATTAGTTTTGAATCAAGAGAAGAGACTCTAGTCGAATCACGAGAGAAGAGCAAGAGAGAGAAGACAGTAAGAGGAGAGTGAGAGAGAGAATTCTTATTTCAAAGACAAGGGGGAATACTCTTTCACCTTTCTAAGTCAAATCCCATTGAGACTCTACTCCATTTCTCCTCAAATTCCTATTTTTCGTCATCTCTATTGATCAATCAGGCCGACCCATAGCTCTATTATCAAAGTGTTCTCTACAATTCCTTGATCAAAGACCATGGCCCCAAAGAGAAAAATTGCAAAGGCCATGGAAGCGAGAGCTACTAATAATGCCACAGGTACGACCACTACAAATGGAATGGCAAGTACCAGAATTACAAATAAAACTATGAATAGCAACAACAACCAAGTGCTCATTGATATCCCAAGGTGCCATATTTGACTATTATTTTAAATATTAAATATAATGAATAGATCATCATCTCATGAGCCGGTAAAGGAAAATCACATCCATGATTGTAGTGAGAGTAGAATTTTGCATATAATCTCACGCATTAAAAAATTACTCAAGAGAATTATTTTACCTTCATAATTACAAGTTCAAAAGGATTAATTTAGATTATACAATATTTAGAAGAATAGGTCACATGAAATTTACTGCACTACACATGAGAAGAATTTATGATTTTATTGCATCAAGTAGGAATTACAAAGAATTAGATTTAGGGACTATGATTTTTGCAATAAGATCGAATCATTTAAGTAGTTACCTTTTAAATCCAATTTGTACTAAATTGATGGAACCTCCAATTGATAAAAACAAATGCTAATTCTTAAAAAAATCTTGAGATAGAGTTATTAGAATACTTTTCGTAATAAAATATTTAAGGGTTTTGGATCTGGTGATTATCACTAGACAAGGACCAACAAATTCCATAAAAAAAGAAAAAGATCATCATGGAAGCTTTTGCTTATAGAAGTCCTTTAGCTATCTTGTAAGGATTGATGGATTGTCCAAACCTTGGACGAGGGAAGTTTTGAAAAATAAAGTATATAAAGTTGAAAAGTGAATGGGAAGCTCATTCTTGTGTGTGGCCAAAGCTTCTTCTTCTTCTTCTTCTTCTTCTCTTGTTTCTTGCCTCCTTGCTTGTGCTTGAGAGAGGGATTGAGGTTGCTTGAGCTTGCCTCAAGGATCGTGGAGCTACCGGTGTGCAAAGAAGAGGAGGGCACTCGATCGAGCATCAAGGTAAGCTCACTACACCCGTAAGGTAGGCATTGCGCGTCGGCTATGTGAGAGGTAGCCATGGCCGCTCGGTTCGAAACACTTGAGAAATAAGTGGTCTGTAGGTCTCGGGGTAGAGCTCGAATCTCCCCTCCATTTTGGTTCCGTTTGCTGGGACCGACGGAATCGAGCCTTGAGTGCCAGGCGCATCAAATCGAGCATAGAAGTAGGGTTTGCAACCTAAACCGGTGCTCGAGATAGCTAGGAGATTTAGGAGGGTTTAATCCGTGAAGCAAGTAAGTATTTGGGTTTGTTGGAAGTATTAGTTTAGGACTACCATTCTACATCTCTGTTTTGCATTTTGGCTGCACTAGATTAAGGTTAGATTAGGCTAAGAAAAGAGAAAACAGAGGTTTTGGCTGCTGCTGGAAACAGGGAATCAGGGGACCAGATTCAAGTTTCTGGGTGAAACAGGGAAAGGAACTCGTTGTAAGGTTTTGCAGTGCTAGGAAAGGACCTTAAGAGGCTTGGGAGGCCAGGACAAACCTCATTTCACTGGTTAGCTTTGTGTGAGAGAGAGAGAGAGAGAGAGCTTCTGGTTGACAGGAAGAGGGAGCGCTATCACGACTCTGGGTGCCATCGATTTGAACTGCTCCAGGTGAGTCTGGTGTTTCTTAATAGTGCTCTAGTCAGATATGGAAAGTCTGTCGTGATTGTGTGCAGCAGACATCAAGGGGGATCCAAACGCGTCGGAATCGCGCCCGCCACAGATGCACTCGGACCAAGTCGCAGTGGTCCGATTCCCAGAATCGGACCACCCAATTCGTGGAGTCAGACCGTCCGATTCCCAAAATCGGACCGTCTGACTGGGGGAGTCGGATCAGCCCTGTCCAATTCCTAGAATCGGACAACCCGATCGAACGTGCCACGTGGCACTCGGATTGCCCATTAGAGTCGGACCATCAGAGTCTGACCATTATAGTCGGACTCGGACCAGTCCATAATCGGACCACTTTGAAAATAGGACCACCCTCCTGGTCTAATTCCCAGAATCGGACCACCAGGATCGGACGAGTCCCAGAATCGGACCAACCCCGTCCGACTACTAGAGTCGGACCAGACCTGTCCAACTCCCAGAATCGGACCATCCTGCCAGAAGGAAAATATAAAGATCTTTAGTTGACCCTGCCCCACTGACCTGACCCCGAGGACACAACCCTGAACACCCCCAAGACCCAGTTTGACCATTAGAACCTCAGAGACCAATCGAACTTAGCGCAGAATAGAAAACACAGCGCAGACCTGTAGAAAGACCATAGAATAGCCACGAACCGAGTTGAGAACTCAAATTAGGCTGGGAATGTGGAGGGAAACAAGGTGGAGTTTGCATTAAACGCTTTCTGCATCGGCACTTCACTCTTGTGTTCCACTAAGTCTGCACGGCAAGAAAAGAGAAAAGCCTGTTTTCGCACCAAGCACCATGAAAGCACTAAGCATAATGTGTGAATAAGGATTGCAGCTGCTTTCAAATAACAAGGAACACACCAGGATATCTAATAACATTAAGGAACCCACTAGTAGGAGAAGACCCCAAGACATAGATAGGTGCCTGAGTGCCCTATTAGTAGTACCTGGAGAAGACACGAAGACACGGGAAGCAACAAGATAGAGGATTGGACGCTGCGGGAGCTGATTGGATTTATTGACAACCTCGTGGAGTTGGAAGCAGAAACAATGTCGGGATCCAGAGGCAAACAAGGGGAGGACCAATTAGACTTAGGAGAGTTTCCAACCTCGGTCCAAAAACTAGTCCACGACTACGATCTACTCACCAGGACCGTGGTCCAAGGTAGACCTGTAGAGGAAGTGGTAGCTAGCCTGGAAGAAGAGAGAAGAGCTATCAAGAGAGTGCTGGAAGGCATAATTGCCTACAACCATGAGCAAAGGGCTAGAAGACTGCAATAAGATGTAGATATGTACGAGGCTAGACGAGTGCTAGACCTAGCTGGAGCGGCCAAATCCGGACCGAATGTGGAGAGGGAACGGGCAGCAGAGGCTGATATGACATTGAGCGAACTGGTAGTAAAGCGACTCTTGGACAACACGTTTGTTGAACAGAGAGCTACTGCCCTAGCCACCGCGCTACTATTGGGATTGGGAGTCACGCAAGGGGCTAAAGGGCATGCTAGAATCCCCATCGTAGCAAAACAACTAGCTAGATATGAACCTAGCAGTGACCCGTACAGCTTCGTGGAGCAGTTCGAGCAAGTATGTGAGGCAAATAGTCTTACTGACCCTGCATAGCGAGCTTAAGCTTTCGGCTTGTGCTTGGGAGATAAGAGGAGGACCTGGTATTCTAGTCTGGATGACGCAGAACGTACAAACTTTGCTCACCTTAAGGGCCTCTTCATCAAGAGGTTTTCGGAGACAGGGTGTTTGGATAACCTCATTGTTAGGTTGATGAATATCAGTCAAAGGGAGAGGGAGGACGTTAGGGATTACATCACTCAGGAGCGCAGCCTCTACAAGAGAATCCCTGCCAATGAGCGACCTACCGAGAGGGCAATGTCGATAGTGTTCATGAATGGAATTCAGAGTAAGGAGCTCTAGAAGGCTTTGGCTAGTAACTCCACCTTGCAACGAGACGTGCTAGCCAGAGTTTTCGAGGAGGCAATACGCGTAGATGATCAACTCAGGGAAGACAGCATGAGGACTACCAACCGAGATAGTGCAAGCCAAAGGGACCCTGAAAGAGCAACTACTTCAGGGGAAAAAGCAACTGCTAGCATGCAAGATAAGGGAAAGAGTGTAGACCACGACCAGGGGATGGCAGAAATGAGAATGGAGATTGCACAGTTGCAAGAGCTTGTGAGGAAGCCTATGAGATCGCATGTACAGTGTGTATACTGCGGCGGCAATCACCTCCCAGTTGAGTGCCAAGATCCTAGATCTCGGCCATGCTCAAATTGCGGTAGATTTGGGCATGATGTAGTGCATTGAAAAATGCCGAGGAGATTCCCATACACACAATAGTACAACCCTCCATACTTAGGTAATAGGCCACCTAATTTCTTTGGGAGGGGAGCCCAGTTAGCTCTTCCAGCACCGACCGACTCAAGACCTACCGTGCCTAGGCTGGAGATGAACCCAACTGGTATACCTAGGCCACCAGGGCCTTTTGTAACCCACCCGTCTAGCGATGCTCCTGTTCACTTTGTGGAGGAGCCTAATGAGGAAGAAACATATGTCAACCCGTACATATCCTATGACGAGGAGGGCAACCAAGTCCTAATGGACTATCGGCCAGTGCCGGTGATGGCTTTAGGAAGAGGAAGAGGCAGAGGCTCTGGAGGGCCCAGCCAGGGTCCAGTCACATGCTGGACTTGCAGCCACCCAGGCCACATCTCATCACACTGCCCAGAACGAGAACAAGCTAACAAGGACAAAGCAGATCTCTGATGCGTAGAGTGTGGAATCACACATCTGTTTCCTGGCTGTCCTAGGCGGAAGCCATCAACCATCTCTGCCAACATGCCATCGGTGCCTTTGGGGCTCTTTGGAGTTGAAACCTTTGGTAGTGAGGATACGCCCATCCCACTACATGCTATGACGCGAGCTCAAACGAAACAAGTAGGCATCTCCTTGTCAGGGCCAAGTAACCTTGACGTAACCTCAATAGGGAAGAGAAGCCGGAGGAGACAAAAAAAGAGAACCGATGCAAAGATAACCCTTAAAATCGAGGAAGCGACTATGCTAGTAACAGGAAAGAGTGTCACAGATGTAGAGGCAGAGACCTCGGCTCCTAAGATAGCTGAGCTAGGGAGTGCCAAGGTAGGGGAATATCCCCACCCCAAACGGCAACTCGAGGCTATAGCCAAGGTCAAGGAGTGGGTCAAGGACGTCCAAAAGCACCTCGAGAATGCTGAACCCATATTGGAAGATCTTATGGATGACTTCTCCAATGCGAGCACACCAGACTCACCCTCAAAACCACAGGCTACAAGCATACCTACACCACTGGGAGCGACTTAGCAACAAGGCCGGGGGGAAACTTACCAAGGCAGACAGAACGCATGGCCTAGAACTGCTAGCCTCGGAGGAAGACAAGAGCCCAGTAACCTCCTAACAACCTTGTTGTCCACTCCAATAACTCTAAGCTTGGAAGATCTGCTTAGGCAAAATCATTCCTTGTGACAGGAGTTAAAAGACTTGATCAAGGGGCACACAGGACTTGCGGGTGCTGATCCGCAAGATCATGATGCAGTTACACAGATCCCAAGTCTAACCCTAGACTCAAATCCTAAGTCTTTTCCTAGCAATGCTTTTTGGGAAGGCACTGAAATGAACGCAGTTTTGCCCGTCCTAGCCTTAGGAGATATGACACGAAAGGGAATTGTAGACACAGGCGCAGGTGTTAGAGTACTAAATCATGCAGTCTTAGAGGCATGGGGAAACCCTCTTGTAGAGACTGCCAGGTTTAACGTCACGTTAGCAAATGGAACGAAGGTAAGACCATCCGGGGTCTTAAAGAATTGGCCAGTAAAGATTGCCGGTGTGCAATTTTCTGTAAACTTCATTGTCATGAAGGGAGTAGATTACGACATACTATTAGGCATGTGCGTGTCCTAGAGGACTGGGGCAATGGGTTGATTTTCCTAGGGAACAGAACTAGTGCAATAAGGGTAGAGATGGACCCTTGGAAGATGACCCCTGTTGATCTGGCTGCCATCTCGGCTATGCTGACAGGCGATACTCAAACGACCAAACCCTATGGATCGCTCACTAAATATATTCCTTTCCCTGAGGATGAGAGGGATTGGAATACTCGTTTTGGCAATCATTGACCTACCATTCTCGGATAAGGAAAAACCATATCGGCAGGCTACTAAAGCCACAACCATGCCAACTGAGGAGCCAGTTGTGCCACTTTGCATGATGGTAGGGAGCTCACTCAACCCGGGCAAACCAACCTCATTCCACATCCCCAACAACAAATTGGAACTTCAGCAAGTCGTAGAGTATCTGACCAATAAATTGGATGGCAATTTGGTTGCTAACTTAAAACCTCTATGTGATCTTTTAGCTAAGCCAGAATTGAAATGGACCAAGGTCCACCCACTTGTAATTACCTCCGACTTATCAAATTCCTACTACTCCAAAAACCTGCAGTAGAGGAAGCCCATCTCCCCCCACTCTTCTTTGATATTAACCTAGGAATAGATAGTAGAGCTATGACTAGGTTAATGATGCGGGCTACTCACCTTCCTTCCTTCTGTCTAGAGCTCTTAGGAAATATGAGTGACACCCGCTTTGCAAGGTGTAATCACCCTTTCTTGTCAACCACTCCTCTGAGAGCTAAAGCCGATATTAAAGAATACCTACAAAGTCGCGCATTCTTATCACAATGCCTGCGATCAAACCGTGATTAAATGGGTGTAATATACCTTGCCAAATATACTCTCTCTCTCATTCTTATATATATATATATATTAAAGGAACAAAGACAAGGTGACTGGAGAGCAAGACAAGAGCAAAAATAGCAAGCTGAAAGACGAATTTACTCCTAAGCAAGTTGACAAGGAGGACACTTCACATGTGCTTGCAGTCTCCCTTCACTGTTATTGTGCACCACACTCACTGCATCTAGGGTTCGCTCTAGCCCCTCCCCCCACTTCACACTTAGGGCACATCAAGGGCAGGACTTTTAGACCTGTCACCCTAAGTTTTGCTCCGCACCTCCAACGATGCAAGAACTAGGTCCTCAAGTGCGGGACATTACCAAGGGCTTGCCCAAGGTTAGACCCATCTCCCAGTTCCACTGGCATGGGCACCATGCACTACACAGTGAGACAGATACACCCCCTAGGAAGTGCACAACTTTTCTTGCAGGTTATGTTCGTGTTTCAAGAACTGGTTCCTTGGCTAAAGAAGATCATCCACTACATCCTCCAATGACAAGGAATTTTTCCACGAATCGAACATGACTCCATTCCCACAACTTTGAAGCTTCACTACGAAGGTCTAAAGGACTCAACAGACTTCATGCTGCCAACCATCCGTCTACTGATGTGGCTGCCATGATTGAACCAAATCAAGCAAAAGGAAAACCCAGTGATGGATCTGCCATTGGCATAGATCTTGGAACCTCATCGTCCAATGATCCCTGCCCAACGCCTTAAGATCTATGGATCGCTTATTGATTCCACAAGCCTGAAGACCTTCAACTCAAAACTAAAGACCTTCTACTCAAAGACAAGGATCTTCAACCACAGCCACGGATTTTCAAGGCAAATAGTGTTCGGGGGGTTTCTCCAGAATAAATCCCTCCAATACCATCCCCCGAAGGAATTGCTTATTGCTTCAAGCATTTCGGATACTCAAAGAAAACCGGCTGCCTAAAGGGTCGCCACAACAGTGTGAAAGATGCCGAGTATCTTCATGGAGCCTAAAGCACGCCGAAATCTCTCCTGATCATCGTCATCAAACTCCATCACTTCTTATTCACAAGCATCAGTGTCATCTAACCACCAGTTCCACCTCGCAACACCATCATCTATCCCACTACCTCCCACCAGAGTGCCATGGGACTGGCACTTGGCTAGGAGGGGGTAATGTTTATTGCAGCACAAAGGAGCGGAAAATGGAAAAAAGGAAATAGCAAAAGGCATAGGACAAAAAGAAGAAAAAGGCGCCTTAACTGGTAACCAGACCCTGGAAAAAATTAAAAGCATGGGCACGACCCTCAAGAAGTCTTAGAGTCGCCCAAGGAGAGTAAAAGAGTAAAAAGCGCACCATTAAGTGTGAAAAAGCTCCCAAATCCTTGTAAAAGAGCGCCAGGCTCACTCCTGTGCAAATTGTATGCATTAGTCGGGAATAGGATAGACTAGAACGGTGGGGAATGAGAAATGAGCCTAGCTAATGGCCGACCATGTAAAAAAAGTGGATGACCGCCCATGAAAAGTAGGGCATGTATATAAAGTTGAAAAGTGAATGGGAAGCTCATTCTTGTGTGTGGCCAAAGCTTCTTCTTCTTCTTCTTCTTCTTCTCTTGTTTCTTGCCTCCTTGCTTGTGCTTGAGAGAGGGATTGAGGTTGCTTGAGCTTGCCTCAAGGATCGTGGAGCTACCGGTGTGCAAAGAAGAGGAGGGCACTCGATCGAGCACATCAAGGTAAGCTCACTACACTCGTAAGGTAGGCATTGCGCGTTGGCTATGTGAGAGGTAGCCATGGCCGCTCGGTTCAAAACACTTGAGCAATAAGTGGTCTGTAGGTCTCGGGGTAGAGCTCGAAGCTCCCCTCCAAAAATCCTTGTTAAAATTTATATTGGGCAAAATCCCAAGGAGAAGAGTAATCCTAGAGGATTATTGGAAAATATTGCCACTTACACTAAGTTTAGCCTTGATATTATGATTCTAAGAAAAGGGTTTGTCTTGGAAAAAAGAATTTATTAAGATTGTTGTGTATGATACACTTGAAGTAACTTGTTTGTGATTGTAAATTAGATTTTTATTTTTCTTAAATTATGAGGATAAAAGATGGATAACTGGACACAGATTGCCAATTGAGGTAGTGTTTCCTCATGATGCTGGACCTCCCCAAGGTCAACATGAATAAAACCTACTCTAAGCTATTTTTGTTTTTGCATTTGTGAGTATGGACTGAGCACGATACAAAAGGTCATGTCATAGGAAATTCTAGTTAGGTAGGAGGAGATGAAGATACCAAGGGGCTCTGGTCACAAATTCCCTAGACTCTTACGAACTCTCAACTACCCTGCAAGTCCAAATAGTATTCTGGAAGTTTTGATACTAGTCTAGGGAGGACTGACCTTGGTGAGAATAATACCTTGGGTTGATATTACATCCAGATAAGACAAGAAGCATTGTAAAAATATATTTTTCTTAAAGAAACTATTTGAGAAAGAATTGCTTTACACTATTTTTATGTCATAAAATAAAGATGTATAACGAATCTATGCCAGAAGATAATCAAATAAGTTATTTTTACATGTCAAACCTATGGTAGGTAATTAGCTAATAAAAAATACTCTATCGAGGAAAGCGAGTGGATGGATCCTTGATGGGTCCAAACCTATGGCTAGGTAGTCTTAGTTAGTTGAGAGCTTTTCTCATAAAAATTGCATTAGTAGATAGGCAAACAAATGGCCACTAGATATTAGAAAGAACATGACTTGTATCATTTTAGCCAGCTGGAATGGGATTTTGCCCTCTACGGGTAGAGGGGTTGACGTGATGCACTCCCCTTCATCTCCCATTCTCTTTGAACCAAGTGCAATGCAAGTCCGCCTCAGTTCAAGTAATCTTCACTACAACATATAGACCCAATAGTGACGTTTAAAGTGACATAATTATTCATGGGAAAATTTATCCCCGTCATCGTTATTTACGTCGCTATTAGCAACACGATAAATTCATCTCTATTAATGTCACTATTTCCGTCGCTATTAACGTCGCTAATTCGGATAGTGACGCAAATAGTGATGCTAATAGTGACAGAAATAGCGACGCAAGTAGAGATGCTAATAGTGATGGTTGCAGAGTAAATTTTGGATACAAATAGTGATGGTTACAGAGGGGAAAAAAAATATGTGGCAGGGCATGCCTTCTAGCTATATGCACTAAATATTATTATATAAGTCATCTTCTATATCTTCTTTCTTGGCCTCACCCACAATCTCAATGGATGGAGGTGTTTCAATATCAAAAGAATCAAGCTCATCCTCCCCCTTCTTAAACTTTATTTCTTGAGCTCAGACTAGTTGTTGTACTCCAAGTAGCTCCCTGAAATGAATAGATTTCTTTTTACCAAGTGATTTGGTAAATATATATGCTACATGGTCTTCTGTCTTCACATAAAGTAGATAAATCTATCCTACAAGTACCATTTCCCTGATGAAATGGTAATGAATCTCTATGTGTTTGGATATAACATGATAGACGGGGTTGCTAGCCAGCATCACATTACTGAGATTATCACAATGCAATGTGACTTTACTGTCCAACTGAATACCCAAATCATGTAGCAGTTTCACAAGCCAAACTACTTCGCATGCCGCTAAGGATGCACCCCTGTATTTTGCCTCTATATACTAGATAAAGCAATGGTGGGCTGCTTCTTACTACTCTAGCTGATCATACTACTGCCCAAACTGAAAGCATAACCGCTGGTTGACCTCCTATCAACACATAGACACAACTAGCCCAATCAGCATCCGTATAACTTGTCAAGTCAAATGATTTTCCATGCTCATAAAACAGCCCGTAATCAGCAATACCCTTCACGTACTGCATAATCCTCTTGACTACATCTAAGTGTGGCTTATTAGGTTTCTACATAAATTAGCTAATCAATCCCACTACATAATTCAAGTCAGGATGGATAATAGTAAGGTAAATGAGTCTTTCTGTACATAGTGACATTCTCGATCTCAGTCCCAACATCAACTACAAGTTTGACATTCTCACCCAATGGTGTTTCCATGGCTTTACACTCCATCATGCTATATTTCAACAACATATCATGAGCATATTGTTTTTGCCACAGCCATATATCTTAAGGTGTAGACACAGGAAACAACCTCAATCCCAAGAAAGTACTTCAGCTCACCAAGATCCTTGAGTTTGAATTCAGCATGTAACATTGCTTTAATTTCAGCAATCCCATGATCGTCATCTACAGTGATGATCAAATCATCGACATAAACCACCAGGAAAACATAACCATGCTCTGTCTTCTTTGTAAACACGTTGTGACTTGCATGACCCTCAAGCTGCTCCATATACACCTCAGGCTCTGTACATAACACACACACACACACTCTCTCTCTCTCTCTCTCTCTCTCTCTCTCTCTCTCTCTCTCTCTCTCTCTCTCGTTGATCTCTCTCCCTTCTTCTCTCTATACATATCTTTATCAACAAAAAGAAAGAGAGAAGTAAAGAAAAGAGAAAAACAAAGAGACAAGAGAGAATGCACTTACCTCAAAGCTTGAAAAAGAATCCTTTCGTGCTTCTCTCCTTCTTCTTCTTCTCCTTCATGGGTTCCCTCCTTCTTCTTTGTAGTTGTCCCCTCTCTTTTAGTGGATGCCGTGTCAATGATAGTGGCAGTGGCACACACAGACACATACACACACACACACACTCACACACACACACACACACACACACACACACAATTCCCTTGCATTGATCTCTCTCCCTTCTTCTCTCTATACATCTCTTCATCAACAAAAAGAAAGAGAGAAGTAAAGTGGAGCCCCAAGAGGAACACCAAGGAAAAGGGAATTCTCTTGTTGCAAGAAAATCTATCTTGTAACATCAACAAGCTTTTATTTCATTCTTTTGATCATCCAAACAAAGAAAACAACAAATCTTGACGCAGCATCATAGTAGATTTCTCCCATGGATTTGATAGAATCAACCATAATCTTCAACATCTTCATAGAATCCACCAATATAAAAAAGAATATAAAAGAATACACCATATTTGAATGGAAATTAATCACATAGTTACATTGTTTTGATAGAATGGACTATCTCTGACTCTCTCTCTCTCTCTCAATATCAATAATACATCATCTCCTCATTATAATAATCTCATAATAACTCTCAATAATCCTTCTTAGGTCGTGGATGCACCTCTCAAGAGGTATTATGATATGAAGAGTCACCAGAGCCACTATAGTGTCTTTTCACAGCTCACTACTGTCACTGTCATATTTCGAGTGGAAATATTACATCATTAAAAAACTTATAATCATTCTCATCTAGTTGATATATTTCATTTGATGGATTGTATGTTAGATTTACCAATTCAATTACTGACTCTATGGGAATCATGTTCAAGTCTCTTAAGTTATATGTGAACATATGTGATCCTTTCACCCTGTGGTACCAACGAAGCTATGAACTTCTATGCCTTGAGGTCAATTTGTCAAATCAAATCCTCATTTACAATTCACATATCTATCTCCTACTTTTTTCCTCATCTTCTAGACTCTACCAAGGTACCACATGCTACGAGACCCATCCATTTTATTCAATTTTTTGGCTTTTCCATCTCTCTTTGGATACTTACCACTTTCTTGATCTTGTCTATCATACACATAATATACTGCACAATCACAACCTATCCCAAAGAAATTCACATTGCTTGATGATTGTGATTTTGGTTTAGGGTCAAAGTAGACATCTTGCCTCACTCTTGTTAATCGATCCTTTGACAAATTCGTACTCCCATTCAATTGAACCAATGTAGTCTCGAAGATATACTTTCCATCAACTTCCACCGTTGTTGGGTTGATCTTCTGACTTTCTATAACAATACTTGAGCCATGAACTTCATCTAAGAGCCCATCAATTTTATGTCAAATATCACTAAAAGCAATGATGTCATCATCCCCATCTAGATCCTCTAATTATTCTTCATCACTGGTTAGTTGTCCAAAGTCATCATATTCATCAGCCTCCCCCATTTCATCGTCTATCTTTGACTACATAGAATTTGTATCCTCCTAAGGCTGTGACCACCACTTCAAGTTATTTGTTTTGCTAGGTTTCAATTCCAAAAGGACTAACACGCCATTTGTGCTTGTTGCAAGCCCTCTTTCAATGCATCTACTACCCATGTACCAAGAAATGCTCTATCACCCAAGAGCTCAGAAAAGAGTAATGGATTTCCAAGTTGTTTCCATCAAAAGCCCCAAAATGTTGCTTCTAGCTTCATAATCTTCAATCTTACCAAGGTTGCATAGCTTTGCTGTAGCTAAAATGCTTACTATTACAGAAGCAAAAATCCTCTACTTTGAAAGTGATTCTTGGTGAAAGATCGGTGGTCCCTATTGTTCATACTTGATCATAGAATATTCAAGTTCAAGAGGTGAAGTATTTAGTCAAATATTGACTTGAATGAAGAGGATGAAGGATGTAAATGATCCTTAGAGACATTTGACATGAAGAAGAACTTTGAATCTTGAAGAGATATCTCACTGATGTCTAAAATCCACCATAGCTAGGGTTTATAAAAGCTTCAAAATGGAGACATTACTTGCCTTAGAGTAGAGTAATGGAGTGTCAAACTTGTAGCTATGGTTTGAGCTAACGAGTCTTGCATTAAATCAATTTCGCAATCTGACATGAGAAGACGCCTCAATGTTCCTAGCCAATTAAAATCAAAGACGCATCATAAATGATATTATGATAGCTTGATCATAATTTTTCCCGCATTATATTTGATTTAGCATTCTCGAATCCATTTAATGCATCAAAGATCGCATTGATTTTGTAACCACAAGACAAATCACAAAAGCCTTAATAGATAGACGAAGAACGTGCAAGAATGAGCATGATATTGAGTAAGTTAAGTATCAAAGAGTATGACATGACTTGATAAACTAGATAAGTCATGAGGTAACTTGGCCAAAAACCACTAGATGAAGTTGTTTTGAAGAAAAAAAGACGTTTTTTCATATGCCAAAATTCATGACGTTTTTTAAGCTAGAGGGAGAGAAAGCATAAAATAATCATCCCCATGCCACCATCCAACAAGTAGGCAATCAAAATGCATTTTTAATAAAGCTCAATTAGCTCTTGATAAGTAGAGAAAAGAATGAGTCGACTGCATGCTCCCCCTCATGTCTATAAATACACCCCCTCTCCTTCACAAAAAAAGCAAGAAGGAAGACCTCCTGATGATGGAAATGTTTCTCTACTTTTCTTATCCATTGAAGCTTTGAGCTCGAAAGAGGAAATTATCCCCCTTCTACCTCATTTTCATTTTCTCTACCCCCTGTTATGCCTTCGTCCCATACGACCATATCACTAAGTAAATTACTGGTGAAATTTTTTTGGACGACCACCAACTCTCCCTAAATTACCACGTTAATTTTGCCTAACATTCAATGGCTCTGCGAGGTCGTAGAAATTCAAAAATCCCATTTGAAGCAAGGGAAGCAAGGAACACGACCGATGGAGAAAATGACGTGGTAGGAATTGGCGAAACCCCCGTTACAACAAACCTGAGAGAGGTAACATCTCATACATTTGGAAAAAATTAATATTTTATAAGCTTATTGCTATATTTGGCTTTAAACGATTTTATAATTACGCATTCTAATGAAAATGCATATGAATTGCTACTTATGAAAATAACCTAAGTAATATAACAATTAGCTATTCAATGAAAATAATCTTTCACTTGGAAAAGGATTATATGCCTGTCATTAAGAAAATATCTTAATTATGGTTTATTTCACGATATTTAGTGTTATTTCATTAATGATGTATGTGATCATAATAACATAAAAAAGGTAGATATTATTAGAGAATATAATATTTTTTAATTTTTTCCTAGAAGTGACTATCTCTATTTTATTTTGCTAATGATAAACAGATACATATGAATTTTATAATAATTTATAGAAAACCATTTAGATAATATCATGAAATAATCAATGCATTAAATCAATGAAAATTTACATAGGAAAACATATACTAGACGCATATGAATTAGGTGCATGAAAATATAATTTGATATCTGAAAGATTAAAGAAAAACTACACTGATGATTTTTGCATTGCCTAGAATAAAGTTTTCAGAAAAACAATCAGCATTGCACTTAGGACATAACTAAATGAAAATTAATCTTTCTAGATAATGTTGAAAGTTCGATATCGTCGATTAAACCATAGAATATGAGTAGAATAAAATGAAAATTATTTTCTTGCTAAAAATACACGTAATATTAATATTAATGATTATATTAGCGAGAGCTCAATATCATGAGTTGACCCACGTATGAGTCAGCGAGAAAACCTAACCTA
This sequence comes from Lygodium microphyllum, assembly GCF_053477565.2. Taxonomy (NCBI): domain Eukaryota; kingdom Viridiplantae; phylum Streptophyta; class Polypodiopsida; order Schizaeales; family Lygodiaceae; genus Lygodium; species Lygodium microphyllum. The sequence continues at coordinate 165,739,959 of NC_141141.1, read as the reverse complement.
AAATATTGAGAATGTTGAAGAGAAAACAACTATCAAATACTTGACAACCCTGAAACTATTAGTATTAGGAAATTAAAAAAATATCAGAAGTTTGTAGGATTTGTTGGACATTGATAATAATTTTTCAATACAAATTCTAGAGTCTAAAAAGACTTGGAAAAGCATTTGAAATCTTACTAAGTTCGGGTTAGGGCAAGGTAGTGCATGAATTGCCTGCCATAGGCATAAATGTCCATATTATCTTTTAGGGTGGAAATAACAAAATTTTCATAAGGATTAATTAGACTTCTCATAATTAATCAAATTCATGAAATAACTTGCGGATCTCGAAAAAGAGTTGCAATTACGAAGCGAAACCCTAAGAATAAGGTGGGACCTTAAAAGAGAAACCCTAGATTTAGATGGGGCTATTTCCTATGCTAAAAACACTTGCTAATGTTTTTTTTTTATTTGTGCACGCATTGATGGTTGCACAGGAAAGATTGATTGTGCTTGCAGTAGATAGAACTTATTGTAAATATATAATCAGGATAATAAGAGGAAAGATCGCGATATGCCTCCCCCATGGCTAGACGCGCAACCTTGCTCCAGGGGGGATTGTTTTGTACCACCACGAGGAGCTTTGGACTAGCCCCAACACGGCAAGAGGTAGCTCAGTGTGAGGAATCCGTTAGGCAGGAGGAGGCGAGAGTGCCAGGGGGGCTCTAGCTATAAATCTCTCGTCGCTCCTAGGAACTTGATGACACCAAAAGAAGCATTAAAACAATGCACAAAAAAATCCATGCATATATCATAATTTCATCTTTTGTAAAGGGATTAATATTCATTTTGTTGCAAAAATACTAAAATACACCCTTACCTCCTCCTATGCCTGGAATGGTATACCCATCAAATGCGGTCCCAGGGACAGTTCCCTATCCCTATCCCCAGATGCAAACAGTGCCACAATATAGTGTACCTAATCCAGTGTGGTCACCGCAGACGACAGTGCCTCAGATGATGGTTCAACCACAACAAAAGTGGCCTCAAACAGTTCCTCCAATGGAGACTCAACAACAGTGGAATCCTACCAACTGGAATCAACAACCCCAAGTCTCAACAGGAGCTCTGAATCAGAACTAGAACAGAGGACCTTCTGGATCTACCCAACCAGTGTATACAGTAATTACAGAATCTTCCCAAAACCCTACTACAAGCACTTCAGGAGGTGAAAATCTAAAGGACTACTTATCCAACTCAGTTGCAAGTATCAAGAAAGAGCTTCTGGATGTGATTACAGAGCAGTTACAGACACTGAAGGTGAATACCACCAATATATCCACTCATGTGGGAGCTGGAAGAGATGCGATGTGCTCTAATACATGGTGTGGAAAGTGTCATCAAGCGGGACATTAAGCTATTGAATGTACCCAAAAACCAACCATTCATGGAGCCATCTATTCCTATTGTTTGCGGAAGAACCATATAGAGGATATTTGCTCTCTAAAAGAGATGCATGAACGAAGACAGAATGATGAAAATGCAAGATTTAACTTGTTGGAATCTAAAATAACAACACAAGATATTGGACCAAAGCCTAGGAAGTTTGGTCCTAATTTTTGTCCAAGGAGGTTTCCCTCTCAAAGTTATAGAGGTCGACCTCCAGGAATGGTTGGTTTTCAGATACATTCAGTGGCTAAATATCCCACTTGATGACACTTTTCACACCATGTATTAGAGCGCATCACATCTCTTCCAGCTCCTGCAAGAGTTGATATATTGTTGGTATTCACCATTAGCATCTGTAGCTGCTTTGTAATCACATCCATAAGCTCTTCCTTGATACTTGCAATTGAGTTAGATAAGTAGTCCTTCAGATTTTTACCTCTTGAAGTACTTGTAGTAGGGTTTTAGGAAGCTTCTGTAATTACTACATACACTGGTTGGGTTGATCCAGAGGGTCCTCTATTCTGATTCTGATTCAGGGCTCCTGTTGAGACTTGGGGTTGTTGATTCCAGTTTATAGGATTCCACTATTGTTGAGTTGCCATTGGAGGAACTGTTTGAGGCCACTGTTGTTGTGGTTGAACCATCATTTGAGGCACTACCTCTGTGGTGACCACAATGGATTAGGTGCATTATACTACGGCACTGTTTGCATCTAGGGATAGGGGTAGGGAACTATTCGTGGGACTACATTTGGTGGATATACCATTCCTGGCATGGGAGGAGGTAAGACTCCTCTTACTGGAGTCATTGACAGCCTTGCTTCAACTTCGTCATACAATCTTGCACCTTCCACTGTAGCTTGCAGATTGACTAGTCTTCTCAATTCCACAAACTTGAGAACTTCTGGTTGTAGGCCTCTGAGAAACACTCCTTTTTGAATACCTTCGTCCAAATGATGGTTAGTCCATCTCTTCAAGATGGATTCCATTTGCGAGACATAAGCTTTTATTCTTTCTCCAGAGGATTGACTTAGGTTCATAAACTCCTCTCGCATCCGCTCTTCAAAACCTTCACTCCTGAATTTAGTGAGGAAGGCCAACTTCAGATCATCCCATGTGCCAAAAGTTCCTGCTGCTTGTCTCTCATACCACTGAAACGCCACGCCCTTGAAAGTGGTGGGGAATATCGCTAACCAATGCTCAAGGGTTCTGGCATTGTTAGCCACACATGCTACCATGAATTTTGCTACATGAAGATCAGGGTCTTCATTGTACTCTCCTTTAAAAACTGGTAATGGGACTACATTTGCTAGCCTGCATCAATATTTTCAGGACAAATCTGACTAGGAAGGGGACCTTGAGCCGCCATGGGGACTTCTCTAAAGACTGCTTCTAGGGCATCAAAGGAAGCTTCTGTTTTGCGAGCCCGTTCTCAACTTTGATTTTTTCCTTCTCTCTTCTCACGTACCTTTGGACTCGTTCTAACGCTTGCCTCTTGATTGCGTCATTCATCAGGGGCTTGGCTCCAACCAGTTGTTTAGTACTCAACACAATAGAATCACAGAGGGGCTTCAGTCTCTGAGGGATTCTCTAGCCAAGATCTCTTCTAATTCCTTCTTTTCAACATCTCTGAATTCAGCTTTCAAACCACTACAGAGGGGGAGATATTTCGTTCTGAAAGTATCAAAACTCATTCTTCTTAAGATCATTGTTGTGTCATTATAATACTGCTAGCTTCTGAGGGTTTCAACAGTGTATGTTGTGAAAAACACTCTGTCTACCAACTTCCAGTGGGTTGCTAATTGAACAAACAGAATACTGTCAGTGCACCAAGCATCCAATGTATCTTGTTATTGAGCATCCACGAACAAGTTCCAACTCTTTTCCTTATTGTTTTCGTGAACCTCCACAGACCACAACTGACTCCTCAAGATTCTTCACGATATCCCACTTTATGATGTCTGGAAACTTCTCAATGAATGCTAAATCTTCCATGGATAGTCATTCTCTCTACTTCTGTTCTTTAGTTTGTTCCCAAACAATTTGCCACCAAGATACAAGTTTATGCTGCCTCAACAGGAAGAGGAAACAGTCCATTGCATAGAGCATGCATCATGATGGTGATACGTTTCCGCCATTGTGGGATGAACTTCTTGTGGAAAGTGGCTTTGATAATGAGAATCTCCAACTCTTCAGTGGAAGAGTGAAAGAAGAAACTTTGCAAACATCCATTGAATTCTCCTCTTCTTGGCAATGCCATTTCCTTCATTTTCAGCCTCTTCTTATGCTTGTTGATGGCAAGTTTCCTCGGCGGCACATCAAAAACATGGAACCCCAAGAGGAAAACCAAGGAAAAGGGGATTCTACTGCAATAAAATCTATATTGTAACATCAACAAGCTTTTATTTCATTCCTTTGATGACCAAAACAAAGAAAACAGCAAATTTTCACGTAGCATCATAGTAGATATCTCCCATGGATTTGATAGAATCAACCATATTCTTCAACATCTTCATAAAATCCATCAATATAACAAGGAACATAAAATAATACACCAATTTTTAATGGAAATCAATCACATAGTATTCATCTTCAATGTCTTCAGAGTTTTCTCTCTCAATCTCTCATATACAATTACACTGTTTTGATAGAATTTGACTATCTCAGACTCTCTTTCTCTCTCTCTCTCTCTCTCTCTCTCTCTCTCTCTCTCTCTCTCTCTCTCTCTCTCTCTCTCTCTCTCTCAATAATACATCATCTCCTCACTACAATACTCTAATAATGACTCTCAATAATCCTTCTTAGGTCATGGATACAACTCCCAAGAGGTATGTCTGATATGAAGAGGCACCAAAGCCACTACAGTGTCTCTTCACAGCTCACTACTGTCACTGTCGCTCAGTCTTCTCTTCAGTCTTTAGCTGTTGCTTCTTCCATTTGTTTTAGCTCTTTTGAACTTAGATTCATCCTTTCCAAAAGTTAGAAAATTTTTCCAAAGTCACACATACATTCTAGAGAACGCTTACAGAAGATCTACAAAACAGTACAGAATAGGACCAGAGCAGATACAGAACAGAGATAGAGCAGAGATAGAGGCTTTACAGAAGGTTTACAAAGGGTTACAAAAGGTCATCAGAGAACATCAAATCCTCATAACTCATACTAAAACCATTCCAAACTATCAAAAACTATTCAATAAGCTTCCAAAATATTTCAATCTTCATCAATCATCAATCCATGCTTCAAACAGAAGTAAATCAGAACAAAATAGAAGCTATACAGAAGGTATACAGAACCAAACAAAACCTCAACAGAGCCTATCAGAATATCACAGAGCTTCATATTTCTACTAAAAATCATCATGAGCTTCCAAAAAATAATCAATATTATCCGAAACACTCTCAAACACTTCCATTAACAATCATACATCACTCTAAATCCATTAAAAATCAATCATTCAGACCTCAAAAACAACAAAATCAGTCAAAATTTTAGTATTTTTCCACTCTCAACATCTCTCTTGGAGATCTCTTTGAATGCGTATCTTGGCCCTATAATTAAGCCTTGCCCCGAGGGAAAGATAGTTTGGAGAATACCAAATCCATCATCAAGACCTTGACTGCAAGCTTAGCATTGAGAGTGCCAAAATATTTTCACTTTCTCATTAAGGCCCAAAAAGAAAGATAGTTCCTAGTCTATCTTGGAGACCTCTGTGGCCCAGAGCTGTGGCCCTCTGCTCAAGCCTAGCAGTAGGTATGAGAGATAGTTCACACTCTATCTCAATGTGTTAGTAAGCACTGTGTTGGAGAGAGAGCTTGTTCCTATTCTCAAGCCTATCACCAAGGTGAATGATTTCTTAGAGAATGCCAATATAATTCTACTCTCTCATTACGATGCAACTTGGCCTTGTGCTCATGCCTAGCACTGAGAGAAAGATAGTTCCAACTTTGTCTTTGACTAAGATAGTTCCAAGTTCTTGTTTGTATTGAGCTTGACCAAAGGGCCAAAGCCAGGATTCAAAGAAATATTGGGATCTCTAACTTTATCTTGGAGATATCTTTGAATGAAGAGCTTGGTCCTACGGACAAGTATTGCACACAGGGAAAGATAGTTTGAGAATACTAACTCTCTCACTTCTCTCGCATAAGGGCATTGAGCGCAAGCTTTGAATTGAGAGCAGCAAAATAGTTTCACTCTCTCATTAAGGCCCAAAAAGCAAGATAGTTTCTAGTATATATTGGAGACCTCTATGGCCCAAAGCTTTATGCCTATGCTCAAGCCTAGCACTAGGTGCAGGATAGTTCACACTCTATCTCAATGTGTTAGTAAGCACTATGTTGGAGAGAGAGCTTGGCCCTGTGCTCAAGCCTACCACCAAGGTGATCATTAGGAGAAATGCAGACTCTCTTTCTTTCCCCTAAGGAGTGAATAAAAAAATATAGGGCTAACCAATGAGAGAGCTGGGATTCAAGATTCATGTAACATGAATCTTCTATCTTGGCCAAAATCTTTTCTCAACAATAAAATAAGTGGAAATGTGGGGAATACAACGTTGTCACTTCCTCGAAGTTTGTGACTCAAATTTTTATTTTCTTATTTTTTAATGTTTGACTTTTCATTTCTCCCTTTTTCAGTTTTTCCCATTTCTTAGGTAGGACTCAAATTTATCATATCTCTTTTCCCGCATCTTCTTTCCTGACGAAATTTATAGCCTCTTTGTTGCTTGCCCTAACTATAACCCTGTGAAATTTCATTTTCTCTACACAAACACAGACTGAGTTTCACATGTTTTATGAGAGTAGAGCTTGTTCTACCAAAGCCCTTAAATTTTCTTCACAAAACTTTACTGGTATATTGTTCTCTTCCATGGATGTTCTATGGTAAAGTTTTATCTCGTTTGGATAAAACCTGTGCAAGTTATGTGTATTCTTTGACATGTAATTTCTTTTGTTTTGGTACTTTAGGAGTCTCTTACAGTCAAGAACCATGATCTTTTGAACACTCAACTTCTTCTTCAACATCTTAGGGTTTCTCTATAAACAAAGTTACAGGTATGTTGTCTTGTTTTGTTTTTGCTCCATAGTTAAATTTTATCTCATTTGGACAAAATGTATGCAAGTTATATGCATACTGAGCTTTCCTTTGTTTTTGTACTCCAAGAATCTCCGAGGGTGAAGAACAATGCTTTTTTAAAAACTCAACTTCTTCAACATCTTTGGGCTTCTTTGCAAAGAGAGCCACAGTTATATTGTCATTGTTTTTTGTTGCTCCCTAGTTAAGTTTCAACTCATTGTCAAGATTGTGGGAGAGAAGGAAGGAGTCTCACTTGTAGCTTTCTTGCTTGCACAATGGGGGAATACACACAAAGGTGGAGGCTGAAAACAGTTTTCCTCTTCTTAGTTGTGTAAGCCAAAAAGAAGTCAAGTACATAGAAATAGAAGAACCCTATATATGGGTTTCAAACCAAACTCAACTAACTAAGGTGGCATACTAACTGATCCACGAACTAGAGTAGATAAGGATAGCTGTCATCTAGCTATTATTCATGGGCGGTGTGCCAATCGCATCTGCAACTGACAAGTCAGTGACATAAATGCACAACGGTCACCCTGGCATATCACGAGTGGAGCTCGATATCTCAACACTCCCCCTCGAGCTCAATCCCAATTCCTGCACACCAAGCAGGTCTCTGAACCTGCGCAGCTTCTCTGTGCCCAATGCCTTCGTAAATATGTCAGCTACCTGATCCTCTGTACTAACATAAACTAGATTAATAAGACATAGTAAAACCCTCTCCTGCACATAGTGATAATGCACCTCAATGTGCTTTGTTCTAGCATGATAGACTGGGTTATTTGCCAAGTGTATACTACTCATGTTGTCACAATAAATGACAATTGGCCCATCTGTAGGCTGATGCATATCATAAAGTAGCTTATGCAACCAAGCTACCTCACATGCAGCCATTGCTGCGCCCCTGTACTCAGCCTCTGTGCTCGACAAGGCAACTGTAGGCTGTTTCTTGCTGCTCCAAGTGACTGCAGCACTCCCAAAAGAGAACACATATCCAATGGTAGATCATCTATCAGAAATACTACCAGCCCAATCAGCATCAGTGTATCTATGCAACTATATCTGAACCCCAGTCTCATAAAGTAGTCCATACTGCAATGTGGACTTCACATACTTGAGTATGCATCTAGCCGCATCCAAATGCAGTTTCCTTGGAGCCTGCATAAACTGACTTACCAATCCAATATCATAGCTCAAATCTGGCCTGGTAATAGTCATATAAATCAAACTTCCTACTATGCATCTGTACATAGTAGGGTCTTCCAAAAGCTCACCTGCATCTGCGCTTAGCTTCACATTCTGCTCCACAGGAACTGAAATAGGCTTACAGCCTCTCATCCCATATTTGGACAGCATGTCCAATCCATACTACCTCTGCAAGAGCCGTATCCCACTTGGTGATCTAATCACCTCAATGCCCAAGAAATAACGCAACTCTCCCAAAGCCTTCATCTCAAACTTCTACTTCAATAGCATTTTCACATGAAAGATATCTTCATCACTGTCACCTGTCATAATCAAATCATCAACATAAATGACAAGTAGCATAATACCTTTCTCTGTTTTTCTCACATAAAGTGAAAAATTTGCCTTGGAAATATGAAAGCCAATAGTGACAAGATACTTTCCTATCTTGTCAGACCATGCTCTAGGTGCTTACTTCAAGCCATACAAGGCTTTCTTCAACCTGCAAACAAACTCAGGATGAACAACATGCACATAACCTGGTGGCTGCTCCATATAGACCTCTTCTTGCAAATCACCGTGCAAGAAGGCATTCTTTACATCCATCTGATGTAAAGACCATCCCTTTGATGCAGCCATAGCAATGACTGCTCTTACAGTTACCATCCTTGCAACCGGACTGAATGTTTCTTCATAATCAATGCCATATGTTTGTGCATACCCCTTGACTACTAATCTTGCATTGTATCTAATCACAGAACCATCTGCATTGTGTTTCACCTTATAAACCCACTTACAACCAATTGCATTCTTATCTTTAGGCAAAGGTACAAATTCCCATGTAGCATTTTCTTCCAAGGCATCCATTTCTTCATCCATGGCTGTAAATCCATCATATTTCAGCCTATCCACAGGATACCTAGCTCTGGTAGACCTGCGCAAAGTAGGTTCACTCCTAGGTGCTCTCAAAACATCCCAGGTATTCCTTACTCCAGGTGTAACAATAGAAGGAATACCCAACTCATCATCAATGCTCTGTTCTGAGCCATTGGATTCACCATTCACATAAGAGTGACCTGCATTCACATCAAACATGGGCTGATCTACCTTCTCTTTTCCTTTTTGTGAAACCTGCATACCACTATCTGCATTGTTTTGAGGAGATTCTCCTGATCTCAATCTGCCTGTCCATGGCGAAGAATGTGAACCACTGCTAGAGGACACTCCAGGTCCACTAATATTTTGTGACTGCTGCTGTGAATTCTGTGTAGCATTACCATTTTGTGCATCTACATCATCAATCACATTTACTGGTTTATACCAGCTACTCATCTCATCAAAAACAACATCTCTGCTCACTGTAAACTTACGAGTAGAAGGGTTATAGCATCTATACCCTTTCTGCCGCCGCAGAGAGTAACCAATAAAGATGCACTTCTCAGCTTTTGGATCCAACTTGGATCTCAACTCATCTGGCACATGAACATAGGCAATGCAATAAAAAATCTTCAAATGAGAAATATCTGGTTTCCTACCAGTATACCTCTCCTCTGGAGTCATCCCATGTATTGCTACAATGGGAGTCCTATTCATTATATAGACTGCTGTAGCAACTGCTTCAGCCCAGTAAAAATATGGCAAGTCTTTTTCGTTGAGCATGGCACAAGATACCTCTCCAATATGCTTGTTTTTTCTTTCTGCAATTCCATTTTGTTGTGGGGTATGACTGCATGAATATTGTTGCTTTATGCCATGCTCCTGCAGGAACCTTGCAAACTCATTTGAGAGGTACTCTCCCCCTCCATCTGACCTTAGGCATTTTATTTGCAGGTCTGTTTCTTTTTCAACCATAGCTTTAAGAGTTTTGAAATGCCCAAAAACTTCACTTTTCTTTTTCATAAAATACACCCAAATTTTTTTGCTATAGTCATCAATAAAAGTGACAAAATAATGACAACCTCCAAGAGATGCAACTTTAGTAGTCCACACATCAGAGTGGATTAATTCCAATGGCTTTTTACTCTCTTGAACATGTCTAGGAAATGGTTTCCTTGTCTGTTTTCCAAAGTGACAGGCTTCACATACCTTATGCATTTCTGCAACCTTGAATTTAGGCAATCCTGCAACAATATTTTGGGCTTGCATTGATTTAAGTCGCTGTACATTAACATGACCAATGCGTTTATGCCAGATATCAATATCTGCAACTACTCCGATCCCATGTGCAAATATTGCTGGACTCAATCCAGGCATGTCTGCATCCAACGTAAACATTCTGCCCTTCTTCTTTCCTTTTGCTATCAAGCGACCTTTATTTTTCATATCCTCAACAAAGCATCCATGAGAATTAAATCTGACTTGCAAGCCCTACTCAACCATTTGACCAACAGAAACCAGGTTCTTGGTGATATTCGGGACATTAAATACATCTGACATGTATTTCTTTTTCCCATCCTGAATAGACAAAGGAATATTTCCAATCTGCACAATAGGATGTGTAGTATCATCACCAGTCTCCACAAATCCTAGTTTTTCCATTTTCCTTGCATCCTGCATCCATTCTGCATGACCTGTCATATGGTTTGATGCACCTAAGTCAACATACCACACATCGTTACTTTCTTCTACACTTGTCATAGAATTGGTCATGTATTGCACCATAAACAAATTCTCATTTCTATCATCACCCTGTCTACTAGAAGATGCATAATTCCCTTGTTGCAGTTTTCCATTCATGATGTCATTTTGCTTTTTATAGCAGTCTTTAGCCATATGACCCATTTTACCACAGTAGTAGCATTCAACATTGTTGTTTGCATTTTTCCCTCTTTGCCATCCACCACGACCTCTTTGGCTCCCCCTGCCTCTAGAGTTACCACGTCCTCCTCCATAGGACTGGTTTTCTTGAGTTTACTGCATATTCTGATTTCTACCACGGCCTCCAAATCGACCTCCTCTACCTCTGCCTCTAGCTCTTCCAGCATTTGAGTAGAAGACAGCTTCTTTTGAAGTTCCTCCTGAAGAAGATGCACCACCATTTCTCTGCTCCTTAGAAATTAGAAGAGCAATCAACTCCTCAAAATCAGGAAATCTTTCACGGACGAAAATGGATGTTCGGAACTGTGCATAATCCTTTCCCAGACCATTCAAGGTCACAGAAACTAAATCATCATCTTTCACTGGTGACCCAATGGAAGCAAGTGCATCTGCAATCTTCTTCACCTTCATGTGGTAGTCATTGATGCTCATACTTTCTCTTTGCACATTGTGCAACTCTTGCTTGAGCTGCATTTTCCTGGCTTGTGTATTTGTGCTATACATTTTTGACAAAGTATCCCATGCCTCGTTTGGCGTACTTGCATCTTGAATATGCACAATCATAGAGTCTGAAATGCTGATAGACAGCCAGTACATAACTTTCCTGGCTCTCTCATTCCATGCTTTAAATGCCTACATTTGCTGTTAGTTGGGAACATCAAGAAGAACTAGTTCTTCTTCATTTCCTGTAAGGAATTCCCAATATCCTTTTCCCATAAGGAAATTCGTCATTCTAAACTTCCATGCTTGGAAGTTGTTCTTGTCAAGCTTTTCAATGACAATCTGTGAAAGAGAATCAGACGCCATTACATAACACTGTAAAAAATTATGTCACTGCAAAGAACACAGCTTCAGCCTCACAAGGGCAAATCTGCAAAACTGACGAAAGTGGTATTTGACCACACAGTCACTTCCTAGTGACGATTTTGCATCAACAGGCAATAAGGATGATTTTCTAACTCCCAATGTCTCTGCGCACAGGCATACAATGCAATTTCTACAGTAACTTTTCACCGACCTGTAGAACAATGGTCACACAGCATAAAACAGGGCCTTTTCTTGAGTGCGTGCAGAAAAATTCCGCCTCCAAAACAGGCCCCGAAATGGCCTCAAATCAAAAAAACAGAGCAACCATGGGCTAAAGCCCTCGCCCACAACATATACTGCTCTCTTGCTACACCGCGAAGGGCATCTCAATCTGAGACAATGCACTCTTGCACTTTCCGGCTGTGCTACCTGCAGAGACTTGCTCCCAAAACAGAAAAATGAAAGCAACACTGGTCCTCTTACCAGAACACCGCGAACTTGGTTTGCTTTCTTGAGCTCCTTACCACATTGTTAATGCACGAGGCCGGAGCACTTAGGCCAGAGTTTCGTTGTTGCAGAAGATCACTCAAAATTGATCTTGCTCAAGATTAAGAGTCGTTAATATTTCATTGCGAAAATATTACAAGATTATAGAACTCCAGCCTACAATTTAATCATGATTTTAACTAGCACGATTGACTAATTATAGTATGTATTATCGAACACTTGGATCATGGTAAACTAAGATTATCTAAATTGAAAGTACTCAGAAGTTTAAAAAAGTTTATATTCGTTCTTTATTAAAAAAATTACAAGGATTCCACTGTCTCAAGGATATGTGGAGAAGCACATTGTTTACATGTCATGGATTGCTCACTACGAATCCTGACTTTTCTATTATCTAACTTAAAATAGAAGTTGCAGAGGGGATCATTGGACATTAATTGGATTTTTTGGCCAATGGCTCTTTGCGCTGACCACAAAAGGATTATGACCATTCCACAAGATAACCACATCTATGAGAGCTGTATGTGTCTCATCTCGGGTATCTTGATCCAAGATGATCCACTCCCTTTGCAAAAGTCCCCATCTTCTATATCAAAAGCGAGTGCATAGAGTTTGCCTAGCGATGAAATACCTGTAATAAAAACAAAAACAATGGTAAGTAAATGCAAATAACACAACAATTCATCTAAGCAAAACCTATGTTAATGAAATCAAGGCATTCAAAGTAGTAAAAAATATTTACTTGAATGTGAGATCAGATTGGTTGACCCTGCACTCAATTCTCTCATCAAAATGTGTTCTGTTGACTTGCCAAGACTCACCCAATAGCTGACTCATCCATTTCTCGGATGGACACTTGCATTGATAAGTAATCTTTATTTTCTTTAGAACATCACATGAACCAAACAAATGTGCAAACAATGAGAATGGAATAAACCAACTAAGATGCACATCTTTGGAGCCTATGGTGGGTTTCATAGAACTATTGATGTTAGATTTTATCTTGGACTTATATGCTCTTGACAACTCCAAGCTACCAATCAACCATTTACCACTAGATACTGGCGGCAATGGGACATGCTACAATCTCTGGCTTTCTACTACATACAATGAATTATAAAAATATATATTTTGAGTTTCAAGTTGACTTGTAGAGTTATTATCATAGATCAAAGAACCTATGTCTTCATGCCAAACATGTATCTTGCAGCTCAAACATTCCACATTCTGCCATTCATGCAAAGTTGATGGATATAGAGCTGTCAATAAAACAATATTGAATTAGAACACTGCAAAGACGTTTTAAAACAACTTTGATACAAAAGAATAAACAATGATAAAATTTAAAAACTTACTATTTTGTTTATAATTTGCAATGTAATTCTTGTCGTGTACAGAGATTTGTTTGTGCATATAAACATGTTGGATCAACACTTCTGTTATTGTATTTGTTCCATTAAATACTTTTCTGAACTCTAAAATTCTCCCTTTCCAATGTTTGCTAGGGTTTGCAACATCCTTACACCTGACCTTGAAACTCCCTCGAGTACTTGGGTGTATCAAAATCCAATCCAACTTATAGTAGTTATCACAAATTCAATTATCGCCACTATCTTTCCTATTGAAGACCTCCACTGCAAGTACGTTACTAATGTTTTTCCTATGTGAAGACATCTATGATAACCAAATAGAAAAGTTATATATTAGCATGTGTATCATTTACAAATGTTCCCTCCAAATGAAATGAAATTTAAATGGAGAAATTAAAAAAAGACATTGTACCTGTAATTCTTTTCACAAAGAAGCCCAGAGATGTTGAACAAGAAGTTGACTTATAACAAGACCATTGTTTCCACTGACAAATTCCAAGAGTACAAAAACAAAAGAAATATTGAGTTAAAGCATACATATAGCTTACATAGGCTTTGTCCAAATGAGTTGAAACTTAACCATGGAGCAACAGAAAAAAGTGGCAAGATACATGTGGCTCTCTTTGCAAAGAAGCCCAAAGATGTTAAAGAAGTTGAGTTTTTAAAAAATCATTGTTCTCCACCCTCAAAGACTCTTGGAGTAAAAAAACAAAGAAAAACTCAGTATGTATATAGCTTACATACATTTTGTCCAAACGAGATAAAAATTAAATATGGAGCAGCAAAAAAACAAGACAACATACCTGTAACTTTGTTTACAAAGAAACCATAAGATATTGAAGAAGAAGTTGAGTGTTCAAAAGATCATTGTTCTTGACTGTAAGAGACTCTTAGAGTACCAAAACAAAAGAAATTACATGTCAGAGAATGCACATAACTTGCAGAGGTTAATTTGTCCAAACGAGATAAAACATTACCATAGAACATCCATGGAAGAGAACAATATACCTATAAAGTTTTGTGAAGAAAATCTTAAGGCTTTGGTAGAACAAGCTTTCCTCTCATAAAACATGTGAAACTTACTCTATGTTTATGTAGAGGAAATGAAATTTCACAGGGTTACAAATAGGGCAAGCAACAATGAGCCTGTAAAATTTTGTCAGGAAAGGAGAAGCGAGGAAAGAGATATGATAAATTTGAGCTCCGCCTAAGAAAGAGGGAGAAACTAAAAAGGGGAGAAATAAAAAGTCAAACATAAAAAAATAAGAAAATGAAAATTTGAGTCACAAACTTCCAAGAACTGTCAGCATTGTATTCCCCACATTTCCCCTTATTTTATTGTTGAGGGAATATTTGGGCCAAGATATGGCTAAAAGATTCATGTTACATAAATCTGGAATCCCACCTCTCTCATTGGTTAAGCCTATATTTGTTTATTCACTCCTTAAGGGGAAAAAAAGAGAGTTTATATTTCTCCTAATATCCAATGAGCCTCTTTGCAACTTCTATTTCAAGTTAGATAATAGAAAAGTCATGACTCGTAGTAGGGAGCAATCCATGACATTTTAACAATGTGCTTCTCCATATATCTCCTTGAGATAATGGAATGTAAATTATTTTTTTATAAAGAGCAAATAAAAACCTTTTTTAAACTTCTGAGTACTTTTAATTTTGATAATCTTAGTTTACTGTAATCTAAGCATACGATACTACATATTGTAATTTGTTAATCGTGTTGGTTAAAATCATAAGTAAATTGTAGGTTGGAGCTCTATAATCTATGGAATATTGTCTTTACATAATCATATATTGTAGCTCATCTCTTCTACTCATTTCTTAAATTTAAATATTAAATTAGATCCAAAAGGATTTTGAAGGTCTTTTAGATTTCTTTTCTTAAAAATTTTCTATATTTTTGCTAGTTTGACTTGAATATACTTAGTGATCCAAGCATATTCAAGGATATAATAATGTAGAACAAAGTGTTTGTCTGTATGAGTAATATTAACGATGACTTTAAAGTATTGAAATAAAGAAACTAAGGTAACAGTGTTAATTTGGAACTTTAGGGTTAAAAAGTTAATAAGAACCTTTATTTGAAACCCTAGATATATAAAAGCTATAAATCCAAACTCATTTTCACTTTCATTCTCTACTTGCCTACACTTGTGCTCTCCTTCCTTCTCTCGTTGTGTGCCATGGCTACCACTCTCGCCTTCACTGCATGGATTAGCTCCACACGCTAGCGCACATAGGAGACTAGATACCCTAGGTTTTGCATGACCTGGAGTCTAGAGAACTCACTTTCCATCATAGATCCTAGCTCTAGTATAGTGGTATCATTTTTTGATGCGGCGAACCCTCTCACTTTCTCTATTCTAAACTTTGCTCTCAGGTGGGTTCCCATAGATTTCTTGTATAGTCTACGTGCCAGAGCCATGAAAATGTGATAAATTGAGCCCTGGTGCATGTGGGGCAACATCTCCATGCTAGAGTAATGTCCACCTTATCCCAGGACCACGCCACGATGAATCTTACTCGAGTAAGTTACTCATGAATATATGTGTGCATCACGTGGGTTCAAAATAAGGTATTTTTAAAATACCAAATTTATATATTTTTTACATAAAAAAGGGTGTAATATAAAGGGATTATTTATAAATTGAATAAAAAATGATTATCTTTTATTTAGGAAAAATTCAAAGATAAGGATATTTATAAATGGACCTTGAATGCACGTGATGTAGAGGATATACATATAGTAACTTCCTTGAGGAATCTTATCAAGCTCGATGTAGCCTTTGCCATAAATGTTTTGTGCATTGAGGTGCAAGAGGACAATGCAAGGAAGACATCAATGCATCCTCTCAGTCATAGATAGAGTATTTCGAGAGGGAGCTTGAGGAGATCGCTCTCGATTCGAGCGTAGAGGCAGCTCAAAGCACCCCTCGCTTCTCTCCATGCTCTCACCATCAAGGGGGTGGAATATCTACTCATGCAGGATGTATTAGAGATTTTGGAGCTAAGAGAAGAAGAACTATAATGTATCATGGTGTGTGATGCACCTAATGATTTTATAGATTTTGATATATAGGATGTCCCAACACCTGTTGATGAGGTGGCTCAATATGATGGCACGAGTGTCGATGATATCTCTGCCGTTGTGAGCAAAGAGCATATTGAGGATGCGATGCCACAGTATGAGATCTCTGATAAGGAGTTTGAGAGGTTGCAAGAAAGACTTTTTGGTCCTCGACCCAACTACATAGTACCTTCCTAGGAGAGAGACAAGGGTGGTCGAGTTGTAGGAGAGACTTGAATGCTCTATTACAGCAGCAGATAGATGATATAGAGAAGGTAATGTTATCGATTTCCTATGCACCTTCACTAGTAGGGCCTGTAGGGCATCATGACACTCTGTGTTAATTTTTGTCGGGATCGGGCCCCCAAAGCAGCCTTGGCCGGAGGCTTGCATCATCTGGGGGCCTAAATCAGGTGCCCTAGAGGCCCTACTGGTGAAGTTGCACGTAAATGCATAGTGATTCCGACACTGAACTTGTGTGATGCAAGATATTATCTATATAGATGAGTTTTCATCTAGGCAAGGTGGTCGATCTGGTAGCCAAGGAAGGGTGCAAGACTCGGTATTAAAGGAGTACATTGGAAAGGTTGTCAATGACATTATTGTATTTCATAAGACATGCTCTCTAGCTTTTGCTTAGAACTTCTTAAAGTCGAGGGCACTAACGAAGGTTGGGACCTTTAAGACCATCCCGACCAACTCTAGCTTGGAGAAAGTAGTGTTGCTTCGACGTTCAAAGCTACTCTATTTATTCACTATAGTACTAGGTCTAGGCCACTTTTTTCCATGGTGGCCCATGGCATGGTTGCTAGTGTTGAAGACCCTAATGTCATTAGGCACACGAACTACTAGGGCAAAATGTATTGTTTCCTGTGATCAAGAATAGCTCTGACCATTGGGAGTGTAGCTTGAAGAAGCCTAGGAGAGTAGATATACTTATTGCCTAATGATATCTCATCACCAATGTAATGCACTTTGTAATCTTCTCTTGAAGTAATGAAAACTGATGTTTGTTGGATTTTCGTACAATATAGTTTGTGATACGTGTCCTTTATTATGGTTTTTTACTTAAATGTTACATTTATTTGTCTAGTTTATATGCAACATGATTTGTACCCTAAATTTAATACGCAGTGCTTTATCAAATTCATGCACACAATATGTATTCATTTGAATGCATGTAACGATAACTCAAAGACATAAATAAAATAAATAACAAGTGATTAAACAAAAATATGACGCACCAAAAAAATTGTATTCATATTCATAACAATTTACATGAGATCCATTACAACCAGGCTTTTATAAAATCTCTTTAAAAGCTACATCTATATATGTTTAATTAGTACACCCCTATCGTTGTTGATCTCCACGAGGACTCCCGGGGAGTCCACCTTGGGTTAACCCTCTATATAACGTGTGTTCAAATAGTATTTTTAAAACCCCTTTCTAAAAAGTTTGCACCATTTTATATATCCTTTTTGTGAATTTTGAAGGCAATATTTATATTCCTTTTATAAATCTAAATGTTAACATGAGGTTTATTTTTATAACCCCATTCTATACAATTCAAATAAAAACACAATGCCACACTACTTTATGCCTTGTGTTTTCATAATAATCCAAGTTGAATATCCAAACATCATATTAATATTTTAAATGTTGTTAGGAGTTGATAAAGATAAACAACTAGACATTTATATCTACCCACACACATAAGGGAACAAAAAACGCCAAAAACCAAAGCTCATAATATACTAGAAACTCGAGAATCTGCACAAAGGATCCCAAGACCCTCATTACAATTTCCTTATTCTTCCATTGATACACACACAAATGCTAGAGTGCACAATCTTGTACACTTTCACAACCATATACAAGAGCCGGCTAGAAGGCAAACACCTCTTTGGGAACCATGCATGACAACCATAGATAATCATGGCCAAAATCATGGGTGCAAGAGCCAAGATAAGATACAAGGTCATGAGCTTGAGTAGTTGTCAGGTGCCCACCCATCATCTTTCCATGCACTCTTTTAGCGGTCTATCGAGAAACGAATCTAAGCGTCGCTGCCTGGCACTCCCATGGAATGTTTCGAGTTTTGTCACCTAGGGTTTCCCGAATCCGCCTCGCAAAAACGGAACATTCACAATCGAACCCACTAGGATCGACCTGAAATTCGGGTTCCTAGTTGTCAAGGTCTCCTGATTGCATTCTAGCGTCGGGTTTTGGACATCCTACTTTACGCAGAGATACCCAATCCAAAGTATACCCTTGCCGCACTTGGTTCAAAGAGAATGGGAAACAAGAGGGATGTGCCGCTCAACCTCTCTGGTCCTAGGGCATAGTCCCATTCCAGTCCCCTAAAACGGCATGAATCGGGTTCTAATCTAACAATACCTAAAGGTCAAATGATGATAAAATCCTCTGAGAAGCCTCCCAGTTCTCTGGGACCATCCTACCATAGGATGGACCCGTTGGGATTTCCACCCACCTACTTCCCTTAATAGCTTTAGTTTTCTAATTAGGTCATACCACATTTATGTGTGACACTTAAAGTCAGCTTCATTAATTAAGCCTTTTAGGGAACGGGGTTCGTTCACATAACTTAAAGCATAGACACGAAACAGAGCAAAGCAATCTATTGACAAACAAGTTCAAACGAGTTCCTTAACTTATCTTGAAGTTAATATTTGTCTCCCGCCCATATATGAGAAATTATGTATCTCTTCTGTCCAACAAAAGTATCCCTTCTGCCCTGCAGAAGTAACTGGTCCGATTCACATGGCACCACAAACTCAATCCTTTATCTAGAATAGGATCTCCCAACATGCCCAGACATTGAGGGCCACTAAGGTCTTCAACTCCATTCTAGACCTAGGAAGGGGTGTCCAGAACTCCAACTGACCCACAAGCTGTCTAGGAGTGAAACATCATTCCCGTGGTTGGCCTTTTCACCACTCGACCTTCGGCCCATGAATCAAGCAGTGCCCTCTCGGGTTAATCCGCGGTGCAATCATGGAGGTGATCCACCCGTGCAATGTATTCTTCCTTAGTTAAATCCTTTAAGAATCAAGCACAAACAAGGCATTCAACCCTAATATCATTTTCCAAGAAAATATTTTTTTATTCCCATGGCGACTTGTCATCACACAGACCCTTGCCATGCATTTTTCATAAATCATAAGCACGGAATAATCATCCAAACAACAACTAACAACTAGTTGAATGTAAAATCATTTAGGATGTTGTTCGATCAACCAACAAAACCAATTGCATTCTTCCCAAACAATGCAAGAATAGTCGCGATAACATTTCCATCGCATATCTGCTCTCTCCCTTGGGATCAACGCAATTCTATATAAAATTTACTTAACACTTGTATGCACATTTTTTTAATGTCATGATTATGCCATTCATAACCCTTGACCAATTCTTCCTTGTAATTACTCTATCAACGAACAAGCCACATGCAACTAGGTGCAATTAGCTTTCCTTGATATATGCACTTCACAAGCTCCATCTTACAAATATGTGAAATGGAATGATCTAAACTCATGCATCATAGTATGGGGCCTAATGTATTTCATATGAGAATCAAAACAAGCATCTACCAATTTGAAAATGCATTACTTACGATTGGAACCGTAATTGGGTTGGTAGTGATGCCTTCGCCCGAAGCTTCGTTGTTGGTTATGGGATTGCCATCCATACGTAACATTCTTCGCTTGGGGGCCATCGTCCCCCGCAAGTAGACTCAAGAGATTAAGAAGGTGGACTAGATTCAAGGTGGGAGAGTGTAAGAGAAGATGGTTAAGTCGAGGATCGAGATAGAGAGAATTGAGCTATTTCTCTTCCTTGCAGCCTCTCGAGGTGACTCTTCTCTATGTCTCTCTCTCTCTCTCTCTCTCAAGCTCCCTTTCAAGCTCTTCCTCACAATCTCTTGGAGGGGTATTCTTCTCTCTACCTCTCTCTCGCAGCCTCTTGGGGTCTCCTTATGCTTCCTTATGCCTCTCTCATGCCTCATATTTATAGTGAATGAGAGAACAGGGCTTGTGGTTGAGAAGTGGAGCTCTTTGTGGAGGGGGATCTTGGAATGATGAGTGATCTAATGCTTAGATCATAAAAATGATGGTTCCATTGGCTCCGAAAGGGGGGTAAAACACCAAGACACTTGGTTAGAAAGCTCTTAGTTCATTCCTTCTTCTTTTCTCTGTTTGAAGTGTTGTTTTCTGTTTGTGGACTGCGATCGTGGCGAGCGCGATTTCACAAATCACTTTTTTTAAAAAAAATTCTCCAAAACTAGCTAAAACATCACTTGTCTTTTTTTTTAATGACATCCAGTTCTAAAAATCTCCATATCTTTTTTAGAATAATATCTAAAATATCTAAAATATACTAGTTTTGCCTAAAATCTAATTTTTTTGGAGCATCCAAACTATACACATTAATACTAGTGATTAATATAGCTCATAAGTCTCGTTCACATTGTAACTTACATGAAGGGTGGCCACGGTCCTTATCAATCCGAGAAAAATATCGAATTTATGAATCTTGATTTTTTAATAAAATATTTTTAATTAAATAAAAATTCGTAATTATTAATGTTAATTAGTTTTTACCTTAATTAGTTTTTAGTTAGTAACCTTACTAACTTATTAATTTGCTAACTAACTTTCAAATTAACCAACCAACTTTTATTGTGTGGAGATATTACAGTAGTAGATACAACAAAATATACAAGAGACATATTTTAGACTAGATTAAGAGAGGAAATGATATCAATTACACCTTTAGGGAGATTTGGAGGGGTTCTCATGTGAGTAAAAGTTTCTATCTTTGAAAAGATGAATACATCCCATGTAAGAAACACCCATTACATAGATTTTCTTGACCTATGGATCTAGTTACACAACATAAAACATAATTTTTCTATTCAAGACCAAGACCATGACTTGGGATCAGATTTTAAAGAATTTTGTGATGATGTGAGAGCCTCCCCTTTATGAAAGGGTCTCTAGAAACCAACAGATTTCCCAACTTTAGGCGTAGTGTCAATCTCGACCTTCACCATAGAAATAAGTGATAAACTAAAACATAAAGAATCCACATGAATTTTTAAGATAGCCCAATAAAAGCTTGTCATTGTAACCTCCAATCCATGCTTATAGTTCTTCAATGTAGTTGAAGACCCCATCTCTAGTGTACTTGCCCATGTCAAAGGGCCCAAAAAGATCTACTTTTTCAAAGGTTTAACAAGAATCTTAACAGATATGAAAGGGAGGAGGTCTAATCTGACGATCAAGAAAGGAGGATAGAAATGCATCACGTCATCACAGTGGCCTATTAGCATACCCCACTATCAATCAAATGATGCATTTCTACATATTTTATCATTGTTTAGCCATAGAAGTGCTTAGCATGGCAACACCATGCTACATTCATGCAAGGACTCCATATCACCATTAAGCTATCAATTCTCCTCATACTCGTCTTATCCAACTTTGCTAGCAAGCCAAAGGGATAATGTCACTATTTACATGCAAAGTATGATTTGATTCATCTCAAATCCTTGTCTCCATGTCACATAGCTAGATAGCTCGTTTTTCCCCCCATACATCCCTTACCAAGGATTAAACTCAAAATCTTTTAAATTCCCACACCCCCATTCACATAAGGATTTATCTACATAATACATAAGCCCATAATAGTCAGTATATCTCCTTGCAAAGGATGTAACCTCCTCCCTCCCCTCCCAATAGATACAACTTCATAACATATATAGATGGCATTGCATTCACCATGCTGAAACCATGTTTTTTTGAGTTTTATTCAATTCTTCTCACGTTCCTATGCACCTAAGGCCTCATTGCATCACTAAAAAATAAATTGAAGCTTTTATCATCCCCAGAGATCCTAGTCTTGATGGCAGGACATTTTAACATAAAAACCAACACCAGAATTAACATCACATGCTAACTAGTTGTATAAGCATTCTAAATTTTCATATTCTAACTTTAAAAAACTCAAGACTTTACAATATGTGCAAGAATCCTTTCTCTACTTTGCAAAAAGGATGTTACAACATTTTACAATAGTAGTATAAGATAAAGCTATATGCAGAAATCTCCAAGACCCACATGTCCAAAGTATACCCTATATATTTGGACTCTAAAGTATAAGAAGATCTATATACATGTACTATATAAAAGAAGCGAACATAAGTATGTTGTCTCCCATTGCTTTCATCACTATTTATCTATCAAGAACTCATCACAACAGCACATACAAAGTATGTAGCATAACTAAAATTAAAAGAAGACTAGGCAGTACATACATTATATACAATATAGTTTGGCCATGATGTAATCCCAATACATCACCTTAGTACTTTAGCAACAAAAACATACTTCAGTCAACCTAGTACATTGCCATAAGATTATTCGAAGAGCTTTCAAAAAACCCTTAGTAGCAATACTTCAGTTGCAAAGAGTATGTCCCAACCTTGTGAGTTGCTTGCTTGAAGATCCATTTCCTACAATAAAAAAGACACTATAAAAAGCATAACAAGCTTATTTAGAAAGAAAATACAAAAGCTTGTTCCAAATTAAAATCACTTACTTTGAGCACACACGAGATTACTCAACACACTTGAGAAAGTCATTTGTAACGTGTCCACCTGTTCACTTGCATGACACATCTTAGCAGCCCATCGGGAATAGAGTCTAGAAAGCACCGCCCGGCACTCCCACGGAATGTCACGGGGTTTGCGATCTAGGTCCTCCTGAGTCTGCCATGAAGCAGAAGCATTCTGGTCGTTCCCACTTGGGATCGACCTGAATCAGGGTTCTTCTAGTGGTCAAATTCCTAGAACGGCAGCTAGCTTTGAACCTCAGGCGAACTACTTTACGCAGAAACTTCAGGGTTGAAGCGGATTCATGCTACATTTGGTTCAAAGAGAATGGGAAACGAGAAGGATGCAGAGATCGACCTCTCTGTCCATAAGGCATAGTCCCATTCCGTTTTCCTAAAACAACATAAATTGGGATTCTAGTAACCTGGACTCTAGGTCAACGTTCCTTGCTGTTCATTTCCTTTGAGAAAAGTTCCCGACCAACTGGGACCACCCATCCATACGACAGACCCATGGCCACATCCACCGCACTTTCCTCAAGGTTGCTTTAGTTGTCTAATTACCTACCACATTTAGTTGGACACACATAAAACAAATTCCTTAATTATCCGATTAGTCTCACTGGTTCCTTCACGTAATCTTAGCACTGACATAGAAAAAAAATGTCAAACAAGTTCCTTTACAACATTTGATCTTAGTTATCTTTGGAATACATCATATAATCCAGCCCGAAGGCTATCCATAATCCGCCTGAAGGCAATCCATAATCCGCTCGAAGGCAATCCAACAATCCTCAGGGATTACTAATCCAAGTTTTTGCTCGTAGACTAGTATGCGAGCCTCAAGAGATCCAATCCCGAGTCACGTCGGCCTCTTGCGTAGGGCCCAGAAGGCAAGGGATTTATGGCCAGAGCCCCCTCTGGCACCCAAGCGTCCTCCTGCTCCAAGTAGCGCCCAACGGAGAGACCTCTCGCGGCAGGTCCAGTCTACGTTCCTGGCATGGCTCACAACCCCCTTGGTTAGGGTCAGGCAAATAGTTGGGGATAAATGATGCTTCCTCTCCTTCCAGGCCTTCAACTTGAAGCATTAATTATTTTTCCATCTTTAGTTCTTTGAGCAAGCAATACAAATAATGCTCGTAAACTGTACAAACACAATCAATCCAGTGGTCGTTTATTTGGCCAATTGCTAAGTAGTGAATCCTTCTCTCCGAATGCATCCAACATTTGATCTGGGATCAATTGCGACTTGGCAAGATCCCGAAGGGTTTGTTTATTTACCCCGCTTATCCTTTGTTTAGGGTTTGTACCTTGTCAACCCAAATTAGCAAACACCTTAGGTTCCTTAAGTTAAGCTAGTAAATCTTGGCGACCATGTCACTCTAACTTGATTGATCCTTTGCTTACTAGGCAATATATAACTTCCCTTAACTTGGAAAATTAGCTCAAGAAGGGTGATGTAGCAGGATGTCTACTCATCCTCTTGCAAGTTAGACTTGCGCTAGAACTGTCAACCTTGTTCCAAGGAGTGGCAACTCTACTTTGTGATTTAATACAACCATGAAATGTTGCAACTTGTTGCACAGGCATCGCACCTAACTCGTGGGATCATTTCTCCCATCAACGACATTTCTTGGTCAAGAAATATGTTTAGTCAAGATGAAGGGTTTGGGGTGTCTTCTTACCCAACCCAATCCCTAACCTTACTAAGCCAATGACATTTGGCCCTAGGGATTCTAGACTTAATCCGAAGTTTGGTATTAGGTCGGATCGATCCTTAGGGTAAAACCCTAGATCGTTATTGTATGGGCGTCCAATTAACCCAAACATTCCGTGAATGTGGGTAGGACCTTTGGGTTTGAAAGTTTTGACTTGGCATCCCAAGTGTGATACTAGGCAAAATTTCTAATGTGCTAAACCCTAGCTAGCATTTTGAGGTGTTTGTTGTACTAACTAGTTATGCTTATACGAATCCCTTGAGGTTTATACCCTTACAAGTGATCTAACCAAATCGGTCTACTTGTCTTGCGACAAGAAACGATCTCTTCTTAGAGATGCTAAACTTGTTCTAAAGGTGTAAATAGTTGCAAGACATCACATTACGTGTAAATATGTGATTAATTACCTCTATGTACTATAAGGTTTGCAATAACCCTTTCTTTTCTTGCTAAAGTCATGACGAATGAAAATTTGAATAACTTGCATAAAACCTACAAATATTTACATCAAGGAACTATGCCTACAACCTTTTGTTTAATGCAATTGAATTTTAGACTTTAATATGATATGCAACCTTTTTTTAGATACAACTTCGATGAATGAAGTTCATGCATGACAAATATGTAACATGCAACCTTTTCTAGATACAACTTCGATGAATGAAGTTCATGTATGACGAATATTATAAGACTAATGTTGACTTAATCCATTCTACAAGCATCTTCGCATGCAACATGCAAGTCCATGGTTTCATTTTCATGCCATGCAGTTCTTTGGACAACATCTAATGGATGTTAACGACTTTCTCAGGTGAATCACAACAAGGAAGTTATTGCCTAAATGCAATATATGCTTGTTCTTTCCGCGGCCAATCAATGATGCATTTAAACAATTTCATCTTTTAACCCTAAGCAATATGCGCTTAGGATTTGCAACTTGGAAATACAAGCAACCCAATTGCACGACATGCACTAACTCTTGTAAATCGTTCAAGGAGATGATTTCCCAAATGTATTTTAATTAGACTACGTGAATTAGAAACATGCGTAAATGCATTCTTCCCATGAAATTTAACGTGCCTAATGCATCGCTTAAATGCGGAATCATTCTTTTAAGAACCTGAGCTTGAGGGCTCATAGGGATGTCCACGCGTATGCTTGGGGAAAGACCTCCCGCGTGTGCACCTCTTGCCATTTTCTTGGGAGCCATTGAATTCTGGTCCAACAACTCCTCCTTGACTCTTTCGTATATTGAATTCCTTCCTGCCCTGGATTTTCTATTTCTACGTGGGACACAGCTCTTACAGAATGTGATTTTTGGCTAAACCGCAATGGTGAGGATGAATAAGGCTTATAGAAGCCTTCTTTTTAGAAGCTTCTATTGAAGGGGATGAGATTGAAAACTGCCAAGGCAATGTCAATGAGGGTGTGATGGTGGTGGTGGATCAACACAGTGGCGGCGATCTGGTAGGCTACAGCACGGCACGACAGAGCCTCCTCTTTCTCTCTCTTCGTGCCTCCCCCAACCTCTAAGGGGTAGGTTATATAGGTTAAGGGGAGGGGTAGCCACACACATGGCTTGTGCATGCTTCCCCCCTCATGCATCCCCACACCACACTCCTCCCTCTCTCCACTTAGCTCCACTCCCTCTCACACACTCCCTCTCCTCCTGCCATGCATCGGCTGAGGGGAGGGGTAATCAATAAAAATTTTGCACTACTTTAATCATTTATCCATTTGCCTTTACGTAAGGGGTGTTTCTTGTGTGGCTTGCGGGTTTTAAACCCCGGCCTCTTTTGTGTGACACAGAGCCAGATTTTAACATTGTGCGCGGAGGGAACACCTAGCCACTGACATTATTCAATGCGAGGGATTATTTTATACTCATTTTGCGCAAGATGTGCGGGTTTTATAGTCAACTTAATATTTCGAGTAAAAATATTACATTCTCTCCCCCTTAGAGGAATCGAGATGTCCTCATCTCGAGAAGAACTAGGGTTCACTACAAGGAAACGCATGTATAGCGACGGTGGGTAGCGACACAAAAATAGCGGCGTCGCTATTTGCGACGCAAATAGTGACGCTAATAGGGGAAAAAAAGAGGGCCAAAATCCGAGCGCATTTCATTTTGCGCATTCGTGAGACATTTCGAGAGGGAGAGAGAGAGAGAGAGAGAGAGAGAGAGAGAGAGAGAGAGAGAGCGACCATTTTGCATAGAGGGTAAGAGAGGGAGAGGAAGAAGGCTTGCCGCCGCCGTCGTTGCCACCATCGCCATTCATGAAGGAGAGGAGGAGCCGCCGTTGCGAAGAGAAGCCACCAAATCTTTACAGTGAGTCCATTCTCTTCTCTTTTACTTGTTTAGGGTTTAATTGTGTATATTGAGAGAGGGAGAGGAAATGAGAGAGAAAGAGAGGGAGAGAGAGAGAGGGAGGGAGAGAAAGAGAAAGAGAGGGGGAGAGAAAGAGAAAGAGAGGGAGAGGGAGAAGGAGAAAATGAGAGAGGGAGAGGGAGGTAAATAAAGAGAGGGAGAGGGAGAGGGAGAGGGAGAGGGAGAGGGAGAGGGAGAGGGAGGGGGAGGAAATGAGAGAGGGAGAGGGAGGGAGAGTGCATTCTCTCTCTCTTTTACTTTTTTTATATAATTTGTGTATATATATTGAGAGAGGGAGAGGAAATGAGAGAGAAAGAGAGGGACAGGGACAGGGAGGAAATGGGAGGGAGGGGGAGAGAGGGAGGGAGAGAGAGAAAGAGAGGGAGAGGGAGGAAATGAGAGAGGGAGAGGGAGGGAGAGGGAGGGAGAGAGAGAGAGAGAGAAAGAGAGGGAGAGGGAGAGGGAGGAAATGGAAGAGGGAGAGGGATGAAATGAGAGAACGAGAGGGAGGGAGAGTGTATTCTCTCTCCTTTTTATTTATTTTTTGTATAATTTGTGTATAATGAGAGAGGGAGAGGAAATGAGAGAGAGGGAGAGGGAGAGGGAGAGGGAGAGATAGAAAGAGAGGGAAATTAAATAGAGGGAGAGGGAGGAAATGGGAGAGGGAGGGGGAGGAAATGAGAGAGGGAGAGGGAGGAAGAGAGAGAGAAAGAGAGGGAGAGGGAGAGGGAGAGGGGAGGAAATGGGAAAGGAAGAGGGAGGGAGAGAAACAAAGGGGGAGGGGGAGAGAGAAAAAGAGAGGGAGAGGGGGAGGGGGAGGAAATGAGAGAGGGAGAGGGAGGGAGAGGAAATGAGAGAGGGAGAGGGAGACATTAAACATAATAGGGAAATGAGAGAGGGAGAGAGAGGGAGACATTAAACATAATAGGAAAATGAGAGAGGGAGAGGAAATGAGAGAGGGAGACGGAGAGGGAGGGGGGAGACGAAAACATAATAGGGAAATGAGAGAGGGATGAGTTAGACGGAGTGGTTAAGCTAGTAGCAACTCGAGGCACATTGCATCAAGTTGCGGAGTAAGGGAGTTAAAAGGGGCCCCTATTGTGGGTTCGGGGGCCACGGAAGTGGCCCCTGGCTGGGGGGGTCCTAGGGGGGGCCCCGACTCAATGGTAAAGGGAATATTCCTTGGAATATTCCCTAGGCAACTAGTGGAGGCTTATATGGTAGGTCGGTAAGGCTGACCTAACGGCCTTCGCAGGCTATAAAAGCTGAACCCCTTCACAACCATCAATCATTCATCTTTCACCCAGTCAGAGTTGTTGTTCCAGCTAGCCTTAAGCTCTTCACCTATCTTCTGTCTAGATCGCCATCTAAGCTTCACACAGTGGAAGTGCACAGGTGGACAGAGCCATCTTTGTAGCAGTTGTTTGGAGCTAAAGAATTTACTAACTCTCCTCTTATCTATTGTGTACTCCCTATCTCTTTCTCAGATTTTGTTAGTTGCTCCATGTAATATTTTACATAGTATCAAAGCCCAAGGGGCTTTACAGATCGAAGAGTGTGCAAGTGGCAAAGGCTTCAATAGCAAAGAGAAACTATGTCGACTTTCGGAAGCGGTTTTGGCGCATCAAGAAGCGGTGCAGGAGGTGGTGTTGCTATACCAGCTATTCAAACACTGAGGATTCATCCACCAACCTTCAGCGAAGGCAAGTTAGATGGTACAAACTACACCTTATGGAAGTTTAAAATTACAACTATCCTTGATTCTTATGAGCTTCTAGAGACTGTGCTGGGGACTGACGCAGAACCACAGCCTACCCCCAAACCATCAAATTCTAGTGTGATGATTCCTTCGAATGCACATCTTCTATGAGGTTGGAAATGAAGGAATGCAGATGCATTGTGTGCCTTAGTTACAAGCTGTTCTGACAGTGTGTTGACTTTGATTTAGTATACAACCAAAGCGTCAGAGGCTTGGAATGTACTAAGGAGTCAGTATGAAACACGAAACCAAACAAGGATTCAAAACTTGGAGAATCAACTAGCAACAGAGAAGTTTGCTAAAGGAGAGACGGTTGAAGCATTCATCACTCAGATTAAGAATCTGTGTGACCAGATGGCTTGCGCTGGGATATAAAAGACTAGCGAAGAGCTAGCTCGGAGGTGTCTTCGGATTAGTCCACAAACGTTTGATGGACTAGTAACTGCCCTTAATACTCAGGTGAGACCTTAAGCTTTGACTTTTGAGGAGTTTTGTGCATTATTAATGGAGGAGGAGTTGAGGTTGAAAGCCGGAGAAGGAAGCAACAATGGAGATGTTGCATTCTTTGCCAATGCAAAAGGAAAAGGTGGTTCCTCCACCAAAAATGATGGTGACAAAAAGAAGAAGGGTGGCAAGAAGAAGTTTCAAGGAGAGTGCTTCTACTGCAAGAAGAAAGGACATGCAGTTGCAGATTGTTGTGTCAAGAAGGCAGATGAAAAGAATGGTACCCTTAAAAGTAAAGGAAAAGAGACAGCCAATATGGCTGAAGTAGAGTTGGAATTATTCATGGCGACCATTGAGAAAGTGTGCTCCTCAGTGCAAGAAGAATCTACCACTGACTCATGGGTGTTGGATAGTGGGGCCTCCCGTCACATGACCAACAAGAAAGGTCTATACAATTCTATGCAGCCTCTACAAGAATCCATCATTATGACGGTTGGAAATGATGCTAAATGCCCTCCTGTGGGCACAGGTACTATTTCTTTTGTTGCTGCAAATGGTGAAATCAAAAAGCTTTCAAATGTGTTGTATGTTCCGAAAATCAGGAGAAATCTGTTATCAGCTGCCATAACTGATCTTGGTCATGAAGTGAGGTTCAAGAAGACAAGTGCAGAAATTCTTGATAATGCTAGCACAATTGTTGGCAAAGGAGAAAGAAGAAACAACCTATATGAGCTAAGTGCTCTTACAGCCACCACTGGAGTGGGCACAAGTAATCTTTGGCATGAAAGGTTTGGACACATCGGATTTGCAGTGTTGAAGGAGATGCAAAAGCAAGGTATGGTTACTCACCTACCTACAATAACTGAATTTAAGGAACCATGTGAAGCTTGTATGATGGGCAAGCAATAGAGAAAGGCATTTCCATAAGAAAGAAAGAATAGAGCACACGCTCCTCTAGAGTTGGTGCATGCTGACTTGTGTGGTAAGATACCTACACAGGCCTTGGGGGGATCTTCTTACTTTATGTTGATTGTCGACGACTATAGTAGGAAGATGTGGGTGTCCTTCCTTCGTGATAAGGCTCAAGCCTTTGGTAAGTTTAAAGAATGGCTAAAACTTGTTGAGAATGAAACAGGGAAAAGTATGAAGAAATTTAGAACAGATGGTGGTGGTGAGTTCAACTCAAAGGATTTTGAAGACTTTTGCAAGAGCAAAGGGATCAAGCGTCAATTGACGACACCTTACACACCTCAGCAGAATGGTGTTGTGGAATGCAGGAATCGCACCATTGTGGAGATGGCAAGATGCATGTTAAAGGGCAAAGGATTGCCTAATCATTTTTGGGCTAAAGCTGTTAATACTGTAGTCTACATTCTAAATCGGAGCTACACAAAGGCTCTCAAGGGAAAAACACCTCATGAGGCTTGCACTGGTAAGAAACCATCTATCTCACATTTCAAAATTTTTGGATGTGAATGTTATGCACATGTTCCAGATGAGAAGAGAAAGAAGTTAAAACCAAAAAGCAGAAAATGTATCTTCTTGGGTTATAGTGATGAGCAAAAGGCTTACAAATTATATGACCAAGAGGCAAAGAAGATCATCGCGAGCCATGATGTGGTGTTCAAGGAGGAGTTGCATACAGTGGAGGAGGAGAAGGCAAGTTCTTCCACTTTATCATCAAGCGAAGTAGTCCACTACGTCCTGAGAGCTGTCCCTATCCTTAAGGAGGAGGAAGAATCATCTTCAGATGATGAGGAAAAAGTTCACCAACCTGACATCACCCCACTGGAAAAGCCATTGCCACGTTGGGTGAAGCAGCTCTATGACCACAATAATCCTATGCCTGCATCTGTTGAGGAGAAGGCAGATGGACCAAGGAGGTCTTAGAGAATAGAGGAGCAAAGGAGGGCTTCTGCTCACATAGTCAATATGGCCTTGATGGTTGAGATTATGAGAGAAGTAAAGGATCCAACTGACTTAGAAGAAGCACTTGCAAATCCATCATGGAAGGCTGCTATGCAAGTGGAGTATGAAAACATAATGAAGAATGACACTTGGGAGCTAGTGGATCGACTAGCAAAGCGGAAGGTTATTGGCACCAAGTGGATTTGGAAGGTAAAGTACAAGGTTGATGGTACCTTAGAAAAGTACAAAGCTAGACTAGTTTCCCAAGGATTTTCACAACTTGAAGGGTTTGATTTTCAAGAGTCATTTGCCCCAACTGCCAGAATGACCACTATTCGTGCGGTACTTGCAGTGGCTGCCCACAAGAAGTGGTCAGTGTACTCAATGGATGTTAAGTCAGCATTCTTAAATGGTGACCTTAAGGAGGAGGTGTACTTGGCTCTGCCACCAGGGTTTGAGGCCCCCCATTCTGAGATAAAAAGTGTGTAAGCTGAAGAAGGCATTGTATGGGTTGAAACAAGCCCCTAGAGCATGGTACCAGCGGATAGATAAGTTCTTTTTAAACCTAAACTTCAAAAGATGTGCCTCATATGCTAACTTGTATGTTTACAAGGGATGGTAAAAAGTCTATAGTGATTGTCCTATATGTGGACGACCTTCTTATTATAGGTGACTATGAAGATATGATCAACCAAACTCGAAAGGCTTTGAGTTCTAAGTTTGAAATGACAGACTTGGGCTTGCTGCACTATTGTTTGGGGATTGAAGTCTGGCAAGAGCCAGGAAAGATCTTCATTTCTCAGAAGAAGTATGCATGGGAGATCTTGAAGGCATTTGGCATGACCGAGTGCAAGGAGATAGCTACACCTATGGAGATGAATGCAAAGTTATCCATCAAGGAAACATCAGCACTAGCAGACATTGGGAGGTATAGGAGGTCTGATCTACTTGTGTAACACCAGACCAGATATCAATTTGGATGTTGGTGTTTTGAGCAGGTTCTCAAATAAACCTCATGAGAGTCATTGGAAGGCTAGGATGCGGGTGCTTAGATACTTAAAGGAAACACTTGACTATGGTATCACATACAATTTCGGAACTTCTCTTGTGGGAAAGTGTGACTCAGATTGGGTAGGAGACAGTGATTCTACGAAGTCAGTTTCTGGTTATTGTTTCTCTTTGGATTCAGGAATTTTCTCTTGGATTAGTAAGAAGCAGCCAACAATGGTATTGTCTTCTACCGAAGCAAAGTACAATGCAGCTTGTTTTGCTACATGTGAAGCAATATGGACGTTGAGAAGGATTCTATGGCATATGGGAGTGCAGGATGAAGAACCAACTATGCTGAGATGTGACAATCAAAGTTGCATCGCCATTGCTAAAAATCCAGTGTTTCATGCACGCACCAAACATATAGAGATCCAGTATCACTATGTGCGTGATTTGATGGAGGATGGGATAGTGGAACTGGTCTACTATCCAACAGAGGAGAATGGAGCATATATCTTCACCAAAGCACTTACGAAGGATCTGCTTTAAGTTCATCTTCAAAGACTCGGAATTGGGCTGAGGAGATAGTTTACCTATGGGTGGACATTGAGAGGGGGTGTTAGATATGATCAATGCCCCATTCTCATTAGGTGCCACCAATGATTCATGGTGCTCAAAGTTGTAAGGACCCCATTATGAGGAGAAGCCAAATCTGAGCCCGGATATTGGTTGAGTCCTGACTTGTATATTAGATGAGTTCTATGTGACTGGATGGCAAAAAGGTGACCGTTGTAGGTCTAATCTTTGGGTTAGATGGAGTGGTTAAGCTGGTAGCAACTCGAGGCGCATTGCATTGAGTTGTGGAGTAAGGGAGTTAAAAGGGGCCCCTATTGTGGGGTCCGGGGGCCGCGGAAGTGGCCCCTGGCTAGGGAGGGTCCCAAGGGGGCCAGTGGCCCCCCCTGGCCGGGGTTCGGGGGCAGCGCCGCCCGCCCGATGGTAAAGGAAATATTCCCTAAAATATTCCCTAGCCGACTAGTGGAGGCTTATATGGTAGGTCGATCAAGCCGACCTAACGGCCTTCGCAGGCTATAAAAGCTAAATCCCCTCACAGCCATTGATCATTCATCTTTCACACAGTCAGAGTTGTTGTTCCAGCTAGCCTTAAGCTCTTCACCTATCTTCTGTCTAGATTTCCATCTAAGCTTCACACAGTGGAAGCGCATGAGTGGACAGAGCCATCTTTGTATCAGTTGTTTGGAGCTAAATAATTTATTGATTCTCCTCTTATCTGTTGTGTACTCCCTATCTCTTTCTCAGATTCTGTTCACTGCGCCGTGTAATATTTTACAAGTACTAAATACTAGTGTTCTATGATACTATATGCTAGGTACTAGGTATTATATACTAGGTACTAGGTATTATATACTAGTGTTCTATGATACTATATACTAGGTACTAGGTACTAGGTATTATATGCTAGGTACTACGTAGCCGTGGTCATAGTCGTAGTCGTGGTCATAGTCGTGGTCGTGGTCGTGGTCCTAGTCGTAGTCGTGGTCGTATAAAAAGAGAGAGATGGAAGGAGAGAATAACAATCTAAGAAAAAAAAAGAATGATAACAAAAACAAATTGTTTATTGCAATGTAGACAAAATGGAACACGATGAAGGTCCTATTGTTCAAGATCGCGAGGCGTATCTTAATCAGCGTGTCCCATGTCCTTGCTCTCAATGCAAGCTGGCAATTAGACGAAAACATCGATTGTCTATAGAACACGTACGATGATTTGGCGAGTTTCAATATGAGATCATTGATTAGACGATTGCGGATTTTCAAAAAATGGTAAGAAAAGTTAATATCAATCATGCATTGTACTCGCAAGCTAATTGAATACCATATACAATAAGATTGGGTCTCGCTGGCAAATTTTCTATCCAGGTAGGTGACATCTCGTCCCAAGGAGGAGTGCACCCTTTGCGGCCAATTAGAAGAGTTTGTGGGTGTGCGATGGATGGAGTGCAGGAGCCAATCCACCACTTGCAAGGCCAATCTATACCGTCAATGCCAGAGGAGACAGGCAACCTTCCAAACCTACCTACAATCTTGGAGCCTGAGATGGAGGCAATGATCGATGCATTGATTCCCATGGATGTCGAGACTTCTGATCCACTTAGAGAGGAAGTATCCATACCATTATATGATGGGTGCTAAGTATCTCGCCTAAAGACACTGCTTGCACTCTTAAGTGTGCAAGCAAAATACAGGTGGAGTGATACGAGTGTGACCGAGTTGTTCAGGTACCTTGTACATACGCTTCGTTGATTTTTTTTTTGGCACTATTATTAAAAACATTTGTGCTTTTTCAAGGTGTTTATGATTTTTTTGAGGTTATTGAAATATCATATATTACCACCTACAAATACCATGCCTGAGTCTTGTGATGATGCACGACACGTTTTGCGAAAGCTTGGCATGGACTACAATAACATCCATGCATGTATCAACGATTGCATACTGTTTCGAGGAGAATATGAGACTATGGAGACATGTCCAAAGTGTGGTGCTCACAGGTATCGATAGGACTTGAAAGGGCAAACCATCCCTCAAAAAGTTCTCAAACACTTTCTGCTTATCCCCCGCATAAACCACATGTTTTGTATTTTTGGCATGGCGAGCTTGACAATGTGGCATGTGCAGAATAGGTCCACAGATGGAGTTTAACGAATATTAGCAGATTCACGTGCATGGAGCCACATTGACTCTACCTTCCCAGGCTTTTCCCGAGAGCCAAGGAATCTTCGGCTTGGTCTTGCAATGGATAGCGTGAACCCATTCGGTCTGCCCTCAACTTCTTACAGTGTGTGGCCTATAGTCCTTGTCAACTACAATATCCCTCCATGGCTTTCTACGAAGAAAGGACATCTCATCCTTAGCTTACTCGTCCCCGACTGCTACAAAGTCAAAAATATGAACGTGTGTCTTTGTCCATTAGTCGATGAGCTTAAGATTTTGTGGGAGGAGGGGGTCACCGTGCAAGATATGAGCAAGCGCGATGGTCGGCGGTCAGCCAATATTCGAGCCATTCTCATGTGGACGATGCATGACTTTCCGAGATTCAGAGAGTGCTCAGGTGAACAGGCTTCTGTTCTTGTTGGTTATCTATATTGTATCTCGTTCAAGCAAGTATTCACTGGGTCGTGGTGTTGAAACAGGTCTGGTTACCTCAAGTTATCATGCATGTCCATTGTGCGGGCCACAGTTAGACTCTCGAAGGTCACAAACCATGAAGAAGATGGTATATCAAGGACACGCTGCTTTCTTTCCAGAGGATCATGAACTCAGGGAAGGTTTCCTTGGATGACCTCCAACACGTATGAATGCCGCGAACTGGTATGAGCTGAAAATGGTCCACGCGAAATCACATCCAAACAGAATGCTGCAGTTCTCAGTTTTCTATGAGTTGCCATATTGGATCCACTTACAGGTCAACCACTTGTTAGATCCCATGCATATTTTCAAGAATGTGGGCAGCTTGCTATGGAACCACATCATAGGAAAGAGAGACACTATAGGGGCACGAATGGATTTGAAGGAGGTACGTAAGATGGAGACACTTTGGCCGCAGTCGAGTGCTGATGGTCGCGTGCAGCTTCCTCGCACTGCTTGGGTTTTGTCCACTAAAGAAGAGCACATTGTGAAGCAAGTAGTCAAGTCTATCTGCACTCCGGTGGGTATGATGCGTTCTCTCAAGTCTGCATGGTCTAAAGACAACCAATTATCAGGGCTAAAATCCCATGACTGGCATAAGATATGCCAGGTTGTACTACGAATGGATTGTAATTGGTGTGCGCATTTTGCTATTTGGAGTGTAGCCATTATTCATAATGCTTTCTCATTTGTGGTAGTTTGTACTACTAATCGCGATCGCACGATGTCTTACTCCAGAAATATGCAGGGCCATTTTACAGGTTGTCGACTTTGGTGTAATGGATCTCACAGAAGGAGATTAAGACATCCTCTATTGAATCCGCAAGGTGGGGAGCAGTGGAGGTGGTTTGTCTCTTTGAGAAATACCTGCCCACCAGCATGCTCACGATACAAATCCACCTTCTTGTGCATCTTGTAGATGAAGTGGAGATTGCTGGACCTGTCCATACGCGATGGATGTTCTTCTTGGAGCGCTTCATGAAAACCCTAAAAGGCTTTGTGCGACAACGAACTCGGCCAGAAGGTAGCATGGTTGAAGGTTGGTTGGTGTCTGAGGTGCTAGTGCATATTTCACAATGGCAAAAATGGTGGATCCAGACAACGAAATGCTATGGTCGCTAAAGGACGATGATAGAATGACTGGAGATGTGGTGGTTGAAAATGGGGTAGAAAAAAGAATGGATGCCTCAATGGAGGAGAAGGTGAATCGCTTTTGTATGTTGCACCATGCCTCTATGGAGACGTGGCTCATCAAGTACCAGATCGCTAGGCAAGATCGAGAAGAAGCGCGAGCTAAATTCCTATGTAGTATGCATCATCGACCAATTTGATATCCCGAGGGCATGGAGGAGATGTCACGGTTCATGTCAATGCAATGGTTGCATGGAGCTTTGACCGTAGCATCTCGCGAAGGGACATAGGTCTCAATGGAGGAGTGGAAATTCTTAAGGGGATGTAGTCCAAAGGTGATGAGGGGTTTAGGATTTGTCATATCTAAATTTTATATGCAATATCTAATTTGAGTGTTTCAATGTCACACCTGTGGGGACATCTACTCCAGTTACTCCGGCTTTTTCTTAGTCGTCAGCAGGTGGCACCCCTATGGGTGCCACTTTGAGAGATATTACCCGGGTCGGTACACCGGATGCACAGGGGTCTCCTGGATATACCCAGGAGCATGGATGTAGATGGGAGAGGACCCATCTTAGGCAGACTCCAGGGGGATATGGATATCTAGTCGATGATAGGTTAGGAGCCATCATCATGAATGATGAGGGGAGGAGGGTGATGGCTCGCATGAGAGAGTTGTGCCAACAAGTTTTTCGGCACAACATCTTAGATCATTGGAAGAATATACCGGAGAGGAGCAAGGACTACATAGTAGCATCCTTGCATGAGGAGTTTCCGGTTCCAGCCTCAGTAGATAGATTTTCTACGGGCTGGATGATAGATTGCATGCGTGTATATATGTCATACAGACGATCCGACGCACACAAGACAATCAAGAGTGGGGCTGCAAAGCCCGAGTGGTTAGATGCAGATGACAGGTGCCGACTGAGGGAGGAGGCTACAGATTCTCCAAGACATTGGAGTCAATAGCGTGAGGCGACGAGGGCATGACTTGAGGCCGGAGTGGTCCATCATCTTGGGAGTGGGTGGCCACAGGACATATTTGGAGGACTTTGTAAGTTTTTCTTTTGTTTTGCTTGTTTATGTTTTTGCAATATCCTTTGTACCAACAATCATGTTTCTAACACTTAGCATTTTGTTTTCTTTGCAACGCTCCATTACAAATCACGATCCGATTGGCCTTGAGACTCGATATGCAGAGAGGCATGGTCTCACTTCATTGATCGACCGATTGTATAGACGTGGCGGCTCTGTAAGTCACTCATCTTTTACCATGTTTGATTAGAATGCATTATTGTATGGTGGACTGATGTTTTGTTTCTTTTTTTGCAGAGTCTGTTCGATGCTCCTTTGCGGCGGGACGAGCTTTTGGAGGGCGAGGATATGTAGCTCGCCCTTGGATCCCTGCAGCTCACACACCTTTATTTTTGGGTCGCCTGATCTATGTAGACATTTTCTATGTATTAGTGATATCTTGTCATGATTGTACCAATCGCTTATTATGCGATCATGTATTTATTTCATGTATCAGTGTTATGATTTCAGTATACATTGTTTTTATTTGCAAGTGCATTGTACACAGTGCAGAAACTATTTTGTATGGCTCTAATAAAGCACACAGTGCTACATGTGGCAGGGCTGCCCTACCATAAAAATTCTTTTTTTCCTCTTACTGTTGCTATTAGCGTCGCAAATTTTACTACTCGCGTCATTATTGGCATCGTTATTTTTGTCACAAACCGTCGTTATCAGTGTCGGTATTGG
This sequence comes from Lygodium microphyllum, assembly GCF_053477565.2. Lineage (NCBI taxonomy): Eukaryota > Viridiplantae > Streptophyta > Polypodiopsida > Schizaeales > Lygodiaceae > Lygodium > Lygodium microphyllum. Next base: position 165,701,770 of record NC_141141.1, on the reverse strand, counting down.
CGTCGCTATCAGCGTCGCAAATACTGACGCTGATAGCGACACTGATACCGACTGTTCTATGGCGTCGCCAATAGCGACGCTTTTTGCGACGACGGGGGAAAATTTTGTTATTTGCATTTTCGTCACTTTTAACGTCGATATAAGGCCTATATCTTGTAGTGGATATTGTTGGTTGAGAGCACTTTCATCCATCCAAGTGGTATCCTCCTTGGGATAATCTTTCCACTGGACAAGGTATTCTCTCAAGGTTCTAGATCTCAAATGTCTCTCCCTAACATCTAAGATCCTGTCAGGCCATAGCTCAAGGACTCCTGGGCTAGGCATTACAACTTGTTGATCATCAAGTATGTGTCTAGGGTTAGGCATGTACTTCTTCAATAGACTGATATGGAATACATTATGAACTTTTAGACTCTTAGGGAGTTGAAGTCTGTAAGCATTAGGTCCTAGGCACTTGAGGATCTTGTAGGGTCCACAATACCTTGGACTTAGCTTCTTGCATTCACCCAAGGATAGGGAACTCTTCTTTGGAACTACGCAAATGAAAACCATATCTCCTTCAGTGAAGGATCTATCTTGACGTTTCAAATCCGCGTATGCCCTCTGTCTATCCTTGGCGGCTTGGATGTCCTCTCTTATTGACTTCATTTTGTCATCCATATCTTCCAGCATTTGCTTTGAAGCTTCAACCCTTAAGGTTGGATCCAAAAAGTTTAAAGGACTTCGACAGTCATGCCCATACAATGCTTGAAAAGGGGTCATCTGAATACTTTGTTGGTAGGAAGCATTGTAGGCAAACTCAACCAGTGGCAAATATTGGATCCACTTTTTGGGTTCACAGTAGCAATGTGCCCTTAGCATATCCTCGATGACTTGGTTGAATCGTTCCGTTTGACCATCGGTTTGGGGATGGTAAGCTGTACTAAAACAGAGTTGAGTCCCAATGGCTTCGAAGATAGCTCTCCAGAAGTGTGATGTGAAGAGAGAATCACGATCACTAATGATTCTTCAAGGCAACCCATGCAGTTTGAATATCTCCTTGATGAACAACCTTGCAATGTCTGAGGCTTTATAGTTTGTCTTAACAGGAATAAGATGTGCAACCTTGGTGAGCATATCCACCACAATCATAATGGAGTTGTATCCTCCCTGAACTTGGGGTAAGCCAACAACAAAGTCCATACTGATGAATTCCCATTTCATTTAGGGAATGTCAAGCGGTTGCAACTTCCCTGGCATTTTGGCATGTTTGGCCTTAATGTGCTGACAAGACAAACACTCTATGACATATTTGACAACCTCACCTTTAAGCCTCTCCCAATAATAGTTCTTTCTGACTGCATTGAGGGTCTTGGCATAGCCAGGATGTCCTAAAAAAGGGGAGTCATGAACTCCCAAAGTATTTTCTGCTTAAGTGACTGGCTTGCCGGTATACATAATCTCGTTCTATAGTAGACAAGTCCACTATTGATAGAGAATTCTAGATACTTAGCATGTAGCTTCAGGTCTTGATCCTTGATAGGGATCTCCCTTAGCATCTTCTGATAGGTTGGATCATGGCATGCCTCTTCTCTAGCTAGCTCAAGTATAGGGTTGTTTGGCATGGATACCTAGGTTCATAACCCTGAATCTGGCTGAAGTCGACTTTCTTCCCAGTAAGAATTCCACCTTAGCAGTTTGCCTGGTACAAGTGACCTCATGACCATTTGCTAATTCCACAAGAAAGGTAGGTGCATCTATTGTGGCTATTTCTAATCTTCTTGCACAAGCTAGTGAAATAAAGGAATGTGTACTGCCACAATCAATTAAGGTTTTGAAGCCTTTACCTTGATAATTTGATGATGTTTGAATCACCAAAAACTGGGGATTCGGGCCTTTCTTGTGAAGGGTGGCATGGACTATTGTCCTCTCAAAGTCTGCTTCCATGGTTGGGTCTTCTTCTTCGCACATCTCCCTGTTGGAAATATAGGCGGTTCTTCCTCTACTGCCTCGGGTAGCGGCTCCTTGGCCACGGGTGGTTCCTTGAAATGGTCCTTGACATTGTCCTCCACCAAGCTTGGGACATTGCCTTTTGAAATGACCGGGCTCGTTGCAATGGAAGCAACAAAGATTGCGGCCATTACCGTGGGTCGGCACAAAATTATTGACATTATCGGTCCTAGCTTTCTTCGTTTGTCCCTGGTTTTGACCTTGAACTCTCTTTGCTTGGGACCTATATGCTCCTTTGTTATGATCCTTATAAGACCAAGTCTTGTTATTTCTTGGCCTAGTTTGCACCTCCTGAAGTATGGGCATAGCTCGAATGAGCGCATCTTGAAGGTCTGATGGGCACATTGACTCGAGGCGAGTGTTTACGGGTGGGTTTAATCCGGCATAAAACTTTGACACATGTTGTGTCATATCCATTTGTGGCCCATACTTCAGAAGAGAGACGAACTTTGAGTAGTATACATCAAGAGATAGACCAAGTTGTTTCAGCTCATAGAACTCGTTCATCTTCTGTGTGTGGTAGGCAGGTCGTAAGTATCTTCCTCGCACAGCTCTTTTCAACTTCTCCCAAGTAACGGACCGTTCCGAGATCCCTTGGTCTCTGCACCATTGCTTCCACCAAATTCTTGCTTCGCCGGTAAGCTTCAGCTTGGCGAGCATTGCTTGGTTGGCGGGTGCAGTACATGCCGCTTCAAAGTAATCTTTCATGGACTCGATCTAGATTTCAGCATCAGTTTGAATGGTCCTTCCCTTTCCATCAAATTCTGGTGGCTTGATTTGCTTGAGAAGAAACTTCTTCTCTTGAATCACGGCCGTACTTGGTGTAGGGGTCGGACTAGGAATCTGCACTTGAGGTTATGCCTAGGCATTGAGATTCTTAATGTTAACAACTCGCTAAATGTTTCTCACGTTACATTTCATTCCCAATTCAGCTTTCAGCCGCCAAGAGACCTAATCACTTAACCTTTTTTTATCAATACTCACAGTTAAGACAATCATTGATAAAAAGAGTCTTATTTCATTCATATGGGCATAGCCCGGAGTACAATTATCCTTGGGGAGATGGAACAAGCTAATACATCAATTTGAGGAGAATAAGATTGTGTTACATTCAGCTACGGGAACTAGGTAATAGTATGGATTGGGGTCATGGATTTTCAGGAATTGATAGGTCATTGGAAGATTAGGGTATCCTTTCCTTTGGTACCCATTCTTCTTGTAACGTCCCAATACATTGATTCTGTCGGCAGGGATTATTCGGGTCACTTTCTTGTACACATACGTGTTCTGCTTGACCTTCTGACCTCCGACATGTAGGGTTGTGTTTACGTGAGCCTCAATAAAGATGAACAACTTCACGATCTTCAGGTCCTCCAACCATTTGATTCTCTGTAGGTTGGTTCGAAGGTACGCAAATCGATGGGCAGCTATGTAATAAATTCCTGAATCACCCGACCATCTCCGTTCCACATATAGGGACGATGGATTGTAGATACGGTCTAGGATATTCATCATATCGATCCTCTGTCGATAATCTGAAGCACGCATCGCGGTCATAAACATAATCTGGAATACCAAGAATCCATTCCATGCTTCACGACTCTGCAAGACAGCATCGATAAGTAAGGCAATGTTCTTAACAGCAACATTTTCTCTACTTCTCCTCATTAAGTTTTCTTGTAAACATTAGTTCCTCGTTGGTTCGCTCTGATACCAACTGTAACGTGTCCACCTGTTCACTTGCAGGACACGTCTTAGCAGCCCATTGGGAAGAAAGTCTAGATAGCGCCACCCGACACTCCCACGAAATGTCACGGGGTTTGCGATCTAGGTCCTCCTGAGTCTGCCACAAAGCAGAAGCATTCCGACCGTTCCCACTTAGGATCGACCTGAATCAGGGTTCTTCTAGTGGTCAAATTCCTAGAACGGCAGCTAGCAACGAATCCCAGGCAACGAACTACTTTATGAAGAAAGCTCAGGGTCGAAGCGAATTCATGCTACACTTGGTTCAAGGAGAATGGAAAACGAGAGGGATGCAAAGCTCGACCTCTCTGCCCATAAGGCATAGTCCCATTTCATTCCCCTAAAATAGCATATCTGTAGGACGGACCCATGGCCACATCCACCGCACTTTCCTCAGGATTGCTTTAGTTTTCTAATTACCTACCACATTTAGTTGGACATGCATAAAACAACTTCCTTAATTATCCAATTAGTCACTGGTTCCTTCACGTAATCTTAACACTGACATAGAAAAACAATGTCAAACAAGTTCCTTTACAACATTTGATCTTAGTTATCTTTGGAATACATCATATAATCCAATCCGAAGGCTATCCATAATCTGCCCAAAGGAAATCCAGCAATCCTCACGGATTACTAATCCAAGTTTCCGTCCATAGACTAGTATGTGAGCCTCGAGAGATCCAATCCCGAGTCACACCGGCCTCTTGTGCAAGGCCCGGAAGGCAAGGGATTTACGGCCAGAGCCCCCTCTGGCACCCAAGCATCCTCCTACTCCAAGTAGCGCCCAACGGAGAGACCTCTCGGTGGGTTCGGTCCACGTTCTTGGCATGGCTAACAACCCGCTTTGGTTAGGGTTAGGCAGACAGTTGGGGGTAACTAATGCTGCCTCTCCCTCTAGGCCTTCAACCTGAAGCATTAATTATTTTTCCATCTTTAGTTCTTTGAGCAAGCAATACAAATAATGCTCCTAAACTGTACAAACACAATCAATCCAGTGGTCGTTTATTTGGCCAACTGCTAAGGAGTGAATCCTTCTCTCCAAATGCATCCAGCATTCGATTTGGGATCAATTGCAACTTGGCAAGATCCCGAAGGGTTTGTTTATTTACCCCGCTTATACTTTGTTTAGGGTTTGTACCCTGTCAACCCAAATTAGCAAACACCTTAGGTTCCTTAAGTTAAGACAATAAATCCTGGCGACCATGTCCCTCTAACTTGATTGATCCTTTGCTTACTAGGCAATACATAACTTCCCTTAACTTGGAAAATCAGCCCAAGAAGGGTGATGTAGCAGGATGTCTACTCATCCTCTTGCAAGTTAGACTTGCGCTAGAACCTGCCAACCTTGTTCCAAGGAGTGGCAACTCTACTTTGTGATTTAGCACAACCATGCGACGTTGCAACTTGTTGCACAGGCATCGCACCTAACTCCTGGGATCATTTCTTCCATCAACAATGTTTCTTGGTCAAGAAATACGTTTAGTCAAGATGAAGGGTTTGACCCAATCCCTAACCTTACTAGGCCAATGACGTTTGGCCCTAGGGATTCTAGACTTAATTGGAAGTTTAGTATTAGGTCGATCGATCCTTAGGGTAAAACCCTAGATCGTTATTGTATGGGCATCCAATTAACCCAAACATTCCATGAATGTGGGTAGGACCTTTGGGTTTGAAAGTCTCGACTTGGCGTCCCAAGTGCGATACTAGGCAAAATTTTTAACGTGTGCTAAACCCTAGTTAGCACTTTGAGGTGTTCATTGTACTAACTAGTTATGCTTATACAAATCCCTTGAGGGTTATACCCTTACAGGTGATCTAACCAAATTGGTATACTTGTCTTGCGACAAGAAACGATCTCTTCTTAGAGATGCTAAACTTGTTCTAAAGGTGTAAATAGTTGCAAGACATCACATTACGTGTAAATATGCGATTCATTACCTCTATGTACTATAAGGTTTGCAATAACCCTTTCTTTTCTTGCTAAAGTCATGAGGAATGACAATTTGGAGAATAACTTGCATAAAACCTACAAAGATTTACATCAAGGAACTATGCCTATAACCTTTTGTTTAATGCAATTGAATTTTAGGCTTTAATATGATATGCAACCTTTTCTAGATACAACTTCGATGAATAAAGTTCATGCATGAATAATATGTAACAAGCAACCTTTTCTAGATACAACTTCGATGAATGAAGTTCATGTATGACAAATATTATAAGACTAATATTGACTTAATCCATTCTACAAGCATCTTTGCATGCAACATGCAAGTCCATGGTTTCATTTTCATGCCATGCAGCTCTTTGGACAACATCTAACGGATGTTAATGACTTTCTCATGCGAATCACAAGAAGGAAGTTATTGCCTAAATGCAATTTACGCTTGTTCTTTCTGCGGCCAATCAAAGATGCATTTAAACAATTTTATCTTTTAACCCTAAGCAATATGCGCTTAGGATTTGCAACTGGAAATACAAGCAACCCAATTGCACAACATGCACTAACTCTTGTAAATCGTTCAAGGAGATGATCTCCCAAATTATTTTAACTAGACTACGTGAGTTAGAAACATGCGTAAATGCATTCTTCCCATGAAATTTAATGTGCCTAATCCATCACTTAAATGCGAAATCATTCTTTTAAGAACCTGAGCTTGAGGGCTCGTAGGGATGTCCACGCGTGTGCTTAGGGAAGAACCTCCCACGTGTGTGCCTCTTGCCATTTTCTTGGGAGCCATTGAATTCTGGTCCAGCAACTCCTCCTTAACTCTTTCGCGTATCGAATTCCTTCCTGCCCTAGATTTTCTATTTCTGCGTGGGACATGGCCCTTACAGAATGTGATTTTTGGCTAAACCCGCAGTGGTGTGAGGATGAACAAGGCTTATAGAAGACTTCTTTTTAGAAGCTTCCATGTTTCTGGTTTACAGGATGACGTGGAGGGGGGGCGGGGATAATGATTGAAGGGGAGGAGATTGACGACTGCCAGGGCAACATCAATGAGGAGGGTGTGATGGTGGCGGTGGATCAGTGCAGCGGCAGTAGGTCCTAGCATGGCGGCGATCTAGCGGGCTGCAGCATGGCATGACAGAACCTCCTCTTTCTCTCTCTTCGTGCCTCCCCCCAAGCTCTAAGGGGGAGGTTATATAGGTTGGGGGGGGGGGGGGGGGGGGGAGAGGTAGCCACACACATGGCTTGTGCATGCCTCCCCCCTCATGCATCCCTACACCACACTCCTCCCTCTCTCCACTTAGCTCCACTCCCTCTCACACACTCCCTCTCCTCCTACCATGCATCCGCTGAGGGGAGGGGTAATTAATAAAAGAAATTACACTACTTTAATCATTTATCCATTTGCCTTTATGTAAGAGGTGTTTCTTGTGCGGCTTGCACATTTTAAACCCCGGCCTCTTTTGCACAACATGAAGCCAAATTTTAACATTGTTCGTGGAGGGAACACCTAGCCACCAACATTATTTGACGCGGGGGATTATTTTGTACTAATTTTGTGCAAGATGTGCGGGTTTTGTTCCTACTGTTTGCGAAAGAACCATACAAAGGATATTTCCTCTCTGAAAGAGATGCACGAACGAAGACAGAAGAATGAAAATGCAAGATTCAACTTCTAGAGTCCAAAATGACAACACGAGATATTGGACCAAAGCCTAGGGAGTTTGGTCCTAATTTTGGTCCAAGGAGGTTTCCCTCTCAAAGTTACAGAGGACGACAGTCTGGCGATGGTCAGAGATCAGAGGTGGAATGTTACAGGTGTGGAGAAAAGGGTAATATCTCCCCAAATTGTCCAAACCCTAGACGATCTATGGATTACAAGCCCTTATGCAGCCGATGTAAAGGTGAAGGCCACACTGCAAAGGACTGTCCGAGTCCAGCCCCTATCAAGACCAATGCTACTGATAGCCAACAGAAGGCACAAGAGCCTGCCTCCAATTTGGTAGAGTTGGAAGTTGTCATTGTCACGTGCGCCAAGAAGAAGGGACCAATTCTCCAAGAAGAGAACAACTCTCTTGCCAAGACTGTGGAGTTCAACCTGCCAACAGAGGGACATAGTAGTACAGAACAAAACACTGTAGTACAGAGCACTACAGTGCCACAACGAGTTACAGAGACAATCCCAAAAACAAAACTAGAGGTCCAGGAGATAGACGATGCAGAAGCACCTCCAGAAACAAAAGAAGTGCCGATGCTGCAATTGCTAGAAGAAAAAGGAAAGATGAAAATGGGTGTAGCCCCATTCCCTAGCAGACTGGAAAAGCCTGTGGATCCTATTGAAGATTATGACTTGGTCAAAGACCTAGACACCTTTAAACCAAACTTAACATTTCGGTAGTTGCTGATGATGTCTCCTAGCTACCAAAAGAAATTCAAAAGCATCTTGACAAGAAGACATGGATTAAGGATTGTTCCTTCAACAGTGACCAAGACCAATAAGGCCCCGGACCTATAAAGGAAGTAGATGTGGCTAATGCCTTCCTAGATCTTGGAACCCTGGAGATTAGTGTATGGATAGAAGGATGCTTTATTTTGGATGCATTGATTGATGGAGACTCATTAGTAAACATAATGACGGATGTGACAATGAAGGACTTAGGGTTGCAAGGAATTCAACCTACACAATGGCTTATCAGATTGGCAGACCAAAGCACAATTAAACCATTGAGCATCCTCCCATACGTAAAAACAACCCTTGCAGGAAAAGATTATTGGTGATATATTTGGTGGTCAAACCAAATTCTTATGGGACCTCATATCCTCTACTATTGGGAAGACCTTGGCTTTTTGAAGCAAGAGCTAAGACGGACTGGTTCAAAGGAACCCTGACCCTAGGCAGAGGACCCAACAAAGTGGTGTTGAAATTGTATGGATCACAAAAAGGCAATGGATCCACATCCATCGAAGTCATAACTGACTCCTCCAATGAGGTAACAGATGGTACATCAAGGGAAGAAGAGGATGTTAAATATATCTTTTCCAAGAAAACAGAGGCACAGTCCCTAACAGTAGGCACTATAAGCCAACTACTAAGGGAAGCAAAGTCCTTGTCCATGGGAGAATACCTTCTTTCTCAACTTGAATTGACTTCTGAAATCACCTCTGACAGTGAAATAGAAGCATGGATATACTGTTCTCCCTATTACATGGCAATTGCCGAAACAATAACAGACACAGAGCAGATACCGAGCAGAGACAGTAACATAGATAGTCACAAAAACAATAACAGAAACAGTCACAAAGATAGTAATAGATATAGAGATAGAGTAGATGCAGAACAGAGACAAAGAAAAATAGAGACAGAAGCAGAAGCAAAAGCAGATGCAGAGGCAGAAGATCTGTTTTTCTCCTACAAAGCCTCTACAAAAGCAGAGACAGAGCCTCTAGAGGGAGAGGATGAAAATGATGAGGAAGAAAATAAAGCAAGTTATGAGAGTGCAGATGAAGAATTTCCCTTGATAGCGGTTGATCTTGTTGATGTCCCTACAAAGACCTCAGAGGCCGAAGATCTCAGGGTGCTAGATGGAATGACCATGGTTCCATTTGGGTTGATTAATGGACCACAAAGTATATAGAATCTGCATAAGCAATGGATTAAAGGTATAAAAATTAAGTTCACGAGTGGCTCTTGTCGCCCTAACTTTTCAGTCCAAAGAAAAGATGATGATGATTCCCCTTGCCAATAGAATCCAGAACCATCAAAGCCTCGGCTTATAGAAGGACTGTGCTATATGACATTCTTGGACGCATACTCTAAAGATAAATCCCTAAGTCCAAAAGAAATCACCACTCACACAGAAGCAAACAAAGCTCTAATATCCTTCTAGCAATCAAAACAGACAAAGAAGTCCTCTGTTTAGAAGGAGGACACTGGTTCTAGTGGAACATCAGATGATGACACTACTCCCTTGAAAGAGTCAGACCTCTATCCAGAAGCAATCTGTGGGACATTTATTCGTGAAGTGGAAGGTAAAAGACAAGTGACTTTCCTAGATACTGATGGTACTAAACATCACTTGAAAGTGGGTCTCAATCTTCGAGAAGGAGAATTAGTGGTCTTGCAAGACTTATTAAAGGAGAACTTAGATGTGTTTTCTTGGTCATATAAAGACCTAAAGAGGATTGATCCCATAGTATGCCAACATCACTTGACCAAGAGGATTGATCCCACAGTATAAAGACCTAAAGAGGATTGATCCCACAGTATGCCAACATCACTTGACCTAGAGCCTGATGCCAAACCTATAAGGCAAAGACAAAGGCGTATGAATCCTAATTATTCTGCTCTGGTGAAGGCCGAATTATTGAAACTTCTTGAAGCCGAGTTCATTTATCCCGTGGCTAACAGTGAATGGGTTTCACCCATTGTGGTAGTACCTAAGAAGAACGGAAAACTTTGAATATATGTAGACTTTCGAAATGTCAATTCGAAGATGAAGAAGGATCATTTCCCTATCGCTTTTACAGACCAATTGTTGGACATTGTGGCAGGCCATGAGTTGTATTCCCTCTTAGATGGATTCAGCGGATATAACCAAGTCCAAATTGCAGAAGAGGACCAATCCAAAACAACCTTCACCATATAATGGGGGACATATGCCTATAGAGTGATGCCATTTGGGCTCTGTAATGCTCCTGCCACCTTCCAATGAGTAATAATGGCTACCTTTCAGAATCATCTTCATGATTTCATTGAGGTGTATCTTGATGACTTCTGTGTCTATAGCTTAATTTGTGAGCATTGGGGACACCTAGAGCAATGTTTTGACAGATGCTGAGAGTATGGGATTTCTCTCAACCCCAACAAATGTGTCTTTGGCATCTCATCAGGAGTTCTTCTGGGCCATATTGTCTCTGCACAAGGGATTGCAACAGACCCTGCGAAGATTGAGAAGATTGTGAGAAGATTGCCGCCTTGACAACACCAACAAACCTCAAGCAATTGAGAGGATTTCTTGGCCATGTGGGCTATTACAAAAGATTTATTGCACATTTTGCAACCAAGGCAGCCCCTCTGGACAAGCTCCTAAGGAAAGATGTGGATCTCCTTTGGACTGATGACTGTGAAGAAGCCTTTAATACCCTAAAATAGTGTCTTATCCAAGCACCTATCTTGCAGCCTCTTGACTGGACGAAGGAGTTTCATGTGGACACAGATGCATCAGTTGAAGGGCTAGGTGTTGTCCTCCTATGTCAAAAGAGCCCCTCTAAATTAGATCAACCAATTTATTATGAAAGCCAAAAGGTCACTAATAGGGAACGAAACTATACAGTGATAGAGCTTGAGTGCATGGCAATGGTGTTTGCATTGGATAAGTTTTGACACTATCCATTGTCAATGCATTTCAAGTTCTACATGGATCATGAAGCCCTGTCCTTCCTGATGAACAAAGTAGATGTTAAAGGACAACTGATGATCTGATCAATTCTGACAAAAACGATTGCTGCACATCATCACAACTGGGATGATCGACTTACAGAGGCTCTGGGCATACAGAACCTCCCATAAGGCAGCTACAAGACAGACCCCTTTCCAGCTAGTGTATGGTACAGAAGCCGTCTTCCCTATTGAACTGGAATTGCCCTCTTTGCGAGTGGCAGTTAAAGAACGCTTGGGAGATGATGAGTCACTGCAACACCGTCTCTTGCACTTGGAATGCTTGGATGAGATACGGCGGATGGCTCTACAATGTATGGAAACCACTCAAGCGCGACGCAAGGCCTATCATGACAATTTTATCGAGCACAAGAAGTTCCAAGAAGGTGATCTTGTCCTAGCCTATGATTCAAGATTTGGCAAGTTTCCTGGCAAGCTTCAACAATGGTGGATGGGCCTGTACAAGGTACTTGCTGTCAATCCTAACGGCTCTGTTCAGGTGCAGACCATTGATGCCTCTGATGATTCTTTCCTGATCAATGGCTATCATCTGAAGAAGTACTTCCCTTCCTAGGGATCTTGACAATCACAATTGACCTACCCTCCCCCTCTTGGGCGTTGCACTGTCCTTCTCTTCATGCTTCTGATAGCCCTTATGATTCTCCTCATGAGGCGGTCTCGTTCTGCTAACCCCTCGCAGATACATCTCAACCCGACCTTATTCTCTTCTCGTCTAATTCAGCAACGGTGGTGAGGTTAGTCCTGATACATGGTATTTCTACCATTCTCTTTCTTAACGAAAAAAAAAATGGTAAAAGAAAAAAAAAACACACAAATTGTTATGGGAGAAAAGGAAGAAATTCCCTATCATAACAGGCCTCGTTCCAAGAAAAGGTGGAAACACCCTTGGGCGGGAAGCTAACTATGGAAAAGTTGGTAACACCCCGTAGTTCAGGATAGCTAACTCACCAGCAGTACCTTTCCAGCAAGTAATTTGAAGCCACCTCCCTTGGTGCGTTGTCTCTATAATATCAGTCTGTCTCTCCTTCTTAATAGACGACCTTTCTTACAAATCATTGAAGTACGAGCTTATTGACTACCTCCCTGGGTACACCTTGTCTTCCATATCCTGATGACAACAACAGCCGACATGATCTTCATCACCAACCCCTTGAGTGATGTGAGCTTTCATCCCAACAGGATGGGAACGTGAGTATGGGCTGCCCTCTATATCTATCCGTGAGTGTGAGACAGAGGGTGGGTTGAGTGACCAGTCTTTTCCTTCAAATCAAATGAGAGGTGAGATGTGTGAATGGAGTGTTGCACGCATAGGTTGGGACTCTCAATGCACAACGCACGATTTGTTCCTGTGCACTGCACCATAAGGCTCCATGGCCTTCCTTCTTGCACTGTATGCCGGCACAGGGGCGGGATGCACAGTTGCACCATCAAAAGCGCACAAGGCATACAAGCTCTGCATAAGTGACAGTGAGGATTACATCAATGGGTTTGAGAAATGGGCTGCCCTCTGTATCTTTCCACAGAGCGTGAGACAGAGGGTGGGCTGAGTGTGACTGGTGTTTCTTCAATCAATTATTGAGAGGAGGATTGAGGGTCGTTACGACCATTGGAGTCAGGTACATTTCTATTTCTCTCTACACTCATGGGATGGGTCTCTGCCATTAGCACAAGACACGTCACTCTGTTCTGTACACTGCACACTGCAAGGCTCCCTGGCCTCCCTCCTTGTACCTATGCCAAACGGGTTGGATGCACTGATGCACCATCAATTGTGTACCCTAGCATACTCTCTCTACACTATCCCTTTGTCGATTCCTTAATCGGGTGTGAGATCTGGGTTTCCATCATTCTTACCTTGAGTGATTTTAGTAATGGGGTGAGTGATTGTTCTTTAATTCCATTTGAGTGATCGTGAGTTGAGTGCAATATCCCTCGTCATCGACAAATTTCCTGCAATTCCTTCAACCAACTACCTCTCTGGGTGCTGTCGCATGGTCCCTGCCACGAAGGATGTGTGCTGTGAAGACACCTTGGTACCTCCTGCAATGAACAACGATACAAGACGCAACCTCGATAGTTGACATTACTCCTCGGCAATATGTGCCAAGTTTTTCTAACCCTACACCTTCTGTTTCTCAGCAACGGTCATGTCTTAAGTGTGGGGACATTCGTGGTTGGTTTAATGTGTGGTACTAGGTCCTTAATGTTCTGTTTACCCTTCTTGCTAAGGTTTTAAGTGTGGGGACGCGTCCCTGTGCGTCTATGTTGCATCCCCCCCATGCCTGTACCCTGCTATGATCATGCATCTATGCCATGACTTCATTTTACCCTGATGGGGTCCCTTCCCCACTCCTCCGTTCTATTTCACTCTGTCCTTGGAGCTGTTCCTTGATCGTTTTTCCTTATCCTTTGTTTTGTAATTTTTCCATGTGAACGCATCCTCGGCTCACTGAAACTATTATCCAACCTTATAGTCTTGTTCATCCCTTTGAATTGCCCATTTTTCCTTTCTACCAACCCCTGTTCCGACAAACAATTCTTGAGTTATTAATTTTTGAAGCAATCCCCGTAAATTAGACGGCTTTCCATGTGAACGTGCTTTTATTGATTTGGAACCATAATCTGATATACTAGCCCTACCCTACCCATTCCTCCTAACATTTTTCCTTTTTACACCCTATCATTCTGATGCACGGTTGGTCCGCTATTAATTTTTGCAGGTTTTCGGGACCTTTTTGTGCGTATTTTTCACATTTTTCCCATGTGAACCCCTCCTAATCCCCCCAAATTGAGTTTGATACACCAGTCTTGTGAATCCCCTTCTCTCGAACATTTTTCCAATTTATCATACTTCGTTTCGGCAATTAGTTTTTCTCATATTAATTTCTGAGTCCAATTTCGGGTCCGTTTTTTGAGTTTTTCCCATGTGAACACGTCCTATCTCAATCAGAACTATGCTTTGCCATGATAAGATTGTTGGAAACATTATTTTGCACATTTTTCCTTCTTTTTGCACTTCGCTCCGACCCGCGGATTTTTCGGCATTAATACACGTATGTGTTTTCAAGTCTTTTTTTTGCATTTTTCCCATGTGAACACCTTGATTTTCCCCCGGAACCCATGTCGCATTTTTCTATCATCTTCTCCTCTTCTCCCGGCACATTTTTCCTTTTTACGATTTTTCGATCCGACGTGCAGTTTGAGTTTTATTAATTTTTCTTCCTTTTTGCCGTGTGCCGTGTTTCTCGTGTCACGCGTGAACGCACCTGTTTTTGGTTTTATGCGCCTCGGGACGCCCCCGTGACCTCGCTGCCTCACGTGTCACTGTCCCCATCCCATCTGGTCCCGCCGATGCAAAATTTTTTACCCCCCCCCCCCCCCCCATGCCTGCGTGCGAGACGAGGGTGCACTTCTTTTTACCCATCATAACAATTTTTTGTTATTAAAACAAACATTAAAAAAACAAACAAACAACAAAACCACAAACAAAACCAAAACAACACAGAAACAAACACCAACCACATTAACAAAATATCGCCTTCTCTTGCGGCTCGCCAGCCTTCCCTGCGACTCTCCCTCCCTGCGCCTCCTTCCACCCTCCCTCCGTGCGCCTCTCCCTCGCCTTGGCACCTCCTCCCCCCACCCTCCTCCTCCACCCTCCTCGCATCCTCCCATCACCTTCTCCTCCCTCCACACCCTTCGCCCGCCCCTCCGACTTCTTTCTCGTCCTCGCTACGGCCTCGACAAACCCCCCATCTTCCTCCCTCTACATCATCTCCGCCCTACTCCTGTGGCAGCCTCGCCTTTCTCCCCCGCCTCCTCTGCTCCAACCTCCTTCCCCTTGCCTCGGACCTCACACCACAACGCCGCCACTCGCAGCCTCCCTCTCTCCACCCTTCGCCCGCCCCCACCGCCTTATTCCTCCTCCCTGCCTCGCCTCTGCCGCCTTACTCCTCCTCCTCGCCACCCTTCCCTCGGGCACCCCACCCTCCTGTCCGCCCACCCCTTTGTTTTGGGCTCCCCTTCAGATTTGGCCCCCCCACCAAATTGACCCCTCACCAAATTTGGCTAACCCACCCCCAGTTACACCTACCCAAGCCCCCTTTCCCACCCCTTCCCACTTCTCCCCCTCATAGCCCCTCTTTCCACCTACCACCCTCTCCACCCTCCAACAACACCCCTCTCCCTCCCTTGTTCCAATGCCGTGCAACCGCTCTCGGTGTGTGTGTATGTGTGTGTGTACAAGTGTGGCTCGCAGGCGTTCACACGCGAGGACGCGCCTCCGGCTTGTTCGTGCAGTGGGGTGTTGCAGTTAGCCGTTCACACGTAGTCATTATCAGCTGATTCACACATAGCTTGGTCAGTGGTTTTTGCTTTTTTGACTAGATTCCTTGCATTTGGGACTACTCAGTGCGCCTTCAATCTCTTGCATACACACCCCTACCGGGTATTTATTTTTTGAGCTTTATTTATTTTGATCATCCCTTAACCAAAGTAAATTGTTAAAATGAACTTTATTCACCCACTTTTTCATGCGCGCTCACGCTAAACACATATTTTTCTAATAATTTAAAACTCAATCAGCCGTCACAAAAATGCACGCGCTGAAAAAGAAGAGTGCTTCAGAGGCACTTTAATTTTTAATAAAAATGAACCCAACCATCACAAAAAAGCACGTGTTGGAAAAAAAGTGCTCCACATCACCATTAATTTCTAATTAATGAATATACATTTAGAGACCCCAGTTTGGGTATCGCAGTCCGGGTTTTGTTAAAGCACCGCTTCACCTTAATAATTTGTAATTAAAATTTTAGGAATGAACCGCCGTTTTCTTATTAAGGTTGATAACCTAATAAAATTTCACCCATTGTTAATAATTTCTTAAAATGAACCCTTCATTAAAATCATTTCCCCTCACTGCACTATTTCTCATTTTTAATAAACACGCTTCGTGGGATGGGCACATATAGTCCTTTAAGCTGATATTGTTTGTCAAAGTTATGGTTAGGTCCTGATTAGGTTTTTAAGGTATTATGGTTTGCTTGTGTGATATGATTATGGGTGCGGTTTGTAGTTTTTTCTCTCTTTTTTGCCTGATATGGGGTCTTGGGTGCCTGTTTGTTGCATCGCATGAAGCTTTCGATCGCATATGTGTAGAGGTCATGCTTCATCTCCCTTAAACAGACTTGAAATTCATAAATTAATATACTTTAATTTGAAGTTGGATTCATGTGTGTGTGTGTGTGTGTGTGTGTGTGTGTGTGTCCAACTCACCCACCCTCACTCTCTTTCCTCTTTCTCCCTCTCCATCTTTATCTACCTCCTCCCCCCTCTCTCTCTAACATACACATACACTCTCTTCATTTATAATATTTCTTTGTAATAAAAATATTTATAATTCTCTCTCTTCATATCCTTAAAAAACACTTGAAATTTATAATCTAATAAACTTTAATTTGAAGTTGGATTCATCTCTCTCTCTCTCTGTCTTTATTTATGATACTTTAATTTCATAATAAAAACATTTTTACCTCTCTATCTCTCGCTCTCCAACTCGCTTGCCCTCACTCTTTTTCCTCTTTCTTCCTCTCCATTTCTATCTACCTCCCCCCCCCTCTCTCTCTCTCTCTCTCTTTTCCTCCCTTGCCCTATGTATCTCCTTTGTTCTCCCCTTCTCCCTTTCCCTCCTCATCTCCTTCCTTCTCCCTCTCTCCCTTTCCCTTTCCTCTCCATCTCCCACCTCTCTCTCTTTCTCTCTCTCTCTCTCCCTCTCCCTCTCTCTCTCTCTCTCTCTCTCTCTCTCTCTCTCTCTTTCCCACTCTCCCCATCTATATGTTTGTTCATCTCTCCCTCCCTCCCTCTCATTAGGAAAAAAAATGAACTCACAAATGGGCCTTTTAGCCCCCCCTCTCTCCTCCCTAAAACAAGGAAAAGAGGAGAGAAGAATAGTAAAATAATCCTCCTCTCTCCACTTTTACAATCTCGTTTTGCCTTTTTTATATTATCTACAAAGATATACTCAGATTCTTTCTCTCTCCTCATTGAAGAAGTCTTTTTCAACCAAATTTTATATTAAAAAATGAGTTAGTTATGGGAGTGTGGTGCTTCGTTTTCAATGCAAAATGATTAATAGATACGAGGTAATTGATTTTTTAACCAAGAACAAGGAAAATGAAATTTTGAAAGTTCTTTTTAAGATATTTTGGCGATTTTTTATATCCGAGCTTTTGGTCAAAAAACAAACCAACTGGTCAAATTTTGTGTTTTTTGAAGATGTTTTTGGAGGCAAAATAGAAATATCTAAAATACGAAAACTCTTGGACATCCCTACCCTCTGAGCCATTTCCCCCCATATCTATACTCTCTCATGGCTCTATTGTGATCTCTTCTCTATGTTTATGCAACCTTCATTAACAGAGTGAATTACTTACACCCTCCTTTCCCTTGGCACCTTTGTGTGCCTCTCTGTGCATCTCCACTCTACCTCTTATGACAACCAAGTAGGCTCCTCGTTTCTATTAATAGTAAAATGAATACAGGAAAGAAGGAGCTGCATATTGAGGTAGAGATTGAATATGCCCCATTATTCAAAAGAACCCAGCGTACCAGTGTCAACCCTTAGGTTTTGCAGAGTTACAGGAAAATGGGATTGAAACATGTGGATTTGTGGGTTGATGGGGGAATCTATCCAATTGACCCCTTAAACAATAGACCTCCAACTTTCTCAGGAATCACAAATTTGCTGAAGTATGTGTGTGAGGGTGAAAATGGGTTACTTGGTTATACTAGGAGGCTCAATGATCGAGCGTTCAAAGTATTTACAACTTGCTAGGAAACCATAAAAATTGTCCATGATGTGATCGCTGCACATCAACTTCATATACAACAGCTCATAGGACAAGTGGTACAACTGAATGACACTATAATTCAACAAACCAATCAAATTATTTCAATGCAGGACACTATCCATGACATTGGTATCTCATATCAGGAGGCAAAGGCACAATTGGAAGACTTGAGAAAGATCAACAGCAAGCTAACACAAGAGCGCAAACGAATGAAGAATCCAATCAATGAGTTAATTGTGAATAGTGGCCAGTGGAAGCGACGTATCAAAGCATGTAAGGTAGCTCAGAAAGAGAACCTAGGTGAGGGTGAGGTTGGATCGTGTATTAGTAGATTGCTGAAGGCAAGTACACTGGAAAATGCTTTGAGAAATCGTAAGTTTAAGGCTGTGAAGGAAAAGGTGATTGAGTGCACATTAAAAGATGTGTCAAATGAGTTCTCAGCTGTGGATGCTTGTGGAAAGAGACTGAATTTTTGACTGATTTTTGTTGTTTTTGAGGTCTGAATGATTGATTTTTTATGGATTTAGAGTGATGTATGGTTATTAATGGAAGAATTTGAGAGTGTTTTGGATTATATTGATTATGTTTTAGAAGTTCACGATGATTCTCAGTGGAGATATGAAGCTCTATGATGTTCTGTTGAGGTTCTGATTGGTTCTGTATACCTTCTGTATAGCTTCTGCTTTGTTCCGATTGTCTTTTGTATGAAGCATGGATTGATGATTGATGAAGATTGAGATCTTTTGGAAGCTTAATGAATAGTTTTTGATAGTTTGGAATGGTTTGAGTATGAGTTATGAGGTTCTGATGACCTTCTGTAACCCTTTGTAGACCTTCTGTAGAGCCTTTATCTCTGCTCTGTCTCTATACTGTAACTGAACTGTAGCTGCTCTGGTATTGTACTGTAACTATTCTGTAGACCTTCTGTAAGTGTTTTGTAGAATGTATGTGTGACTTTGGAAAAATTTTCTAACTTTTGGAAGGGATGAATCTAAGTTCAAAAGAGCTAAAACCAGTGGAAGAAGCAGCTTGAAGACTGAAGAGAAGACTGTGTGATAGTGGTAGTAGTGAGCTGTGAAAAGACACTGTAGTGGCTATGGTGACTCTTCACATCAGACATACCTCTTAGGAGGTGCATCCACGACCTAAGAAGGATTATTGAGAGTTATTATGAGAGTATTGTAGTGAAGAGATGATGTACTATTGATAAAGAGAGAGAGAGAGAGAGCCATAGATAGTCAATTCTATCAAAATAGTGTAACTGTATATGAGAGATTGAGAGAGAGAACTATGAAGACAATGAAGATGAATAATATATGATTTATTTCCATTCAAAGATGGTGTATTATTTTGTGTTCATTGTTATATTGATGGATTCTATGAAGATGTTGAAGAATATGGTTGATTCTATCAAATCCATGGGAGATATCTACTATGATGCTGCGTGAAGATTTGCTGTTTTCTTTGTTTTGGTCAATAAAAGAATGAAATGAAAGCTTGTTGATGCTACAAGATAGATTTTCTTGCAAGAGAATCCCCTTTTCCTTGGTGTTTCTCTTGGGGCTCCATGTTTTTGGTGCGCAGCCGGGGAAACTTGCCATCAACAAGCATCAAAAGAGGCTGAATTACAAGATAGATTTTCTTGCAAGAGAATCCCCTTTTCCTTGGTGTTCCTCTTGGGGCTCCATGTTTTTGGTGCACATATGGGAAAACTTGCCATCAACAAGCATCAGAAGAGGCTGAAAATGAAGGAAATGGCATTTCCAAGAAGAGGAGAATTCAATGGATGTTTGCAAAGTTCCTTCTTCCATTGAAGAGTTGGAGATTCTCATTATCAAAGCCATTTTCCACAAGAAGTCCATCCCACAATGGCGGAAACATATCACCATCATGATGCATGCTCTATGTTGTGGACTATTTCCTCTTCCTATTGAAGCAGCAGAAACTTACATCTTGGTGGCAAATTGTTTGGGAAAAAACTGAAGAGCAGAAACAGAGAGAATGACCATCCATGGAAGATTTGGCATTCATTGAGAAGTTTCCAGACATCATCAAGTGGGAGATCATGAAGAAACTTCAGGAGTCGTGGTCTGTGGAGGTTCACAAAAACAAGAAGGAAAAGAGTTGGAATTTGTTCGTGGATACTCAACAGCAAGATACATGGGATGCTTGGTGCACTGGCAATCTTCTGTTTGTCCAATTAGCAACCCACTAGAAGTTGGTAGACATAGTGTTTTTCACAACATACACTATTGAAGCTAGCATTATTATAATGACACAACAACGATCGTAAGCAGAATGAGTTTTGATACTTTCAGAACAGAATATCTTCCCCTCTATAGTGGTTTGAAAGCTGAATTCCGAGATGTTGAAAAGAAGGAAGTAGAGGAGATGTTGGCCAGAGAATCCCTCAGAGATTGAAGCCCTATCTGATACTATCCTGTTGAATCCAAACCAACTAGTTGGAGCCGTCCCCCCTGATGAATGGCGCAATAAAGAGGCAAGCATTAGAATGAGTCCAGAGGTATGTGAGAAGAGAGAAGGCAAAAATCAAAGTTGAAAACAAGCTTGCAGCAAAAGCCTCCTTTGATGCCCTAAAAGCACTCTTTGTAGAAGTCCCCATGGCGACTCAAGGTCCCCTTCCTAGTCAGATTCATCCTGGAAATATTGATGACAGGCCAGTAAATGTAGTCCCATTGCCAGTTTTTAAGGGAGAGTACAATCAAGACCCTGATCTTCATGTAGCAGACTTCATGGTAGCATGTGTGGCTAACAATGCCAGAACCCCTGAGCATTGGTTAGCGATATTCCCTGCCACTTTCAAGGGCGCGGTGTTTCAGTGGTATGAGAGACAAGAAGCAGGAACTTTTGGTACATGGGATGACCTGAAGTTAGCCTTTCTCACTAAATTCAGGCATGAAGGTTTTGAAGAGTGGATGTGAGAGGAGTTCATGAACCTAAGTCAGTCCTTTGGAGAAAGAGTAGAAGCTTATGTCTCATGAATGGAATCCATCCTGAAGAGATGGACTAACCATCATTTGGACGAAGGACTCCATAAAGGAGTGTTCCTTAGGGGCCTAAAACTAGAAGTTTGCAAGTTTGTGGAATTGAGAAGACCAATCAATCTGCAAGCTGCAGTGGAAGGTGCAAGATTGTATGACAAAGTTGAAGCAAGGTTGTTAATGACACCAGGAAGAGGAGTCTTACCTCCTTCCATGCTTGGAATGGTATATCCACCAAATGCAGTCCCAAGGAAAGTTCCCTACCCCTATCCCCACATGCAAACAATGCCGTAGTATAATGCACCTAATCTAGTATGGCCACCACAGACGATAGTGCCTCACATGATGGTTCAGCCACAACAACAGTGGCCTCAAACTGTTTCTCCAATGGCGACTCAACAACCGTGGAACCCTACCAATTGGAATCAACAACCCCAAGTCTCAACATGAGCTCTGAATCAGAGCCAGAACAGAGAACCTTCTGGATCGACCCAATTAGTGTATGCAGTAATTACAAAAGCTTCGCAAAACCCTACTCCAAGTACTTTAGGAGGTGAAAATCTGAAGGACTACTTATCCAACTCAGTTGCAAGTATCAAGAAAGAGCTTTTGGATGTGATTACAGAGTAGCTACAGATGGTGAAGGTGAATACCGCCAATATATCCACTCCTGTGGGAGTTGGAAGAGATGTGATGTGCTCTAATACATGGTGCAGAAAGTGTCATCAGGTGGGACATTTAGCCACTGAATGTACCCAAAAACCAACCATTCTTGGAGCCTTCTGTTCCTACTGTTTGCGGAAGAACCATATAGAGGATATTTGCTCTTTGAAAGAGATGCATGAACGAAGACAGAAGGATGAAAATGCAAGATTCAACTTGCTAGAATCTAAAATGACAATACAGGATATTGGACCAAAGCTTAGGGAGTTTGGTCCTAATTTTGGTCCGAGGAGGTTTCCCTCTCAAAGTTATAGAGGACGACAGTCTGGTGGTGGTCAGAGATCAGAGGTGGAATGTTATAGGCGTGGAGAAAAGGGTCATATCTCCCCAAATTGTCCAAACCCTAGATGATCTATGGATTACAAGCCCTTATGCAACCGATGCAAAGGAGAAGGCCACACTACAAAGGACCGTCCAAGCCCAGCCCATGTAAAGGCCAATGGCATTGATAGCCAACAGAAGGTACAAGATCATATCTCCAATTTAGTAGAGTTGGAAGTTTCCACTGTCACGCACACCAAGAAGAAGGAACCAGTTGTTCAGAATGAAAATAATTCTCCTGCCAAGACTGTATAGTTCCACTTGCCAACAGAGGGATAGAGTAGTATAGAATAGAACAGTGCAGTATAGAGCATTGTAGTGCTACAAAGAGTTACAGAGACAGTCCTAGAGACAGGACCAGAGGCCCAGGAGATAAATAATACATAAGCACCTCTAGAAAAAGAAGAAGTGCAGATGCTACAATTATTAGAAGAAAAAGGGAAGATGAAAATGGGTGTAGCCCCATTCCCCAGCCGGCTGGAGAAGCCTGTGGATCCTATCAAAGATTATGACTTGGTCAAAGACCTAGACACTTTTAAACCAAACTTAACATTCCGACAGTTGTTAATGTTGTCTCCCAGCTATTGCTGAAAGAAATTCAAAAGCATCTTGACAAGAAGACGTGGACTAAGGATCGCTCCTTCAACAACGACCAAGACGAATAAGGCCCCGGAGCCTATAAAGGAAGTCGATGTGGCTAATGCCTTCCTAGATCTTGGAACCCCAGAGATTAGTGTGTGGATAGAAGGATTCTTTATTTCAAATGCATTGATTGATAGAGGCTCATTAGTAAACATAATGACAGATGTGACAATGAAGGACTTAGGGTTGCAAGGAATTCAACCTACATAGTGGCTTATCAGATTAACGAACCAAAGCAGAATTAAACCGTTGGGCATTCTCCCATATGTAAAAACAACCCTTGTAGGAAGAGACTATTGGCTGACATATCTGGTTGTCAAACCAAATTCTTATGGGACCTCATACCCTCTGGTATTGGTAAGACCTTGGCTTTTTGAAGCAAGAGCCAGGACGGGACTCGAACCCTAACCCTAGGCAGAGGACCCAACAAAGTGGTGTTAAAGCTGTATGGATCACAAAAAGGCAATGGATCCACATCCATCAAAGTCATAACTGACTCCTCTAATGAGGTAACAAATGGTACATCAGGAGATGAAGAGGCTACTAAGCAGATCTTTCCTAAGGAAACAGGGGCACAGTCCCTAACAATGGGCACTGTAAGCCAACTACCAAGGGAAGAAAAATCCTTGTCCATGGGAGAATACCTCCTGCCTCAACTAGAATTAACTTTTGAAGTCACCTCTGATAGTGAAATAGAAGCATGGATGTACTGTTCTCCCTATTACATGACAGTCGCAGAGATAGTACAGAGGCAGAACAGTTACAGAGCAGATACAGAACAAGGACAAAGCGGATACAGAGACAGTCGCAGAGACATTAACAGACACAGAGCTAGAGCCAGAGCTAGAGGCTGAAGTAGAGTCAGAAGCTATGACAGAAGCAGAAGCAGACGTCGAGGCAGAAGATCTATTCTTCTCTTACATAGCCTCTATAGAAGCAGAGACAAAGCCTCTAGAGGAAGAGGATGAAAATGATGAGGAAGAAAATGAAGCAGGTTATGAAAGTGCAGATGAAGAATTTTCTCTGATAACGGATGATCTTGTTGATATCCCTACAGAGATCTTAGAGGCCAAAAATCTCAGGGTACTGTATGGAATGACTATGGTTCCATTTGGGCTAGCCAATGGACCACAAAGTATACATAATCTGTATAAGCAATGGATTAAAAGCATAAAAGTTAAGTTCACTAGTGGCTCTTGTTTCCCTAACCATTCAGTACAGAGAAAAGATGATGATGATGCCCCCTGCCAACAAAAGCCAAAGCCCTCAGAGCCACGGCCTCTAGAAGGTCCGTGCTATGTGATATTCTTGGATGCATCCTCTGAAGATGAATATCTAAGTCCTGAAGAGGTCACCACTCAAACAGAAGTAAACAAAGCTTTGATACCCTTCCAGCAACCTCAACAGACGAATGAGTCATCTATTCAGAAGGAGGACACTAGTTCTAGTGGAACATCAGACGAGGATACTACTCTCTTAAAAGAGCCAGACCTCTACCCAGAAGCAATCTGTGGGACATTTATTCATGAAGTGGAAGGTGAAAGGCAAGTAATATTCTTGGATACTGAAGGTACTGAACGTCACCTAAAAGTGGGCCTTAATCTTCCAGAAGAAGAACTAGTGGTCCTGCGAGACCTACTTAAAGAGAACTTAGATGTGTTTGCTTGGTCATAAAAAGATTTAAAGGGGATTGATCCCACAGTTTGTCAACATCACATTGACCTAGAGCCTGATGTCAAACCCATAACGCAAAGACAAAGGCATATGAATCCTAATTATTCTGCTCTGGTGAAAGCCGAATTATTGAAACTTCTTGAAGCAGAGTTCATTTATCCCGTGGCTAACAGTGAATGGGTTTCGCCCATTGTGGTTGTACCCAAGAAGAACGTGAAACTTTGAATATGTGTCGACTTTCGAAAGCTCAATTTGAAGATGAAGAAGGATCTTTCCCATCCCTTTTACAGACCAACTGTTGGACACAATGGTCGGCCATGAGCTATATTCCCTCTTGGATGGATTCAACGGATATAACCAAGTCCAAATTGCAGAAGAGGACCAATCCAAAACAACCTTCACCACATAATGGGGGACCTGTGCCTATAGAGTGATGCCATTTGGGCTCTATAATGCTCCTGCCACCTTCCAACAAGTAATGATGGCTGCTTTCTAGAATCATTTGCATCTATAGTTTGATCCGTGAGCATTGAGGACACCTAGAGCAATGTTTTGACAGATGCCGAGAGTATGGGTTCAACCCCGACAAATGTGTCTTTGGCATCTCATCAGGAGTTTTGATGGGCCATATTGTCTCTGCACAAGAGATTGCAACAAACCTTGCAAAGATTGAAAAGATTGCCGCCTTGACAGCACCAACAAACCTTAAGCAATTGAGAGGATTTCTTGGCCATGTGGGCTATTACAAAAGATTTATTGCACATTTTGCAACCAAGGCGGGCTCTGCACAAGCTCCTAAGGAAAGAGGAGGATTTCCTTTGGAATGATGAATGTGAAGAAGCCTTTAATACCCTAAAACAGTGCCTGATCCAAGCACCTATTTTACAACCTCTTGACTGGACGAAGGAGTTCCATGTGCACACAGATGCATCAGTTGAAGGGCTAGGTGCTGTCCTATGTCAAAAGGACCCTTCTAAATTAGATCAACCAATTTACTATGCAAGCTGAAAGGTCACTGATAGGAAACGGAACTACACAGTGACAGAGCTTGAGTGCTTGGCAATGGTGTTTGCACTAGAGAAGTTTAGACACTATCTACTGTCAACACATTTCAAGTTCTACGTAGATCATGAAGCCTTGCCCTTCGTGATGAACAAAGAAGATGTTAAAGGACGATTGATGAGATGGTTGCTCCTATTCCAGGAGTTCAATTTTGAAGTGGTCACTAAGCCTGGCTGTTCCCATGTCCTAGCTGATCATCTATCATGGATCCCTCAAACAGAAGAAGAGGAACAGGATGATCCAGACCTTCCTGATGCTTCCTTGTTTCTAGTTGAAATAGTTACTCCCTGGTATGCAGACATAGCCAACCTCCTGGCAACTCAACAGTATCCTCCTGGCATCTCAAGCCGTAAGAAGAAGAAGCTTCTGTTAGAATCATCCCCCTACACCTTGCTAGCCGGTGCACTGTACAAGAAATGCAAAGATGAAGTACTGCAAAGATGTGTTGTAGGGGATGAAATTGGCATAGTATTGAAAGCATGCAATGAAAAACCCTGTGGTGGACACTTTGCAGGAGAAGTGACAGTCAGGAAGGCTTTGTTGGTGGGATATTGGTGGCCCACCCTCCATAAGGATGCATACGACTACTGCAAAAGATGTGATGCTTGTCAGCGAATGGGGAAACCCACCAAAACAAGTGCCATGCCACTGCAACCTATTCTTTCCCTAAAGCCGTTCGAGAAGTGGGGGATTGATTTTGTGGGTCCCATTGATCCACCCACCAGAAGGAAGCAGAACATATACATCCTAGTATGTACAGATTATGTCACAAAGTGGTGTGAAGCTAAAGCCCTAAAGCGAGACGATGATAACAGTGTAGACCTATTCATGTACAAGAATATTATCACCTGTTTTGGCAATCCCCTTGAGCTGATGAGTGACGGAGGTACTCATTTCCTTAACAAAATCATGGAGGAGCTGATAGAGCTGTATAAGATCCGCCATTGCAAGTCCACTCCCTACTACCCCAGAGCCAATGGCCAAGTTGAAGTCAGCAATCGCATTCATTGCTGGATTCTGACAAGAAGAATTGCCACACATCGTCGCGACTGGGACGATCGACTTACAGAGGCCCTCTGGGCATACAGAACCTCCCATAAGGCAGCTACAGGACAGAGCCCTTTCTAGCTAGTGTATGGTACCGAAGCCGTCTTCCCTGTTGAACTGGAGTTGCCCTCTTTGTGAGTGGCAATTAAAGAAAGCTTGGGAGATAATGAGTCACTGCAATGCCATCTCCTGCACTTGGAATGCTTGGATGAGATACGGCGGATGGCCCTATAGTGTATGGAAACCACTCATGCGCGACACAAGGCCTATCATGACAGTTTCATCAAGCACAAGGAGCTCAAAGAATGTGATCTTGTCCTGGCCTATGATTCGAGATTTGGAAGTTTCTTAGCAAGCTTCAACAACGGTGGATGGGCCCATACAAGGTACTTGCTGTCAATCCTAATGGCTCTATTGAGGTACAGACCGTTGATGCCTCTGATGATCCTTTCCTAATCAATGGTTATCGCCTGAAGATGTATTTTCCTCCCTGGGGATCTTGACAATCACAGTCGACCTATCCTTTCCCTTTTGGGCGGCGCACTGTCCTTCTTGTCGTACTTCTAATAGCCTTAATGATTCTCCTCATGAGGCGGTCTTGTTTTGCTAACCCCTCGCAGAAACATCTCAACCCGACCTTGTTCTCTTCTCGTCTGATCCAACAACGGTGGCGAGGTTAGTCCTAACACATGGTATTTCTACCATTCTCTTTCTTAATGAAAAAAAAGAAAAAAAATCAAAAAAATAAAAAAAATAAAAAAATAAACGAAAATGTTATGGGAGAAAAGGAAGAAATTCCCTGTCATAACAGGCCTTGTTCCAGGAAAAGGTAGAAACACCCTTGGGCGGGAAGCTGACTATGGAAAAGGTGGTAACACCCCTCAGTTGAGGATAGCTGACTCATCACCAACAGAACTTTTCCAACAAGTAATTTGAAGCCACCTCCCTTGGTGCGCTGTCTCTGCAATATCAGTCTGTGTGCCCTTCTTAGCAGACAACCTTTCTTACAAA
Source organism: Lygodium microphyllum (assembly GCF_053477565.2). Classification (NCBI taxonomy): domain Eukaryota; kingdom Viridiplantae; phylum Streptophyta; class Polypodiopsida; order Schizaeales; family Lygodiaceae; genus Lygodium; species Lygodium microphyllum. The sequence goes on along the minus strand of NC_141141.1, from coordinate 165,674,296 downwards.
TCATTGAAGTATGAGATTTGTAGGCTACCTCCTTGGGTATGCCTCCTCCTCAAGATCCTGACGACACCAATAGGCCGACATGATCTTTATCATCAACCCCTTGAGTGATGTGAGTTTTCATCCTAATAGGATGGGAATGTGAGTATGGGTTGCCCTTTGTATCTATCAGAGCATGAGACAGAGGGTGGGGTGAGTGACCAGTCTTTCCCTTGAAATCAAATGAGAGGTGAGATGTGTGAACAGAGTGTTGCACGCACAGGATGGGCCTCTCAACGCACAATGCACGATCTGTTCCTGTGCACTACACCATAAGGCTCCCTGGCCTTTCTTCTTGCATTGTATGCCGACATAAGGTGGGATGCACAGTTGCACCATCAAATGCATACAAGGCATACAACCTTTGCACAAGTGACAGTGAGGATTACATCAATGGGTTTCAGGAATGGGTTGCCCTCTGTATCTTTTAGCAGAGCGTGAGACAGAGGGTGGGCTGAGTGTGACTGGTGTTTCTTCAATCAATTATCGAGAGGTGAGGATTGAGGGATGTTGCGACCATTGGAGTCAGGTACGTTTCAGTTTCCCTATGCACCCACAGGACGGGTCTCTGCCATCAGCACAGGACTCGTCACTCTGTTCTGCACACTGAATTGCAAGGCTCCCTGGCCTTCCTACTTGCATCTATGCCAGAGAGGTTGGATGCATTGATGCACCATCAATTGTGCACCCTTGCATACTCTCTCTACACCATTCCTTTGTGGATTCCTAAATCGGGTGTGAGCTCTAGGTTTCATTATTATTTCCTCAAGTAATGTTAGTAATGGGGCGAGTGACTGCTCTTTCAATCCATTTGAGTGATCATGAGTTGAGTGCAATATCCCTCGTCATCGATAAATTTATTGTGATTCCTTCAACTAGCTGCCTCCCTGGGTGCTGCCGCGTGGTCCCTGCCATGAATCATGAAGATCGTGAGCTATAAAGACACCTTGTTACCTCCTGCAGTCGACAACGATACAAGACGCGATAGTCGACATTCCTCATCGGCAATATGGGCCAAGTTTTTCTAAACCTATACCTTCTGCTTCTCAATAATGGTTATGTCTTAAGTGTGGGGATGTCGTGGTTGGTTTGATGTGAGGTACTAGGTCCTTGATGTTTGGTTTACCCTTCCTGCTAAGGTTTTAAGTATAGGGACGCGTCCCTGTGCATCTATGTTGCTTATCCCCATGCATATACCCTGTTCTGGTCATACATCTATGCCATGACTTCATTTTACCTTGATGGGGTCCCTTGCCCACCCTTTCATTCTATTTCACCCTGTCCCCGAGGTTGTTTCTTGATCGTTTTTCTTTATCGTTTGTTTTGTGATTTTTCCATGCAAATGCACCCTACGTTCACTGAGAATCACGTCCAAACTTATATCCGTGTTTGTCCCTTTGAACTGCCCATTTTTTTTAAAACCAACCCCTGTTCTGACAGACGGTTCTAAAGTTATTAATTTTTGAAGCAATTCTCGTAAAATGGACAATTTTCCATGTGAATGCATCTTTATTGCTTCAAAACCCTGATTTGATGTGTCAGTCTTGTCCTATCCATTCCCCTGACACTTTTCCTTTTTATTTCGTGTCCTTTTGATGCACGGTTGATCCGTTATGATATTTTTCGGGTTTTTGGGTCATTTTCTTGCCTATTTTTCACATTTTTCCATGTGAACCTACCCTATTTTCACCAAAATTCCAGTTTAATTTGACAGGCGTGTCTTGGCAGCATTTCCCCCACCTTTTCCTTTTTCCATCCCCCTCTTACGACTGTCAGATTTTTAGTTATTAATTTTTTCGAGTGTTTTCGGGTGTGCTTTTTGTGTTTTTTCCACGTGAACCCCTCCTAATTTCCCCCAAACTGAGTTTTGATGTCTCAGACCTGTGAATCCCTTCCTCCCAAACATTTTTCCTTTTTACCGTCCTCTATTCCGGCCATGGTTCTTCCCGTATTAATTTTCGAGTCCATTTTCAAGCCCATTTTTGGAGCTTTTTCCATGTGAACACATCCTATCTCAATCAGAACTGTGTTTTATCATGATAGAGTTATTGGACACTTTGTTTTACACAATTTTCCGTCTTTTCGCACTTCGTTCCGATGCGCGGATTTTTCGATATTAATACACGTATGTGTTTTCGGGTTTTTTTTTGCATTTTTCCCATGTGAACACCCTGATTTTGCCCCGGACCTGGTGTTGCATGTTTCCATCCCTTTCCTCTCGTCTCCTGATACATTTTTTCTTTTTACGGATTTTTGAATCGACGAATGGTTTGCATTTTATTAATTTTTATTCATTTTCCCGTGTGATCGCGTTTCTCGTGTCGTGTGTGAACGCGCCTATTTTTGGTTTTATGCGCCTCAGGATGCCCCCGTGGCATCTATGGCTCACGCATTGCTGTCCCTGCCTCGTTTGACCCCATCACTACAAATTTTTTTACCCCCACCCCGCACATGCGCACGGGACGGGGATGCGTTTTTGCCCACCCATTTTCCATTTTTTTCTTTTCTTTTTCTTTTTCCATTAAACAACAAAAACAGAAAAACAAAAACAAAGGAAAAAAAAACCAAGAAAACGAAAAAAGAAAAACGACACGAAAAAAAAACACAAACAACAAGGACACAAAATGAAGAAGAAAAAAAAAACAACCGAATACATAATCATAATAATAAATAAATTAAAAAATAATTATTTAAAAAAACCACAAAGCAACACCAAAAGAGAAAAAAAAGACAATAAAGAAAGAAAAAAAAAGAGAGCAAACAAACGAAAGCAAAAAAAAAAACAAAGAAAAAAAACGAAAGACAAAAAGAAAAAAAAACCACATACCTGTTTGCCGTTGTCGTGCCCGCGTCCCCACCTTCCTCCCTCCTTCCTCCTCCCTTTCTCTTTCCTCTTCCTCCTCCCCTTCTTCTTCCTCTTCCCCTTCTTCTCTTCCCCCCTCGCCCTGTGCTGTTGCCGCCCAGCGCCTTGTGATGCCAGCGCCCGTCGCCACCATGGGTCACTGCCCTGCCCCCTTGGCCGTGCCCGGCCCTATCGACGACCGCCCTTGCTGCTCTAGCCACCTGACGACGCCGCCCTGTCCAGCCGCCACTGCTGACGCCGTCGCCCGCTGCCTTGACACCGCGCTACCACCTCTTCTTCCTCCTCTTCCACTTCCTCCCCCTTCTCCTTCCTCCTCCTCCTCCTCCTCCTCCTCCTCCTCCTCCTCCACCACCAGCCTTCTCCTTCTCCTCCTCTTTCTCCTCCTCCTCCTCCTCCTCCCACCCCCTCGTAACCACCTAACCTAACCCTGGTAACAACTAACCTAACCTTAGTTCATAGTTAAACCAACATTAGTTAGGTTAAAACTAACCATTAGTTAATTTAACTAACCCTAGTTAGTCCCTAGCTAACTAACCCTAGTTAGTCCCTAGCTAACTAACCCTAGTTAGTCCATATTTAACTAACCCTAGTTAGTCCCTAGCCAACTAACCCTATTTAGTTTCCACTAACCCTAGTTCATTGACCATAACCCTAATTAGACTAACTAACCCCTAGCTTACCTAACCAACCCACAGTTAATTAACCTAACCCCTAGTTAGCCTAACTTCACACTAGTTAGTCTAACCAACCTTTAGTTAGACCCCTAACCCTAGTTAGACTTACTGAACCTAAGTAACCAGACCTTACCAGACTTAACCTGACTAACCAAACTAACCTAACTAACTTAATTGATTTACTCAACTCAATTAACTCAATCAACTTTCTTAGACTAAGCTAACTTAATTCACTTAATCTATTCAGTTAGCCCCCGTTCCTGCCCTTTCTCTTCCGTTATTTTCTCGCAGTGTATGGGTGTGCTAGCGGGCGTTCACCTGCGAGGAAGCGCTTCCGACTTGTCTGTGCGGTGGAGTATTGCAACCAGCCATTCACACGGTTATCCTTCCCTGTTCACACGTAGCTCTGGTACCACCTTTTATTTTCCAACCCGCAAAATACATAAAAATAAATAGAAAATACATTAAAAATTCCAAAAATTCATTTAAAAATAAATAAATAAATATATATATATTTAAAATTTTCCAATATTGTTGAAATTATTTGGAATATTTTTAAAGTGAAAATTTTAAAAGAATGCAAAAAATTCAAAATCTGAAAATTACTTCAAAATTACATGCAAAATGAGTAAAACTCATTAAAAATTAGTAAAAATTCAAAATTAAATCCAAAAAAATTCTAAAAATTTCCACAAACCCCCTATCTCTTTTGCTAATAATTTCTAAATTAAAAATGCTTTCATAAATGGCAAAATATTATTTGAAGCCAAAAAATCCTAACTTTAATACTACCCTTTATAAAAATTCATTTTAAATTCTCAAAATCTGTTGGAAAGTCATGGATGAATTAACATACATTGTTGACACTTGCTAGATGGCTGAAAATTCCACTCTTACACTTCATACCATATTCATGTAATATATATTCTGATTTAATTATTTAAAAAAAGAAGAAGAAAAAATAAGAAAAGAAAAAAATAAAAAAACAAATAAACCAAACCAAATAATATACAAAATGCAACCACACCTAAAATTCAAAAATGAAAAGAAGAAAAAAAACCACAAATAGAAAAATTTAAAATAATAAAAATAAAAATAAAATCCAAATAAAACAAAAACACTAAGGTGCTTTATTTTTTTCAGTTAGTGGTGTTTGTTTTTGTTTGACTCGATTCATTGTATTTGGGGGACTACTCCATACACCTTCAGATTATTGCATAAACACCCCTACCATGTATTTATTTTTTGAGATTTATTTATATTCATTACCCCTTAAGCACAATTAATTGCTAAAATGAACTATATTCACCCACCTTTTCAGGTGCATTCGCGCTAAACACATAGTTTCTAATAATAAAAAAATCAACAAGCCGTTCACTTTGCATGCACTACGTGTGCTTAAGAGGCACCTTAATTTTTAATAAAAATGAACGAGCCGTCACAAAAAGAAAGCACGCTCTGGCAAAAAAACGCTCTACATCACTATTAATTTTTAATTAATGAATTTGCATTTAGAGACCCAGTCTGGGAATCGTATTCCGGGTTTCGATAAAGCACTGTTTCACCCTAATAAATTGTAATTAAAAATTTAAGAAGGAACCGTCGTTTTCTTATTAAGATTTATAACCTAATAAAATTTCAGCCATTGTTAATAATTTCTTAAAATAAACCCTTCATTAAAATAATTTTCCCTCATTGCACTTCTTTTTCTCCCTTTTAATAAACGCGCTTTGTGGGATGGGCGCGTAAAGTCCTTTTAGTTGAAATTGTGGATCAAGGTTATGGTTAGGTCCTGATGTACATTTTTATGGTATTATGGTTTGTTTATGTGCTACGATTACGGGTACAGTTTGTAGTTTTTTCTTTCTTTCTTGCTTGATGCGGGGTTTTGGGTGCCTGTTTGTTGTATCGCATGAAGTTTTCGGTCGCATATGTGTAGAGGTCATGCCAAATTTTTTCTAGGATGTGTATTGTTTGGGGTAGTAAATGGGTTAGCTACGTATGTGTGTGTCCTTCTTTTTGATTGATTCCTTTTTGATAGCCCTTTGGTTGTTTTGCAGGCATTCTTTGTGATTGTCTTTGTTGTGGTGTGTGTGTTTTCCATCTGAATGCAATATTCCTACGGAAAATTATTATGTACACGTGTGAAGTCCCAAGCATTGTGGTTGCGAATGATTCGGTCATTAAACAGTACACTCTCCATGGCCAATCAAGGCTAAAGACTAGCAAATCGCATTCGCTCGCGTGAACCTCCTCTTGAGAGGGGGTCAAGAGGATAAGGATTAAAATATGGCAATTTTTTTAAAAGAAATTATCCCCTCTTTCCCCCAACCGACTGTCGTGCTGGAGGAAAGGGAGGGGAGGTGCTACGACTAAGCTCCTTGCTGGAGCTCGTGGGGGATTAATGCTCATGCATCAGGCCGCGTGGGGGAGGGGAGATACCTCTCCCTCTCCCTATAAAAACCATCACCATGGGAGCTTCTAAGGGGAGCGTAACGCTGCGATAAAGGAAGTTAGTGAAGGAGGAAAGGCAACCTGAAGGAGAGGAGGAGAGGAGCTGCAAGCCTGAAGGAGGAGCTCGCGAAGCTACCGCAGGATGCCGCTAGCTACCAATTTGATAGCTTCCTCTTCCCTCCACGTGGTTACCACGTCTTCAGAAGCTTCTTGAAAGGCTTCTAAGGGGCTTTCATAAGCCCCCTCACGGGCGATCCTTACACCCTTTTCCCCTTTTTTTTTCCACCAAGTCCGTTTAAAAACCCCTTCCCATGGGGTTCCATATAAGTCCCCTTTTGACCACTTTTAACCCCGGGTTTCTTAAAACCCCTTTCCTATTGCCTTTACAAAGCGGGTTTTTAAACCCCACCCCCCGGGATTTAACCCCTTCATAGGCGGTCTTTTACACCCCCTTCTTCCCTTTCTTCAAATCCACTAAGTCCATTTAGAACCCCCCTTTCCCATGGGATTCATCCAAGCCCCTTTAAAAGCCCATTTACCCCAAGAATTAACCCTTTTCCTGTCGAATCGCGTGGTGGAGGGGGTTGCTCAAGATGCTGCGCCGAACACACACAGAATGCACAAGGAGAAGCTCACTCAAGAGACAAGAAGAGAGATGGAGACCAAAAACGTTTTCTTGCTGATTTCTTCTTCTTCTTCCACACTCTTTACAATGTACACAAAGTATAGATAAGATACAACATAAAAGGAAAGTGGTCTACTAAGTCAAACAATGCATAACCGACTACACTAGTCGACTGGCGCTATAACTATGCTAGCTGTAAATAGGTGTAACAACCTGAATATAATAAGTAATGAGTCAGTGGCCATGTGAGAGTCATAATGACCACCGACGTGCTAAGTGTACACGTGTGGACCCATCTAACCAGGCGGTCCATCATCAATGTCCGCATGTGTTGAGCTTGTCATCTCAACACTCCCCCTCAAGCTCAACTGCATCTCTGCAACTCCAAGTAAGCTTCGAAACTTTTGAAGCTTCTCTGTACCCAATGCCTTCGTGAAGATGTCAGCTATTTGATCTTGTGTGCTGACATACACCAAGTCAATCTCACCTGCTAGTACCTTCTCTCTCACAAAGTGGTAGTGTACCTCAATATGTTTTGTCCTGGCATGGAACACAGGGTTCCTAGCCAACTGTATATTGCTCATGTTGTCACAATAAATGACAACTGGACCTTCCACCTGGACATCCAAATCAGCCAATAGCTTTTGCAGCCATACTACCTCACATGCTGCAATAGCAGCACCTCTATACTCAGCCTCTGTACTCGACAAAGCAACTGTAGATTGCTTTTTGCTGCTCCATGCAACTGCTGCACTACCAAGAGAGAACATGTATCCGCTGGTAGATCTTCTATCAGACATACTACCAGCCCAATCTGCATCTGTGTATCCAAATACCTGTATATCTGTACCTGCCTCATAGAAAAGTCCATAATGTAATGTGGACTTCACATATCTCAATATGCGTCTGACTGCATCCAAATGTGGCTTTCTAGGTACTTGCATAAACTGACTCACAAGACCAACAGCGTAGCTCAAGTCTGGCCTTGTAATGGTCATGTAGATCAAACTCCCCACTATCCTCCTGAACATAGTAGGGTCTTCTATCTCATCCCCAACATCAGCACTCAGCTTTACATTCTGCTCCAACGGGACTGAAAGTGGTTTGCATGCAGTCATACCATACTTGGACAACATATCCAAGCCATACTGTCTTTGGAACAGCCATATACCATCATCACATCTGATCACCTCAATGCCAAGGAAGTACCTTAGTTCACCTAAATCCTTCATCTCAAACTTCATCTTCAAACAGCCCTTGACTTCAGCAATCCCACTATCACTATCACCTGTAATAATCAAGTCATCCACATAGATGACTATGATGACCAAACTTGCATCTCCCTTTCTCACATAAAGTGAGTGATCAGCATCAGAAACATAAAAGCCAATATTGACAAGATACTCTCTAATCTTGTCAGACCATGCTCTAGGTGCTTGCTTGAGCCCATAGAGTGCCTTCTTCAACCTGCACACATACGTGGGATGCTCTAAATCTTCATAACCTGCTGGCTGATCCATATACACTTCTTCTTGCAAATCACCATGCAAGAAGGCATTCTTTACATCCATTTGCTGCAACCTCCAACCTTTGGCTGCTGCCAAAGCAATCACACATCTGACAGTTGCCATCCTAGCAACTGGACTGAAGGTTTCATCATAATCTATGCCATATGTCTGGGCATAGCCTTTTGCAACCAGCCTAGCTTTGTACCTGCTAATAGAACCATCTGCATTGTGCTTAATCTTATAAACCCACTTACATCCAATAGCTTTCTTTCCCTTCGGCAATGATACTAGATCCCAAGTCTTATTGGCCTCTAATGCAGCTATCTCCTCATCCATTGCTGCATCCCAATGAGCATGACCAACAGCCTCTTCAAAACATGTGGGCTCAACATCCTCAACTAGTTTCACCATATAAGCATAATGGTGAGCTGCATAACCTTCAAAACCAAATCTTTTAACAGGGTATCTCACCCTACTAGACCTGCGTACCACTGGATCACTCAATGGAGTCTTTGCATTAACGCGTGCTCTCTGCACACCTGGAGTCCTCACTGAAGGAATGCCAAGCTCATCATCCAAGCTCTCTGAGCCACTGGAGTCTCCATCAAGAACTGCATCAATGCCTTTTGACACTTTATTCTTTCCTTTGTCTTTACCTGTAGTGCTACTAGATGCACCCGAAGATGTAGAGGTACTCCTTAGTCTCCCAGACCAAGGACTACCAGATGATGTCTCTGGTCCACTAAGAGTTCGTGATTCTTGCTTTTCAACCTACACATGAGTGTCATGATCATCATCATCATCCAATGCATCACGACTAGATGCATACCAACTGCTCATTTCATCAAAGATGACATCCCTGCTCACTCTGAACTTACATGTGACAGGGTTGAAACAGCGATACCCTTTCTGCTCTAAAGAGTATCCAATAAAGACACACTTTTCAGCCTTTGGATCCAGTTTCTTCCGCAACTCATCTGGCACATGAACATACGCAATGCAGCCAAATACTTTCAAGTGTGAAATATCAGGCTTCTTACCTGTAAAACATTCTTCGGGGGTCATACCATGAACTGCAGCTGTGGGAGTTCTGTTCATAATATAAACAGCAGTATGAACAGCCTCAGACCAAAAATGCTTAGGCATATTCTTTTCAGCCATCAAGGCGCGTGCAACTTCTGCAATATGCCTGTTTTTCCTTTCTGCAACCCCATTTTGCTGTGGGGTATACCTGCATGTGAACTGTCTCTTTATCCCATGAGACCTCAGAAAATCACTAAACTCATTGGAGAGGTACTCTCCCCCTCCATCTGACCTCAAGCACTTTACTTTCAAGCCTATTTCTCTTTCAACTGCAGCCTTGAAAGTTCTAAAGTGCTCAAAAGCTTCACTCTTTTCCTTCATAAAATATACCCATAGCTTTCTAGAACAATCATCAATGAATGTGACGAAGTATGAACTACCTCCAAGAGATACATTTTGTGTAGGCCCCCAAATGTCTGTATGCACAACATCAAGGATATTTCTGCTTACATCTCTGTCATGTGAAAAGGGTTGTCTTGCCTGCTTACCAAACTGACATGCTTCACATACCTTCTGAAATTCTGCAACTTTAAATGTAGGCAAACCTGTAACCAACCCTTTGGACTGCATTAATTTCAGCCTTTGTACATTTGCATGTCCAATGCGTTTGTGCCAAATTTCAATGTCTGCAACAACACCTTTTCCTTTGGCATACATAGCAGCATTCATAGTAGGAATTCCAGCATCTAGAGTGAACATACGTCCAACTCTACTTCCCTTTGCTACCAATCTGCACTTGTCATTGAAGTCTTCTACAAAGCAGCCCTTTGCATTAAATCTAACTTGCAGCCCTTGCTCTACCATTTGACCGACTGACACCAAGTTCTTTGTAATAGATGGCACATGTAATACATCTGAAAGACTCTTTGTCTTACCATCATGCAAGGACAAGGGAACTTTTCCAATGTGTGAAATTGGGTGGCATGAGTCATCACCCGTCTGCACATAACCCGCATTCTGCAAATCCTGCATCTCTCCAAACCATTCTGCATGACTGGTCATATGATTGGATGCACCTGAATCAACATACCAAACATCTTCATGTGTTCCCTTTCCTGTAACAGCATTCAGCATATGCTGCGTAGCGAACAAACGTTCATTTTTGTCTTCATTTTGTCGTGAAGACGATGCATAGTTTCCTTGCTGCAACTTACCACTGCGGATATCATCTCTCTTAGCATAACATTGGGCTGCAATATGACCTGTTTTGCCACAGTAGTGGCACACAATACCAGAGTTGTTAGAACCTCTGTTCTGCCATCCACCTCTTCCTCTAAAGCTCCCCCTGCCTCTAAAATTACCACGACCTCCTGAAACTTGCATATCGCCAAATTGCTGATTCAATCTATTTTGCTGGTTATCACTACCACGTCCTGTACCACGGCCTCTTGAAGAGAACCTACCACGTCCCCTTCCTGAACTGGAGTAGAAAGCCTGGACCTGTTCACCACTTCTTTCAGATGTCTCACTCTGCATGTTGATTTCTTCAGTGATCATTAGAGAGACCAACTCATCGAAATCTGGAAATGGCTTTCTGACATATACGGAAGTTACAAAAGACTTCCAAGCCTTTTCATTGTTAAGTCCACCCAAGGTAGACGACACCAAATCATCATCATCCGGCATTGCATCAATCGCTGCCAATGCATCTGCAATGCTTCTTACCTTCAGTGCATACTCATTGATAGACATCTTCCCTTTCTTTAATGTATTCAACTCTTGCTTGAGTTGAATCTTTCGTGCCTTTGTATTTACAGAAAACATACTTTCAAGTATGGTCCAAGCTGCATATGAATTCTCTGCATTTCTAATGTGTCCCAGCATATTATTGTCAATTACTGCAGACAACCAATACATGACCTTTTTATCCTTTGCATTCCATTCTTTCCGTGCCTTTGTCTCTTCTACAGTTGGAGGATCACTCATCTCCGGCTCCTTTTCTTCACCTGAAACGAACTCGTAGAGGCCTTTTCCAATAAGGAAGTTCGTGACACGAAACTTCCATGAAGGGTAGTTGTTCTTGTCGAGCTTCTCAATGATGGGGCTTCCACTGTTCTCTGCCATTATCACAAAATTAATACCAACAGCAAGCAAATCTTCTGCAACCCTGGACCTGTAGTGCACAGCAATACACCAGACAGCCTTTTTCACTGTCTGCTCAACAATACATGCAATCTGCAACCTGTTTGCAGATCAACCTTGTGTTTACTCACTGGTAAACACCTTTGAACTTACAGATCTGAAATCTGTAACCTGCGCACCCACTTTCGGTCAATACAGTCGAAGTCACAGCGTACCCTGAAACTGTTGTCCGCAACCTTGCGGCTCTAAAACGGGCCCCGAAACGGCCTCAGATGCCCAAAATAACTGCGGGTAAGCCCTAAAGTGCTTATCTACAGAATACACAGCGCTCTTCGCACACACCAAATCTCACTGCAATCTGAGATTTTTGCTCTGCCCTGCTTCCGGTGCCTCCACAGGCACTATCCAAGAGAAAGAGTTGAAGGATGGGAGAGCTTCTTACCCGTAGCTTGCTTGCTCGAACCTTGCTTCTTCTCCTTTGCTTCAACCTTCGAAATCAGCCTCTCTCAATGGCGCGGCTCTGATACCATGTCAAGAATCGCGTGGTGGAGGGGGTTGCTCAAGATGCTGCGCCGAACACACACAGAATGCACAAGGAGAAGCTCACTCAAGAGACAAGAAGAGAGATGGAGACCAAAAACGTTTTCTTGCTGATTTCTTCTTCTTCTTCCACACTCTTTACAATGTACACAAAGTATAGATAAGATACAACATAAAAGGAAAGTGGTCTACTAAGTCAAACAATTCATAACCGACTACACTAGTCGACTGGCGCTATAACTATGCCAGCTGTAAATAGGTGTAACAACCTGAATATAATAAGTAATGAGTCAGTGGCCATGTGAGAGTCATAATGACCACCGACGTGCTAAGTGTACACGTGTGGACCCATCTAACCAGGCGGTCCATCATCAATGTCCGCATGTGTTGAGCTTGTCATCTCAACATTTCCCCCTTTTCCATCCCACTAAAATCCTATAAGCTCGCCTTGCCTTGGGTTTAAAGTAAACCTTCTCGTGCAAATCCTTACTTTCGGGTTTCAAAACCCTTTTCCATCAGCCCTACAAAGCGGGCTTTATAAAAAATCGGAGTTAAGCCTTGCGTCCCCCATAAATCTCACAATAGCCGGGTTTTTTTTCAGGACCTTTTTCATAGCATCCCCACAAAGTTTTTAACCCTGTTTCCTTTCAAGGCCTTCCGTTACAAGCCTTTTAAATCCATTTCCTAATCGTGAAATCACTACTTCAAGGAGGAAGCCTATAAAGCCTTCTAAAGCCCGATTCTGAAAGCCGGTGCAATCGGTCAAGGAAGCCGAATCACAAAGGGGGTTCCGCATGCGAAGGAGACGACCCAAGAACATAAGTCTGTGTCCAAGACAAAAAGGTTGAATTCGTTATGGCTCCTAAGAAGGTACAAGGCACAACTGCAGGAGGATCATCTCCTAACATCCATGTGGACATTTCACCACAAGTCCAAGTTTTCTTCCTAATTTGATTTACATCATAATATTTCACATAAGGTATAGATCATCTATGGAATTAGGATGCACTTTTTCGATTGAAATACCTTGTCTAAATTAAAGGAAATAACTTCGATCAAAGAATTGGCCATTTGTATTAAACGAATGAAAAAGAAGAGCATAAGATCTCTATGCATTCCTAGCAAGTGGTTTTTATGCATTGCAAAGTAAGGAACTTAGATTAACTAATGCCCATCTTTACAAGTTGAAATAATGATAGTACACTTCAATTATGCATGGAAGGAATAAATCGCATGTCACATTATTGAACATCTTTTCTTCGAAATGATTCTTTAAAGAAATTTGCTAATAATCCGTAGGAATGTGCAAGGCATGGAAATGGTTCTTAAGCTGCGTGAAGTAGATTAAACTCTAGTCAATTGGCATAAATCTCGTTTCAACTACGTAGTTGTTAAAAAAAGGTTGCATGGTTCTAACATAAAACCCTAAAGTTTAGTAGCATGAATCTTGATTGCATGTTATAGAAGGATTAATAGGAATTATGCCATAACTTAACTTACGCTTTGATCTTAACCAAAAAAGCTAGGGATTGTAAATCTACTCATACGTAGGCAATGAATCATGTGATTACGAGAATGGTATCAAAATGCAACTAGTTTTTCCCCTATGTGATCAAGACAATATCTTCATGAATAGATAAGTAAATTGGTTTACCCTAAACACCTAAAACCGCAAAGGAATCACTCAGGAAGGGTTAAATTGATGCAATATATCCCAAAGAGCTAACTAGGGCTTAGCACATTGAGGAGGTGACCTAATTGCTCTTATTGCCAAATCTAAAACGCTTATACCCTAAAGGCTTGCCCACATTCATGGAATGTAGAGACACTAGGATGTACTTGTGAGAAAAGATCTAGGGATTTTACCCTAAGGATCACTCGCTAAAAGAATGAAACTTGATTTGGATTTAGACCTTTAGGACCGACAATGTCGGCGTAGTGCAATCAGGAGCGGATTGTTATGATGACACCCTAACCCTGTTCCTTATCTAATCATGAACCATGATTAGAAAACACCGTTTGATGGGTAAAATAGTCCCATGGATTAGATGCGACACTCGTGCAACAAGTTGCAGAGTCACATGATCTTGTGAATTGATCACAAGGGAATGGCCAAATTCTTTGGAATGAGATTGGCAGATTCTTATGCAAGTTTATCTTGCAAGAAGACGAGTAATCGTCCTGATATTGTAACTTTCTTGGGAAAAGTGACCAAGATAAGGAGATTAGATATTTACTTGGAAGCAAAGGACCAATCAGTAAATTGGAATAACATATTTACTGCCAATAGAACTTAAGATATTGGTTTAGTTGGGTTAATAGGGTACGACCCTAACCCAAGGATATAAGGGTTAACAAACAAACCCTTGGGAATCTTGCCAAGTCGCAATTGATCCCGGATCGAGTGCTGGATGCATTCGAAAAGAAGGATTCACTCCTTAGCAGTTGGCCAAAATAACGACCATTGGAAATGATTGTGCTTGTAACAGTTTAGAGAGCACTGTTTGCTTTGTTTACTCAAAGAGTTAAAGGATGAAAATATATCTAATGCTTCATGTTGAAGGCCTGAAGGGAGAGGCAGCCTCAGTTACCCCCGACTACCTGCCTGACCCTAACCAAGGGGGTTGTTAACCGCGCCAAGAAGGTGGACCGAACCCGCCGTGAGAGGTCTCTCTGTTGAGTGCTACTTGGAGCAGGAGGATGCTTGGGTACTAGGGGGGGCTCTGGCCGTAAATCCCTCACCTTCTGGGCCCTACACAAGAGGTCAACGTGACTTGGGATTGGATCTCGAGGTCCGCATACTAGTCTACGGACGGAATCTTGGATTAGTAATCCATGTGGATTGCTGGATAGCCTTCGGGCGGATTAGGGATAAGCCTACGGGCTGGACTTTATAAATGTATTTCAAAGATAAATATGATAACCTGTTGAAAAGGAACTTGTTTGACATTGCTTTTCTATGTCAAGTGCTAAGATTACACCGGTGCCGAATGGGCTAATTAAGGAAGCTGATTGATGCATGTCCAACTAAATGTGGTAGGTAATTAGACAACTAAAACAACCTGAGAAAAGTACGCTGGATGTGGCCATGGGTCCGTCCTACAGATGGGTGGTCCCGGTTGGCCGGGAACTTTTCTCAATCTTGATGGATAATAAGAAGATCATTTAGGACATGAAAAACAAGGGCGCTGACCTAGAGTCTAAGTTATAATAATCGAGATTTACACTGTTTTAGGGGAACATATGGGACTATGCCTTATGGCAGAGAGGTCGAGCCTTGCTTCCCTCTGGTTTCCCATTCTCCTTGAACGAAGTGCAGTGTAAATCTGCTTCGGCCCTGGCATTTTTGCGTAAAGTAGTTCGCTTGGGGTTCGATGCTAGTTGCCATTTAGGAAATTACCATTAGGGAAAAACCCTAATTCAGGTCGGTCCTAAGTG
Organism: Lygodium microphyllum; assembly: GCF_053477565.2. Classification (NCBI taxonomy): domain Eukaryota; kingdom Viridiplantae; phylum Streptophyta; class Polypodiopsida; order Schizaeales; family Lygodiaceae; genus Lygodium; species Lygodium microphyllum. The sequence continues at coordinate 165,658,993 of NC_141141.1, read as the reverse complement.
GGAACGGCCAGAATACTTCCGCTACGTGTGGCAGACGTGGAAAGTCCTAGATCACAAATTTGATGGGAAAGGCAGGTCTGTCCAAGCGGATGCTGAAATTTGGATTGAATCCATGGAGGATTACTTTGAAGCAGCTGGTACTGCACCCGCCAACCAGGCTATGCTCGCCAAGCTGAAGCTCATCGGCGAAGCCAGGCTTTGGTGGAAATAATGGTGCAGAGATCAAGGGATCACGGAAGGATCTGTTACCTGGGAGAAGCTGAAGAAAGCCGTGCAGGGAAGATACTTACCACCTGCATATCGCACGTAGAAAATGAATGAGTTCTACGAGCTGAAACAGTTGGGACTCGCTCTTGACGCATACTACTCTAAATTCATCTCACTTCTTAATTATGCACCATAGATGGACATGACACAGCAGGTGTCAAAATTTTGTGCTGGTTTAAATCCACCAGTGAATACCCGTCTCAAATCTATGCCTTATCAGATCTTTAGGACGCACTCATTCAAGCTGCGTCTATAATTCAGGAGGTGCAAGCTAGACCAAGAGGTAACAAAACTTGGTCTTTTAATGACCCAAACAAATGAGCATTTAGGCCTCAAATGAAGAGAGTTCAAGGTCAGAATCAGGGACAAAGAAAGAAAGCAAGGACTAATAATGTCAACAACTTTTCCCTACCCAAAGCAATGGTCGGAACTTCCGTTGTTTCCATTGCAACGAGCTTGGTCATTTCAAGAGGCAATGTCCCAAGCTTGGAGGAGGACATCACCAAGCACCTTTCCAAGGAACGGGTCATGGCCAGGGAGCCGCTATTCAAGGCAGAGGAAGAACCGCCTGTGTTTCCAATAGGGAAATGTACGAAGAAGAAGATCCACGATGTTATTCTCGTACATGAACAAGGCCACGCTGTTACCATCGTCCCTCTTTAGGATTTTAGCTTCACACCACTTTGTGACATAATCCGTACATACGAGGATGTATCTGTTCTGTTTCCTTCTGGTAGGAGGATCGATTGGGCCTACGAAGTCGATGCCCCACTTCTTAAATGGCTTCAAAGGAAGGATAGGTTGCAGTGGCATGGCACTTGTCTTCGTGGGTTTCCCCATCCTCTGACAAGCATCATATCTTTTACAGTAATCATAGGCATCCTTATGGATGGTAGGCCACCAGTATCCTGCTAGCAGAGCCTTCCTGGCTGTGGCTTCTCCTGCAAAGTGGCCCCCACATGGCTCGTCATGGCAAGCCTTCAGAACAATCCCAATCTCATCTCCTGCAACATATCTTCTGAGCACTTCATCTTTGCCTTTCTTGTACAGTGCACCGCCTAACAGGGTGTAGGGGGCTGATTCTAACATAAGCTTCTTCCTGTCCCGACTAAAAATGCTAGGAGGGTACTGTTGGGTTGCTAGCAGATTGGCAATGTCTACATACCAGGGAGTTACAGTTTCTACCAAGAATATGGAAGCATCAGGGAGGTCTGGATCATCCTACTCCTCGTTTGCAATTTGTGGGATACGCGACAGATGATCAGCCAGAACATGGGAACGACCAGGTTTGGTAATTACCTCAAAGTCAAACCTAGAATAAGAGAAGCCATCTTATCATTCGTCCTTTCACATCCGCTTTGTTCATCAGGAAGGATAGGGCCTCATGATCCACATAAAATTTAAAGTGGGTAGATAGCAAATAGTGGCGGAACTTCTCTAGGGCAAACACCATTGCCAAGCACTCCAGCTCTGTCACTGTATAGTTCCGTTCCCTATCAGTGACTTTTTGGCTTGCATAATAAATGGGTTGATCTAGCTTTGAGGAGCCCTTCTGGCATAGAACTGCGCCTAAGCCTTCAATGGATGCATCAGTGTGTACATGGAACTCTTTCGTCCAATCAGGAGGTTGCAGAATGGGTGCCTCAATCAGACACTGCTTCAAAGTGTTGAAGGCTGTGTAACATTCTTCTGTCCAAATAAACTCTGCATCTTTCCTCAGAAGCTTGTGCAAGGAGGTTGCCTTTGTTGCAAAATGAGCTATGAACCTTCTGTAGTAACCCACATGGCCTAGGAATCCCCTCAACTGTTTGAGGTTGGTGGGTGCTGTCAGAGCTGCAATCTTTTTTATCTTTGCAGGGTCTGTTGATATCCCTTATGCAGAGACAATGTGGCCCAACAAAACTCCAAAAGAGACCCCAAAGATGCATTTGTCGGGGTTGAGGGAAATCCCATACTCCCAGCATCGGTCAAAGCATTGTTCCAGGTGTCCCCAGTGTTCACGGATCAAACTATAGACACAGAAGTCATCCAAATATACCTCAATAAAGTCGTGCAAATGATTTTGGAATGCGGCCATCATGACTCGCTGGAAAGTAGCAGAGGCATTGCAGAGCCCAAACGGCATCACTCGATAAGCGTAGGTCTCCCATTCTGTAGTGAAGGTTGTTTTGGATTGGTCTTCTTCTGCGATTTGGACTTGGTTATATCCGCTAAATCCATCCAAAAGGGAATAAAGCTCATGTCCTGCCACTGTGTCAAACAGTTGGTCTGTGAAAGGAATCGGAAAGTGATCCTTCTTCATCTTTGAATTGAGCTTTCGGAAGTCAACACATATTCAAAGCTTGCCATTCTTCTTGGGTACCACCACAATGGGTGAAACCCATTCACTATTTGCCACTGGATAGATGAAGTCGGCTTCCAGAAGCTTCAGCAGCTCTGCTTTCACTAATGTGGAATAATTCGGGTTCATTCGCCTCTGTCATTGCCGTACTGGCTTGGCATCAGGCTCCAAGTCAATATGATGCTGACATATTGTGGGATCAATCCCCTTTAGGTCTTTGTAGGACCATGCAAACACACCCAAATTCTCTTTCAACAAGTTGTACAAAGTTGACAACTCCTCTTTTGGTAGGCTCCTACCCACCTTCAAGTGGCGTTCAATGCCATCTGTATCCACAAAAGTTAACTGCCTTTCACCTTCTACTTCACGGATGAAGGTCCCGCGGACTGCTTCTGAATACAGATCCGACTCCTTCAAGGGAGTGGTGTCCTCTTCGGATGTTCCACTAGAACCAACTTCTTCTTTTGGTGGAGACTTAGGTTGCTCCTTGAGATGTTGAAATGGGATTAGAGCCGTTTCGGGTTTGGTTTCAAGATTAGTTACCTCTTGGTTTGAAGACTCATCTTCTGATGACACATCTAGGAATGTCACATAACAGGGACCCTCTGATTTCTGTTGGAATCGTGAGACTAGTGCTTGTTGTTGAGATATCGAGCTCCACTCGTGATACGTCAGGGTGACCGTTGTGTATTTATGTCACCGACTTGTCAGTTGCAGACACGGTTGGTACACCGCCCATGAATAATAGCTACATGATAGCTATCCTTATCTACTCTAGTTCGTGGCTCAGTTAGTATGCCACCTTAGTTAGTTGAGTTTGGTTTGAGACCCATATATAGGGTTCTTCTATTTCTTTGTACAAGAGTTCTTTTGGCTTACACAACTAAGAAGAGAAAAACTGTTTTCAGCCTCCACCCTTGTGTGTATTCCCCCATTGTGCAAGCAAGAAAGATACAAGTGAGACTTCTTCCTTCTCTCCCACAATCTTGACATGGTATCAGAGCCTTGTTCGTGGTAAGGAGCTCAAGAAAGCAAGCCAAGCTCGCGGTGGTCTGGTAAGAGGAGTAGTGTTGCTTTCATTTTCTGTTTTGGGAGCAGATCTCTGCAGGTAGCACAGCTGAAAATTGCAAGAGTGCATTGTCTCAGGTTGAGACGCCCTTCGCGTTGAAGCAAGAGTGCATTGTCTCAGGTTGAGGTGACCCTGTTTTTTTGATTTGAGGCCATTTCGGGGCCTGTTTTGAAGGCGGAAGTTTTCTGCACGCACTCAGGAAAAGGCCCTGTTTTATGCTGTGCGACCACTGTTCTACAGGTCGGTGAAAAGTTACCACAGAGATTGCATCGTATGCTTGTGTGCAGAGACATTGGGAGTTACAGAATCATCCCTGTTGCCTGTTGATGCAAAATCGTCACTAGGAAGTGACTGTGTGGTCAAATACCACTTTCGCCAGTTTTGCAGATTTGCCCTTGTGAGGGTGAAGCAGAGTTTTTTGCAGTGATAGATTTTTTTGCAGGATTCTGTAATGGCGTCTGATTCTCTTTCACAGATTGTAACTGAAAAGCTTGACAAGAACAACTTCCAAGCATGGAAGTTTAGAATGACGAATTTCCTTATGGGAAAAGAATATTGGGAATTTGTTGCAGGAAATGAAGAAGAACCAGTTCTTCCTGATGTTCCCAATCAACAGCAAATGCAGGCATTCAAAGCATGGCATGAGAGAGCCAGGAAAGTTATGTACTGGCTGTCTATCAGCATTTCAGACTCTATGATTGTGCATATTCAGGATGCAAGTACGCCAAAGGAGGCATGGGATATTTTGTCAAAAATGTATAGCACAAATACGCAAGCCAGGAAAATGCAGCTCAAGCAAGAGTTGCACAATGTGCAAAGAGAAAATATGAGCATCAACGACTACCATATGAAGGTGAAGAAGATTGCAGATGCACTTGCTTCCATTGGGTCACCAGTGGAAGATGATGATTTAGTTTCTGTGACCTTGAATGGTCTATGAAAGGATTATGCATAGTTTCGGACATCCATTTCCGTCCGTGAAAGATTTCCTGATTTTGAGGAGTTGATTGCTCTTCTAATTTCTGAGGAGCAGAGAAATGGTGGTGCATCTTCTTCAGGAGGAACTTCAAAAGAAGCTGTCTTCTACTCAAATGTTGGAAGAGGTAGAGGCAGAGGTAGAGGAGGCCGATTTGGAGGCCGTGGTAGAAATCAGAATATGCAGCAAACTCAAGAAAACCAGTCCTATGGAGGAGGACGTGGTAACTCTAGAGGCAGGGGGAGCCAAAGAGGTCGTGGTGGATGGCAAAGAGGTCAAAATGCAAACAGTAATGTTGAATGCTACTACTGTGGTAAAATGGGACATATGGCTAAAGACTGCTACAAAAAGCAGAATGACATCATGAATGGAAAACTGCAACAAGGAAATTATGCATCTTCTAGTAGACAGGGTGATGACAGAAATGAGCATTTGTTTATGGTGCAGTACATGAACAATTCTGTGACAAGTGCAGAAGAAAGCAACGATGTATGGTATGTTGACTCAGGTGCGTCAAACCACATGACAGGTCATGCAGAATGGATGGAGGATGCAAAGAAAATGGAAAAACCAGGATTTGTGGAGACTGGTGATGATACTGCACATCCGATTGTGCAAATTGGGAAAATTCCTTTGTCTATGCAGGATGGGAAAAAGAAATACCTGTCTGATGTATTTCATGTCCCGAATATCACCAAGAATCTGGTTTCTGTTGGTCAAATGGTTGAGCAGGGCTTGCAGGTCAGATTTAATCCTCATGGATGCTTTGTTGAGGATATGAAAAATAAAGGTCGCTTGATAGCAAAAGGAAAGAAGAAGGGCAGAATGTTTACATTGGATGCAGACATGCCTGAATTGAGTGCAGCAATGTTTGCACATGGGACCGGTGTAGTTGCAGATATTGATATCTGGCATAAACGCATTGGTCATGTTAATGTACAACGACTTTCAGGCCCAAAACATTGTTGCAGGATTGCCTAGATTCAAGGTTGCAGAAATGCATAAGGTATGTGAAGCCTGTCAGTTTGGAAAACAGGCAAGGAAACCATTTCCTAGACATGTTCAAGAGAGTAAGAAGCCATTGGAATTAATCCACTCTGATGTGTGGACTACTAAAGCTGCATCTCTTGGAGGCTGTCATTATTTTGTCACTTTTATTGATGACTATAGCAGAAAAGTTTGGGTGTATTTTATGAAAAAGAAAAGTGAAGTTTTTGGGCATTTCAAAACTCTTAAAGCTATGGTTGAAAATGAAACAGGTCTGCAAATAAAATGCCTAAGGTCAGATGGAGGGGGAGAGTACCTCTCAAATGAGTTTGCAAGGTTCTTGCAGGAGCATGGCATAAAGCAGCAATATTCATGCAGTCATACCCCACAGCAAAATGGAATTGCAGAAAGAAAAAACAGACATATTGGAGAGGTGTCTCGTGCCATGCTTAATGAAAAAGACCTGCCAGATTTTTTTTGGGCTGAAGCAGTTGCTACAGCAGTCTACATAATGAACAGGACTCCCACTGCAGCAATACATGGAATGACTCCAGAGGAGAGGTATACTGGTAGGAAACCAGATATTTCTCATTTGAAAATTTTTGGTTGCATTGCCTATGTACATGTGCCAGATGAGCTGAGATCCAAGTTGGATCCAAAAGCTGAGAAGTGCATCTTTATTGGTTACTCTCTGCAGCAAAAAGGGTATAGATGCTATAACCCTTCTACTCGTAAGTTTACAGTGAGCAAAGATGTTGTTTTTGATGAGATGAGTAGCTGGTATAAACCAGTAAATGTGATTGATGATGTAGATGCACAAAATGGTAATGCTGCACAGAATTCACAGCAGCAGTCACAAAATATTAGTAGACCTGGAGCGTCCTCTAGCAGTGGTTCACATTCTTCACCTTGGACAAGCAGATTGAGATCAGGAGAATCTTCTCAAAGTAATGCAGATAGTGGTATGCAGGTATCACGAAAAGGAAAAGAGAAGGTTGATCAGCCCATGTTTGATGTGAATGCAGGTCACTCTTATGTGGATGGTGAATCCAGTGGGTCAGAACAGAGCATTGATGATGAGTTGGGTATTCCTTCTATTGTTACACCTGGAGTAAGGAAGACCAGGGATGTTTTGAGAGCACCTGGGAGTGAACCCACTTTGCGCAGGTCTACCAGAGTTAGGTATCCTGTGGATAGGCTGAAATATGATGGATTTACAGCCATTCACTATGCATATATGGTCAAGGTGATACAGGAACCAGAACCCACTTCTTTTGAGCAAGCCATGGGAAAAGAAAAATGGGAGAAAGCCATGGATGAAGAAATGGATGCCTTGGAAGCAAACGCTACATGGGAATTGGTACCTTTGCCTAAAGGTAAGAATGCAATTGGCTGTAAGTGGGTTTATAAGGTGAAGCACAATGCTGATGGTTCTGTGAACAGATACAAGGCAAGATTAGTAGTCAAGGGGTATGCACAAACATATGGCATTGACTATGAAGAAACATTCAGTCCGGTTGCAAGGATGGCAACCGTAAGAGCAGTCATTGCTATGGCTGCATCAAAGGGATGGTCTTTACATCAGATGGATGTAAAGAATGCCTTCTTGCATGGTGATTTGCAAGAAGAGGTCTATATGGAGCAGCCACCAGGTTATGTGCATGCTGTTCATCCTGAGTTTGTTTGCAGGTTGAAGAAAGCATTGTATGGCTTGAAGCAAGCACCTAGAGCATGGTCTGACAAGATAGGACAGTATCTTGTCACTATTGGCTTTCAGATTTCCAAGGCAGATTTCTCACTTTATGTGAGAAAAACAGAGAAAGGTATTATGCTACTTGTCATTTATGTTGATGATTTGATTATGACAGGTGACAGTGATGAAGATATCCTTCATGTAAAAATGCTATTGAAGCAGAAGTTTGAGATGAAGGATTTGGGAGAGCTGCGTTATTTCTTGGGCATTGAGGTGATTAGATCACCAAGTGGGATACAGCTCTTGCAGAGGCAGTATGGATTGGACATGCTGTCCAAATATGGGATGACAGGCTGTAAGCCTATTTCAGTTCCTTTGGAGCAGAATGTGAAGCTGAGCACAGATGCGGGTGAGCTTCTAGAAGAACCTACTATGTACAGACGCATAGTAGAAAGTTTGATTTATATGACTATTACCAGGGCATATTTGAGCTATGCTGTTGGATTGGTAAGTCAGTTTATGCAGGCTCCAAGGAAACCGCATTTGGATGCGGCTAGACGCATACTCAGGTATGTGAAGTCCACATTGCAGTATGGACTATTTTATGAGACTGGGGTTCAGATACAGCTGCATGGATACACTGATGCTGATTGGGCTGGTAGTATTTCTGATAGACGATCTACTAGTGGATATGTGTTCTCTTTTGGGAGTGCTGCAGTCACTTGGAGCAGCAAGAAACAGCCTACAGTTGCCTTGTCGAGCACAGAGGCTGAGTACAGGGGTGCAGCAATGGCTGCATGTGAGGTAGCTTGGTTGCATAAGCTACTTTATGATATGCATTAGTCTACAGATGGGCCAGTTGTCATTTATTGTGACAACATGAGTAGTATACACTTGGCAAATAACCCAGTCTATCATGCTAGAACAAAGCACATTGAGGTGCATTATCACTATGTGCGAGAGAGGGTTTTACTAGGTCTTATTGATCTAGTTTATGTCAGCACAGAGGATCAGGTAGCTGACATATTCACGAAGGCATTGGGCGCAGAGAAGCTGCGCAAGTTCAGAGACCTGCTTGGTGTGCAGGAATTGGGATTGAGCTCGAGGGGGAGTGTTGAGATATCGAGCTCCACTCGTGATACGCCAGGGTGACCGTTGTGTATTTATGTCACGGACTTGTCAGTTGCAGACGCGGTTGGTACACCGCCCATGAATAATAGCTACATGATAGCTATCCTTATCTACTCTAGTTCGTGGCTCAGTTAGTATGCCACTTTAGTTAGTTGAGTTTGGTTTGAGACCCATATATAGGGTTCTTCTATTTCTTTGTACAAGAGTTCTTTTGGCTTACACAACTAAGAAGAGGAAAACTGTTTTCAGCCTCCACCCTTGTGTGTATTCCCCCATTGTGCAAGCAAGAAAGATACAAGTGAGACTCCTTCCTTCTCTCCCACAATCTTGACACTTGTTGGCATGGTGCATCATCATCATCTTTTCTTGGCAAAGGTGGTTGAGGACGACAAGAGCCACTGCTGAAAGACGGTTTGGTCTTCTTAATCCATTTCTTATAAAGATTTTGCATATGAGAAGATCCATTTACCAGACCAAACGGTACCATCGCCATTCTGTCCCACAGCATGAGCTCGTCTGTTTCTGATGCTTCTGGCACTTCTTCTTCATATATAACCTCTTCGGGTGGGATAGACTCTTCCATCTCGCTTTCATAACCGTCTTCTTCCATATCATCTCCATCCTCTTCTGTCTCTGTCTTTGTCTCTGACTCTGTCTCTGGCTCTGTAGGAGCTCTGTAAGAGAAGAACAGGTTCTCTGATTCATCTTCTGCCTCTGTCTCTGGCTCTGCTATGGCCATGTAAAAGGGAGAGCAGTACATCCATGCTTCTATCTCACTGTCAGAAGTGATTTCGGAAATCATTCCTGGTTCAGGCAGGAAGTATTCACCCATTGACATGGACTTTGCATCGTTTGGGAGTCGACTTACAATATCCACTGTTAAGGAACGTGCCACTGTTTTCTTGGAAAGGATCTATTTGACAACATCTTCGTCTGCGGATGTTCCATCTGTAGCCTCATTTGGGGAATCAGAAGATAATTCCAAGGAGGTGGATCCATGCCCTTGTTGAGCACCATATAGCTTCAGCACCACTTTATTAGGTCCTCTACCCAAGGTCAAGGTTTCTTTGAACCAATCCATCCTTGCTTTGGCTTCAAAAAGCCATGGTCTGCCCAGTAACAGAGGGTAGGATGTACCAGAAAGAGTTTGGCTTCACCACCAGATAGGTTAGCCAATAATCTTTTCCAGCCACAATAGTCTTCACATATGGGAGAATGCCCAAAGGCTTGATTCTACTCTGATCCGCCAGTCTGATGAGCCATTGGGTTGGTTGCACCCCTTGTAGGCCGAGATCCTTCATTGTCACATCCGTCATAATGTTCACTGATGAACCTCCATCAATCAGCGCATTTGCAATGAAGCAGCATTCTATCCACACGCCAGTCTCTGGGGTACCAAGATCTAGGAAGGCGTTAGCCACGTCCACTTCTTTTACAGGCTCTGGAGCTTTGTTGGACTTTGTTGCTATTGAGGGAGCAATCCTTAAGCCACATCTTCTTGTCAGTATACTTTTGAACCTTTTTCGGCAACTGGGAGACAGCATCAATAATTGTCGGAATGTGAGGTTTGGTTTAAAGGTATCTAGATCTCTGACCAGATCGTATTCCTTAATAGAATCCACTGGCTTCTATAAACGGTTAGGGAATGGGGCAACACCCATTTTCATTTTCCTTTTTTCTTCCAACAGGGACATCATGGGAACTTCTTCTGCCACTTGTGGCACTTCCTCCTCTTCTATCTCCTGGACCTCTGGTCCTGTCTCTGGAACTATCTCTGTGACTCTCTGTGGCACTGTGGTTCTCTGTATGGCACTGTCAGGCTCTGTTCTGTTCTGTTCTTCTGGTGGAAGATTGAACTTCACTGTTCTGGTAGGAGGATTATTTTCTTTCTGGATAGGTGGTTCCTTCTTCCTTGCATGCGTGATGGTAGCAACTTTCAATTCCACTAAATTGGAGGTAGGCTCTTGGGCCTTGGCCGGACTATCAGTAGCACTGTTTTTCACTGGGGCTGGGCTTGGACAGTCTTTTGCAGTGTGGCCTTCTCCTTTGCATCGACTGCATAAGGGCTTGTAATCTACTGACCTTCTCGGATTTGGACAATTTGGTGAAATGTGTCCCTTTTCTCCGCATCTGTAACACTCCACTTCTGATCTCTGACCACCGCCAGACTGTCTTCCTCTATAACTTTGAGAGGGAAACCTCCTGGGTCTGAAATTAGGACCAAACTCTCTAGAGTTTCCTAGCCTTTTGCTCATGGTTATAGGCAATCATGCTTTCTAGCGCCCTTCTGATCGCCTTTCTTTCCTCTTCTGGGGTTGCTACCACTTCCTCTACTGGCCTACCCTGAACTACCGTCCTAGCCAACAAGTCATACTCATTGACTAACTCCTGCACTATGACTGGGAATTCTCCCAAGTCCAGTTGCGGTCCTCTCCTTGTCCGCCTTGTGATCTTGACATTGCTCCCACTTCCAGCTCCACAAGGTTGTCCATCAACTTGAGTAACTCCGGCAGTGTTCGATCCTCTATGTTGTTGCCTTCCGGATCTTTGTGTCCTCTTAGGGTGATTGAGGAGGGGTATTGAGAATTAGGAAATCACACCCAGTGTAGCCCCTTTGTATGGAGCAGTTGGGCTAAGGATATGTAGGCTTGCTCAATCCCATAAGCACAATGGTGAAAAGTGCTACCTATCCTAAGCTATAAAGCATTGCACTTGCCTATCATTTGAATGGAAACTCATTGTACTTTTTCCCTTCAGTCATCATAGTCAATGTCAAGATTGTGTGTATGCGTCCAAGCTTCCATCTTGGAGCCTAATTCACTTGAGTAACAGTCATGTATAATTCACTTGAGTATCATTATCTCTAGTCAATATAATCATGAGTCTTCTCTTTCTCTTCCATCCACCATAGCCATGCTCTAGATCCATGCTTCTCAATAGGGTGGAGTCAAACTAATTCATTGACAAGACCTTAGATTAATTGTCTTGTGATTCCAAGGGATTATTAGACTCCTATACAATTTTATCAAATTTATTTGAAATTTGCCCAAATCTATCATCAATCTATTGATCTTTCAGTTAGATTAAATACTCATTTTTCTTGGTATTTAGCATACATGCATCGTCATTCTCATAATGATCAAAAGACAATACCAAAGTTGTGATTTAATGTCAACGTGGATATCAATCTCTATCAATTGGATATCTTGTGTTTCCATGCTCTTTGTCTTCCAAGCAGATATCTTGTCCTTGTGAAGAGGATGTGCTATTTGCAATTCTTTCAAAACCCTCCCAAGATATTTTTGGATGAATCCCTTTCCATGGATAGATTTAGAAATCATCATGCCAACATCTTCATTGATGGTTTCTTTTTAGATGTAATTGGTAGCTGAGCTTTAATGGAATCTCATTTCATTCTCCCTTATTGAGGTGTCATTAAATATCTATGTGTTATGTGTTTGTGTGTGGGTGTGTTTGATTTGTGTTATTTTGGAGACATGGTTCAAGAAAGTTGAAAATATTTGAAGATGATGAACTATTGATATGGCTCAAGTTTTGAAGACTTGTGAAGGAATGAGAGAACCTCTTATAACCTTCACTAGTTTGTTTGGTTATATTTTGTAATCTAGGAATTAGTTCATGCTTCAAGGTGTTTTCCTTTCGTCAATCTTTTTTATAGATCCAGGTTATTTTGGAGCTTTATGGGGTCACGGTTGGTTCATGGATACTAAATTGATCGATGTTTGAGATAGCAGTGTTGAGCTCGTTTTTGGGCTTAGTATTCTTCCTTTTTCTAACGTCATGAGGACGCTTCCTGATCAAGTGTGGAGATATATTGAGGGTTGAATTGACTTATTTTTTGGGACTGATTTTTGCTATTTTTATGAATTGAATGGTTAATTTTGTGATGGAATGAATGGTCTCTGTTTAGTTTGGAAGTTTTTTAGAGTGTTTTGGATTAGATTGAGTAGGTTTAAGAAGCTCATGATGGTTTTGGTTGAGTTTTGATATTCTAATGTATTCTGTGAATTATCTGTTTGGTTCTAATAGAGTTTGTTTTGTCTCTCATTTGATCTATTTTTTTTTGTTTGAGAGGTTATGATTGTGAATGAATGAGTAAGGAATGATTGAGAGTGTGTTGAAAGGTTTTGGATGGATTGAAGTGGTTTTGTTTTGAGCTATATGGTTTTTATGCCTTCTCTTGACCTTCTGTAGTGCTCCATTGAGCTTTTATACATGGTTTGTAAGCCTCTCTTTGCTTTTGTATGCATTCTAATGGATAGATGATTAGCTTGGGGATGTTTTTAAATCTTGGAAGAGGAAGAATACAAGCTCAAAATAGCTCGAAGAAGTTATTTATGAAGACTTGAAGTGAAGACTGAAGTGACAGTAACATTTATAAGCTTCCAAGGGTCACTGTAGTGCCTCTGGTGCCTCTTCATATTAGGCATATGACTTGGGAGGGGTATCCATGACAAAAGAGGATTATTGAGAGTCATTCTTTGTTATTCTCATGTATTATTGAGAGAGAGCTTGATGGGGTTGAGGTTAGTTCAGATACTAATTGATCGATGTTCTAGATAGAAGTGTTGAGCTGGTTTTTGGGCTTAGTATTCTTTCTTTTTCCAAGGTTGTGAGAATGCTTTCTGATTAAGTGTGGAGACATATTAAGGGCTTAATTGACTTGTTTTTTTGGGCCAATTTTTGTTATTTTTCTAAGCTAAATGGTTGATTTTGTGATGTAATAATTAGTTTTTATTAAGTTTGGAAGTGTTTTGGATTGGATTGAGTAGGTTTGAGAAGCTCATGATGGTTTTTAGTTGAGATATGATGTTTTGATAGGTTCTTTGATGTGTTTATTAGGTTTTAATAGGGTCTACTTTGCCTCTATTTTGATATGTTTTCTTTTTGTTTGAGAGGTTATGATTGTGAATGAGTATTTTGAAGAACTATTGAGAGTGTATTGAAAAGTTTTGGATGGTTTGAATGGGTTTTGGTTTAAGGTATATGGTTTGTATGCCTTCTCTTGACTTTTTATAGTGTTTTGTAGAGCTTATGTATGTGGTCTGTAAGCCTATGTTTGCTTCTGTATGTATCATGATGGATAGATGCTTAGCTTGGGGAATATTTTCTAATCTTGGAAGAGGAAGAATATAAGCTCAAAATATCTCAAAGAAGTAGAAGAAGTAGTTGTTGAAGACTTGAATTGAAGACTGAAATGACAGTGACATTGATGAGCTTTTAAGGGACACTGTAGTGGCTCTAGTGACTCTTCATATTAGATATACCTCTTGAGAGGGGTATCCATGACCAAGAGAGGATTATTGAGAGTTTTTCATTGTTATTTCAATATAATATTGAGAGAGATCATATGTGAGAGAGACAGTGTATGAGAGATAGCCAATTTTCTATGAAAAAACATTATATCTACATGAGAGAAAGACTATGAAGATGATGAAATATGAATATTATCTGATGAATTCCATTCAAAGTTGATCATTCCTTTGTGTTATTCTAGTTTTTTTAATGGTTTCTATGAAGAATATGAGAAATATATGTTGAACATTTATTGTGATAAATCTGTGGGAGAGTTAGTATATGATGTTGCATGAAGATTTGTGAAGATTTGTATTCTTTTTCTTATTGTGATTGATTAAAGTACAAATAACATGCTTGTTGGTATGACAATATAGATTTTCTTGCAGTAGTTTCTTCATTTTCTTGGTGTTTCTTTCGGGGTTGCATAAAGCCAACAAGCCAAGACTCAAAGAAATGTCACAATCCCCAACTCTCTTGGAACCCCAAAAGGAACACCAAGGAAAAGGGGATTCTACTGCAATAAAATCTATCTTGTAACATCAACAAGCTTTTATTTCATTCATTTGATGACCAAAACAAAGAAAACAACAAATCTTCACGCAGCATCATAGTCGATATCCCCCACGGATTTGATAGAATCAACCATAATCTTCAACATCTTCATAAAATCCATCAATATAACAAGGAACATAAAAGAATACACCATTTTTTGAATGGAAATCAATCACATAGTATTCATCTTCAATGTCTTCATAGTTTTCTCTCTCAATCTCTCATATACAGTTACACTGTTTTGATAGAATTCGACTATCTCTGACTCTCTCTCTTTCTCTCTCTCTCTCTCTCTCTCTCTCTCAATAGTACATCATCTCCTCACTAAAATACTCTAATAATGACTCTCAATACTCCTTCTTAGGTCATGGATACACCTCCCAAGAGGTATGTCTGATATGAAGAGGCACCAGAGCCACTACAATGTCTCTTCACAGCTCACTACTGTCACTGTCACTCAGTCTTCTCTTCACTCTTCAGCTGCTGCTTCTTCCATTTGTTTTAGCTCTTTCGAACTTAGATTCATCCTTTCCAAAAGTTAGAAAATTTTTCCAAAGTCACACATACATTCTACAGAACACTTACAGAAGATCTACGGAACAATACAGAACAGGACCAGAGCAGATATAGAACAGAGACAAAGAAGAGACAAAGGGTTTTACAGAAGGGTTTTACAGAAGGTCATCAGAGAACATCAAATCCTCATAAATCATACTAAAACCATTCCAAACTATCAAAAAATATTCTATAAGCTTTCAAAATATTTCAATCTTCATCAATCATTAATCCATGCTTCATACAGAAGAAAATCAGAACAAAACAGAAGCTATACAGAACCAATCAGAACCTCAACAGAACCTATCAAAACATCATAGAGCTTGATATTTCTACTAAAAATCATCATGAGCTTCCAAAAAATAATCAATATCATCCAAAACACTCTCAAATACTTCCATTAACAATCATACATCACTCTAAACCCACTAAAAATCAATCGTTCAGATCTCAAAAATAACAAAAATCAGTCAAAAATTTAGTCTTTTTTCACTCTCAACATATCCCCACACTTATAAAGGAATCGTCCTCGCGACCTAAGGAAAAGAAGAATATAAGTTCATTAAAGAGCTTAATTTTGTGATATTCTTCAGTATCTTCAATAATCACTCCAAACCACGACCCCAACTTATCACCTGTATTTCTAGAAAAAATACTTCTAAAGGAAAACTTCGTTATTCATTAACACATCTGATAAACAATTGAAAATTCATAATAAATTTGTAAAGGATATAAGAGGTTTCTTCTCCATCATCTCCAACTATCCAACCAACATCACTACCACTGCAATTTTCCAAAAATGTATCTCTTGAAAGCAAATCGAATAGGCAACCACCAAGATCTCATCACATAAGATTAACCCACAACACAAATACTAAAGACAAAACAACCATATGAATGACACCTCCAAAAAGAGAGATAGATATCATTAAGAATCATCCAAAATACATTGCAAAGGCATCAATTAAGGTGATCCCTTTTGAAGGCTTGGTGATTTCGAAAATGATCCATGGAGAAGGACTCATCCACAAATGTCTTTGGAGGATTTTGAAAGAACTGAAGGCAGCACATCATTTCTAGAAAAACAAGGTATCTGCTAGGTAGACATAGGGCATGAAAATATAGGACATCCAACTGTTGGGAATCAATGTTCACATTGACATTCATACAAAGCTTTGGAATGGCCTTTTGATCGTTATGGGAATGCCTATGCATATATGCTAGATACCAAGCAAAATGGGATGTCAATCTCACTGAAGGATCTAGAGATTGTGAATATTGGTGAGAAAAATGGAGGTAATTCTGGTATGCTTGACTAGCAGTTGTCCAGTCCCCTGGAATCAATGGCCAGTCAATCTGTGGTCCCATGAGAGAATCAATTGAGCTCCATCCTCTTCTTCTCGGAATATGCTGATCAAATCCTTTGTACCCACTAACCAACCAAGGGGGTTGAGAAATAGAACTGGCACGAGATGGAAGTGGAATAAGTAAAAGAGGATGAAGAGATGGGTAGGTAAAATCATAAAAGGAGGAATAAGCTAAAGAAGGAGTGGCTGAAAATTTAAGTGAATCAGTTAGGAAAGGTGTGAATTGATAAGCAGGAAAAGTACAAGGTATATGGATAGATGGAGAAGGGCATAGCGAAGAAGGGAAAAAGACTCGATCTTCAATGAAAGAACAATAGGTAAATATAGGAATTTGAGGAAAACCATGAGGGTGGAAAAGGAGAGGTAAGATAGCTACTGAGTTGGATTGATAAAGGGAGAGATAAGCATCATAGCGATGGGCCATTTGTTGGTAATACAATAGGCTAGGAATAGAGGGACCTAAAACAGATTGTCTTTGGTAGGCATCAAAGAGGATGAGTTAAATGGATGGTTCTTGGAAAGATAAGCTAGGAGATCCACCCTCAATCTGCATATAAGTAGAAGATGTATTCTGACGTTGACTCAGGACCACAGAATCAATCATTGAATGCCATGAAGTGTCAGGGCAAGTAGCCACTTTAGAAGAATAACACTGGAACATGTCATCTATCCTCAACTCCAAATAGTTGACATATAAGGTAGCTTGCAAGACCACATCCCCCACATACCAAGCCAAATCTACATCATCTGAAATCAGTAGATCACCTCGTAGATACATGTAAGACAGCAACATGGTATCCGTCGTCACAGAATCATCAAAGACCATACAGACAACTTCTGTCAGCAAATCAGAAGACCAAGCCCCACTCCACCCATCCTCTGGAAGAGGGAGATCCATCATTGAAAGCTTCATATAGAAGGCCAACTTTCGTAACTGATAGTGGACAAATAAAGAATGGTCCGAAGGAACATACTCCTGAAAGTGCTCAAATGTAGACCATAACAAATCCATCTTGGATTGCAATCTTTCCACTTTATCTTGAAACAACGGACATAATGTGGCCTGTCTCTGGAGAACTGCCAAGTCCTGTGGAGTGATAGAAGGAATCATAGGAACATTGGGACTTGGAGGAATGGACCCTGACTATGTTAGTTGGTCCTGCAACTACTTAATCTATGAAGCTTGCGATTCCAATGTATTATGAGTAATCTGCAAAGCTGACAGTTTCGTATCTAAAAGAGTCTGAAACTCTTGAGCTTCTTTGGACATTTTCTCTTTCTCCTCTGAAACTTTAGTGACCTTTGAGACTGAGCTTCTGTTAACTGAATTTTCAAAGAAGATATTTCTTCTCTCTGGGTCTCAATCATTTGTGTCTGTTGCTCTATCTGCTTAAACAGCTTGGCAAGAGTGTCTTTAGCAGAGGCTAACTCTGTAGTTGCCTTATGCAACTGGTCTCTGGATTGCATCAATTCTTCATAGAAAGAAGCATATAACTGTTGAACACATGGTGTCTCACTGAGAGTTCAATAGAACTCTGGATGTCATTACAAAGGAAAGGAATAGCATCCCCAGACACTAAACTGTTTAGTGAAGGAACTGATATGTCCAAAGAATTCTCTTGATGTGCCCTGAATAAATTGTTACATGTGAGGTAGGCCAAGAGGTCACTGCCGCCAGAGGTAGCAGGAACTGTGATTGAAGGAATGACTGAGGGAGTTTTATCTGCCACACGCTTCAAGCGCTTCCGCTGAATGACCAACAGAGGAGGGGAATCAAGATCCTCTATGTGAATAGGTTCTGAATCCTTTGAAGGTGGAGGGGGAGGAACTGGATCAGATGGAAAAGGTGGTAGCACACCCTTCTTAAGGCCTGAATATGTCAAGAAAGCATATCAATATAAACCATAAGTGACATTTGTGACATTCTCTCTAGTCGCTTTGACACAATGTTGGTCCATCTTCGTAAGCAGGTAAGTACTCCAATCAATGGCAACCCCTTTTAACACCATCCTGGAAGCTGTGAAGAGTTCTTTGGACAAATAATGAGATGGTGTTTTGATAGGCATAAACTTGTCTTGGAGAAATTGGCAGACTAACTTCCAAAGAGGATCAGTGATCATGGAAAAAGACACTCCTAAAGTGTTAATCACCTTCTTGACATCCAGAATCTCTTTGGTCTGCATCTGTAACAGCTTGAGAATCTCATCATTGGAGAATAATTGTCTGGCTGTAACAAAGGGTTCTCCTTTGTAAGAAAGAGACAAAGCCTTCCCTAACCCTCTAGGTGTCAATACCATGGAAGCACCATGAACCAGGCCCAATTTCTTACTGTATGATGCAAGAAACTCATCACACAGGGATGGATTGTCTGGAATCAATGAGAGTGAAGCAGCCACAAAAGTTGCAAGGCCTGCTTTTGCGATAGACTCAAAAGCCAGTAGGGAAGAATAATCCCTATTGATCAACGGGACATACTGGATAAGGAGGAGGAGCGTGAGGCACCATTCAGATGGAAAACACACACACCACAAACACAGACAACCACAAAGAATGCCTGCAAAACAACCAAATAGTGATAAAAAAGAAATCAATCAAAAGAAGTGCACACATAGACGTAACTAACCAATGGACCACCCCAAACAACCCACATCCTAGAAAAAATTCAGCATGACCTCTACACAAATGCGATCGAAAGCTTCATGCAATGCAACAAACAGGCACCCAAGACCCCATATCAGGCAAAAAAAAGAGAAAAAACTACAAACCGCACCCATAATCATATCACACAAGCAAACCATAATACCTTAAAAACCTAATCAGGACCTAACCATAACTTTGACAAACAATATCAGCTTAAAGGACTATATGTGCCCATCCCATGAAGCGTGTTTATTAAAAATGAGAAATAGTGCAGTGAGGGGAAATGATTTTAATGAAGGGTTCATTTTAAGAAATTATTAACAATGGGTGAAATTTTATTAAGTTATCAACCTTAATAAGAAAACGGCGGTTCATTCCTAAAATTTTAATTACAAATTATTAAGGTGAAGCGGTGCTACTGCGATACCCAAACTGGGGTCTCTAAATGCATATTCATTAATTAGAAATTAATGGTGATGTGGAGCACCTTTTTGCCAACACGTGCTTTTTTGTGACGGCTGGGTTCATTTTTATTAAAAATTAAAGTGCCTCTGAAGCACTCTTCTTTTTCAGCGTGTGCATTTTTGTGACGGCTGATTGAGTTTTAAATTATTAGAAAAATATGTGTTTAGCGTGAGCGCGCGTGAAAAAGTGGGTGAATAAAGTTCATTTTAACAATTTACTGTGGTTAAGGGATGATCAAAATAAATAAAGCTCAAAAAATAAATACCCGGTAGGGGTGTGTATGCAAGAGATTGAAGGCGCACTGAGTAGTCCCAAATGCAAGGAATCTAGTCAAAAAAGCAAAAACCACTAACCAAGCTATGTGTGAATCAGCTGATTATGACTACGTGTGAACGGCTAACTGCAACACCCCACTGCACGAACAAGTCGGAGGCGCGTCCTCGCGTGTGAACGCCTGCGAGCCACACTTGTACACACACACACACACCGAGAGCGGTTGCACGACATTGGAACAAGGGAGGGAGAGGGGTGTTGTTGGCGGGTGGAGAGGGTGGTAGGTGGAAAGAGGGGCTATGAGGGGAAGAAGTGGGAAGGGGTGGGAAAGGGGTTTGGGTAGGTGTAACTGGGGGTGGGTTAGCCAAATTTGGTGAGGGATCAATTTGGTGGGGGGGCCAAATCTGGAGGGGAGTCCAAAACAAAGAGGTGGACGGACAGGAGGGTGGGGTGCCCAAGGGAAGGGTGGCGAGGAGGAGGAGTAAGGCGACAGAGGCGAGGCTGGGAGGAGGAATAAGGCGGTAAAGGCGAGGTGGGGAGGAGGAATAAGGCGGTGGGGGCGGGCGAAGGGTGGAGAGAGGGAGGCTGCGAGTGGCGGCGTTGTGGTGTGAGGTGCGAGGCAAGGGGAAGGAGGTTGGGGCAGAGGAGACGGGGGAGAAAGGCGAGGCTGCCACAGGAGTAGGGCGGAGACAATGTAGAGGGAGGAAGACGGGGGGTTTGTCGAGGCCGTAGCGAGGACGAGAAAGAAGTCGGAGGGGTGGGCGAAGGGTGTGGAGGGAGGAGAAGGTGGTGGGAGGATGCGAGGAGGGTGGAGGAGGAGGGTGGGGGGAGGAGGTGCCAAGGCGAGGGAGAGGCGCATGGAGGGAGGGTGGAAGGAGGCGCAGGGAGGGAGAGTCGCAGGGAAGGCTGGCGAGCCGCAAGAGAAGGCGAGATTTTGTTAATGTGGTTGGTGTTTGTTTCTGTGTTGTTTTGGTTTTGTTGTTTGTTTGTTTTTTTTAATAACAAAAAATTGTTATGATGGGTAAAAAGAAGTGCACCACCATCTCGCACGCAGGCATGGGGCGGGGGTAAAAAATTTTGCATCAGTGGGACCAGATGGGATGGGGACAGTGACACGCGAGGCGGCGAGGTCACGGGGGCGTCCCGAGGTGCATAAAACCAAAAACGGGTGCGTTCACGTGTGACACGAGAAACGCGGCCACACGGCAAAAAGGAAGAAAAATTAATAAAACTCAAACCGCACGTCGGATCGAAAAACCGTAAAAAGGAAAAATGTGCCGAGAGAAGAGGAGAAGATGATAGAAAAATGTGACATGGGTTCCGGGGAAAAATCAAGGTGTTCACATGGGAAAAATGCAAAAAATAGACTTGAAAACACATACGTGTATTAATGCCGAAAAATCCGCGGGTCGGAACGAAGTGCAAAAAGAAGGAAAAATGTGCAAAATAATGTTTCCAACAATCTTATCATGGCAAAACACAGTTCTGATTGAGATAGGACGTGTTCACATGGGAAAAACTCAAAAAACAGACCCGAAATTGGACTCGAAAATTAATATGAGTAAAACTAATTGCCGAAACGAAGTACGATAAACTGGAAAAATGTTCGGGAGAAGGGGATTCACAAGACTGGTGTATCAAACTCAATTTGGGGGGATTAGGAGGGGTTCACATGGAAAAAATGTGAAAAATACGCACAAAAGGTCCCGAAAACCTGCAAAAGTTAATAGCGGACCAACCGTGCATCGGAATGATAGGGTGTAAAAAGGAAAAATGTCAAGAGGAATGGGTAGGGTAGGGCTAGTACATCAGATCAAGGTTCCAAATCAATAAAAGCACGTTCACATGGAAAGCCGTCTAATTTACGGGGATTGCTTCAAAAATTAATAACTCAAGAATCGTCTGTCGGAACAAGGGTTGGTAGAAAGGAAAAATGGGCAATTCAAAGGGATGAACAAGACTATAAGGTTGGATAATAGTTTCAGTGAGCCGAGGATGCGTTCACATGGAAAAATTGCAAAACAAAGGATAAGGAAAAACGGTCAAGGAACAGCTCCAAGGACAGAGTGAAATAGAACGGAGGAGTGGGGAAGGGACCCCATCAGGGTAAAATGAAGTCATGGCATAGATGCATGATCATAGCAGGGTACAGGCATGGGGGGATGCAACATAGACGCGCAGGGACGCGTCCCCACACTTAAAACCTTAGCAAGAAGGGTAAACCGAACATTAAGGACCTAGTACCACACATCAAACCAACCATGAATGTCCCCACACTTAAGACATGACCGTTGTTGAGAAACAGAAGGTGTAGGGTTAGAAAAACTTGGCACATATTGCCGATGAGTAATGTCAACTATCGAGGTTGCGTCTTGTATCGTTGTTCGTTGCAGGAGGTACCAAGGTGTCTTCACAGCACACATCCTTCGTGGTAGGGACCATGCGACAGCACCCAGAGAGGTAGTTGGTTGAAGGAATTGCAGGAAATTTGTCGATGACGAGGGATATTGCACTCAACTCACGATCACTCAAATGGAATTAAAGAACAATCACTCACCCCATTACTAAAATCACTCAAGGTAAGAATGATGGAAACCCAGATCTCACACCCGATTAAGGAATTAGCAAAGGGATAGTGTAGAGAGAGTATACTAGGGTACACAATTGATGGTGCATCAGTGCGTCCAACCCGTTTGGCATAGGTACAAGGAGGGAGGCCAGGGAGCCTTGCAGTGTGCAGTGTACAGAACAGAGTGACGTGTCCTGTGCTGATGGCAGAGACCCATCCCATGGGTGCAGAGAGAAATAGAAATGTACCTGACTCCAATGGTCGTAACGACCCTCAATCCTCCTCTCAATAATTGATTGAAGAAACATCAGTCTGTAACGTGTCCACTAGAATCATCTAGGACACGTCTTAGCAGTCCATCGGGAAGGATGTCTAGAAAACTCCGCCCGGCACTCCCATGGAATGTTGCGGGTTTTGCAATCTAGGTCTTCCCGCGTCTGCCACGTAGCGGAAGTATCCTGGCCGTTTCCCACTTAGGATCGACCGGAATTAGGGTTTCCCTGTTTGGTCATTAGCTAACAGCAACTAGCGTCAGACCCGAGCGAACTACTTTACGCAGGAACACCAGGTCCGAAGCGGATTCACGCTGCACTTGGTTCAAGGAGAATGGGAAACGAGAGGGATGCAAGGCTCAACCTCTCTGCCATAAGGCATAGTCCCATTCCGTTCCCCTAAAGCTGCGTAAATCGGGTAGGATGTAATTCTAGGTCATCGTTCTCATTATTAGCTTTGATGAAGATGATCATCCCGCTATTCGTCGAGTGATTTTGAGAAAAGTTCCTGGCTAACCGGGACCACCCATCCATAGGACGGAACCATGGCCCATCCTCCGCACTTTCCTCGGTTTGTTTTAGTTATGTAATTACCTAACACATTAATTTGACATTTAACAAACAGCTTCTTTAATTAGCCCTGTTAAGCACTGGTTCCTTCACGTAATCTTATCACGACATAGAAAAACAATATCAAACAACTTCTTTATTATCATATCATTATTTTATCTTTGAAATACAGAGGTTCCGCCCGTAGGCTTGTTCATAATCCGCCCGAAGGCTATCCAGTAATCCACCAGGGATCACTATTCCAAGCTTCTGCCCGTAGACTAGTATGCGGGCCTCGGGATCCAATCCCGAGTCACGTTAGCCTCTTGTGCAGGACCCGGAAGGCGAGGGATTTACGGCCAGAGCCCCCCCTGGCACCCAAGCGTCCTCCTGCTCCAAGTAGAGCTCAACGGAAAGACCTCTCGCGGCGGGTTCGGTCCACGTTCCCGGTGCGGTCAACAACCCCCTTGGTTAGGGTCAGGCAGGCAGTCGGGGGTAACTGAGCTGCCACTCCCTTCAGGCCTTCAACCTGAAGCATTTATATATCTTTCATCCTTTAGTTCCTTGAACAAACAATGCAAACAGTGCTTTCTAAACTATTACAAGCACAATCAATTCCAGTGGTTGTTTAGTTGGCAAACTGTTAAGGAGTGAATCCTTCTCTCCGAATGCATCCAGCATTCGATCCGGAATCAGTTGCAACTTGGCAAGATTCCTATTGTCTTTGGGTTAGGGTCATACCCTGTTAACCCAACTTAACCAATGCTTTAGGTTTTATTAATAGTAAATCCCGGCGACCATGTCGCTTTATTTTATTGACTAATCATTTGCGCCGAGCAATTACTTAACTTCCCTTAACTTGGCAATTTTTCCCTAATGAGGGCGATGTAACAGGATGACTACCCATCCCTTTTCAAGTTAAACTTGCGCAAGAACCTGCCAACCTCATTCCAAGAAATGGCAAAACTTTCTTACGATCAAACCACAAGGCTATGCGACGTTGCAACTAGTTGCACAAGTGTCGCCTTCATTCCAAGAGATCATTTCACCTATTGAATGGCATTTTCTGGTCACGGAATTATCTTCAGACGAGAAGCAGGGTTTAGGGTGTCTTTTTACCCGTCCCATCCCTAATTTCACTAGATCGACAACGTTTTAGTCCTAGGGTTCCAACTCAATTCGAGTTTCATCATTTTGAACGATTGGCCCTTAAGGTAGGAATCCTAGATTATTGTTTGCATTAGCATCCAATTAGCTCAACATTTTGGGAATGTGGTTAGGACTAATTAGGCTTGAAGGTTTCGACTTAACGACAATTGGAAAACTTGGCCGAATCCTTATCGTGCTAATCCCTAGTTAGTGTTTGGGGTATCTATCGTATTGACTGAACCATGCCCATACGAATCCTTTGCGGCTAGGTGATTTGGGTAATTCACTATGCTTGTCTCGCGACAAGGATGAATCCTTCCTAGAGATAATAAACTAGATCTAAAGAAGAAAAATGGTTTCGACTACCACCATACAAGTAAACATGCGACTCACTCTATCTTTTATTGGTAAAGTAAAAATACATGATAAGCTGGATACCAACTTTCTTAGGACCTACTAGGACTCACTTCAAATAATCATGACTACTACCTTGTTATCTACACTTTAGAATCCCATGCTTTGTTTAAATTCTGCAACCTTTCCCAAATGCAACACTTGATGAATCAATTTTATGCATGATGAAAGTGCAACATGCAACCCTTTCATAACTACAACATAGTTGAATGAGGTTATTGTAGAGTTAGTGTTGGTATATTCTTTCTTGCGAGCACATGCCACATGCCAATCCCTAGATTCATTTTTGATACACCACCATTACTTTTCGGATAACCTCCTACGGGTGTTAACAACTTTTCCCCAAGAACCATTACAATAAAGATTTTTCCTAAATTGCGACATATGCCTATTCTTTCCATGACTAGTCAAAAATACACTTAATAACCTCAGCCTTCTAATGATAGGCGGTAGGTGTTCTAGGCTCGTCCTTTGAAATGCATGATAAGGCAACATAATACTAAGGTCGTAAGATGGATAGACAACTCACGTTCATCATATTGAAAATATTAAATAACTCCATTTCATGTCATGGGATAATTCTAGTAATCGATCAAATAGACAATTTTTCCTCAATTTCCTTTTAATTCGGCTTGGTAAATTTGAACATGCCTAGGTGCTTTCATTTCATAACTTTATAGATGCATGATATGCACGGACCCTTTATCTATATTTTATCGAATGTACTATTAACACTACCGACGAATTAATGACAACGTAGAATGAATTTCCCTATGGAGTTAAGCGTATTTTAAAACATCTCTTCATGTGGAAATATATTTACGGAACCTGGATTTGTGGATCCGCGGTGATATCCACATGTAAGTCCGGGGAAGAACCTCCCGCAGGTGCGCCTTGCGTCTTCTTGGGAGCCATTGTAGACGTGATTACGGACTCCGCAGATTT
Organism: Lygodium microphyllum; assembly: GCF_053477565.2. Classification (NCBI taxonomy): domain Eukaryota; kingdom Viridiplantae; phylum Streptophyta; class Polypodiopsida; order Schizaeales; family Lygodiaceae; genus Lygodium; species Lygodium microphyllum. The sequence goes on along the minus strand of NC_141141.1, from coordinate 165,633,460 downwards.
CCTCTAGCCTTTACTCTTGCTCTTCGAGACAGCTAGGAGGTCGATACCTTCTCCTCGCGTAGGAATAGGAGTTTCCCGAACTCGTTTTTTTTAAAACTGAGAGGCCCGCATAGGATCAAGGCCTATGGCCTTAAACCTTAGAAGCTTCTTGAAGAAGCTTCTAAGAAGCTTCTGGACAACAGCGGCCACGTCGGGGGGGAGGGGGGGGGGGTCCCAATGATTGGGAAGGAAGTCGTGGTCAAGACGAGGATGGGCGGCGAAATGTTGGCGGTGGCCTGGCGGAATGTGGCGGCGGACTGTGGCGGCCTGGCGGACTGTCGTCACTCTCCCTTCGATCCCACCAGCACGGCGGCAGCTTTTCCCTCACACAGCACGGTCCCCCTCTCCCCTTCGTAACGGATGTTTTTATAGGCATGGGGGGGGGGAGAAGGCCTCCACCACGTGGCCCCCTTGCATGGGTTCCCCCCCTCCCATGCAGGCCACGACTTTCATATCCCATCCCCCCCACACTCCCTTTTCTCCAGTCGTGCATCGGCTGGGGAAAAAGGGATAGAAATAAAAAAAATTTGCCTTAAATATTCAAATTGCCCTTCCCAAGAGGGTGGTTTTGTGAGACTAGCGGTTTCGAACTTTCGGGTTTGATTTACCAACGCGGAGGACCCCATTTCTCGCGTGCGGGTCACACATTACACCGCCAATAATTTCAATACAAGAGATAACCTTTGCACAAGGTTTGCGTCATGTGCGGGACGTCAATATTCACGGGTGGGAATATTACACAGTCACACTCATCCCACCCTCTGTCTCACGCTCTGTGGAAAGATACAGAGGGCAGCCCATTTCTCAAACCCATTGATGTAATCCTCACTATCACTTATGCAGAGCTTGTATGCCTTGTGCGCTTTTGATGGTGCAACTGTGCATCCCGCCCCTGTGCCTGCATAGAGTGCAAGAAGGAAGGCCATGGAGCCTTATGGTGCAGTGCACAGGAACAAATCGTGCGTTGTGCATTGAGAGGCCCAACCTATGCGTGCAACACTCCATTCACACATCTCACCTCTCATTTGATTTGAAGGAAAAGATTGGTCACTCAACCCACCCTCTGTCTCACACTCACGGATAGATATAGAGGGCAGCCCATACTCACGTCCCCATCCTGTTGGGATGAAAGCTCACATCACTCAAGGGGTTGGTGATGAAGATCATGTCGGCTGTTGTTGTCATCAGGATATGGAAGACAAGGCGTACCCAGGGAGGTAGCCAACAAGCTCGTACTTCAATGATTTGTAAGAAAGGTCGTCTATTAAGAAGGAGAGACAGACTGATATTATAGAGACAGCGCACCAAGGGAGGTGGCTTCAAATTACTTGCTGGAAAGGTACTGCTGGTGAGTCAGCTATCCTGAACTACGGGGTGTTACCAACTTTTCCATAGCTAGCTTCCCGCCCAAGGGTGTTTCCACCTTTTCTTGGAACGAGGCCTGTTATGATAGGGAATTTCTTCCTTTTCTCCCATAACAATTTGTGTGTTTTTTTTTCTTTTACCGTTTTTTTTTTCGTTAAGAAAGAGAATGGTAGAAATATCATGTATCAGGACTAACCTCGCCACCGTTGCTGAATTAGACGAGAAGAGAACAAGGTCGGGTTGAGATGTATCTGCGAGGGGTTAGCAGAACGAGACCGCCTCATGAGGAGAATCATAAGGGCTATCAGAAGCATGAAGAGAAGGACAGTGCAACGCCCAAGAGGGGGAGGGTAGGTCAATTGTGATTTTCAAGATCCCTAGGGAGGGAAGTACTTCTTCAGATGATAGCCATTGATCAGGAAAGAATCATCAGAGGCATCAATGGTCTGCACCTGAACAGAGCCGTTAGGATTGACAGCAAGTACCTTGTACGGGCCCATCCACCATTGTTGAAGCTTGCCAGGAAACTTGCCAAATCTTGAATCATAGGCTAGGACAAGATCACCTTCTTGGAACTTCTTGTGCTCGATAAAACTCTCATGATAGGCCTTGCGTCGCGCTTGAGTGGTTTCCATACACTGTAGAGCCATCCGCCGTATCTCATCCAAGCATTCCAAGTGCAAGAGACGGTGTTGCAGTGACTCATCATCTCCCAAGCATTCTTTAACTACCACTCGCAAAGAGGGCGATTCCAGTTCAATAGGGAAGACGGCTTCTGTACTATACACTAGCTGGAAAGGGGTCTGTCCTGTAGCTGCCTTATGGGAGGTTCTGTATGCCCACAGACTCTGTAAGTCGATCATCCCAGTCGTGATGATGTGCAGCAATCGTTCTTGTCAGAATTGATCAGATCATCAGTTGTCCTTTAACATCTACTTTGTTCATCAGGAAGGACAGGGATTCATGATCCATGTAGAACTTGAAATGCATTGACAATGGATAGTGTCAAAACTTATCCAATGCAAACACCATTGCCATGCACTCAAGCTCTGTCACTATATAGTTCTGTTCCCTATTAGTGACCTTTTGGCTTTCATAATAAATTGGTTGATCTAATTTAGAGGGGCTCTTTTGACATAGGAGGACAACACCTAGCCCTTCAACTGATGCATCTATGTCCACATGAAACTCCTTCGTCCAGTCAAGAGGCTGCAAGATAGATGCTTGGATAGGCACTATTTTAGGGTATTAAAGGCTTCTTCACAGTCATCAGTCCAAAGGAGATCCACATCTTTCCTTAGGAGCTTGTCCAGAGGGGCTGCCTTGGTTGCAAAATGTGCAATAAATCTTTTGTAATAGCCGACATGGCCAAGAAATCCTCTCAATTGCTTGAGGTTTGTTGGTGTTGTCAAGGCGGAAATCTTCTCACAATCTTCGCAGGGTCTCTTGCAATCCCTTGTGCAGAGACAATATGGCCCAGAAGAACTCCTGATGAGACGCCAAAGACACATTTGTTGGGGTTGAGAGAAATCCCATACTCTCGGCATCTGTCAAAACATTGTTCTAGGTGTCCCCAATGCTCACAAATTAAGCTATAGACACAGAAGTCATCAAGATACACCTCAATGAAATCATAAGATGATTCTGAAAGGCAGCCATCATTACTCATTGGAAGGTGGCAGGAGCATTACAGAGCCCAAATGGCATCACTCTATAGGCATATGTCCCCCATTCTATGGTGAAGGTTGTTTTGGATTGGTCCTCTTCTGCAATTTGGACTTGGTTATATCCGCTGAATCCATCTAAGAGGGAATACAGCTCATGGCCTGCCACAGTGTCCAACAATTGGTCTGTAAAAGCGATAGGGAAATTATCATTCTTCATCTTCGAATTGACCTTTCGAAAGTCTACATATATTCGAAGTTTTCCATTCTTCTTAGGTACTACCACAATGGGTGAAACCCATTCACTGTTAGCCACGGGATAAATGAACTCGGCTTCAAGAAGTTTCAATAATTCGGCCTTCACCAGAGCAGAATAATTAGGATTCATACGCCTTTGTCTTTGCCTTATAGGTTTGGCATCAGGCTCTAGGTCAAGTGATGTTGGCATACTGTGGGATCAATCCTCTTTAGGTCTTTATACTGTGGGATCAATCCTCTAGGTCAAGTGATGTTGGCATACTGTGGGATCAATCCTCTTTAGGTCTTTATATGACCAAGAAAACACATCTAAGTTCTCCTTTAATAAGTCTTGCAAGATCACTAATTCTCCTTCTCGAAGATTGAGACCCACTTTCAAGTGATGTTTAGTACCATCAGTATCTAGGAAAGTCACTTGTCTTTCACCTTCCACTTCACGAATAAATGTCCCACAGATTGCTTCTGGATAGAGGTCTGACTCTTTCAAGGGAGTAGTGTCATCATCTGATGTTCCACTAGAACCAGTGTCCTCCTTCTGAACAAAGGACTTGTTTGTCTGTTTTGATTGCTAGAAGGATATTAGAGCTTTGTTTGCTTCTGTGTGAGTGGTGATTTCTTTTGGACTTAGGGATTTATCTTTAGAGTATGCGTCCAAGAATGTCATATAGCACAGACCTTCTAGAAGCCGAGGCTTTGATGGTTTTGGATTCTATTGGCAAGGGGAATCATCATCATCTTTTCTCTGGACTGAACAGTTAGGGCGACAAGAGCCACTCGTGAACTTAATTTTTATACCTTTAATCCATTGCTTATGCAAATTCTATATACTTTGTGGTCCATTGATCAACCCAAATGGAACCATGGTCATTCCATCCAGCACCCTGAGATCTTCGGCCTCTGAGGTCTTTGTAGGGACATCAACAAGATCAACCGCTATCAAGGGAAATTCTTCATCTGCACTCTCATAACTTACTTTATTTTCTTCCTCGTTATTTTCATCCTCTCCCTCTGGAGGCTCTGTCTCTGCTTTTGTAGAGGCTTTGTAGGAGAAAAACAGATTTTCTGCCTCTGCATCTGCTTTTTCTTCTGCTTCTGTCTCTATTTTTCTTTGTCTCTGTTCTGCATCTACTCTATCTCTATATCTATTACTATCTCTATGACTGTTTCTGTTATTGTTTCTGTGACTATCTATGTTACTGTCTCTGCTCGGTATCTGCTCTGTCTCTGTTATTGTTTCGGCAATTGCCATGTAACAGGGAGAACATTATATCCATGCTTCTATTTCACTGTCAGAGGTGATTTCAGAAGTCAATTCAAGTTGAGGAAGAAGGTATTCTCCCATGGACAAGGACTTTGCTTCCCTTAGTAGTTGGCTTACAGTGCTTACTGTTAGGGATTGTGCCTTTGTTTTCTTGGAAAAGATATGTTTAACAGCCTCTTCGTCCCTTGATGTACCATCTGTTACCTCATTGGAGGAGTCAGTTATGACTTTGATGGATGTGGATCCATTACCTTTTTGCGATCCATACAATTTCAACACCACTTTGTTGGGTCCTCTGCCTAGGGTCAGGGTTCCTTTGAACCAGTCCGTCTTAGCTCTTACTTCAAAAAGCCAAGGTCTTCCCAACAGTAGAGGGTATGAGGTCCCATAAGAATTTGGTTTGACCACCAAATATATCACCAATAATCTTTTCCTGCAAGGGTTGTTTTTACTTATGGGAGGATGCTCAACGGTTTAATTCTGCTTTGGTCTGCCAATCTGATAAGCCATTGTGTAGGTTGAATTCCTTGCAACCCTAAGTCCTTCATTGTCACATCCGTCATTATGTTTACTAATGAGTCTCCATCAATCAATGGATCCAAAATAAAGCATCCTTCTATCCATACACTAATCTCCAGGGTTCCAAGATCTAGGAAGGCATTAGCCACATCTACTTCCTTTTTAGGTTCGGGGCCTTATTGGTCTTGGTCACTGTTGAAGGAACAATCCTTAATCCATGTCTTCTTGTCAAGATGCTTTTGAATTTCTTTCGGTAGCTAGGAGACATCATCAGCAACTACCGAAATGTTAAATTTGGTTTAAAGGTGTCTAGGTCTCTTTGACCAAGTCATAATCTTCGATAGGATCCACAGGCTTTCCCAGCCTGCTGGGGAATGGGGCTACACCCATTTTCATCTTTCCTTTTTCTTCTAGCAATTGCAGCATCGGTACTTCTTCTGTTTCTGGAGGTGCTTCTGCATCGTCTATCTCCTGGACCTCTAGTTTTGTTTTTGGAATTGTCTCTGTAACTCGTTGTGGCACTGTAGTGCTCTGTACTACAGTGTTTTGTTTTGTACTACTATGTCCCTCTGTTGGTAGGTTGAACTCCACAGTCTTGGCAAGAGAGTTGTTCTCTTCTTGGACAATTGGTCCCTTCTTCTTGGCGCACGTGACAATGACAACTTCCAACTCTACCAAATTGGAGGCAGGCTCTTGTGCCTTCTGTTGGCTATCAGTAGCATTGGCCTTGATAGGGGCTGGACTCGGACAGTCCTTTGCAGTGTGGCCTTCACCTTTACATCGGCTACATAAGGGCTTGTAATCCATAGATCGTCTAGGGTTTGGACAATTTGGGGAGATATTACCCTTTTCTCCACACCTGTAACATTCCACCTCTGATCTCTGACCATCGTCAGACTGTCGTCCTCTGTAAATTTGAGAGGGAAACCTCCTTGGACCAAAATTAGGACCAAACTCCCTAGGCTTTGGTCCAATATCTTGTGTTGTCATTTTGGACTCTAGAAGTTGAATCTTGAATTTTCATTCTTCTGTCTTCGTTCGTGCATCTCTTTCAGAGAGGAAATATCCTTTGTATGGTTCTTTCGCAAATAGTAGGAACAAAAGGCTCCAGGAATGGTTGGTTTTCAGATACATTCAGTGGCTAAATATCCCACTTGATGACACTTTTCACACCATGTATTAGAGCGCATCACATCTCTTCCAGCTCCTGCAAGAGTTGATATATTGTTGGTATTCACCATTAGCGTATGTAGCTGCTTTGTAATCACATCCATAAGCTCTTCCTTGATACTTGCAATTGAGTTAGATAAGTAGTCCTTCAGATTTTTACCTCTTGAAGTACTTGTAGTAGGGTTTTAGGAAGCTTCTGTAATTACTGCATACACTGGTTGGGTTGATCCAGAGGGTCCTCTGTTCTGATTCTGATTCAGAGCTCCTGTTGAGACTTGGGGTTGTTGATTCCAGTTTATAGGATTCCACTGTTGTTGAGTTGCCATTGGAGGAACTGTTTGAGGCCACTGTTGTTGTGGTTGAACCATCATTTGAGGCAGTACCTCTGTGGTGACCACAATGGATTAGGTGCATTATATCGCGGCACTGTTTGCATCTAGGGATAGGGGTAGGGAACTATCCGTGGGACTACATTTGGTGGGTATACCATTCTGGCATGGGAGGAGGTAAGACTCCTCTCACTGGAGTCATTGACAGCCTTGCTTCAACTTCGTCATACAATCTTGCACCTTCCACTGTAGCTTGCAGATTGACTAGTCTTCTCAATTCCACAAACTTGAGAACTTCTGGTTGTAGGCCTCTGAGAAACACTCCTTTGTGAATACCTTCGTCCAAATGATGGTTGGTCCATCTCTTCAAGATGGATTCCATTTGCGAGACATAAGCTTTTATTCTTTCTCCAGAGGACTGACTTAGGTTCATGAACTCCTCTCGCATCCACTATTCAAAACCTTCACTCCTGAATTTAGTGAGGAAGGCCAACTTCAGATCATCCCATGTGCCAAATATCGCTAACCAATGCTCAAGGGTTCTGGCATTGTTAGCCACACATGCTACCATGAATTTTGCTACATGAAGATCAGGGTCTTCATTGTACTCTCCTTTAAAAACTGGTAATGGGACTACATTTGCTGGCCTGCATCAATATTTCCAGGACAAATCTGACTAGGAAGGGGACCTTGAGCCGCCATGGGGACTTCTCTAAAGACTGCTTCTAGGGCATCAAAGGAAGCTTCTGTTGCGAGCTCATTCTCAACTTTGATTTTTTCCTTCTCTCTTCTCACGTACCTTTGGACTCGTTCTAATGCTTGCCTCTTGATTGCGTCATTCATCAGGGGCTTGGCTCCAACCAGTTGTTTAGTACTCAACACAATAGAATCACAGAGGGGCTTCAGTCTCTGAGGGATTCTCTAGCCAACATCTCTTCTACTTCCTTCTTTTCAACATCTCTGAATTCAGCTTTCAAACCACTACAGAGGGGGAGATATTTCGTTCTGAAAGTATCACAACTCATTCTTCTTAAGATCATTGTTGTGTCATTATAATACTGCTAGCTTCTGAGGGTTTCAACAGTGTATGTTGTGAAAAACACTCTGTCTACCAACTTCCAGTGGGTTGCTAATTGGACAAACAGAATATTGTTAGTGCACCAAGCATCCAATGTATCTTGTTGTTGAGCATCCACGAACAAGTTCCAACTCTTTTCCTTATTGTTTTTGTGAACCTCCACAGACCACAACTGACTCCTCAAGCTTCTTCACGATCTCCCACTTGATGATGTCTGGAAACTTCTCAATGAATGCTAAATCTTCAATGGATAGTCATTCTCTCTGCTTCTGTTCTTTAGTTTGTTCCCAAACAATTTGCCACCAAGATACAAGTTTATGTTGCCTCAACAGGAAGAGGGAACAGTCCATTGCATAGAGCATGCATCATGATGGTGATACGTTTCCGCCATTGTGGGATGAACTTCTTGTGGAAAGTGGCTTTGATAATGAGAATCTCCAACTCTTCAGTGGAAGAGTGAAAGAAGAAACTTTGCAAACATCCATTGAATTCTCCTCTTCTTGGCAATGGCATTTCCTTCATTTTCAGCCTCTTCTTATGCTTGTTGATGGCAAGTTTCCTCGGCGGCACACCAAAAACATGGAACCCCAAGAGAAACACCAAGGAAAAGGGGATTCTACTGCAATAAAATCTATCTTGTAACATCAACAAGATTTTATTTCATTCCTTTGATGACCAAAACAAAGAAAACAGCAAATCTTCACGTAGCATCATAGTAGATATCTCCCACGGATTTGATAGAATCAACCATATTCTTCAACATCTTCATAAAATCCATCAATATAACAAGGAACATAAAATAATACACCAATTTTTAATGGAAATCAATCACATAGTATTCATCTTCAATGTCTTCATAGTTTTCTCTCTCAATCTCTCATATACAATTACACTGTTTTGATAGAATTTGACTATCTCAGACTCTCTCTCTCTCTCTCTCTCTCTCTCTCTCTCTCTCTCTCTCCCTCAATAGTACATCATCTCCTCACTACAATACTCTAATAATGACTCTCAATAATCCTTCTTAGGTCATGGATACAACTCCCAAGAGGTATGTCTGATATGAAGAGGCACCAAAGCCACTACAGTGTCTCTTCACAGCTCATTACTGTCACTGTCGCTCAGTCTTCTCTTCAGTCTTTAGCTACTGCTTCTTCCATTTGTTTTAGCTCTTTTGAACTTAGATTCATCCTTTCCAAAAGTTAGAAATTTTTTCCAAAGTCACACATACATTCTACAGAACACTTACAGAAGATCTACAAAACAGTATAGAATAGGACCAGAGCAGATATTGAACAGAGATAGACCAGAGATAGAGGCTTTACAGAAGGTTTACAGAGGGTTACAGAAGGTCATCAGAGAACATCAAATCCTCATAACTCATACTAAAACCATTCCAAACTATCAAAAACTATTCAATAAGCTTCCAAAATATTTCAATCTTCATCAATCATCAATCCATGCTTCAAACAGAAGTAAATCAGAACAAAATAGAAGCTATACAGAAGGTATACAGAACCAAACAAAACCTCAACAGAACCTATCAGAATATCACAGAGCTTCATATTTCTACTAAAAATCATCATGAGCTTCCAAAAAATAATCAATATTATCCGAAACACTCTCAAACACTTCCATTAACAATCATACATCACTCTAAATCCATTAAAAATCAATCATTCAGACCTCAAAAACAACAAAATCAGTCAAAATTTTAGTATTTTTCCACTCTCAACATCTCTCTTGGAGATCTCTTTGAATGCGTAGCTTGGCCCTATAATTAAGCCTTGCACCGAGGGAAAGATAGTTTGGAGAATACCAAATCCATCATCAAGACCTTGACTGCAAGCTTAGCATTGAGAGTGCCAAAATATTTTCACTCTCTCATTAAGGCCCAAAAAGAAAGATAGTTCCTAGTCTATCTTGGAGACCTCTGTGGCCCAGAGCTGTGGCCCTCTGCTCAAGCCTAGCAGTAGGTATGAGAGATAGTTCACACTCTATCTCAATGTGTTAGTAAGCACTGTGTTGGAGAGAGAGCTTGTTCCTATTCTCAAGCCTATCACCAAGGTGAATGATTGCTTAGAGAATGCCAATATAATTCTACTCTCTCATTACGATGCAACTTGGCCTTGTGCTCATGCCTAGCACTGAGAGAAAGATAGTTCCAACTTTGTCTTTGACTAAGATAGTTCCAAGTTCTTGTTTGTATTGAGCTAGACCAAAGGGCCAAAGCCAGGATTCAAAGAAATATTGGGATCTCTAACTTTATCTTGGAGATATCTTTGAATGAAGAGCTTGGTCCTACGGTCAAGTATTGCACACAGGGAAAGATAGTTTGAGAATACTAACTCTCTCACTTCTCTCGCATAAGGGCATTGAGCGCAAGCTTTGAATTGAGAGCAGCAAAATAGTTTCACTCTCTCATTAAGGCCCAAAAAGCAAGATAGTTTCTAGTATATATTGGAGACCTCTATGGCCCAAAGCTTTATGCCTATGCTCAAGCCTAGCACTAGGTGCAGGATAGTTCACACTCTATCTCAATGTGTTAGTAAGCACTATGTTGGAGAGAGAGCTTGGCCCTGTGCTCAAGCCTACCACCAAGGTGATCATTAGGAGAAATGCGGACTCTCTTTCTTTCCCCTAAGGAGTGAATAAAAAAATATAGGGCTAACCAATGAGAGAGCTGGGATTCAAGATTCATGTAACATGAATCTTCTATCTTGGCCAAAATCTTTCCTCAACAATAAAATAAGGGGAAATGTGGGGAATACAATGTTGTCACTTCCTCGAAGTTTGTGACTCGAATTTTTATTTTCTTATTTTTTAATGTTTGACTTTTCATTTCTCCCTTTTTCAGTTTTTCCCATTTCTTAGGTAGGACTCAAATTTATCATATATCTTTTCCCGCATCTTCTTTCCTAACGAAATTTATAGCCTCTTTGTTGCTTGCCCTAACTATAACCCTGTGAAATTTCATTTTCTCTACACAAACACAGAGTGAGTTTCACATGTTTTATGAGAGCAGAGCTTGTTCTACCAAAGCCCTTAGATTTTCTTCACAAAACTTTACTGGTATATTATTCTCTTCCATGGATGTTCTATGGTAAAGTTTTATCTCGTTTGGATAAAACATGTGCAAGTTATGTGTATTCTTTGACATGTAATTTCTTTTGTTTTGGTACTTTAGGAGTCTCTTACAGTCAAGAACCATGATCTTTTGAACACTCAACTTCTTCTTCAACATCTTAGGGTTTCTCTATAAACAAAGTTACAGGTATGTTGTCTTGTTTTGTTTTTGCTCCATAGTTAAATTTTATCTCATTTGGAAAAAATGTATGCAAGTTATATGCATACTGAGCTTTCCTTTGTTTTTGTACTCCAAGAATCTCCGAGGGTGAAGAACAATGATTTTTTAAAAACTCAACTTCTTCAATATCTTTGGGCTTCTTTGCAAAGAGAGCCACAGTTATATTGTCATTGTTTTTTGTTGCTCCCTAGTTAAGTTTCAACTCATTGTCAAGATTGTGGGAGAGAAGGAAGGAGTCTCACTTGTAGCTTTCTTGCTTGCACAATGGGGGAATACACACAAAGGTGGAGGCTGAAAACAGTTTTCCTCTTCTTAGTTGTGTAAGCCAAAAAGAAGTCAAGTACATAGAAATAGAAGAACCCTATATATGGGTTTCAAACCAAACTCAACTAACTAAGGTGGCATACTAACTGAGCCACAAACTAGAGTAGATAAGGATAGCTGTCATCTAGCTATTATTCATGGGTGGTGTGCCAACCGCATCTGCAACTGACAAGTCAGTGACATAAATGCACAACGGTCACCCTGGCATATCACGAGTGGAGCTCGATATCTCAACACTCCCCCTCAAGCTCAATCCCAATTCCTGCACACCAAGCAGGTCTCTGAACCTGCGCAGCTTCTCTATGCCCAATGCCTTCGTAAATATGTCAGCTACCTGATCCTCTGTACTGACATAAACTAGATCAATAAGACCTAGTAAAACCCTCTCCCGCACATAGTGACAATGCACCTCAATGTGCTTTGTTCTAGCATGATAGACTGGGTTATTTGCCAAGTATATACTACTCATGTTGTCACAATAAATGACAATTGGCCCATCTGTAGCAGGCTGATGCATATCATAAAGTAGCTTATGCAACCAAGCTACCTCACATGCAGCCATTGCTGCGCCCCTGTACTCAGCCTCTGTGCTCGACAAGGCAACTGTAGGCTGTTTCTTGCTGCTCCAAGTGACTGCAGCACTTCCAAAAGAGAACACATATCCACTGGTAGATCGTCTATCATAAATACTACCAGCCCAATCAGCATTAGTGTATCCATGCAACTATATCTGAACCCCAGTCTCATAAAGTAGTCCATACTGCAATGTGGACTTCACATACCTGAGTATGCGTCTAGCCGCATCCAAATGCGGTTTCCTTGGAGCCTGCATAAACTGACTTACCAATCCAACATCATAGCTCAAATCTGGCCTGGTAATAGTCATATAAATCAAACTTCCTACTATGCATCTGTACATAGTAGGGTCTTCCAAAAGCTCACCTGCATCTGCGCTCAGCTTCACATTCTGCTCCACAGGAACTGAAATAGGCTTACAACCTGTCATCCCATATTTGGACAGCATGTCCAATCCATACTACCTCTGCAAGAGCCGTATCCCACTTGGTGATCTAATCACCTCAATGCCCAAGAAATAACACAACTCTCCCAAATCCTTCATCTCAAACTTCTACTTCAATAGCATTTTCACATGAAAGATATCTTCATCATTGTCACCTGTCATAATCAAATCATCAACATAAATGACAAGTAGCATAATACCTTTCTCTATTTTTCTCACATAAAGTGAAAAATATGCCTTGGAAATATGAAAGCCAATAGTGACAAGATACTTTCCTATCTTGTCAGACCATGCTCTAGGTGCCTACTTCAAGCCATACAAGGCTTTCTTCAACCTGCAAACAAACTCAGGATGAACAACATGCACATAACCTGGTGGCTGCTCCATATAGACCTCTTCTTGCAAATCACCGTGCAAGAAGGCATTCTTTACATCCATCTGATGTAAAGACCATCCCTTTGATGCATCCATAGCAATGACTGCTCTTACAGTTACCATCCTTGCAATCGGACTGAATGTTTCTTCATAATCAATGCCATATGTTTGTGCATACCCCTTGACTACTAATCTTGCCTTGTATCTATTCACAGAACCATCTGCATTGTGTTTCACCTTATAAACCCACTTACAACCAATTGCATTCTTATCTTTAGGCAAAGGTACAAATTCCCATGTAGCATTTTCTTCCAAGGCATCCATTTCTTCATCCATGGCTGTAAATCCATCATATTTCAGCCTATCCACAGGATACCTAGCTCTGGTAGATCTGCGCAAAGTAGGTTCACTCCCAGGTGCTCTCAAAACATCCCAGGTCTTCCTTACTCCAGGTGTAACATTAGAAGGAATACCCAACTCATCATCAATGCTCTGTTCTGAGCCATTGGATTCACCATCCACATAAGAGTGACCTGCATTCACATCAAATATGGGCTGATCTACCTTCTCTTTTCCTTTTCGTGAAACCTGCATACCACTATCTGCATTGTTTTGAGGAGATTCTCCTGATCTCAATCTGCCTGTCCATGGCGAAGAATGTGAACCACTGCTAGAGGACACTCCAGGTCCACTAATATTTTGTGACTGCTGCTGTAAATTCTGTGCAGCATTACCATTTTGTGCATCTACATCATCAATCACATTTACTGGTTTATACCAGCTACTCATCTCATCAAAAACAACATCTCTGCTCAATGTAAACTTACGAGTAGAAGGGTTATAGCATCTATACCCTTTTTGCCGCAGAGAGTAACCAATAAAGATGCACTTCTCAGCTTTTGGATCCAACTTGGATCTCAACTCATCTGGCACATGAACATAGGCAATGCAATAAAAAATCTTCAAATGAGAAATATCTGGTTTCCTACCAGTATACCTCTCCTCTGGAGTCATCCCATGTATTGCTACAGTGGGAGTCCTGTTCATTATATAGACTGCTGTAGCAACTGCTTCAGCCCAATAAAAATCTGGCAAGTCTTTTTCGTTGAGCATGGCACGAGATACCTCTCCAATATGCTTGTTTTTTCTTTCTGCAATTCCATTTTGTTGTGGGGTATGACTGCATGAATATTGTTGCTTTATGCCATGCTCCTGCAGGAACCTTGCAAACTCATTTGAGAGGTACTCTCCCCCTCCATCTGACCTTAGGCATTTTATTTGCAGGTATGTTTCTTTTTCAACCATAGCTTTAAGAGTTTTGAAATGCCCAAAAACTTCACTTTTCTTTTTCATAAAATACACCCAAACTTTTTTGCTATAGTCATCAATAAAAGTGACAAAATAATGACAGCCTCCAAGAGATGCAGCTTTAGTAGTCCACACATTAGAGTGGATTAATTCCAATGGCTTTTTACTCTCTTGAACATGTCTAGGAAATGGTTTCCTTGCCTGTTTTCCAAACTGACAGGCTTCACATAACTTATGCATTTCTGCAACCTTGAATTTAGGCAATCCTGCAACAATATTTTGGGCTTGCATTGATTTAAGTCGCTGTACATTAACATGACCAATGCATTTATGCCAGATATCAATATCTGCAACTACACCGGTCCCATGTGCAAACATTGCTGGACTCAATCCAGTCATGTCTGCATCCAACGTAAACATTGTGCCCTTCTTCTTTCCTTTTGCTATCAAGTGACCTTTATTTTTCATATCCTCAACAAAGCATCCATGAGAATTAAATCTGACCTGCAAGCCCTACTCAACCATTTGACCAACAGAAACCAGGTTCTTGGTGATATTCGGGACATAAAATACATCCGACAGGTATTTCTTTTTCCCATCCTGAATAGACAAAGGAATATTTCCAATCTGCACAATAGGATGTGTAGTATCATCACCAGTCCCCACAAATCCTGGTTTTTCCATTTTCCTTGCATCCTGCATCCATTCTACATGACCTCTCATATGGTTTGATGCACCTGAGTCAACATACCACACATCGTTACTTTCTTCTGCACTTCTCATAGAATTGGTCATGTGTTGCACCATAAACAAATTCTCATTTCTATCATCACCCTGTCTACTAGAAGATGCATAATTCCCTTGTTGCAGTTTTCCATTCATGATGTCATTTTGCTTTTTATAGCAGTCTTTAGCCATATGACCCATTTTACCACAGTAGTAGCATTCAACATTGTTGTTTGCATTTTGCCCTCTTTGCCATCCACCACAACCTCTTTGGCTCCCCCTGCCTCTAGAGTTACCACGTCCTCCTCCATAGGACTGGTTTTCTTGAGTTTGCTGCATATTCTGATTTCTACCACGGCCTCCAGATCGGCCTCCTCTACCTCTGCCTCTACCTCTTCCAGCATTTGAGTAGAAGACAACTTCTTTTGAAGTTCCTCCTGAAGAAGATGCACCACCATTTCTCTGCTCCTTAGAAATTAGAAGAGCAATCAACTCCTCAAAATCACGAAATCTTTCACGGACGGAAATGGATGTTCGGAACTGTGCATAATCCTTTCCCAGACCATTCAAGGTCACAAAAACTAAATCATCATATTTTACTGGTGACCCAATGGAAGCAAGTGCATCTGCAATCTTCTTCACCTTCATGTGGTAGTCATTGATGCTCATACTTTCTCTTTGCACATTGTGCAACTCTTGCTTGAGCTGCATTTTCCTAGCTTGCGTATTTGTGCTATACATTTTTGACAAAGTATCCCATGCCTCCTTTGGCGTACTTGCATCTTGAATATGCACAATCATAGAGTCTGAAATGTTGATAGAGAGCCAGTACATAACTTTCCTGGCTCTCTCATGCCATGCTTTAAATGCCTACATTTGCTGTTGATTGGGAACATCAAGAAGAACTGGTTCTTCTTCATTTCCTGCAAGGAATTCCCAATATCCTTTTCCCATAAGGAAATTCGTCATTCTAAACTTCCATGCTTGGAAGTTGTTCTTGTCAAGCTTTTCAATGACAATCTGTGAAAGAGAATCAGACGCCATTACATAACACTGCAAAAAATTATGTCACCGCAAAGAACACAGCTTCAGCCTCACAAGGGCAAATCTGCAAAACTGACGAAAGTGGTATGTGACCACACAGTCACTTCCTAGTGACGATTTTGCATCAACAGGCAATAAGGATGATTCTGTAACTCCCAATGTCTTTGCGCACAGGCATACAATGCAATTTCTACAGTAACTTTTCACCGACTTGTAGAACAATGGTCGCACAGCATAAAACAGGGCCTTTTCCTGAGTGCGTGCAGAAAAATTCTGCCTCCAAAACAGGCCCCAAAATGGCCTCAAATCAAAAAAACAGAGCAACCATAGGCTAAAGCCCTTGCCCACAGCATATATTGCCCTCTTGCTACACCGCAAAGGGCATCTCGATCTGAGACAATGCACTCTTGTACTTTCCGGTTGTGCTACCTACAGAGACTTGCTCCCAAAACAGAAAAATGAAAGCAACACTGGTCCTCTTACCAGAACACCGCGAACTTGGTTTGCTTTCTTGAGCTCCTTACCACGAACGAGGCTCTGATACCATGTCAAGATTGTGGGAGAGAAGGAAGGAGTCTCACTTGTAGCTTTCTTGCTTGCACAATGGGGGAATACACACAAAGGTGGAGGCTGAAAACAGTTTTCCCCTTCTTAGTTGTGTAAGCCAAAAAGAAGTCAAGTACATAGAAATAGAAGAACCCTATATATGGGTCTCAAACCAAACTCAACTAACTAAGGTGGAATACTAACTGAGCCACAAACTAGAGTAGATAAGGATAGCTGTCATCTAGCTATTATTTGTGGGTGGTGTACCAACCGCATCTGCAACAACTGACAAGTCGGTGACATAAATGCACAACGGTCACCCTGGCATATCACGAGTGGAGCTCGATATCTCAACACTCATTTGGACAAAGCTTATGTAAGTTATATGTATGCTTTGTACTCCAGGAATTTGTCAGCGAAGGAACAATGGTCTTGTTATAAGTCAACTTCTTGTTCAACATCTCTAGGCTTCTTTGTGAAAAGAATTATAGGTACAATGTTTCTTTTTTAAATTTCTCCATTTAAATTTCATTTCATTTGGAGAGAACATTTGCAAATTATGCACATGCTGATAGGTAACTTTTCTATTTGGTTATTATAGATGTCTTTATGGAGGAAAAGTATCACTGACATACTTGTAGTGGAGGTCTTCAATAGAAAAGATAGTGGCAGTAATTGGATTTGTGATAAGTACTATAAGTTGGATTAGATTTTGATACACCCAAGTACTCAAGGGAGTTTCAAGGTCAGGCGTAAGGATGTTGCAAACCCCAGCAAACATTGGAAATGTAGAATTTTAGAGTTCAGAAAAATGTTTAATGGAACAAGTACAATAACAGAAGTGTTGATCCAACATATTTATAAACGTAAATGAATCTATGCACACGACGAGAAGTACATTGCAAATTATAAACAAAACAATAAGTTTTAAAAATTTATCATTGCTTATTCTTTTCAATCAAAGTTGTTTTAAAAAATCTTTGTACTGTTCTAATTCAATCTTGTTTTATTGACAGTTCTATATCCATCGACTTTGTATGAATGGCAGAATGTGGAATGTTTGAGCGACATGATACATATTTGGCATGAAGACATAGGTTCTTTGATCTATGATAATAACTTTTCAAGTCAACTTGCAACTCAAAATATCTTTTTTGACAATTCATTGTATGTAGTAGAAAGCCAAAGATTGCAGCATGTCCCATTGCCACCACTATCTAGTGGTGAATTGTTGATTGGTAGCTTGGAATTGTCATGAACATGTAAGTCCAAGATAAAATCTAACATCAATAGTTCTATGAAACCCAACATAGGCTCCAAAGGTGTATATCTTAGTTGGTTTATTCCATTCTCATTGTTTGCACATTTGTTTGGTTCATGTGATGTTCTGAAGAAAACAAAGAGTACTTATCATTGCAAGTGTCCATCTGAGGAATGGATGAGTCAGCTATTGGGTGAGTCTTGGCAAGTCAAAAGAACACATTTTGATGAGATGATTGAGTGAAGGGTCAACCAATCTAATCTTACATTCAAGTAAATCTTTTTTACTACTTTGCATGCCTTAATTTAATTGACATAGGTCTTGCTTAGATGAATTGTTGTATTAGTCACATTTATTTTCCATTATTTTTATTTTTATCATACATATTTCATTGCTAGATAAACTATATGCATTCTCTTTTCATATAGAAGATGGCAACTTTTGCCGAGGAAAGTGGACCAGCTTGGATCAAGATACCCGAGATGAGACACATATAGCTCTCATAGATATGATTATCTTGTGGAATGGTCATGATCCTTTTATAGTCAGCGCAAAGAATCATTGGCCCATTTCTTTCTGAGACAAAAAATCCAAATTAATGCATTAGGAGAAATATGGACTCTCTTTTTTGCCCCTTAAGGGGTTTCTCTCATCTCTCTCTCTCTCTCTCTAAATAGAGATTCCAAAATAATATTAGAATAAGAGATCTTCTACAATCAAGCAAATCTCGTATTTGTATTTTCAATAGATTTCACCTATTATTTTATTCTCAAACTGTAGAATAAGGTCACTTTTTCTCAAAATCCTCATAACTAAAAAAATACACTTCTATTTTCTCTAAAAACAGAGCCAATAATTAATATACGACTCTTTAATGCCCTCATGACTTTTCAACATGAAAATATATTAGAATCATTCTCATTCTTGCTTCTTAAAAGGGCAGAAATTAAAAAACGATATAAAATAACGTACACATCATATTTTAAGATTATTTTTTACTCAGAGACACCTTTTTAATTCGAGAGTTTCCTTGTAAATTTTTATCATTTTTGGAAAAGTATATACCTATTTCTAGGCATTTCTTCATTCCCTCTCAAAGCTCTAGTTTTGTCTGAAATTTTGTATACTCTTCTCCTTCCCTTCAGAATATGGTTTCTTGCATACGAATTCTTCTAAAGCAACACTCAATACTATCTACAACACTCTCTACCCTGCTACATGCAACCTCAGGAGTGGTTTTGATAGCATTTGCTGAAATCAAATAATCTCTATCTACAATACTCTCTACCCTGCTACAAGAAATCTCCCTCTTCAGTACTGTGCTATAAGATATCTTCCTCTTCAACACTCTATACTACAAGCAATCAAGTGATAATGGGAGTATCTTTATTTTTTAAATCTCTGTAATGTTATTATTATTTATAGTTGTTGTTTAATCCTTAAGTGTCCATTCATAGAGAGAGAGAGGGGGAGAGAGAGAGGGGGGAAAGAGGGAGAAGGGGAGGGAAAAGAGAGAGGACTGTGTGAGATGAACTAAGAAAATAAGTGATAGAGTGACAGAGAGTAAATTAGGGTAGAAGATAAGATGATATTATTGTTCTCCGCTAGCCAAGCTTCTGTATAAATGTGTTTAAATATCTTTGATCAATTCTTCTTGAGGGGGAGAGAGAGAGAGAGAGAGAGAGAATATTTTGGATAGAACAGAAGATTAGATTGGATGCTGATTATAGGTAGATTAAAAGCTAAGATTACACGCAGATTAGGGGTTGATTAGGGTCTATCATGACTGAAATCAAGAGAAAGAGACAAGATCCAACTAGGTAAAAAAGAACACAGATATAGTGAATCAAAGGGGTGTAATTGTGTGATTTGAATGTTAATCCAAGTTAAAATTGGCATATATTTTTCTTTATAGGATACAAGTGTAGGACGTACTAAGAGAAAGAGAGATATTTACTTTTAATTGAAGGATGACTATGCACCAATGTTCAAAAGAACTGTAGAAAGGGATGATGCAATAAGATACAGGATGCAACAAGAAAGAAATGCAAGGAAAAAAAACTTGGATCTTTGGGTTGATGGGTGATTTTATCCACCCGATCCAGTCACTGAAAGGCCACCACAATTTGAAGGGCTTACATCATTTATAAAGTTCATTTGTGAAGACAATGAAGGATTGTATGGATACACATGCAGACTTATCACACAAGGATTAGCAAGGGTTCATCAAGCCTTGACAAATATGTAGACAAGATTACAAGGGAATATGCAGTCTTTGATAGAAAATGATAGATTATTAGCTGAGAAGGATAGGGAGAACCAAAGCCTACAATAAGCAATGTCTATCATTGAAGATGCTATGCAGGCTACACATGTGCAAAATATGGACTTACAGTCTAAAGTTATGGACTTGGAGAAGGAGAATCGAAACATAAAGAGGAAGCTCACAAAATCTTTGGTGATTGGGCCCACTTTAAAAACCAAAGAAGCACGTCGGCACATCCGATTAGTTAAACCAATTCACTAATTAACCAAAGGAAGTGGACAATATTATAGACAGATATATGCTCGATATATGCTCAATATGCTTCAATGATAAATATGTTCCCTCATGCAGAGAATGATACTATTGCCAAAGTCCTAAGCAAGGATATGGTAAAAAATATATTGGAAAATTGTAAATTCAAGGACATTGTAGATGGTGTCGCAAGTGAACTTCTTAGGGATATGAGAAACTTGTTTACTGCTACAGATTCTTAGGGATTATGTGATGAGGTGGGAATGAGATCTAAGTCATATAGTATGCTCTATCAAAAATTGGATACAGGATTTAAGCAAGTCTTCAAAATTAAGCGAGTAATGCCTCTGCCAAAACCATTTCACATGAAGAAGGATCAAAAACTACTAAATGAGAAAGTTTTACAACTAATTGGTGAGCCAACGCATCTGGAAAATACACACATATTGAAGTATGGTTCCAAAGAAGTTGCATTTGTATTGAATGCATCCAACAACTTTGTATTGGATATACATAGGGTTCAGGTTGCTATGGTCAAGTTCTACAATATGTCTATGAAAGAATGTAGTGGCAAGCTTAAGTTCTCAAACTTGATGAGAGTGAGATTATTAAGGGGAAAAAACTTGAACGTGTGAGTATAAACTTATGAATCGAGCACTGGATCTCGACATCAATGAAAAACATCCTTTATACTTCAGTGTATAGTCAGAGAATGAAATATGGTGGCTTGCTGCATTTGAAGTACCAAAGGAGAACCATGAAGTACTTAAAGTTTTTTTACACCTCACTAATATACCTAGTGTTATTCAATAGCAAAATAATGGAGCAATTTTACACATCGAGGGGTTTGGGGACTATCAAATTGAATGGCATCTTGCAGGTGATTTAAAAACATTGAAGTATATGTTTGATTTATCAAATGTAGAGAATGAAAATTTTCCGTGCATATATTGCATGCAAACTAGGAAGAAAGGGAAAGACGGAAAGAAAGAATGGCTTGCCAAGGCAGGACAACAAGGTGCTCCAACACATGATCAAAAAGTCATGAGAAATGGAATGCTAGTTCCAGTGGATCCAAACTGGCGCCCTATTTTAGAAATACCACTAACAAGGATTCACTTTTTCACATTGCATTGTTTGGTTAGAATAATTGAGAAGCTAGTATAAGAATATATATGGTTTGCATACAAGATGCAGCCTGTGTTAGAAGCTATTGATATATGCAAGAAGGTAGAACAAGTCCTCTCTAAAGTTGGATTGCACGAGGGCCAAGTAGAAATAAAAAGGATGATAAAAAATTGGGAAAGAGTGGAAATATCTCTTGTAAACCATGCTTTGGTAGACCCAAGGCTAGAAAGTTTATATCTCCACCTCGAGATAAGGAAGGCAATATACTTGTAAAACAACCAGAGAAGTATAAAGCATGGAAAAAGTTACACCTTGCTGTTCTGGATTAGAGAAATGGGGAATGAATGAGGATTGCAAAGGCATAAGTGTAGATACACCTAGATAGATTGGCAGCTCTCTTACAAAAGTTAAGGTTTAGGGATGGTGATGCCAATACATTTAAAGAGACAGTTGCTAAATTTCATAAGTCCATGGTGGAGGCATGGACTACAAACAGTCTAACACACTACATGGTCAATATTGTCACCATTACAAAAAATATCATCATTTCGAATTAGTTTGTGTTTCTAATCTCTCTCCTTGTGCAGCATATACTTGAAGCACATGGTCCATACTTTGCAGATCAAGGAAGTTTGGTAGTATGGTCAACTCAAGGCATGGAACGATCTCATTAGCAAGCTCGCTATACTTTTCAAAAGTAACTGATCATGGAGGTGGCATCAATGATTCCAATTTTATGAGGCAATTATTACAATGGTGGTATAGGAGATTAGAGATACGATACGAGGAAAAAGAAAAGAAGTCCAAAACCTCTCAAGCAGAATTTATAAGTAGGGCAATGTATGAAGTGAGAAAAGCAAGATATGAAAAAAACAAAGCTAGACAACTCCACACAAAATGGTTGGCAACCCAAGAGAGAGATGGCAAGAAATGGAGACCTAGATAAAGATACTACTTTTGATGCATTTAGAGTCCACGAGAGAGAATAGGTACCCAGGATATGACACATCAATACTCATATCTTTAACATGAGATGTCTTGCAAATTTTGTTTAAAATTTTGAAGGTTTGTCACTATGTTTTTCAAAGTCTATTTCGAACTATGTTTTTTAATTTTAAAGTTCATTTATACCATAGTAAGTTTAAAAGTTTCATACTTGACCAAGTCTCTCCTTTCATTTTTTCCCATTACTCTTCACTCTACCCTCCACCTTGTTATCATTCATCATCACAACCATGGCACGTTCCAACATTCCTATCAAGAAGGTGCCTACAAGAGCAAGAGCTCAACACTCTTCCGAATCTAGTGAGCGTACTATGAGTGACAAAGGTCCCTTGGTGGCTGACAATGGTGGCCCTACTACAGCTAATAATGGTGATGCTACAGTGTCCAACAATGGTGGGCCTGGTGTGGTCAATAATGATGGTTCGCCATTGTCCAAAAATGGTGATCCATATGCTCTAGTTGCTTCATCTCCAACTGGTAATACATGTCCTCCAATACATAAGACTGCACTATGTGAGATAAGGAAATTCCAGAAGAGTGCCAACTTGATTATTCCTAAGGCACCATTCTCTAGGTTGGTGTGAGAAATACTGCAAGATCTGCAATTAGGGCATCATCACAAGTTCACAACCAGGCAAGGAATGTGGGGCGATGGTCAAGCCAAGTCTTGCTTGCTCTCTAAGAAGCAGCTGAAAGTTACTTGATTGATCTAATGGGTGATTCTCAACTTTTAGCCATTCATGCCTAATGTATCACTATTAAGTCCATAGATATGATTCTTGTTCGTAGGATCCGCAACAACAAGGATGCATTTAATGTTAATGTCAACAATATGCTTTGAGAAGCTACTTTGTAATTGGATCTATGTTTTTAGCTTAGGTTTGGTTGTAGAGTGTAAGGAGCTTAGTTTTAGTTTATCTTTCTAGTATACCTTCAACTATTTGATAGTAGTGGTCTACAAAATAGAGCTAAATTTTGCCAAGCTCTAGTTGTAATTGGTG
This sequence comes from Lygodium microphyllum, assembly GCF_053477565.2. Classification (NCBI taxonomy): domain Eukaryota; kingdom Viridiplantae; phylum Streptophyta; class Polypodiopsida; order Schizaeales; family Lygodiaceae; genus Lygodium; species Lygodium microphyllum. The sequence goes on along the minus strand of NC_141141.1, from coordinate 165,610,213 downwards.
CAATGCACTATCTACCGTGTATTTCATGGTTTCGTGATGCCAAATCTGATATTTGATATTTTATTTTGGCATGATTTGCATTGTGCGTATTTCCAAGTTTCTAATTTTGAAAGTAGTTTTGTTGAGGATAAATTCAATGCGCAATCACACACACATGAATGAATAGTTGTACATGGGTCAATGCACTATATATTTACTATATTTAACGGTTTGGCAACACTATATTTGATCTGATATTCTGTTTGACCCATGCCTATTTTTTGTGAATTTTTAAGTTTCCAATATTTCATGTAGTTTGGTTGACAACACATTTAATATGCAGTTGCACACACTCGATGTGGTGGTGAGTTTTTATGATCCAGTTAATGCATTTTCAAAAAATTATTGAACCGTCAATTTTATAAATCAAAATTTGGTGAAACTTCACCCACACGCGAGCCTTTGGCTAGGGTTGCTCTGGGGGCCCAATCTCGACAAATTTTTTTGTGCACACTCCCGATGCCCTAGAGGCCCTACTAGTAAATTTTTACGTGAATCCAATAATATTAATCCGATGACATTACCTTCTCTGTATCATCTATCTATTGCTGTAATGGAGCATCTAGGTCTTCTCCTACAACTGGGCCACCCTCGTCTCTCTCTTGGGAAGGTACTGCGTAGTCATCAGGTCAAGGTCCAAAAATGCTTTCTTGCAACCGCTCCAACTCCTCATCTGAGATCTCATAATGTGGCGCCACATTCTCAATCTACTCTTGGATGCTCACAATGGCAGAGATGTCATCAACAATCTTGCCATCATATCGAGCCACCTCATCAACATGTGCTGGCGCATCTTATATATCAAAATCTATAAAATCATCAGGTGCATCACGTACCATGATACAATATAGCTCTTCTTCCCTTAGCTCCAAAATTTCTAGTACATCCTGCATAATTAAATATTCCACCCCCTCAATGATGATAGCATGGAGAGAAGCGAGGGGTGGCTCATCGCTTGTCGGCATCTCAACAAGGCAAGGAGGTGGGTGTACAATGGCTAAGCTTTGTGTTGCCTCAACTCTCAAATGGAGTGTGATCTCCTTAGGCTCCCTCTCAAAATACTTTAGTTGTGGTGGCAGAGAGGGTGTGTCGATGTCTTCCTCACTGTCCTCTTGCACCTCAGCGCACAAAACATATATGGAAAATGCTGCATTATTGTGCTCAATGAGATCCGTCGTGGCATAGTCTTGGGATGAGGTGGGCACTGCTTTGATGTGGAGGTGTTGCCCCACATGCACGAGGGCTAGATTTATTACCTTTGCATGGCTTGATCCATCACATAAACTATATAATAAATCTATGGGGACCCATCTAAGAGTAGAATCTGGAATAGAGCAGGTGAGAGGGTTTGCCGCATCACAAAACGATGCCAGTATACTAGAACTACGGCAGAAAGTGAGCTCTCTAGACTCAAGGTCATGTAAAACCTAGGGTATATCTAGTCTCCTATGTATGCATAGCATGTGGAGCTAATCCATGCAGTGAAGGTGGGAGTGGTAGCCATGGCACACAAAGAGAGAAGGAAGGAGAGCACAAGTGTAGGAAAGTAGAGAATGAAAGTGAAAATGAGTTTGGAGTTATAGCTTTTATGTATCTAGGGTTTTAAATAAAGGTTGTTTTTTAACCCTAAAGTTTCAAATTAAAACTCTTACCTTAGTTTCTTTATTTCAATACTTTAAAGTAACCGTTAAAATTACTAATACAGACAAATGCTTCGTTCTACATTATTATATCCTCGAATATACTTGGATCACTGAGTATATTCAAGTCCAACTACAGAAAATATAGAAAAATTTTAAGAAAAGAAATCTCAAAGACCTTCAAAATCCCTTGGATCCAATTTAATATTTAATTTTAAGAAATAAGTAGAAGAGATGAGCTACAATTGTAACGTGTCCACTAGAATCATTCCGGACACGTCTTAGCAGTCCATCGGAAAGGCTGTCTAGAAAACTCCACCCGGCACTCCCACGGAATGTTACGGGTTTTGCAATCTAGGACTTTCCGCGTCTGCCACGTAACGGAAGCGTCCTGGCCGTTCCCACTAGGATCGACTGGAATTGTTTGGTCATTTTACTAACAGCGACTAGCGTCAGACCTGATCGAACTACTTTACGCAGAAACGCCAGGTCTGAAGCGGATTCATGCTGTACTTGGTTCAAGGAGAATGGGAAACGAGAGGGATGCAAGGCTCGACCTCTCTGCCAAAAGGCATAGTCCCATTCCGTTCCCCTAAAACAGCTTGAATCGGGTAATCGGTAATTCCGAGTCATCGTTCTCATTACTTGTTTCGGTGATGTCGATCGTCCTTCTGTTCGTCGAATGCTTTGAGAAAAGTTCCCGGCTAACCGGGACCACCCATCCGTAGGACGGACCCATGGTCCATCCTCCGCACTTTCCTTGGCTTGTTTTAATTATGTAATTACCTACCACATTAGTTTGACATATAACAAACAGCTTCCTTGATTAACCCTGTTAAGCACTGGTTCCTTCACGTAATCTTATCACAGGACATAAAGAAAACAATGCCAAACAACTTCTTTATTATCATTTTATCCTTTTATCTTTGCAATACAAGGAGTTTCCCGCCCGTAGGCATATTCATAATCCGCCCGAAGGCTATCCAGTAATCCACCAGGGATCACTAATCCAAGTTTCCGCCCGTAGACTAGTATGCGGGCCTCGAGATCCAATCCCGAGTCACGTTAGTCTCTTGTGCAGGACCCGGAAGGCGAGGGATTTACAGCCAGAGCCCCCCCTGGCACCCAAGCGTCCTCCTGCTCCAAGCAGAACTCAACGGAGAGACCTCTCACGGCGGGTTCGGTCCACGTTCCCGGCGCGGTTAACAACCCCCTTGGTTAGGGTTAGGCAGGCAGTCGGGGGTAACTGAAGCTGCCTCTCCCTTCAGGCTTCAACCTGAAGTATTTAGATATGTTTTCCTCCTTTAGTTCATTGAGCAAACAATGCAAACAGTGCTTTCTAAACTGTTACAAGCACAATCAAATTCCAATGGTCGTTTGGCTGGCAAACTGTTAAGGAGTGACTCCTTCCCTCCGAATGCAACCCGCATTCGATCCGGAATCAATTGCAACTTGGCAAGATTCCTATCATTCTTGGGTTAGGGTCATACCCTACCAATGCTTAAGGTTCTGTTGTGGCAGGATCCAGCGACCATGTCGCTTTAATTTATTGTCGGGTCATTCGCAAATACCTAACTTTCCTTTTCCTTGGCAATTATTCCCCAAGAAAAGTGAGTAACAGGATGATTACTCATCCTCTTGTAAATTAACTTGCCAACCTCATTTCGAGAGATGACAAAACTCTCTTGTGGACAAATCTCAAGTCTATACAATGTTGAAGCTTTTTGCACATGTATTGCATCTAATTCCACGGGATCATTCCATTGCCTAGTGTTTTCCGTTCACGGAATTTACCCCAGCCGAGTAACAGGGTTTTAGGGTATCCTCCAAATCATTCCTAATTAGGTTAACCCATGGTTCTAGAAATATGCAACTCCGTCGGAGTTTCATCATGATCCTTAGGATAAAACCTTAGATCATTTCATACATGAACATCCAATTGCTTCGACATTTTGTGAACGTGTGTAGGATCTTTAGATTCACGGTTTTTGTCTAAAGCTAGGTCGAATTATTATTGCACTAAATCCTAGTTAGCACTTGGAATACCTATCATATCGACGGAGCCATACCCCTATGAGTCCCTTGTGGTTTAGGTTACTTAGTCGCTTCAATTATACCTATCTTGCGACGAGGATGATCCTTCTAAAGGTAATAAACTAAATCTAACGGAGAGCAATAGATACAATTCCACCAATACGCGTAAACATGCGATTGATTGCCTCTACGTATCACATGGTTCATGATAACTTTATCTTTCCTTGGTAAGGTAAAATGCTTGCCAATCTGTACGCTAACTTTCCTAGGTCCTGCTAGGATTTACCAATTAATCATGCCTACTACTTTGTAGTCTATACTTTCGAATCCTATGCTTTGACGAACCATGCAATCTTTCCTAAATGCGGTTTCTAATGAATGACGTTATCGCATGATGACTATGCAATATGCAACATTCTCCTAGCTACGAAGTAGTTAATGAAACTTATACAAAGCTAGTGTTAACTTATTCCATCTTACATGCTATTTGCAAGACCATACGTTCATTTTAGTATTCTATTATTTCTTTCCGGATAATACCTTATGGTGCTAACCTTTTCCTATGAAACCATTGCGAGAAGTATGTTGCCTAACGTGCGGCACACACTTATTCCTACCATGTCTAGGACGAAAGAGAATGCATTTATAAATTCCATTTCTTTGCCTAATTTTAGACTCATTACTTTGATAATGCACCAAAAACTACATGCCACTAGCCTTCTAAGGTGGATAACTCGTTCAAGTTCATGATATTTTTCAATCTTGCCTAATGTTCAAGAGATGCTTTATCACATGTATTTCTTTCCAATTTCCGTATGCATTAAAATTAAACGTAAAAATGCAATTCCCTCTATGAGCTAAGCGCGTCTAATCATGCGAGAATAACTCGAAAGAACCTGGACTTGTGGGCTCGGGGAGATGTCCACTTGTACATTCGGAGATGAGCCTTCCGCGGTCGCACCTTGTGATCTTTTTGGGGCCATCGTAGTCGTAAATTCGACTTCCGATTTGCCTTTGTGGTCTACGGAGTGACGGCCCTCGGAATGCGGCCTTCCGACCTCTGCCTTTATCCTTGTATGCGGGAGATTTCCTTTTCGGGATGGTGCTTGCGGCAAAGGCTTTAGGAGTCTTTTCAAGAAAACTCGAATCGGCACAGGATTTAATCTCGGACGGCTTGCGGCTTTAAAATCTTCTTGCGATAGCCTTTTCGATGGGTCTTGCGGGGGTCTTTATGGCTTCACCGTCCCCTCTTCAAAGTCCCGGGAAGGGTATGAAGAGGTCTTCTTAGTAATGTGGTGGGAAGGGACCTTAAGGAGGCCCCCTCCTTAGAAGCTTCTAAAGAAGCTTCTAAGAAGCTTCTGTAGCTTCAACAGAAACACGTGGGGGGGTCGTGATCCACGTGGCGGACAGCCTGAGACGGCCGTGGTCAGGGCGGCAGCGATGGCGGCTCGTGGCGGTGGCTGGCGGACCGGCAGTCTAGGCGGCAGCAACGGCAGTCTGGGCGGCAGCGTGTCGCTTCACGTCGACGGCGACCTCCTCAGCTCCTCGTCCAGCACGTCCAGCACTCTCCTCTCCACGGCCCGTCCTTCCTTCACGTCCGGCACGGCGACTTCTTCCTCCTCTAGCTCTCCCTCCCACAGCTCCTCTCTAGCACACCCCCTTGCTAGGGGGTGTTTATATAGGCATGGGGGTAGGGAAGAGGGCCTCCACACACGTGGAGGACTCCCCTCATGCAGTCCCTCACTTGGCCATCCCCCCCTCCACACTCCCTCTCCTCCAGCCATGCATTGGTTGGGGGAAGGGATAATAGTAAAAAAATTTGCCTTAATTTATCCTATTGCCCTTCCCAAGCGGTCGTTCCCTTGCGGTTATACGGTCTTCAACCCCGGCTTTTAATTATCGACGTGGAGACCTCGTGAATGGTATGGTTTAAGTTACTAATAACTTGCGAAGTAGGGAATACCTTTGCACAGGGTTTACACCGCGTGCGGACAGTTAATATTTACTGTACGGAGTGTGCGGAAATATTACATTCTCTCCCCCTTAGAAGAATCGAGATGTCCTCATCTCGAGATAAACTGGGGATATTGAAGATTGAGAGAGCTTTCATCCATCCAGGTAGCATCCTCTTCGGGATAATCTTTCCACTGGACGAGGCATTCTCTCAAGGTTCTAGATCTCAACTGTCTCTCCCTGACATCTAAAATCTTTTCCGGCCGTAGTTCAAGGATTCCTTGACTAGGCATTACAACTTGTTGGTCATCAAGTACATGATTTGGGTTGGGTACATACTTTTTCAAGAGACTAATATGGAATACATTGTGAACTTTTAGGTTATCAGGAAGTTGCAATTTATAAGCATTGGGTCCTAGGCATTTGAGGATTTTATATGGACCACAATACCTTGGACTTAGCTTCTTGCATTTACCTAGAGATAAAGAACTCTTTTTCGGCCGTACACGAATGAAGACCATGTCTCCTTCTCCGAAGACCCTCTCTTGGCGCTTCAAATCCGCATATGCCTTTTGTCTATCTTTGGCTACTTGTATGTCTTGTCTTATTGACCTTATTTGGTCATCCATGTCCTCCAACATTTGTCTTGAAGCTTCCACTCTCAGGGTAGGATCTGAAAAATTTAGAGAACTTCGGCAATCATGACCATACAATGCCTGAAAGGGAGTCATTTGAATGCTCTGCTGGTAAGAAGCATTGTAAGCAAATTCTACTAACGGCAAATATTGAATCCATCTCTTTGGCTCTCGACAGCAGTAAGCCCTAAGAATATCCTCAATGATTTGATTTACTCGCTCTGTTTGTCCATCTGTTTGGGGATGGTAGGCAGTGCTAAAACAGAGTTGGGTTCCAATAGCTTCAAAGATAGCTCTCCAGAAGTGAGAAGTGAAAAGAGAATCTCGATCGCTAATGATCCTTCTAGGTAACCCATGTAGCTTGAATATTTCTTTGATAAACACTCTTGCAATATCGGAAGCTTTTATAGTTTGCCTTTACTGGAATCAGGTGTGCAACCTTAGTAAGCATGTCAACTACAACCATAATGGAGTTGTATCCTCCTTGGACTTGGGGTAAGCCTACCACAAAATCCATACTGATGAATTCCCATTTCATTTGGGGAATGTCAAGGGGTTGTAATTTCCCTGGCATCATGACATGTTCAGCCTTGATACGTTGGCAAGACAAACATTCGGTGACAAATTTGAGTACGTCACCTTTGAGCCTCTCCCAATAATAGCTCTTCCTGACTGCATTAAGAGTTTTTGCATAGCCAGGATGTCCGGCGAAAGGGGAATCATGAGCTTCCCACAATATCTTCTGCTTAAGTGATTGGCTTGCTGGTATACATAGCCTTGTTCTATAGTAAATAAGTCCATTGTCAATAGAAAATTCATGATACTTTGCTTGCAACTTCGGATTCTGGTCCTTGGCAGATATTTCTTTTATCATTGCTTGGTAAGCCAAGTCATGGCATGCTTCCTCTCTAGCTAATTCGAGTATTGGGTTGCTTGGCATGGATACCTTTGTAGCCAGAGATCTGGCCGTTGATGGATTCTGCAAGATTAGGGAGTTTAGGAATGCCTTGCGACTGAGTGCATCGGCAACTACATTCTCTTTCCCTGGTCGATACTTGATTTCAAAATCATATTCCTCCAATACTTCAATCCATCGACGTTGCCTCATGTTGAGCTCGTTCTGGGTAAAAATCCATTTGAGACTCTTATGATCGGTTACTAGAGTGAACTTATTTCCCAACAGATAGTGTCTCCAAAGCTTTAGAGCATGGATGACAGCTAATAACTCCAGATCATGAGTGGCATAATTCTTTTCGTGACTCTTCAATTTCCTTGAAGAATATGCTACTGGATGACCTCCCTACATAAGAACACACCCCAAGGCAAGAATGCTAGCATCAGTTACTACCTCGAACTCCTTACTGAGATCAGGAAGTTTCAGAATAGGTGCTGATACCAAACATTGCTTCAATTGGTCAAAGCTATTTTGCTCGAGAGTTGACCATGTAATAGAAGTCTGCTTCCTTAGTAAGTCGGTAAGAGGTGCTGCAATCAAAGCATAGTTTTTGATAAAGACCCTGTACCATCCTGTCAAGCCAAGAAAACTGCGTATCCCTTTGACGGATAATGGTATTGGCCATTCAAGCACATCTCTGACTTTGGCTGGATCTACTGATATTCCTTCTGATGATACTATGAATCCTAGATATTCAATCTGACGTTTGAAGAATGCACACTTCTTCATTTTTGCATACAGCTTATGAGACCTCATTGTCTCCAACACAATCCGTAGTTGGGCCTCATGATCTTCTTCCTGTTTAGAATAGACTAAAATGTCGTCGAAGAAGACAAGCACAAAATCATCAAGATATGGTCTAAAAATATCCTGCATTAATCTATTGAAAGTGGCAGGTGCATTTGTAAGTCCGAATGACATAACCAAGAATTCAAAGTGCCCATATCTTGTATTGAAGGCCGTTTTTGGAATGTCCTCATCCTTGATCCTGATTTGATAGTAGCCTGACCTGAGATCAATTTTGGAGAAGATCTTTGCACCTTGAAGGCGATCAAGAAGCTCATCTATTCTAGGAATAGGGTACTTGTTCTTGACTATTGATTGATTCAACCCACGGTAATCAATACATAGTCGAAGTGTCCCGTCTTTCTTTTTCTGGAATAGGACTGGAGCTCCCCATGGTGAATTGCTAGGCCGGATGTAGCCCTGATCTAACAGTTGCTTGAGTTGTTCCTTCAACTCAATAGCTTCCGGAATAGACATTCTGTAAGGTCTCTTTGCAATTGGCGCAGCTCCAGGTATTAGCCTTATTTCATGATCAACTTCTCTTGGAGGTGGAAGTTCAGTTAATTCCTCAGGGAACACGTCAGCGTATTCTTTTAGCCAAGAGGGTCCCTCATGAGCCTCTTGCTTTTGATCCAACTTGTTGAGTTTGATCAAATAAATGGGTAATCCTTTCTTGACCCCTTTAATGATCTGCGATACCTTGCCTAATTGGATTCTCGGCACTCCTGCCTCACCTTGAGTCGTAACAAACTCTCTGTCAGTGTTTCGAAAGGAAACTTGACCCTTTTCACAGTGGATGTGAGCGTCATTGGGCTTAAGCCAATCCATCCCGAGTAGACACTCATGGATGCCTAAGTTCATGACTCTGAATTTAACTGAGGTTTTCTTCCCTCCCAGATAGAACTCCTCCTTAGCAGTTTGCCTAGCACAAGTTACCTCACGACCGTTTGCCAATTCCACAAGTAGGATAGGTGCTTCTACTGTGGCTATTCCTAATCTCTTAGCACACGCTGGTGAGATAAAGGAATGCGTACTGCCACAATCAATCAAGGTTTTGAATGTAACGTGTCCGCTAGAATCATTCCGGACACGTCTTAGCAGTCCATCGGGAAGGATGTCTAGAAAGCTCCGCCCGGCACTCCCATGGAATGTTACGGGACTTGCGATCTAGGTCTTCCCGCGTCTGCCACGTAGCGGAAGTATCCTGGCCGTTCCCACTTAGGATCGACCTGAATTTGGGTTTTCCTGTTTGGTCATTAGCTAGCAACAACTAGCGTCAGACCCGAAGGAACTACTTTACGCAGAAGCGCCCGGTCCGAAGCGGATTCACACTGCACTTGGTTCAAGGAGAATGGGAAACGAGAGGGATGCAAGGCTCAACCTCTCTGCCAAAAGGCATAGTCCCATTCCGTTCCCCTAAAACAGCTTGAATCGAGTAATCGGTAATTCCGAGTCATCGTTCTCATTACTTGTTTCGGTGATGTCGATCGTCCTTCTGTTCGTCGAATGCTTTGAGAAAAGTTCCCGGCTAACCGGGACCACCCATCCATAGGACGGACCCATGGTCCATCCTCCGCACTTTCCTCGGTTTGTTTTAGTTATGTAATTACCTACCACATTAGTTTGACATATAACAAACAGCTTCTTTGATTAATCCTCTTAAGCACTGGTTCCTTCACGTAATCTTATCACAGGACATAAAGAAAACAATGTCAAACAACTCCTTTATTATCATTTTATCCTTTTATCTTTGAAATACAAGGAGTTCCCGCCTGTAGGCGTATTCATAATCCGCCCGAAGGCTATCTAGTAATCCACCAGGGATCACTAATCCAAGTTTCCGCCCGTAGACTAGTATGCGGGCCTCGAGATCCAATCCCGAGTCACGTTAGTCTCTTGTGCAGGGCCCGGAAGGCGAGGGATTTACGGCCAGAGCCCCCTCTGGCACCCAAGCGTCCTCCTGCTTCAATTAGAACTCAACGGAGAGACCTCTCACGGCGGGTTCGGTCCACGTTCCCGGCGCGGTTAACAACCCCCTTGGTTAGGGTCAGGCAGGCAGTCGGGGGTAACTGAAGCTGCCTCTCCCTTCAGGCACCAACCTGAAGCTTTAGATATATTTTCATCCTTTAGTTCATTGAGCAAACAATGCAAACAGTCCTTTCTAACCTGTTACAAGCACAATCAAATTCCAATGGTCGTTTGGTTGGCAAACTGTTAAGGAGTGAATCCTTTCCTCCGAATGCAACCCGCATTCGATCCGGAATCAATTGCAACTTGGCAAGATTCCTATCATTCTTGGGTTAGGGTTATACCCTACCAATGCTTAAGGTTCTGTTGTGGCAGGATCCAGCGACCATGTCGCTTTAGTTTATTGTCGGGTCATTCGCAAATACCTAACTTTCCTTTTCCTTGGCAATTATTCCCCAAGAAAAGTGAGTAATAGGATGATTACTCATCCTCTTGTGAATTAACTTGCCAACCTCATTTCGAGAGATGACAAAACTCTCTTGTGGACAAATCTCAAGTCTATACAATGTTGCAGCTTTTTGCACATGTATTGCATCTAATTCCACGGGATCATTCCATTGCTTAGTGTTTTCCGTTCACGGAATTTACCCCAGCCGAGTAACAGGGTTTTAGGGTATCCTCCAAATCATTCCTAATTAGGTTGACCCATGGTTCTAGAAATATGCAACTCCGTTGGAGTTTCATCATGATCCTTAGGATAAAACCTTAGATCATTTCATACATGAACATCCAATTGCTTCGACATTTTGTGAACGTGTGTAGGATCTTTAGATTCACGGATTTTGTCTAAAGCTAGGTCGAATTATTATTGCACTAAATCCTAGTTAGCACTTGGAATACCTATCATACCGATGGAGCCATACCCATATGAGTCCCTTTTAGGTTACTTAGTCACTTCAATTATACCTATCTTGCGACGAGGATGATCCTTCTAAAGGTAATAAACTAAATCTAATGGAGAGCAATAGATACAATTCCACCAATACGCGTAAACATGCGATTGATTGCCTCTACGTATCACATGGTTCATGATAACTTTATCTTTCCTTGGTAAGGTAAAATGCTTGCCAATCTGTACGCTAACTTTCCTAGGTCCTGCTAGGATTTACCAACTAATCATGCCTACTACTTTGTAGTCTATACTTTCAAATCCTGTGCTTTGACGAACCATGCAATCTTTCCTAAATGCGGTTTCTAATGAATGACGTTATCGCATGATGACTATGCAATATGCAACATTCTCCTAGCTACGAAGTAGTTAATGAAACTTATACAAAGCTAGTGTTAACTTATTCCATCTTACATGCTTTTTGCAAGACCATACGTTCATTTTAGTATTCTATTATTTCTTTCCGGATAATACCTTATGGTGCTAACCTTTTTCCTATGAAATCATTGCGAGAAGTATGTTGCCTAATGTGCGGCACACACTTATTCCTACCATGTCTATGATGAAAGAGAATGCATTTATAAATTCCATTTCTTTGCCTAATTTTAGACTCATTACTTTGATAATGCACCAAAAAACTACATGCCACTAGCCTTCTAAGGTGGATAACTCGTTCAAATTCATGATATTTTTCAATCTTGCCTAATGTTCAAGAGATGCTTTATCACATGTATTTCTTTCCAATTTCCGTATGCATTAAAATTAAACGTAAAAATGCAATTCCTTTTATGAGCTAAGCGCGCCTAATCATGCGAGAATAACTCGAAGGAACCTGGACTTGAGGGCTCGGGGAGATGTCCACTTGTATATTCGGAGATGAGTCTCCCGCGGTCGCTCCCTGTGATCTTTTTGGGGCCATTGTAGATGTGGATTCGACTTATGATTTGCCCTTGCGGTCTACGAAGTGACTGGCCTCGGAATGCGGCCTTCCGACCTTTGCCTTTATCCTTGTATGCGGAAGATTCCTTTTCGGGATGGTACTTGCGGCAAAGGCTTTAGGAGTCTTCAAGAAAACTCGAATCGGCACGGAAATTAATCTCGGACGGCTTGCGGCTTTTAAATCTTCTTGCGATAGCCTTTCGATGGGTCTTGCGGGGGTCTTTATGGCTTCACCATCCCCTCTTCAAAGTCCCGGGAAGGGTATGAAGAGGTCTTCTTAGTAATGTGGTGGGAAGGGACCTTAAGGAGGCCCCTCCTTAGAAGCTTCTAAGAAGCTTCTGTAGCTTCAACAGAAACACGTGGGGGGGGGTCGTGATCCACGTGGCGGGGCAGCCTGAGATGGCCGGGCGGACCTCAGCGGCAGCGTGGCGGCGGACTGGGCGGCAGCGTGGCGGCGGACTCCTCTCCACGGCGACCTCACTCTCTCCTCACGGGCCGTCCTCCAACCAGCTCCTCCCACAGTTCCTCTCTCTCTCCCTCCCACACCCCCTTGATGGGGGGTGTTTATATAGGCATGGGGGTGGGGGAAGAGGGCCTCCACACACGTGGAGGACTCCCCTCATGCAGTCCCCACTTCACTCCTTCTTGGCCATCCCCCTCCCATTCCCTCTCCTCCAGCCATGCATCGGCTGGGGGAAGGGATAATAATAAAAAAATTTGCCTTGTATTTATCCTATTGCCCCTTCCCAAGCGGTCGTTTCCTTACGGTTTTCACGGTCCTCAACCTCGGTCTTTAATTCACAATGCGGCGGCCTCGTGAATGGTATGGATTAAGTTACTAATAATTTACGAAGTAGGGAATACCTTTGCACAGGGTTTACGTCATGTGCGGGACGTCGATATTTACGGTACGCAGTTGCGGAAATATTACATTGAAACTTTTACCTTGATAGTCCGACGGCGCTTGAATTACCGAGAACTGGCGATTCGGGCCCTTCCTGTGTAAAGCGGCATGGACTGTTGCTCTTTCGAATTCCGCTTCCATAGTCGGGTCTTCCTCTTCTTCCGCATTACATCTTTGCCTAGTGGTAATGCAGGCAGCTCTTCCTCTACCACGGGTGGCGGCTCCCTGCCTGCGGCCAGCACCTTGACGGTGTCCCTCGCTAAGCTTGGGACATTCCCTTCTGAAGTGACCGAGTTCATTGCAGTGGAAACATCGGATGTTTCGGCCATTACCGTGAGTAGGAACAAAGTTGTTGATGTTATTTGTCCTTGCTTTCTTCCTTTGTCCCTGATTGTGGCCTTGAACTCTCTTAACCTGAGGTCTGAATGCTCCTCTGCTTGGGTTGCTATAAGTCCAGTTCTTATTACTCCTTGGTTTAGCTTGCACTTCCTGAATTATAGGTGCTGCTCGAATGAGTGCATCCTGAAGATCTGATGGTCTCATAGATTCGAGACGGGTATTTACAGGTGGATTTAAGCCTGCGCAAAATTTGGACACCTGCTGTGTCGTGTCCATTTGTGGCGCATACTTCAAGAGTGAGACAAACTTAGAGTAGTATGCGTCAAGCGTGAGTCCTAACTGTTTTAGCTCATAGAACTCATTCATTTTCTGAGTACGATATGCGGGCGGCAAATATCTCCCTTGCACGGCTTGCTTTAACTTCTCCCAGGTAACGGACCCCTCTGAAATCCCTTGATCCCTGCACCATTGTTTCCACCATAGTCTGGCTTCACCAGTGAGTTTTAATTTGGCGAGCATGGCCTGATTGGTAGGTGCAGTGCCAGCGGCTTCGAAGTAGTCCTCCATATATTCAATCCAAATCTCAGCGTCTGACTGGACGAATCTGCCTCTCCCGTCAAACTCGGGTGGCTTAATCTGTTTGAGGAGGAACTTCTTCTCATGGATCACAGTCATACTTGCTGTAGGGGGCGAATTTGGAACCTGTACCTGGGGTTGCGCCTGGATAAAAGTTTTCCTAACATTATTATATAATAATTGACATTAGCTTACCCTTAGTTCAACTATTTCGTAACTCATGAAGTTACTTAACTTTTTTCAACAACTTTGATGCACAATCGGATAGTGATAAAAGAAGTCCTTATTTATATTTATATGGCATAGCCTCATACAACATCTCGAGTGAAGATAATCCAATCATTACATTTAGTTTGGGGAGAACAACATTGTATTGGATTTGTCTACAGGAACTGTGTAATAGTAGGGTTTTGGGTCATGTATCTTTAGGAATCGATAATTCATCGGAAGTTCGGGATATCCTTTCCGCTGGAAACCATACTTCCCATGGCGGCCCAATACCTTAATTCTATCAGCTGGAATTACACGGGTTACTTCCTCATAAACATATGAGTTTAATTCAACTCTACGACCTCGAATATGCAAAGTTGAATTCACGTGAGCTTCCACAAAAATGAACAGCTTCACGACTTTCAAATCTTCCAACCACTTGATCCTCTTCAGGTTGGTTTGTAGATAAGTGAACCGGTGGGCAGCTATGTAGAGATTCCTGAAGACCCAGTCCATCTTCGCTCTATATATAGAGGTGATGGGTTATAAATCTGCTCCAAGATGTTCATCATTTCAATTCTCTGCCTATAATGCGGAGAATGCATTGCGGTCATGAACATGATCCGGAACACCAAAAACTTATTCCACGCCTCGTAATTCTGCAAGACAGTATTGAAGATGAGAATATGTTTGGACATGAACAAATTCTTTACTTCACTTCTAATGAAATCTTATGAAAACAATTCCATTATAAGTCGGCTCTGATACCAACTGTAACGTGTCCACTAGAATCATTCCGGACACGTCTTAGCAGTCCATCGGAAAGGCTGTCTAGAAAACTCCACCCGGCACTCCCACGGAATGTTACGGGTTTTGCAATCTAGGAGTTTCCGCGTCTGCCACGTAACGGAAGCGTCCTGGCCGTTCCCACTAGGATCGACTGGAATTGTTTGGTCATTTTACTAACAGCGACTAGCGTCAGACCTGATCGAACTACTTTACGCAGAAACGCCAGGTCTGAAGCGGATTCATGCTGTACTTGGTTCAAGGAGAATGGGAAACGAGAGGGATGCAAGGCTCGACCTCTCTGCCAAAAGGCATAGTCCCATTCCGTTCCCCTAAAACAGCTTGAATCGGGTAATCGGTAATTCCGAGTCATCGTTCTCATTACTTGTTTCGGTGATGTCGATCGTCCTTCTGTTCGTCGAATGCTTTGAGAAAAGTTCCCGGCTAACCGGGACCACCCATCCGTAGGACGGACCCATGGTCCATCCTCCGCACTTTCCTTGGCTTGTTTTAATTATGTAATTACCTACCACATTAGTTTGACATATAACAAACAGCTTCCTTGATTAACCCTGTTAAGCACTGGTTCCTTCACGTAATCTTATCACAGGACATAAAGAAAACAATGCCAAACAACTTCTTTATTATCATTTTATCCTTTTATCTTTGCAATACAAGGAGTTTCCCCCCCGTAGGCGTATTCATAATCCGCCCGAAGGCTATCCAGTAATCCACCAGGGATCACTAATCCAAGTTTCCGCCCGTAGACTAGTATGCGGGCCTCGAGATCCAATCCCGAGTCACGTTAGTCTCTTGTGCAGGACCCGGAAGGCGAGGGATTTACAGCCAGAGCCCCCCCTGGCACCCAAGCGTCCTCCTGCTCCAAGCAGAACTCAACGGAGAGACCTCTCACGGCGGGTTCGGTCCACGTTCCCGGCGCGGTTAACAACCCCCTTGGTTAGGGTTAGGCAGGCAGTCGGGGGTAACTGAAGCTGCCTCTCCCTTCAGGCTTCAACCTGAAGTATTTAGATATGTTTTCCTCCTTTAGTTCATTGAGCAAACAATGCAAACAGTGCTTTCTAAACTGTTACAAGCACAATCAAATTCCAATGGTCGTTTGGCTGGCAAACTGTTAAGGAGTGACTCCTTCCCTCCGAATGCAACCCGCATTCGATCCGGAATCAATTGCAACTTGGCAAGATTCCTATCATTCTTGGGTTAGGGTCATACCCTACCAATGCTTAAGGTTCTGTTGTGGCAGGATCCAGCGACCATGTCGCTTTAATTTATTGTCGGGTCATTCGCAAATACCTAACTTTCCTTTTCCTTGGCAATTATTCCCCAAGAAAAGTGAGTAACAGGATGATTACTCATCCTCTTGTAAATTAACTTGCCAACCTCATTTCGAGAGATGACAAAACTCTCTTGTGGACAAATCTCAAGTCTATACAATGTTGAAGCTTTTTGCACATGTATTGCATCTAATTCCACGGGATCATTCCATTGCCTAGTGTTTTCCGTTCACGGAATTTACCCCAGCCGAGTAACAGGGTTTTAGGGTATCCTCCAAATCATTCCTAATTAGGTTAACCCATGGTTCTAGAAATATGCAACTCCGTCGGAGTTTCATCATGATCCTTAGGATAAAACCTTAGATCATTTCATACATGAACATCCAATTGCTTCGACATTTTGTGAACGTGTGTAGGATCTTTAGATTCACGGTTTTTGTCTAAAGCTAGGTCGAATTATTATTGCACTAAATCCTAGTTAGCACTTGGAATACCTATCATATCGACGGAGCCATACCCCTATGAGTCCCTTGTGGTTTAGGTTACTTAGTCGCTTCAATTATACCTATCTTGCGACGAGGATGATCCTTCTAAAGGTAATAAACTAAATCTAACGGAGAGCAATAGATACAATTCCACCAATACGCGTAAACATGCGATTGATTGCCTCTACGTATCACATGGTTCATGATAACTTTATCTTTCCTTGGTAAGGTAAAATGCTTGCCAATCTGTACGCTAACTTTCCTAGGTCCTGCTAGGATTTACCAATTAATCATGCCTACTACTTTGTAGTCTATACTTTCGAATCCTATGCTTTGACGAACCATGCAATCTTTCCTAAATGCGGTTTCTAATGAATGACGTTATCGCATGATGACTATGCAATATGCAACATTCTCCTAGCTACGAAGTAGTTAATGAAACTTATACAAAGCTAGTGTTAACTTATTCCATCTTACATGCTATTTGCAAGACCATACGTTCATTTTAGTATTCTATTATTTCTTTCCGGATAATACCTTATGGTGCTAACCTTTTCCTATGAAACCATTGCGAGAAGTATGTTGCCTAACGTGCGGCACACACTTATTCCTACCATGTCTAGGACGAAAGAGAATGCATTTATAAATTCCATTTCTTTGCCTAATTTTAGACTCATTACTTTGATAATGCACCAAAAACTACATGCCACTAGCCTTCTAAGGTGGATAACTCGTTCAAGTTCATGATATTTTTCAATCTTGCCTAATGTTCAAGAGATGCTTTATCACATGTATTTCTTTCCAATTTCCGTATGCATTAAAATTAAACGTAAAAATGCAATTCCCTCTATGAGCTAAGCGCGTCTAATCATGCGAGAATAACTCGAAAGAACCTGGACTTGTGGGCTCGGGGAGATGTCCACTTGTACATTCGGAGATGAGCCTTCCGCGGTCGCACCTTGTGATCTTTTTGGGGCCATCGTAGTCGTAAATTCGACTTCCGATTTGCCTTTGTGGTCTACGGAGTGACGGCCCTCGGAATGCGGCCTTCCGACCTCTGCCTTTATCCTTGTATTTCGGGAGATTTCCTTTTCGGGATGGTGCTTGCGGCAAAGGCTTTAGGAGTCTTTTCAAGAAAACTCGAATCGGCATGGGATTTAATCTCGGACGGCTTGCGGCTTTAAAATCTTCTTGCGATAGCCTTTTCGATGGGTCTTGCGGGGGTCTTTATGGCTTCACCGTCCCCTCTTCAAAGTCCCGGGAAGGGTATGAAGAGGTCTTCTTAGTAATGTGGTGGGAAGGGACCTTAAGGAGGCCCCCTCCTTAGAAGCTTCTAAAGAAGCTTCTAAGAAGCTTCTGTAGCTTCAACAGAAACACGTGGGGGGGTCGTGATCCATGTGGCGGACAGCCTGAGACGGCCGTGGTCAGGGCGGCAGCGATGGCGGCTCGTGGCGGTGGCTGGCGGACCGGCAGTCTAGGCGGCAGCAACGGCAGTCTGGGCGGCAGCGTGTCGCTTCACGTCGACGGCGACCTCCTCAGCTCCTCGTCCAGCACGTCCAGCACTCTCCTCTCCACGGCCCGTCCTTCCTTCACGTCCGGCACGGCGACTTCTTCCTCCTCTAGCTCTCCCTCCCACAGCTCCTCTCTAGCACACCCCCTTGCTAGGGGGGTGTTTATATAGGCATGGGGGTAGGGAAGAGGGCCTCCACACACGTGGAGGACTCCCCTCATGCAGTCCCTCACTTGGCCATCCCCCCCTCCACACTCCCTCTCCTCCAGCCATGCATCGGCTGGGGGGAAGGGATAATAGTAAAAAAATTTGCCTTAATTTATCCTATTGCCCTTCCCAAGCAGTCGTTCCCTTGCGGTTATACGGTCTTCAACCCCGGCTTTTAATTATCGACGTGGAGACCTCGTGAATGGTATGGTTTAAGTTACTAATAACTTGCGAAGTAGGGAATACCTTTGCACAGGGTTTACACCGCGTGCGGACAGTTAATATTTACGGTACGGACTGTGCGGAAATATTACAACAATATATCATTATGTAAAGACAATATTGCATAGATTTGTAACGTGTCCCCCTATCCACTTGTAGGACACGTCTTAGCAGCCCATCGGGAAGAGAGTTTAGAAAGCACTGCCCGGCACTCACAAGGAATGTCACGCAGTGTGCGATCTAGGTCTTCCTGAGTCTGCCATGAAGCGGAAGCATTCTGGCCGTTCCCACTTATGACCGACTTGAATCAGGGTTTTCCTAATAGTCAAGTTTGTAGGTGATAGCTAGCGTCGAACTACTTTGCGCAAAAACATCAGGGTCGAAGTAGATTTATACTGCACTTGGTTCAAGGAGAATGGGAAACGAGAGGGATGCGAAGCTCGACCTCTTTGCCCGTAAGGCATAGTCCCATTCCGTCCCCCTAAAACAACATAAATCGGGACTCTAGCTCTATAGATTCTAGGTCATTGTTACCTCACTGTCAATTCCTTTGAGAAAAGTTTTCGGCCAACCGAGACCACCCTTCCGTAGGGCGGACCCAGAGTCACATCCACCGCACTTTCCTCGGGTTGCTTTAGTTATCTAATTACCTACCACATTTAGTTTGACAAGCAAAAATTGCTTCCTTAATTAACCAAATTAATCATTGGTTCCTTCACGTAACTTAAGCACTGACACAAAAAAAACAATGTCAAGGAAGTTCCTTTTTCAACATTTGATCTTTATTTATCAGTCTTTGGAATACATCAAATAAACATTCCCGAAGGCTATTCTAGCAATCCTCAGGGATCGCTATTCCAAGTGTCGCCCTTGACTAGTATGCGGGCCTCAAGATTGCATCTCGAGTCACGTCGGCCTCTTGTGCAGGATCCGGAGGCAAGGAATTTATGGCCAGAGCCTCCCCTGGCACCCAAGCGTCCTCCTGATTCAGGTAGCACCCATGGAGAGACCTCTCGCGGCGGGTTCGGTCCACGTACCCGGTGCAGCTAACAACCCCTTGGATAGGGTCAGGCAAATAGTCAGAGGTAACTGGTACTGCCTCTCCCTCCAAGCTTTTAACCTGTAGCATTAGATGTTTTTCCTGAATTAGTTCCTTGAGCAAAGAAGTACAAACAGTGCATCTAATTGTACAATCACGAGCATTCCAGTGGTCATTTGTACGGCCAACTGCTAAGGTGTGATTCCTTCTCCCCAATAGGATCCACTGGCTTCTCTAATCGGTTAGGGAATGGGGCAACACCCATTTTTATTTTCCCTTTTTCTTCCAACAAAGGCATCATGGGAACTTCTTCTGTCACTTGTGGCACTTCCTCCTCTTCCTCTATCTCCTGGACCTCTGGTCCTATCTCTGTAACTGTCTCTGTAACTGTCTCTATAACTCTCTGTGGCACTGTAGTGCTCTGTACGGCACTGTTAGGCTCTGTTCTGTTCTGTTCTTCTGGTGGAAGATTGAACTTCACTGTTCTGGCAGGAGGGTTATTTTCTTTCTGGACAGGTGGTTCCTTCTGCTTTGCATGAGTGATGGCAGCAACTTCCAATTCCACTAAATTGGATGTAGGCTCTTGGGCCTTGGCCGGACTATCAGTAACACTTTTTTTCACTGGGGCTGGGCTTGGACAGTCTTTTGCAGTGTGGCCTTCTCCTTTGCATCGACTGCATAAGGGCTTGTAATCCACTGACCTTCTAGGATTTGGACAATTTGGTGAGATGTGTCCCTTTTCTCCACATCTATAACACTCCACTTCTGATCTCTGACCACCGCCAGACTGTCTTCCTCTGTAACTTTGAGAGGGAAATATTCTGGGTCCGAAATTAGGACCAAACTCTCTAGGCTTGGGTCCAATATCCTGTGTTGTCATTTTGGATTCCAACAAGTTGAATCTTACGTCTTCTTCCTTCCTTCTCCTATCATGCATCTCCTTCAGAGAGCAAATGTCCTCTGTATGGTTCTTCCGCAAACAGTAGGAACAGAAGGCCCCAGGAATAGTTGGTTTTCGTGTACATTCAGTGGCTAAATGGCCTGCTTGATGACACTTACCACACCAAGTATTTGACCGCATCACATCTCTTCCTGCTCCTGCAACATTTGATATGCTAGCAATATTCACTTTCAACGTCTGTAGTTGTTCTGTAATCACATCCACAAACTCCTTTTTGATGTTTGCAACTGAGTTGGATAAGTAGTCCTTCAAGCTTTCTCCTCCTGAGGCACTGGCAGGAGGGTTTTGAGGAGTCTCTGTAATCACTGCATAAACGGGTTGGGCTGGTACAGAGGGATCTCTGTTCTGGTTCTGATTCAGAGCTCCTGTTTGAACTGTTGGCTGTTGGCTCCAGTTGGTAGGATTCCACTGTTGCTACTGATTTGGCATTGAGGAAATTGGTTGGGACCATTGTTGTTGTGGTTGAACCACCATTTGAGGCATGGATTGTGGCCACTGTGGATTTGGTGCACTGTACTGTGATACCGGGGGCATCTGTTGGTAGGGATAGGGAACAGTCCCTGGAACTGCATTTGGTGGGTACATCATTCCTGGCATCAGAGGAGGTGGGACTCCTCTTCCTGTATTCATCGCTAGTCTAGCTTCCACTTCATCGTATAGTCTTGCACCTTCTGTTGCAGCTTACAGGGTGGCTGGCCTTTGCAACTCCACAAACTTACGGACTTCTGGTTGTAATCCTCTGAGAAACACCCCCTTCTGAATGCCATCATCTAGATTATGGTTAGTCCATCTCTTCAGGATGGATTCCATTCGTGAGACATAGGCTTCTACTCTTTCTCCAGAGGACTGACTTAGGTTCATAAATTCCTCTCTCATCCGCTCTTCAAAACCTTCACGCCTGAATTTAGTGAGGAAGGCCAACTTCAGGTCGTCCCATGTGCCAAAAGTTCCTGCTGCTTGTCTCTCATACCACTGAAACGCCGCGCCTTTGAAAGTGGCGGGAAATATTGCTAACCAATGCTCAGGGGTTCTGGCATTGTTAGCCACACATGCTACCATAAACTCTGCTACATGAAGATTGGGGTCTTCATTGTACTCTCCCTTAAAAACTGGCAATGGGACTACATTCGCTGGCCTGTCATCAATATTTCCAGGACAGATCTGGCTTGGAAGTGGACCTCCAGCAGGAGGAGGAAGGGCTTGATGTGCCATTGGGGCTTCTGTAAAGAGTTCCGCAAGGGTGTCAAAGGCGGCTTCTGCTGCGAGCTCGCTCTCGGCTCTGATTTTTACTTTCTCTCTTCTCACGTACCTCTGGACTCATTCTAATGCTTGCCTCTTTATTGCGTCATTCATCAGGGGTGTAGCTCCACTATGTTGTTAGTGCTCCACAGGGGGTTAACAGAAGGCTTCAGTCTTTGGAGGACTCTCTTGCCAACATTTCTTCTACTTCTTTCTTTTCAACGTCCCTGAATTCTGCTTTCATTCCACTGCACAGAGGAAGGTATTCGGTTCTGAAGGTGTCAAAATGCATACGTCTGAGCATTGTGGTGGTGCCATCATCATAGTAATGCCAGCTTTTGATGGTTTCAACAGTGTATGTTGTGAAAAACACTCTGTCTACCAACTTCCAGTGGGTTTCTAATTGAACAAACATAAGATTATCAGTACACCAAGCATCCCATGTATCTTGCTGTTGAGCATCCACGAACAAATTCCAACTCTTTTCCTTCTTGTCTTTGAGAACCTCTACAGACCAAGACTCCTGAAGCTTCTTCACAATCTCCCACTTGATGTTGTCTGGAAACTTCTCAATGGATGCCAAATCTTCCATGGATGGTCATTCTCTCTGTTTCTGCTCTTGAGTTTATTCCCAAACAGTTTGCCACCAAGATGCAAGTTTCTGCTGCTTCAATAGGAAGGCGAAATTGTCCACTACATAGAGCATGCATCATGATGGTGATGTGTTTCCGCCATTGTGGGATGAACTTCTTGTGGAAAGTGGCTTTGATTATGAGAAATTCCAACTCTTCAGTGGAAGAAGGAACTTTACAAACATCCATTGAATTCTTCTCTTCTTGGCAATGCCATTTCCTTCATTTTCAGCCTCTTCTGGTGCTTGTTGATGGCAAGTTTCCCCGGCTGCGCACCAAAAACATGGAGCCCCAAGAGGAACACCAAGGAAAAGGGAATTCTCTTGCAAGAAAATCTATCTTGTAACATCAACAAGCTTGTTTATTCATGTTTCATATGATCACAATGAAGAAAAGAACACCAGGCACAACAAATCTTCATGCAGCATCATGTAGATCTCCCACGGTTTTAATAGAATCAATCATATTCTTCAATATCTTCACAAAATCCATCAATAGAACAAAGAAAGCAAAGGAATACACCATCTTTGAATGGAAATACATCACATAGTATTCATCTTCAATATCTTCATAGTCTTCTCTCTCAATCTCTCATAGACAATCACTTTGGTTGAGTAGAATTGGCTATCTCTGACTCTCTCTCTCTCACTCCATCAATAATACATCATATCCTTACTACAATCTCTCAAAATCACTCTCAATAATCCTTCTTAGGTCGTGGATACCCCTCCCAAGAGGTATGTCTGATATGAAGAGTCACCAGAGCCACTACAGTGTCCTTTCATAGCTCACTACTGTCACTTCACTCTAGTCTTCACTTGAGTCTTCAGCAGCTACTTCTTCCACTTCTTTCAGATCTTTTGCACTTGTATTCACCTCTTTCCAAGGCTAGAAGACTTTCCCAAGCTACACTCTCATCCATCAGAACACATACAGAAGCATACAGAACAGTCACAGAACAGTACCAGAACAGCTACAGTACAGAACAGAACAGAACAGAACAGAGACAGAAGCTCTACAGAAGACCTACAGAAGGTTACAGAAGGTCATCAAAATCACATAACTCATTCTCAAACCATTCCAAACTCTCACAAACCATTCAATAAGCTTTCACAAGATCTCAATCTTCATCAATCAATACTCCATCCCTCCTTATAGAAGACAATCAGAACAAAACAGACCAAAACAGAGCAAAAGATAGCAAAACAGAAGGTATACAGAACCAATCAGAACCTATCAGAACATCACAGAACCACTAACAAACATCATGAACTTCCAAAACACCATCATTATCATCCAAAACACTCTCAAACCACTTCCAAACCAATCAATCATCTCATAAAATCAACCATTCAGCTCTCAAAAACAACAAAAATCAGCCAAAAAACAAGTCATTTCAACACTCAACACACCTAGAATGAGTTGGATCTCATGATCTACCTCTCTTGTTGGTGAAGGCCATGTTAGGTCCTTTGGAAAAACATCTACATAATCTTTTAGCTAAGATGGTTGGTCCTTGGCTTCACTATCTTGCTCGGCCTTGTTGAGCTTAATTAACTAGACGAGTAATTCTTTCTTTAACCCTTTCACTATTCGTGAAACTTTAACCAGCTGAACTTTAGGTTTTTTCACTTCTCCCTGAGTGGTTAGTTGTTCCCCCTCTAATTTTTGAAATGTAATTCAACCTTTTCCACAATATATATGGGTGTTGTTTGGAATTAACCAATCCATATCCAGCACACATTCATAAACCCCAAGGTTCCTAATTCAAAAATCCATTTTGGAAGAATTGCCATCCAGACTAAATTCTACCTTGCTAGTCTGTTGTGTTGAAAGATCTTCTTTACCATTTGCTAGCTCCTCAAGCAATCTAGGTACAAGAATAGTATTTATGCTTAGCTTTTTTGCACACCTTGGTGATATGAAAGAATGGGTACTCCCATATTCAATTAAAATTCAAAAGGGTTTACTTAACAATTTTCTTGTGTCTAGATCACCAAGAATTGGTGATGCAAATCCTTCTTATTGAGAGTGGCATTTACTCTTGGTCTTTCCATATCAATTTCCATTGTAGGATCTTTATCATCACTAATCTCCTTCAGGGTTACTCCAGCAACTTTGCCCTTGGCAGATTGGTTCTGCCCTCGAAACTTTCCTTGGTGATTGTTTGGCCCAAGCTTCGGGCCATGTCTCTTGAAGTGTCATGGTTCCCTACAATAAAAGCACCTTAGAGCCTCATTGTCTTTCCTTGTGGATACAAAGTTTCCCACCGCATTTGACTTGGCTCTCTTTGCCTTATCTGGCTGATACTGCACTTGGGCTCTCTTTGCATAGCCTTGGGAGTTTCTCTTGTTCTAACGGGTTTTGTTCCAAACTTTTGCATTTCTTGATTGTTTCTCCATCTCTTGAACTATTGGGGCCACTTGAATAAATGCATCTTATAAATTTGATAATCACATTGACTCAAGATGTGTATTCAGAGGCGGATGTAGACCATTGCAAAATTTGGATACTAGGCTTAGAGATTTATCTGCTTCAAATTGAAAAATTCATTCATCTTCAAGGCTTGATATATGGGTCGAAGGTATATCACATGCATAGTATTCTTAATTCTGTCCTAGGTGATGGTGATTTTGGACACTCCTTGGTCCTTGCACCACTGTTTCCACTGAAGAGACAGGCATCCCCCCTATTAGTTTCAATTTTGCAATCATTGCTTGATTTGACAGTGTAGTCTGTGTAGCAATGAAATAATCTTTCATAGATTCTATCTATGTTTTCACCTTAGCTGTAGTATTCTTTCCCTTACCATCAAATTCTGGTAGCTTATATTGCTTGAGAAGAGTTTTCTTCTCTTGAGCTTTTGTGCTATTGAGGTTTGAAGAAATATCTCGGAGTTTTAAACAATTTTCATGATCTTTTTTTTGTTATAATATTGAAGAAATATGTTAACTTGCCTAATGTGATCACATTAATTTTGAAAGGGAAGTATGTATCATTGAGTCTTCTTGATGATAATTAGGGTTTGTTCATCAAATTGGAGTTTTAATTACAGCTAGAAATTGTTTCTATCTTTCGGCTTATTCATGGATATCGGATAGTCAATCGGATGGAGTTGAGACGTGTACATTCACATTCTGGTATTTAGTGGAAAGTTCTAGATATCCTTCTGTGTAGTAGTTATGATGAGGGTCACTCCCTAGGATAGCAATTCTATTGCCCAGGATGAACTTAGTTAGTTTTTCATATGCGTAATGATTTTGGTGATCTAGTCGACCATTAATATGAAAAATGGGATTGTGTTTAGAGTCATCAAAGAGAAATAGTTCAAGAACCTTTAAGTTCTCCATCCATTGGATTTGTTTAAGGTTGATCTTGATATAATCGAGACAATTAGCCTCAATGTAACAATATGTCCCATATTTCCTCCAATGCCATTCTAGATAGGAGTGATAAGGATCATACATTCTTTTTAAGATAGTCACAAGATTATTTCGCCATTCATAATCCAATGAATGCATGGCAGATATACACATGGCCTAAAATACAATGAATTTTTTCTAGGCTTCATTATCCTAAAATAAATTACTTTTAGTTTGTAATAACCCTATTCCCACTAAGGTTAACAAATCTAGAGTTTTTTTTGAAAATTTGCAACAAAATGGATATATTTTTCCATTATTATTTGCTAAAATGACAACTAGTCTTGATTACAACAAAGGGACATAAATAATTCCTTACATTAATAGGGAGGGAATACATTATTTGAGTAGCTCAGAGGCTTATATTATTCTTGGAAGGAGATTCCCTATAACAATCTAGGCATGACACTGTGATACATCCATTAAATAATAATTAGGATTCTAAGAATGGATATCCAAAAACCTATATTTCAGGGCAAGATCAAGTAATCCATCTTTTATGTAGTTGCAGGGCGACTTTTGCAACCTACAACCGTCACTTGGTGGTCAGCCGGTTTAAACTTTTTGACCTCCTCGTAGATGTACCAGTTTAATTTAACTTGTCATCCTCAAATGAACATGTTCAAGTTTACTCTCGTCTCGCTAAATAGATCAATCTTGGCAACCTTAAGGGCTTCCATCCATTTCACCCTCTTTAAATTGTTCTAGAGGTAAGTAAGACCATTTCTTCAATATAACAGTACCCTCCGCTTAACATCCATTGTCTTTCATAATATAAGGGTGAAGGATTGTATATCTAATCTAATATTCACATCATTTAGTTTTTCTAACTAAAACTAGATGAGTGCATGGTTCAAAGAGAATGGGAGATGAAGGGGAGTACAACATCGTGTCGACCCCTCTACTTGTCGGGCAAAATCCCATTCCAGCCCCCTAAAATGATGCAAGTTAGGGATCACCCAACCACCATAGGTGTGGACCCATCCATCCACCGGCTTCCCTCTCGACAGAGTATTTTTTATTAGCTAATTATCTACCACTTTAGGTTTGACATATAAAAATAACTTCTTTGATTATCTGCTGGCATAGATTCGTTGTACATATTTACTTTATGACACAAAAACACTATAAAGCAATTCTTTCTCAAATAGTTCCTTTAAGAAAAATATCTTTTTACAATGCTTCTTGTCCCATTTGGATGTAATATCAACCTAAGGTTTTATTCTCACCAAGTTCAGTCTCCCTATACTAGTATCACAACTTCCAAAATACTATCTAGACTCGCATGGTAGTTTACAGTTCATAAGAGTCTAAGGAATTTGTGACCAGAGCCCCCTGGTATTCTCATCTCCTCCTACCTGTTGAGATAGTAAGCTCAACATGTGCGAACATTGATGATGGATCACTTAGCTAGATGGGTCCGCACATCTATACTTAGCACGTCGCTGGTCATTATGATCCTCACATTGCCATTGACTTATCACTATATTTAGTTTGTTGCACCTACTGACAACTATCATAGTTATAGTGCTAGTGATTAGTATAGTTAGTTATGCATTGTCTGACTTAGTAGGCTACTTTCCTTTATGTTGTATCTTATCTATACTTTGTGTACATTGTACAATGTGTGAAAGAAATAGAAGAAGAAAAAAAACTAGCAAGAAAATATTTTGGCCTCCATCTCTCTTCTTGTGTTCTTGAGTGAGCTTCCTCTTGTGTGTGTACAGTATGTGTTTGGTGTAGTAGCTCAACCAATTTTTGATATGGTATTAAAGTAATGCCATTGAGAGAGGATTTTTCAGAAGGCTGAAATGAAGGAGAAGAAGTTAGGATTCGAGCAAGCAAGCAATGGGTAAGAAGCTCTCTCATTCTTCCACTCTCTCTCTTAGATAGTGTATGTGGAGGAAGCAAGGTAGAGTGAAAATCTCAAATTGTTGTGAGATTTGGTGTACAAGCAAAGCTCTGTATATTCTATAGATTAGCTATTTAGGAATTTTATACTATGTTTTTGGGCAATTTGAGGCCGTTTCGGGCCCTGTTTTAGAGCCGCAAGGTTGTGGACAATAGTTTCAGGGTATACTGTGATTTCGACTCGGATGCATAGGTTGCATATTTTGAATCTATAATTTTGAGGCATTTGCTGGAAGCAGACATACGTTTTATCTATAAATAGATTGCAGATTACATGTACTATTGAGTAATCGATGAAAAAGGTTACTTTCTGTGCACTTGTTGTGAAAGGTTGCAGAAGACTTACTTGCTATTTTGTATCATTTTTTTTATAATGGCAGAGAATAATGGAAATCCCATAATTGAGAAGCTAGACAAGAACAACTACCCTTCATGAAAGTTTTGTGTGATGAACTTCTTCATTGGAAAGGGCTTTTACAAGTTTGTTTCAGGTGAAGAAAAATAGCCAAAGCTGAATATCCCTACGACTCCAGATGAATTAAAGGCATGAACAGAATGGAATGCAAATGAAAAAAGATGATGTATTGGCTATTTTCAATCATTGGTAATACTATGCTCGGACATATTAGAAATGTAAAAACTTCACATGTAGCTTGGATAATATTTGAGAATATTTTTTCAATGAATACAAAAGGCACGATTCAACTAAAGCAAGAGTTGAATATCCTGAAGAAAGGAAACATGTCTGTCAATGAGTATGTTTTGAAGGTGAGGAGCATTACAGATGCTTTAGCGGTGATTAATGCAATGTGTGATGATGATGATTTGGTTTCATCTACTTTAGGTGGCCTTAATAATGAGAAGGCTTGGAAATCATTTGTCACTTCTGTATATGTATGGAAGCCATTTCTAGATTTTGACGAGTTGGTCTCTCTCATGATTACCAAAGAGATCAATATGTAGGGTGACTCATCTAAAAGAAATAGTGAGCACGTCCAAGCATTTTAATCAAGTTCAAGAAGGGGACATGGCAGATCCTCAGCAATTTGGTGAAATGCAGGTTTCACGAGGCCGTGGAAACTTTAGAGGCTAGGGGAGCTCTAGAGAAAGAGGTGGATGGCTGAATAGAGGTTCCAGAAATTTTGCTATTTTTTTCCATTATTATGGCAAACCATGTCATATTGCAGCCCATTGTTATGCTAGGAAGGATGATACCCATAGTGGTAAATTATAGCAAGGAAACTATGCATGGTCTTCACAACAAAATGATGACAAAAATGAGTGTCTATTTGTTATGCAGCATATGATGAATGTTGTTACAGGAAAAGGGACACATGATGATGTATGGTATGTTGATTCAAGTGCATCTAATCATATGAATAATCATATTGAATGGTTTGGAGAGATCTTGAGTGAGCTTCTTCTTGTGTGTACATTGTGTGTTTTGGTATAGTAGCTTAAGCAAGTCCCCCCCACCGTGCGATTCTTGACACTGTCTAACTAGAATTTTCCATGACATGACCTTTCGTATCGTGGTTGGTCCATACCTGCAAGACATTGGGAGGTACAGAATCATCCTTGTTGCCTGTTGATGCAAAATCGTCACTAGGAAGTGACTGTGTGGTCAAATACCACTTTCGTCAGTTTTGAAGATTTGCCCTTGTGAGGCTGAAGTTGTGTTTTTTGCAGTGACAGAATTCTTTGCAGTGTTCTGTAATGGCGTCTGATTCTCTTTCACAGATTGTCACTGAAAATCTTGAAAAAAATAACTTCCAAGTATGGAAGTTTAAAATGACGAATTTCCTTATGGGAAAAGGATATTGGGAACTTGTTGCAGGAAATGAAGAAGAACCAGTTCTTCCTGATGTTCTCAGTCAATTGCAAATGCATGCATTTAAAGGATGGCATGAGAGAGCCAGAAAAGTTATGTACTGGCCGTCTATCAGTATTTGAGACTCTATGATTGTGCATATTCAAGATGCAAGTACACCAAAGGAGGCATGGGATACTTTGTCAAAAATGTATAGCACAAATACGTAAGCCAGGAAAATGCAGCTCAAGCAAGAGTTGCACAATGTGCAAAGAGAAAGTATGAGCATCAATGACTACCACATGAAGGTGAAGAAGATTGCAGATGCACTTGCTTCCATTGGGTCACCAGTGGAAGATGATGATTTAGTTTATGTGACCTTGAATGGTCTAGGAAAGGATTATGCACAGTTCCGAATATCCATTTCCGTCCATGAAAGATTTCCTGATTTTGAGGAGTTGATTGCTTTTCTAATTTCTAAGGAGCAGAGAAATGGTGGTGCATCTTCTTCAGGAGGAACTTCAAAAGAAATTGTCTTCTACTCAAATGCTGGAAGAGGTAGAGGCAGAGGTAGAGGAGGCCGATCTAGAGGCCGTGGTGGAAATCAGAATATGCAGCAAACTCAAGAAAACCAGTCCTATGGAGGAGGGCATGGTAACTCTAGAGGCAGGGGGAGCGAAAGAGGTCGTGGTGGATGGCAAAGAGGCTAAAATGAAAACAGCAATGTTGAATGCTACTACTGTGGTAAAATGGGTCATATGGATAAAGACTGCTTTAAAAAGCAGAATGACATCATGAATGGAAAATTGCAACAAGGGAATTATGCATCTTCTAGTAGACAGGGTGATGATAGAAATGAGCATTTGTTTATGGTATAGCACATGAACAATTCTGTGACAAGTGCAGAAGAAAGCAACGAAGTGTGGTATGTTGAATCAGTTGCGTCAAACCACATGACAGGTCATGCAGAATGGATGCAGGATGCAAGGAAAATGGAAAAACCAGGATTTGTGGAGACTGGTGATGATACTGCATATCCTATTGTGCAGATTGGAAAATTTCCTTTGTTTATGCAGGATGGGAAAAAGAAATACCTATCGGATGTATTTCATGTCCCGAATATCATCAAGAACCTGGTTTCTGTTGGTCAAATGGTTGAGCAGGGCTTGCAGGCCAGATTTAATCCTCATGGATGCTTTGTTGAGGATATGAAAAATAAAGGTCGCTTGATAGCAAAGGGAAAGAAGAAGGGCAGAATGTTTACGTTGGATGCAGACATGCCTGAATTGAGTGCAGCAATTGTTGAGTGTTGAAATGACTTGTTTTTTGGCTGATTTTTGTTGTTTTTGAGAGCTGAATGGTTGATTTTATGAGATGATTGATTGATTTGGAAGTGGTTTGAGAATGTTTTGGATGATATTGATTGTGTTTTGGAAGTTCATGATGTTTGTTGGTGGTTCTGATAGGTTCTGTATACCTTCTGTTTTGCTCTGTTTTGGTCTGTTTTGTTCTGATTGTCTTCTGTAAAGAGGGAAGGGGTATTGATTGATGAAGAATGAGATATTGTGAAAGCTTATTGAATGGTTTGTGAGAGTTTGGAATGGTTTGAGAATGAGTTATGTGGTTTTTATGACCTTCTGTAACCTTCTGTAGGTCTTCTGTAGAGCTTCTGCTTCTGTTCTGTCTCTGTTCTGTTCTGTACTGTAGCTGTTCTGGTACTGTTCTGTGACTGTTCTGTATGCTTCTGTAAGTGTTCTGTGGAATGTATGTGTGACTTTGGGAAAGTTTTCTAGCCTTGGAAAGAGGTGAATACAAGTGCAAAAGAGCTGAAAGAAGTGGAAGAAGTAGCTGCTAAAGACTCAAGTGAAGACTAGAGTGAAGTGATAGTAGTGAGCTATGAAAGACACTGTAGTGGCTCTGGTGACTCTTCATATCAGACATACCTCTTGGGAGGGGTATCCACGACCTAAGAGTGATTATTGAGGGTGATTTTGAGAGATTGTAGTGAGGATATGATGTATTATTGATGAAGAGAGAGAGAGAGAGAGTCAGAGATAGCCAATTCTACTCAAACAGAGTGATTGTATATGAGAGATTGAGAGAGAAGACTATGAAGATATTGAAGATGAATACTATGTGATGTATTTCCATTCAAAGATGGTGTATTCCTTTGCTTTCTTTGTTTTATTGATGGATTTTGTGAAGATATTGAAGAATATGGTTGATTCTATTAAAACCGTGGGAGATCTACATGATGCTGCATGAAGATTTGTTGTGCCTGGTGTTCTTTTCTTCATTGTGATCATATGAAACATGATAAACAAGCTTGTTGATGTTACAAGATAGATTTTCTTGCAAGAGAATTCCCTTTTCCTTGGTGTTCCTCTTGGGGCTCCATGTTTTTGGTGCGCAGCCGGGGAATCTTGCCATCAACAAGCACCAAAAGAGGCTGAAAATGAAGGAAATAGCATTGCCAAGAAGAGAAGAATTCAATGGATGTTGTAAAGTTTCTTCTTCCACTGAAGAGTTGGAATTTCTCATAATCAAAGCCACTTTCCACGAGAAGTTCATCCCACAATGGCGGAAACACATCACCATCATGATGCATGCTCTATGTGGTGGACAGTTTCCTCTTCCTATTGAAGCAGCAGAAACTTGCATCTTGGTGGCAAACTGTTTGGGAACAAACTGAAGAGCAGAAACAGAGAGAATGACCATCCATGGAAGATTTGGCATTCATTGAGAAGTTTCCAGACAACATCAAGTGGGAGATTGTGAAGAAGCTTCAGGAGTCTTGGTCTGTAGAGGTTCACAAAGACAAGAAGGAAAAGAGTTGGAATTTGTTCGTGGACGCTCAATAGCAAGATACATGGGATGCTTGGTGTACTGATAATCTTCTGTTTGTTCAATTAGCAACCCACTGGAAGTTGGTAGACAGAGTGTTTTTCACAACATACACTGTTGAAACCATCAGAAGCTGGCATTACTATGATGATGGCACCACCACCATGCTCAGACGTATGCATTTTGACACCTTCAGAACCGAATACCTTCCTCTGTGCAGTGGCATGAAAGCAGAATTCAGGGACGTTGAAAAGAAAGAAGTAGAAGAAATGTTGGCAAGAGAGTCCTCCAGAGACTGAAGTCTTCTGTTAACCCTCTGTGGAGCACTAACAACATAGTGGAGCCACACCCCTGATGAATGACGCAATAAAGAGGCAAGCATTAGAACGAGTCCAGAGGTACGTGAGAAGAGAGAAAGCAAGAATCAGAGCCGAGGGCAAGCTTGCAGCAGAAGCCGCCTTTGACGCCCTTGCGGAACTCTTTACAGAAGTCCCAATGGCACATCAAGCCCTTCCTCCTCCTGTTGGAGGTCCACTTCCAAGCCAAATCCGTCCTGGAAATATTGATGACAGGCCAGCGAATGTAGTTCCATTGCCAGTTTTTAAGGGAGAGTACAATGAAGACCCCGATCTTCATGTAGTAGAGTTTATGGTAGCGTGTGTAGCTAACAATGCCAGAACCCCTAAGCATTGGTTAGCGATATTCCCCGCCACTTTCAAGGGCGCGGCGTTTCAGTGGTATGAGAGACAAGCAGCAGGAACTTTTGGCACATGGGACGACCTGAAGTTGGGCTTCCTCACTAAATTCAGGCATGAAGGTTTTGAAGAGCTGATGACAGAGGAATTTATGAACCTAAATCAATCCTCTGGAGAAAGACTAGAAGCCTATGTCTCACGAATGGAATCCATCCTGAAGAGATGGACTAACCATAATTTAGATGATGGTATTCAAAAGGGGGTGTTTCTCAGAGGATTACAACCAGAAGTCCGTAAGTTTGTGGAGCTGCAAAGACCAGCCACCCTGCAAGCTGCAACAGAAGGAGCAAGACTGTACGATGAAGTGGAAGCTAGATTGGCGATGAATACAGGAAGAGGAGTCCTACCTCCTCTGATGCCAGGAATGATGTATCCACCAAATGCAGTTCCAGGGACTGTTCCCTACCCCTACCAACAGATGCCCCCGGTATCACAGTACAATGCACCAAATCCACAATGGCCACAATCCATGCCTCAAATGATGGTTCAACCACAACAACAATGGTTCCAACCAATTTCCTCAATGCCAAATCAGCAGCAACAGTGGAATCCTACCAACTGGAGCCAACAGCCAACAGTTCAAACAGGAGCTCTGAATCAGAACCAGAACAGAGACCCCTCTGTACCAGCCCAACCCGTTTATGCAGTGATTACAGAGACTCCTCAAAACCCTCCTGCCAGTACGTCAGGAGGAGAAAGCTTGAAGGATTATTTATCTAACTCAGTTGCAAACATCAAAAAGGAGTTGATGGATGTGATTACAGAGCAGCTACAGACGCTGAAAGTGAATACCGCTAGCATATCCAACGTTGTAGGAGCAGGAAGAGATGTGATGCGGTCAAATACTTGGTGTGGTAAGTGTCATCAAGCAGGCCATTTAGCCACTGAATGTACACGAAAACCAACTATTCCTGGGGCCTTCTGTTCCTACTGTTTGCGGAAGAATCATACAGAGGACATTTGCTCTCTGAAGGAGATGCATGATAGGAGAAGGAAGGAAGAAGACGCAAGATTTAACTTGCTGGAATCCAAAATGACAACACAAGATATTGGACCCAAGCCTAGAGAGTTTGGTCCTAATTTCGGACCCAGAAGATTTCCTTCCCAAAGTTATAGAGGAAGACAGTCTGGCGGTGGTCAGAGATCAGAAGTGGAATGTTATAGATGCGGAGAAAAGGGACACATTTCACCAAATTGTCCAAATCCCAGAAGGTCAGTGGATTACAAGCCCTTATGCAGTCGATGCAAAGGAGAAGGCCACACTGCAAAAGATTGTCCAAGCCCAGCCCCAGTGAAAAACAATGCTACTGATAGTTCGGCCAAGGCTCAAGAGCCTACCTCCAATTTAGTGGAATTGGAAGTTACTGCCATCACGCGTGCAAAGCAGAAGGAACCACCTGTCAAGCAAGAAAATAACCCTCCTGCCAGAACAGTGAAGTTTAATCTTCCACCAGAAGAACAGAACAGAACAGAGCCTAACAGTGCCGTACAGAGCCCTACAGTGCCACAGACAGTTATAGAGACAGTTACAGAGACAGGACCAGAGGTCCAGGATACAGAAGAGGAGGAAGTGCCACAGGTGGTAGAAGAAGTTCCCATGATTCCCCTGTTGGAAGAAAGAGGGAAAATGAAAATGGGTGTTGCCCCATTCCCTAATCGGTTAGAGAAGCCAGTGGATCCTATTAAGGAATACGATCTGGTCAGAGATCTAGATACCTTTAAACCAAACCTCACATTCCGACAATTATTGATGTTGTCTCCTAGTTGCCGGAAAAGATTCAAAAGTATACTGACAAGAAGACGTGGTTTAAGGATTGCTCCCTCAACAGCAACAAAGTCCAACCAGGCTCCAGATCCTGTAAAAGAAGTGGACGTAGCTAATGCTTTCCTAGATCCAGGTACTCCAGAGACTGGCGTATGGATAGAAGGTTGCTTCATTGCAAATACACTGATTGATGGAGGCTCGTCAGTGAACATTATGACGGATGTGACAATGAAGGATCTAGGCCTACAAGGTATGCAACCCACCCAATGGCTCATCAGACTGGCGGATCAGAGTAGAATCAAGCCTTTGGGCATTCTTCCATATGTGAAGACTACAGTGGCTAGAAAAGATTATTGGCTAACCTATCTGGTGGTGAAGCCAAACTCTTATGGTACATCCTACCCTCTGTTACTGGGCAGACCATGGCTTTTTGAAGCCCGAGCAAGGACGGATTGGTTTAAAGAAACTTTGACTTTGGGTAGAGGACCCAACAAAGTGGTGCTGAAACTGTATGGTTCTCAAAAAGGACATGGATCCACCTCCTTGGAATTATCTTCTGACTCCCCTAATGAGGCTACAGATGGAACGTCAGCAGACGAAGATGCTGTCAAACAGATCCTTCCCAAGAAAACAGTGGCACATTCCTTAACAGTGGATACTGTAAGCCGACTTCCAAAAGAGGCAAAGCCATTATCAATGGGTGAATACTTCCTGCCTGAACCGGGAATGACTTCTGAAATCACTTCTGACAGTGAGATAGAAGCATGGATGTACTGCTCTCCCTGTTACATGGCCATAGCAGAAACAAAGACAGAGACAGGAGAGGAAACAGAGAATCTATTCTTCTGTTACAGAGCTCTCACAGAGACAGAAGCAGAAGCAGAAGCAGAAGCAGAGACAGAGACAGAAGAGGATGGATATGATATGGACGAAGAAGATTATGAAAGTGAAATGGAAGGGTCTATCCCACCTGAAGAGGATACATTTGAAGAAGAAGTTCCAGAAGCATCAGAAGCAGACGACCTCATGCTATGGGACAGAATGGTGATGGTACCATTTGGTCTAGTAAATGGATCTTCTCATATACAAAATCTTTATAAGACGTGGATTAAGAAGAACAAGCCGTCTTTCAAGAGTTGCTCCTGCCGTCCTAACCCATCCTTGCCAAAGAAAGATGATGATGATGCACCATGCCAACAAGCACCAGTCCCACAAATCCAACAGGCATCAGAGGGTCCCTGTTATGTGACGTTCCTGGATGGGTCATCATTAGAAGATGAGTCCTCAAGCCAAGAGGTAATTAATTTTGACACCAAACCCGAAACGGCTCTTATCCCATTTCAACATCTCAATGAGCAACCTAAGTCTCCACCAAAAGAAGAAGTTGGTTCTAGTGGGACATTAGAAGAGGACACCACTCCCTTGAAGGAGTCGGATCTGTATCCAGAAGCAGTCCGTGGGACCTTCATCCGTGAAATAGAAGGTGAAAGACAGTTAACCTTTGTGGATGCTGAAGGCACTGAACGCCACTTGAAGGTGGGTAGCAGCCTCCCAGAAGAGGAGTTGTCAACCTTGTACAACTTGTTGAAAGAGAATTTGGACGTGTTTGCATGGTCTTACAAAGACCTAAAGGGGATTGATCCCACAATATGTCAACATCATATTGACTTGGAGCCTGATGCCAAGCCAGTACGGCAACGACAGAGGCGAATGAGCCCAAATTATTCCACATTGGTGAAAGCGGAGCTGCTGAAGCTTCTAGAAGCCGAGTTCATCTATCCAATGGCAAATAGTGAATGGGTTTCACCCATCGTGGTTGTACCCAAGAAGAATGGCAAATTGCGAATATGTGTGGACTTCCGAAAGCTTAATTCCAAGACAAAGAAGGATCACTTTCCTATCCCTTTCACAGACCAACTGTTGGACACAGTGGCAGGACATGAGCTTTATTCTCTTCTGGATGGATTCAGCGGATATAACCAAGTCCAAATCGCGGAAGAAGACCAATCCAAAACAACCTTCACCACAGAATGGGGGACCTATGCTTACCGGGTGATGCCGTTTGGGCTCTGCAATGCCCCTGCTACTTTCCAACGAGTCATGATGGCCGCATTTCAAAATCATCTGCACGACTTTATTGAGGTATATTTGGATGACTTCTGTGTCTATAGTTTGATCCGTGAACACTGGGGACATTTGGAGCAATGCTTTGATCGATGCCGGGAGTATGGGATTTCCCTCAACCCCGACAAATGCATCTTTGGGGTCTCTTCTGGAGTTCTATTGGGCCACATTGTCTTTGCACAAGGGATAGCAATAGACCCGGCAAAGATCGAAAAGATCGCAGCTCTGGCAGCACCCACCAACCTCAAACAGTTGAGGGGATTCCTAGGCCATGTGGGTTACTACAGAAGGTTTATAGCCCATTTTGCGACAAAGGCAACCTCCTTGCACAAGCTCCTGAGGAAAGATGCAGAGTTTACTTGGACGGAAGAATGTGACAAAGCCTTCCATATTCTGAAGCAGTGTCTGATAGAGGCACTCATTCTGCAACCTCCTAATTGGACGAAAGAGTTCCACGTACACACTGATGCATCTATTGAAGGCTTAGGCGCAGTCCTATGCCAGAAGGGCTCCTCGAAGTTGGATCAACCGATCTATTATGCAAGCCGGAAAGTCACTGATAGGGAACGAAACTATACAGTGACAGAGCTGGAGTGCTTGGCAATGGTGTTTGCCCTGGAAAAGTTTCGCCATTACCTCCTATCTACCCACTTTAAATTTTATGTGGATCATGAGGCCCTGTCCTTCTTGATGAACAAAGCAGATGTGAAAGGACGAATGATGAGATGGCTCCTTCTATTCCAGGAGTTCGACTTTGAGGTGATTACTAAGCCTGGTCGTTCCCATGTTCTGGCTGATCATCTGTCGCGTATCCCACAAACTGCAGACGAGGAGCAGGATGATCCAGACCTCCCTGATGCTTCCCTGTTCTTGGTAGAAACTGTCACTCCCTGGTATGCAGACATTGCTAGGCAGATTAGCAATGTCTGCAGATTAGCAATGTGTTTAGAAGATGAAGTGCTTAGAAGATGTGTTGCAGGAGAAGAGATTGGGATTGTTCTGAAGGCTTGCCACGACGAGCCATGTGGAGGTCACTTTGCAGGAGAAGCTACAGCTAGGAAGGCTCTGCTAGCAGGATATTGGTGGCCTACCATTCATAAGGATGCCTATGATTACTGTAAAAGATGTGATGCTTGTCAAAGAATGGGGAAACCCACGAAGACAAGTGCCATGCCACTGCAACCTATCCTTCCGTTGAAGCCGTTTGAGAAGTGGAGCATTGACTTCGTCGGTCCGATCGACCCTCCCACTAGAAGGAAACAGAACATATACATCCTCGTATGTACGGATTATGTTACAAAGTGGTGTGAAGCTAAAGCCCTAAAGCGGGACGATGGTAACAGCGTGGCCATGTTCATGTACGAGAATATCATCACCCGTTTTGGTAGTCCCTTAGAGCTGGTAAGTGATAGAGGCACTCATTTCCTCAATAAAGTCATGGAAGAGTTGACAGAGTTGTATAAGATCCGCCATCGCAAGTCCACTCCTTATTACCCCAGAGCCAACGGCCAAGTCGAAGTCACCAATCGCATCCTCTGCTCGATTCTGACAAGAACAATTGCCGCACATCGACGTGATTGGGACGATCGACTTACAGAGGCAAAGATGTGTTGCAGGAGAAGAGATTGGGATTGTTCTGAAGGCTTGCCACGACGAGCCATGTGGAGGTCACTTTGCAGGAGAAGCTACAGCTAGGAAGGCTCTGCTAGCAGGATATTGGTGGCCTACCATTCATAAGGATGCCTATGATTACTATAAAAGATGTGATGCTTGTCAAAGAATGGGGAAACCCACGAAGACAAGTGCCATGCCACTGCAACCTATCCTTCCATTGAAGCCGTTTGAGAAGTGGAGCATTGACTTCGTCGGTCCGATCGACCCTCCCACTAGAAGGAAACAGAACATATACATCCTCGTATGTACGGATTATGTTACAAAGTGGTGTGAAGCTAAAGCCCTAAAGCGGGACGATGGTAACAGCGTGGCCATGTTCATGTACGAGAATATCATCACCCGTTTTGGTAGTCCCTTAGAGCTGGTAAGTGATAGAGGCACTCATTTCCTCAATAAAGTCATGGAAGAGTTGACAGAGTTGTATAAGATCCGCCATCGCAAGTCCACTCCTTATTACCCCAGAGCCAACGGCCAAGTCGAAGTCACCAATCGCATCCTCTGCTCGATTCTGACAAGAACAATTGCCGCACATCGTCGTGATTGGGACGATCGACTTACAGAGGCCCTCTGGGCGTACAGAACCTCCCATAAAGCAGCAACGGGACAGACACCTTTCCAGTTGGTGTATGGAACAGAAGCTGTTTTTCCTGTTGAACTAGAATTACCCTCTTTGAGAGTGGCTATCAAAGAGCGTTTGGGGGATGATGATTCACTGCAACGCCGTCTCCTGCATTTGGAATGTTTGGACGAAATTTGTAGGATGGCTCTACAGTGCATGGAAGCCACGCAAGCTCGACGCAAGGCTTACCATGATAGCTTCATCAAGCACAAGGAGTTCAAAGAAGGTGATTTGGTCCTAACCTATGATTCACGATTTGGTAAGTTTCCTGGCAAGCTCCAACAGCGATGGATGGGCCCCTATAAGGTACTTGCAGTCAACCCTAATGGTTCTGTCCAAGTGCAGACCGTTGATGCCTTTGATGATCCCTTTCTGATCAATGGATATCGCCTAAAGAAGTACTTCCCTCCTTGGGGATCTTGACAATTACGGACACTTGATCCTTTCCCTCGTTGGCGCGGCACTGTACTTCTTATGATGCTACTTCTGATAGCCGTTCTTCAGTCACTCCTGATGAAGTGGACGCAACCCTCTGTCCCCTCAAACCCCCCTTCCAGCCTTAATCTCGTATCCTCTATTTTCCACCAGCGACAGTGGCGAGGTTGGTCTTGACACATGGTTTTTCTACCATTCCCTTGCTCAATTTGAAAAAAAAAAAACAAAAAAACAAAAACAAAACAAAACATATCGGTCATGGGAGAAAAGGACTTAGGTCCCTGTCATGCCGACCTATTCTTCGGGAAAAGGTGGAAACACCCTCGGGAATAGGAGAAAACAAGAAAAAGAAAAAGAAAAACAAAACAAATCTGTTATGAGAGAAAAGGAATCAATTCCCTGTCATAGCAGGCCTCATTCCAAGAAAAGGTGATAAACACCCTTGGGCGAGAAGCTGGCTGTGGAAAAGGTGGTAACACCCAGCAGTCCAGAAAGTGGATTCATTAATTGATATCCCTAGGATCCAATTCCGAAGCTGCCTCCCTTGGTACGCTGTGTCCTGGGTCTCTCTGCAGAGCGTCTAACTATCCTCTAGCAGACGACATGTTCCTGTCCAATACAACGTTCGATTTGATGGCTACCTCCCTGGGTACGCCTCTTCAGCAACTGATGACACGATCTTCATCGACAAACAATCAAGTAACGTGAGCTTTCATCCTAACCGGATGGGGAAGTGAGTATGGTTGCCCTCTGTATCTATCAACAACGAGTGAGACAGAGGGTGGGGCGAGAGACCAGTCTTTTCCCTTCAAATCAAATGAGAGGTGAGAA
This sequence comes from Lygodium microphyllum, assembly GCF_053477565.2. NCBI lineage: Eukaryota > Viridiplantae > Streptophyta > Polypodiopsida > Schizaeales > Lygodiaceae > Lygodium > Lygodium microphyllum. The sequence goes on along the minus strand of NC_141141.1, from coordinate 165,569,723 downwards.
GTGTGAATGAAGTGTTGCACGCACGGGATGGGCCTCTCAATGCACAAAGCACAATTTGTTTTTGTGCACTGCACCATAAGGCTCCCTTACCTTCCTTCTCACACCGTATGCCGGCATAGGGCGGGATGCACAGTTGCACCATCAAATGCGCACAAGGCATACAACCTTTGCACAAGTGACCGTGAGGATTACATCAATGGGTTTCAGGAAAAGCCTGCCCTCCTGTATCTATCAACAGAGAGTGAGACAGAGGGTGGGGCGAGAGACCAGTCTTTTCCCTTCAAATCAAATGAGAGGTGAGAAGTGTGAATGAAGTGTTGCACGCACGGGATGGGCCTCTCAATGCACAAAGCACAATTTGTTTCTGTGCACTGCACCATAAGGCTCCCTTGCCTTCCTTCTCGCACCGTATGCCGGCACAGGGCGGGATGCACAGTTGCACCATCAAATGCGCACAAGGCATACAACCTTTGCACAAGTGACCGTGAGGATTACATCAATGGGTTTCAGGAAAAGGCTGCCCTCCTGTATCTATCAACAGAGAGTGAGACAGAGGGTGGGTTGAGTGTGACTGGAGTTTCTTCAATCAATTACCGAGAGGTGAGATTGAGGGATGTTACGACACTTGGAGTCAGGTATGTTCCACTTTCCCTGTGCACCCACGGGATGGGTCTTTACCGTCAACACCAGACACGTCACCCTGTTCTGTACACTGCACTGTAAGGCTCCCTTGCCTTCCTCCTTGCACCTATGCCAGACGGGTTGGACGCACTACTGCACCATCAACTGTGCACCCTGGCATACTCCTTCTGCACCATTCCCCCTTGTCGATTCCTCAACCGGGTATGAGATATGGGTTTTAATCATTCTTCCTCGAGTGATATTAGTCATGGGGCGAGTGACTGTTCTTTCATTTCGTTTGAGTGACTGTGAGTTGAGTGTAGTATCCCTCGTCATCGACGGATTTCCTGTGATTCCTTCCATCAGCTACCTCCCTGGGTACTGTCGCGTGGTCCCTGCCATGACGAACGTGCGCTGTAAAGATGCCTTGGTCCCTCCAGCGCCGACAACCACACTGGACGTGCCGTCGACACTCAACCTTCATTCTTGACGAAACGGGCCAAGTTTTTCTAACCCTCCTACTTTGATTTCTCAGTGACGGTCATGTTTTAAGTATGGGGACGTTAGTGGATGGTCCGTGGCGTGGTCCTAGGTCCTTGTTGCTCGGTTAACCCTATCCGTTAAGGTCTTAAGTGTGGGGACGCGTCCCTACGCGTCTACAGTGCATACCCCTTTGCATATGCCTTACCTTGTAGGCCATGACTTGCTTTTACCCTAAATGGGGTCCCTTCCCATCCACCCGGTTATGTTCCACCCACCTTTGGGGCTGTTCCCTTGTAGTTTTCCTTCATTCCCTGATTTTGAGGTCCTTCCATGTGAATGCACCCTACGTTCACCAAAGTCCAAATCCAACCTTATAGCCCTGTTCCTCCCTTTGAACGGACCATTTTTCCTTTTTACCTACCTTTGTTCCGGTGCACGGTTTTCAAGTTATTACTTTTTGAAGCATTTTGCATAATTTAGCCGGTTTTCCATGTGAACGCACTTTTCTTGCTTGGAACCGTGATCGGATGTCATAGCCCTGCCAACCACTTTTCCCCTGACATTTTTCCTTTTTACTCCGAGCCATTTTGATACACGGTTTGTCCATTATTAATTTTCCAGTTTTTTAAGACTTTTTACTGCGTCTTTTTGCTATTTTTCCATGTGAACCTGCCCTGTTTGCATCGGAATTCCAATTTGATTTGACAGACGTGTCTCCTGTGCCTCCCCCCACCTTTTTCCTTTTTCCTCCACCCTCTTTCGACTTCTGGATTTCTTATTATTAATTTTTACATGTGTTTTCGGGAGTCTTTTTGGTGTTTTTCACATGTGAAACCCTCCTATTTCCACCGAAACTACGTTTTAACATGATAACCTTGTGCCACTCCTTCCTGCGGACATTTTTCCTTCTTACTGCATGTCATTCCGGTGAACGGTTTGTCCGATATTAATTTCCGATCCCAGTTTCGGGTTTGTTTTTTGGGTTTTTTCCATGAGAACGCGTCTTATCTCCGTCGGAATTATGTTTTGATGTGATAGAATTGTCGGGCACATCTTTCTGCACAGTTTTCCTTTTTTCTGCACCTCATTCCGATGCACGGATTTTTCGATATTAATTTTTAATTGCGTTTTTTGGTTCGTTTTTTGTGTTTTTTGCACGTGACCGCCCTTTACCCCTCCCGGAATCTCCGGCATATATTTTTCTTGTTTTCCGCCTGCCGTCCTGCCCACTTTTTGTTTTTACGCTATTTCGTTTTGACGTCCGGATTGGGAGTTATTAATTTTTCTTTATTTTTACGTGTATTAGCGCGCCCGTTTTGCGCGTGAACGCGCCCTTTTTCGATTTTACGAGTCTCCACGCGCCCCGGTCGTGTCCGCATGACCCGTCCCGTCATCCCAGCGCCATTTCAATCCCGTCACTACAAATTTTTTTACCCCGCCCCGCGCACGTGCGCGGGACGGGGGTATGCGCCCTTGGGCCCTGCCTAACCCCCTTGGCCCTGGCCACCCCCCTTGGGCCCTGGCCACCCCCCTTGGGCCCTGACCACCTACCCTGCCCACCCCTTCCCCCCAACCGCCCGACCCCTTCCCTCCAACCCCCTCCCTCTCCCTCTTCTCCCTGCGTCCTCCTCCTACCCTCCTTCTTCCTCTCCCTCCTCCTCCATCTCCCTCCTCTTCTCCTTCCCTCCCCCCTCTTCCCCTACCCTCCTCCTCCATTCCCTCCTTGCTTACTTCCTCCTTTCCTCCTCCTCCCTCTCCACCCGCTTCTCCTTCTTCCCCCCTCCTTCTTTTCTCCTCCTTCCTCCCCTCTCCTTCCCCTCCTTCCTCTCCCTCCCGTGCAGGTCGCCGTTGTCGCAGTGAGATCGCCCGCCCTCCAGCCCCGCAGATCGCCGCCGTCGTCCGTCGCCACCACCACCTCCTCTCGCCACCACCACCTTCTCTAACCACCTCTTCCCCTAACCATACTAAGGTTAGTCACTAACCTTGGTTAGTTAATCACTACCCTAACTAGGACTAACTAGTTTAACCGAAACCTAACTAGGATTAACTAGGACCCCCTAACCCTAAATTAACCCTAGTTAGTTTACTAACCCTAACCCTAGTTAACTAACCTAACCCCACCCCCTAACCCTAAATTAACCCTAGTTAGTTTACTAACCCTAACCCTAGTTAACTAACCTAACCCCACCCCCTAACCCTAAATTAACCCTAGTTAGTTTACTAACCCTAACCCTAGTTAACTAACCTAACCCCACCCCCTAACCCTAAATTAACCCTAGTTAGTTTACTAACCCTAACCCTAGTTAACTAACCTAACCCCACCCCCTAACCCTAAATTAACCCTAGTTAGTTTACTAACCCTAACCCTAGTTAACTAACCTAACCCCACCCCCTAACCCTAAATTAACCCTAGTTAGTTGGCCACTAACCCTGGTTACCCCACCCACTAATCACCTAACCCTAGTTAGCTACCCCTACCCTAACCCTAGCTAGGTTAGTTCTAACTAACCATAGTCAGGTTAGTTTACTAACCCTAGTTACTAACCCTAACCCCACCCCTAGTTGACTAACCTAGTTGACTAACCTAACCTGACTTGATTTAGTTAGACTAACATGACTTACCCACACTAACCAGACTTAACTGACTTCTTTCTAACTGACTTATTTGATTAACATGCTTTATGTGATTTAATTCATTTCTGAATTAATTTTTCCATTAAAAAAATTCAAAAAAATTTTTAAAAATTCCTTTTGTTTTTTGCCAATTTTTGGGAGTTTGTCCGCTGGCAATTACTCACCCTAAAATTTCTGAAAATTACATATTTCCTCATTTAACCCCCAAATTGCCAATAAATGTAGAAAATTCATTTAAAAATAGTACAAAATTCTAAAAAATTCTCAAAAATTCCCCTCACCTCCCTTGATCATTTTCCATCTATTCAACCATACGTAATCACAACTTCACACCAAAAAAAAAACATAAAATATAAAAAAAAATAAAATAAAAATAAAAAACCAACAACATTCCGCTGAGGTGTTGTCTTTGTTGTTTCATCAGTGGTCTTTACTTTTCCTTTACTGGATTCACTGCTTTTGGGAGACTCTTCCGTGCGCATTTCTACATTACATATACACCCCTTCCAGGTATTTATTTTATGTGTTTTATTTATTTTCATTTCCCCCTTAATCACAAATTAATTGTTAAAATGAACCCTTTAATTCACCCACAGTTTCCACGTGCATTCGCGCTATACGCACATATTTTTTTTAATTAAAATAAACTAGTCATTCACTTAGCACGCGCTACGTGCGCTACAGAGGCACTTTTAATTTTTTTAATTAAAATGAACCAGCCGTCACATGAGCACGCACTGGAAAAAAAGCGCTCCACATCACCTTAATTTGTAATCAATGAATTGCATTTAGAGACCCAGTCGGGTATCGAAGTCCGGGAATTGAATAACTGCACCGCTTAACCTAATAATTGGTAATTTAATTTATAATAAGGAACCGCCGTTTTCTTGCTAAGGTTTATCACCTAATAAAAATTCACCCATTTTTAATAATTGATTAAAATCAACCCTTCATTAAATTAATTCCCCCCTCACTGCACTTAATTCCCCTTTTTAATGAACCGTTTCGTGGGATGGGTATGCGCAGTCATTAGCGTTATTTTCCTGGTCCAGTTTGGTTTCTCACCGATGTCGTCTTGATATGTGTCGGATGTGGTCTTATTTTGGTTTACTGTCTTAGTTACGGTTACGGGTACGGTATGCAATTTTTTTTCTTTTGTTGCCTGATACGGGGTTCTGGGTGTTTGTCTGATGCATCACATAAAGCTTTCGGTCGCATTTGTCTCAAGGTCATGTCAAATTTTTTCTAGGATGTGGTTTGCTTGGGGTTAGTTGGTCGTGTCACGTTTTCTTGTTTAGTAATTCTCTTATCCTTGGTTTTTGTATGTTGCTTTGCAGGCATTCTCCTTGATTGTCTGTGTTTGTGGTGTGTGTGTAACCATCTGAATGGCGCCTTCTCATGCTCCTCCCCCTATCCAGTACGTCCCATTAGTTAGTAGGGATTACTCTTCCCTACTTACTTTTGAGCCTCTCACGAAGGCGGGACTCGCTGCTTTTGTGGCCACTCCTTTTCCACTGCTTCCAGAGGATCCGTCGTTATGTGATGAGTTCCTGGCCTCTTACAGCAAGAAGACCGGATTAGTCCAAGGAATGTCTATGACTTTGACATCTCGAGGCCTAGGGAAGGCTTTGTCTTTACCCTTCAAAGGTGAACCTTTTGTGACCACTCGTCAGCTCTTCTCTAATGAAGAGATTCTAAAGCTGTTGCAAAAGCAGACAAGGGAAATCCTCGATGTTAAGAAGGTGATAAACTCTTCAGGAGTTTCCTTTTCTATGATCACTGATCCCGTATGGAAGACGATCTGTCAGTTCCTTCAGGACAGGTTTATGCCTGCCAAAACGCCATCCCACTATTTGTCCAAAGAGCTTTTCACAGCTTCCAGGATGGTGCTGAAAGGAGTTGCTATTGATTGGAGCACATACCTCCTCACTAAAATGGATCAGCATTTTGTTAAAGTCACCAGGGGTAATGTTACCAATGTTACATATGGATAAGTCCACATTGCAGTATGGAATATTTTATGAGACTGGGGTTCAGATACAGTTGCATGGATACACTGATGCTGATTGGGCTGGTAGTATTTCTGATAGACGATCTACCAGTGGATATGTGTTCTCTTTTGGGAGTGTTGCAGTCACTTGGAGCAACAAGAAACAGCCTACAGTTGCCTTGTCAAGCACAGAGGCTGAGTACAGGGGTGCAGCAATGGCTGCATGTGAGGTAGCTTGGTTGCATAAGCTACTTTATGATATGCATCAGTCTACAGATGAGCCAGTTGTCATTTATTGTGACAACATGAGTAGTATACACTTGTCAAATAACCCAGTCTATCATGCTAGAACAAAAGCACATTGAGGTGCATTATCACTATGTGCGAGAGAGAGTTTTACTAGGTCTTATTGATCTAGTTTATGTTGGCACAGAGAATCAGGTAGTTGACATATTTACGAAGGCATTGGGCGCAGAGAAGCTGCGCAAGTTCAGAGACCTGCTTGGTGTGCAGGAATTGGGATTGAGCTCGAGGGGGAGTGTTGAGATATCGAGCTCCACTTGTGATATGCTAGGGTGACCGTTGTGCATTTATGTCACTGACTTGTTAGTTGCAGATGCGGTTGGTACACCGCCCATGAATAATAGCTAGATGACAGCTATCCTTATCTACTCTAGTTCGTGGTTTAGTTAGTATGCCACCTTAGTTAGTTGAGTTTGGTTTGAGACCCATATATAGGGTTCTTCTATTTCTTTGTACTAGAGTTCTTTTTGGCTTACACAACTAAGAAGAGGAAAATTGTTTTCAGCCTCCACCTTTGTGTGTATTCCCCCATTGTGTAAGTGAGAAAGCTACAAGTGAGACTCCTTCCTTCTCTCCCACAATCTTGACAAAATCTACTCAAGAAGAGCTTTGAGATGGACACGGGACAAGCCTTGCATCTTCTTGGGATGCGCATCACGTGTGATCACTTTAAGGGGCTCATTTATCTATCACAAAAGAAATATATCTAGAAAGTCCTTAAGCATTTTCATATGCAGAACAATAAGCCTATTGATAGTTCTCTTTCTTCGCATGTGAAGGTTAGTTAGGTCGATTGTCTATAGTTTGATGAGAAAAAGGCCGAGATATTCAAGATTCCTTATGCATTTGTAGTGGACAGCTTGATGTATGCCATGATAGCGACTCATTCTGATATAGCATTTACAATGGGAGTTGTGGAATGTTATATGGCTACACCTACTGGCAGATATCATTAGGATACTATGAAGGGTATCACGAGATACCTGAAGTACACAATAGATATGTGCATATGTTATGGTGGCCAAGATATCGAAGTCATGGAGTTTATTGACTTTAAATATGCAGGACATGCAGATAGTAGGAATCCACTCTAGCTATGTCTTCAGCTTTGCTAGAGGTGTTGTTTCTTAGATGTCTCGGGTGTAGAAATGCATAGCCCTCTCTACTATCAAGGGGACGACTATGTTGCAGCCACACTGAGGCTTGTAAGGAGGCTCTTTAGTTAGTCCATCTAGTGGTAGACCTTGGTATTATTGATGTGGTCCCTACACTCCACTTGCATTCTATGGGTTCTATTGAGTTGGGCAAGAATCTAGTCTTCCATACAAAGAAAAAGCATATTGAGGTACATTACCACTTTATCCAAGAGGTCATTGAGGACAAGTCCATTGAGCTTGTCAATATCTTAATTGATGAAAATCTTGGAGTTCTTCTCACCAAAAGTTTCTCAATGGAGCATTTTGCCTTTCTTAGGAAGTTGATGCATATTGGATGAGATGACGTCTTTCCTCATCCTATTGTACTTTATGTGTATTTGCACATTGTCACTCTTTTTTTTTTCTTATTCTCTTCTTACTAGGGGCATAGTTGCCTTTAAATGGGAGGTTGTTGGGGGTAAAAGGACTTGTGCCTAGCCACCCATCTATTAGTTATAGTGACAATACCCCCACACTTGTACACTATAATTGGCACGAGCGTCCATCACTCTCACTTCATTCTTTGTTCTTTCAATGTCATTTGAATAAGAGAAGGCTGGTCACACATTGTGACTATTGGAGTTAGCACATCTTGTGTCTCTTGCCCTTTCTCTTGTTTTCTTGCTTCTTCCACCATAGCTCTTATTTCCTATCACAGGCTTCCATTCGGAGCTCGCTCCCTTAAAAAACATGCCAATTTCGCACTATGCAGGGAGAGAAGGGGGAGCCGAATAACATGAGGGGGTATCATTGAGATTTTGGAGCCCTCTCCCCTCACATTATGTGATACACCCATTCGACCCAAACAATTTGAGGGGGTCCTTGAGATTTTGGACCCCTCCCCTTGTGTTGTAGGGTATACCCCCGGGACCCAAATAACACCATGAGGGGGTCCTCGAGATTTTGGGTCTCCCCTCACATTGTGTAGTATAATTGAACCCAAACAATAAAAGGGGAGGTCATTGCCATTTCAAACCCCTTCTCCCTCCCATTATGTAGTACATCCCCCCCTGGACTCAAATAACCCAAGGGGGGATCCTTGAGATGTTGTATCATGCCCTCTTCCCATGCTCTGCACTACACCCTCTAGACCTAAACAATGCCAGAGGGAGTCCTTGAGATTTTGAACCCTCCTCCCCCTCACGTTGTGTGGTATACCTCCAAACCTGAAAAATGAGAGGGGGGGATCCTCAAGATTTCACATCCCCCTCCTTGCATTATGCAATATACCCTGTGGACTTGAACAATGCAAGGGGGGTCCTAGATTTATGACCTCCCCCTGCATTGTCCTGTATAGCTCATGGACCCAAACAATGCAAGGGGGGTTCTTAAGATTTTGGGACCCCACATGAGGAAGAAGAGGTTAAGAAGGACGAATGGTATCAAGCATCCAAACATGCTTGTGGAATATGGAAAAAGGTGCCTACTTAGAACTAGATCAGTTTCAAAAATTGATGAGAAAACTTTAAAAGAACTAGAACAACAATTATATGATGAAGTTGGGCCATCTTCAAAGAGGCAATGAGTAGAGGAGTGAAATTGAGCATTGTATTATTACTTTATTAAGAAAAATATTTTTTCAAAAAAATGAGATGTGTTCTATTATTTAAAGATCATTACAAAGATTGATAAGAGTTCCTTTGTGGAAATATTTCTCCATAAGGCTTGAAGTATTTATTCCATTATATATGGGCTTATGAGAAACTATTATTTATGGGTGTCGAAGCCTTTCATTGTCTTTGTCCAGTTTGTCACCACATAGTATGTTTCATTTCTGCATTAGAATTGTCCCATAATTCCTTTCTTCTTTGTCTCTCTAAATGTTGCATTTATTTGTTGATTTTAGATGTTCTCAGTGCTTATTTTCCATTCACTCGATGTATAAGCTTTCTATAGGTCCATTGGTGTAATTCTTCCAAACTATTGGCTTTCTCCACTAGGTCTTCACTCCTCCACCATGTCTTATCTAGTTGAAATAGTCAGTACAAGCTTGATAATGGGTTTTCTCCATACCTTGAGTTGACCTGACTAATAGATTACCATATTCCTTGGCAAACCATGGAGTATGATTATATATAATGTGTTATTAAAGAATAAAAAAGGATGTGAGTTTAGTACTACACTCTCCATTAAGCAATTATACTTTATCAAGCATTATGAAGATAATGTACCTTATAATAGGTAATGTGTTGATGTATCCATGCATTGATGCATCACTTTTTTATTATGGCAACACCAGTTCCATGGTGTTCTTATATTGCTAATTTTCTTTACATAGTTGGATATCCACTTGGTGTTGACAAATGATGGAAGCAAAAAATATTTATGCAAGCATGATCCTATGGTTTATTAGGGGGTTATTTATATAAAATATTTTCCAAGGAGGGACAAATAATTATTTCTTTATGCATTATCAACAACAAAAGTTGAATTTTTATATGAAGTTGTCCACTATGGATTTGCATCCTCTAGAGGATGGATGGAGTGGTGCTTGATCTTCAAATCTCCTAGCAGAGGTTACACAAATGGTCTTTGTGGCTTTAGTTACATCTGACACCATAATCATGTCTTACATGTATCTTAGAGATGATATTTTGATCCCAAACAATGGAGATATGTATTGGTATGTGGGGGATGTTATTTTTAAGCTATTTTTTATGCCAGACATTTGAGTTACAGATGGATGAGATTTTCCAAGCCTATTTCTCCAATGCGGATGCATGTCTCCTGAAGTTTCTTGGCATTCCATGATAGAGTGTGTTGTATTGAATCAATAATAATTGAAAGCCCTTGTACATTTACAAAATGCTAATCCATTGAAGGAGGATCTTTTAGCCCATGCTTCTAAATAGTTTCCTTTTGACATTTTCTTCTTTGAAGCTTACAATCATCGATCTGTTCTAGGTCCATCAATGCCTTTCCTTGCTTTTACGATCAACAAATATCCCATAGATTTGATTCTTATTCATCCATACTTCAATTGACTCCCCATGTTATTTCTACTCTTCTTTTCCAACCACAAGGTGCTCCCCAAATTCTTGTTTTTACTCGTTGTCTATTGATTGTGGATTGTGTTTTCTCCCCTACTCCTCCCTGTCCGCCACCATCTACCACACATGTTTTCACTTTTCCTACATATTTCTTAACTCCTTTCTTATCCGATTCAGTTAAAATACATGAGTCTCCATCTTTAATTTTTTTTTTCTTTTTATGATTTTTCCTATCCCTCACTTCATCCCTTGATGGTTGTTCCTCTTCAGCTATCCACATCTTTAACTCCTAGTCCCTCTCAGTTGGTTAGTAGCCACTTTGGTTTTGATTTACAGATACATAGGCATAGAGGGTGTGTTGAGAATTAGGCAATCACCCAGTGTAGCCCCTTTTTATGGAGCAGTTGGGCTAAGGATATGCACGGTGGCTCGATCCCATAAGCATATTGGTGAAAAGTGCTACCTATCCTAAAGCTATAAAGCATTGTACTTGCCTATCATTTGAATGAAAGGTCATTGTACTTTGTCCCTTCAATCATCATAATCAGTTCCATACTCAAGATTTTGTTTATGATTTCAAGATTCCATCTTGGAACCTAATTCACTTGAGTAACATTCATTATCTCTAGTCAATGTAATCATGAGTCCTGTCTTTCTCTTTGATCCACCATAGCCATGCTCTAGATCCATGCTTCTCAACATGGTATCAGAGCCATGGTGATCATGGCTCAGCTCCCTTCTCTAGTCTTCTAGATCCTCTTCATCATTGCTTAGCTCAAGTCCAATTAATGAGCTCATTTCTCACCTCCATCTCCACTTTACCTTCTTGTCTACCATAGCTATACTGAACTTGCAGCACTTTGAGCTTTCATACTGAGAAGTTTTGTAGAAGGACCAACTAATTTGTGACTTTTGTAAAAGGATCAAACATACTAATAAGTTTTGTCATGCCAAGAAGAGATCTTAGAAGGCCTATCTTGCAGCTATGAAGGAAGAAGAAGACCACATACTTAGCTTGCTCTTCCTTCGTGAATGGAAGCTTGCTACCTTTATCTTGCCCTGCCATTTTAGGTTCCTATCATATATCATGGTTCACCATTAGCGTTCTTAATACATTTTCTTGTTGAAAGATAAACAGGAGTTGATCATGATTTTATGGAAAGAAGAACATTCTTTAAGCATAAAAAGTGAAATTTTCTTCGAGTAGTTCTATTCATTCCAAAATTTTATGACACTTTTCCTTGATTTCACCTTACTTCACCTTACCCCTCCCCCCTTGGGAATGAGAAGATGTAACGTGTCCACCTGTTCCCTTCAGAACACATCTTAGCAGTCCATCGGAAAGAAGATCTAGAAGGCTCCGCCCGCAACTCCCATGGAATGTTATGGGGTTTGTGATCTAGGACTTCCCACGTCTGTCATGTAGCAGAAGTCTTCTAGCCGTTCCCACTTAGGACCAACCTCAATCAGGGTTTTCCCTAATGGTCATTTCCTAAGTGGCAACTAGTGTCAAACCTCGAGCGAACTACTTTACGCAGAAACACCAGGGCCGAAGTGGATTTAGGCTGCACTTGGTTCAAGGAGAATGGGAAACGAGAGGGACGCAAGGCCCGACCTCTCTGCCATAAGGCATAGTCGCATTCCGTTCGCCTAACATAGCATAAACAGGGATTATTGAAACTTAGAATCTAGATTAGCTCCCTTGCTGTTCGGGTCCTTTGAAACGATCTTCTTGCTGTCCATCATGATTGAGAAAAGTTCCTGGCCAATCGGGACCACCCATCCGTATGACGGACCCATGGCCACATCCACCGCACTTTCCTCAGGTTGTTAAGTTATTTAATTACCTACCATATTTAGTTGGACATGAATCAATCAGCTTCCTTAATTAGCCCGTTAGGCAATGGTTCCTTCACGTAATCTGATGGTTTCAACAGTGTATGTTGTGAAGAACACTTTGTCTACCAACTTCCAGTGGGTTGCTAATTGAACAAATAGAAGATTATCAGTGCACCAAGCATCCCACGTATCTTGCTGTTGAGCATCCACGAACAAATTCCAACTCTTTTCCTTCTTGTCTTTGTGAACCTCCACAGACCAAGACTCCTGAAGCTTCTTCACAATCTCCCACTTGATGATATCTGGAAACTTCTCAATGAATGCCAAATCTTTCATGTATGGTCATTCTCTCTGTTTCTTCTCTTCAGTTTGTTTCCAAACAGTTTGCCACCAAGATGCAAGTTTTTGCTGCTTCAACAGGAAGAGCAAACTGTCCACCACATAGAGCATGCATCATGATGGTGATATGTTTCCGCCATTGTGGGATGAACTTCTTGTGGAAAGTGGCTTTGATTATGAGAAATTCAAACTCTTCAGTGGAAGAAGGAACTTTACAAACATCCATTGAATTCTTCTCTTCTTGGTGATGCCATTTCCTTCATTTTCAGCCTCTTCTGGTTTCCCCGGCTGCTCACCAAAAACATGGAGCCCCAAGAGGAACACCAAGGAAAAGGGAATTCTCTTACAAGAAAATCTATCTTGTAACATCAACAAGCTTTTTTATTAGGTTTTATATGATTACAATGAAGAAAAGAACACCAGGCACAACAAATCTTCATGCAGCATCATGTAGATCTCCCACGGATTTGATAGAATCAACCATATTCTTCAATATCTTCACAAATTCCATCAATAGAACAAAGAAAGCAAAGGAATACACCATCTTTGAATGAAAATACATCACATAGTATTCATCTTCAATGTCTTCATAGTCTTCTCTCTCAATCTCTCATATATAATCACTCTGTTTTAATAGAATTGGCTATCTCTGACTCTCTCTCTCTCTCTCCATCAATAATACATCATATCCTCACTACAATCTCGCATAATAACTCACAATAATCCTTCTTAGGTCGTGGATACCCCTCCCAAGAGGTGTGTCTGATATGAAGAGTCACCAGAGCCACTATAGTGTCCTTTCATAGCTCATCACTGTCACTTCACTCCAGTCTTTACTTGAGTCTTCAGCAGCTACTGCTTTCACTTCTTTTAGCTCTTTTGCACTTGTATTCACCTCTTTCCAAGGCTAGAAAACTTTCCCAAGCTACACTCTCATCCTTCAGAACACATACAGAAGCATATAGAAGGTCTACAGAAGCTCATCAGAAGCTCATTAGAGAGTTACAGAAGGTCAACGGAAAGCATCAGAACCACATAACTCATACCAAAACCATTCCAAACCATCAAAAATCACTCAATAAGCTTCCAAACAATCTCAAACCCTATCAATCAATAGTCCATCCCTCCTTACACAGAGAAAACAGAACAAAACAGAATAAAAGAGAAGCTCAACAGAACCAATCAGGACCAAACAGAACATATCAGAACATCATCAGAACTTCACATCTCTACTAATAAACATCATGAGCTTAATAAAACCATTCCAACCTATCCAAAACACTCTCAAACCACTTCCAAACCAATAAATCATCTCATAAAATCAACCATTCAGCTCTCAAAAACAACAAAAATCAGCCAAAAAATAGGTCATTTCAACACTCAACATCCAAGCCCACCTCACCAAGTTTGAAGCCCTCTCCTTCAAGCAATGGCACTCCATCCATGCCCTCCTCGAGTCCAAGCATAAATTGGAACTTGAAGGAGTCTAGGACTTCCTTGTCTAGATTATCTTTGAGCATGACCAATTGTAGCAATAAACCCAGCTCGAAGCCATCTATCTAGAGAAGATTGTTGGGGGTAAAGGCGCATGTGCCCAGCCTTTGGTATATTAGTTACACTAACAATACCGGCACCATGTATTGGTTATCCACACACATGTATACTGCAGGTGGCAGGCACCTATCATTATCACTTTATTCATTATTCTTTCAGTGACATTTGAATAAAGGGAAGGCCAATCACACATTGTGACTGTTGGAGTTTCCACATCTTGTGTGTGTGTGTCTCTCTCTCTCTCTCTCTCTCTCTCTCTCTCTCTCTCTCTCTCTCTCTCTCCTTTTCCACCATAGCTCTTACTTCCCCTTTGTGCTTTCACTTTAGGGCTCACACCCTTCAATTCGTATTAGAGCCATTGCATTAGCATTGAGGAGCTCAAACCAATATTGCTTCACCTTGTGGAGAAAAGCTTCAATTCACAGTTTTAATGGTAGCCATGGCTCAACTTGAAGCGGTATGTATTATTGCTAATTTATTTCCTAGCTCATCAATGCATGTTTCAGAGCTTCATTGAGCTTTCCCTAAGTTCTCATTGAGCTCTATTGACCTCATCCTAGCCCGCACTGAGCCTAGGATAGCAGGTGCAATTTGCACTAATTGGGTTGCCCCCTTTCTTGTTGAGGTCTGCTTCATCCTACCTTACCTCCAGCTCTTGGCATTGCTCCTGGCCTTGGGCAATCACTTGCCATTGTATCTGACACCTTTGGCATGAGTTTGGGCATCAATTGGATCTCTTTGATTCATCCATTAGCTCACAGTTTATGATGGTTTGCTATATTATAGTTCTGGACAACCCTTCACTCATTGTTTGGAGGTCATTTATGCTTCATTGGATGTCTATTTGATGTTAGATCATTTGGGGATATTATGCCAATGTATTAGAATGCTATGGGAATTATTTGAGCACTCTTTTACTCAATTTTATAGAGGTTTTTTACTGTTGTAATGAGTAGGGCTGAATGCTATTTTATCATAGAAACTTCATGCCTATTGCTCTTGGATGCTTTCTGAGCATTTTGGATGTTACACTAGGGTATATCATTGAACTTACATGCTTGATTGTGCTTTTGGATTGCTTTTGAGCTGAGATTGGAACTTTGAATCTTGACATTGGTTGTCTTTCACTGTTATGTATGGTTATTTGATGCTCTAGTAGAGCTTGGCGAGCTACTTGGGTTGGATGCTATCGAGTATATGCTACTTGGATCTTGGATGTATGGATGCTTTCCAAATGATGTTTTGAGCTTTGTTTGCTCGTCTAGCATTTGAATTTTGTTCTAGTGGGGCTACTACTCGACACTTGGATATTACATTGAGCATTTGGTTATGCAATTGAGCTTGAGGGTCTCACAATGAGACCATGGGATTCGATGACATGTACATGGTCTTGTCATGCTTTATGTATGTAGTTGATGCTTAGTGGGCCGATCTAACATTACTCTTAGACTGGAACCTATCTCTATCATGATTTTGTTAGTGATGTATGTATCTTGGTTGTCAATTATGTATTGAGCTTCCATTACATTGCTTAGTCCATTGTGCCTTCGGTTGGTCTCCTATGTTACCCATGAGACCCGCTCTATGCATGATGGTTATGCCTATGGGATGTATCTCAGTTTAAAAGACTGATTCTTTGATAGTTCTCAGTGCCCATTGCATATTCACTCACTACTAGTTGGAGCTATTCCCTTTCAATTGCAATTTGTATTCTATTAGTGATTGCCCCTCTTTGGCATTTATTTCTTATTGATGTACTTTTTTTTCACCATGCTGCAATTGCAGGTTTTAACATTGTTTATGCGAGCAGTCACCTCCATTTGACAATTCTTTGCATTGAGTTTGTGGATAGTTCATTTCTTGCTTAGTACCCCTTATTTTCAACTTGATTTGGCAGTGGTTTTGGCGCTAATTTGCACGTCATTATAGCTACCTAGTTTGCCCTTCTGTGCATTTACTTAGTCTCAATATGCCTAGTGGTTCTAATGATCGTGCGATCTTAAATATTGACAAGTTGGATGGCACTAACTATAGCTATTGAATGGCCCAAATTTGGCAAGTCCTAGTGCAAAAAATTTAGGTTCAGCCTTCAAAACATGAGGTTGTTAAGCATGAATGTATTGATGCAGAGGATTGGGCTAAATCGGATGAGCTATGTAAGACCACCATGACATTGTCCCTCTGTAAGTAGGTGTTCTATAATGTTGCCTTTGATGGGTAGTCTGCATGGGACTTATGGGAAAAGATTCACAATGTCTATGATAAGCATAGCCCCACTTCTCAAATGTATTGGTTGAAGCAGCTCATGGACCTTCGCATGAAGAAGGGCAATTCCATGTCAATCCACTTAAATGAGTTTCATTCTATTCTCAGCCATTTGTCTTTGCTGGGGATTGAATTCAAGGGCGTTCTCCCCCCTTTTTTCCTCACCACTTGAAGAGGATACATTTTGTATTGCTATATGTGTCAACATGCCTACTGATGGGCTAGACTTACAAGGTGTAGAGGATGCCCTCTTGAATAAAGAAGTTAACAGAGAGAATGTTGGTGCTTTCTGCACCTCTCTTGTGTTGACAGTTAGAGGCAATAATGGTAGAAGTGGTAATGACCGTTGTGGGAGAGACTCTCATTATCCTCATTCTCAGTCATGTGGATAATCTAGCAGTAAGTCCCATGGCCGTAAGTCCTCAACCTGTCATTACTATGGAAAAACAGGGTATATTCGGCCATAGTGCCAATAAGGAAAAAAGCAAGGGCAAAGTATAGGACAAAACTGATGATCATAGCATTGTCCCTAGCAAGTTAGGCATTAAGATTGAAGAGATTAATATTGCATAGATCGATTTTGATGATGATTTTATACTTGTAGATTCTTCGTTGATTGATGCTTTATCAGAGTATACTCAATGGTGGTTGATAGACTCAAGGGCTTCCTTGTATGTGAACCCTCATAGAGAGTGGTTTCACTCCTATCACAATTTGACTGGATCTATTCCTTTGGGTAATGACCTAGCACTAGAGATAGTTGGTATTGGTGATGTCCAGTTGCAAATGGGATTCAGGTTGCATGTTTACTCATCATGATATATGTCATGTACTGGCTAGTCTCCCTTCAGGTTGACCTACAGAACTGAAGCAATCCTACCTATAGAGTTCTTTGTTCCTAGCTTGAGAATTGCTCATCAAGAGAGATGGGATGGAAGGAGGCATGGAGAGAGTGCCTAGTTGAGCTAGAATGCCTATCAAAAACTTGACTTCTAGCCACCCACGTGCTAATATGCGAGAAGGTAAGACGCAAAAGCTAGTTTGACAAGCATGTCAAACAGTGAGATTTCGAAAAAGGAGACTTAATACTCTTGTATTGTGTCAAGGGTCATAAACAGAAGATGAAGTTTAGAGCGCTAGGGCCTTTCAAGGTCCACACCATAAGCAAAATTGGTAATGTGAAACTTGAAACCCTGGAAGGAGAGGGCATAGGCTTCTTCAATGGCAGTTGCATCAAGGAGTATTCTTGGGTAAGCTACTCATGAATATATGTGTGCATCACATGGATTCAAAGTAAGATATTTTTAAAATATAAATTTTATACATTTTTTACATACAAAAGGGTATAATATAAAGGGGTTATTTATAGATTGAATAGAAAAGGGTTATGTTTTATTCAAGAAAGTTTCACTGATAAGGATATTTATAAATACACCTTGAACACACGTGATATAGAGGATATACATATAGTAACTTCCTCGAGGAAGTATTACCCTCTCACGCACCCATTACATGAGCCTCCAATGCTGGAGCACCCTGCCAATGTACGAGTGTCCACAATTACAGAGATTGAAGATGAGGACAAGAAAATGGAAGAACTAGCTTACCTAACCATGACAGTCACTTCCTCGAGGAAGTATTACCCTCCCACGCACCCATTACATGAGCCTCCAATGCTGGAGCACCCTGTCAATGTATGAGTGTCCACAATTATGGAGATTGAAGATGAGGACAAGGAAATGGAAGAACTAGCTTACCTAAGCATGATAGTCACTACCACACCCTCAATGCACTAATCGATGAGGGAGCTGACTTTAATGTCCTATCTCATGTGCATTGGACCCAAATTGGCAAACTGTAGTTACAGCCTACTAACGCCAAACCCACCCCATTTGGGAGTTGATCATATGCCCTCTTGGGAAAGTGCAAAATTGCAATCTCTATTGAGTCGAAGAGCATACCAATGATCTTTTATGTGCTGCCAAGCACTAAAGATGCAGGTACCGACTCGTTGTTAGGATGCCCGTTTAAAAATCAAGCTCATTGCAATGTCAACTATGAGTCCCAGTGCATTCACCTCACTATAGGCAATGTGCGTATAGTCATCTCTTTCAGCAAGGGTTGAGCGACTCCTTCAAAGTCTGCAAAGCCACCAGTAGAAAACCCCACCATCAAGTCTAGGGAGGGGGGCTCATGACTTGTCACCACCTGCCAAACCCCAAGATGAGCAAACCACTAGAGCCAAAGTTGAGGCTTGCAAACCAAGGCTTCAATGGATGCCTAAACATCAAAACCCACCACCTAGAAGTAGACATCCACGGCCTCACAAGGCTAAGGATCCACACTCAAAACCTAGGAAGCTAAGACGAGACCATACACATCAACATACGGTCAAGCCGTGATGGGTCCCCAAGTCCTTATTGCAAGCGCAAGGCTAGTATGAGGAAAACACCTAGATCTGGGTATCGAAGGCCAAAACGGCCAAAGACCCTACTCAAATGCCACCCTCAAGCTTTACCACATGAAACATCAAGATAGATTAGGCCCTCAGACGACAAGAGACTTTGGCTGCTAAATCCCTACAACCTCTAAATTTTAGGTTGGCTCTCAGAATCTAAACCAATCTATAGGTCAAAACCGCAACCCACTACTAAGAAACTGTCTCAACCTAGGCCTACTAGTGCCCCTCAGGCCTAAGAAGCACCATTAACAACCATCCCACACCAGCCTATTGAACAAGAGACCAAGCCACAACCTCAGAAGCAACTCAAGCTGCAACAATCAGCTGTGAAATCTCTAGTTCACAGCCAAACCCCAACCACATGTAGGCCTTAGACCCTCTTATGAGTGGAGATCAATTCTAACCTTGGCCGTAGACCTCACCCAGAACATGGGGGATGACTTGGTTGCTTGCCTTAGATGCTTGGATGCTACCTTTACGACAGTCTAGATTTAGGTCTTTTGGATGAGCCTATAGCAACAGAAGTGTGTACACTCCCCTCTTCTTGAGAAGAATCTGAATTTGTATTCATTAAGGATTCCGATGTAGCTACGGGGTTAATTTCCACTGAGGTCTCCAAAGAACACGCACAAAATTGATGCCTCATTATGTCATATCACAAGAGCACTTTCCTTTCCATAGATAAAGACATCGAGGATTTAAAATAGCTCACTCGCACCAACTCCTCTTCTTGAGGAAATGGTATGCTCTCCAACTTCAATGGGAGCTAGAGGAATACTAAATCATGACTAATGCTGAGCAATGATGGGCCATCAAAGCCTCAAAGTATGACCCCACTTATGTAACTCCAACCTCCTATAGGGTATTGACCACCATCTGTACCGACCCCTAGAAGAGCACCTCCTAACCCACCCATATCTAGATCAAATTCTCACTGAGGAGGAGTTATACATTGCCAGTCGAGTAAACTTCGGTGACTTTCTCACGGATGTTCTCACCTACATCACTCAAGCAGGCATCCGCCCTTTCAACATGGACCACTATGCTAATTTAGAATACAATCCAAATTTCTATACTTGGCTCATGCAGAAGTAAAGCCCCAAGAACACGTGTTAAATTCCCTTAACCTCTCAACCTCTAATTCTAGGAAGGATTCTTCTCATTCCCAAGGGGGGAGGGGGTAAGGTGAAGTAAAGTGAAATCAAGGAAAAGTGTCATAAAATTTTGGAATGAAGAGAACTACTCGAAGAAAAATTCTATTTTTATGCTTAAAGCATGTTATTCTTTCCATAAAAGCGTGATCAACTCCTATTTATCTTTCAACAAGAAATGCTGAAGGACACCGCCTGCTGGGAGAGCACCGCCGAATCCACTGCCAGGTTGCCGTTGCAGCTGTCGCCAAGACCATCCTCTCCATCAACATCATAATCCCCCCTTCTTTCATCGTCATAAATCTCCCAATCATCACCCCTCCTTCCTCCCACGTGGTTCTGGGAGATAGAAGCTCTTTAGAAGCTTCTAAAGGCAAGGGCCTTAAGCCTTGTGCACGCGGTCCTTACCCGGGTCTTAAAAACCCACACCTTGTAAAGGGTACTCTTGCGTAAACGAGAAGTAGACATTTTTCGAGGCTATTTACCAAGCTTGGAGGGAAATCACAGACCACGTAAGGGCGAAGGCAAACCCGGAGTCCAAACATACTATGTCTACGATGGCTCCCAAGAAGATGCAAGGTGCACCTACGGGAGGTTCTTCCCCGAACTTACACGTGGACATCCCCACCACGAGCTCTCAAGCCCAGGTTCCACGAATTTAATTCCACATAAAGAAATTCTTTAAGCATGCTTAATTCCATAGGGATAATACATTTTACGATTATCGTTAATTCATGTGGTAGTGATAAAAGTACATATGAGAAATGATCTCTTTGAACGATGGACAAGGGTTGGTGCATGTCATGAAATTGGATCCTTTGCATTTCCAAAATTTGTGAGCATAAACTACTTGTTCGTCTTAGGAGCTTAGCTGCATGTTGCTTTTTCGTGCACTTCGAAAGTAACAAGCCTAAGCGCATATTGCTTAGAGTTAAACATTGCAATTGTTAATTGCATCCTTGATTGGCTGTGAAAGAACAAGCGTATCTTGCATTTAGTCAATAACTTTCTTGTTATGACTCGCATGGAAAGAATTGTTAACGTCCGTTGCACGGCATGAAAATGAAACAATGGACATTGCATGTTGCATGGGAGGACACTTGTGGAATGGATTAAGGTTGCATGGTACATAATCATCTTGCATGAACCTCATTAACAATGTTATATCTAAAAAAGGGTTGCATGTTACATATTTGTCATGTGAAAATTTCATTTCATCAAGAGTTGCATTTAGGAAAGGTTGCATGGCTTATCAAAAGCATGAAATTCAAATGCTTAGACAAAAGGGTTGTAGGCATAGTTCCTTGATGTGAATCCTCCTAGGTTTCATGCAAGTTATTCTCCAAATTATCATGTGTAATGACTTTAGCAGGAAAAGTTAGGGTTATTGCAAACCTTTTGGTGCGTAGAAGCAATGAATTGCATGTTTACATGTATTTGTGATGTCTTGAAACTATTTACATCCTTAGAACAAGTTTAGCATCTCTAGGAAAGGATCGTCCTTGTCGCAAGACAAGTAGGACAATTTATCCAAATCACTTGTAATATTATAACTGTTAGGGATTCGTATAGGCATAACTAATCGATACGATAAACACCTCAAGTACTAGCTAGGGCTTGGCACGTTAGAAATGCAACCTAGTATCGTACTTGGATGCCAAGTCGAAACCCTCAAATCCAAAGGTCCTACCCACATTCACGGAATGTTTGGGTCAATTGGATGCCTATGCAAACAACGATCTAGGGTTGCTACCCTAAGGATCGACTGACCTAATGTTAAAACTCGGATGAGTTTGGAAACCCTAGGACCAAACGTTGTCGGCCTAGTACAATTAGGGTTGGGTTGGGTAAGAAGACATCCTAAACCCTGCATCTCGTCTAAACAAAATTCCTTAACCAGGAAACGCCCTTCAATGGGTGAAATGATCCCATGAGTTAGGTGCAACACTTGTGCAACAAGTTGCAACATCGCATGGCCTTGTGGTTCAATCACAAGATAGATTTGCCATTCCTTGGAATGAGGTTGGTAGGTTGTAGCGCAATTTTAACTTGCAAGAGGATGAGTAGACTTCCTGTTACGTCACCTTTCTTGGGCTGACTTGCCAAGTTAAGGGAAGTTATGTTTTTCCTAGTAAGTAAAGGATCAAACAAGTTAGAGCGACGTGGTTGCCAGGATTCAATGTCTTAACTTAAGAAACCTAAGGTATTGGTTAATTTGGGTTGACAAGGTACGACCCTAACCAAAGGATAAAAGGGTAAACAAACAAACCCTTGGGGATCTTGCCAAGTTGCAATTGATCCCGGATCGAATGCTGGATGCATTCGGAGATAAGGATTCACTCCTTAGCATTTGGCCAATTAGACGACCACTGGATTGATTGTGTTTGTGACAGTTTAGGAGCACTTTTTGCATTGTTTTCTCAAAGAACTAAAGATGGAAATATAATTAATGCTTCAGGTTGAAGGCCTGAAGGGAGAGGCAGCATCAGTTACCCCCGACTATCTGCCTGACCCTAACCAAGGGGGTTGTTAGCTGCGCCGGGAATGTGGACCGAACCTGCCGTGATAGGTCTCTCCATTAGGTGCTACTTGGAGCATGAGGACGCTTGGGTGCCAGGGGCGCTCTGGCCATAAATTCCTTGCCTTCCGAGCCTTGCACAAGAGGCCAATGCGACTCGGGATTGGATCTCAAGGCCTGCATCCTAGTCTACGGGTGGAATCTTGGATTAGTAATCCTTGTGGATTGTTGGATTGCCTTCGGGCAGATTATGGATTATATGGATGTATTCCGAAGATAAATAAGATCAACTGTTGAAAATGAACTTGTTTGACACTGTTTTTCTATATCAAGTGCTAAGATTATGTGAAGGAACCAGTGTCTAACTGGCTAATTAAAGAAGTTGTTTTATGTGTGTTCAACTAAATGTGGTAGGTAATTAGACAACTAAAGCAACCCTGAGAAAAGTGCGGTGGATGTGGCCATGGGTCCGTCCTACAATTGGGTGGTCCCGGTTAGCCGGGAAATATTCTCAAATGAAATGGACAGCGGGAACTTTTCCTAAGTGAAATGGATAGCAAGGAACTTTTCTCGAAGGGAATGAACAACAAGCAACGCTGACCTAGAGTTCAGGTTACTAGAATCCTGATTTATGTTGTTTTAGGGGAACGGAATGGGACTATGCCTTATGGTCAGAGAGGTCGAGCTTTGCATCCCTCTCATTTTCCATTCTCCTTGAACCGTGCAGCATGAATCCGCTTCGACGCTAACATTTTTGCGTAAAATAGTTCGGGTTCGACGCTAGCTGCCGTTCTAGGAGTTTGACCACTAGGAAAACCCTGATTCAGGTCGATCCTAAGTGGGAATGGCCGGAATACTTCCGTTACGTGGTAGACTCAGAAAGACCTAGATCGCAAACCCCGTAACATTCCATGGGAATGCCGGGCGGAGTTTTCTAGACCCTCTTTCCGATGGACTGCTAAGATGTGTCCTACGAGCGAACACGTGGACACGTTACAGTTTGTATCAGAGTAAACCGACGAGGAACTAATATCTTATAAGAAACTTAATAAGGTGAAGTAAAGCAAATGTTGCTCGTTACTTATCGATGCTGTCTTACAGAGTCATGAAGCATGGAACAGATTCTTGGTGTTCCAGGTCAAGTTTATGACCGCGATGCATGCTTCAGATTATTGACAGAGGATCTCTATGATGAATATCCTAGACCACATCTACAATCCATCGCCTCTGTACTTGGAACGAAGATGGACGGGTGATTCAGGAATCTATTACACAGCTGCCCACCGATTTGTGTACCTTCAAACCAACCTAAAGAGAATCAAGTGATTGGAGGACCTGAAGATCGTGAAGCTATTCATCTTTGTTGAGGCTCACGTAACACAACTTTACATGTTGAAGGTCGGAAGGTCAAACTGAACACGTATGTGTACGAGGAAGTGACCCGCATAATCCCCGCCGATAGGATGAAGTTGTTGGGATGCAATGAGAAGAATGGATATCAAAGAAAAGGATACCCTAATCTTCTAATGACTTATCGATTCCTAAAGATCCATGACCCAAATCCATACTATTACCCAGTTCCCACAGCTGAATGCAACACAACCCTATTCTCCCCGAATTAATGTATCAGCTTGATCTACAATTCCAAGAATATTGTACTCCAAAAGGGCTATGCCCATATAAATGAAATAAGACTTCTTCTTATCAATGATTGTCTTGACTATGAGTATTGATAAAAAGTTAAGTGATTAGGTCTCTTGGTGAATTGGGTATGAAATGTAATGTAAGAAACATTTAGTGAGTTGTTAACGTTAAGAATCCCAATGCCCAGGCACAACCTTAGGTAGAGATTCCTAGTCCGACCCCTACACCAAGTACGGTCGTGATTCAGGAGAAGAAGTTTCTTCTCAAGCAGATCAAGCCGCCAGAATTTGATGGCAAAGGAAGGACTGTCCAAGCTGATGCTGAGATTTGGATTGAGTCCATGGAAGATTACTTTGAAGCGGCTGGTACTACACCCACTAACCAAGCAATGCTCGCCAAGCTGAAGCTCACTGGCGAAGCCAGACTTTGGTGGAAGTAATGGTGTAGAGACCAAGGGATATCACAAGGGTCTGTTACTTGGGAAAAGCTGTGCAAGGAAGATACTTACCACTTGCGTACCGCACACAGAAGATGAATGAGTTCTATGAGCTGAAACGGCTTGGTCTGACCCTTGACGCATACTACTCAAAGTTTGTCTCTCATTTGAAGTATGCGCCACAAATGGATATGACACAACAGGTGTCGAAGTTTTGTGCCGGATTGAACCCACCTGTAAATACCTGCCTCAAATCAATGCACCCAATAGATCTTCAGGACGCACTCATTCGAGCTGCGCCCATAATTCAAGAGGTGCAAACCAGGCCAAGAAATAACAAGACTTGGTCTTATAATGATCAGAACAAAGGAGTGTATAGGTCCCAAGCAAAGAGATTTCAAGGTTAAAACCAGGGACAAAGGAAGAAAGCAAGGACAAAAAATGTCAATAACTTTGTTCCTACCCAAGGTAATGGCTGCAACCTCCGTTGCTTCCATTGCAATGAGCCCGGTCATTTTAAAAGGCAATGTCCCAAACTTGGCGGAGGACAATGTCAAGGGCCATTCCAAGGAACCACCCGTGGCCAAGGAGCCACCACCTGGGGCAGAGGAAGAACTGCTTGTGTTGCCAACAAGGAATTGTGCAAAGAAGAAGACCCAACCATGGAAGCAGACTTTGAGAGGGCAACAGTCCATGCCGCCCTTCACAAGAAAGGCTTGAATTGCCAATTTTCGGTGATTAGGACACCATCGGATTATCAAGGTAAAGGCTTCAAAACCTTGATTGATTGTGGCAGTACACACTCCTTTATTTCACCAACTTGTGCAAGAAGATTAGGAATAGCCACAATAGAAGCGCCTACCTTGGTTGTGGAATTAGCAAATGGTCGTGAGGTCACTTGTACTAGGCAAACTGCTAAGATGGAATTCTTTCTGGGAGGAAAGTCGACTTCGGTCAAATTCAAAGTCATGAACCTAGGTATCCATGAGTGTTTGCTTGGAATGGATTGGCTTAAACCTAATGATGCCCACATTCATTGTGGAAAGGGTCAAGTTCCCTTTCGAAACTCTAAAGGGGAATTGGTCACAACTCAAGGAGAGGTTGGAAAGTCGAAAATTCAATTGGCCAAAGCATCTCGGATAATAAAGGGAGTTAGAAAGGGACTACTTGTCTATTTGATTAAGCTTAATAAGCTAGATCAGAATCAGGAGTCTAGTGAAGAACCTTCATGGCTAAAGGAGTATGCAGACGTATTTCCTGAAGAGCTGACAGAACTTCCGCCTCAAAGGGAAGTTGATCATGAAATCAAGCTAGTGCCGGGATTGTGCCAATTGCAAAGAGGCCTTATAGAATATCCATCCCGAAAGCAATTGAGCTGAAGGAGTAACTCAAGCAACTATTAGATTAGGGCTACATCTGTCCTAGCAGTTCACCATGAGGAGCTCCAGTGCTGTTCCAGAAGAAGAAAGTGTTGAGATATCGAGCTCCACTCGTGATATGCCAAGGTGACCATTATGCATTTATGTCACCGACTTGTTAGCTACAGATGTGGTTGGTACACCGCCCATGAATAATAGCTAGATGATAGCTATCCTTATCTACTCTAGTTCGTGGCTCAATTAGTATGCCACCTTAGTTAGTTGAGTTTAGTTTGAGACCCATATATAGGGTTCTTCTATTTCTCTGTACTAGAGTTCTTTTTGGCTTACACAACTAAGAAGAGGAAAACTATTTTTAGCCTCCACCTTTGTGTGTATTCCCCCATTATGTAAGTGAGAAAGCTACACGTGAGACTCCTTCCTTCTCTCCCACAATCTTGATATGGTATCAGAGCCTGGTTCGTGGTAAGGAGCTCAAGAAAACAAACCAAGTTCGTGGTATTCTAGTAAGAGGACCAGTGTTGCTTTCATTTTTCGAGTTTGGGAGCAAGTCTCTGCAGGTGGCACAACCAGAAAGTGCAAGAGTGCATTGTCTCAGATTGAGACGCCCTGTTTTTTTTGATTCGAGGCCATTTTGGGGCCTGTTTTGGAGGCGAAGGTTTTCCGCACCCACTTAGGAAAAGGCCCTGTTTTTTGCTGTGCGACCATTGTTCTACATATCGGTGAAAAGTTACCGTAGAAATTGCATCGTATGCCTGTGCGTAGAGACATTGGGAGTTACAGAATCATCCTTGTTGCCTGTTGATACAAAATCGTCACTAGGAAGTGACTGTGTGGTCAAATATCACTTTCGTTAGTTTTGCAGATTTGCCCTTGTGAGGCTGAAGTTGTGTTTTTTGCAGTGACAGAATTTTTTGCAATGTTTTATAATGGCGTCTGATTCTCTTTCACAGATTGTTACTGAAAAGCTTGACAAGAACAACTTCCAAGCATGGAAGTTTAGAATGACGAATTTCCTTATGGGAAAAGGATATTGGGAATTTGTTGCAGGAAATGAAGAAGAACTAGCTCTTCCTGATGTTCCCAATCACCAGCAAATGCAGGCATTTAAAGGATGGCATGAGAGAGCCAGAAAAGTTATGTACTGGCTGTCTATCAGTATCTCAGACTCTATGATTATGCATATTCAGGATGCAAGTACGCCAAAGGAGACATGGGATACTTTGTCAAAAATGTATAGCACAAATATGCAAGCCAGGAAAATGCAGCTCAAGCAAGAGTTGCACAATGTGCAAAGAGAAAGTATGAGCATCAATGACTACCACATGAAGGTGAAGAAGATTGCAGATGCACTTGCTTCCATTGGGTCGCCAGTGGAAGATGATGATTTAGTTTCTGTGACCTTGAATGGTCTAGGAAAGGATTATGCACAGTTCCGAACATCCATTTCTGTCGGTGAAAGATTTCCTGATTTTGAGGAGTTGATTGCTCTTCTAATTTCTGAGGAGCAGAGAAATGGTGGTGAATCTTCTTCAGGAGGAACTTCAAAAGAAGCTGTCTTCTACTCAAATGCTGGAAGAGGTAGAGGCAGAGGTAGAGGAGGCCGATCTGCAGGCCGTGGTAGAAATCAGAATATGTAGCAAACTCAAGAAAACCAATCCTATGGAGGAGGACGTGGTAACTCTAGAGGCAGGGGAGCCAAAGAGGTCGTGGTGGATGGCAAAGAGGGCAAAATGCAAACAACAATGTTGAATGCTACTACTGTGGTAAAATGGGTCATATGGCTAAAGACTACTATAAAAAGTAGAATGACATCATGAATGGTAAATTGCAACAAGGGAATTACACATCTTCTAGTAGGCAGGGTGATGACATAAATGAGCATTTGTTTATGGTGCATCACATGACCAATTCTATGACAAGTGCAGAAGAAAGCAACGATGTGTGGTATGTTGACTCAGGTGCATCAAACCACATGACAGGTCATGCAGAATGGATGTAGGATGCAAGGAAAATGGAAAAACCAGGATTTGTGGAGACTGATGATGATACTGCACATCCTATTGTGCAGATTGGAAAATTTTCTTTGTCTATGCAGGATGAGAAGAAGACATACCTATTGGATGTATTTCATGTCCCGAATATCACCAAGAACCTGGTTTCTGTTGGTCAAATGGTTGAGCAGGGCTTGCAGGCCAGATTTAATCCTCATGGATGCTTTGTTGAGGATATGAAAAATAAAGGTCGCTTGATAGCAAAGGGAAAGAAGAAGGGCAGAATGTTTACGTTGGATGCAGACATGCCTGAATTGAGTGCAGCAATGTTTGCACATGGGACCGGTGTAGTTGCATATATTGATATCTGGCATAAACCCATTGGTCATGCTAATGTACAGCAACTTAAATCAATGCAGGCCCAAAATATTGTTGCAGGATTGCCTAAATTCAAGATTGTAGAAATGCATAACGTATGTGAAGCTTGTCAATTTGGAAAACAGGCAAGGAAACCATTTCCTAGACATGTTCAAGAGAGTAAGAAGCCATTGGAATTAATCCACTCTGATGTGTGGACTACTAAAGCTGCATCTATTGGAGGATGTCATTATTTTGTCACTTTTATTGATGACTATAGCAATAAAGTTTGGGTGTATTTTATGAAAAAGAAAAGTGAAGTGTTTGGGCATTTTAAAAGTCTTAAAGCTATGGTTGAAAAAGAAACATGCCTGCAAATAAAATGCCTAAGGTTAGATGGAGGGGGAGAGTACCTCTCAAATGAGTTTGCAAGGTTCCTGCAGGAGCATGGCATAAAGTAGCAATATTCATGCAGTCATACCCCACAACAAAATGGAATTGCAGAAATGAAAAATAGGTATATTGGAGAAGTATCTCGTGCCATGCTCAACGAAAAAGACTTGCCAGATTTTTACTGGGCTGAGGCAATTGCTACAGCAGTCTACATAATGAACAGGACTCCCACTGTAGCAATACTTGGCATGACTCCAGAGGAGAGGTATGCTGGTAGGAAACCACATATTTCTCATTTGAAAATTTTTGATTGTATTGCCTATGTTCATGTGCCAGATGAGTTGAGATCCAAGTTGGATCCAAAAGCTGAGAAATGTATCTTTATTGGTTACTCTCTACAGAGTAGAAAGGGTATAGATGCTATAACCCTTCTACTCATAAGTTTACAGTAAGCAGAGATGTTGTTTTTGATGAGATGAGTAGCTGGTATAAACCAGTAAATGTGATTGATAATGTAGATGCACAAAATGATAATGCTACACAGAATTCATAGCAGCAGTCACAAGATATTAGTGGACCTGGAGTGTCCTCTAGCAGTGGTTCACATTCTTCGCCATGGACAGGCAGATTGAGATCAGGAGAATCTTCTCAAAGCAATGCAGATACTGGTATGCAAGTATCACAAAAAGGAAAAGAGAAGGTAGATCAGCCCATGTTTGATGTGAATGCAGGTCACTCTTATGTGGATGGTGAATCGAGTGGCTCAGAACAGAGCATTGATGATGAGTTGGGTATTCCTTCTGTTGTTACACCTGCTGTAAGGAAGACCAGGGATGTTTTGAGAGCACCTGGAAGTGAGCCTACTTTGCGCAGGTCTACCAGAGCTAGGTATCCTATGGATAGACTGAAATATGATGGATTTACAGCCATTCATTATGCCTATATAGTCAAAGTGATACAGGAACCAGAACGCACTTCTTTTGAGCAAGCCATGGGAAAAGAAAAATGGGAGAAAGCCATGGATGAAGAAATGGATACTTTGGAAGCAAATGCTACATGGGAATCGGTACCTTTGCCGAAAGATAAGAATGCAATTGGTTGTAAGTGGGTTTATAAGGTGAAGCACAATGCAGATGGTTTTGTGAACAAATACAAGGCAAGATTAGTAGTCAAGGGCTATGCACAAACATATGGCATTGATTATAAAGAAACATTCAGTCCGGTTGCAAGGATGGCAACCGTAAGAGTAGTCATTGCTATGGCTGCATCAAAGGGATGGTATTTACATCAGATGTATGTAAAGATGCCTTCTTGCATGGTGATTTGCAAGAAGAGGTCTATATGGAGCAGCCACCAAGTTATGTGCATGCTGTTCATCCTGAGTTTGTTTGCAAGTTGAAGAAAGCCTTGTATGGCTTGAAGCAAGCACTTAGAGCATGGTCTGACAAGATATGACAATATCTTGTCACTATTGGCTTTCAAATTTCCAAGGTAGATTTCTCACTTTATGTGAGAAAAACAAAGAAAGGTATTATGCTGCTAGTCATTTATGTTGATGATTTGATTATCACAGGTGATAGTGATGAAGATATCCTTCATGTGAAAATGCTATTGAAGCAAAAGTTTGAGTTTCTTGGGCATTGAGGTGATCAGATCACCAAGTGGAATACGGCTCTTGCAGAGGCAGTATGGATTGGACATGTTGTCCAAATATGAGATGACAGGCTGTAAGCCTATTTCAGTTCCTTTGGAGAAGAATGTGAAGCTGAGCGCTTCTGGAAGACCCTACTATGTACAGATGCATAGTAGGAAGCTTGATTTATATGACTATTACCAGGCTAGATTTGAGCTATGATGTTGGATTGGTAAGTCAGTTTATGCATGCTCCAAGGAAACTGCATTTGGATGCGGCTAGATGCATACTCAAGTATGTGAAGTCCACATTGCAGTATGGACTATTTTATGAGGCTGGGGTTTAGATACAGTTGTATGGATACACTGATGTTGATTGGGCTGGTAGTATTTCTGATAGACGATCTACTAGTGGATATGTGCTCTCTTTTGGGAGTGCTGCAGTCACTTGGAGCAGCAATAAACAGCCTACAGTTGCCTTGTCGAGCACAGAGGCTGAGTACAGGGGTGCAGCAATGGCTACATGTGAGGTAGCTTGGTTGCATAAGCTACTTTATGATATGCATCAGCCTACAGATGGGCCAATTGTCATTTATTGTGACAACATGAGTAGTATACACTTGGCAAATAACCCAGTCTATCATGCTAGAACAAAGCACATTGAGGTGCATTATCACTATGTGCAGGAGATGGTTTTACTAGGTCTTATTGATCTAGTTTATGTCAACACAGAGGATCAGGTAGCTGACATATTTACGAAGGCATTGGGCGCAGAGAAGCTGCGCAAGTTCAGAGACCTGCTTGGTGTGCAGGAATTGGGATTGAGCTCGAGGGGGAGTGTTGAGATATCGAGCTCCACTCATGATATGCCAGGGTGATCGTTGTGCATTTATGTCATTGACTTGTTAGCTACAGATGCGGTTGGTACACTGCCTATGAATAATAGCTAGATGACAGCTATCCTTATCTACTCTAGTTCGTGGCTCAGTTAGTATGCCAGCTTAGTTAGTTGAGTTTGGTTTGAGACCCATATATAGGGTTCTTTTATTTCTCTGTACTAGAGTTCTTTTTTGCTTACACAACTAAGAAGAGGAAAACTATTTTCAGTCTCCACCTTTGTGTGTATTCCCCTATTGTGTAAGTGAGAAAGCTACAAGTGAGACTCCTTCCTTACCTCCCACAATCTTGACAGAAAGATGGAACGCTTCAGCTGTGTATTGATTACAGAGGGTTGAATCAATCAACCATTAAGAACAAGTACCCTATTCCAAGAATAGATGAA
Organism: Lygodium microphyllum; assembly: GCF_053477565.2. NCBI lineage: Eukaryota > Viridiplantae > Streptophyta > Polypodiopsida > Schizaeales > Lygodiaceae > Lygodium > Lygodium microphyllum. The sequence goes on along the minus strand of NC_141141.1, from coordinate 165,538,262 downwards.
CTTCTTGATCCCGCCTTCAAGGTGCGAAGATCTTCTCCAAGATTGATCTCAGGTCTGGATACTATCAGACAAGGATCAAGGAAGAAAATATCCCAAAGACGTCATTCAACACAAGATTTGGACACTTTGAGTTCCTAGTCATGTCATTTGGGTTGACGAATGCACCTGCGACCTTCAACAAGTTAATGTAGGATATCTTTAGGCCATATCTTGATGACTTCGTACTCGTCTTCTTCGACAATACCTTAGTCCACTCCAAACAGGAAGAAGATCATGAACCCCAGCTTCGCATTGTCCTTGAGACAATGAGGACACACAAGCTTTATGCCAAGTTGAAGAAGTGTGCATTCTTCAGACATAAGATTGAATATCTGGGATTCATCGTGTCAGCGGAAGGAATCTCAGTGGATCCGACCAAAGTCAGAGATGTTCTGGAATGGTCAATACCAACAACTATCAAGGAAATACACAGTTTTCTTGGTTTGGTAGGATGGTACAGGGTCTTTATCAAAAACTATGCTTTGATTGCAGATCTGACGGATCTACTGAAGAAGCAACCATTGATTGTATGGTCACCTGCTGAACAATCTAGCTTTGATAGACTAAAGCAAAGTTTGGTATCAGTACCTATCCTCAAACTTACGAATCTTGGTAAGGAGTTCGAAGTAGTAACTGATGCTAGCACGCTTGCCTTAGGATGTGTGCTTATGCAAGAAGGTCATCCTGTAGCATACTCTTCAAGGAAACTGAAGAGTCATGAGAAGAATTATGCCATGCACGATTTGGAGTTGTTAGCTGTCATCCATGCTCTCAAGCTTTGGAGACACTACCTGTTGGGTAACAAGTCTACCCTAGTGACGGATCATAAAAGTCTCAAGTGGATCTTTACCCAAAACGAGCTCAACATGAGGCAATGTCGATGGATTGAAGTGCTAGAGGAGTATGATTTTGAAATCAAATACCGGCCTTGAAAGGAGAATGTAGTTGCCGATGCACTCAGTCGATCACAAGGCATTCCTTAATTCTCTAATCTTGCAAGATCCATCAATAGCTAGATCTCTAGCCACAAAGGTATCCATGCCAAACAACCCAATACTTGAGCTAGCTAGAGAAGAAGCATGCCATGATCCAACCTATCAAAAGATGCTAAGGGAAATCCCTATCAAAGATCAAGACCCGAAGCTACAGGCTAAGTATTAGGAATTCTCTATCAATAGTGGACTTGTCTACTATAGAATGAGATTATGTATACCGGCAAGCAAGTCACTCAAGCAAAAGATACTTTGGGAAGGTCATGATTCCCCTTTCTCAAGACATCCTAGCTATGCCAAGACCCTCAATGCAGTCAGAAAGAGTTACTATTGGGAGAGGCTTAAAGGTGACGTTCTCAAATATGTCACTGAGTGTTTGTCTTGTCAACGCATTAAGGCTAAACATGTCAAAATGCCAAGGAAGTTACAACCACTTGACATTTCCCAAATGAAATGGGAATTCATTAGTATGAACTTTGTTGTTGGCCTACCCCAATTTCAAGGAGGATATAACTCCATTATGGTTGTGGTGGATATGCTCACCAAGGTTGCACATCTTATTCCTGTTAAGACAAAATATAAAGCCTCAGGCATTGCAAGGTTATTTATCAAGGAGATATTCAAGCTACATGGGTTGCCCAGAAGAATAATTAGTGATCGTGATTCTCTCTTCACATCACACTTCTGGAGAGCTATCTTTGAAGCCATTGGGACTCAACTCTGTTTTAGTATAGCTTACCATCCCCAAACCGATGGTCAAACGGAGTGAGTCAACCAAGTCATTGAGGATATGCTAAGGGCACATTGCTGCCGTGAACCAAAAAGGTGGATTCAATCCTTGCCACTGGTTGAGTTTGCCTACAACACTTCTTATCAACAAATCATTCAGATGACCCCTTTTCAAGCATTGTATGGGCACAACTGTCAAAGTTATTTAAACTTCTCGGATCCAACCTTGAGGATTGAAGCTTCAAGGAAGATGCTGGAAGATATGGATGACCAAATGAAGTCAATAAGATAGGACATCCAAGCCACCAAGGATAGACAAAAGGCATATGTAGATTTGAAACGTCAAGATAGAACCTTCACTGAAGGAGATATGGTCTTCATTCGTGTACGCCCAAAGAAGAGTTCCCTATCCTTAGGTGAATGCAAAAAGCTAAGTCCGAGGTATTGTGGACCCTACAAGATCCTCAAGTGTCTAGGACCCAATGCTTATAGACTGCAACTTCCTGAGAACCTAATGGTTCATAATGTATTCCACATCAGTCTACTGAAGAAGTATGTACCTAACCCTAGCCATGTACTTGCTTCTATTTCATTGTCAGAGGTGATTTCAAAAGTTAATTCTAGTTGAGGCAGTAGATATTCTCCCATAGACGAGGATTTTACTTCCCTTGGCAGTTGTCTTACAATGCCCACTATTAGGGACTCTGCCTCTATTTTCTTAGGAAAGATCTGCTTAACAGCCTCTTCATCCCCTGGTGTACCATATGTTACCTCATTGGAGGAGTCAGTTATGACTTCAATGGATGTGGATCCATTGCCTTTTTGTGATCCATACAGCAACGTCATTTTCTCCATCGGTCGTGTTCCTTGCTTCCCTTGCTTCAAATGGGATTTTTGAATTTCTACGACCTCGCAGAGCCATTGAATGTTAGGCGAAATTAACGTGGTAGTTTAGGGAGAGTTGGTGGTCGTCCAAAAAAATTTCACCAGTAATTTACTTAGCGATATGGTCGTATGGGACGAAGGCATAACAGGGGGTAGAGAAAATGAAAATGAGGTAGAAGGGGGATAATTTCCTCTTTCAAGCTCAAAGCTTCAATGGATAAGAAAAGTAGAGAAACATTTCCATCATCAGGAGGTCTTCCTTCTTGCTTTTTTTGTGAAGGAGAGGGGGTGTATTTATAGACATGAGGGGGAGCATGCACTCGACTCATTCTTTTGTCTACTTATCAAGAGCTAATTGAGCTTTATTAAAAATGCATTTTGATTGCCTACTTGTTGGATGGTGGCATGGGGATGATTATTTTATTCTTTCTCTCCCTCTAGCTTCAAAAACGTCATGAATTTTGGCATATTTTTTCAAAAACGTCTTTTTTTCTTCAAAACAACTTCATCTAGTGGTTTTTGGCCAAGTTACCTCATGACTTATCTAGTTTATCAAGTCATGCCATACTCTTTGATACTTAACTTACTCAATATCATGCTCATTCTTGCACGTTCTTCGTCTATCTATTAAGGCTTTTGTGATTTGTCTTGTGGTTACAAAATCAATGCGATCTTTGATGCATTAAATGGATTCGAGAATACTAAATCAAATATAATGCGGGAAAAATTATGATCAAGCTATCATAATATCATTTATGAGGCGTCTTTGATTTTAATTGGCTAGGAACATTGAGGCGTCTTCTCATGTCAGATTGCGAAATTGATTTAATGCAAGACTCGTTAGCTCAAACCATAGCTACAAGTTTGACACTCCATTACTCTACTCTAAGGCAAGTAATGTCTCCATTTTGAAGCTTTTATAAACCCTAGCTATGGTGGATTTTAGACATCAGTGAGATATCTCTTCAAGATTCAAAGTTCTTCTTCATGTCAAATGCCTCTAAGGATCATTTACATCCTTCATCCTCTTCATTCAAGTCAAGATTTGACTAAATACTTCACCTCTTGAACTTGAATATTCTATGATCAAGTATGAACAATAGGGACCACCCATCTTTCACCAAGAATCGCTTTCAAAGTAGAGGATTTTTGCTTGTGTAATAGTAAGCATTTTAGCTACAGCAAAGCTCTGCAACCTTGGTAAGATTGAAGATTATGAAGCTAGAAGCAACATTTTGGGGCTTTTGATGGCAACAACTTGGAAATCCATTACTCTTTTCTGAGCTCTTGGGTGATAGAGCATTGCTTGGTACATGGGTAGTAGATGCATTGAAAGAGGGCTTGCAACAAGCACAAATGGCGTGTTAGTCCTTTTGGAATTGAAACCTAGCAAAACAAATAACTTGAAGTGGTGGTCACAGCCTTAGGAGGATACAAATTCTATGTAGTCAAAGATAGACGATGAAATGGGGGAGGCTGATGAATATGATGACTTTGGACAACTAACCAGTGATGAAGAATAATTAGAGGATCTAGATGGGGATGATGATATCATTGCTTTTAGTGATATTTGACATAAAATTGATGGGCTCTTAGATGAAGTTCATGGCTCAAGTATTGTTATAGAAAGTCAGAAGATCAACCCAACAACGGTGGAAGTTGATGGAAAGTATATCTTCGAGACTACATTGGTTCAATTGAATGGGAGTACGAATTTGTCAAAGGATCGATTAACAAGAGTGAGGCAAGATGTCTACTTTGACCCTAAACCAAAATCACAATCATCAAGCCATGTGAATTTCTTTGGGATAGGTTGTGATTGTGCAATATATTATGTGTATGATAGACAAGATCAAGAAAGTGGTAAGTATCCAAAGAGAGATGGAAAAGCCAAAAAATTGAATAAAATGGATGGGTCTCGTAGCATGTGGTACCTTGGTAGAGTCTAGAAGATGAGGAAAAAAGTAGGAGATAGATATGTGAATTGTAAATGAGGATTTGATTTGACAAATTGACCTCAAGGCATAGAAGTTCATAGCTTCGTTGGTACCACAGGGTGAAAGGATCACATATGTTCACATATAACTTAAGAGACTTGAACATGATTCCCATAGAGTCAGTAATTGAATTGGTAAATCTAACATACAATCCATCAAATGAAATGTATCAACTAGATGAGAATGATTATAAGTTGTTTAATGATGTAATATTTCCACTCGAAATATTAAGTCAACTATAAAACCTGCACATCTTGCACAAAATTAGTACAAAATAATCCCCCGCGTCAAATAATGTTGGTGGCTAGGTTTTCCCTCCACGAACAATGTTAAAATTCGGCTTCGTGTTGTGGAAAAGAGGCCGGGGTTTAAAACCTGCAAGCCGCACAAGAAACACCTCTTACGTAAAGGCAAATGGATAAATGATTAAAGTAGTGTAATTTTTTTAATTAATTACCCCTCCCCTCAGCCGATGCATGGTAGGAGGAGAGGGAGTGTGTGAGAGGGAGTGGAGCTAAGTGGAGAGAGGGAGGAGTGTGGTGTGGGGATGCATGAGGGGGGAGGCATGCACAAGCCATGTGTGTGGCTACCTCTCCTCCCTCCCCCCCCCCCCCCCCCCAACCTATATAACCTCCCCCTTAGAGCTTTGGGGGAGGCATGAAGAGAGAGAAAGAGGAGGTTCTGTCATGCCATGCTGCAGCCCGCTAGATCACTGCCATGCCAGGACCTACCGCCGCTGCACTGATCCACCGCCACCATCACACCCTCCTCATTGATGTTGCCCTGGCAGTCGTCAATCTCCTCCCCTTCAATCATTATCCCCGCCCCCCTCCACGTCATCCTGTAAACTAGAAGCATGGAAGCTTCTAAAAAGAAGGCTTCTATAAGCCTTGTTCATCCTCACACCACTGCGGGTTTAGCCAAAAATCACATTCTGTAAGGGCCATGTCCCACACAGAAATAGAAAATCCAGGGCAGGAAGGAATTCGATACGCGAAAGAGTTAAGGAGGAGTTGCTGGACCATAATTCAATGGCTCCCAAGAAAATGGCAAGAGGCGCACACGTGGGAGGTTCTTCCCCAAGCATACGCGTGGACATCCCTACGAACCCTCAAGCTCAGGTTCTTAAAAGAATGATTCCGCATTTAAGCGATGGATTAGGCACATTAAATTTCATGGGAAGAATGCATTTACGCATGTTTCTAACTCACGTAGTCTAGTTAAAATACATTTGGGAGATCATCTCCTTGAACGATTTACAAGAGTTAGTGCATGTTGTGCAATTGGGTTGCTTGTATTTCCAGTTGCAAATCCTAAGCGCATATTGCTTAGGGTTAAAAGATAAAATTGTTTAAATGCATCTTTGATTGGCCGCAGAAAGAACAAGCGTAAACTGCATTTAGGCAATAACTTCCTTGTTGTGATTCTCATGAGAAAGTCGTTAACATCCGTTAGATGTTGTCCAAAGAGCTGCATGGCATGAAAATGAAACCATGGACTTGCATGTTGCATGCAAAGATGCTTGTAGAATGGATTAAGTCAATATTAGTCTTATAATATTTGTCATACATGAACTTCATTCATCAAAGTTGTATCTAGAAAAGGTTGCATGTTACATATTATTCATGCATGAACTTTATTCATCGAAGTTGTATCTAGAAAAGGTCGCATATCATATTAAAGCCTAAAATTCAATTGCATTAAACAAAAGGTTGTAGGCATAGTTCCTTAATGTAAATCTTTGTAGGTTTTATGCAAGTTATTCTCCAAATTGTTATTCCTCATGACTTTAGCAAGAAAAGAAAGGGTTATTGCAAACCTTATAGTACATAGAGGTAATGAATCACATATTTACACGTAATGTGATGTCTTGCAACTATTTACACCTTTAGAACAAGTTTAGCATCTCTAAGAAGAGATCCTTTCTTGTCGCAAGACAAGTAGACCAATTTGGTTAGATCACCTGTAAGGGTATAACCCTCAAGGGATTTGTATAAGCATAACTAGTTAGTACAATGAACTCCTCAAAGTGCTAACTAGGGTTTAGCACACGTTAAAAATTTTGCCTAGTATCACACTTGGGACGCCAAGTCGAGACTTTCAAACCCAAAGGTCCTACCCACATTCATGGAATGTTTGGGTTAATTGGATGCCCATACAATAACGATCTAGGGTTTTACCCTAAGGATCGATCGACCTAATACTAAACTTCCAATTAAGTCTAGAATCCCTAGGGCCAAATGTCATTGGCCTAGTAAGGTTAGGGATTGGGTCAAACCCTTCAGCTTGACTAAACGTATTTCTTGACCAAGAAACGTTGTTGATGGGAGAAATGATCCCACGAGTTAGGTGCGATGCCTGTGCAACAAGTTGCAACGTCGCATGGTTGTGTTAAATCACAAAGTAGAGTTGCCACTCCTTGGAACAAGGTTGGCAGGTTCTAGCGCAAGTCTAACTTGCAAGAGGATGAGTAGACATCCTGCTACATCACCCTTCTTGGGCTGATTTGCCAAGTTAAGGGAAGTTATGTATTGCCTAGTAAGCAAAGGATCAATCAAGTTAGAGAGACATGGTCGCTAGGATTTACTGTCTTAACTTAAGGAACCTAAGGTGTTTGCTAATTTGGGTTGACAGGGTACAAACCCTAAACAAAGGATAAGCGGGATAAACAAACAAACCCTTCGGGATATTGCCAAGTCGCAATTGATCCCAAATCGAATGCTGGATGCATTCGGAGAGAAGGATTCACTCCTTAGCAGTTGGCCAAATAAACTACCACTGGATTGATTGTGTTTGTACAGTTTAGGAGCATTATTTGTATTGCTTGCTCAAAGAACTAAAGATGGAAAAATAATTAATGCTTCAGGTTGAAGGCCTAGAGGGAGAGGCAGCATTAGTTACCCCCAACTGTCTGCCTGACCGTAACCAAAGTGGGTTGTTAGCCATGCCAGGAACGTGGACCGAACCCACCGAGAGGTCTCTCCGTTGGGTGCTACTTGGAGTAGGAGGATGCTTGGGTGCCAGAGGGGGCTCTGGCCGTAAATCCCTTACCTTCTGGGCCTTGCACAAGAGGTCGGTGTGACTCGGGATTGGATCTCTCGAGGCTCACATACTAGTCTATGGACGGAAACTTGGATTAGTAATCCGTGAGGATTGCTGGATTGCCTTTGGGCAGATTATGGATAGCCTTCGGACTGGATTATATGATGTATTCCAAAGATAACTAAGATCAAATGTTGTAAAGGAACTTGTTTGACATTGTTTTTCTATGTCAGTGTTAAGATTACGTGAAGGAACCAGTGACTAATTGGATAATTAAGGAAGCTGTTTTATGCATGTCCAACTAAATGTGGTAGGTAATTAGACAACTAAAGCAATCTTGAGGAAAGTGCGGTGGATGTGGACATGGGTCCGTCCTACAGATGGGTGGTCTCGGTTGGTCGGGAACTTTTCTCGAAGGAAATGAACAGAAGGAATGTTGACCTAGAGTCTAGGTTACTAGAATCCCGATTTATGCTATTTTAGGGGAATGAAATGGGACTATGCCTTATGGGCAGAGAGGTCGAGCTTTGCATCCCTCTCGTTTTCCATTCTCCTTGAACCAAGTGTAGCGTGAATCTGCTTCGACCCTGAGCTTTCTTCATAAAGTAGTTCGTTGCCTGGGATTCGTTGCTAGCTGCCGTTCCAGGAATTTGACCACTAGAAGAACCCTGATTCAGGTCTCCTAAGTGGGAACGGCCGGAATGCTTCTGCTTCGTGGCAGACTCGGGAGGACCTAGATCGCAAACCCCATGACATTTCGTGGGAGTGTCGGGCGGCGCTATCTAGACTTTCTTCCCAATGGGCTGCTAAGACGTGTCCTGTAAGTGAACAGGTGGACACGTTACAGTTGGTATCAGAGCGAACCAACGAGGAACTAATGTTTACAAGAAAACTTAATGAGGAGAAGTAGAGCAAATGTTACTGTTAAGAACATTGCCTTACTTATCGATGCTGTCTTGCAGAGTCGTGAAGCATGGAATGGATTCTTGGTATTCCAGATTATGTTTATGACCGCGATGCGTGCTTCAGATTATCGACAGAGGATCGATATGATGAAAATCCTAGACCGCATCTACAATCCATCGTCCCTATACGTGGAACGGAGATGGTCGGGTGATTTAGGAATTTATTACATAGCTGCCCACCGATTTGCGTACCTTCGAACCAACCTACAGAGAATCAAATGGTTGGAGGACCTGAAGATTGTGAAGTTGTTCATCTTTGTTGAGGCTCACGTAAACACAACCCTACATGTCAGAGGTCGGAAGGTCAAGCAGAACACGTATGTGTACAAGAAAGTGACTCGAATAATCCCTGCCGACAGAATCAATGTATTGGGACGTTACAAGAAGAATGGGTACCAAAGGAAAGGATACCCTAATCTTCCAATGACCTATCGATTCCTGAAAATCCATGACCCCAATCCATACTATTACCTAGTTCCCGTAGCTGAATGTAACACAATCTTATTCTCCTCAAATTGATGTATTAGCTTGTTCCATCTCCCCAAGGATAATTGTACTCCGGGCTATGCCCATATGAATGAAATAAGACTCTTTTTATCAATGATTGTCTTAACTGTGAGTATTGATAAAAAAAGGTTAAGTGATTAGGTCTCTTGGCGGCTGAAAGCTGAATTGGGAATGAAATGTAATGTGAGAAACATTTAGCGAGTTGTTAACATTAAGAATCTCAATGCCTAGGCATAACCTCAAGTGCAGATTCCTAGTCCGACCCCTACACCAAGTACGGCCGTGATTCAAGAGAAGAAGTTTCTTCTCAAGCAAATCAAGCCACCAGAATTTGATGGAAAGGGAAGGACCATTCAAACTGATGCTGAAATCTAGATCGAGTCCATGAAAGATTACTTTGAAGCAGCAGGTACTGCACCCGCCAACCAAGCAATGCTCGCCAAGCTGAAGCTTACCGGCGAAGCAAGAAATTGGTGGAAGCAATGGTGCAGAGACCAAGGGATCTCGGAACGGTCCATTACTTGGGAGAAGCTGAAAAGAGCTGTGCGAGGAAGATACTTACGACCTGCCTACCACACACAGAAGATGAACGAGTTCTATGAGCTGAAACAGCTTGGTCTATCTCTTGATGTATACTACTCAAAGTTCGTCTCTCTTCTGAAGTATGCGCCACAAATGGATATGACACAACATGTGTCAAAGTTTTATGTCGGATTAAACCCACCCGTAAACACTCGCCTCGAGTCAATGTGCCCATCAGACCTTCAGGATGCGCTCATTCGAGCTATGCCCATACTTCAAGAGGTGCAAACTAGGCCAAGAAATAACAAGACTTGGTCTTATAAGGATCAGAACAAAGGAGCATATAGGTCCCAAGCAAAGAGAGTTCAAGGTCAAAACCAGGGACAAACGAAGAAAGGTAGGACCGATAATGTCAATAATTTTGTGCCGACCCAAGGTAATGGCCGCAATCTCTGTTGCTTCCATTGCAACGAGCCCGGTCATTTCAAAAGGCAATGTCCCAAGCTTGGTGGATGACAATGTCAAGGACCATTTCAAGGAACCACCAGTGGCCAAGGAGCCGCTACCCGGGGCGGTAGAGGAAGAACTGCCTATGTCGCCAACAGGGAGATGTGCGAAGAAGAAGACCCAACCATGGAAGCAGACTTTGAGAGGGCAATAGTCCATGCCAACCTTCACAAGAAAGGCCCGAATCGCCAATTTTTGGTGATTCAAACACCATCAAATTATCAAGGTAAAGGCTTCAAAACCTTAATTGATTGTGGCAGTACACATTCCTTTATTTCACTAGCTTGTGCAAGAAGATTAGAAATAGCCACAATAGATGCACCTACCTTGCTTGTGGAATTAGCAAATGGTCATGAGGTCACTTGTACTAGGCAAACTGCTAAGGTGGAATTCTTACTGGGAAGAAAGTCGACTTCAGTCAGATTCAGGGTTATGAACCTAGGTATCCATGCCAAACAACCCTATACTTGAGCTAGCTAGAGAAGAGGCATGCCATGATCCAACCTATCAGAAGATGCTAAGGGAGATCCCTATCAAGGATCAAGACCCAAAGCTACATGCTAAGTATCTAGAATTCTCTATCAATAGTGGACTTGTCTACTATAGAACGAGATTATGTATACCGGCAAGCCAGTCACTTAAGCAGAAAATACTTTGGGAGTTCATGACTCCCCTTTTTTAGGACATCCTGGCTATGCCAAGACCCTCAATGCAGTCAGAAAGAACTATTATTGGGAGAGGCTTAAAGGTGAGGTTGTCAAATATGTCACAGAGTGTTTGTCTTGTCAGCACATTAAGGCCAAACATGTTAAACTGCCAGGGAAGTTGCAACCGCTTGACATTCCCTAAATGAAATGGGAATTCATCAGTATGGACTTTGTTGTTGGCCTACCCCAAGTTCAGGGAGGATACAACTCCATTATGATTGTGGTGGATATACTCACCAAGGTTGCACATCTTATTCCTGTTAAGACAAACTATAAAGCCTCAGACATTGCAAGGTTGTTCATCAAGGAGATATTCAAACTGCATGGGTTGCCTTGAAGAATCATTAGTGATCATGATTCTCTCTTCACATCACACTTCTGGAGAGCTATCTTCGAAGCCATTGGGACTCAACTCTGTTTTAGTACAACTTACCATCCCCAAACCGATGGTCAAACGGAACGATTCAACCAAGTCATCGAGGATATGCTAAGGGCACATTGCTACTGTGAACCCAAAAAGTGGATCCAATATTTGCCACTGGTTGAGTTTGCCTACAATGCTTCCTACCAACAAAGCATTCAGATGACCCCTTTTCAAGCATTGTATGGGCACGACTGTCCAAGTCCTTTAAACTTTTTGGATCCAACCTTAAGGGTTGAAGCTTCAAAGCAAATGCTGGAAGATATGGATGACCAAATGAAGTCAATAAGACAGGACATCCAAGCCGCCAAGGATAGACAGAGGGCATACGCGGATTTGAAACGTCAAGATAGATCCTTCACTGAAGGAGATATGGTTTTCATTTGCGTACGCCCAAAGAAGAGTTCCCTATCCTTGGGTGAATGAAAGAAGCTAAGTCCAAGGTATTGTGGACCCTACAAGATCCTCAAGTGCCTAGGACCTAATACTTACAGACTTCAACTCCTTGAGAATCTAAAAGTTCATAATGTATTCCATATCAGTCTATTGAAGAAGTACATGCCTAACCCTAGACACATACTTGATGATCAACAAGTTGTAATTCCTAGCCAAGGAGTCCTTGAGCTATGGCCTGACAGGATCTTAGATGTTAGGGAGAGACATTTGAGATCTAGAACCTTGAGAGAATACCTTGTCCAGTGGAAAGATTATCCCGAGGAGGATACCACTTGGATGGATGAAAGTGCTCTCAACCAACAATATCCACTACAAGATATAGGCCTTATATTGACGTTAAAAGCGATGAAAATGCAAATAACAAAATTTGCCCCCGTCGTCGCAAAAAGTGTCGTTATTGGCGACGCCATAGAACAGTCGGTATCAACGTCGCTATCAGCATCAGTATTTGCGACGCTGATACCGACACTGATAACGACGGTTTGTGACAAAAATAACGATGCCAATAATGATGCGAGTAGTAAAATTTGCGACGCTAATAGCAACAATAAGAGGGAAAAAAGAATTTTTATGGTAGGGCAGCCCTGCCACATGTAGCACTGTGTGCTTTATTAGAGCCATACAAAATAGTTTCTGCACTGTGTACAATGCACTTGCAAATAAAAACAATGTATACTGAAATCATAACACTGATACATGAAATAAATACATGATCACATAATAAGCGATTGGTACAATCATGACAAGATGTCACTAATACATAGAAAATGTCTACATAGATCAGGCGACCCAAAAATAAAGGTGTGTGAGCTGCAGGGATCCAAGGGCGAGCTACATATCCTCACCCTCCGAAAGCTCGTCCCGCCGCAAAGGAGCATCGAACAGACTCTGCAAAAAAAGAAACAAAACATCAGTCCACCATACAGTAATGCATTCTAATCAAACATGGTAAAAGATGAGTGACTTACAGAGCCGCCACGTCTATACAATCGGTCGATCAATGAAGTGAGACCGTGCCTCTCTGCATATCGAGTCTCAAGGCCAATCGGATCGCGATTTGTAATGGAGTGTTGCAAAGAAAACAAAATGCTAACTGTTAGAAACATGATTGTCGGTACAAAGGATATTGCAAAAACATAAACAAGCAAAACAAAAGAAAAACTTACAAAGTCCTCCAAATATGTCCTGTGGCCACCACTCCCAAGATGATGGACCACTCCGGCCTCAAGTTGTGCCCTCGTCGCCTCACGCTGTTGACTCCAATGTCCTGGAGAATCTGGAGCCTCCTCCCTCGGTCAGCACCAGTCATCTGCATCTAACCACTCGGACTTTGCAGCCCCACTCTTGATTGTCTTGTGTGCGTCAGATCGTCTGTATGATATATATACATGCATGCAATCTATCATCCAGCCCGTAGAAAATCTATCTACTGAGGCTGGAACCAGAAACTCCTCATGCAAGGATGCTGCTATGTAGTCCTTGCTCCTCTCCGGTATATTCTTCCAATGATCTAAGACGTTGTGCCAAAAAACTTGTTGGCACAACTCTCTCATGCGAGCCATCACCCTCCTCCCCTCATCATTCATGATGATGGCTCCTAACCTATCATCGACTAGATATCCATATCCCCCTGGAGTCTGCCTAAGATGGGTCCTCTCCCATCTGCATCCATGCTCCTAGGCATATCCAAGAGACCCCTGTGCATCCGGTGTATCGACCCGGGTAATATCTCTCAAAGTGGCACCCATAGGGGTGCCACCTGCTGACGACTAAGAAAAAGCCGAAGTAACTGGAGTAGATGTCCCCACCGGTGTGACATTGAAACACTCAAATTAGATATTGCATATAAAATTTAGATATGACAAATCCTAAGCCCCTCATCACCTTTGGACTACATCCCCTTAAGAATTCCCACTCCTCCATTGAGACCTATGTCCCTTAGCGACATGCTACGGTCAAAGCTCCATGCAACCATTGCGTTGACATGAACCGCAACATCTCCTCCATGCCCTCGGGATATCAAATTGGTCGATGATGCATACTACGTAGGAATTTAGCTCGCAGTTCTTCTCGATCTTGCCTAGCGATCTGGTACTTGATGAGCCACGTCTCCATAGAGGCATGGTGCAACATAGAAAAGCGATTCACCTTCTCCTCCATTGAGACATCCATTCTTTTTTCTACCCCATTTTCAACCACCACATCTCCAGTCATTCTATCATCGTCCTTCAGCGACCATAGCATTTCGTTGTCTGGATCCACCATTTTTGCCATTGTGAAATATGCACTAGCGCCTCAGACACCAACCAACCTTCAACCATGCTACCTTGTGGCCGAGCTCGTTGTCGCACAAAGCCTTTTAGGGTTTTCATGAAGCGCTCCAAGAAGAACATCCATCGTGTATGGACATGTCCAACAATCTCCACTTCATCTACAAGATGCACAAGAAGGTGGATTTGTATCGTGAGCATGCTGGTGGGCAGGTATTTCTGAAAGAGACAAACCACCTCCACTGCTCCCCACCTCGCGGATTCAATAGAGGATGTCTTAATCTCCTTCTGTGAGATCCATTACACCAAAGTCGACAACCTGTAAATGGCCCCACATATTTCTGGAGTAAGACATCGTGCGATCGCGATTAGTAGTACAAACTACCACAAATGAGAAAGCATTATGAATAATGGCTACACTCCAAATAGCAAAATGCGCACACCAATTACAATCCATTCATAGTACAAACTCGCATATCTTATGCCAGTCATGGGATTTTAGCCCTGATAATTGGTTGTCTTTAGACAATGCAGACTTGAGAGAACGCATCATACCCACCGGAGTGCAGATAGACTTGACTACTTGCTTCACAATGTGCTCTTCTTTAGTGGACAAAACCCAAGCAGTGCGAGGAAGCTGCACGCAACCATCAGCACTCGACTGTGGCCAAAGCGTCTCCATCTTACATACCTCCTTCAAATCCATTCGTGCCCCTATAGTGTCTCTCTTTCCTATGATGTGGTCCCATAGCAAGCTGCCCACATTCTTGAAAATATGCATGGGATCCAACAAGTGGTTGACCTGTAAGTGGGTCCAATATGGCAACTCATAGAAAACTGAGAACCGCAGCATTCTGTTTGGATGTGATTCCACATGGACCATTTTCAGCTCATACCAGCTCACGGCATTCATATGTGTTGGAGGTCATCCAAGGAAACCTTCCCTGAGTTCATGATCCTCTGGAAAGAAAGCAGCGTGTCCTTGATATACCATCTTCTTCATGGTTTGTGACCTTCGAGAGTCTAACTGTGGCCCGCACAATGGACATGCATGATAACCTGAGGTAACTAGACCTGTTCCAATACCACGACCCAGTGAATACTTGCTTGAACGAGATACAATATAGATAACCAACGAGAACGGAGGCCTGTTCACCTGAGCACTCTCTGAATCTCAGAAAGTCATGCATCGTCCACATGAGAATGGCTCGAATATTGGCTGACCGCCGACCATCGCGCTTGCTCATATCTTGCACGGTGACTCCCTCCTCCCACAAAATCTTAAGCTCATCGACTAATGGACGAAGATACACGTCCATATTTTTGACTTTGTAGCAGTCGGGGATGAGTAAGCTAAGGATGAGATGTCCTTTCTTCGTAGAAAGCCATGGAGGGATATTGTACTTGACAAGGACTATAGGCCACACACTGTAAGAAGTTGAGGACAGACCGAATGGGTTCACGCTATCCATTGCAAGACCAAGCCAAAGATTCCTTGGCTCTCGGGCAAAGCCTGGGAAGGTAGAGTCAATGTGGCTCCATGCGCGTGAATCTGCTAATATTCGTTAAACTCCATCTGTGGACCTATTCTGCACATACCACATTGTCAAGCTCGCCATGCCGGACATGCAAAACATGTGGTTTATGCGGGGGATAAGCAGAAAGTGTTTGAGAACTTTTTGAGGGATGGTTTGCCCTTGCAAGTCCTATTGATACCTGTGAGTACCACACTTTGGACATGTCTCCATAGTCTCATATTCTCCTCGAAACAGTATGCAATCGTTGATACATGCATGGATGTTATTGTAGTCCATGCCAAGCTTTCGCAAAACATGTCGTGCATCATCACGAGACTTAGGCATGGTATTTGTAGGTGGTAATATATGATATTTCAATAACCTCAAAAAAATCATAAACACCTTGAAAAATCACAAATGTTTTGAATAATAGTGCCGAAAAAAAAATCAACGAAGCGTATGTACAAGGTACCTGAACAACTCGGTCACACTCGTATCACTCCACCTGTATTTTGCTTGCACACTTAAGAGTGCAAGCAGTGTCTTTAGGCAAGATACTCAGCACCCATCATATAATGGTATGGATACTTCCTCTCTAAGTGGATCAGAAGTCTCGACATCCATGGGAATCAATGCATCGATCATTGCCTCCATCTCAGGCTCCAAGATTGTAGGTAGGTCTGGAAGGTTGCCTGTCTCCTCTGGCATTGACGGTATAGATTGGCCTTGCAAGTGGTGGATTGGCTCCTGCACTCCATCCATCGCACGCCCACGAACTCTTCTAATTGGCTCCTTGGGACGAGATGTCACCTACCTGGATAGAAAATTTGCCAGCGAGACCCAATCTTATTGTATATGGTATTCAATTAGCTTGCGAGTACAATGCATGATTGATATTAACTTTTCTTACCATTTTTTGAAAATCCGCAATCGTCTAATCAACGATCTCAGATTGAAACTCGCCAAATCATCGTACGTGTTCTATAGACAATCGGCGTTTTCGTCTAATTGCCAGCTTGCATTGAGAGCAAGGACATGGGACACGCTGATTAAGATACGCCTCGCGATCTTGAACAACATGACCTTCATCGTTTTCCATTTTGTCTACATTGCAATAAACAATTTGTTTTTGTTATCATTCTTTTTTTTTCTTAGATTATTATTCTCTCCTTCCATCTCTCTCTTTTTATATGACCACGACTACGACTAGGACCACGACCACAACCACGACTATGACCACGACTACGACTACGACTACGGCTACATAGTACCTAGCATATAATACCTAGTACCTAGTGCCTAGTATATAGTATCATAGAACACTAGTATATAATACCTAGTACCTAGTATATAATACCTAGTACCTAGCATATAGTATCATAGAACACTAGTATTTAGTACTTGTAAAATATTACATGGCGCAGTGAACAGAATCTGAGAAAGAGATAGGGAGTACACAACAGATAAGAGGAGAATCAATAAATTATTTAGCTCCAAACAACTAATAAAAATATGGCTCTGTCAACTCGTGCGCTTCCACTGTGTGAAGCTTAGATGGAAATCTAGAGAGAAGATAGGTGAAGAGCTTAAGGCTAGCTGGAACAACAACTCTGACTGCGGGAAAGATGAATGATCAATGGCTATGAAGGGATTTAGCTTTTATAGCCTGTGAAGGCCGTTAGGTCGGCTTGATCGACCTACCATATAAGCCTCCACTAGTCGGCCAGGGAATATTCTAGGGAATATTCCCTTTACCATCGGGCGGGGGGCGCTGCCCCCGAACCCCCGCCAGGGGGGGCCACTGGCCCCCCTGGGACCCCCCCTAGCCAGGGGCCACTTCCGCGGCCCCCGGACCCCAGAATAGGGGCCCCTTTTAACTCCCTTACTCCACAACTCAATGCAATGCGCCTCGAGTTGCTACCAGCTTATCCACTCCGTCTAACCCAAAGATTAGACCACAACAGTCACCTTTTTGCCATCCAGTCACATAGACCTCATCTAATATACAAGTCAGGACTCAACCAATGTCCGGGCTCAGATTTGGCTTCTCCTCATAATGGGGTCCTTACAACTTTTAGCACCATGGATCATTGGTGGCACCTAATGAGTATGGGGCATTGATCATATCTAACACCCCCCTCAATGTCCACCCATAGGTAAACTATCTCCTCAGCCCAATTCCGAGTCTTTGAAGATGAACTTAAAGCAGATCCTTCGTAAGTGCTTTGGTGAAGATATATGCTCCATTCTCCTCTGTTGGACAGTAGACCAGTTCCACTATCCCATCCTCCATCAAATCATGCACATAGTGATACTGGATCTCTATATGTTTGGTGCGTGCATGAAACACTGGATTTTTGGCAATGGCGATACAACTTTGATTGTCACATCTCAGCACAGTTGGTTCTTCATCTTGCACTCCCATATGCCATAGAATCCTTCTCAACCATACTGCTTCACATGTAGCAAAACAAGCTGCATTGTACTTTGCTTCGGTAGAAGACAATACCATTGTTGGCTGCTTCTTACTAATCCAAGAGAAAATTCCTGAATCCAAAGAGAAACAATAACCAGAAACTGACTTCCTAGAATCACTGTCTCCTACCCAATCTGAGTCACAGTTCCCCACAAGAGAAGTTCTGAAATTGTATGTGATACCATAGTCAAGTGTTTCCTTTAAGTATCTAAGCACCCGCATCCTAGCCTTCCAATGACTCTCATGAGGTTTATTTGAGAACCTGCTCAAAAGACCAACATCCAAATTGATATCTGGTCTGGTGTTACACAAGTAGATCAGACTGCCGACCAACCTCCTATACCTCCCAATGTCTGCTAGTGCTAATGTATCTTTGATGGATAACTTTGCATTCACCTCCATAGGTGTAGCAATCTCCTTGCACTCGGTCATGCCAAATGCCTTCAAGATCTCCCATGCATACTTCTTCTGAGAGATGAAGATCTTTCCTGGCTCTTGCCAGACTTCAATCCCCAAACAATAGTGCAGCAAGCCCAAGTCTGTCATTTCAAACTTAGAACTCAAAGCCTTTCGAGTTTGGTTGATCATATCTTCATAGTCACCTATAATAAGAAGGTCGTCCACATATAGGACAATCACTATAGAATTTTTACCATCCCTGTAAACATACAAGTTAGCATATGAGGCACATCTTTTGAAGTTTAGGTTTAAAAAGAACTTATCTATCCGCTGGTACCATGCTTTGGGGGCTTGTTTCAACCCATACAATGCGTTCTTCAGCTTACACACTTTTTTCTCAGAATGGGGGGCCTCAAACCCTGGTGGCTGAGCCATGTACACCTCCTCCTTAAGGTCACCATTTAAGAACGCTGACTTAACATCCATTTAGTACACTGACCACTTCTTGTGGGTAGCCACTACAAGTACCACACGAATAGTGGTCATTCTGGCAGTTGGGGCAAATGACTCTTGAAAATCAAACCCTTCAACTTGTGAAAATCCTTGGGAAACTAGTCTAGCTTTGTACTTTTCTAAGGTACCATCAGCATTGTACTTTACCTTCCAGATCCACTTGGTGGCAATAACCTTCTGCTTTGCTAGCCGATCCACTAGCTCCCAAGTGTCATTCTTCATTATGTTTTCATACTCCACTTGCATAGCAGCCTTCCATGATGGATTTGCAAGTGCTTCTTCTAAGTCAGTTGGATCCTTTACTTCTCTCATAATCTCAACCATCAAGGCCATATTGACTATGTGAGCAGAAGCCCTCCTTTGCTCCTCTATTCTCTAAGACCTCCTTGGTCCATCTACCTTCTCCTCAACAGATTCAGGCATAGGATTATTGTGGTCATAGAGCTGCTTCACCCAACGTGGCAATGGCTTTTCCGGTGGGGTGATGTCAGGTTGGTGAACTTTTTCCTCATCATCTGAAGATGATTCTTCCTCCTTCTTAAGGATAGGGACAGCTCTCAGGACAGGTTCATAGTGGACTACTTCGCTTGATGATAAAGTGGAAGAACTTGCCTTCTCCTCCTCCACTGTATGCAACTCCTCCTTGAACACCACATCATGGCTCGCGATGATCTTCTTTGCCTCTTGGTCATATAATTTGTAAGCCTTTTGCTCATCACTATATCCCAAGAAGATACATTTTCTGCTTTTTGGTTTTAACTTCTTTCTCTTCTCATCTGGAACATGTGCATAACATTCACATCCAAAAATTTTGAAATGTGAGATAGATGGTTTCTTACCAGTGCAAGCCTCATGAGGTGTTTTTCCCTTGAGAGCCTTTGTGTAGCTCCCATTTAGAATGTAGACTACAGTATTAACAGCTTTAGCCCAAAAATGGTTAGGCAATCCTTTGCCCTTTAGCATGCATCTTGCCATCTCCACAATGGTGCGATTCCTGCATTCCACAACACCATTCTGCTGAGGTGTGTAAGGTGTCATCAATTGACGCTTGATCCCTTTGCTCCTGCAAAAGTCTCCAAAATCCTGTGAGTTGAACTCACCACCACCATCTGTTCTAAATTTCTTCATACTTTTCCCTGTTTCATTCTCAACAAGTTTTAGCCATTCTTTAAACTTACCAAAAGCTTGAGCCTTATCACGAAGTGATAGCGCCAGTCGACTAGTGTAGTCGGTTATGCATTGTTTGACTTAGTAGGCCACTTTCCTTTTATGTTGTATCTTATCTATACTTTGTGTACATTGTAAAGAGTGTGGAAGAAGAAGAAGAAATCAGTAAGAAAACGTTTTGGCCTCCATCTCTCTTCTTGTCTCTTGAGTGAGCTTCTCCTTGTGCATTCTGTGTGTGTTCGGCGCAACATCTTGAGCAACCTCCTCCACCACGTATCAGAGCCGCGCCATTGAGAGAGGCTGATTTCGAAGGTTGAAGTGAAGGAGAAGAAGCAAGGTTCGAGCAAGCAAGCTACGGGTAAGAATCTCTCCCATTCTTCCACTCCTTCTCTTGGATAGTGCCTGTGGAGGCACCGGAAGCAGGGCAGAGCAAAAATCTCAGATTGCAGTGAGATTTGGTGTACGTGAAGAGCGTTGTATATTCTGTAGATCAGCCCTTTAGGGCTATCCCGCAGTTATTTGGGGCATTTGAGGCCGTTTCAGGGCCCGTTTTAGAGCCGCAAGGTTGTGGACAGCAGTTTCGGGGTACACAGTGACTTCGACTGTATTGACCGAACGTGGGTGCGCAGGTTACAGATTTCAGATCTGTAAGTTCAAAGGTGTTTACAGTGAGTAAACACAAGGTTTATCTGCAAAAAGGTTGCAGATTGCATGTATTATTGAGCAGACAGTTAAATAGGTTGTCTGGTGTATTGCTGTGCACTACAGGTCCAGGCTTGCAGAAGATTTACTTGCTGTTGGTATTAATTTTGTGATAATGGCAGAGAACAGTGGAAGCCCTATCATTGAGAAGCTCGACAAGAACAACTACCCTTCATGGAAGCTCCGTGTCACGAACTTCCTTATTGGAAAAGGCCTCTACGAGTTTGTTTCAGGTGAAGAAAACGAACCGGAGATGAGTGATCCTCCAACTGCAGAAGAGACAAAGGCACGGAAGAAATAGAATGCAAAGGATAAAAAGGTCATGTATTGGTTGTCTGCAGTAATTGACAATAATATGTTGGGACACATTAGAAATGCAGAGAATTCATATGCAGCTTGGACCATACTTGAAAGTATGTTTTCTGTAAATACAAAGGCACGAAAGATTCAACTCAAGCAAGAGTTGAATACATTAAAGAAAGGGAAGATGTCTATCAATGAGTATGCATTGAAGGTAAGAAGCATTGCAGATGCATTGGCAGCGATTGATGCAATGCCCGATGATGATGATTTGGTGTCGTCTACCTTGGGTGGACTTAACAATGAAAAGGCTTGGAAGTCTTTTGTAACTTCTGTATATGTCAGAAAGCCATTTCCAGATTTCGATGAGTTGGTCTCCCTTATGATCACTGAAGAGCTCAACATGCAGAGTGAGACATCTGAAAGAAGTGGTGAACAGGTCCAAGCTTTCTACTCCAGTTCAGGAAGGGGACGTGGCAGGTTCTCTTCAAGAGGCCGTGGTACAGGACGTGGTAGTGACAACCAGCAAAACAGATTGAATCAGCAATTTGGTGATATGCAGGTTTCAGGAGGTCGTGGTAACTTTAGAGGCAGGGGGAGCTTTAGAGGGAGAGGTGGATGGCAGAACAGAGGTTCTAACAACTCTGGTATTGTGTGCCACTACTGTGGCAAAACAGGTCATATTGCAGCCCAATGTTATGCTAAGAGAGATGATATCCGCAGTGGTAAGTTGCAGCAAGGAAACTATGCATCGTCTTCACGACAGAATGAAGATAAAAATGAACGTTTGTTCGTTATGCAGCATATGCTGAATGCTGTTACAGGAAAGGGAACACATGAAGATGTTTGGTATGTTGATTCAGGTGCATCCAATCATATGACCAGCCATGCAGAATGGTTTGGGGAGATGCAGGATTTGCAGAATGCAGGTTATGTGCAGACGGGTGATGACTCATGCCACCCAATTTCACACATTGGAAAAGTTTCCTTGTCCTTGCATGATGGTAAGACAAAGAGTCTTTCAGATGTATTGCATGTGCCATCTATTACAAAGAACTTGGTGTCAGTCGGTCAAATGGTAGAGCAAGGGCTGCAAGTCAGATTTAATGCAAAGGGCTGCTTTGTAGAAGACTTCAATGACAAGTGTAGGTTGGTAGCAAAGGGAAGTAGAGTTGGACGTATGTTCACTCTAGATGCTGGAATTCCTACTATGAATGCTGCTATGTATGCCAAAGGAAAAGGTGTTGTTGCAGACATTGAAATTTGGCACAAACGCATTGGACATGCAAATGTACAAAGGCTGAAATTAATGCAATCCAAAGGGTTGGTTACAGGTTTGCCTACTTTTAAAGTTGCAGAATTTCAGAAGGTATGTGAAGCATGTCAGTTTGGTAAGCAGGCAAGACAACCCTTTTCACATGACAGAGATGTAAGCAGAAATATCCTTGATGTTGTGCATACAGACATTTGGGGGCCTACACAAAATGTATCTCTTGGAGGCAGTTCATACTTTGTCACATTCATTGATGATTGTTCTAGAAAGCTGTGGGTATATTTTATGAAGGAAAAGAGTGAAGCTTTTGAGCACTTTAGAACTTTCAAGGCTGCAGTTGAAAGAGAAACAGGCTTGAAAGTAAAGTGCCTGAGGTCAGATGGAGGGGGAGAGTACCTCTCAAATGAGTTCAGTGATTTTCTGAGGTCTCATGGGATAAAGAGACAGTTCACATGCAGGTATACCCCACAGCAAAATGGGGTTGCAAAAAGGAAAAACAGGCATATTGCAGAAGTTGCACGCGCCTTGATGGCTGAAAAGAATATGCCTAAGCATTTTTGGTCTGAGGCTGTTCATACTGCTGTTTATATTATGAACAGAACTCCCACAGCTGCAGTTCATGGTACGACCCCCGAAGAATGTTTTACAGGTAAGAAGCCTGATGTTTCACACTTGAAAGTATTTGGCTGCATTGCGTATGTTCATGTGCCAGATGAGTTGCGGAAGAAACTGGATCCAAAGGCTGAAAAGTGTATCTTTATTGGATACTCTTTAGAGCAGAAAGGGTATCGCTGTTACAACCCTGTCACATGTAAGTTCAGAGTGAGCACGGATGTCATCTTTGATGAAATGAGCAGTTGGTATGCATCTAGTGGTGATGCATTGGATGTTGATGATGATCATGACACTCATGTGCAGGCTGAAAGGCAAGAATCACGGACTCTTAGTGGACCAGAGACATCATCTAGTAGTCCTTGGTCTGGGAGACTAAGGAGTACCTCTACATCTTCGAGTGCATCTAGTAGCACTACAGGTAAAGACAAAGGAAAGAATAAAGTGTCAGAAGGCATTGATGCAGTTCTTGATGGAGACTCCAGTGGCTCAGAGAGCTTGGATGATGAGCTTGGCATTCCTTCAGTGAGGACTCCAGGTGTGCAGAGAGCACGTGTTAATGCAAAAACTCCATTGAGTGATCCAGTGGTACGCAGGTCTAGCAGGGTGAGATACCCTGTTAAAAGATTTGGTTTTGAGGGTTATGCAGCTCACCATTATGCTTATATGGTGAAACTAGTTGAGGATGTTGAGCCCACATGTTTTGAGGAGGCTGTTGGTCATGCTCATTGGGATGCAGCAATGGATGAGGAGATGGCTGCATTAGAGGCCAATAAGACTTGGGATCTAGTATCATTGCCGAAGGGAAAGAAAGCTATTGGATGTAAGTGGGTTTATAAGATTAAGCACAATGCAGATGGTTCTATCAGCAGGTACAAAGCTAGGCTGGTTGCAAAAGGCTATGCCCAAACATATGGCATAGATTATGATGAAACCTTCAGTCCAGTTGCTAGGATGGCAACTGTCAGATGTGTGATTGCTTTGGCAGCAGCCAAAGGTTGGAGGTTGCAGCAAATGGATGTAAAGAATGCCTTCTTGCATGGTGATTTGCAGGAAGAAGTATGTATGGATCAGCCAGCAAGTTATGAAGATTTAGAGCATCCCACGTATGTGTGCAGGTTGAAGAAGGCACTCTATGGGCTCAAGCAAGCACCTAGAGCATGGTCTGACAAGATCAGAGAGTATCTTGTCAATATTGGCTTTTATGTTTCTGATGCTGATCACTCACTTTATGTGAGAAAGGGAGATGCAGGTTTGGTCATCATAGTCATCTATGTGGATGACTTGATTATTACAGGTGATAGTGATAGTGGGATTGCTGAAGTCAAGGGCTGTTTGAAGATGAAGTTTGAGATGAAGGATTTAGGTGAGCTAAGGTACTTCCTTGGCATTGAGGTGATCAGATGTGATGATGGTATATGGCTGTTCCAAAGACAGTATGGCTTGGATATGTTGTCCAAGTATGGTATGATTGCATGCAAACCACTTTCAGTCCCGTTGGAGCAGAATGTAAAGCTGAGTGCTGATGTTGGGGATGAGATAGAAGACCCTACTATGTTCAGGAGGATAGTGGGGAGTTTGATCTACATGACCATTACAAGGCCAGACTTGAGCTATGCTATTGGTCTTGTGAGTCAGTTTATGCAAGTACCTAGAAAGCCACATTTGGATGCAGTCAGACGCATATTGAGATATGTGAAGTCCACATTACATTATGGACTTTTCTATGAGGCAGGTACAGATGTACAGGTGTTTGGATACACAGATGCAGATTGGGCTGGTAGTATGTCTGATAGAAGATCTACCAGCGGATACATGTTCTCTCTTGGTAGTGCAGCAGTTGCATGGAGCAGCAAAAAGCAATCTACAGTTGCTTTGTCGAGTACAGAGGCTGAGTATAGAGGTGCTGCTGTTGCAGCATGTGAGGTAGTATGGCTGCAAAAGCTATTGGCTGATTTGGATGTCCAGGTGGAAGGTCCAGTTGTCATTTATTGTGACAACATGAGCAGTATACAGTTGGCTAGGAACCCTGTGTTCCATGCCAGGACAAAACATATTGAGGTACACTACCACTTTGTGAGAGAGAAGGTACTAGCAGGTGAGATTGACTTGGTGTATGTCAACATACAAGATCAGATAGCTGACATCTTCACGAAGGCCTTGGGTACAGAGAAGCTTCAAAAGTTTCGAAGCTTACTTGGAGTTGCAGAGTTGCAGTTGAGCTTGAGGGGGAGTGTTGAGATGACAAGCTCAACACATGCGGACATTGATGATGGACCGCCTGGTTAGATGGGTCCACACGTCTACACTTAGCACGTCGGTGGTCATTATGACTCTTACATGGCCACTGACTCATTACTTATTATATTCAGGTTGTTACACCTATTTACAGCTCGCATAGTGATAGCGCCAGTCGACTAGTGTAGTCGGTTATGCATTGTTTGACTTAGTAGGCCACTTTCCTTTTATGTTGTATCTTATCTATACTTTGTGTACATTGTTAAGAGTGTGGAAGAAGAAGAAGAAATCAGTAAGAAAACGTTTTGGCCTCCATCTCTCTTCTTGTCTCTTGAGTGAGCTTCTCCTTGTGCATTCTGTGTGTGTTCGGCGCAGCATCTTGAGCAACCCCCTCCACCACGCGATTCTTGACAGTCTAATTAAAATACATTTGAAAAATCATCTCCTTGAACGATTTACAAGAGTTAGTGCATGTCGTGCAATTGGGTTGCTTGTATTTCCAAGTTGCAAATCCTAAGCGCATATTGCTTAGGGTTAAAAGATGAAATTATTTAAATGCATCATTGAATCGGCCGCGGAAAGAACAAGCATATATTGCATTTAGGCAATAACTTCCTTGTTTTGATTCGCGTGAGAAAGTTGTTAACATCCATTAGATGTTGTCCAAAGAACTGCATGGCATGAAAATGAAACCATGGACTTGCATGTTGCATGCGAAGATGCTTGTAGAATGGATTAAGTCAACATTAGTCTTATAATATTCGTCATACATGAACTTCATTCATCGAAGTTGTATCTAGAAAATGTTGCATGTTACATATTCGTCATGCATGAACTTCATTCATCGAAGTTGTATCTAGAAAAGGTTACATATCATATTAAAGTCTAAAATTCAATTGCATTAAACAAAAGGTTGTAGGCATAGTTCCTTGATGTAAATATTTGTAGGTTTTATGCAAGTTATTCAAATTTTCATTCGTCATGACTTTAGCAAGAAAAGAAAGGGTTATTGCAAACCTTATAGTACATAGAGGTAATTAATCACATATTTACACGTAATGTGATGTCTTGCAACTATTTACACCTTTAGAACAAGTTTAGCATCTCTAAGAAGAGATCGTTTCTTATCGCAAGACAAGTAGATCGATTTGGTTAGATCACTTGTAAGGGTATAAACCTCAAGGGATTCGTATAAGCATAACTAGTTAGTACAACAAACACCTCAAAATGCTAGCTAGGGTTTAGCACATTAGAAATTTTGCCTAGTATCACACTTGGGATGCCAAGTCAAGACTTTCAAACCCAAAGGTCCTACCCACATTCACGGAATGTTTGGGTTAATTGGACGCCCATACAATAACGGTCTAGGGTTTTACCCTAAGGATCGATCTGACCTAATTCCAAACTTCGGATTAAGTCTAGAATCCCTAGGGCCAAATGTCATTGGCTTAGTAAGGTTAGGGATTGGGTTGGGTAAGAAGACACCCCAAACCCTTCATCTTGACTAAACATATTTCTTGACCAAGAAATGTCATTGATGGGAGAAATGATCCCACGAGTTAGGTGCGATGCCTGTGCAACAAGTTGCAACATTTCATGGTTGTGTTAAATCACAAAGTAGAGTTGCCACTCCTTGGAACAAGGTTGGCAGGTTCTAGCGCAAGTCTAACTTCCAAGAGGATGAGTAGACATCCTGCTACATCACCCTTCTTGAGCTAATTTTCCAAGTTAAGGGAAGT
This sequence comes from Lygodium microphyllum, assembly GCF_053477565.2. NCBI lineage: Eukaryota > Viridiplantae > Streptophyta > Polypodiopsida > Schizaeales > Lygodiaceae > Lygodium > Lygodium microphyllum. The sequence continues at coordinate 165,511,287 of NC_141141.1, read as the reverse complement.
TATATATTGCCTAGTAAGCAAAGGATCAATCAAGTTAGAGTGACATGGTCGCCAGGATTTACTAGCTTAACTTAAGAAACCTAAGGTGTTTGCTAATTTGGGTTGACAAGGTACAAACCCTAAACAAAGGATAAGCGGGGTAAATAAACAAACCCTTCGGGATCTTGCCAAGTCGCAATTGATCCCAGATCGAATGCTGGATGCATTCGGAGAGAAGGATTCACTACTTAGCAATTGGCCAAATAAACGACCACTGGATTGATTGTGTTTGTACAGTTTACGAGCATTATTTGTATTGCTTGCTCAAAGAACTAAAGATGGAAAAATAATTAATGCTTCAAGTTGAAGGCCTGGAAGGAGAGGCAGCATCATTTACCTCCGACTATTTGCCTGACCCTAACCAAGGGGGTTGTTAGCCATGCCAGGAACGTAGACCGAACCTGCCGCGAGAGGTCTCTCTGTTGGGCGCTACTCGGAGCAGGAGGACGCTTGGGTGCCAGAGGGGGCTTTGGCCATAAATCCCAGTTCCACGTCGCCTGCTGCTGTTGCGCCACGCCGCCTGCATCACCGCCATCATCATCATAATCATCGTCGTCAGCATCACCTCCCTCATCATCTCCCCAATCATTTTCTCTCCACGTCATCTCGAACAAAAGCTTGGAAGATTTTTTTGGAAGCTTCCATTGAAGGCCTCCATAAGCCTTGTTTACGTGTGCCTTCCCCAGTTTTTAAAACCATGTCCTGTAAGGCTTGTGGCTTGCGCGGAGGAGGAGATATCGGACAGAATTAGCTTCGTAACGCATAAGAGAGCCAAGAGGAAGATTTTTTGAGTCGTGATCTACGTCATCGATGGCTCCTAAGCAAAAGTTGCGAGGTGCATATGCGGGAGCTTCCACCCTGAGTACGCGAGTGGACAACACTCCGAATCTGAATGCCCAGGTTCCAATAAATTTCCTGCAAAAAAAGGATGCATTCAAGCATGTCTTTAATTCACATAGGCAAGTTTAAACACGTTGGGAAACTTATTTGCCTATTCGATTTGCAAAAAATAGTTGCATTTCGAGTAATTGAAATTGCTTGCATTTCCATGGTCATGGGTAACTACAAATCCTAAATGCATGATGCATAAATTAAAGACGGAGTTGTGCAAATGCATCTTGTTGCACCATGAAAAAGGATAGGGCATAAATACATAATGTACTTACATGGTAATTTCCTAGCCATGATTCGTGTGTAAGGCAAAGCATAGACGGCCATTGAATAATGTCCAAATAGTTGCAATGCATGGAAAGAAAATTATGAACTTTGCAAATTGCATGCAAAGATGGTTACATTTTAGGTCGGGTTAAGTACTAAAGGAAGGATGAATTTAATGATGGACTCATGATATTTTCTCATGCATGGAGTTCTTTATCAAAGTTTGAATGTATCTTCATTAAAAATATTAAGGCTTTGATCATGTTGCATCATTATAATTTAGGGCAAGGAAAAGAAAAGATCATTGTGAATCTATAGTTGCATAGAAGGAAAAGGTCTGTAGTCTTGAAGTTACATACTCGCATGGAATGATGCACCTCACCTAGTTACCTACATCTTTTAGGGAAAGGTACTTGCAAAATTAGAAGAATGTATTTGCATCTTAATAGAAAGATCATCTTAAATCATGGGTTGGTTAGAGCAACTAAGTAATCCACATGAAAATCATAAAGGTACGATTAGATTGCAAATAATGATCACCTCAAAGTGCTAGGTAGGGTTAAGTTACGTTAAAATTCTGCCTAGTATCGCACTTGGGATGCCGATTTAGGACTTTCGATCCCAAAGATCCTACTACCCACATTCACGGAATGTTAGGGCTAGCTAATCGCCGTGCAAGAATGATCTAGGGTTCCCACCCTAAGGATCAATTGATCAAATACAAGACTTCCGCAAGGAAATTAGGAACCCTAGGGCCAAAGCGTAGTAAGGTTAGGGTTGGACTGGGTCAAGAGGACTCCCAAACCCTACATCTTGACCAAAGTTATTCTTGACCATGGAATACCGGATGATGGGAGAATTAATCCCACAAGCTAGATGTGACACTTATCTCATGCAACAAGTTGCAATGGCGCATGATTTGCGTCTAAAACACAAAGTAGTATTGCCACTCCTTAGAATAAGGTTGGCGAGTTCTAAGTACAAGTCTAATTTTTCTAGAGGATGAACAGTCATCCTGCTACATCACCTTCCCTTGGGGCTGATTTGCCAAGTTAGGGTGATTATGGATTGCCTGGCAAGAAATTGACCAATCAAGTGAGGACAACAGGATTGTCCAAGATTTATTAACCATAATATATGGAAACCTAAAGTATTGATAATTTGGGTTAAATGGGTATAAGCCCTAACCCAAGGATAAAAGGTAAACAAGCAACTTAGCTTACGAGACCCTTGGGATCTTGCCAAGTTGAAATTGATCCTAGATCGAATGCTGAATGTATTCGGAGAGAAGGAATTATACCTTAGCAGTTGGCGGTATAAGCGACCAATGGAATGCTTGTGTTTGTACACTTAGGAGCATTGTTTGTTCTTCTTTTCTCAAGGAACTAATGCTAGAAAATAACTAATGCTTCAGGTTGAAAGCCTAGAGGGAGAGGCAGCATCAGTTACCCCCGACTGTCTGCCTGACCCTATCCAAGGGGGTTGTTAGCCGCGCCGGGTACGTGGACCGAACCTACTGCGAGAGGTCTCTCCGTGGGTGCGACTTGGAGCAGGAGGATGCTTGGGTGCCAGGGGGCTCTGGCTGTAAATCCCTTGCCTCCGGACCTTGCACAAGAGGCTGACGTGACTCGAGATTGGATCTCGAGGCCCGCATACTAGTCTACAAGTGGAACTTGGAATAACAATCCCTGAGGATTGCTGGAATTGCCTTTAGGCAGATTATGGAATAGGCTTCGGGCGGATTATGGAATAGCCTTCGGGCGGATTATGGAATTGCCTTCGGGCAGATTATGGAATTGCCTTCGGGCGGATTATGGATTAGCCTTCAGGTCAGATCATATGATGTATTCCAAAGATTGATAAATAAAGATCAAATGTTGAAAAGGAACTTGTTTGACATTGTTTTTCTATGTCAGTGCCTAAGTTACGTGAAGGAACTAGTGATTAATTGACTAATTAAGGAAGCTCTTTTTGCTTGTCAAACTAAGTGTGGTAGGTAATCAAATAAATAAAGCAAGCTGAGGAAAGTGCGGTGGATGTGACCATGGGTCCGTCGTCCTACGGAAGGGTGGTCTTGGTTGGCCGAGAACTTTTCTCAAAGGATTTGACAGCAAGGTAACGATGACCTAGAATCTAGAAAGCTAGAGTCCCAATTTAAACTGTTTTAGGGGAACAGAATGGGACTATGCCTTACGGGTAGAGAGGTCGAGCTTTGCATCCCTCTCGTTTCCTAGTCTCCTTGAACCAAGTGCAGTATAAATCCGCTTCGATTGTGATGTTTCTGTGTAAAGTAGTTCGTTTGGGGCTCGACGGGCTACCTTCTAGGAACTTGACCATTAGGAAAACCCTGATTCAGGTCGGTCCTAAGTGGGAACGGCCGGAATGCTTCCGCTTTGTGGCAGACTCGTGAAGACCTAGATCACAAACCTCGTGACATTCCATGGGAGTGCTGGGCGACGCTTTCTAGACTCTCTTTTGATGGGCTGCTTAGACGTGTCCTGCAAAGAGGACAGGGGGACACGTTACAATTGGTATCAAAGCGAACCAACGAGGATCTAATATTTACAAGGAAACTTAATGAGGAGAAGTAGAGCAAATGTTGCTATTAAGAACATTTTCTTACTTACTTATCGATGCTTGCCTGCCGAGTCGCCAAGCATGGAACAAATTCTTGGTGTTTCAGGTTATGTTTATGACTACAATGCATGCTTCGGATTATCGACGAAGGCTAGGTATGATGAATATCCTAGACCGCATCTACAATCCTTCACCCCTGTACATGGAATGCAGATGGATGGGTGATTCGGGAATTTATTACATAGCTGCCCACCGACTTGCGTACCTTCGGACAAACTTGAAGAGAATCAAGTGGATGGAGGACTTAAAGATCATGAAGCTGTTCATCTTTGTTGAGGCTCACGCAAATGCAACCCTACATATCAGCGGTCGAAAGGTTAAGCAAAACAAGTATGTGTACGAGGAAGTGACTCGAATAATCCCTACTGACAGAATCAAGGTGTTGGGATGTTACGAGAAGAACGGGTATCAAAGGAAAGGATACCCTAAGCTTCCTATGACCTATCGATTCCTGAAAATCCATGACCCCAATCCATATTATTACTCAGTTCCCGTAGCCAATTGTAACACAATCTTATTCTCCCCAAATTAATGTATCAGCTTGCTCTACCATCCCAAATAAATGTACTCAAAAGGGCTATGCCCACATGAATGAATAAGATTTTTATTACTATTTGTCATGGCTGTAAGTGTTGGTAACGGAGTTAAGTGATTAGGTCACTTGGCTAAAAGCTGAACTGGGCATGCTAATGTAATGTGTGAAACGTTTAGCAAGTTTTTAACGTAAAGATTCATAATGCCCATGCACAACCTCAAGTGCAGATTCCTAGTCCGACCCCTACACCAAGTACAGCCATAATTCAGGAGAAGAAGTTTCTTCTCAAACAAATCAAGCCACTTGAATTTGATGGCAATGGAAGGACTGTCTAAACTGATGCCGAGATCTGGATCGAATCCATGGAAGATTATTTTGAAGTAGTAGGTATTGCACCCGCTAACCAAGCGATGCTTGCCAAACTGAAGCTTACCGGCGAAGCTAGAATTTGGTCGAAGCAATGGTGCAGAGACCAAGGGATCTCCGAAGGGTCAGTTACTTGGGAGAAGCTTAAAAGGGTTGTGTGAGGAAGATATTTGCCATCTGCCTATCGTACGCACAAGATTAACAAATTCTATGAATTAAAGCAGCTTGGACTATCTCTTGATGCTTACTATTCAAAGTTCGTCTCTCTTTTAAAGTACGCACCACAAATGGATATGACACAACAAGTGTCAAAGTTTTGTGCTGGATTAAACCCACCCATAAACACCCACCTAGAATCAATGCATCCAACAGATCTGCAAGACGTGCTCATTCGAGCTGCACCAATAATACAAAAGGTGCAGACCAAGCCAAGAAATAATAGGAATTGGTCTTACAAGGATCAAAACAAGGCAGTGTATAGGTCTCAGACCAAGAGAGTGCAACGCCAAAACTAGGAACAAAGGAAGAAAGCTAGGGCGAACACTGCTAACAACTTTGTTCCTACACAAGGTAATGGCTGCAATCTCCATTGCTTCCATTGCAACGAGCCTGGTCACTTTAAAAGGCAATGTCCCAAGCTTAACAGAGGACAACATCAAGGGCCATTCCAAGGAACCGCCCATGGACAAGGAGCCACCGCCAAGGCCAGAGGGAGAACCTCTAGTGTTGCCAATAAGGAGCTATGTGATGAAGAAGATCCAACCATGGAAGGACACCTTGAGAGGGCAACAATTCATGCTGCTCTTCACAAGAAAGGCCCGAATCGCCAATTTTTGGTGATTCAAACTCCATCAGATTATCAAGGTAAAAGCTTCAAAACCTTTATTGATTGTGGCAGTACACATTCCTTCATTTCACTAGTATGTGCAAGAAGATTAGGAATAGCCACAAAAGATGCACCTACCTTACCTGTGGAATTAGCAAATGGTCATGAGGTCTCTTGTACCAAGCAAACTACTAAGGTGAAATTCCTACTGGGTGGAAAGTCGACTTCGCTTAGATTTAGGGTTATGAACCTAGGAGTCCATGAGTGTTTTCTCGGAATGGATTGGCTAATACCCAATGACGCCCACATTCACTGTGAAAAGGGCCAAGTCTCCTTCCGAAATTCTGAAGGGGAACTGGTTACAACTCAAGGAGAGGCTGGTAGGCCAAAAATTCAACTAGGCAAAGCAACACGGATAATAAAAGGAGTTAGAAAGGGGCTACCTGTCTATTTGATTAAACTAAATAAGCTAGATTAGAATCAGAAATTTAGGGAAGAACCGTCATGGTTAAAGGAGTACGCAGACATATTCCCTAAAGAGTTGACAGAACTTCCTCCTCAAAGGGAAGTCGATCATGAAATCAAGCTAGCGCCAGGAGCTACACCAACCGCAAAGAGACCATATAGGATGTCCATCCCGAAAGCGATTGAGCTAAAGGAGCAACTCAAGCAACTATTAGATCAAGGCTACAACCATCCTAGTAGTTTGCCATGGGGAGCTCCAGTGCTGTTCCAGAAGAAGAAAGATGGAACGCTTCGGACTGACAAATGCACCTACTACCTTCAACAGGCTAATGCATGATATCTTTAGGCCCTATCTTGATGACTTCGTACTCATCTTGTTTGACGATACCCTAGTCTACTCCAAGCAGGAAGAAGATCATGAACCCCAGATTCGCATTGTTCTTGAAAAAATGAGAGCACACAAGCTTTATACCAAGAAGAAGAAGTGTGCATTTTTCAAGTGACAGATTGAATATCTGGGATTCATTGTATCAGTGGAAGGAATTTTAGTAGATCTGAGAGACATTCTGGAGTGGCCAACACCAACCAATAAATACGTAGTTTTCTTGGATTGACATGATGGTACATGTTCTTTATAAAAAACTATGCTTTGATTGCAGCACCTTTGACTGATCTACTAAAGAAGCAAGTATCAATTGTATGGTCACTTGCTGAACAGTCTAGCTTTGACAAACTAAAGCAAAGCTTAGTATCAACACCCATCCTGAAACTTTTGGATCTTAGTAAGAAGTTTGAAGTGATAACTGATGCTATCACACTTTCCTTAGGATGTGTGATTATACAAGAAGGTCATCCTGTAGCATACTCTTCAAGGAAACTGAAGAGCCATGAAAGGAACTATGCTACCCACAATTTGGAGCTGTTAGCTGTCATCCATGCTCTCAAACTTTGGAGACACTACTTACTGGGTAACAAATTTACCTTAGTGACGGATCACAAGAGTCTTAAATGGATTTTTACCCATAATGAGCTCAATATGAGGCAACATCAATGGATTGAAGTGCTGGAGGAATATGATTTTGAAATCAAATATTGGCCTGGAAAGGAGATTGTAGTTGCCAATGCACTCAATCGCAAGGCATTTCTGAATTCTCTGATTTTGCAAGATCCATCAACAGCAAGATCTCTAGCCACAAAGGTATCCTTGCCAAACAACCCAATTCTTCAGCTAGCTAGAGAAGAGGCATGCCATGACCCAACCTATTAGAAATTGCTAAGGGAGATCCCCATCAAGGATCAAGACCCAAAGCTACAGGCAAAGTATCAATAATTCTCTATCAATAGTGGACTTGTCTACTATAGAACGAGATTATGTATCCTAGCAAGCCAATCACTCAAGGAGAAGATACTTTGGGAAGCCCATGACTCCCCTTTCTCAGGACATCCTGGCTATGCCAAGACCCTTAATGCGGTTAGAAAGAGCTATTATTGGGAGAGGCTCAAAGGTGACGTTCTCAAATATGTCACAAAATGTTTGTCTTGTCAAAGTATTAAGGCAGCACATGTCAAAATGCCCGGAAAATTGCAACCACTTGACTTTTCCCAAATGAAATGGGAATTCATTAGTATGGACTTTGTTGTTGGCCTGCCCCAAGTTCAGGGAGGATACAACTCCATTATGGTAGTGGTGGATATTCTCACCAAGGCTGCACATCTTATCCCTGTTAAGATAAACTATAAAACCTCAGACATCGCAAGGTTATTCATCAAGGAAATGGATCAAACTACATGGGTTACCCAGAAGAATCATTAGTGATCGTGACTCTCTCTTCACCTCACACTTCTGGAGGGATATCTTTGAGGCCATTGGGACTCAACTCTATTTCAATACAGCTTGTCATCCCCAAACTGATTGTCAAATAGAACAAGTCAACCAAGTCATTGAAGATATGCTTAGGGCACACTGTTGTCGCGAACCCAAAAAGTGGATTCAATATTTGCCACAGGTTGAGTTTGCCTACAATGCTTCCTACCAACAAAGCATTTAGATGACCCTATTTCAAGCATTGTATGGGCACGATTATCATAGTCCTTTAAACTTTTTGGATCCAAACTTTTGGGTTGAAGCTTCAAAGTAGATGCTGGAAGACATGGATGACCAAATCAAGTCAATAAGACAGGACATCTAAGCCACCAAGGACAGACAAAAGGCTTACGCGGACCTGAAACGGCAAGATAGATCCTTCGTTGAAGGTGATATGGTCTTCATTCACGTACACCCAAAGAAGAATTCCCTATCCTTGGGTGAATGCAAAAAGCTAAGTCCAAGGTATTGTGGACCCTACAAGATTCTCAAGTGCCTAGGGCCTAATACTTATGATGCCAGGAGGCATATTTCACGGTGGATTCCATGCCACGGTGGATTCGGTGAGGTTTTACGGTGGATTCCGTAAACTTTGTTGACCGGGGCTTATACACAAAGTGGATTCTTTGTGCGAGAAGTTGATGGGGACGCCTATCCTTTTTAGGCATTTCATTAATTTAGTGTGTACATGGGTGATTCCATAGCGGGTGATTCCTCAAAATACATATTAAATTATAAAAGTTTATGAGTTTAGAGTGCGCACTCGTAATAAATTAAGGTTAGGATTGATTTCTAACCAATTGATTTATTTATGTAGCTGAAGAGTGCTAGGTATTCACTTTTGTCGGTTTAATTGTATTATTTTGCTAACGATTGTGAATGCTTCAGTTGATGTGTAGAGATAGCAGCAGTGGCGGAGGAAAGCATTGGAGGATAGCGTGTATTCGAGTTATCACTTATATTTTGATGGGCGCATACCTTAGGCATGGCGCCTATATTTTGTCTCGCCTATTTATTGAGGCGTTGGATATTTATTTATTATTTTGTATGCGCATGGGTGCACGATTATGATATTTGTATTTGAACATTGTATTGGGAACGCCTAACTCTTTGGGCTCCTGCCCATTAGCTTTATTTCTATTTTGTGCTAAAGCAAACTCAAAAGCCAAAAGCGTGCTATTTTGTAATTTGGGCTATTATTTGAGCTTGAAGATGATTAATACAAAAAATACATGCTTTGTGGAGTGCTCACACAAGGCATGGGGGGAGATTGCACCCAATTGGTCTCTTGTTCATGTCGTGCATGCTTTTTACCTTGAGTTTTGTGCAAAAAGTAGAGTTCTTTTGTTCTTGGGCACCTTCCAGCATTCACTATGCGAGCATACAACATCCGATCTGCGCACCAACTTATAGACGGCAACTCCCTGAAAACCTAAAAGTTCATAATGTATTCCATATCAGCCTATTGAAAAAGTATGTGCCTAACCCTAGTCATGTGCTTGATGATCAACAAGTTGTAATGCCTAGCCAAGGAGTCCTTGAGCTATGGCCTGACAGGGTCTTAGATTAGGGAGAGGCATTTGAGATCCAGAATGTTGAGAGAATACCTCGTCCAGTGGAAAGATTATCCCAAAGAGGATGCCACTTGGATGGATGAAAGTACTCTCAACCAACAATACCCCCAGTTCTTCTCAAGATGAGGACATCTCAATTCCTCTAAGGGGGAGAGAGTGTAATATTTCCGCTACGAAAATATTCAAGATCCTAAATCTCACATAAAAGTGGTGCAAAGTAATCTCCCACATCGATAAATATTGGTGGCTAAGTTCTCCCTCTGCGCGCATTAATAAACTCCAGCTCCATGTCATGTACGGAAGACCATGGCTAAAACCCGTAGGCCTACCCGAGAACACCCCTTGAAGGGGGAAAAGGGATAATGGATAAATTTTTGGCAAATTTTTTTTATAATAACCCCCTCCCCTTCAGCCGTTGCATGGCGGGGGAGAGGGAGTGTGAGAGGAATGCTTGAGTTAAGTGGTAGAGGGGCATGGGGGAGGGAATCATGCACCCGCCACTTGGGTGGCTACCCCCTGTTGAGATATCGAGCTCCACTCGTGATATGCCAGGGTGACCGTTGTGCATTTATGTCACCGACTTGTTAGCTGCAAATGCGGTTGGTACACCGCCCATGAATAATAGCTAGATGACGGCTATCCTTATCTACTCTAGTTCGTGGCTCAGTTAGTATGCCACCTTAGTTAGTTGAGTTTGGTTTGAGACCCATATATAGGGTTCTTCTATTTCTTTGTACTAGAGTTCTTTTGGCTTACACAACTAAGAAGAGGAAAACTGTTTTCAGCCTCCACCTGTGTGTGTATTCCCCCATTGTGCAAGCAAGAAAGCTACAAGTGAGACTCTTTCCTTCTCTCCCACAATCTTGACATGGTATCAGAGCCTTGTTCGTGGTAAGGAGCTCAAGAAAGCAAGCCAAGTTCACGGCGTTCTGGTAAGAGGACCAATGTTGCTTTCATTTTTCTGTTTTGGGAGCAAGTCTCCGCAGGTAGCACAGCCGGAAAGTGCAAGAGTGCATTGTCTCAGATTGAGACGCCCTTTGCGGTGTAGGAAGAGGGTAGTATATGTTGCAGGAAATGGCTTTAGCCCTCAGTTGCCCTGTTTTTTTTTATTTCAGGCCATTTCGGGGCCTGTTTTGGAGGCGGAAGTTCTCTGTACGCACTCAGGAAAAGGCTTTGTTTTTTGCTGTGCGACCATTGTTCTACAGGTCGATGAAAAGTTACTATAGAAATTGCATTATATGCCTATGCGTAGAGACATTGGGAGTTACAGAATCATCCTTGTTGCCTGTTGATGCAAAATCGTCACTAGGAAGTGACTGTGTGGTCAAATACCACTTTCGTCAGTTTTGCAGATTTGCCCTTGTGAGGCTGAAGCTATGTTTTTTGCAGTGACAGAACTTTTTGCAGTGTTCTATAATGGCGTCTGATTCTCTTTCAAAGTTTGTCACTAAAAAGCTTGACAAGAACAACTTTCAAGCATGGAAGTTTAGAATGACGAATTTCCTTATGGGAAAAGGATATTGGGAATTTGTTGCAGGAAATGAAGAAGAACCAGTTCTTCCTGATGTTCCCAATCAACAGCAAATGCAGGTATTTAAAGGATGGCATGAGAGAGCCATAAAAGTTATGTACTGGGCTGTCTATCAGTATTTCAGACTCTATGATTGTGCATATTCAGGATGCAAGTACGCCAAAGGAGGCATGGGATACTCTGTCAAAAATGTATAGCACAAATACGCAAGCCAGGAAAATGCAGCTCATGCAAGAGTTGCACAATGTGCAAAGAGAGAGTATGAGCATCAATGACTACCACATGAAGGTGAAGAAGATTGCAGATGCACTTGCTTCCATTGGGTCACCAGTGGAAGATGATGATTTAGTTTCTGTGACCTTGAATGGTCTAGGAAAGGATTATGCATAATTCCGAACATCTATTTCCGTCCATGAAAGATTTCCCGATTTTGAGGAGTTGATTACTCTTCTAATTTCCAAGGAGCAAAGAAATGGTGGTGCATCTTCTTTAGGAGGAACTTCAAAAGAAGCTGTCTTCTACTCAAATGCTGGAAGAGGTAGAGGCAGAGGTAGAGGAGGCCGATCTGGAGGCCGTGGTAGAAATCAGAATATGCAGCAAAATAAAGAAAACCAGTCCTATGGAGGAGGACGTGGTAACTCTAGAGGCAGGGGGAGCCAAAGAGGTCGTGGTGGATGGCAAAGAGGCCAAAATGCAAACAGCAATGTTGCATGCTACTATTGTGGTAAAATGGGTCATATGGCTAAAGACTGCTATAATTAGCAGAATGACAACATGAATGGAAAATTGCAACAAGAGAATTATGCATCTTCTAGTAGACAGGGTGATGACAGAAATGAGCATTTGTTTATGGTGCAGCACATGAACAATTCTATGACAAGTGTAGAAGAAAGCAACGAAGTGTGGTATGTTGACTCAGGTGCATCAAACCACATGACAGGTCATGTAGAATGGATGCAGGATGCAAGAAAAATGGAAAAGACAGGATTTGTGGAGACTGGTGATGATACTGCACATCCTATTGTGCAGATTGGAAAAATTCCTTTGTCTATGCAGGGTGGGAAAAAGAAATACCTATCGGATGTATTTCATGTCCCAAATATCACCAAGAACCTGGTTTTTGTTGGTCAAATGGTTGAGCAGGGCTTGCAGGTCAGATTTAATCCTCATGGATGCTTTGTTGAGGATATGAAAAATAAAGATCGCTTGATAGAAAAAGGAAAGAAGAAGGGCAGAATGTTTACATTGGATGCAGACATGCCTAAATTGAGTACAGCAATGTTTGCACATGGGACCGGTGTAGTTGCAGATATTGATATCTGGCATAAACGCATTGGTCATGTTAATGTACAGCGACTTAAATCAATGCAAGCCCAAAATATTGTTGCAGGATTGCCTAAATTCAAGGTTGCAGAAATGCATAAGGTATGTGAAGCCTGTCAGTTTGGAAAACAGGCAAGGAAACCATTTCCTAGACATGTTCAAGAGAGTAAGAAGCCATTGGAATTAATCCACTCTGATGTGTTAACTACTAAAGCTGCATCTCTTGGAGGCTGTCATTATTTTGTCACTTTTATTGATGACTATAGCAGAAAATTTTGGGTGTATTTTATGAAAAAGAAAAGTGAAGTTTTTGGGCATTTCAAAACTCTTTAAGCTATGGTTGAAAAAGAAACAGGCCTGCAAATACAATGCCTAAGGTCAGATGGAGGGGGAGAGTACCTCTCAAATGAGTTTGCAAGGTTCCTGTAGGAGCATGGCATAAAGCAGCAATATTCATGCAGTCATACCCCACAACAAAATGGAATTGCAGAAAGAAAAAACAGGCATATTGGAGAGGTATCTCGTACCATGCTCAACGAAAAAGACTTGCTAGATTTTTACTGGGCTGAAGCAGTTGCTACAACAGTCTACATAATGAACAGGACTCCCACTGTAGCAATACATGGCATGACTCCAGAGGAGAGGTATACTGGTAGGAAACCAGATATTTCTCATTTGAAGATTTTTGGTTGCATTGCCTATGTTCATGTGCGAGATGAGTTGAGATCCAAGTTGGATCCAAAAGCTGAGAAGTGCATCTTTATTGGTTACTCTCTGCAAGCAGAAAGGGTTTAGATGCTATAACCCTTCCACTCGTAAGTTTACAGTGAGCAGAAATGTTGTTTTTGATGAGCGATCTGGGTTCTCTTTATTTTCCTTAATCTTTCACACACTACCCTTTATTTTACTCAAAAGAGATTTTTTTAAGCTTTCTTTGATAGCACTTGTAATGTATCCATCAAACCCTAGCCTAGGATAACGTTTAGTAGTTGCTCTGGATTCGATCCTAGTCATCGCCATCCAAAATATATTTAAATTCTTAGGTTTTTTCCACTGGGCAGCTCTAGATCTACCTTGCAATGAAGCCCTTGACCTCAATCCATGAGGATTGACATAATAGTTTCTAAAGCAACATTCTCGCAACTAGCCATGATGATCACCTTGTAATTAGTCAAGAGTGAGAGTGGACTAATTGCTGCACTTCCTTCAAAGAGAGTGAGAGACGAGGCTTAACCCCTTTGCCCGTAGGGCAAAATCTTAACTCCTACCCCCTAAAATGGTACTTAGTCAAAATCTAAGACAATGACCCTAAGAAGTTTTCAATCAGTCACCCTAGTCCCATTTTCCATCAGTTGGAAAGAACTTGACTAATTGAGTCTACCTAGCCTTCAAGCAATCACAATCAGGGAGGTGCTCACTTGCTTTCCATACATGCACTTGGTGTATTTTAGTCTTCTAAATAGAGCATGCTACAAATATTGTGTGAGATTTTAAATTAGCTTCATTGATTAAACCTTACACAAGATTCCTTATACTTTTCATTAGATATACATTCACAAAATTAGACAAAGCAATTCTTTTCCAAACTCGAGTTTGATAATATTTAGGATAGATACAATTCCATTCCAATCATGAGAGTTGTAAGTATCAAAAATCATTTTTGCTAGAGGGCTATCACTCTTGCCCATAAGTTTGGGCTCCTGATGCCGCCGCATTGCACTTGTATGGATTTCTGCCCTATCTTAGGATCAATTAGTGAGCATTACCAAAATCAATTAGAGCCTCATGTTTCTCACTCTTTCGTAAGGGGGAACCTTCCGTATGTGACCTCCTACCTAGACATTGGACAAACGCTTATAGTTAGATAAAAACAGCTCGGGTGTAAGAGCCCCAAGGAGGCCTTGGGGAGGCGCGATGCTGATTTATTCTATCCAATGTGTGGGGCATGGACTAGGTTTAGAATATATCATGCTGTAATCATAATCAAATATTTCCCTATAATGCATTCCCGTCCTAACAATATAAGCAACCATTCTTTTTCAAAAATGCTACTTTTACTATCTTTTACAGTTGTAATTTAGCAAGCAAATCATTGAAATATTCTCACTAATAAAGTCTATAGTTGATCTAGTTTTAATTGCATCATATCTCTATTAGAAGAGAAAAACATGAAGTGGAATAATGAAAGATAGAAGATTTATGAAAGAAACAATGCGCAAAATATAACCAAGAATAGGAATCCATTATGACAAGAGTACAATGGTTGAGCATCGGCTCACACACTCCACAATCTCTCTCTCTCTCTACACCAAGGATCTGCAAGTACATGAATGGATGGATAATCGACTGTGGTTACACTCCCTTCTTTTATAGACAAAAATAAAGGAGTTGTCCTACCACAAAATAGATTGGCCAATTACTAAATAAAGAATAAAGAGAGTGCCCATAAATTAGCCAATGGGTATCAGTGAACCTATGATATGACTACTTCTAACACCCTCTCTCAAAGCACAAGTGAACAAGCAATGAACAAGAACACCCATGTACCATGGATACTCCAACAATGTGCACTCTGTTGGACGTGCCTCGATAAGAAAGCACCCTGAAGAAGATGTCCAAATGCCATAATCCCTCTTTGAAAGTAGAGTAGTCAAGCTAGCCACCTCATACCTCCTGTTGCCATACAAGTTCCATCGATAGCTCACAATGATACCAAGATTCCTCTATTAGAGCACATGCATGCCCTTTGGGTCCCCTCATGTAGGACCATAGGAACACTGTAACGTATCCGCTAGAATCATTCCGGACACGTCTTAGCAGTCCATCGGGAAGGATGTCTAGAAAGCTCCGCCCGGCACTCCCATGGAATGTTACGGGACTTGCGATCTAGGTCTTCCCGCGTCTGCCACGTAGCGGAAGTATCCTGGCCGTTCCCACTTAGGATCGACCTGAATTTGGGTTTTCCTGTTTGGTCTTTAGCTCGCAACAACTAGCGTCAGACCCGAGCGAACTACTTTACGCAGAAGCGCCCGGTCCGAAGCGGATTCACGCTGCACTTGGTTCAAGGAGAATGGGAAACGAGAGGGATGCAAGGCTCGACCTCTCTGCCATAAGGCATAGTCCCATTCCGTTCCCCTAAAACAGCATAAATCGGGTAGGATGTAACTCTAGGTCATCGTCTTTGTTATTCCCTTTGATGCTGAAGATCAACCTGCTGTTCGTCGAAGACTTTGAGAAAAGTTCCCGGCTAACCGGGACCACCCATCCATAGGACGGACCCATGGTCCATCCTCCGCACTTTCCTCGGTTGGTTTTAGTTATGTAATTACCTACCACCTTAGTTTGACATATACAAACAGCTTCTTTGATTAACCCTGTTATGCACTGGTTCCTTCACGTAATCTTATCACAGGACATAAAGAAAACAATGCCAAACAACTTCTTTATTATCATTTTATCCTTTTATCTTTGAAATACAAGGAGTTCCCGCCCGTAGGCGTATTCATAATCCGCCCGAAGGCTATCCAGTAATCCACCAGGGATCACTAATCCAAGTTTCCGCCCGTAGACTAGTATGCGGGCCTCGAGATCCAATCCCGAGTCACGTTAGTCTCTTGTGCAGGGCCCGGAAGGCGAGGGATTTATAGCCAGAGCCCCCCCTGGCACCCAAGCGTCCTCCTGCTCCAAGCAGAACTCAACGGAGAGACCTCTCACGGCGGGTTCGGTCCACGTTCCCGGCGCGGTTAACAACCCCCTTGGTTAGGGTCAGGCAGGCAGTCGGGGGTAACTGAAGCTGCCTCTCCCTTCAGGCCTTCAACCTGAAGTATTTAGATATATTTTCATCCTTTAGTTCATTGAGCAAACAATGCAAACAGTGCTTTCTAAACTGTTACAAGCACAATCAATTTCCAGTGGTCGTTCAGCTGGCAAACTGTTAAGGAGTGACTCCTTTTCTCCGAATGCAACCCGCATTCGATCTGGAATCAATTGCAACTTGGTAAGATTCCTATCATTCTTGGGTTAGGGTCATACCCATCAATACTTTAGGTTTTGTTGTGGTAGGTTCCAGCGACCGTGTCGCTTTAGTTTATTGTCTGGTCATTTGCTTCAAGGCAAACACCTAACCTTCCTTTTCCTTGGTAATTATTCCCCAAGAAAGGTGAAGTAACAGGATGATTACTCATCCTCTTGTAAGTTAAATTCTTTCAATAACTTACCAACCTTATTTCGAGAAATGACAAAACTCTCTTGTGGACAAATCTCAAGTCTATACGATGTTGCAACTTTTTGCACATGTGTTGCATCTATTCCACGGGATCATTTCACCCATTGAATAGCGTTTTCCGGTCACGGAATTACCTCCAGCTGAGTAGCAGGGTTTAGGGTATCTTCTTACCCAATCCATTCCTAATTATATTGGCCCACGGCCCTAGGAATTTCCAACTCAGTCGGAGTTTCATCATTTGTACGAGTGATCCTTAGGATGAAACCTTAGATCGTTTTATGCATGAGTATCCAATTGACTCATCATTTAGTGAATGTGTGTAAGATCTTTGGGTTTGCGGGTTTTGACTTGGCATCAAGTGTAAAACTAGGTCGAATTCTTACCGCACTAAACCCTAGTTAGCACCTGGGATACTTATCATATCGACTGAACCATGCCCAAATGAATCCTTTGTGGTTTATGTAATTTAGACAACACAATATACTTGTCTTGCGACAAGGATGAACCTTTCCCAAAGGTAATAAACTAGATCAATAGTTACAACTACACCAATACGTGTAAACATGTGATTCATTGCTTCTACGCATCACATGGTTCACAATAACCCTATCCTTCCTTGGCAAAGCAAAATGCCTGATAATCCGGACACTAACTTTCCTAGGTCCTACTAGGACTTACATCAAATAATCATTCCACTTGCAAGTCCATAGATCATTTTCGTGCCCCTCTATTCCTTTTCGAATAACGTCTTATGGGTGTTAACTTTCCCTCATGAATCATTACAAGGAAGATCTATCTAAAAATGGGACATGCCATTAATCTTTCCATGCCTAGTAAAAAGGTGTACCTCAATAATTTCAACCTTGTAATGAGGCAACGGTTGTCCTAGGCTCGTCGCTTTTGAATACACAAAAGGAAAACTTGCTGATAAGGTCTTACAAATGCATAGACACCTTATGCTCTTTTCATTCATTCCTTTGAATGTACCAATGATCAATTTTCATATCTTAAGCTATTTCTAATAAATGTTCAAATAGCCAATTCATTTTCCAACTGCATTTAACTTGACTAGTTGAATTCGAGCATGCATGAGTGCTTCCTAATCCGTGAAGTTATCGTGAATAATTCAATACTTTTGTGTGGAATCCAAATAGATAAAAACCTGGACTTGTGGACTCCGTGAAATATCCACGTAAATACTAGGAGAAGATCCTTCTGCAGTCGCACCTTGGGATCTTTTTGGGGCCATCGTAGGCGTGGATTCCGTTTCTGATTTGCCTTTGTGGTCTACGAATTGACTTGCCTCGGAATGCAGCCTCCAGATCTTGCCCTTCTCCCTCATACGTACAAGATCCTTTTTGTAAGTACGGATCCTTGAAAAAAGGAAATACCGGCTTGTGGGATTTGGCTTATGGAAGGCCTTAGGGATTGGAACTTGGGCTTTTTGCAGAAGAGCTGTGGAAAAAATGAAACTTAATAAATGCTTGCGGAAATTGGGGCTTTCTCGAGCAAGCTTGTGGGAATTTAAGCTTGTTATGGGAAGGAGCTCTTGCGAATGGGCCTTGCAAGAATGGGGCTTTAGAGTTCTTCTTCTCCTTCCCAAAAATCCTAGGCCCAGCCTTGTGGGTGATTGGTGGGAAGGCCTTATAGGCTTCCTCTTCGAAACCCGAGGGGAAAAATTGGACTTTTGGAGGATCTAGTGGAACGGGGCTTTAAATCCGAGCCTAGAAGGCTTATGGGTGATCGGTGGGAAGGGGCTTGTGTTGGAAATCCACGAGAAGGGGGGAAACTTACACCGGCCTAATATGGGCTTGTGTGGGAATACAATGGAAAAGGGGGATTGAATCCCAGGGTTAAAAAAATGGGCTTATAAAGGGACTCCCACGGGAAGGGGCTTAGAGAAGCCCCCCTTAGAAGCTTCCTAGAGAAGCTTCTAAGAAGCTTCTGCCAGCTGTGTCCAGGGGGGATCGTAATCCAGCGGCGGCGGACTGAAGGGCCGGGCGGCTTCACGGCGGCTATGGTGGACTGGGCGGCAGCGTGGCGGCTGGCGACGGCGACCTCCTCCTCCTCCCTCTCACGCTTGTCCAGCACGTCCGTCCCTTCCACCCCTTCCTTCACATGGTCTGCTGCCGCCTTTTCCTTCCTCACACGCTTCCTTCCCTCCAGCACGACCCCTCCTCCAGCACGTCGACCCTTCCTCACGGCCGTCTGGGACTTCCTCACGACAGCCTTCTGCCCATTGTTCTTCTTCCTTCCCCCCCCCAAGAGGGGGTTCTTATAGGCCTTGGGAAAGGAGGGCCTCCACACACGTGGAGGACTCCTCCTCATGCATATCCGTCCCACTCCTCCTTGGCCATTCCTCCCCACACTCCCTCTCCTCCAGCCATGCATCGGCTGGGGGAGGGGATAATAATTAAAAAATTTTGCAATTACCTTATCCTCTTGACCTCTTCCCAAGAGGCTGTTTTCCCGCGGCTATGCCGGTTTGAATCCCCGACTCATTTTCCTAAGGTGGAGTGTCTCCATTTCCCGCGTATGGCTATAAATTAGCTGCTGGCACTAGTGATAATCTTTGCACGAGATTTACACGACGTGCGGGAAGTCAATATTTACGGCCCGCAGTGTGCGGAAATATTACATTCTCTCCCCCTTAGAAGAATCGAGATGTCCTCATCTCGAGATAAACTGGGGATATCGAGATTGAGAGAGCTTTCATCCATCCAGGTAGCATCCTCCTTGGGATAATCTTTCCACTGGACGAGGCATTCTCTCAAGGTTTTGGATCTCAGTTGTCTCACCCTAGCATCTCAAATCTTGTCCGGCCTTAGTTCAAGGACTCCTTGACTAGGCATTACAATTTGTTGGTCATCAAGTACATGATTTGGGCTAGGTACATACTTCATTCTTCAATAGACTGTTATGGAATACTTTATGAACCTTTAGGTTTTCAGGGAGTTTGCAGTCTATAAACATTAGGTCTTAAGCACTTGAGGATCTTGTATGGTCCACAATACCTTGGACTTAGCTTCCTGCAATCTCCTAAGGATAGAGAACTCTTCCTTGGGCATACGTGAATGAAGACCATGTCTCCTTCCTCAAATATTCTATCTTGACACTTCAAATCCGTGTATGCCTTCTGTCTCTCCTTCGCAGATTTGATGTCCCGAGAAAGTGAAATCATGAGCTTCGCACAATATCTTCTATTTAAATAACTGGCTTGCTCGTATACATACTCTCGTCCTATAGTAGACAAGTCCACTACTGACAGAGAATTCACGATACTTAGCCTCTAGCTTTTGTTCCTGGTCCTTGATAGAGACTTCCCTTAGCATCCTTTGATAGGCTAGATCATGGCATCCTTCCTCTCTAGCTAGCTCACGTATTGGGTCGTTTGGCATGGACACCTCTGTAGCTAGAGATCTAGCTATTGATAGATTTTTGCAAGATTAGTGAATTAAGGAATGCCTTGCGATTGAGTGCATCAACAACTACATTCTCCTTTCCAGGTCGGTACTTGATCTTAAAATCATATTCCTCCAATACTTCAATCCATCGACGTTGCCTCATGTTGAGCTGGTTCTGGGTAAAAATCCATTTGAGGCTCTTATGATCGGTTACTAGAGTGAACTTGTTGCCCAACAGGTAGTGTCTCCAAAGCTTTAGAGCATGGATGACAGCTAATAACTCCAGATCATGAGTGGCATAATTCTTTTCGTGACTCTTCAATTTCCTTGAAGAGTATGCTACTGGATGATTTTCCTACATGAGCACATATCTTTAAGGCAAGCATGCTAGTATCAGTTACTACCTCTACTCCTTACTGTGGTCTAGAAGTTTTAGGATCGGTGCTGATACCAAACTTTGCTTCAATTGGTCGAAGCTATTTTGTTCGGAAGTTGACCATGTAATAGAGGTCTGCTTCTTTAGTAAGTCTGTAAGAGGTGCTGCAATCAAAGCATAGTTTTTGATAAAGATCCTATACCATCCTGTCAAGCCAAGAAAACTACGTATCTCTTTGACAGATACTGGTATTGGCCATTCAAGCACATCTCTGACTTTGGCCGGATCTACTGATATTCCTTCTGATGATACTATGAATCCTAGATATTCAATCTGACGTTTGAAGAATGCACACTTCTTCATTTTTGCATACAGCTTATGAGTCCTCATTGTCTCCAAAACAATCCGTAGTTGAGGTTCATGATCTTCTTCCTATTTAGAGTAGACTAAAGTGTCATCGAAGAAGACAAGCACGAAATCATCAAGATATGGTCTAAAAATATCTTGCATTAACCTATTGAAGGTGGCAGGTGCATTTGTAAGGCCGAATGACATAACCAAGAATTCAAAGTGCCCATATCTTGTATTGAAGGCCGTTTTTGGAATATCCTCATCCTTGATCCTGATTTGATAGTAGCCTGACCTGAGATCAATTTTGGAGAAGATCTTTGCACCTTGAAGGCGGTCAAGAAGCTCATCTATTCTAGGGATAGGATACTTGTTCTTGACTGTTGATTGATTCACCCCACTGTAATCAAAACATGGTGAAGTGTTCCATCTTTCTTTTCTGGAACAGTACTGGTGCTTCCCATGGTGAACTGTTAGGACGGATGTAGCCCTAATCTAGTAGTTGCTTGAGTTGTTCCTTCAACTCAATTGCTTCCGATATAGACATTCTATAGGGTCTCTTCGCAATTGGCGCAGCTCCTATTACTAGCTCGATCTCATGATCTACTTCTCTTTGAAGTGGGCGTTTTGTTAACTCTTCAGAAACTACGTCCACGTATTCCTTCAGCCAAGTGACCAATTCACTTTACTTCTTTATCAATATTCATAGTCAAGACAATCGGGAAAAAGTTTTGTTCCATTCATATCAGCATAGCCCTTTCGGGGTGCAATTATTTCTTGGGCCGATGGAACAAGTTAATACATTAATTCGAGGAGAATAAGATATTATTGCATTCAGCTACAGGAACTGAGTAGTAGTACGGATTGGGGTCATCGATTTTCAGGAATCGATAGTTCATTGGAAGATTAGGATATCTTTTCCTTTGATATCCATTCTTCTCATGACGTCCCAAAACCTTAATTCGGTCGGCAGAGATTCTTTGAATCACTTCTCCGTACACATACTTATTCTGGTTAACCCTTCGACCTCCAACCTGTAGGGTCGCGTTTGCGTGAGCCTCAACAAAGACGAACAGCTTTACGATCTTCAGATCCTCCATCCACTTGATTCTCTTCAAGTTAATTTGAAGGTACGCAGGTCGATAGGCAGTTATGTAATAGATCCCTGAAACACCCATCCATCTCTGTTCCATGTACACAGGCGATGGATTGTAAATGCGGTCTAGGATGTTCATCATCTCAACCCTTTGTCGATAATTTGTGGAATGCATCGCGGTCATAAACATGACTCGGAACACTAAGAACCTGTTCCATGCTTCATAATTCTGGAAGACAGTAATCAAAGTAAGGAAATGTTTGGGACACAACATTTGCTTTACTTCTTCTTATTAAAATTTCCTAAAACAAGTCCTTTGTTGGTTTGCTCTGATACCAACTGTAACGTATCCGCTAGAATCATTCCGGACACGTCTTAGCAGTCCATCGGGAAGGATGTCTAGAAAGCTCCGCCCGGCACTCCCATGGAATGTTACGGGACTTGCGATCTAGGTCTTCCCGCGTCTGCCACGTAGCGGAAGTATCCTGGCCGTTCCCACTTAGGATCGACCTGAATTTGGGTTTTCCTGTTTGGTCTTTAGCTAGCAACAACTAGCGTCAGACCCGAGCGAACTACTTTACGCAGAAGCGCCCGGTCCGAAGCGGATTCACGCTGCACTTGGTTCAAGGAGAATGGGAAATGAGAGGGATGCAAGGCTCGACCTCTCTGCCATAAGGCATAGTCCCATTCCGTTCCCCTAAAATAGCATAAATCGGGTAGGATGTAACTCTAGGTCATCGTCTTTGTTATTCCCTTTGATGCTGAAGATCAACCTGCTGTTCGTCGAAGACTTTGAGAAAAGTTCCCGGCTAACCGGGACCACCCATCCATAGGACGGACCCATGGTCCATCCTCCGCACTTTCCTCGGTTGGTTTTAGTTATGTAATTACCTACCACATTAGTTTGACATATACAAACAGCTTCTTTGATTAACCCTGTTATGCACTGGTTCCTTCACGTAATCTTATCACAGGACATAAAGAAAACAATGCCAAACAACTTCTTTATTATCATTTTATCCTTTTATCTTTGAAATACAAGGAGTTCCCGCCCGTAGGCGTATTCATAATCCGCCCGAAGGCTATCCAGTAATCCACCAGGGATCACTAATCCAAGTTTCCGCCCGTAGACTAGTATGCGGGCCTCGAGATCCAATCCCGAGTCACGTTAGTCTCTTGTGCAGGGCCCGGAAGGCGAGGGATTTACAGCCAGAGCCCCCCCTGGCACCCAAGCGTCCTCCTGCTCCAAGCAGAACTCAACGGAGAGACCTCTCACGGCGGGTTCGGTCCACGTTCCCGGCGCGGTTAACAACCCCCTTGGTTAGGGTCAGGCAGGCAGTCGGGGGTAACTGAAGCTGCCTCTCCCTTCAGACCTTCAACCTGAAGTATTTAGATATATTTTCATCCTTTAGTTCATTGAGCAAACAATGCAAACAGTGCTTTCTAAACTGTTACAAGCACAATCAATTTCCAGTGGTCGTTCAGCTGGCAAACTGTTAAGGAGTGACTCCTTTTCTCCGAATGCAACCCGCATTCGATCCGGAATCAATTGCAACTTGGCAAGATTCCTATCATTCTTGGGTTAGGGTCATACCCATCAATACTTTAGGTTTTGTTGTGGTAGGTTCCAGCGACCGTGTCGCTTTAGTTTATTGTCTGGTCATTTGCTTCAAGGCAAACACCTAACCTTCCTTTTCCTTGGTAATTATTCCCCAAGAAAGGTGAAGTAACAGGATGATTACTCATCCTCTTGTAAGTTAAATTCTTTCAATAACTTACCAACCTTATTTCGAGAAATGACAAAACTCTCTTGTGGACAAATCTCAAGTCTATACGATGTTGCAACTTTTTGCACATGTGTTGCATCTATTCCACGGGATCATTTCACCCATTGAATAGCGTTTTCCGGTCACGGAATTACCTCCAGCCGAGTAGCAGGGTTTAGGGTATCTTCTTACCCAATCCATTCCTAATTATATTGGCCCACGGCCCTAGGAATTTCCAACTCAGTCGGAGTTTCATCATTTGTACGAGTGATCCTTAGGATGAAACCTTAGATCGTTTTATGCATGAGTATCCAATTGACTCATCATTTAGTGAATGTGTGTAAGATCTTTGGGTTTGCGGGTTTTGACTTGGCATCAAGTGTAAAACTAGGTCGAATTCTTACCGCACTAAACCCTAGTTAGCACCTGGGATACTTATCATATCGACTGAACCATGCCCAAATGAATCCTTTGTGGTTTATGTAATTTAGACAACACAATATACTTGTCTTGCGACAAGGATGAACCTTTCCCAAAGGTAATAAACTAGATCAATAGTTACAACTACACCAATACGTGTAAACATGCGATTCATTGCTTCTACGCATCACATGGTTCACAATAACCCTATCCTTCCTTGGCAAAGCAAAATGCCTGATAATCCGGACACTAACTTTCCTAGGTCCTACTAGGACTTACATCAAATAATCATTTCACTTGCAAGTCCATAGATCATTTTCGTGCCCCTCTATTCCTTTTCGAATAACGTCTTATGGGTGTTAACTTTCCCTCATGAATCATTACAAGGAAGATCTATCTAAAAATGGGACATGCCATTAATCTTTCCATGCCTAGTAAAAAGGTGTACCTCAATAATTTCAACCTTGTAATGAGGCAACGGTTGTCCTAGGCTCGTCGCTTTTGAATACACAAAAGGAAAACTTGCTGATAAGGTCTTACAAATGCATAGACACCTTATGCTCTTTTCATTCATTCCTTTGAATGTACCAATGATCAATTTTCATATCTTAAGCTATTTCTAATAAATGTTCAAATAGCCAATTCATTTTCCAACTGCATTTAACTTGACTAGTTGAATTCGAGCATGCATGAGTGCTTCCTAATCCGTGAAGTTATCGTGAATAATTCAATACTTTTGTGTGGAATCCAAATAGATAAAAACCTGGACTTGTGGACTCCGTGAAATATCCACGTAAATACTAGGAGAAGATCCTTCCGCAGTCGCACCTTGTGATCTTTTTGGGGCCATCGTAGGCGTGGATTCCGTTTCTGATTTGCCTTTGTGGTCTACGAATTGACTTGCCTCGGAATGCAGCCTCCAGATCTTGCCCTTCTCCCTCATACGTACAAGATCCTTTTTGTAAGTACGGATCCTTGAAAAAAGGAAATACCGGCTTGTGGGATTTGGCTTATGGAAGGCCTTAGGGATTGGAACTTGGGCTTTTTGCAGAAGAGCTGTGGAAAAAATGAAACTTAATAAATGCTTGCGGAAATTGGGGCTTTCTCGAGCAAGCTTGTGGGAATTTAAGCTTGTTATGGGAAGGAGCTCTTGCGAATGGGCCTTGCAAGAATGGGGCTTTAGAGTTCTTCTTCTCCTTCCCAAAAATCCTAGGCCCAGCCTTGTGGGTGATTGGTGGGAAGGCCTTATAGGCTTCCTCTTCGAAACCCGAGGGGAAAAATTGGACTTTTGGAGGATCTAGTGGAACGGGGCTTTAAATCCGAGCCTAGAAGGCTTATGGGTGATCGGTGGGAAGGGGCTTGTGTTGGAAATCCACGAGAAGGGGGGAAACTTACACCGGCCTAATATGGGCTTGTGTGGGAATACAATGGAAAAGGGGGATTGAATCCCAGGGTAAAAAAAATGGGCTTATAAAGGGACTCCCACGGGAAGGGGCTTAGAGAAGCCCCCCTTAGAAGCTTCCTAGAGAAGCTTCTAAGAAGCTTCTGCCAGCTGTGTCCAGGGGGGATCGTAATCCAGCGGCGGCGGACTGAAGGGCCGGGCGGCTTCACGGCGGCTATGGTGGACTGGGCGGCAGCGTGGCGGCTGGCGACGGCGACCTCCTCCTCCTCCCTCTCACGCTTGTCCAGCACGTCCGTCCCTTCCACCCCTTCCTTCACATGGTCTGCTGCCGCCTTTTCCTTCCTCACACGCTTCCTTCCCTCCAGCACGACCCCTCCTCCAGCACGTCGACCCTTCCTCACGGCCGTCTGGCACTTCCTCACGACAGCCTTCTGCCCATTGTTCTTCTTCCTTCCCCCCCCCAAGAGGGGGTTCTTATAGGCCTTGGGAAAGGAGGGCCTCCACACACGTGGAGGACTCCTCCTCATGCATATCCGTCCCACTCCTCCTTGGCCATTCCTCCCCACACTCCCTCTCCTCCAGCCATGCATCGGCTGGGGGAGGGGATAATAATTAAAAAATTTTGCAATTACCTTATCCTCTTGACCTCTTCCCAAGAGGCTGTTTTCCCGCGGCTATGCCGGTTTGAATCCCCGACTCATTTTCCTAAGGTGGAGTGTCTCCATTTCCCGCGTATGGCTATAAATTAGCTGCTGGCACTAGTGATAATCTTTGCACGAGATTTACACGACGTGCGGGAAGTCAATATTTACGGCCCGCAGTGTGCGGAAATATTACAAACACATCATGTCACTCATCCCAGCATGAACTTGCCATCGGACACACCAATGGGATTACTAGAAGATGTGAACTTGACGACAGATATCAAATCCACCAATAATGAAAGAGCATCAACATGCCCTCTCTCAACCCTCACACGTGTCCCTTCAAGCTAGGAGCATGTAAGGGCATACAACATCACTAGAGCCAAGAAGCATCATCCACCCAAGCCATCAATAGGCCCCGAGTGAGCCAAGAGGATGTAGACATGTATGTGATCTCATGCTCCACCAAGCACGACGAGGGTATCCCCCACTGCAAGAAGTAGCAACATGTCTTTCGTATCTTCTTTGTTTGCAAATATGACACTACGCCACACTATTTTGTCTCTTAACCTTCATGTGCATGACCGCCATTGTGCCGCATCATGATGGAGGTAGAGATTTTCCTTCCTAAGATAGGAGTAATCCAACACCTTCTCTGAAAAGCACTAGTGAGCATAGGAACACTCAACCATAGCTCCATAAGATATGTTAGGATATGGAATCTCGTAATCACAAGGAAACCTATACAATTATATGAAGAGTACTTGCACATTGCCTTGGTCATGAGAGAGTAGCAAACGGAGTGTGATTAGCCTGTGAAGAACTTGAGCATAGAACAAGTCCTCACACATATGCATGCAAGGCAAAGAAACAATTAGCAAATGCATGTGAACAACCACAATAAACTCAAATGTGTTAACCACGTAGGAACCGCGGTTAGGACTCGAAGAATGACGTGCGCACGAAAGATGAGTGAGATGCAACAAAGCATGTATCCGGCTTCTGATTGGGGAAGGTAAAGATGGTGGGTAGGGTCGGGAGTGATGGGAGCGATGAATGGCCTGTTTTATTGCCGGGAGCTTGCTATTGGTTTCACACGGCCTTGTGACTGCTATACACTGGCACGAGTGGCTAATGAAGTTGGAAGTATTGCATCGAGATGCACCATCATCACCTCTGCACTCCTAGAAACGCCAGCCGAGTACAGGAGCTGGTTGAGAGGCCTACTGCAGAGGGACGTCGTGTATGCACATGCACAGTATGTACGCTTAAAGAATAAAAAATGAAGCAAAGCTCAAGGACAACGAGAGTGCTAGTGTGACAGCAATCGACAAGGTCAGCACGCGGAGTACGCGGGTCATCAACGAAACGTCAGACACATCACAACTAGGTCAACGCACAGTATTGGACGTGAGCACACGGGCGATGCCAATGACCAAGTCAACCATGCAGAAGGTCACACCTAGAAACACAAGAACAATGGTGAGTAGCCTGCATCAATCACGTAGCAATCAAAGAAAACACAGATAGCCAACGTCAAAACTCAGTGGCCAAGTACCCAAACTCATGAGCATATCTCAAGTAACACATCTTAACGTCTAATGCCATGTTAGAAGAGCAAAACATGTAGTAGAATAATGAAAGACACAAGATCGATGAAAGAGACGATTTGCAAGATGTAACTAGGAATATGAATCCACTATGACAAGAGTACAATGGTTGAGCGCCGACTCACACTCCACAAGCTCCCCCTCTCCACACCAAGGGCCTGCAAGTACATGAATGGATGAATAGTGGACTATGGCCACACTTCCTCCTTTTATAAACAAAAATAAAGGAGTTGTCTTACCACAACATAAGCTAGTCAATTACCAAATAAAGAATAAAGAGAGTGCTCATAAATTAGGTTGTGGATGCTCATGAACTTGTGATTTGCACCACTTCTAACAATCTCAAGGTTCACATTTTTTTCATTTGGTATCCCACGTAGGCACTAGATTATTTAGATCCTACGGACAACCATTAAGGAATCCTATACGAATGGATAATTAATTAATTAATTTTACTTATATGTTTTTCATTGCCTTGATCTCCAAGCTTGGCAATTCGCTTAGCATTTCTCCTAAGGAAGTTTATGGATCTTTGCTTAGTTTCATTCTTGCTTTTCACAAAAGTCTTTCCAACAATTTTGCTAGCTAGTGCTAGCAATTTTCAACAATGTAAAGTGATAGCATTTTCAATGACAATCTAGAAAATGCATCTAGATGTTTTTCTAATTGCCCTTAGGCAAGTTTAGCTAGCATTTCATGTAGGTGTTAATATTATTTTGTCAGAAAATATTTAGAACTACTAATTATTTTATTCAATTTCATGATTATATATTGGCAAATTTTCACTACAAGGATATAAAGGCATAGCGACGAGGCTTTCCAACGCAAATTAGCAGCATCGCTATTTGCGTCACAAATAGCGACGGTACCCAAACGAAAAAACGCGAGCTGAAACCCGAGTGCGTTATTTTGCAACAAAAGAGAGAGAGAAAGGAAGAGCAAAAGAAAGAGCGAACTCCATCTTGCATTTGAGAGGGAGAGGGAGAGAAAGAGAGAAAGAGGGAGAATAAAAGCTTCTCACCGCCGCTGTCGCTGTTTGTGAAGAAGAGGAGGAAGTGTACGGAGGGCGAAGAGGACCCACCATCGTGAAGAGGAGCCGCCGAATCCATCCTCGGGCCTTTGCGGTGAGTGCATTGTTCCCTCTTGCTTTGTTTTTGTTTTTTCTCCTTTTCTTTTACTTGCTTTTGTTAAAAATCATGTGTATTGAGAGAAATAGAGGAAATGAGAGAGGGAGAGAAAATGAGAGAAAAGGAAAGAAGGAACAAGAGAGATCTAAAGAGGGAGAAAACATTAAACATAATAGGGAAAGAGAGAAAGAGAGGGAGAGGTAGGAAGGGAGAGGTTGTTGTTATTGTTGTTATTTTATTTCTTCTTTTCTTGTTTGTTGTTGTTGTGATAGTCATAGTAGTGGTAGTAGTAGTGGTAGTTGTTGTTGTTTAATTTCTTATTTTCTTGTTTGTTGTTGTTGTGGTAGTCGTAGTAGTAGTAGTGGTAGTGGTAGTGATAGTAGTAGTTGTTATTGTTTAATTTCTTCTTTTCTTGTTTGTTGTTATTGTGGTAGTCGTAGTCGTGGTCGTAGTCGTTGTAGTCGTGAGTAGTAATAGTAGTTTTTTTGTTTGTTGTTGTTGTAGTAGTAGTAGTCTTTTTTCTTTTCTTTTTTATTGTTTTTTAGTTTTCTTGTTTGTTATTGTTGTTGTTGTAGTAGTAGTGTTTTCTTCTTTTCTTGTTTGTTGTTGTTGTGTTAGTAGTTGTTATTGTTGTTTTTTCTTCTTTTCTTGTTTATTGTAGCGGTAGCGGTAGTGGTAGTGGTAGTGGTAGTGGTAGTGGTAGTGGTAGTGGTAGTGGTAGTAGTAGTGGTAGTAGCAAAGAGAGAGAGATGTTTTGTTAAAGGAAATGAGAGAGAGAGAGGAAGAGAAAAAATAAGAAGGAACTAGAGAGAGGGAATAAACATACAACATAATAAAGAAAGAGAAAAAGAGAGAGAGATGGAAGGAGAGAAGAGAATGAATGGATAAAAAACAAAGAGAGAGTAATGGCGAGGTCTGATGAGGTCAATCTAAATACTACGAGACGGGAAACACTCTGACATACGTTAATTTGTGGGTGGGTGGAGACTTTACATACGTTAATTTTGTTGAGTTACAAGAGAAGAAATCCCTTGTTAAACAATTTAAGAAAGAAAAAAAGAATGATAACAAAAACAATTTTTTTATCATAATGTAGACTAAATGGAAAACAATGAAGGTCATGATATTCAAGATCACGAGGCGTATCTTAATCAGCGTGTCCCATTTCCTTGCTCTCAATGTAAGCTGGCAATTAGATGCGAAAACATCGATTGTCTATAGAACACGTACGACGCTTCGGTGAGTTTCAATCTGAGATCATTGATTAGGCGATCTCAGATTTTGAGCAAACGGTAAGAAAAGTGTATATCAATCATGCATTGTATTCGCAAGCTAATTGAATACCATACACAAAAACATTGGGTGTGGCTAGTAAATTTTCTATCCAGGGAGGTGATGTCTCATCCCAAGGAGTGCACCCTTTGTGGCTAGTTAGAAGATTTCGTGGGCATGCGATGGATGGAGTGCCTGAGCCAATCCACCCATTGGAAGGTACTACCCAATCTATACCATCAATACCAAAGGAGACAGGTAGCCATCTAGACTTACCTACAATCTTGGAGCTTGAGATGGAGACAATGATCGATGCATTGATGCCCATGGATGTCGAGACTTTTGATCCACTTAGAGTGGAAGTATCCATACCACTATATGATGGGTACCGAGTATCTTGCCTGAAGACAGTGCTTGCACTCCTAAGTGTGCAAGCAAAATATGGGTGGAGTGATGCGAGTGTGACCGAGTTGTTCAAATACCTTGTACGTACGCTTCATTGATTTCGTTTTAGCACTATCATTAAAAACATTTGTGCTTTTTCAAGGTGTTTTATGATTTGTTTAAAGGTTACTGAAGTATCATATATTACTAGCTGCAAATACCATGCCTGAGTCTCGTGATGATGTGCGATATGTTTTACAAAAGTTGGGCATAGACTACCACAGCATCCATGCATGTATCAACGATTGCATACTGTTTCGAGGAGAATACGAGACTATGGAGACATGTCCAAAGTGTGGTGCTCATAGGTATCAACAAGACTTGCAAGGGAAAACCATCCCTCAAAAAGTTCTTAGACACTTTCCGCTTATCCCCCGCATAAACCACATGTTTCATACGTCCGGCATGGCGAGCTTGACAACGTGGCATGCGCAGAATAGATCCATAGATGGAGTTCAACAAATATCAGCGGATTCACGCGCATGGAGCCACATTGACTCTACCTTCCTAGGCTTTGTCCGAGAGCCAAGGAATCTTTGGCTTGGTCTTGCTATGGATGGCGTGAACCCATTGGATCTGCAATCAACTTCTTACCATGTGTGGCCTATAGTCCTTGTCAACTATAATATCCCTCCATGGCTTTCTACGAAGAAAGAACATCTCATCCTTAGCTTGCTCATTCTCGGCAGCTACAAAGTCAAAAATATGGACGTATATCTTCATCCATTAGTCAATGAGCTTACGATTTTATGGGAGGAGGGGGTCACTGTAAAAGATATGAGTAAGCGCAATGGTCGACGGTCTGCCAATATTCGAGCCATTCTCATGTGGACCATGCATGACTTTCCAGGATTCGGAGAGTGCTTAGGTAAGTAGGCTTCTGTTCTCGTTAGTAATATTTATCATAGCTCGTTCAAGTTTGTATTCACTGGATAGAGGTGTTGAGACAGATCTGGTTATCTCATGTTATCACGTATGTCCATTGTGTGGGCCACAGTTAGACTCCCAAAGGTCACGAACCATGAAGAAGATGGTATATCAAGGACACGCCGCTTTCTTGCCAGAGGGACATGAACTCAAGGAAGGTTTTCTTGGATGACCTCCAACACGTATGAATGCCCAAAGCTGGTACGAGCTGAAAATGGTCCACACAGAGTCACATCCAAACGGAATGCGACGGTTCTTAGTTTTCTACGAGTTGCCATATTGGACCCACTTACAGATCAACCACTTGTTGGATCCCATGCATATTTTCAAGAACATGGGCAGCTTGCTATGGGACCACATCACAGGAAAGAGAGACACTGTAGGGGCACGAATGGATTTAAAGGAGGTAGGCAAGATGGAGGCGCTTTGGCTGCAGTCGAGTGATGATGGTCACTTGCAGTTGCGCTCCTTAGGTTTTGTCCACTAAAGAAGAGTGCATTTTGAAGAAAACTGTCAAGTTCTATCTACACTCCGATGAGTATGATGCGTTCTTTCAGGTTCGTGTTTTCTAAAGACGACCAATTATCAAGGCTAAAATCCCATGATTGGCATAAGATATGTCAGGTTTGTACTATGAATGGATTGTAAGTGAAGTGGCCTGCATATTTTGCTATTTGGAGTGTAGTCGTTGTTCATAATGCTTCCTCGTTTGTGGCAGTTTGTACTACCAATTGCATTCGCAGAATGCCTTACTCCAGAAATACGCGGGGCAATTTACAAGTTGTCGACTTTAGTGCAATGGATCTCACAGAAGGAGATTAAGACGTCCTCTATTGAATCTGCAAGAAGACGGGGAGCAGTGGAGACGGTCTGTCTCTTTGAGAAATACTTACCTACCAGCATGCTCACGATACAAATCCACATTCTTGTACATCTTATAGATGAAGTGGAGATTATTTGACCTGTCCATACATGATGGATGTTCTTCTTGGAGCGCTTCATGAAAACCCTGAAAGGCTTTGTGGGACAATGAGCTCGGCCACAAGGTAGCATGGCTAAAGGTTGGTTGGTGTCTGAGGCATTAGTGCATATTTCACAATGGCTACCAATGGTGGATTCAAACAACAGTATGCTATGGTCACTAAAGGACGATGATAGACTGATCGGAGATGTGGTGGTTGGAAATGGGGTAGAAAAAAGAATGGATGCTGCAATGGAGGAGAAAGTGAATCGCTTTTGTATGTTGCACCATGCCTCTATGGAGACGTGGCTGGCTAGGTACCAGCAAGCTAGGAAAGGTCGAGAGGAAGCGTGATCTGAATTTTGGCGTAGTACATGCCATCAACCAATTTGATATCCCGACACCACAACAGAAACGAGTCATAGACGCGCATGTTAGACGTGCAAAGTCGGATGCATCTATCAGTGCGTCTATATGTACATGTAAAAGAGCATGTAAATAGATGCAAATTTTACATCTATATATCCGCGCAGATAGACGAAAATATAGATGCGTTTTCAAATACGTAATTATTAAACCACTTGAAATTAGACTTAATATAATTAAAAAACCAGAGTTAATAATTATTTTTGCATTTCTCTCTAATGAATGGTAGTTCCTCCAATTGACAAGACTGATATAAGTAATTAGCGGCAAGCGACACAAACCTTATTATACAATTAGTAGCAAGCATTGCATGTATCTCATAATTTCTCTACTTGAAGAAGATAAAAAATACTTTTTTTGAATTATGGAAAATTCAATTTAGCTTTAAACTTGACTATTGATTCTTGAGTATGCACATGTGCGTATGATATTTTCCATAGAATTAAGAATACACATTGAATCATTAAGCGAATTAAGTATGTTACAGTGAATGATCCATCTCATCTTCAATGAGATCAGCCCTTGCTAAACTATCTACTTCTAGGTCTATGTTACCAAGAGGTAACAAAACAAATAAGTCTATCCCACTATCAGATGTGTTGCTATATTGCTCAATAACTTCATCATCGTCAACCACATTAATGTCCTCTTTTGTGTTTCCTTGAACATTCTTGCGAGGTTCATCTTGTACTATATCATGCATATCATTGTCAGAGAGAGAACTAGGGAGAGAGAAAGACTGCAGGAAGAGAGAGTATAAGAGTGATGAGGAGAGAGAAAGACTAGATTTGGAGAGAGAAAGACAGGAAAGGTGAGGAAGCCATAGAAGCTGTGAGCAAGAAGGGAGAGAAAGATTGTAAATGTATTGATTTGTCAAAAAGATATGTAAAATTACATGTCCTCTCCTTTTATACCAATGTCAGTGTGACATGGCATAATATTAATGTTATTTACACTAATTCCTTATTCTCATCTTCTTACAATCCTTGTCAAAGAGAGAACTAGGGAGAGAGAAAGAGGAGAGAGAAAGATTGCAGGAAGAGAGAGTATAAGAGTGACGAGGAGAGAGAAAGACTAGATTTGGAGAGAGAAAGACAGGAAAGGTGAGGAAGCCATAGAAGCTGTGAGCAAGAAGGGAGAGAAAGATTGTAAATGTATTGATTTGTCAAAAAGATATGTAAAATTACATGTCCTCTCCTTTTATACCAATGTTAGTGTGACATGGCATAATATCAATGTTATTTACACTAATTCCTTATTCTCATCTTCTTACAATCATCCATTATGGTGTCATCATGTACATCATCATTAATTGTTGGATTGTCATCGGCTATCTTTATGTCGGTAATATTACCATATATTGGTTTTGAATGATTAAATATAGGGATGACATACCACCATCGGTTATTGTTTACCATTGGATGATAAACAACCTATATTTGAAAAAAAAAGCAAGAAACTTAAATACTTATTATATTGTGTATATGTATCACATGTATACATATAAAAATTTTAGCTTTTACATATATATATGCTCACATTGTTGGGGTAGTACTAATGTGTCATTCTTGTTTTGGTGAAATTTTGTAGAGTCAATGATTACAAAACCACTTCGATGATGTCTGATTGTGTAATGCTCACCATTTGTGAAATTTTGTAGAGTCAATGATTACAAAACCACTTGGATGACGTCTGATTATATAATGCTCACCATTTGTTACCACTTCTTTAAACCACTTCACATCCAGTACATATATAAAGGATCGTCTAAAGTCAAGCTTCAGAATATCTTGGATCAAGCCACAATAACCTTCCATGGTACCATTGGCATCCTCGAAGTGAGCAAGGACACCACAATCTTAGGTATTTCTCTTTTCATATATACGTTGAGTTCGAAGATGTTTACCCTCACACCAAATAGCATTGAATAATGTGCACTAGTAGTAAAAGATTAAGATCAAACATGTCAATTTATTATATAAAATATAACTAGAAACAAATTAATTGATAGTATGTCTCACCTTTGATAAGCAACCTCGTGCATATTTCCACTCTTCTTGAGATATATTAATTTCCTCCTCTTTTTCCATTCTCTCCATTTCCTCATGTAACCAATCTATATCAATATGAAATGGGAGCGCATTTAGATGATCTGAAAATGAGACATTACGTCCATATCTGGTGCAAAATGCTTGTCTTTCGCTTTTTCTTCTTACCCTTGCTACATTATATGGTGTTACCCATTTTCTCATTACATCACTATTGAGCACACAAAAACTATTTAACTTACAATGTTCTTCTTTTGTTAGCACTTTACTCATTCCTTTTCCTTGAGGTATTATAAAGGTCATCCTCAAGTCTTCATTGTCTTTTCATAGTCATCGTTGAGAGGGGTCCACTTTAGCAAGATATTCAAAGATATAAATAAGGGATGATTGCACTAACCAACCCTCAGCCATGCTTCCCTCAAACCTGCGCTTTTTGCCTCACAAAATCTTTCAAGGTTTTCATGAAGCGCTCAAGAAAAAACATCCACCTTGCATGAACTGCCCCTCAAAATGTAATCTCATCAATCAAATATACGAGTAAATGTAATTAAGTAGTCAAAATGGAGCGAGGAAAAATTTCCTCCACCAAACAAACCACCTCAACAGATAATACTTGAGCATCTTGCAATGTGTTTGGATCAATTTCCTTCGAGCTTATGTATTTGTCAGGATGTATTTGACAATTGTTTATTTTTGTGTAGAAATTCAAAGAGGTTCACTACATGATGTATGCAATATATAATGAAAAAATACAATGTATACACACC
This sequence comes from Lygodium microphyllum, assembly GCF_053477565.2. Lineage (NCBI taxonomy): Eukaryota > Viridiplantae > Streptophyta > Polypodiopsida > Schizaeales > Lygodiaceae > Lygodium > Lygodium microphyllum. The sequence goes on along the minus strand of NC_141141.1, from coordinate 165,475,706 downwards.
TCACAAGCTCTCCCATCTTGTAAATGATATCAGGTACATCTTTGGATACACAATGGGATATGCTAGTAGGAAGTACGAACTGAATGTAAATAATATTCATAGATCAAATGATTAGTTGAGAAAAAATTCATTGTACCCCAAAGTTTACACATAGTTACTCCACTAATTATTATATTCATGGTTAGAGATACCCTTACTTGAATCATTTTGTGCTAATCGTGGGACTTCAAACCAGATAGTTGCTCCACACCTCTTTTCTTTTTCTTTATGAAGGCTCCCTTGAGACATCTCATACATCCTGTGGGTGTTCGAAAGCTACATATCTATTCCTTCACTATTTTTTCCTCGTTCTTTGACAACATCCAAGGTGCATGGGGTAGCTCAATCTTTCCTCTGGGTCTAATGCGTGGCCAGGCTCGTCTCATGCGACCAATGTTATGTAAATCCTCCCTTACATTGACTGAATCATGAGCCCTTATCAAGTGATCCCATAATGTAGATACAACATTTTTGAATATGTGCATGGGGTCCAACAGGTGATTGATCTTGAGTTCAGTCCAATACGAAAGATGAAAAATATAGAGAACCTAACAAACAAATAATATATTATGTAAACAATTCATCATGCTAAATACTTTAAAGTTAATCGAGAGAAATATACTTTTTACTGACTCATGCCGAGTGGAGGGTGGCTGTCGGCATTAATCCATCTCTCCTTCCAATCTCAAATGGTTAGAGATTGTGGAGTCATTCCATTAGTAGGGAGAACATATTCGGGATGGTCAATAGAAAGAAATCAATTATGATTGTCATAGATAACCTTCTTTAAACATGCCAGCCTAGAGGAAACTAGAGAGGGACCGCAAATAGGACATCCATGATATCCTGATGTGGTTAAACCTAAACAAACAAGTGAATTAATAACATGCAATTGATTCAAGTCTTAAATTTCAAATATAGAGTTATATACATGTACCTGAACACTCTCCATATCCTAGAAAGTCATGCATGGTCCACAACAACATGGCCTTCAAAGTGAAATCTCTAGAGGATGCAGATGCGCTTGTATCTTGCACCTCAATACCTTCCCAAAACATTTCTAACTCTTCAATCAATGGCTCTAAGTAAATGTCCATATTTTTACCTTGTGCTTTCCAAGAATCAGAAGGGACAACATTACATGTACCTTTTTAATTGCCATGGATGGAGGAATATTATAGTTCACCAATACCACTAGCCATACACTGTATGATGTGCTTTTGATGCCAAATGGATTGATTCCATCCATACCTAAACCAAATCTCAAATTTCTTGGCTCTTCTTTGAAAACAGGCCACAAATTGTCTATATATTAACATGCCGGTGTGTCTGTAGGGATCCTCCATTTTCCATCACTTGAAGGATGACTAGCATGCCATGACATGAGCTTTCCAATAGACTTACACTTGAACATAAGTTGAATATATGAAATAATCGAAAAATGTCGCAAAACCTTACGAGGCACATCCATTGACTTCATCTCCACTTCGTATCTTGATTCACCACAAACAGGACACTCTCGTGCGAACTCATGAATCCCACAAAATAAGACACAATCATTGATACATGCATGGATCTTGACATAATCGAGGCCTCCCAGAGATGTCAAGTAATGTCTTGCTTGCTCTCTCTTAGTTGGTAATTTGTTTCCTTTTGGAAGCATTTGTGATAATAACCAACATATATTTTTAAAAGTGAGTTAAAAAACCACCAACATATATTTGTGTCTGATTTCAAAATAGAACAATTAATATTATGATTCATAAGCCAAACTGAATTGATACCTACTTCAATAACGCATTCAAATTGACATTACTCCATCCATAAATTGTTTGCAAGTTAAGTATCTTGAGAGACGCATGAAGAACAGAGTACATACAACCTTCATACAACGGAGCAGATGATGGTACGTATAGTGGGTCATCTGGCTTCGTCGAGCGACCTTCTCCCCGAACCGGTTGCGAAAATAGATCGTATACCATGTTGTCTAAAATCTCATCCTCTACAACTTGATGGGGAAATTTCATGAGGGCTACTATCATGGTCATCAGTCTCCACTCTTCTTGAAGACTCTACCTCCTCGCGTCGATGTTTTGCAGCCTCTCCACGCCCGAGAGGGAGTTTCTGAGGATGTGGCACCGCATCCTACTCAACCACAAAAGAGAGTTACATGTACGTTGATATATATTTCAAACATAGATTAGAAATCTTAGTGTTAAAAACAATGAATACCGGTGATTTTTCTCGGTCCCATTCTCCATACATGCTGAGGTGTGACATTGCAACTCGACGTGCTCGAAAAATACACCCTCGACAACGATCACACATGTATTTAATTTTTTGTCGTAGCCATGCATCTCGATTATGAAGATGTAATGTTTTATCCTCACTTGAGGATGTGCTCGTTGACTCATCGGCATGCACCGCACTAGGTGATGACGACGACATGATTAAATCTATTTCATGATAACATCAAATTTGTTATTAATATGTTTACATAAAAACTTCAAGGCGTATTAATTATTCTGAGATATTCAATTTTAAATACACAAAACTTATCATAAATACATAAAAACTTATGATAAGAACTTACTATCAAAACTTATCTTAAAAAGAAAAACTTATGATAAAAACGCAAGCGTGCTAAATGCGCATCTATGCCTGTGTCTATAGCTGTGTCTACCTGCGTGTCTAAATCCGCGTCTATTAGCGTGTTTACGTAAACTTAAACGCGCATATACACGCAAAAATAGACGCAAACGTCAAAATGCAAAAGATACAAGCGATTTCTTTTCAAACTACGCCTTTTCCTGCGTTTTTTACACATTCTGGAGCTCGAGTTCAGCCGATATGTAGTCTACCTCCACTAGTCTCTTCATGACTAACCTCCTCATGACTCACCTCTTCTTTCACTTCAAAGAGACAAGAAGGGAAAGAAGACAGCTAAAGAGAAGAAAGCAAAGGAGAGGAAGAAATAGAGAACAAAAGAGAGGAGAATAAGAGGAACAAGAGGCAAAGAGAGGAGACAACAAGTAGCAAGCATCAAGGAAGAACAACTCACCAAGGAGAGGAAGAAGGGGAAGGAAGCAGCGCCACCACCCGTCCACACCAAAGACCCAAGGTGAGTCCTCTCTCTCTCTCTATCTCTCTCTCTCTCTCTTTCTCCCTCCCTCCCTCTCTCTCTCTTTCTGTATTAGGACCTTTCTTTCTATGATTGAAGTCTTTATATCACAAATAAATCATGGCTAGCGGTTGTGGGCTTGAGAGAGGCCGACTTAGCGTGTTTGACAGCGCATGTAGATTCCAGAGCAGACACAGATATAGATGCGCAGCTATGTTTGCTATTATCGCATCTATAGTCGTGTCTCTAAGTGCGTCTATTCTACATCTCAGACGCGAGAATACACATGCTCTGCTGAGAAGCTTTGACTTCAAGGAAACATCTGAGAGTGCATCTATTTTGCATCTCAAACGCGAGAATACACGCGCTCTGCTCAGAAGCTTTGACTTCAGGGAAGCGTCTGAGAGCGCGTCTATTCTGCATCTCAGACGTGAATATACACACGCTATGCTCAGAAGATTTGACTTCAGGGAAGCGTCTGAGAGCACGTCTATTCTGCATCTCAGCTGCGAATATACACGCACTAGCTCTGATTTAAAAAACAAGTTTTTATTCCTGGAATTGTACAAACATATTACATAATAGTACAGTTTACACAATATTATAGTTTATCAAATTTGTCTTATTCATGTGTTTTGTTTATAGATGTCGCATCCTGGTTTATCTAGCAATGACCCAGATTTGGAGTGCATGAATGATACATTGGTCTTGTTCAACAAAGGGATCAATGCTTTTTTTGGACGTTTTCCTAGTAATGAAGACTTCATGGGAGAGATGACTAGATACCTTGGCTGCTCTCCCACAGTAGACGAGGTGTTCAGCATCATGTCTAGAATGCCTCTGATGTCTTTGCCTGGCACTGCTTCCTAAACACCAAATGTCCAAACTCCAATTGTAGGTACTCCACGTGCAGCGCATGTACATGCATCGGCTGAAGCACAAGCGTCAGCCGATGCACATGCATTTGCAGAAGCATGTGCATCCAACGAGGTAGAGGGTAGTCGACAGAGAGGGAGGAGGGAGAGTTGAGGGGGAGGACGAGGCTTGTGTGGGGGTTTCCTAGGAGATGGTGAGCGACTACCCTCACGAGAAGATCACGTAGAGGAGCCTGTACGCCAGTACTACAGAGTTACAGATACTGGTGGCATCTTCCATTATGATGAAGGAAGGGATGTAATGGCATACATGAGGAGCGTCGTGCATGCAACGTATAAAGATTGTTTCATTTACTTCAAGAATCAGAAAAGTGGCTTGTGGCAGGAGGTGTTGAGGGCAGTCCATAGGAGGTACCCAAATCCTGAGGGTCAGTGATTCTCGAATGATTGGAGACGCACAAAAGTGAGGGATTTGCTTCACAACAAAAGATCCCACCTCATGACACGTGCCAGGGAGTCACTACGGAGACAAGAGGAGGGGCGTGGAGCCTATAGCCAACCAGCTATGTGCCACCACATAGAGTGGAAGAAAGCCAAGAAGAAAGCAATAGAGAAAGTGAAGAGTCGCCATCACGCATAGGCGCGACGCATCCAAATGGAAACTATGGGATCATTACGGATCGGACGGCAGAGAGTTGTGGGAGGCAGAGTTTATAAGTATATTTTGAATGGGAGGGGGGGAAAAAAACCAAAGAGCATGTGGTTGCGCATGCTCTTTTCAATTTTCTTGTAGACGCATTTATTTATGCGTGTATATGTGCATCCAAAGCACGTCTATTGGTGTGTGTGGATTTCCTTATACACGTGACTAGAGACGCAAAATATTACACACGCATTTAGACGAGCTAATATACGTGCCCGTAAGATTTTCTCTCAATTCAAAAATCACGTCTAAGAGCGCGTCTAAGAGGCCTTTTTGTTGTAGTGGGAGGGCATGGAGAAGATCCCGTGGTTTATGTCAATGCGATGGTTGCATGGAGCTTTAACCTCAGCGTCTCGCAAAGGGGCGGAGGTCTCAACCGAGGATTTGGAATTCTCAAGGGGATGTAGTCCAAAGGTGATGACGTGTTTAGGGTTTGTCGTATCTATATTTTATATGCGACAACTAATCGAGTGTTTCAATGTACAGTACAATATATATAGTGCGGTGTGGTCACGCGGACGGCATTTTCGTGTAGAGCATATTGACAAAATGCGCTCCACAACAGATTGTGGTATCATGGCAAAGTTCGAGCAAGAGATCCAACAACGAGCAACGGATCCAAACACGGTGATAGATGAGATGGAGTCTTTTTGGAACTTGCAAAGTATTGTCACGGTGGATTACCGTAGCTTCTCCATGATCCTATTCAATATGCAGTGGTTCAAAGTGGTACTTGAAGGAGCTGAAACAATAGTTCAACGAGGTCCATCTGGATTTTTCAAAATAGATTTTTTTTTAAAAGGACGGATTTGTGCAACATGTTTGTATTGCCAGTCCATTGTGAACAGGTGCATGAACCCATGTGTTTTTTAATTATATTTCGACATGGTACATGTCACAATAGTTAAATCCCTCTTGTACGTGATTGTGAATAGGTAATTTTCTATCGAAACCCCCGACAACCTCGATGGTGGTATGTTATACCTTCAGCTCCCCAAAGTGCGAGAGTATATGATCAAAGCGATGTTCCAAGCATAGATGAGGACAGTATGCAAATAGAGGGGTTGATATTGCAAGGGGTGGAGGCCACTGAATAGAGAAGCCAACATTGGGTAATAATGATGGAAATATAGGAGTTCAAAAATTCTTTGTGAATGAGGTAGACTCATCCTTTTGTGGTGATATGTCTATCGACCTTCTAGTGTATGCGGAGTTGTGTCAGGAGATTGACATGGGACCATAGGATATTTCATACTTGGAGCATCCACCTACTCAATTCATTGACGAATCGCTTTTAAGGGTACATAAGATATGCATTTTAAGTAAGATTATTTTTTAAAGATTTATATTACTGTGCTTTGTATGATTTATTGATTATGCTAACATCAATTTTTGTTTGTGTAGGTGACCTTTGTGGATATTTAGATCATCATGATGAGTTGAGGGATGAGCAACGAGAAGCTACATGAGATCTTTACGCGTATATCTCCAGATTAGATGATGAGATTCAGAGATATGGCAGACCAGGAGTTGTCTCAGACACCATCAGGTCATTCTATTAGATCTACTGCGGTGCGCTCTGATGCTTCAGTTTCTAGCAGATGAGGTCGATGCTCCAGACTTGGGCCAGATGGAGGGAGTGATTTAGGGGGATGTTGCGGAGATCTGGACGTAGTGAGCCCGCGGTCGGCTTGGGATACATGTACTACTTCTCGCTCTTTTAGTGGTTCGAGAGAGCATGGCTCAAGTCGTTGCTGTGGAGGTACCAACGCAGTATCTCTGACTCGTCGTTCTACTGGAGTTGAGTCACCTGTAGGATTTGTCACACATGTGGGGACGTCTACTCTAGTCACTCTGGCTTTTGCTCAGTCGTCTGCAAGTGGCACCCCTATGGGTGCTACTCCAAGAGATACTATCCCCGTAGGTATACCATATGTACAGGGGTCTCCTGGATATGCCCATGAGCGTGGTCACGGAGAGGACCCATCTTAGGCATACCCCAAAGAGGTATGCCTACCTTGTAGATGATAGGACAGGAGCCATCATCATGAATGATGAGGGGAAAAGGGTGATGGCTTGTATGAGAGAGTTGTGCCAACAATTTTTTCGGCACAACGTCTTGGATCATTGGAAGAACATATCAGAGGGGAGCAAGGACTACATAGTAGCATCCTTGCATGAGGAGTTTCCAATACCAGCCATAGCAGATAGGTTTTCTACGGGCTGGATGATGGAGTGCATGCGTGCATACATGTCACACAGACGATTGGACGCACGCAAGGCACGCAAGAGTGGGGCTTCAAAGCCCGAGTGGCTAGACACGGACGACTGGCGCCGACTCAGGGAGGAGGCTACAAATTCTCCAAGACGTTGGAGACAGCAGTGCGAGGCGGTGAGGGCACGACTAGAGGCCGGAGTGGTCCATCATCTTGGGAGTAGCGGCCATAGGACATATCTGGAGAACTTTGTAAGTTTTTCTTTTATTTTGCTTGCTTATTTTTTTGCAATATCCTTTGTATTGACAATCGTGTTTCTAACCATTGTATTTTGTTTTCTTTGTAGTACTCCATTACAAACCGTGATCCCACCGGCCTTGAGACTCGATATGCAGAGAGGCACGGTCTCACTGCATTGATCGAATGATTGTATGGACGCGGCGGCCCTATAACTCACTTATCTTTCTTGTCCGTAGTTACTAAGTTTAATTAAAATGCATTATTGTATGGTGGACTGATGTGTAGTTGTTTCTTATTTGGCAAAGTCTGTTCGATGCTCCTTTGCGGCGGGACGAGGTTTTGGATGACGAGGATCTATACCTCGCCCTTGGATCCCTAGAGCTCACATACTCTTCTTTTTTGGTCACGTGATCTGTGTAGACATTTTCTATGTAGTAGTATCTTGCCATGATTGTACTGGTCGCTTTCATTACGCGATCATGTATTTATTTCATGTATTAGTGTTATGATTTAAGTACACTTTGCCTTTATTTACACAAGCATTGTACACATTACTGAAACTATTTTGTATGGCCCAAATAAAGCACATAATAATTTACTACACGCGTTGCTATCAACGTCGTTATTTGTGTCGCTATCATCATCACAAATGCGACGTCGCAAATGCGACACTGATACCAACGTAAATAGTGACGCTAATACCGATTGTTCTATGGCGTCGCCAATAACGACGTTTTTTGCAACGATGGGGGTAAATTTCTTTATGAACATTTTTGTCCCTTCTAACGTCGGTATAAGGCCTATATCTTGTAGTGTCTTGAATATTCTATTCGCTAACTTCTCTTCGAGTGATACTTTTCTAAGTATCCTATTAGGACTAGTTTCAACCTAATTATTATTCCTAGAGCTCTATTAATAATTCTTCTAAGTAAAAAGTTATATGAATTTTTTACATGAATTTTCTTGCATTTGGATCATCTATTTCATTGGAGATTGTGTGATAGTATTTTAGAACATATTTCATGATTAATCTATCAAATATATATTTTAATATATACATCTTTCAAGAGTATTATTGTTTTCTAAATAATTTCATCTATCTAAAAATTGATTCTTTTTAACATTTTTAACCAATCAATTAATTATTTTTAAAAGTAAGAAAATCACATTTTTCACAATCTACGTTTTTTACTAGAGACTTTTTAGACTAAATATTTTATGATATTTATATACTACACTCACACTTTTCTATTATCTCTTATAAAATAATTATTCTAACTGATTGATTAAGTCACATTTTTTTCATTTATATATGATAATCAATTAAAACTAAGCATGAAGAGCATCTAGTTATTATTTAAGATGTTCGCATGTGCAATTATGACACATTGGCAGTTGAAGATGGACCCACCGCCTCCGAAGGACCCACACATTTACTTGCTTGCATGGAGCCATTGTTAAAGGGAGTGAAAGGATAGAAGTGATAAAGGAAGAATCTCCTCTTTTTTTGCTAGTCGCCTTCATGTGATCCCCATGCACTCCGTCTCTTCTCTTCTCTCTCTCTCTCTCTCTCTCTCTCTCTCCCTCCTCCCAATAGCCTCTCGACTTCTCCTCTTGGTTTCATGAATTAATTTGAATTAATATTAATTTGTGATATCCTAACTTTAATTTCAAATCTTCTCGACTTCTCCCAAAATGGACTTGAAGAGCTCTAAATCATTAAATAGACAAGATCTCAAGCAAAATGACCGAGGATCGTAGCCCGACATTTTCCTGGATTGACATCAAGGACTGTAGCCATCCATCACGAGAGTTTTCGCGTGAACATAAGTTGAACTTGACCAAACACGTTTAAAACTTGGCAAGTAGGATAAGTCACAAAAGCTTTAATCTTTAAAGCTTAAAACTTTATGGAAAAATGAAGAATAATAAGAGGATGATGTTGTGAACACACCGCCCCCTCCCCCATTTTTTTGGCGATTAAAAAATGATGCCCTCATCATCCCCAAATTTGGAAAATCAATAGGAAAAAAACTTGTGAAATCTCCCTTCTCAATATCAACCAGAAAGCTCTAGCAATCTCCCCCTCTTCTCAGTTCAACGAGAGACTTGGATCGAAGTGAGATCATCCAAGAGCCAAGCGAATTAGTCATGGCATCTCTAGCAGTCTCTCAAGACCTTAAAGATCAAATCACCAACATCAGATTGCATCTTGAAAGCTTCGGATTTCTGATTTTGCCAAGATCCCTTTCATAAAGAGCTCTTCTTCTTAGCCACAACCTTTCTTCATCAATTTAGCTTTAAATACGAGGCATGGGGAGCCATTGAGGGTAATCCGAGCAAGAGGGGAGAGGCCCTTCCTCATGAATATAAAGCAAGAGGGAGTGGGGTAAGAGAAGCATGTATAGGAATTTATCATCACGAAGACAAGGAGGATACTCTACAAGTTCTTGAATTCAAATCCTCCATCCCTTCTATCCTATTTCTTTGTGGAATCAAGACTCTTCTTGATTTTTTTAAATTCTTGGTGATCGTCTTCCCCTATCAATCAAATTTATTCCGCTTTAATTACCCCCAATCTCCTTTGCCAAAAATCCCATTTTCAATCTTGAAATTAAAGACCATAGCCTCGAAGAAGAAAGCTATGAAGGTCGCTGAAAGGCAGGAGCTGCTAATAACACTGCGGACACAATTACTACAAATGGAATGGCGAGTATGGGGATTAAAAACGAAGCTGTAAATACCATCAACCAAGCACCCATCATGGATCTTCAAGTACTTTATTTTAAAAAAACAGCTAGCAAGCCTTCATCCCATGAATGGGCAATAAAAGCTACATTCGTGAAATAAGATTTTATTCAATTCTTGCATATAATCTTTTAAAAAGAATTCCTAACCGCGAATTCCAAGGGATAACTTGGGTCTGTACAATATGAACCTAAGCAAGTACAAGGAAGGTATTGTGTCCCTAAAAGATTTAATATTTTTTATTTTATGTTGATCAAATGAAATCTCTAATGGGTAATCACAAACGTTAATCCTCGATATATAAAAGACCTTGAGATGAGATTACCAAAGGATATTGTTTGTAATTAAACTAACCAAGAATTTCTTTTATTGTGGGCAAGGACCCTAGAAACTCCAAGGGAATAATTCTCAAGTATGAAATTCTTACTTAGATTCAGTCCAAACTAGTCCCTAAGGGGGAATCCAGGATGACTATTGGAAGGTATTGCCACTTACGCTAATTTTGTCACTATGCTAATTTGTCTAGATGTTATTAAGGTATGGCCACTTACGTTAATTTTACCACTTATGCTAATTAGTCTCGATGTTATTAAGGTGTTGCCACTTACGCTAATTTTGTGACTATGTTAATTTGTCTCAATGCTATTAAGGTATTGCCACTTACGCTAATTTTGCCGCTTATGCTAAATTTTCTTGATGTTATTAAGTTATTGCCACTTATGCTAATTTGTCTTGATGTTATTATTTTTGGAAAGAAAAAGATTTTTCTTGGAAATAAACTTGTTAAAAGTTTATATATAATGCATTTGAAATAAGATGTTTGTGATTGCAAGCTAGGTACTGATCTTTCCTAAAATCATCAGGCTAAAAGACGAATGACTGAGTACAGATCACCGATTGAGGTGGTATTCTGGTGAGCACAGAACGTCGACTGAGGTAGTGTTCTTAATGGCGCTAGACCTCCAAGGCCAGCGTGAATAAAACCTACTCCAAGGGGTTTTTCTCTTTTGTTTCACATTAGTGAGAGTAGACCAATCATGACACAAAAGGTCTTGTTGTAGGGAAATCTAGCAAAGCATAGCTCAAATCTGGCCTGGTAATAGTCATATAAATCAAGCTTCCTACTATGCGTCTATACATAGTAGGGTCTTCCAGAAGTTCACCTGTATCTGCGCTCAACTTCACATTCTGCTCCAAAGGAACTGAAATAGGCTTACAGCCTGTCATCCCATATTTGGATAGCATGTCCAATCCATACTGCCTCTGCAAGAGCTATATCCCACTTGGTGATCTAATCACCTCAATGCCCAAGAAATAACGCAACTCTCCCAAATCCTTCATCTCAAACTTCTGCTTCAATAGCATTTTCACATGAAGGATATCTTCATCACTGTCACCTGTCATAATCAAATCATCAACATAAATGACAAGTAGCATAATACATTTCTCTGTTTTTCTCACATAAAGTGAGAAATCTGCCTTGGAAATCTGAAAGCCAATAGTGACAAGATACTGTCCTATCTTGTCAGACCATGCTCTAGGTGCTTGCTTCAAGCCATACAATTCTTTCTTCAACCTGCAAACAAACTCAGGATGAACAGCATGCACATAACCTGGTGGCTGCTCCATATAGACCTCTTCTTGCAAATCACCATGCAAGAAGGCATTCTTTACATCCATCTGATATAAAGACCATCCCTTTGATGCAGCCATAGCAATGACTGCTCTTACGGTTTCCATCCTTGCAACCGGACTGAATGTTTCTTCATAGTCAATGCCATATGTTTGTGCATACCCCTTGACTACTAATCTTGCCTTGTATCTGTTCACAGAACCATCTACATTGTGCTTCACCTTATAAACCCACTTACAGCCAATTGCATTCTTACCTTTAGGCAAAGGTACCAATTCCCATGTAGCATTTTCTTCCAAGGCATCCATTTCTTCATCCATGGATTTCTCCCATTTTTCTTTTCCCATGGCTTGCTCAAAAGAAGTGGGTTCTGGTTCCTGTATCACTTTGACCATATATGCATAGTGAATGGCTGTAAATCCATCATATTTCAGCCTATCCACAGGATACCTAGCTCTCGTAGACCTGCGCAAAGTAGGTTCACTCCCAGGTGCTCTCAAAATATCCCTGGTCTTCCTTACTCTAGGTGTAACAATAGAAGGAATACCCAACTCATCATCAATGCTCTGTTCTGAGCCACTGGATTCACCATCCACATAAGAGTGACCTGCATTCACATCAAACATGGGCTGATCTACCTTCTCTTTTTCTTTTCGTGAAACCTGCATACCACTATCTGCATTGTTTTGAGGAGATTCTCCTGATCTCAATCTGCCTGTCCATGGCGAAGAATATGAACCACTGCTAGAGGACGCTCCAGGTCCACTAATATTTTGTGATTGCTGCTGTGAATTCTGTGCAGCATTACCATTTTGTGCATCTACATCATCAATCACATTTACTGGTTTATACCAGCTACTCATCTCATCAAAAACATCTCTGCTCACTGTAAACTTACGACTAGAAGGGTTATAGCATCTATACCCTTTTTGCTGCAGAGAGTAACCAATAAAGATGCACTTCTCAACTTTTGGATCCAACTTGGATCTCAACTCATCTGGCACATGTACATAGGCAATGCAACCAAAAAATTTTAAATGAGAAATATCTGGTTTCCTACCAGTATACCTCTCCTCTGGAGTCATCCCATGTATTGCTGCAGTGGGAGTCCTGTTCATTATATAGACTGCTGTGGCAACTGCTTCAGCCCAGTAAAAATCTGGCAGGTCTTTTTCATTGAGCATGGCACGAGATACCTCTCCAATATGCCTGTTTTTCCTTTCTGCAATTCCATTTTGTTGTGGGGTATGACTGCATGAATATTGCTGCTTTATGCCATGCTCCTGCAAGAACCTTGCAAACTCATTTGAGAGGTACTCTCCCCCTCCATCTGACCTTAGGCATTTTATTTGCAGGCCTGTTTCTTTTTCAACCATAGCTTTAAGAGTTTTGAAATGCCCAAAAACTTCACTTTTCTTTTTCATAAAATACACCCAAACTTTTTTGCTATAGTCATCAATAAAAGTGACAAAATAATGACAGCCTCCAAGAGATGCAGCTTTAGTAGTCCACACATCAGAGTGGATTAATTCCAATGGCTTTTTACTTTCTTGAGCATGTCTAGGAAATGGTTTCCTTGCCTGTTTTCCAAACTGACAGGCTTCACATACCTTATGCATTTCTGCAACCTTGAATTTAGGCAATCCTGCAACAATATTTTGGGCCTGCATTGATTTAAGTCGATGTACATTAACATGACCAATGCGTTTATGCCAGATATCAATATCTGCAACTACACCGGTCCCATGTGCAAACATTGCTGCACTCAATTCAGACATGTCTGCATCCAATGTAAACATTCTGCCCTTCTTCTTTCCTTTTGCTATCAAGCGACCTTTATTTTTCATATCCTCAACAAAGCATCCATGAGGATTAAATCTGACCTGCAAGCCCTGCTCAACCATTTGACCAACAGAAACCAGATTCTTGGTGATATTCGGGACATGAAATACATCGGACAGGTATTTCTTTTTTCCATCCTGCATAGACAAAGGAATTTTTCCAATCTGCACAATAGGATGTGCAGTATCATCACCAGTCTCCACAAATCCTAGTTTTTCCATTTTCCTTGCATCCTCCATCCATTCTGCATGACGTGTCATGTGGTTTGATGCACCTGAGTCAACATACCACACATCGTTGCTTTCTTCTGCACTTGTCACAGAATTGTTCATGTGCTACACCATAAACAAATGCTCATTTCTGTCATCACCCTGTCTACTAGAAGATGCATAATTTCCTTGTTGCAGTTTTCCATTCATGATGTCATTCTGCTTTTTATAGCAGTCTTTCGCCATATGACCCATTTTACCACAGTAGTAGCATTCAACATTACTGTTTGCATTTTGGCCTCTTTGCCATCCACCACGACCTCTTTCGCTCCCCCTGCCTCTAGAGTTACCACGTCCTCCTCCATAGGACTGGTTTTCTTGAGTTTGCTGCATATTCTGATTTCTACCACGGCCTCCAGATCGGCCTCCTCTACCTCTGCCTCTACCTCTTCCAACATTTGAGTAGAAGACAGCTTCTTTTGAAGTTCCTCCTGAAGAAGATGCACCACCATTTCTCTGCTCCTCAGAAATTAGAAGAGCAATCAACTCCTCAAAATCAGGAAATCTTTCACGGACGGAAATGGATGTTCGAAACTGTGCATAATCCTTTCCTAGACCATTCAAGGTCACAGACACTAAATCATCATCTTCCACTGGCGACCCAATGGAAGCAAGTGCATCTGCAATCTTCTTCACCTTCATGTGGTAGTCATTGATGCTCATATTTTCTCTTTGCACATTATGCAACTCTTGCTTGAGCTGCATTTTCCTGGCTTGCGTATTTGTGCTATACATTTTTGACAAAGTATCCCATGCCTCCTTTGGCGTACTTGCATCCTGAATATGCACAATCATAGAGTCTGAAATACTAATAGACAGCCAGTACATAACTTTCCTGGCTCTCTCATGCCATGCTTTGAATGCCTGCATTTGCTGTTGATTGGGAACATCAGGAAGAACTGGTTCTTCTTCATTTCCTGCAACAAACTCCCAATATCCTTTTCCCATAAGGAAATTCGTCATTCTAAACTTCCATGCTTGGAAGTTGTTCTTGTCAAGCTTTTCAGTTACAATCTGTGAAAGCGAATCAGACGCCATTATAGAATACTGCAAAGAAATTCTGTCACTGCAGAGAACACAGCTTCAGCCTCACAAGGGCAAATCTGCAAAACTGACGAAAGTGATATTTAACCACACAGTCACTTCCTAGTGACGATTTTGCATCAACAGGCAACAAGGATGATTCTGTAACTCCCAATGTCTCTGCGCACAGGCATACGATGCAACTTCTACAGTAACTTGTCACCGACATGTAGAACAGTGGCTGCACAGCATAAAACTGGGCCTTTTCCTGAGTGCGTGCAGAAAACTTCCGCCTCCAAAACAGGCCCCGAAATGGCCTCAAATCAAAAAAACAGGGTCGCCGAGGGCTTAAGACCTCGCCCGTAGCATATACTGCCCTCTTGCTTCACCGCGAAGGGCGTCTCAACTTGAGACAATGCACTCTTGCAATTTTCGGCTG
The DNA here is from genome assembly GCF_053477565.2 of Lygodium microphyllum. NCBI lineage: Eukaryota > Viridiplantae > Streptophyta > Polypodiopsida > Schizaeales > Lygodiaceae > Lygodium > Lygodium microphyllum. Next base: position 165,460,558 of record NC_141141.1, on the reverse strand, counting down.
TGCTACCTGCAGAGATCTGCTCCCAAAACAGAAAATGAAAGCAACACTGCTCCTCTTACCAGAACACCGCGAGCTTGGCTTACTTTCTTGAGCTCCTTACCACGAACAAGGCTCTGATACCATGTCAAGATTGTGGGAGAGAAGGAACGAGTCTCACTTGTAGCTTTCTTGCTTGCACAATGGGGGAATACACACAGAGGTGGAGGCTGAAAACAGTTTTCCTCTTCTTAGTTGTGTAAGCCAAAAAGAACTCTCATACAAAGAAATAGAAGAACCCTATATATGGGTCTCAAAACCAAACTCAACTAACTAAGGTGGTATACTAACTGAGCCACGAACTAGAGTAGATAAGGATAGCTGTCATCTAGCTATTATTCATGGGCGGTGTACCAACCGCATCTACAACTGACAAGTCGATGACATAAATGCACAACGGTCACCCTGGCATATCACGAGTGGAGCTCGATATCTCAACATCAGAGAGGGCTTCAGTCTCTGGAGGATTCTCTGGCCAACATCTCTTCTACTTACTTCTTTTCAACATCTCTGAATTCGGCTTTCAAACCACTACAAAGGGGGAGATATTCCATTCTATATCAAAACTCACTCTTCTTAGGATCGTTGTTGCGTCATTATAATAATGATAGCTTCTGAGGGTTTCAATAGTGTATGTTGTGAAAGACACTCTGTCTACCAACTTTCAGTGGGTTGCTAATTGGACAAACAAAAGATTGTCAGTACACCAAGCATCCCACGTATCTTGCTATTGAGCATCCATGAACAAATTCCAACTCTTTTCCTTCTTGTCTTTGTGAACCTCCACAGACCAAGACTCTTGAAGTTTCTCCACAATCTCCCACTTGATGATGTCTCAATGAATGCCAAATCTTCCATAGATGGTCATTCTCTCTGTTTCTGCTCTTCAGTTTGTTCCCAAATAGTTTGCCACCAAGATGCAAGTTTCTGCTGCTTCAACAGGAAGAGGAAACAGTCCACCACATAGAGCATGCATCATGATGGTGATATGTTTCCGCCATTGTGGGATGAAATTCTTGTGGAAAGTGGCTTTGATAATGAGAAATTCCAACTCTTCAGTGGAAGAATGAACTTTGCAAACATCCATTGAATTCTCATCTTCTTGACAAAGCCATTTCCTTCATTTTCAGCCTCTTCTAATGCTTGTTGATGGCAAGTTTCCTCGGCTGCGCACCAAAAACATGGAGCCCCAAGAGGAACACCAAGGAAAAGGGAATTATCTTGCAAGAAAATCTATCTTGTAACATCAACAAGCTTTTATTTCATTCTTTTGATCATCAAAACAAAGAAAACAACAATTCTTCAAGCAACATCATAGTAGATTTCTCCCACGGATTTGATAGAATCAACCATAATCTTCAACATCTTCGTAGAATCCACCAATATAACAAATAACACAAAGGAATACACCATATTTTGAATGGAAATCAATCACATAGTATTCATCTTCAATGTCTTCATAGTTTCCTCTCTCAATCTCTCATATACAGTTACATTGTTTTGATAGAATTGACTATCTCTGGCTCTCTCTCTCTCTCTCTCTCTCTATCAATAGTACATCATATCCTCACTACAATACTCTCATAATAACTCTCAATAATCCTTCTTAGGTTGTGGATGCACCTCCCAAGAGGTATGTCTAATATGAAGAGTCACCAGAGCCACTACAGTATCTCTTCACAGCTCACTACTGTCACTGTCACTCAGTCTTCTCTTTAGTCTTCAGCAGCTGCTTCTTCCACTTGTTTTAGCTCTTTTGAACTTAGATTCATCCTTTCCAAAGGTTAGAAAACTTTCCTAAAGTCACACATACTTTCTACAGAACACTTATAGAAGGTCTACAGAATAGTTACAGTACAGTACCAGAGCAGCTACAGTACAGTTACAGTACACAGACAGAGCAGAGACAGAGGCTCTACAGAAGGTCTACAGAGGGTTACAGAAGGTCATCAGAACCTCATAACTCATACTCAAACCATTCCATACTATCAAAAGCTATTCAATAGGCTTTCAAAAGATCTCAATCTTCATCGATCATCAATCCATGCTTCATACAGAAGATAATCTAAATAAAATAGAAGGTATACAGAAGGTATACAAAACCAATCAGAAGCTCAACAGAACACCATAGATCTTCATATCTCCACTGAGAATCATCATGAACTTCCAAAACATAATCAATATCATTCAAAACACTCTCAAACACTTCCTTTAACAACCATACATCACTTTAAATCCATAAAAAATCAATCATTCAGACCTCAAAATCAACAAAAATCAGCCAAAAATTCAGTCTTTTTCCACTCTCAACATGGAAGGGCCAACCAAGGAAGACTTGATCAAATTGATGATTATGAACTCTAGGTGGTTTGATACAACCCAAAACACCCTAGACAACCTCTCCGTTGCCTTAGAGCCACCCAAAGTTAAGACACTCCCTATGGATATGCTAGACATATACTAGATTTTGACACAAGGGAATCATAAGAGCACCCAACAGATGAAGAGGAAGACCCAAAGAAAAAAGAGGTCTATATGGCCATGATTGAGACTTTACAGCTCAGCCACCATAGAGAGTAATAGAGCATCTCATTCCTATTGAGCTCTTGCTACCATAGGAAGAGGAAGAGAAGCTAGAGGAGACTAGCTCTTCTATAAAGTTTTATTTCAAAGTCAATAAGGAGATTAGATTTAGGAAGCCACTTTTGTTATGCACTATATGGCTACTTATACAAACATTTGAGAATATTGCTATAAAGTGGCTAGACCCTTTTAGGTGTGAAACTTATCAAAAGTCATGTAGAGTCCAAGGAAGAAAGGGGAGATACTTGAAACTAAAGCCTACGAAAGTATGACCAAGACTACTAGAATGGCACTACTCCATTCTAGAAGGTAATAAGAGGGCCTAGGAAGCCTTCATCTACTCCTACAAGGAAGAGTGAGTAGATCCACTTTTTTGTCCCTACCCAAGAAGGCATGGCCAAGAGTATTAAGAAAAGAAACACGGTAGGTAAACTTTCCAAAGATCCCCAATATCAGAGTAACTCATGCCAATAAGAGCTACCTATTTCAACCCATTGACGTAGTCCCTTTCTTTACTCATTTTGCAAGAGAATCCACTAATTACCCAAACCCCTCCATCACCACCTACATCAAGCTCCTCCATCAACCAATTTCTTATGAAGATGATCTATCTCCACTCTTTTTTGACATCAATTTGAAATTTATCAAATGGTGTGGGACCACTTTGCTTATGTGCTAGATCTAAATGAAAACACACATATTGATCATACACGCTCTCAAGCTGAGTTTTCTCTGGTTTATCACTCCATAAGCTCTTCTACCATCTAATATCGCATATTAGCTAGCCATGGATAGCTCTATGCAACCCATCAAGTAAGAAGAAAGAAAGAAGAAAATAATTGGATAAAGAGAACTTGCCATATTGTAGTCTAGATGTCCACATTGATGAGCTCCAAAGCTCTGACAATCCCATCAACTATGCTCGCAAGCTCTGCACTTTTGGATCCTCAGTCTTTTGCATCCAAGAAGTCAATCTCCTCCACTTGTTTCTCCAAGCCAAAGCAAGTCTTCTCTCTCTCTCTCTCTCTCTCTCTCTCTCTCTCTCTCTCTCTCTCTCTCTCTCTCTCTCTCTCTCTCTCTCTCTCTCTCTCTCTCTCTCTCTCTCTCTCTCTCTCTCTCTCTCTCTCTCTCTCTCTCTCTCTCTCTCTCTCTCTCTCTCTCTCTCTCTCTCAAGCCTTTGATTCTTAGTTGCATGGAATGATTTACAATAAGGTCTTTCAACATTGTATATCAAATTTGAATTTTGAACCCTGGGCAGGGCCTAACTTTCCATTAGTGCCTATTATCCATTCCTCTTAAGCCTGCCCTCAGGATCTTGCAACATATCAAACTATCTATTTTTTTGAAAGAGACTCACTCATGCACTTGTGCACTATTAAACACATCTTAATTTTACAATGTGCATGGGAGTGAGCTTGGTGCTTGAAATTTTAGATTTTACATTTCATGTCATCATGCCATGTGATATTTCAATGTTAGCATGATTCTCATTTTTTGCACCATGCAATCCTTGTCATTTTTTGCTACTTGCGCTTTCTCTTTGAATTTCTTTCTAAATTTTAATCCACTTCTCTCTTTTCTCCACTTTTTCTTGCTTCTTGTCCATTTTCCTTGCTTTTTCCACTTCAGGCTCATAACCGATTAGCATCACTCCAACCCCCCCCCCCCCCCCCCACTATTTAAGTGCCAACACCATGGCACTAGTAAAGATGCTTAGAACTTGCATGGAATGGTGGTGGTTAGGGTAAAAGGTCATGTGATATTGAGGGAAAGGTGGTTATTGATGGTTCAATGCAACGTCGAAGGGTGAATCGTCATATCAATAAGAAGATCTTTGAGAAGGGTGATTGTGTGGTGATGTATAATTCCAAGTTTGGCAAGCACCTTGGTAAGCTTAAATTGCATTTACTTTGGTCATTATATCATTGCTAAGGATGTGGGCCAAGGTACATCTTTGTTGTAGGACTTTGTAGGCAAACTCCTGACAGGTTGAAAAAATTTGTTCGACCCTCTACTCAAGTCTGTTGTGTTTTGGTGCACAAATCCTTTAAAGCGTTGGTGCATGATTCCCTATCTTACCTATCCTCTTTGATGAAACATAGATCATTAGCTTCTTTGAAGAAATATGTCTTTTCTCCTATGTAGTATTTAAACCATTTGAGGGACTTAGCAATGGCTATAGTGTCATGCTCACATGGCAACGGAAAAAAGACTCGGCCTCTACAAGTAGCTACTCAGTGAAGGGAGATGTCATTGGTGCACGAGATGGAAAACAACAAGGATCTTGATGCAATATTTGCACAATCGATTAACCGAAGAAGAAGAGGAGTCTGAAATCCAAGGAAGACTACTAGTTATCCCATCTCAATCGGGCAAAGCAACATTTTAGGATTCCTAGGTATCTTCAAAGGTACTTGCAATGAAATATTGTATCTTGTGTGGGAAGGTGAGTAGGTGGTCTGCATGATTGGAAGATGGGTTTTGCACTAAGAGATCCAATACTCCGTAGGATTATCCTACACTTCAGGACCCAATCAGTGAAGGGTTATTGGTGTAGTGATGTGGCTGCCAGGGAGATTGGTCTACCAATTTCTTGGTATATCCTACCCTTAAGGACCTTGACAATTTGTAGGGGAAAGGGCTAGGGGGTTGAAGATAGATCCAACCAACCAAAATCACTCAATACCCTCAACTTGAGGACCCCTAGGTGCATATGCATGTGCATTTGTTTTCTTGGTGGTCAGAATAATACATGCATTAATCCTCTTTTCCCTTGTCTTCAGATGGTGGAAGTAAGGGTCGAAGTGAACACTCAAGATAAGCCTTGTTCATCAGGTATATCTTGATTGAGATATGAGTGCTCATTGGGGTGGATGGAAGGAAGGGATTATCACAACTAGTGAAGTGGCTTTTGCTCATGTCTTTTAGGAGGTTGAGACAAAAGGCCAGCAACATGGTAGCCCACAAGATTAATATAGCCATGGCATACCTGTCAATCCCTACATTAATATCAAAGAACAAGGGATACCTTCTCTCCTCGGTAGCTCTTTTTTGGTTCAATAGAACCACCAGCAACTTAAGGTAATTGCATATAAATACAAAGGATGGGTCAATATAGTTTTGGAAAATGTGTCCATGAATTTTTGGAAAGAAGAGACTAGATCACACTCGTGGTTAGTGTGACATACCTGTAGTATACTTTTGCATGGCCTTATTAGAGGATTTGCATGGTTGTCATTTGGAATCATAGCAAGCTCTAGATTTGGCATGATGTAGTAGTGGTTCGAGAGTGGTCCTAGGTTGGGAGTGGATTTCATTGCAGATAGTGTGTGAGCCCCCTATGGTTCAAGAAGAAATGAACTCAAGGATTTTATTACAGATAGTGTGTGAGCATGAACTCAAGGATTTGATTCTTGGCAAGTTCTCGAGTATCTTGAGTGGAAGTTGTTGCGGAGGCCATAGGTTCCTATCACTTAAGCTCCCATTTGTGAATAGCTGGTGGTAGTTGATGGTTGTGAGACAGTCTAGTTTGAGAAGTAATGGACTCAAGGATTTGATTATTGGGCAACTTCTTGAGTAGCTTGAGTGGAAGTTATTGCGGAGGCCATAGGTTCCTAGCACTTAAGCTCCCATTTGTGAATACCTAGTGGTAGTTGATGGTTGTGAGACACTTTGGTGCTTGATGGTGACAACATTGAAACACTTTTAGGTGGTGTCTAACTGGTTGGTATGCCATGTTGAATCTTGCTAGAGGAGAGTGCAATAGTGAGTTGAATAGTGGATCTAGTAGTGGTGTTAGAGTGAGTTGGTCTACTCTCTTGCTTTGTGGATGGCATTGGTGTGGCCTTTGCAATGTGTGTGGTCTTTCCTATGAGTGTTGTGGGGCATTTGGGAAGCCAAATCTAGCAGTTACCCTCCTATTACTCATGTTCTTGCAGGAGGGCTTTGGGGACCCATCGTCTACCATAACACCAACTCTTTTGTTTTGTCTTATGATAGGGGGTGCAAGGTCTAGATCTCTTTGTAGCTTGAAGAAAGAGAAAAAATGAAAGTGGATATAGCATCATTGCCTAATTGGTTGAAAAATCCATAGATCCAATAAAGGAATATGACTTGGTCAAGGGCCTAGATATGTTTCGTCCTAACTTGACATTCCGTCAACTACTAATGTTGTCCTCTAGTTACCAAAAAAGGTTTAAAAGTATTCTCACGCAATGATGTGGTCTAAGGATTTCCAATCCTGCAACTGTTACAAAACCCAATAGAGCCCTAGAGCCTGTAAAAGAAGTGAATCAAGCCCTTAGGCATCCTCCCATATGTCAAGACAACAATGGTGGATGAGATTACTAGCTCAATTACATGATGGTGAAGCCAAACTCTCATGGTACATCTTATCCTCTGTTGCTAGGAAAACTATGGCTATTTAAAGTAAGAGCAAGGATTGATTGGTTCTAACCCTAGGTAGGGGACCAAATAAAGTGGTGTTGAAACTATATGGTGCTCAAAAAGGACATGGATCTACCTCCATAGAGATTTCCTCTGACTCTTCTAGCGAGGCTACAGATGGTTGAACATCTACAGAAGAAGATGCATCAAGCAAATTTTCCCAAAGAAACCAAAAGCATTGTTCCTAGACTATGAGCACTGTAAGCCAACTCCCAGCAGAAGCAAAGTCACTGTTGATGGGTAAATACATCCTACTACCTGAACGAGGAGTAACCTTTGAAATCAATTCGTACACTAAAATCAAAGCATGGATGTACTGCTCTCCATGCTACATGCTATAGTAGAGCCAGAGATAGAAGTAAAAGTGAAAATAGAGAGCCTATTCTTCTCTTACAGAGCCCCTACAGAGACAGATACAAATTCCAAAGAGGACAATGATAAAAGTCAAGATGTAGATTATAAAAACGAAATGGAAGAATCTATCCAGCCAAAAGAGGATACAAACGAGAATGAAGTCCTAGTGGCCACAGAAGCTGAAGATCCCATACTGTTGGATAGAATGACTATATTACCCTTCAAACTAGTAAATGGACCTCATCGTATGCAAAATATTTATAAGAAGGGGATTAAGAAAAGTAAGCCTTCCTTTAGTAGTTTCTCTTGTCACCCTAAACTACCCTTCTTGAGAAACGATGATGATGATGCACCTTGCCACTAGCACTACTCCTACAGCTTGAATAGAATTTATAGGGACTTGTTATGTGACATTCTTGGATGCATCCTCAGAAGATGAGTTCTCGAGTCAAGAAGTAATTAACTCTCCAACAAAATCCAAAATAACCTTGATACCATTTCAGTTTCCCAAAGAGCTAGATGACTCTCCTCTTTGCAACAAAGCATCAAACGAGGAGGCCACTCCCTTGAAGGAGTCAGATTTGATCCTAGAAGCAATCTTCTATGGGACCTTCATTCGAGAAGTGAAATGTGAAAAACAACTACCTTTTATTAATAAAAATGGCACTAAATGTCATCTAAAAGTTGGTAGTAGCCTTCCAAAAGAGGAGCTGTTGGTCCTGCATGACCTATTGAAAGAGAACTTGGATGTGTTTGCATGGTCTAAAGATTTGAAGGGGATTGATCCCACTATGTGTCAACACCACATTGACCTAGAGCCTAATGCTGCCAAGCCAGTACGACAACGTCAGAGGTGTATGAATCCAAATTACTCTACCCTAGTGAAAGCAGAGTTGTACCAATGGCTTCAACAACTCTACTTTCACTATTGGGCCCTTCACTGTCTATCCAATGGCCAATAGTGAAGGAGTCTCACCCATTGCGGTAGTACCCAAGAAAAATTGAAAACTTCGAATATATGTGGACTTTCACAAGCTAAATTCAAAGAAAAAGAAAAAACACTTCCCTATCCCTTTCACAGACCAATTGTTGGACACAATGGCCAGACATGAGCTTTATTCCTTATTGGATGGATTCATTGGATACAACCTACATGATCTCATTGAGGTATATATATATCTTTAGTCCACTTTGAAGCATTGGGAACACGGGAAAAAATGCTTTGATCGATGCCAAGAGTATGGGATCTTCCTCAACCCTGACAAATGCATCTTTTGAGTCTCTTCATGCATTTTTTTGGGCCACATTGTCTCTACACAAGAAATAGCAATATACTCTACCTAAATTGAGAAGATTGCAGCCCTAACTGCACCAACCAAGCTATAATTTTGAGAGGATTTCTTGGCCATGTAGACTACTATAGGAGGTTCATTGCACATTTTGCAACAAAGGAACTCCCCTTATATAAGCTCATGAGGAAAGATACAGAGTATATTTGGAAAAATGATTGTAAAGAAGCCTTTAATGCCTTGAATCAATGCCTCATCAGAGCATCTATCTTACAACCTCCTGATTGGATGAAGGAATTCCATGTGCACATTGATGCATCTATAGAAGGTTTAGGTGTAGTCCTTTGCCAAAAAGGCTCTTCAAAGCTGGATCAACCCATTTATTACATAAGCCAAATATTCACTGGTAGGGAGAGAAACTATGTATTGATGAGTTAGAGTGCCTTGCAATGGTGTTTGTCCTAGAGAAGTTTCGACACTACTTGATGTCAATGCACTTCAAGTTTTATGGGGATCGTGAAGCTCTATCCTTCCTAATGAATAAGGTAGATGTCAAGGGGGGAATGATGAGATGGTTACTTTTGTTCCAAGAGTTTGATTTTGAAGGGGGGAATGATGAGATGGTTACTTTTGAAGTGGTTACCAAGTCTGGTCGTTCCCACGTCCTATGACTGATCATCTATCATGAATCCTTTAGAGTGAGAAAGGGAGCAAGATGGCCCTGACCTTCCTAACACAACTTTGTTTCTAGTAGAGACTCCATGGTTTGTAGGCATTGCCAACCTCTTGGCCACACTAAAGTACCCTCCTATTATTTCTTGTAGAGAGAAGAAGAAGATTCTATTGGAATCAACCCCTACACATTGCTAGACAGTGCTCTGTACAAGAAAGGAAAAGATGAAGTGCTACAAAGATGTATTACAGGAGATGAGATCAAGATCATGCTGAAGGCATGCCATGATGAGCCATGTGGTGGATACTTTACAGGAGAAGCAACGCCCAAGAAAGCTCTACTCATAGGATACTAGTGGGTGGCCAACCCTCTACAATGACACCTATGATTACTGTAAGTGTTGTGATGCCTGTCAATGGATGGAAAAGCCTACCAAAACTAATTATAGCCCATACTTCCCCTAAAACCATTTGAGAAATGGGGTATCAACTTGGTGGGCCCAATCAACCCTCCAACCAAAAGGAAGCAGAACAAATACATTATGGGGTACTGATTATGTGATGAAGTGGTGTGAAGCCAAAGCTCTTAAGCATGATGATGGTAATAGCATGACTTTATTCCTATAGAAGAACATTATCACTCACTTTGGTAGTTCCTTAGAGCTTTTTAGTAACAAAGGCACTCACTTTCTAAATAAGATCATGGAAGAGCTAACAAAGATCTACAAGATCCACCATCATAAGTCCACACCCTACTACCCCAAAGCGAACAACCAAGTTGAAGTCATCAATCACATCCTTTGTTTGATCCTGACAATGATAGTTGTCGCACATCACTGTGATTGGGATGATTGCCTTATAGAAGCCCTCTACACATATAGAACCTCCCATAAGGCCACAATAGGATAGACACCTTTTCAATTGGTCTATGATACAAAAGCCATCTTTTCAATTGAGCTGGAATTTCCCTCTTTGAGAGTGGATATCATTAAACGATTGGGAGATGTAAAGTCATTGTAGTGCCATTTCATACACTCAGAATATTTGTACATGACTTGCAGGATGGCCTTACAATGCATGGAAGTCACACACAAGCGACAAAGAGTCTACCACGATAACTTCATCAAATAGAAAGAATTCAAAGAAGGTGATCTCATCCTTGCCTATGATTCATGTTTTGGTAAGTTCCTTGGAAAGCTCCAACAGTGCAGGATGGGCCCTTACAAGGTACTTGCAGTCAACCCTAATGGCTTTGTTCAGTTCCCAGCTAAAGATGCCTCCAATGATTCCTTCTTGATCAATGACTATTACCTGAAGAAGTATTACCCTCCCTAGGGATCTTGACAATCACAACCGACAGTCCCTTTAACCCTTTTGCATCACTCTTTAATGCTTCTTATGCTACTTCTGATAGTCATCCTCATGTGGATTCTGTTGTGGCAAAGTGAATGATTTCTACTGTACCTTTTGCTCTAGCTCCTGCCCCTATTCTATTTCCTTTCCTTCCAATTCAACAGATATGGTGAGCATGGTCTTGAACACTGAGATTTTGTTATTGAAAATTTTATCAAAAAGAAAAAAATAGGCTATGGGAGAAAAGGACTTCGGTCCCTACCATACCGACCTACGCTGGGATTTTGTTATGGAAAATTTTATCAAAAAGAAAAAAATAGGCTATGGGAGAAAAGGACTTCGGTCCTTGCCATATCGACCTACTCTTCTAGAAAAGGTGGAAACACCCTTGGGAGTCAAAAGAAGAAAAAAAACTACTAAACTATTATGGAAGAAAATGAAGAAATTCCCTATCATAATAACAAGCCTAGATCTAAGAAAAGGTGGAAAACATCCTTAGGCAAAAAGTTGACTGTGGAAAAGGTGGTACCATGCTGCAATCCAAATTAGCTAGCTCATTAGTTGAGCTCTCCAGGATTCAGTCCCAAAGACACCTCCCTTGGTGTGCTATGTCCCGTCACTCTACAAGTGTCTAACTCCTCAAGCAGACAAAAGCACCTACATTCAAACAAAGTTCCTGATATATTGGCTACCTCCCTTAGTACACCTATTTATCAATGGACACTATTGTTGGGGGTAAAGGCGCCTCCGTCTAGCCGCCTATGTATTACTACACTGACAGTCACCGCCACTACACACTGCAGGTGGCGGGCGCCCGTCACCGTCACTTTAGTCTTTATTCTTTTAGTGACACTTTGAATAAAGGAAGGCCCGGTCACACATAGTGATTGTTGGAGTTCCCATTTCTTGTCTCTCTCTCTCTTGCTCTTGCTCTCCTGCCATAGCTCTCAAGTCCAAGCTTCGGTCCTTCTCTCCCTTTCAACTAGTATTAGAGCTCGGCTTCCTGACTCTTGAGCTTGGTTCGTGGCATTCTCAGCTTCCCATCGACTCCCCACTCGCATTGGGTCTCCTTCCCAGCAGCCATAGCTCATTCTCTTGAGCTCCCGGCACTCCCCGGCTTCCCAAACTTCTTACCAGCTTATTGAGGCACCATCAGGGCATTGACATTGAGGTATTGCTTTATTATTTCAGATTTTTACTTCAATTCTCAGGTCTCACAGGCTGTAAACAAGTTGTGGGCAGCCATAACTCACACCTCTTAGAGCTTCCTTCACCTAGATCTTGCTTCCAGCCTATCAAGGCTTGCTGAGGCTTGGTGTAGGCCTTCTTTGGCCCTCATTTGTGCCCCTTTGGGCCCCATTGTTGACACGTGGGATAGCAGACCCCCCCACTAGCTCACGTTTTTTTTGCGCCTGTTTCAAAATCTGGCCCAAATTTCACTCTTTTTGTCATATCTCAGACATTTGGAACCCAATTCAGGCAAGATAAGAGTCTAAGTTGGGGTTTTGGCACACTTCGTACGCAATGGTGATGTCAGATTTGCCAAATTCTGATGACAGAATCTTCTGCAACAGATTTCAGATCTAAGACAGCATGTATTTGTATGCCTATGCTTGTTTGGGCATGACTACATAACCGGTTTGATGCCTATTGCATCCCGATTGATTGGGGGATTGAAGCTACATGTAATGCTATGATTTTGGCCTGATTTTGGGGCTGTAAATACACAATTTATAATATTAAATGCATGCTGAATACTCTTGGGCTGAAGTTATCTTTCATGCTTTGACATATGCCTATTGGTTCCGAATGTATGTCTTGGGTTATGCTATGATGTATGGATCATCGAGGGATAACTTTGAGCTTGTCATTGAATCCGGATGCTTTTGGAAGCTTGAGCTTATTTCAGCCCGCACTTATTGACATTGGTATATGCTTTGACAGTGATGCTTCTTGGGTCTATGCATACCCATTGCCTATGGCTTGATGCTCATGTCACAGTTGATTACCCTATGCATACGTTGAGCTTGAGTGCTCATTGAAGCTCCACCTTGGATACATTTTGGATTATCTAGAGTAGTCTTGGATGTTACTTGGCTTGTCAGAGTTTGGATTGGGATGTGTTTGATATCTTACATGCTTACGAATGCTACATACGGATGCTCTAGCGCCTACATGTTCGGGATGTACTATTGATGTATTGTCTTGGACTTATGTCATTGGCACTGTGTCTTGCCTTGGCTTGAGTTCTTGAGCTCGTACATACAACTTTTGTGCCAGTGGGAGCATTCTTGAATGTTTATTATACATTGAGCAAGCGACACTTTTATGCATTGAGCCGTTACATGCCATTGAGCAGTTACAAACACTTGAGACTATGGGACTTCTTACCTTTTGAGATGATATATCATATGTCTTGGTTCACTGTATGCTTATAAGCTAAGTCTCAGTTTTGGATCCATATCTTTGCGAACTGACACCTACTTGTGTCAAGTTTTGGTAGTGGCAGGAACACTTTGCCCTGTTGACTGGGGGGGTGTGCCTACTCAGTGGCAGATGTTTGTATGACATACTTGGGTGTTGGACTCATGCTTATTGACTGTCATATGCTTATGCTATGCCCGCATGATGCCGGCTTTGGTCTTGGCAATATCTGATAGCCTTGGGATCCAATTTTTGTAGTGTTAGCTCTCTTTTACTGAAATCTTAAATTTATTACAGCAAGCATATGTGTATGGACTGACATGGATTTTTCATGCTGAAACACTCTGAAATGATGTACTTTCACTAGTACCTGGTGGGGAGCAGCTTTGGTTCCACTTTTCTCGCCATTTTCCCTCGATTTTGGTGATTTTTTTGTCATTTTCTACAGTAAACAGCAAGCAGTTTTGAACTGTCTACAGTCTTCCAGCCTGCATTATGGCGAGTTCGTCCACTGATCATGCTATTTTCAACATCACTAAGCTTGATGGTACGAATTACTCTTATTGAAAGAGCCAGATTTGGGAAGTGTTGGTGCAGAAATCGCAAATCAAACCTTTGAGGTTAAGCGGGCATCCGTCTGCAACTATGGCAGATGAGGAATGGCTTGAGCTTGATGAGTTATGCAAGTCCACCATTGTATGTCTCTCACAGAACAGGTTCACTACAATGTATTTGAGGAAGAACAGAGTGCATGGCAATTGTGGGATAAAATCAAGAATCTCTATGACATGAAAAGTCCAGCGAGTCAAATGTATTGGCTGAAGCAGCTTATGGATCTGCGCATGAAGGAGAATGTAAATATGTCTGCTCACTTGAGCCAGTTCCATTCTATACTCAAGAACTTGACTTCGCAGGACATCACTTTTGCAGAGGATGTCACTCCTCTTTTCTTGCTTAGTACTCTTAATGAGTCATGGAATGTATTCCGCACTGCATTATGTGCCTCTACTGCTACCTTGAAATTATCTGATGTTGAGAGTGCTCTTCTGCAAGAAGAGGTTAACCGTAAAAATTTGGATATCTCTCGTATGTCACATGCTATGACAATTAGAGGCAGGAATGATGGATATGGAAAGCATGGCAATGGCAGTGGCCGTGGATGGGATTCTCAAAAATCTCGGTCCAGGTCTCGTGGGAAGTCACGTAGCAAATCCCGTGGCAGGAATGCAAATGTTACTTGTCACCATTATGGGAAAAAGGGCCATATTAGGCCACAATTCCATGAATTGCGCAATGAAAGGTGCAAAGATAAGAGGAAAGACAAAGTGCAAGATAAGTCTTCTGATCGCAGTATAGTGCCTGCAAAGTCCAATGTTAAAATTGAAGAGATCAATGTTATGCAACCTGAGGATGTTGATGATGATGACTATATCCTTGCAGCTTCTTCTAGTGCTTCGCAGACGGTAGAGATACACTCTATGTATGCACAGTGTTGGCTCTTGGACTCAGATGCGTCCTTTCATGTGACACCTTATCGAGAGTGGTTTCATTCATACCGTACTATTTCGGGTACTGTGCGCTTGGGTGATGACAGCTCTCCTAATATTGTGGGCATTGGTGATGTTAGGCTGCAGTTTCCTTCTAGCAGCAGTTTTGTTATGCAGGATGTACATCATGTACCTGCTTTGACATGCAATCTCATGTCAGCTAGACAGCTTGATGGCACAGGTTATCATGTATCTTTTGGAGACTCTGCATGGAAGATCACTCGTGGCAGACTTTTGATTGCGAGAGGTGCCAAGGCTGGCAGTCTCTACCCCTTGATTGTATCATCTTCTTCCCTTGATCATGTTTTGTCTATGGGTTCTATCCCACATGTATCTCTTTGGCATGCCCATTTGGGCCATATGTCTTTGAAGGGAATAAAAATGCTTTTTGGTTTCCAGTACTTACCGCCCCTTGATTATGCATGTTTTGATTCACGTGAGCATTGTCTTTATGGCAGGCAGACTAGGTCTACGCATAAGAAGTCTGGTAGGCCACGCATGCCCTTGGCATTGGTACATGCGGATGTCTGTGAGTCCATGCCTTGCCAGTCTATGGGTGGTGCAAAGTATTTTGTTATGTTCATAGATGATTTTTCACGGAAATTTTGGGCTTATCCCATTAAGTTGAAATCCGATGTCTTGGCTATGTTTTAGAGATGGCTTGCATTGGTTGAGAACCAGTCTGGGTATAGGCTAAAATGCCTAAGGACAGATAATGGGGGTGAGTATGTCTCATGTGCTTTTGAGCAGTTATGTGATGAGAGGGGTATTAAGCGTTAGTTGACCACCCCCTACACCCCCCCCAGAATGGTTTGGCTAAGCGGATGAATAGAACCATCCAGGAGTGTGTACGTAATATGCTTCGTCATGCAGGCCTACCACCACAGAGCTTTTGGGCCGAGGCAGTTAGTACAGCTGTGCATGTCATAAACAGATCACCTTTTAGTGGTTTGGATTTCCAGGTTGCAGAGTAGGTATGGAATGGAAAACCCCCCCTCTTATAATGCATATGCTATGGTAGCCAGGATACAAAAGTCGTGGGGTACATTGAATTTGATTATGCAGGACATGCAGATAGTAGGAAGTCCACTTCTGGCTCTATATTCACATATGTTAGAGGTGATGTTTCTTGGATGTTTAGGGTGCAGAGATGCATGGCTCTTTCTACTACAGAGGCCGAGTATGTTGCAGCCACTGAGGCTTGCAAGGAGGCCATTTGGTTGGGTCGTTTGGTTGCTAACCTTGGTATTGATGCTATCCCTACACTACATTGGGATTCTATGAGTGCTATTCAGTTAGCCAAGAATCTGCTTCCATGTGAAGACGAAACACATTGAGGTGAGGTATCACTTCATACGTGGGGTCATTGAGGACAAGTCTATTGACCTTGTCAAGATCTCGATTGACCAAAATTCTACAGATCTGCTCACGAAAAGCCTCTCTACAGAGCGCTTTGCCTTCCTCAGGAGGTTGATGGGCATGGGATGATATGACGTCTTTCCTCATCCTGTTGTACATGTGTACATGTTGTATTATCTTTTTCTTTTTCTTTTCACTCCTCACTAGGGTAGATTCGCCTTTAAGTGGGAGGTTGTTGGGGGTAAAGGTGCCTCCGCCTAGCCGCCCGTGTATTACTACACTGACAGTCACCACCATTGCACACTGCAGGTGGCGGGCGCCCATCATCGTCACTTTATTCTTTATTCTTTTAGTGACACTTTGAATAAAGGAAGGCTCGGTCACACATTGTGACTGTTGGAGTTCCCATTTCTTGTCTCTCTCTCTCTTGCTCTTGCTCTCCTGCCATAGCTCTCGAGTCCAAGCTTTGGTCCTTCTCTTCCTTTTAACTATTTGGCATCATTGACAAGACGAAGCTGATCTTCATCGACAATCCCTTGAGTTGCCACCGGCACAGGGCGAGATACACTACTACACCCTCAATTATTCACAATGCATACAACCTCTACACAAGTGGCAATGAGTATTACATCAATAGATATGAGGAATCAAGTTGCCCTCATATATCTATCAAAATAGAGAATCCAATGGAGGGGAGGTAGAGCATGACCAATCCTTCCTTCATTTAACAGAGAGATGAAGATGAAGGGATGTTATGACATCTAGCAATTAGGTATGTTTCTGTTTCCCATTGCATACCTAGGATAGGCCTTTATCACTACAATAGGACAAGACATTCTATTTTGTGCACTACACTACAAGACTCCCAGGCCTTCTTGCTCGCACCTATGCCAAATGGGTTGAGATGCACTAATGCACCATCAATTGTGCACATTGGTATACTCCCTCTAAGTCCCTCAATTCTGTCAATTTCTTAACAAGTGTAAGATATGGGTTCCCTTCAATTCTTCTTTGAGTGACATAAGTTATGGGGAAAGCCTCTAATCTCTCATTCCCGCATGAGTGACTATTGAGCTGAGTGTTGTATTCTTTTTCCTCAAAACCGGTGGACTTCATCGACAATTTTACTCCCTGAGTACTACTACATGGTCCTTGCCATGATCGAAGCATGATGTGGCAAGCAGCGAGCACATCAATTATTGTCCACCTCAACCATTTGCTAAATGGACTAAGTGTTTTTAACCCTTCTTCTTGTGTTTATATGTGTATGTCATGTCTTAGAGTGGGAATGCAAGGGTTCATTCTGTTGTTAAGAGTTAGGCCCCTGTTGATAAGACAAAACCAATTTGAAAAGATTTAAGTGTGGAGATATGTCCCTACGCATCTCTTCTGCATACACTCATGAAAACGTTGCTATTTGATCATTCACTGATGCAATCTCTCTTCTATATCTTGTTGGGGTTCCTTCCCCATCCACCCATCTTATTCCATCCCCTACTCGAGGTCTTCCTTTCCCCCTATGGTCATTTTCCTCTTTTTCTTGTCTTTCCATGTGAACATATCCTTGCTTCATTGAACATGCACTTTCCTATCGTAGCTATGTTTTTCCCTTTGAATTAGACATTTTTCCTTTTTATAGTCCCCTATTTTTTGCCTCATAGTTCATTTGTTATTCATTTTTGAACACTTTTATGTTTTGCGGACGTATTTCTATGTGAATGCATCCTACGTTCACCAAACCTAAAATTTAAGCTTATAGTCCTATTTGTACCTTCAAATCAGATACTTTTTCCTTTTACCACCCTCTGTTCCGAGTGATGGTTCATAAGTTATTAACTTTTGAAGGATTTTATGTGCATCGGACGTGTTTCCATTCAAACGTGCCTTTTTTGCATTGAACATGCCGTTTCACCTCATTGCCCTGATCCTTACCCTTCCCCCAAATATTCCTCCTTTTTATCACTGTTAATCTAATGAATTGATTGCCTATTGTTACTTTTATGTATTTTTGTATATTTTCGTTACTAATTTTTATAATTTTTCCATGTGAACACTTTTGTTCATCATCGAAACTATGTTCTGACTTGATAGCCCCAACAATCTTGTCCAATCGAATATTTTTTCTTTTCACTGCATTCCATTTGGACATAGGAATTTTCTGTTTTTAATTTTTTATCACGTTTTTGGGTGCATTTTTATGATTTTTCCATGTGAACGCTTGTTTTTTATGCCAAGTATATCGTTTTTGTTGTCCAGTTCTTTCCCCTTGTCGTATTGCCCCCTTTTCCTTCTTCTTGCATATCATCGAATCTTTTCGAATTAATTTTTTTGTGCATTTTTTATCTCGTTGCCCCTACATGTCCGCACGAACACCCATTTTTTACCTCCAAATGTGTGCCGTCAGGTCCACGTAATGCGTCTAGCCCACACATGCTCACCGAGTTTTTGTTTCTCTCAAGAATGCAAATTTTTTTACCGTGGAGGGGTGTTCAATTAAAATTTGAAAAGAGACCAACAAAAAAACTTTTATAAAAAAAAACACAACACAACAATCCCCCCAACCACCTGTGTTCCCTCCCTCCCCTCCCTCCCTCTTATTTCTTTCTTCTTCTCTCTCCCCTCTCCCTCTCTCCCCTCTCCTCCTCCTGTCTCCTTCCGATTCCCCCCTCCTTCATCTCCCCTCTCCTCCATCTCCATCTCTTCCTCACTTGCCTTCTCCTCTTCAGATGCCCGCATCTGCCTCCTCTTTCACTGCCCACAACCGTCTCCTCTTTCCCATCCCCCCCACCACTTGTGTCCTCCTTCTCTGCCTCTTCCCCTTGCCAAGCGCTGCCACTCAACCCCCTTCACCTTCCTCTCTGCCAGCCTACCACCCATGGCTCCACCCGCTTGCCAGCCTCCCTCCCTATAGTTCTCCGCCACTACCCACAACCTCCCCACTCCTCTCCCTATCATTTCTCCCCGCCCACCGTCGAACGCCTATGTGGCACCGTTCGCCCACCGTCGAACGCCTATGTGGCACCTGGCCATCGAACACCACTGCCACCGATAGCCTACCGCCTTGACCCCTCCACCACCCTCCCTCCCCGCCCACCAACCCGCCTCCCCCAAGGGCTTCACCCACCTGCCAACCTCCCCCCCTACAATTCTCCGCCGTGATCCATGACCTCCCCACTCCTCTCACTATCCTTTCTCCCCGCCCACCGTCGAACACCTGTGGCACCCCGCCATCGAACACTAGTACTACTGGCCGCATGTCGCCCTGACCCTATCGTTTATCCCCGCCCACTGTTGACTGCCTATGTGGCACTCAGCCATCGAACACCATTGCCACCAACAACCTACCGCCTCGACCCCTCCACCACCCTCCCTCCCTGCCCATCAACCCGCCTCCCCCCATGGCTCCACCCACCCGCCAACCTCCCTCCCTACAGTTCTCCGTCGCGATCCGTGACCTCCCCACTCCTCTCCCTGTCCTTTCTCCTTGCCCATCGTCGAACACCTATGGCGCCCCGTCATCGAATGCCACTACTACTGCCCACATGTCGCCCCGACCCCTCCACCACCCTCCCTCCCCGCCCACCAACCCACCTCCTACATCCACCCTCCCCCCATGCCTCCCTCCCCCTATGCCTTCCTCCCCCCTCCTTAGCCCCCTTCCCACCCATTTCCCCCCGACTTACCCCCGCAACCCCATAGTCCCTTCGTGGCCCCCCTTCACATGCAGACACAGCCACGATAAACTAATCCAAACTAAACCTGAATCCTCCTCGTTAGTGACTATTGTTCCCATGAAGCCACCCTGTGTGTTCCCACCACTACTGTCACTCGGTGTTATTTGAGCATTCATGTTCGTGGGTCACACGTACGCGTGTTTTGACATTCCCATTCACACTCGGGTACCTGCCTTTTTCTCGCATATTTTTTTTAAAGCACAAAAAACCACCCAAAAAAATTAAACAATAAAAATCCATACAAAATTCAAATAAATGGAAAATTTTATAAAAAATATCAAGAAAAATAAAAAAATTACTAGAAATTTTGAGACCATAATTTCGAACTGAAAATTCACGTAAAAATTTAGCAACAACTTGAAAATTTTAACAAAATTTTAAAAATTTCATGAAAATTTTGTAATTTTTTTATAACATAGCCAAAAAATTTCCTCAAAATTTTTAAAATTTTCATTTATAAATTTTAACCATTTTTCTCTCTATTTAGTCACCCTAAACTACACATTTTTAAAAAATCAAAGGAAGAGAGAGAAAAAAATATTAAAATTCAAAACAAAACCAAAACACCAAAACCAAAATGTAACAAAACACAAACACAATCATATAAAAATCATGTTTTCAAAAAACAAACAAAAGCCTCAAAGTCACACTCAAAACAAAATGAAAAAAACAAACAAATAAACCCCAAATACCAATACATTTTTCCATACTTTTATTCTTCTTTGCATTGGTATTAGTTGTTTTTTTAATTTTATTATTGTCCAGGAGGTTGACTCTCTCCTAGTCGACATGGTGTCATATCTTGTTCATGGATTTTCTATTGCTATGGATTTTTTGACATGAATTTTGCCCTCTTTACCACCGAATCATTAGACCTTGCGGGTGTCCACACACCGCCAGGTTCATTTTCTTTTCCCTCTTTCACATGCACCATAATACACAAATAAATTGTAAATGAAATTAATCCAACCATTGCACCCACAAAATGAACACAATGCACTTCACTAATTTTGTAATTAAAATCAACCTGACTGTTAAATTGTAAAAAGAACCCTCGCAATTACACAAGCACATGGCATAATAATCCACATACTTTTGTAAATTAAAATTAACCCTTGTTCACACATACATGCGCTACATACATATTAAATTGTAATTAAAAATGACCCCCCCACCATCACGCATGCATGCACTTTGCGCCAAACATCATGTGAATTATAACAATGAAGTGCATTTGTAGAGACCCAACGTCAAGTCAAATCAAGTCTAAGTGAATTTTGGGTTGCAAAATTTGAATCATTATAGATTAAGAGATAAATTATTTAATAAATTATAAACTCATTTCTCATCTTATAAAATAAATTCATATAGTTTTCACTCATTCACATCACTGCACCATAGGTTGACGAAAAGCATTTATGGGGATGTGATCTTACCAGTCAAACATTAGTCTTATCAGTCCCTATCTATTCTATTTATCAACCAATGGTTCTATTATGAGTCTGTTTTGATCTGTTTGGTCTATTCAATGTCATGGATGTGGCATGATTAAGGTTATATTTGATTTAAGTGCTTGACTATGGGGTTTTAGGGTGCATATATGCTTGCATATCACAAAGTTTTCGATCACATGCGTACGTAGGTCATGCCAAATTTTTTCCGTTATAGGATGCGGTCCGCTTGGGGAAGTCTGGTCCAGTCATGTCTATCTTATGGTTTCCTTCTTGATATTCGTCTTAGTGGTGGACTATGTGGGTTTTGCAAGAACTCCCTCTTTTTCCTAGTTTTTGTGTGTGTGGGTGTTATCCCATGTAGCTTGAATGGCATCTTCCTCCACCCCACCGATAGTGGTTCAGCATGTCCCACTACCAGTCCATGACTACTCCCTTCTTTCTAAAGCTAATTGTATCCATTAGGTTAGCCTTCATCAATCTGTTGCCCTCGAGTTTTTACCCATGGATGCAAAACTTTGTTATTTCTTCCTAGCATCTTACAAAAAACATTCTGGCTTGGTGTATGGCCGTAATTTCTTCTTATCTTTTGCTAATATCACCAAGGCATTGTTCTTACCCCTTTCCACTTCCTTTGCGCCTAGTGGTAACCAACTACTCATAACAGAGGAGATTCTTTCCCTTTAATAGAAGGAGACTTCAACCCCCTTGGTACTTAACAAAATTATTAACTATTCAGGGGTGTCAGTGGCCCATATCTTTTCTCCTATATGGAAGCAATTGTTCTTTCCAATAGGATAATGAATCTATTAGAAAAAGCTTGTGCAAAATAGTAAAACACATCCATCTAAGCCACTGTTACATCCTCATTAGGATTAATATGCAAATTGGGTATTGTCTTTCGAGTATTCAAATTGGATTGTTGATGCATGAAGGAAAGATACCAACAAAAAAGAGTTGTAAGACATACAGAGGTATCCACAGACTGAGCATGCACTCAAGATAATTGAAGATAGGAGTTTGAACATGTTGAAGGACTTTCCCAAGACCCATGAATGAGAGTCCAATTAAACATTGGTCTTGTCAAAGAATCATGTAATGTTCAATACCATGACGGAGGATATCACTATCATATCCATCATAGATTGTGGAGGAATATTTATATATTCAATTAAGTGGGGGTATTGGAATAATAGGGGAACAATGAAGAGATAGGTAATAAAAGGATGATAATTGAGGGGACAATGAGGATGGAAAAGGAGGAAAATATAATAAAAGTGCTGGAAGGGACTCCACTAAAAAGACCGAGGGAATAGGTAGAACAACAAAAAGAGGGTCAGAAGGGGTAGGAGAAGATGTAGGACCAGCAATGAATGGATAACTAGTAAAAATAGGAATTTCAAGGGAGGCTACAGGAGCAAAAGATAAGATAAGAATAGTATTTGGATTAGAATTGATAATGGAAATATACAAAGGTAGATGATAGGAAATGAGAGAATAGGAAAGGAGATCATTAGGGTCTGAAGGATAAATAGAACAATGGAATTTTAAAGTTTGGAAGAATTCACATGTGAAGAAAGGATTATCCAAAACATATGTTAATACTAGAGAGTGTAAAGGCTAGATATTCGATTGATGAAAAACACTCCATCGATGGCGTGGATCCATGACACCATCCTCTAAAGGAGGATGCCAAGCATGTCCTTTACACCAAGATGTTTGCTGATGATAATTTCTCAAGTCATCTCTTCCAAAGTCATCTCAACTAAATGTGTATATATGACGGCTTGGAAGATCACATCACCCACATAAACGTTCATGTCCTCCTTATAAGGGATTTGTAAATCTCCTTTAAGATACATGAGAGAAAGTAATTGTGCCTCGTGAGAAATCAATCGATCCACAAATCTATCAAAACACAGATTTTAGCAAGAGATAGAGAGTACACAACAGATAAGAGGAGAATAACAAAATTTCTTTATCTCCAAACAACTGATACAAAGATGGCTCTGTCCACCCGTGCACTTCCACTATGAAGCTTAGATGGTGATCTAGACAGAAGATAGGTGAAGAGCTTAAGGCTAGCTAGGACAACTTTGACTGGGTGAAAGATGGATAATGGCTGTGAAGGGGTTTAGCTTTTATAGCTTATGAAGGGGGTCATGATGGATGACCTTCCATATGCACCTGTGTCTGTTGACCTTCCATGTGCCCATGTGTCTGTTGACCTTCCATATGCACGTGTCTGTTGACCTTCCATGTGCCCATGTGTCTGTTGACCTTCCATATGCACATGTATCTATTGACCTTCCATATGCACCTCCACTAATTGGCTAGGGAATATTCCCTTTACCATTGGCTAGGGCCCCTGATAACTCTCTTACCCTGCAACTCGATGCAACGTGCCTCGAGTTGCTACCAGCTTAACTACTCTCTCTAACCCAAAGATTAGACCCACAATGGTCACCTTTTTGCCATCCGATCACATAGACCTCATCTGACATACAAGTCAAGACTCAACCAATGTCTAGGCTCACATATGGCTTCTCCTCATAATGGGGGCCTTACAACTTTGAGCACCATGGATCATTGGTGGCACCTTATGAGGGTGGGGCATTGAGCATATCTAATACCCCCCCTCAATGTCCACCCGCACAGGTGAACTATATCCTCGGCCCAATGCCAAGTCTCTGAAGATGAACTTGAAGCAGATCCTTCATAAGTGCTTTGGTGAAGATATCCACTCCATTCTCCTCTGTTGGGGACAATAGACCAGCTCCACTATCCCATCCTCGATCAAAACACGCATATAGTGATACTGGATCTCTATATGCTTGGTGCACGCATGAAACACTGGATTTTTGGCAATGGCGATGCAACTCTGATTGTCACATCTTAGCATAGTTGGTTCTTCATCCTGCACTCCCATATGCCATAGGATCCTTCTCAACCATACTATTTCACATGCAGCAAAACAAGCTGCCTTGTACTCTACTTTGGTAGAAGACAATGCCACTGTTGGCTGCTTCTTACTAATCTAAGAGAAAATTCATGAACCTAAAGAGAAACAATAACCAGAAACAGACTTCCTGGAATCACTGTCTCCTGCCCAATCTGAGTCACAATTCCCCACAAGAGAAGTTCCGCGGAACTGTATGTGATACCATAGTCAAGAGTTTCCTTCAAGTATCTGAGCACTCGCATCCCAGCTTTCCAATGACTCTCATGAGGTTTGTTTGAGAACCTGCTCAAAACACCAACATCAAAACTAATATCTGGTCTGGTGTTACACAAGTAAATCAGAATGCCAACCAACCTCCTGTACTTCCCAATGTCTACTAGTGCTGAAGTATCCTCAATGGATAACTTTGCATTCACCTCCATAGGTGTAGCTATCTCCTTGCATTTGGTCATGCCAAATGCCTTCAAGATCTCCCATGCATACTTCTTCTGAGAGATGAAGATCCTTCCTGGCTCTTGCTAGACTTCAATCCCCAACAATAGTGCAGCAAGCCTAAGTCTGAAACTCAGAACTCAAAGCCTTTCCAGTTTGGTTGATCAGTCACCTGTAATAAGAAGGTCGTCCACATATAGGACAATCACTACAGACTTTTTACCATCCCTGTAAACATACAAGTTAGCATCCGAAGCACATCTTTTGAAGTTTAAGCTTAAAAAGAACTTGTCTATTCGCTAGTACCATGCTTTGGGGCCCATCTCCTCGAGAGCATAATTTTTCTCTTTAGTTATTGACACATTCTCCTCTAAAGTAGTGATCTTGATTTCCAACTCTTTAATGGTGGCTTTTTGTGAATCCATTAAAGTTGTAGATGCAGTCACCTATTTATGGATGTTATTCAAGGTAGCTCTCTCAGAGGCTAAATCCTCCAAGGCCTTGCTAAGCTAGCTGGTTAGAGAGTCCACCTTATCTTGCAAAGAGGTGTAAACACTTGTATATATGGATTGAAGACCGGAAGTGATAGAGGTTTCTAGAGTAGACTGGACACTAGAAACCAATTGTGAAAGCATGGGTCCAGATAACATTGTCTATCAGGGAGGAAGGGATCTACGAAGCTGATTGTCCTTCCCTTTGGGATGCAAATAGATTTGTATAGGAAAGGAATGAGAAAAGAGATCTGCTACAAACATCATGAATAGATTCCTGTATAGGAGGATTTGGAATAGGAGGAGGACTCGAAAGACCCTTTGTGCATAAATGTTTTTTTTGAGGGAACCTAGTAGGAGGCCCATCTTCAGAATCAAAGCTCGGTCGCATTAGAGGAGGAGAGGAGATGGGAGGTGGAGGTTTCTTTGGAAGAGGGGTAGGATTAGGTATATTGGTACTCCACTTGGAGGAGGTGCAAGAGTAATAATCTTTTGGAGAAAAGCACCATATGGCACATTGCTAAGTTGACCTTTCTTGACATGCTGGAAGTGTTGGCCCATTTTAGCCAAAAGAAATACCGCCTCATTAAACTTGACAACTTTAAGTATCTTGATAGATGCAATGAATAATTCTTTGGACATGCACTTGGATGTAGGCTTGCCCACGGCCATTTTTGTAGTGCGAAGAAAAAATTTACGAATATATGGGTGAGCACCGTGCATTGCATAGGCATCACTTCAAAGCGACAACCAAGGCGGTGACCAAGGCATAGATCTTGGCATCTTAGCCTTGGCATACTTGGCAATGGGCTACGAAGGCTTTGTTGATACCGTTGGCTGCACGTGAGAAGCTCCCACTAGCCTGTAGGAAAATCTTCTCGAGAGGTCACCCATCCCGGCAATGTCGTCACCCAAGTGCAATTAACTACCAAGTGACTATCCACTAGGCTAGTTCTTTTTGTTGTTCTATACTACAAATATAGTTTTGATAAGTTGTTTACCGCAACAAAGAGGATTGGAAAATGGAGCAGAAGTGCGGGAAAAATGGAAGAAGGAGATAACCAAAAAGGCACAAGACAGAGGAAGGAAAAGGCGCCCCTAGATGGAGGTTAGACCCTAAAAATTTGAATAACGACCTCTCCAAAAGGCTTCAGTGTTGCCTCGAGAAAAGAAATGAGTAAAAACGCACCATTAAATATGAAGGCGCTCCCGAATCCTTGTAAAAAGAGTGCCGGGCTCACTCCTGTACAAATTGTATGCATTAGTAGGAATGGGATAAGTTAGAACGGTGGGAAATAGAAAAAGAGGGCCTAGTAGGCTAATGGCCGGCCATGTAAAAAGTGGGAATGACCGCGCAAAAAATAGGGCATGTATATAAAGTTCAAAAGTGAATGAGAAGCTCATTCTTGTGTGTGGCCAAAGCTTATTCTTCTTCTTCTCTTTTTTCTTACCTTCTTACTTGTGCTTGAGTGAGGGAGTGAGGGAATGTGAGGGAGTGAGGGAGTGAGTATGTGAGAATGAGGGATCATGGAGAAGAAGCTCTCCATCTTCTCTCTTCATCTTCTCTTCTTCTCTTCTCTCGCGTGGCTATGGAGGATGGAGCTTGAGCTTGCTTGAGCTTGCCACAAGGATCATGGAGCTACCGGAGTGCAAGAGAGAGGAGGGAACTCGATCGAGCATCAAGGTAAGCTCACTACACCCGTAAGGTAGGCATTGCACGTCGGCTATGTGAGAGGTAGCCATGGCCACTCAGCTTGAAACGCTTGATCAATAAGTGGTTCGTAGGTCTTGGGGTAGAGCTCCGTATCTTCCCTCCATTTTGGTTCCGTTGCCAAGACCAACGGAATCGAGCCTTGAGCGCCACGCACATCGGATCCAGCATAGAAGTAGGGTTTGTAGCTTGAACGGGTGCTCGAGATAGTTAGGAGATTTAGGAGGTTTTAATCCCTGGAGCAAGTAAATATTTTGATTTGTTGTTAATATTAGAGTAGGACCATCCATCTCCATATCCGGTTTTGATTTTTGTTGCATTAGGCTAAGTTTAGGATAGGAAAAATAAGGAAAACAGAAGGGTTCTGCTGGAAACATGGAAATAGGGACACAAGATCATATTTATGGCTGGAAGAGTGTGAGGGATTAACTTCTGAGGTTGCAGTAGGCTGGGATGGGACAATAAGAGCCCATGGAACTAGGAAAGACCACATTTGACATTCAGCCTTGTGAGAAGAGAGTGAGCTTGAGAGCCAGGGAGAGAGCAAGAGAGAGAGAGCTGCGGGGAGATCACGAAGTGCTGATCGATTCAAGCGCCACATCGCTTCAAGGTATGCCAGGAAGTTCCCTCTATTTCTTTGCACCTATTTGGAAGGCACGACACGATTCCGTGGAGTAGGCATTGGCCTTGAGGTATCGTGCGCAACTTGCGGGCCGTCGTTCGCGCCGTCGAACTAGTTCGTCCGAGTCCTAGAATAGGACTGCCCGATTTCTGGAGTCAGACCGTCTGACTCCGAAAATCGGACAACTTATCCGATCCGATCTCCAAAATCGGACCAGCCCAAAAATTGGACCACTTTTCCGATCCGATCTCCGAAATCGGACCAACCGTCCCGACTATTATAATCGGATCTGGTGTCAAAGTCGGACCACGTATTCTAGTCCCAAACTTGGACCACTTGACCCATTGCAGTAGTCGGATCTCCCCTGTCCAACTAGGGAAATTGGACCAAAGTATAATTTGACCACCGCTCGTAGTGTGAAACTCGAACCAGTCCATCCGAATCCTAAGATTGGACTAGCGTCCGATTCCCAAAATCGAAGCAATTCACCAGAACTTTAATAGAAAGTTTTTAAACATGTCCCTCAGTCCTTGCCACCTTGGTCACATCTCTGATCCCCCAGGGAACCCAGCTTAGCCTTAGAAGCCAGAGGTCAGACAAGATAACTGAGGATTCACCCCAAACAACTAAACACTGAGCAGACCAAATTTAAAAATTGACTTGATGTTCGGCGACCAGCCAACCAACCAACCAACCCTGAAGCAGAATAGAGAATGCAGCAGGGTCTTTCAGTAAAACTTTAGATCAGCCAAAACCTGCACTTAGAGCCACATCAGGCTACAAACGTGAGGGGTAGAGTGGAGTTTGCATTGAGCATTTCGTGCATCCGCACCTCACTTTTTGATTTCATCACCTAAGGTGCACTACATGAAAAGGAAAAGCATGTTTTTGCACTAAGTACTAGAAAGCACAAAGCACAACTTGTGAATAAGATTGACAACTGCTTCCAATAACAAGGAGCTCATCAGAAGACATAATAACATCAAGGAACCCACTACTAGGAGAAGATCCCAAAACATAGTTGGCTATCTAAGAGCCCCATCAGTAGGACCCTAAGAGGACACGAAGAACTGGAAGGCGACAACATAGAGGATCGGACGTTGCTGGAGCTACTCAAATTGATCGACAACCTTGTGGAGCTGGAAGTGGGAGCAATGTCAGGATCACGAGGCGGACAAGGAGAGGACCGACTGGACTTGGGAGAATTCCTAGTCATAGTGCAGGAGTTAGTCAATGAGTATGACTTGTTAAATAGGACGGTAGTTTAGGGCAGGCCAGTAGAGGAAGTGGTAGCAAACCTAGAGGAGGAAAGAAAGGTGGTCAGAAAGGCGCTAGAGAGCATAATTGCCTATAACCATGAGCAAAAGGCTAGGAAACTCCAACAAGATGTAGACATGTACGAGGCCCGGTGTGTGCTAGCCCTAACTGGTGCAGCCAAAGCAGGACCAAGGCTAGGAAACTCCAACAATATGTAGACATTGAGTGAACTTGTAGCCAGGCAGCTCATGGACAACACCTCCGCTAAGTAGAGTGCAATAGCCTTAGCCACAACATTACTCTCGGGATTAGGGGTCACACAAGGGGCAAAGGGGTAATCTAGGATCCCTGTTGTAGCAAAGCAACTAGACAAGTATGAACCTAGCAATGACCCATATAGCTTTGTGGAGAAGTTTGAACAAGTTTACAAAGAAAACAGTCTCACGGACCTTGCACAATGCTCTCAAGCCTTCGGGCTATGTTTAGGAGATAAGGGGAGAATTTGGTACACTAGTCTAGATGCAACCGAGCACATGAACTTTGCCCGTCTTAAAGACCATTTTATCAAGAGATTCTCTGAGGAAGGGTACTCTGACAACCTCATCGTCCGGTTGATGAATGTCAGTCAGAGCAAAAAGGAAGACATAAGAGACAATGTCACTCATGTGCGCAGCCTTTTCAAGAGGATCCAGACCAATGAGCGATCTAATGAGAAGGCTGTGTCTACCATGTTTATAACTAGAATTCAAAGCAAGGAGCTCTACAAGGCCTTGGCTAGTAACTCTACCCTACACAGAGACGTGTTAGCTAGAGTTTTTGAAGAGATAATAAGGGTGGACAATCAGCTTAGGGAGCGAGGCATGAGGAACTCCAGTCGGGACAGTATAAGCCAGAGAGCTCCAGAGCTGACAATATCTTTGGGAGAGAGAGAGAACTCTAGCATACGGGATAAGGGAAAAGGTGTTGACCAAGGCCATGAGCTGGCTGAGGTAAGAATGGAGCTTGCACGATTGCAAGAACAGATGAGTAAGCATGTGCGGTCTCATATGCAGTGTATACACTGTGGTGGAAACCACCTCCCAGCCGAGTGTCAAGATCCTAGATCTAGGCCATGCTCGAACTGCGGTAGGTTTGGTCATGACGCATTGCATTGCAGATTGCCAAGGAGATTCCCATATGCACAGCAATACAACCCTCCATACTTAGGCAACAGGCCACCTAACCTCTTTGGAAGGGGAGCCCAACTGGCACTTCCAGCACCAAATGACACAAGATCGGCCATTCATAGGCTAGAGATGAACCCAACAGGCATACCCAGACCACCAAGGCCCTATGTAACCCAACCACCGAGTGACGCTCCTATTCACTATGTGGAAGAACTTAGTGAAGAGGAAACCTATGTTGAGACATGCAGACATTAATGATGGATCGCCTAGTTAGATGGGTCCACACATTTACACTTAGCACGTCAGTGGTCATTATGACTCTCACATGGCCACTGACTCATTACTTATTATATTCAGGTTGTTACACCTATTTATAGGCTGGCATAATTATAGTGTCAGTCGACTAGTGTAGTCGGTTATGCATTGTTTGACTTAGTAGGCCATTTTCCTTTATGTTATATCTTATCTATACTTTTTGTACATTGTAAAGTGTGTGGAAGAAGAAGAAGAAACCAGCAAGAAAACGTTTTGGCCTCCATCTCTCTTCTTGTCTCTTGAGTGAGCTTCTAGATGATGATTATCATGGATGCGACCCCTTCTACAAGTCTTTTTACCATCAACCCTCAAATGTACAAAAAAGAAATGCAGTCAACAATCAAGTTCATGAAGGTGGGAGACATGATGAGAGAAGATCAACCCATGATATTTCAAATGGTCAACCCTCATTCCATAATTTTGGGCCACCTACTTTTAGACAAAACTCACAGAACAAAGATTCATGGAGGCAAGATTCTTATGGGCACCCATCTTACAATGAAAATGAGTATAAGGAAAAGATCAATATCACTAATTTCAAAGGAGATAACGCTTCACATTTAGAGTGGGAGAAATGGATTAATAAGCTTGAATTGTACTTTATCCTTTATCCTAGAAGTGAAGAAGCCAATATTTATTTCACGACTTTTCATCTTGAAGGTTATGCCCATACTTGGTGGTATTACATGCACAAGATTGGGAAAAACTTTCTCACTTGAGAGGAGTTCAAGCAAGCAATGATTGATATTTCTCCTTTGGAAAAAGAAAGGCTCCAAAGAACATGGTATGCATGTGCTCAAAGAGGAATGTCTATTAGAGACTATTCCAACACCTACTTGAATCTCTCCATGTATGTTGAAGGTACTTCAGATTTTACTAAGTTAAATAAATATATTTTTGGTCTTGACCTTGCCCTCTCATCGGATGTAGGAGCTCAACAACCAAAAACTTTAAATGAGGCCATACAATTGGCTGAAAGATATTCCTTCAAGTACAAGTCCAGCAAAGGAGTTTGGGCAATAATATTTCCAATCAACCTACAAAATATGGGCAAGCTTTTAGTCAATCAAGAGACTCTTTTAAGCAAGAAAACAAGGGTTATAATAGTCAAAACAATTATAACAATAAAGTTTATCCTAGTGTTTATGCCTCTAAATAAGGTGGAAATTATGCACAAAAACAGGGGCAAAATTTCAAAAATGTGGTTGAGACAAGAGGCAATTTTTCAAGAGCTAAAATTTCTCCTAAATTGTCCCAAAACGGTTCTAACAACAACTTCCTTTCTCACGATAAGCTTAGAGAAATGCATGCCAGAGGATTATCTTTCAAATGTGGGGAGAAGTGGTCACAAGATCATAAGCTAAAGTGCAAAGCTAAGAATTCAAAAATCAATATGGTGATCACTCAAGATGTGGAAGTTGATGAAGAGAGGATCAAGAGGAAATTTTACTTCATGTAAATGCTTACCCAATGTCGAAGAGATTCATGAAGAAGAGAATGCCACTAACAAAGGATTATATGATTCCATGGATAGATTTCCATTTGATCTGGGTGGCACTCATGATTCTCATGCTTCCTTGTGTACCATTTTACATGATGCATGGACTGGTTGCAAAGGAGAAGAGTACCCAAATTATAAATGGCATAATGGTCTTTTATGGTATCAAGGATGGGTTTTCTTGACTCCTCAATCATCTTTCAAAGACCACATTTTGCAAGAGATTCACTCTTCACCTTTAGTGGGACATCATGGTTTGTTCAAAACATTTGATAATATTCATAAGAGCTTTTATTGGAAAAGGATTTGGAGAGATGTTAAAGATTATGTCATGAGTTTTCTTCCGTGTCAACAAAATAAGGATTCCACACTTCTACTTGATGGTTTGCTTTGGCCACTACCTATTTCTCATGATGGGAAGTGGACTCATATTAGTATGGATTTCATAACACGATTGCCTACAACAAAGCACGGGTGGAATAGCATTTATGTGGTGGTAGGCTGGTTGACTAAATCAGCCCATTTCATTCAAAGACTCAATTTACAGCAAAGCAAGTGGTTGATCAATTTATGGAATGTGTCTTTAAGCTTCGTGGAATGCCAATGAAGATTGTGTTTGATCGTGACACCAAGTTTATGGATAGCTTTTGGAGGAGTTTGTTCTCTTCTATGGGAACTATTTTGACTCCTGGTACGGCTTATCATTCACAAATGGATGGGCAAACTAAAAGGGTCAACAAATGGCTAGAATTTGATTTGCGTCATTTTTTCCATGACACAAAAAATGCATGTGACCATTGGCTTCATCTTGCAGAATTTTGTTATAATAATACTCATCACATGAGTATTGAAATGTCTCCTTTTGAAGCATTATATGGTTACAAGGTTCAAGTGCCTTCCACATTGTTTCATGATGATGTAAATCCTAATGATCATGAAGAGTTAGAGAAGATGGAGGCTCTTATGAAGCAATGCAATGACAACATTGGAAAATCTCAAGAGATAATGAAGGCCTATGCGGATGAGAAAAGAAAACATGTGGAGTTTGATAAAGATGAATGGGTTTTCTTGAAGGTTCCAAAATCCTGTTATGCTTCTCTTAAGGGGGGACATAATAAACTCACTCATAGATACTATGGTCCATACCAAATAATTAAGAAAGTTAGGGATCTTGCCTATCAACATGATTTACCTTCAACTACACACATCCACAATGTTTTTCGTGTATCTCAGCTCAAGAAGTATGTTGACCCTAAAATCCAAGTTCTTGAAGAACTACCTCCCCTTGATGAAGATGGTTTGATCATTTATGAACCTAAAAAGATTATTGGTAAGTGGGAGAAAGTTCTAAGGAACCAAGTTCTTATGGAATATCTTATTAAGTGGAAGGGTTTGTCTATGGAAGAATCTTCTTGGCAACATGCTTCATCTTTGGAACAATTTCCATGGCTTCTTTAAGAGGATAGTTCATTCACTAGATAGTAATTAGCTTGATGTAATAAATTTTTGTTCTGAAATGTCAAGAATCGCGTGGTGGGGGGACTTGCTCAAGATACTACACCAAACACACATAGAATGCACAAGGAGAAGCTCACTCAAGAGACAAGAAGAGAGATGGAGGCCAAAACGTTTTCTTGCTGATTTCTTCTTCTTCTTCAACACACTTTACAATGTACACAAAGTATAGATAAGATACAACATAAAGGAAAGTGGCCTACTAAGTCAAACAATGCATAACCGACTACACTAGTCGACTGGCGCTATAACTATGCCAGCTGTAAATAGGTGTAACAACCTGAATATAATAAGTAATGAGTCAGTGGCCATGTGAGAGTCATAATGACCACCGACGTGCTAAGTGTAGACGTGTGGACCCATCTAACCAAGCGGTCCATCATCAATGTCCACATGTGTTGAGCTTGTTATCTCAGCACTCCCCCTCAAGCTCAACTGCATCTCTGCAACTCCAAGTAAGCTTCGAAACTTTTGAAGCTTCTCTGTACCCAATGCCTTCGTGAAGATGTCAGCTATCTAATCCTGTGTGCTGACATACACCAAGTCAATCTCACCTGCTAGTGCCTTCTCTCTCACAAAGTGGTAGTGTACCTCAATATGTTTTGTCCTGGCATGGAACACAGGGTTCCTAGCCAACTGTATACTGCTCATGTTGTCACAATAAATGACAGCTGGACCTTCCACCTACACATCCAAATCAGCCATTAACTTTTATAGCCATACTACCTCACATGCTACAACAGCAGCACCTCTATACTTAGCCGTTGTACTCGACAAGGCAACTGTAGATTTATTTTTGCTGCTCCAAGCAATTGCTGCACTACCAAGAGAGAACATGTATCCGCTGGT
This sequence comes from Lygodium microphyllum, assembly GCF_053477565.2. Classification (NCBI taxonomy): domain Eukaryota; kingdom Viridiplantae; phylum Streptophyta; class Polypodiopsida; order Schizaeales; family Lygodiaceae; genus Lygodium; species Lygodium microphyllum. The sequence goes on along the minus strand of NC_141141.1, from coordinate 165,426,492 downwards.
AGATCTTCTATCAGACATACTACCAACCCAATTTGCATCTGTGTATCCAAACACGTGTACATCTGTGCGTGCCTCATAGAAAAGTCCATAATGTAATGTGGACTTCACATATCTCAATATGCATCTGACTGCATCCAAATGTGGCTTTCTAGGTACTTGCATAAACTGACTCACAAGACCAACAACATAGCTCAAGTTTGGCCTTGTAATGGTCATGTAGATCAAACTCCCCACTATCCTCCTGATCATAGTAGGGTCTTCTATCTCATCCCCAACATCAGCACTCAACTTTACATTCTTCTCCAACGGGACGGAAAGTGGTTTGCATGTTGTCATACCATACTTGGACAACATATCCAAGACATACTGTCTTTGGAATAGCCATATACCATCATCACATCTGATCACCTCAATGCCAAGGAAGTACCTTAGCTCACCTTAATCCTTCATCTCAAACTTCTTCTTCAAAAAGTCAACTTCAGCAATCCCACTATCACTATCACATGTAATAATCAAGTCATCCACATAGATGACTATGATGACCAAACCTGCATCTCCCTTTCTCACATAAAGTGAGTGATCAGCATCAGAAACATAAAAGCCAATATTGAAAAGATACTCTCTGATCTTGTCAGACCATGCTCTAGGTGCTTGCTTGAGCCCATAGAGTGCCTTCTTCAACCTGCACACATACGTGGGATGCTCTAAATCTTCATAACTTGCTGGTTGATCCATATACACTTCTTCCTGCAGATCATTATGCAAGAAGGCATTCTTCACATCCATTTGCTGCAACCTCCAACCTTTGGCTGCTGCCAAAGCAATAACACATCTGAGAGTTGCCATCCTAGCAACTGGACTGAAGGTTTCATCATAATCTATGCCATATGTCTGGGCATAGCCTTTTGCAACCAGCCTAGCTTTGTACCTACTAATAGAACCATCTGCATTGTGCTTAATCTTGTAAACCCACTTACATCCAATAGCTTTCTTACCCTTCGGCAATGATACTAGATCCCAAGTCTTATTGGCCTCTAATGCAACCATCTCCTCATCCATTGCTGCATCCCAATGAGCATGACCAATAGCCTTCCCAAAACATGTGGGTTCAACATCCTCAACTAGTTTCACCATATAAGCATAATGGTGAACTGCATAACCTTCAAAACCAAATCTTTTAACAGGGTATCTCACCTTGCTAGACCTGCGTGCCATTGGATCACTCAATGGAGACTTTGCATTAACGCGTGCTCTCTGCACACCTGAAGTCCTCAGTGAAGGAATGCCAATCTCATCATCCAAGCTCTCTGAGCCACTGGAGTCTCCATCAAGAACTGCATCAATGCCATCTGACCCTTTATTCTTTCCTTTGTCTTTACATGTAGTGCTACTAGATGCACTTGAAGATGTAGAGGTACTCCTTAGTTTCCCAGACCAAGGACTACCAGATGATGTCTCTGGTCCACTAAGAGTCCGTGATTCTTGCTTTTCAGCCTGCACATGAGTGTCATGATCATCATCATCATCCAATGCATCACCACTAGATGCATACCAAAACTGCTCATTTCATCAAATATGGCATCCCTGCTCACTCTGAACTTACATGTGACAAGGTTATAACAGCGATACCCTTTCTGATCTAAAGAGTATCCAATAAAGACACACTTTTCAACCTTTGAATCCAGTTTCTTCCGCAACTCATTTGGCACATGAACATACGCAATGCAGCCAAACACTTTCAAGTGTGAGACATCAGGCTTCTTACCTGTAAAACATTCTTCGGGGGTCATACCATGAACTACAACTGTGGGAGTTCTGTTCATAATATAAACAGCAGTATGAACAGCCTCAGACCAAAAATGCTTAGGCATATTCTTTTCAGCCACATCAAGGCATGTGCAACTTTTGCAATATGCCTGTTTTTCCTTTCTGCAACCCCATTTTGCTGTGGGGTATACCTGCATGTGAACTGTCTCTTTATCCCATGAGACCTCAAAAAATCACTGAACTCATTCGAGAGGTACTCTCCCCCTCCATCTGACCTCAAGCACTTTACTTTCAAGCATGTTTCTCTTTCAACTGCAGCCTTGAAAGTTCTAAAGTGCTCAAACGCTTCACTCTTTTCCTTCATAAAATATACCTACAGCTTTCTAGAACAATCATCAATGAATGTGACAAAGTATGAATTGCCTCCAAGAGATACATTTTGTGCAGGCCCCCGAATGTCTGTATGCACAATATCAAGGATGTTTCTGCTTACATCTCTGTCATGTGAAAAGGGTTGTCTTGCCTGCTTACCAAACTGACATGCTTCGCATACCTTATGAAATTCTGCAACTCTAAATGTAGGCAAACCTGTAACCAACCCTTTTGACTGCATTAATTTTAGCCTTTGTACATTTGCATATCCTATGCGTTTGTGCCAAATTTCAATATCTGCAACAACACCTTTTCCTTTAGCATACATAGTAGCATTCACAGTAGGAATCCTAGCATCCAGAGTAAACATACGTCCAACTCTACTTCCCTTTGCAACTAACCTGCACTTGTCATTGAAGTCTTCTACAAAGCAGCCCTTTGCATTAAATCTCACTTGTAGCCCTTGCTCTACCATTTGACCGCGACTGACACCAAGTTCTTTGTAATAGATGGCACGTGTAATACATCTGAAAGACTCTTTGTCTTACCATCATGCAAGGACAAGGGAACTTTTCCAATATGTGAAATTGGATGGCATGAATTATCACCCGTCTGCACATAACCTGCATTTTGCAAATCCTGCATCTCCCCAAACCATTCTGCATGGCTGATCATATGATTGGATGCACCTGAATCAACATACCAAGCTTTATCATGTGTTCCCTTTCCTGTAACAGCATTCAGCATATGCTGCATAACAAATAGATGTTCATTTTTGTCTTCATTCTGTCGTGAAGACGATGCATAGTTTCCTTGCTGCAACTTACCACTGCGGATATCATCTTTCTTAGCATAACATTGGGCTGCAATATGACCTGTTTTGCCATAGTAGTGACACACAATACCAGAATTGTTAGAGCCTCTGTTTTGCCATCTACCTCTTCCACTAAAGCTCCCCCTACCTCTAAAGTTACCACGACCTCCTGAAACCTGCATATCACCAAATTGCTGATTCAATCTGTTTTGCTGGTTGTCACTACCATGTCTTGTACCACGGCCTCTTGAAGAGAAACTGCCACATCCCCTTCTTGAACTGGAGTAGAAATCTTGGACCTGTTTACCACTTCTTTCAGATGTCTCATTCTGCATGTTGATCTCTTCAGTGATCATAAGGGATACCAACTCATCAAAATCTGGAAATGGCTTTCTGATATATATGGAAGTTATAAAAGACTTCCAAGCCTTTTCATTGTTAAGTCCACCCAAGGTAGACGACACCAAATCATCATCATCGGGCATTGCATCAATCGCTGCCAAGGCATCTGCAATGCTTCTTACCTTCAGTGCATACTCATTGATAGACATCTTCCCTTTCTTCAATGTATTCAACTCTTGCTTGAGTTGAATCTTTCGTGCCTTTGTATTTACAGAAAACATACTTTCAAGTATGGTCCAAGCTGCATATGAATTCTCTGCATTTCTAATGTGTCCCAGCATATTATTGTCAATTACTGCAAACAACCAATACATGACCTTTTTATCTTTTGCATTCCATTCCTTCCGTGCCTTTGTCTCTTCTGCAGTTGGAGGATCACTCACCTCCGGCTCCTTTTCTTCACCTGAAACAAATTCGTAGAGGCCTTTTCCAATAAGGAAATTCGTGACACAGAACTTCCATGAAGAGTAGTTGTTCTTGTCGAGCTTCTCAATGATGGGGCTTCCACTGTTCTTTGCCATTATCACAAAATTAATACCAAGGAGCAAGCAAATCTTCTGCAACCTTCGACCTGTAGTGCACAGCAATACACTAGACAGCCTTTTTCACTGACTGCTCAACAATACATGCAATCTGCAACCAGTTTGCAGATAAACCTTGTGTTTACTTGCTGGTAAACACCTTTGAACTTACAAATCTGAAATCTGTAACCTACGCACCCACTTTTGGTCAATACATTCGAAGTCACAGTGTACCCTGAAACTGCTGTCCGCAACCTTGCGGCTCTAAAACGGGGCCTGAAACGGCCGCAGATGCCCAAAATAACAATGCTCTTCGCGCACACCAAATCTCATTACAATCTGAGACTTTTTGCTCGACCCTGCTTCCGGTGCCTCCACAGGCACTATCCAAGAGAAAGAGTGGAAGAATGGGAGAGCTTCTTACCCGTGGCTTGCTTGCTCGAACCTTGCTTCTTCTCCTTCGCTTCAGCCTTCCAAATCAACCTCTCTCAGTGGCGTGGCTCTGATACCATGTCAAGAATCACGTGGTGGGGGGACTTGCTCAAGATGCTGCACTGAACACACACACAATGCACAAGGAGAAGCTCACTCAAGAGACAAGAAGAGAGATGGAGGTCAAAACGTTTTCTTGCTGATTTCTTCTTCCTCTTCCACACACTTTACAATGTACACAAAGTATAGATAAGATACAACATAAACGAAAGTGGCCTACTAAGTCAAACAATGCATAACCGACTACACTAGTCGACTGGCGCTATAACTATGCCAGCTGTAAATAGGTGTAACAACCTGAATATAATAAGTAATGAGTCAGTGGCCATGTGAGAGTCATAATGACCACCGACGTGCTAAGTGTAGACTTGTGGACCCATCTAACCAGGCGGTCCATCATCAATGTCCACATGTGTTGAGCTTGTCATCTCAACATGAAAGTAAATGCTTTATCTTCATCAAAATTTTATTTTGATGGCATGGCTTGATACTACATATTGTCCTCTATATTTCTGTACCTCACACATGGAAATTCGATACTTCTACTTCAAGGTATGACCAAATCTGTAGTGCAATCTGTTTTGGATAACCTACACCAGTTTGTTCCATTTACATGGTCTTTCTTCATCAACTTATTTGGTCTTCTTCAGCATGGACTCCTATTTCAACATGACTTCATCTATTTCAAGCTATTCTTGTACTCATCCTTGTATCTTGTTCCCAAATTTAGCTCTGAGGAGACAAAGCTCTTCTAGGCCGCCAGGATGGCTTGTAATAGAGTAAAAGTTCCTAAATGCCTTAGCCAATATTTAGCCCACTAGGGTTAAGTATAAAAGGCTAAGTTGTAACTAGCCTAGGATCTTTTTGCCATTTTACAACATTACATATTTGAGGTCTCAACCTCCCACCATCTAAGAGGGTGCATACTCTTGGCCATCATAGCTCAGGATGCATACCATGCTGTAGCCTCTCATCATTTGATTCTCAGCCAACAATGGTAATATCATTTCATGCCTAGCCACCTTGGTTATGGCTTCTTGGTTAAATATTCTTTTCCCTTGTATTTTCAGTTTAATGGCTTCCTGTGGGAATTAGCTTCTTTACAATGCGTAATCATTTCAAACCTAGCAGGGGAGAATGAGGGTGACAATATGAAAATATCTTTCTGTCATTGCAAAAGTTGCTTAGGGTGCGTTAAGACAGCAAACAACCATATAAAAGTTGATGCATACCTAGGATGAGGCATTGATGGGTTATGAAAACATTGGTCGATCATGCCATAAGATTGTCCAGCCTATATGTGGCAGACAAGAGCACTATTTCATCCTTCTTGATCAAGGATGCTCAACTTCGCATCATTAACCATCCAACCACTAATAAGTTTATGTTGGTTGTATCCATCTGCACAATATGTTTATATTTGAAAAAGATAGCATGAAATTTATGGAATGTCTACTCAACCCAAGGCCCTTATTTTAACGATTCTCCCTTGTTAGACACAGTTTACATACATACAAACATACATACATATATACATATCAGTACGATATCCCTCTCCCTCTCCCCCCTCCCCTCGAACACCCAACTTCTCCTTTCTACTAAAAAGGAAGATGGTGCAAGTGGAACTCTCTGGAGCTACATAGTGTTTTTCAAACTCTAGCGCACCACCACAAGAGTGCAACAACCTCCACTTAGGAACTATGTGAGGGTGATGTGTTTAGCTCTGGCAAGCCGGGCATAAGCATGGTAACACTATTCTCTCTGGCACCCATATTTCCACAATGCATTTTTGTTTGTAACTATTTGAGATATATTAGGAGACATTTATTGTTCTTCATATGGTTTTTCAAAAACACATGTTTTCGAGTCAACATTCTCAAAAAGTGAGGTGAAATCCATCAAAATTTTCCATTTCTTTCACTTTGGCCTCATTAAAAAGTGTAATTTTGAAATATGGGAGAAAAGAACCATAAGAGAAGACTCTACAAGTTTTGCACAACATTTTAAAAACCTATTGAAGCATAACAATGTAATTTTCTAATGGTTGATGAACTCTCACTTATTGGAAACACCATGGAAATTTGAATGTCTAGAAACTTTACAAAATAACAAATACTCATGGCTACAACAACTACACACTTGTGTTGTCCTCCTCATGAGCTACAACATTTATGTCATTAACTTCTACCCATTCACCCTATGAGTTGGATGGTGCATGCTTCTCACTGCTATCCACAATAGAACTACTTTCATTTAAACATAGACCATTCTTTCCTCTAAGCCTTGAAATCTAGTTTCCCTACGATATCATCATCGTCTTTCTATAAACTATAACCTTACTCTTATAAGATCGCAATAGGTGCCTTTAAGATGGATAATATTTGTAAGGACAAAATTTAAATTTTTATATCTACCTTGTCAAGTTTCAATGTCATTGTGTATGAAGTTGACTTTCTTGGTTTCTTTCTGCCCTGGTATTCCCCATTGATCTAATAGCTTACAACTTTGTAAATTGTCAAGCCAACTTGATCAACTACATCATGTTGTTGTGAAAACAAAACAAAATTTAAAAGAACTTGATGCATTACATGAAGTTCTTCTTTGATCCTATCAATTTTGGTCAAATCTAGATGGATTTTCTCATTCTTTTGGCTAAATTTTGATTTAAAAACTAATACAACTTGATGTTGTGTATCAAGTTAGGTTGTAAATTTGAAGAATTTCAAGGTAATCCAAAGTAGCACATCATGTCCTGACACATTTTCTGTAGCAAAAAATTCTTGAATAGTGTGTTGAGAGTTGATGTTTACTTGTCAGTTGCTTTTTCTCATCTCGCATGCCTTGCTTGTGTATTCATTTTCCCTCTAATATACCCTAATCCATTATGCTTTTCTATCATATAGTTTGAAGTTCCAAAATCTATTTTTTAAGGCCAAGTTGATGCAATGTATCAACTTTGTGCTGTTGAGGTGCATGTTTGGAAAAAACTTGCTAAGTTCCTCCTTTTTTTTGTTGCAACTTGATGTAGTGTATCAACTTCTTGTCTTTGTACTACAACTTTGATAGTATCTTGCTACAAGATACACATGACCATTTTGATTATGCTCGTAGAGCTCTTTCTTTTCAAATTAGTCACATTCCTTTTTTGACAACATATTCTTATTTGGTTGGATATAGTCTATTCTTATCATTTTGGACTTGTGATCCATCTTTGTATTGGTTTTGATGCTATTTTATGGCATGCTTGTTAAGCTTTTTCTCTTCTTACCCATTATTATCATCATAATCATAAAAAATGTTGGATTTCTAATGGTCATTGGGAATGTTTTAATGTAGTTTTCATGATTTTTCTTGATCATCATGATCTTCAAGCGACCAAGCTTTAAAAACTTCACCTATCAAATAGTCAAGTGCGCTTTTTCTATAATAATGTTTTTTATAATAGGATTATCATAATTAGTTTCTCTAAATGATTAAAATGTCATATTTTTTGCATTGATGATGGTTGTGGATATATGTTAAAGACGCTAGTTGTAAGTAGCCCTTAAAGCCAGGAGTTGCAAGTAGCACATCTATGAGCGCTGATGGGTGCAAAAGGAGGAAAGACTACCTAGCACATCACATGGGCAAAGTGAATATCACTACATACAATGAGCTATATAAAGAAAGGGAGCAAGTTGTTGTTGTTTGAGCATATGCATAGCCCTAGATATTAAGGATCAAAGGGTTCTCTTGCTTCACTGATATATCCTTACTGAGTCTCTTTTACCAATCTCTTTTGACTAGCATCCTGAGTGCTCTCTATTAGGAGCGCCTATGTTGTACTATCCACAATCACTATATTCGGCAATAGTACTACCTTGGTATTATATTTTGAAGTTGCCTTGTACCTATGATCCTGCACTAGCTGTTCCCAAAGTTCTGTGTTGTTACCATTTCGGTCTCTGATAGTTGTATTGTTCTTTCTTTCGTAATACATTTTGGGTTGACCTTTGAGTACATTTGGTATTTGATCACTTTGCTATGATTATGTCTCGCTCTACAACCCATGCGCTCACTATCAAATGTGATGTCAATGTTCACCTGTGTCTGTTTCTGAGTACGCCCCGTCCTGTATCATGGGGTGATAATGCTTGGACATCGATTGCACATGGTGACTATGATTATCACTCCACATATGCTAAGCTGAATGCATACACATTTGCATAGTCTACAAGAGATAATTCTGACATTAGGCCACACATGATAGTCCAAGTCTAGATAACACTAAATGATATAACCTTCTAAGGCTATTTTGATTCTCAGTGAGACTGTATCTAGAGCATGACAAGCTTCTCCAAAATTTTGAAAGCATCATTTGCATTCCACTCCTTTGCTTAGTAGCAAACATGACCTTTTTTCATTCCTCACACCATGCCAGTAAACCTAACAAGTCGTTTCCAAGCTTTGCTCAACCCAATATGTGTCCCATCAATAGCCCCAACCCTACCCTTACTTCTGATCTCAATGGCACATCAACCTAGCATATCCCTCTCAAAGTTCTGTGGATCTTCCAATGAGGATCCAAATGCTTTTATCTGCTAGTTTGATGTGATATACACAGTTGTCTACCTTGGCTCAATTAATGAGGCCCACAAGGTTGTCGTATTTGAATCCTAGATGCAGAAAAGGACTGCAAACTTGCTAGTGATAGAACATGGCTGGCCATTATGGAATGAAGCACTCATTGCTTTCCGTATCAAACTAGATCAAATGGATGCATAGAAACTTAAAAGACTTGGCCACCTTAAGTAGGGTGATAGATTTGTCTAGGCATATACCATCGAGTTCACAATGCTAAATAGTCGCATTGATCCTAATGCTCCCCCAAAAGATGAAATGCTAAATATCCTCTATATTCAAGGTCTAAATAAACTACAACAAAGGAAACCTTACATTAAAAGTGGATATTTAAAAAAAAGGATGATGTTTTTTAATATTTTGTTGTTATTTTGGTTTTTTTAATTAAAAATCATTACAATCCCATAAATCCTCTAAAATAAACAATAAACATAATTCAAAATCATCTAAACTATCAAAATCAAATCTATCAGGCAAATCACAACATACAAGATTATCCTAAACAATCCCTAGCACCCTCACATCAAATATATCAAAAGCATCGTCAAGCGCATCACTAGAATTCTTCATTGTCTCATTAAGGGGAGCATCAACTACAAAACTATAAGGTGGCATAGGTGCCATAGGAAAATTTCCTAAGGTACTACCCTCAACCAAATCGATGTGAGCACAAAATGAGCAAACTCTTGTAGCTCTCTATCCACCCTATATTGGACAACACCACCCTCAGGAGAAATAATACTAGCATAATCGTGGCGCTGATAAGTGTACCCAATAGCTTGCTGCATGGCAGTGTTACCATAATGTTGGCTTTCACACATTAGTTTAGTTAATTTTCACTTAGTTCAGTAGAGTTAGATGCATGCACAGTTGGGTTTACCTTTCAGTGCAGCTTGTGTACCATAATAATGAGTCGGTCAGACTTAACTGGCTTAGAGGTGTTTGGTCAATTAGTGACCTATTTTCATACACTATAATAATGAATTGGATAGACTTAGCTGGCTTAGAGGTGTTTGGTCAATTAGTGACCTATTTTCATACACTATAATAATGAATTGGATAGACTTAGCTGGCTTAGAGGTGTTTGGTCAATTAGTGACCTATTTTCATACACTGTATGTATGACTTAGTATGTTTTGAGTATTATACAATGAATGAATAATGGAAGAAGAGAGAGTATACTACTCTCTGTTCATGGTTCCCATTCTTGTTTGCCTCTTCCCCTCTCTTTAAATAGCTCAAAAGTGGGACAATTCTAAGTGTGTCTTTTGTGGTTTTTTGAAGAAGAATAAAAGAAATGAATGATGTGTATGTGCACATGGTAGCATGTGTATTATATAGGTGAGGACATTCTTTAAGAACTCTCTCGAGTTTATCCTAGCAGCAATGCGAAGCTCCTCCTCATTGAGAATTCTATCGAGGGTAGGGTGGTGCATGATGTTCTCTTATTGAGAGTGGAAAAAGACTGAATTTTTTATTGATTTTTGCTATTTTTGAGGTCTGAATGATTGATTTTTGATAGATTTAGAGTGATGTATGGTTGTTAATGGAAGTGTTTGAGAGTGTTTTGGATGATATTGATTATGTTTTGGAAGCTCATGATGATTTTTAGTGGAAATATGAAGCTTTGTGATGTTCTGATAGGTTATGTATACCTTCTGTATAGCTTCTGTTTTGTTCTGATTTTCTTCTGTATGAAGCATGGATTGATGATTGATGAAAATTGAAATCTTTTGAAGGTTATTGAATAGTTTTTGATAGTTTGGAATGGTTTTAGTATGAGTTATGAGGATTTGATGTTCTCTGATGACCTTCTATAACCCTCTGTAAACCTTTTATAGAGCCTCTGTCTCTGCTTTGTAATTGCTGAGAGTGGAGTTTTGAGCTTGGGATGTGCCTAAAATTTGCCAAAAAAATCTGGAATTTAGGGGAAAAATATTTAACATCGAAGGCGGCGGCTGCAGCTAGGACAATTTTAAGCACCAAGTGAAAAACGACTTTTAAAAGGCGCCTGAGAGACACTTCTGGATTATTGATAATTTTTTAGACTGCCATGCGAGATATCAGGAGCTTCCAGTCAGTGCGGGATGACAAGCCGGACGCCCAGGATTTTTCAGAGCTCGGAACGGAGCCCGAACGAGAAAGATGCCACAAGATGGCCAAGATTTGAAAAGGTGGACATTTGAGAGGACCAAAGGGGGGGTTCCCTTTGGAATTTTAACCCCCCCTCTAATTTTTTGATGAAGAAACATGGAGCAAGCATGAATACATGGCGGCAGCATGGCGCCGAAAAATGTGCCCTCTCCCATCATGATCAAGCATGGAGGTTCTAAGCAACCTATCTGACAAACATTGGGGCTCAAATTCTCCCTCTTGGCTAATGATATCGCCAGTCTTCGCATGAGGAATGGCTGCCCGAATGAAGAGAATAGATTCTAGTCTTTCTCTCTCCTCCCTCTCTCTCTTCTCTATGGGTTGTTCATGTGTATCATCTTGATGAAGGAACCGAGGATGGAGAATGAAGGAACTGGTGATGAAGATTGATGGAGATGCTGAAGATTTAAGTACATCATTGGATTGAGAGCAATGGAGGCTCCATTTGCTGGTTATGCAGTCATTCAAGGTGTCTCGGGTTACGTAAAAACACGGTATGACCATTTTTATGAAGAAAATGAAGGATTTTTGATAGTTTATGATGATAATTATGTTCTTATTGGATGAAAATTTATTTTTGTGCTGTTTGCACCATGAGTAATTGCTGTTTATCAGAAAATTTTGATTTTGCAATGATTTACATGCTCTATTTAATTCTCGAAAACCCAAAACGCGGTTTTTAAGCAGTAAAATGGTAGTTTTTCCATTTCGAGTGGGTAAAAGGTGCTCCCATGGGGAAAAAATGGAAGATAAATTGAATGTTAGTATGCTGAAGTGATTGGAACAAGAAAAACTAGAAAATAATATATTTTATTGCCAAATAAATCAAGAAAATGGGAAAAATAAGTGAAAAAATAGAAATAGGTATCTTGGAAAAATAAGGAAAAATATAATGAATATTTGTGGATGTATGGTAGTGGCAAACATGAGGTTTAGCCTCAGTTTGCCCTATCTCCTTGTCAAAGTTAGTGATTTATTGCTTTCTATATATCAAAACATGACAAAATGAACCTCTACACCTATGCAGTGAAAGCAATATCTAAACATAGGGGGTTGGGATGTTTGAATGGGGTGATTTGCGTGCTGATTGTTGCTGATTTTATGATGCACATCATGTCATAGAATTCATGGTATGTTAATTAAGAGGATAGTAGCACAAGTGTTATCTCGGTGTTATCCTTACATCGCTGCAACAGGTTAGTAAATGCATTGGAAAGCCTGGTTGTGCACCACATGTTTCTGATTTTAAAATTATATTTGAGCACTTTAGAATCATTCACTTTGCATGTGCATGACGATCATGGTATCGGAATAAAAAAACTGGATGCATAGCACATGTTTTCAATGACAATGACCCACGCTTGAGTGTGGAAAGGCATCCTAAGCCGTAGGATAGACGTTCGTTTCTTGTGGGATTATTTGGTAAGTAAACATGGTATCTCTCCTGGATTGGAAATGAAAGAGTGGAGTATGTTCGTTTGTTTTATATGTTGAGCAGCACATCAAGGGGCTAATCCTTGCGATGTAGGAGAGCTGCAGTGGGGCCGTGGTGTTTCTACCGAGAGGTTGCCTCCCATGTATGTGATTATCGTGGCATTTTTATGGCCAATGTGTAGGGATTCTCCCTTTGTGGAGTTTATAGAAAGGGAAACGTTGGACTACAAAACTATAAAACTATAAACGCATAGATTAGCCTTTAGGACAGTTTGTCCTTTAGTAGCAGATAGACGCTCCTAGCCCGCGAGGCCATGAGGGTGTGTTTGTCTTTTATGAGTATGAGGTTCCGCTAGTGCCATAGCCAGTGTCGGCCCATTTTAGGTCCCATCAGTGATGCGTCTGCCGAGAGCTGCTAACAAGTGGTGGTTCTCAAATCTAGGGTTTTTAGGGACCAAAAAAGTTGGTTTATGTCCTCTAAAAAGGACCATCAAGCCGAAATACAAAAAGCAGAACGTGCTGAGAGGGCTAGACGGCGGTTGGAGATTATAAGTCGCTATTCTCCTCAAAGGAGTAGCCCCATACGCATAAAAGGCAGTGGTCGTAGTAACCCAACTGCTGCACATAGCCCTTTAGGTGCAGGAGGAAGCGCAAGTTCTTCCTCTCTTCCATCAAGTCAACCCACTTCAAGTGGGGGTGTGATTCCATTAGTCCAAACTCCTATTGTCAATCTGATTGTCATCATGGCACAACCCATTACAATTCCTGCAGGGACGCCGGATCTGCCAGCTCTTTAGGAGTGCCTTTGCCCATTTTTAATGGGTTAGCCAAAGAAGATACGGAGTTTCACATTTGTGAATTCCAAAGATTAATGTTTAATTACCGCATCCAAAATGAGGGACATCTTATGATGTTCTTTAACATGACATTAAAAGGAAGGGCTGCGGTACGGTATCATAGCATAGAACTGGAACCATAACTACAATCGACCAATTTTATGCAGCTTTCCGAGGAGAATATGCCCCTGAAAGAGGTGGCCAATATTGGTTGCGTGTTTTGAATGTAACACGTCAAGACCCCCATGAGAATGTGAAAGCCTATGCCAAGAAGCTTAAGGAAGTGTTTTGTAAGTTACAAACTTACATTCCTATTCCGTCGGCTGCCCAATTGCAATACTTCTTGCATGGATTGGATTTCAATATTCAGGTACAATTGAGCAGTGTGGCTTTGGCTGATATAGACACTGCCATCACGCGGGCAGAAGGAGTAGAGTCACGATTACAAACGGCCTACTCCTCTCGAATAAATCTTAATGCAGGTTTAGTACCTAGAGGCAATTTACCATTGATGAATGGAAGCCAAGGGATGCTTATGAATAACCCTAATGGGAGAAGAAGCATGGTTCAAAATGTACCTTTATTGCCAACTCCTCCCAGTGTGACTATGCCTATGGCTAGTCAGTTGGCTCCACCAAATGTTGGAGGCCAAGCTTCGAACCCTAATGTTGTTCTTGTGAGTCAACAACCAATGCCCAATCAAATTATTAGGCCAATGGAACGACGGATAGACGATCAAGGCTATGAGTCGAGTACCTCTAATGTCCTTGGCGAAGTTAAGGATATGATGAAGCACTACACTGACATGATTTTCGAACAATATCGAAAAATAGCTATTGACGTTAATTTCTTGAAGAAGCAGCAGAATCTGCTAGGGAGTCGACGCCCTGAAGAGGGTGGTCTCTCAAGATTCAGCTATAAGTGGTGTGGCGGACAACATTTCCCTAGAAACTGTCCAAATGTTAAATGTGATATTTGTGGGAAGTCGGGCCATTTAGCCGCTACCTGTTTGGAGTAAGATTAGTTCCCTGCAACAAGGGAGTAAACAGCCAGGTCCAGTTAATCATAGAGCGCAAGGTAATAACCTCCAGCAAAATGATGGACCAAGACAAATATTGCAAAGGGGAAAGACCACTATAGAGAAGTTGCCACAAGGCAATGGAGTCAGCCTTATTGAGGCTGTACGCGTTAATGGCGCTAAAACCTCTAACCTAAAAGCCGTGACAAGAGGCCAAAAGGTTAAAGAGGTTGATAAAGATAATGCAAAATCGCTCGAGGGAAACCCTAAGCAACGGGATAAGGGGACATAAGTCCTGAATCCTGGCGTGGAAGGGGGACCTTTAAGGCCTGTTGACAAAAGAGTCGATCCTAAGAAGGATGAGGAAGTGCCAAGAAAGAAGGCAAGAGCTAAAAAAGAAGCACCAAAGCTGGTCCCGAGACCAAAAGAGAGAATGGTTTGGCGAGAAAAGAGAGCTTTGGCTACCTATCATGATTTTGATTTAGCAAGTTCTCTTTGCGAAGTCAAATCAGATGTAAACCTCTTACAGTTGATTAAATTATCTCTAGGAGTACGCGAGGAATTCAAGAAGATCCTTCGTATTGGGTATATTGTAGAACCTTTGGGTATAGCACGAGTAGGGGAAGATTGGTTTGATCATGCTGAAAAGAATTGCCCTAGGGTTCCAACATACGTGGATGGAATATTAGTAGAGCATGTTATCGTAGACACTGGGTCCTCCGTCAATATCATGAGTTCAGAGTTGATGGAGAGGTTGGGTCTAGGCATTCAGAAAGATAGCTCCACCCTTCTTAGAATGGCTGATGATAGTCTAAGGCAACTAGAAGGTTGCGTTACTAAAGTCCATGTTACAGTAGCAAGTGTAGAATGCTTCTTGGACTTTAGGGTGATAAGATTTGCAGGACATCCTAGCTATCAAGTCTTGCTAGGTAGGCCTTGGATCTTATGAACAGATTGTCAAGTCGATATGGCTTCTCTCTCTTCTCTCCTATCTTTCTAGTCTTTCTCTCTCTTATTTTGTTCTCCTTTCTCTTACCTCTTAGCCATCTTGTTGACAAGTGGTAGTAGAGCATTGGTATTTTGATCCATTTGGTTCAATATTTCTCTAGATTTCCTTCTCAGACTAATTGTATTCTGGTTACTCAAGGACAAGTTGTCAACTTGAAAGTGGACAAGTGTAGAGAACAAGGGCAGCCTTAGTCAGAGCTAAATGGAGTATATGAAGGAAAATTTGGAGGCATCATGGACAAAATGGAAGGTCGTGGTAAAAAAAATACTATTTTGAAGGTAAAATGGTAAAAGAAAGAAAAATAAGAGTTAGTCTAGGTTAGTAGTCCAATTACTTTTCAAGATAGGCTTTCGTTTTCCTCTTTCTTTTAAGCTTTTGGAGAAGCTTTCATGGTGGACAACAAGAATCCTCTCCTATTGATCAGTAGCCACTCCATTTCTCTTTGAAAGCATAAGGCATTGATTCTTCAACTCTCACCGATCATTCCAACTACTAATGTGGAAGCATGACACTCCATAGACACCAAAAGCAGGCCCAAATTTTGTGCCACATTTTACACTAAAATTTTCCTCCTCTCTTCCATAATCCATGGTAGCTATTGGTCACTTACCTACAACTTTCATACTCTTTGAACAAGTGTTTGGCATCATTCTTAGCAGGATGATTAACTTCTTTAAGCCTTTGATCTTCATTCTTCTTCTCCATAATCCATGCTCAACAGAACATCATAGAGCTTCATATCTCCACTGAGATGTCAAGATTGTGGGAGAGAAGGAAGGAGTCTCACTTGTAGCTTTCTTGCTTGCACAATGGGGGAATACACACAGAGGTGGAGGCTGAAAACAGTTTTCCTCATCTTAGTTGTGTAAGCCAAAAGAACTCTCATACAAAGAAATAGAAGAACCCAATATATGGGTTTCAAACCAAACTCAAATAACTAAGGTGGCATACTAACAAAGCCACGAACTAGAATAGATAAGGATAGCTATCATGTAGCTATTATTCATGGGCGGTGTACCAACCGCATCTGCAACTGACAAGTCGGTGACATAAATACACAACGGTCACCCTGGCGTATCACGAGTGGAGCTCGATATCTCAACACTCCCCCTCGAGCTCAATCCCAATTCCTGCACACCAAGCAGGTCTCTGAACTTGCGCAGCTTCTCTGCGCCCAATGCCTTCGTGAATATGTCAGCTACCTGATCTTCTGTGCTAACATAAACTAGATTAATAAGACCTAGTAAAACCCTCTCCCGCACATAGTGATAATGCACCTCAATGTGCTTCGTTCTAGCATGATAGACTGGGTTATTTGCCAAGTGTATACTGCTCATGTTGTCACAATAAATGACAACTGGCCCATCTGTAGACTGATGCATATCATAAAGTAGCTTATGCAACCAAGCTACCTCACATGCAGCCATTGCTGCACCCCTGTACTTGGCCTCTGTGCTCGACAAGGCAACTGTAGGCTGTTTCTTGCTGCTCCAAGTGACTGCAGCACTCCCAAAAGAGAACACATATCCACTGGTAGATCGTCTATCAGAAATACTACCAGCCCAATCAGCATCAGTGTATCCATGTAACTGTATCTGAACCCCAGTCTCATAAAATAGTCCATACTGCAATGTGGACTTCACATACCTGAGTATGCGTCTAGCCGCATCCAAATGCGGTTTCCTTGGAGCCTGCATAAACTGACTTACCAATCCAACAGCATAGCTCAAATCTGGCCTGGTAATAGTCATATAAATCAAACTTCCTACTATGCGTCTGTACATAGTAGGGTCTTCCAGAAGCTCACCTGCATCTGCGCTCAGCTTCACATTCTGCTCCAAAGGAACTAAAATAGGCTTACAGCCTGCCATCCCATATTTGGACAGCATGTCCAATCCATACTGCCTCTGCAAGAGCTGTATCCCACTTGGTGATCTAATCACCTCAATTCCCAAGAAATAACGCAGCTCTCCCAAATCCTTCATCTCAAACTTTTGCTTCAATAACATTTTCACATGAAGGATATCTTCATCACTGTCACCTGTCATAATCAAATCATCAACATAAATGACAAGCAGCATAATACCTTTCTCTGTTTTTCTCACGTAAAGTGAGAAATCTGCCTTGGAAATCTGAAATCCAATAGTGACAAGATATTGTCCTATCTTGTCAGACCATGCTCTAGGTGCTTCCTTCAAGCCATACAAGGCTTTCTTCAACCTGCAAACAAACTCAGGATGAACAGCATGCACATAACCTGGTGGCTGCTCCATATAGACCTCTTCTTGCAAATCACCATGCAAGAAGGCATTCTTTACATCCATCTGATGTAAAGACCATCCCTTTGATGCAGCCATAGCAATGACTGCTCTTACGGTTGCCATCCTTGCAACCGGACTGAATGTTTCTTCATAGTCAATGCCATATGTTTGTGCATACCCCTTGACTACTAATCTTGCCTTGTATCTGTTCACAGAACCATCTGCATTGTGCTTCACCTTATAAACCCACTTACATCCAATTGCATTCTTACCTTTAGGCAAAGGTACTAACTCCCATGTAGCATTTGCTTCCAAGGAATCCATTTCTTCATACATGGCTTTCTCCCATTTTTCTTTTCCCATGGCTTGCTCAAAAGAAGTGGGTTTTGGTTCCTGTATCACTTTGACCATATATGCATAGTGAATAGCTGTAAATCTATCATATTTCAACCTATCCACTGGATACCTAGCTCTCGTAGACCTGCGCAAAATAGGTTCACTCCCAGGTACTCTCAAAACATCCCTGGTCTTCCTTACTCCAGGTGTAACAATAGAAGGAATACCCAACTCATCATCAATGCTCTGTTCTGAGCCACTGGATTCACCATCCACAAAAGAGTGACCTGCATTCACATCAAACATGGGCTGATCTACCTTCTCTTTTCCTTTTCGTGATACCTGCATACCACTATCTGCATTGCTTTGAGAAGATTCTCCTGATCTCAATCTGCCTGTCCATGGCGAAGAATATGAACCACTGCTAGAGGACGCTCCATGTCCACTAATATTTTGTGACTGCTGCTGTGAATTCTGTGCAGCATTACCATTTTGTGCATCTACATCATCAATCACATTTACTGGTTTATACCAGCTACTCATCTCATCAAAAACAACATCTCTGCTCACTGTAAACTTACGAGTAGAAGGGTTATAGCATCTATACCCTTTTTGCTGCAGAGAGTAACCAATAAAGATGCACTTCTCAGCTTTTGGATCCAACTTGGATCTCAACTCATCTGGCACATGTACATAGGCAATGCAACCAAAAATTTTCAAATGAGAAATATCTGGTTTCTTACCAGTATACCTCTCCTCTGGAGTCATCCCATGTATTGCTGCAGTGGGAGTCCTGTTCATTATGTAGACTGCTGTAGCAACTGCTTCAGCCCAGTAAAAATCTGGCAAGTCTTTTTCGTTGAGCATGGCACGAGATACCTCTCCAATATGCCTGTTTTTCCTTTCTGCAATTCCATTTTGTTGTGGGGTATGACTACATGAATATTGTTGCTTTATGCCATGCTCCTGCAAGAACCTTGCAAACTCATTTGAGAGGTACTCTCCCCCTCCATCTGACCTTAGGCATTTTATTTGCAGACCTGTTTCTTTTTCAACCATAGCTTTAAGGGTTTTGAAATGCCCAAACACTTCACTTTTCTTCTTCATAAAATACACCCAAATTTTTCTGCTATAGTCATCAATAAAAGTGACAAAATAATGACAGCCTCCAAGAGATGCAGCTTTAGTAGCCCACACATCAGAGTGGATTAATTCCAATGGCTTTTTACTCTCTTGAACATGTCTAGGAAATGGTTTCCTTGCCTGTTTTCCAAACTGACAGGCTTCACATACCTTATGCATTTCTGCAACCTTGAATTTAGGCAATCCTGCAACAATATTTTGGGCCTGCATTGATTTAAGTCGCTGTACATTAACATGACCAATGCGTTTATGCCAGATATCAATATCTGCAACTACACCGGTCCCATGTGCAAACATTGCTGCACTCAATTCAGGCATGTCTGCATCCAACGTAAACATTCTGCCCTTCTTCTTTCCTTTTGCTATCAAGCGACCTTTATTTTTCATATCCTCAACAAAGCATCCATGAGGATTAAATCTGACCTACAAGCCCTGCTCAACCATTTGACCAACAGAAACCAGATTCTTGGTGATATTCGGGACATGAAATACATCAGACAGGTATTTCTTTTTCCCATCCTGCATAGACAAAGGAATTTTTCCAATCTGCACAATAGGATGTGCAGTATCATCACCAGTCTCCACAAATCCTGGTTTTTCCATTTTCCTTGCATCCTCCATCCATTTTGCATGACCTGTCATGTGGTTTGATGCACCTGAGTCAACATACCATACATCATTGCTTTCTTCTGCACTTGTCACAGAATTGTTCATGTGCTGCACCATAAACAAATGCTCATTTCTATCATCACCCTGTCTACTAGAAGATGCATAATTCCCTTGTTGCAGTTTTCCATTCATGATGTCATTCTGCTTTTTATAGCAGTCTTTAGCCATATGATCCATTTTACCACAGTAGTAGCATTCAACATTACTGTTTGCATTTTTGCCTCTTTGCCATCCACCACGACCTCTTTGGCTCCCCCTGCCTCTAGAGTTACCACGTCCTCCTCCATAGGACTGGTTTTCTTGAGTTTGCTGCATATTCTGATTTCTACCACGGCCTCCAAATCGGCCTCCTCTACCTCTTCCTCTACCTCTTCCAGCATTTGAGTAGAAGACAGTTTCTTTTGAAGTTCCTCCTGAAGAAGATGCACCACCATTTCTCTGCTCCTCAGAAATTAGAAGAGCAATCAACTCCTCAAAATCAGAAAATCTTTCACGAACTGAAATGGATGTCCAAAACTGTGCATAATCCTTTCCTAGACCATTCAAGGTCACAGAAACTAAATCATCATCTTCCACTGGTGACCCAATGGAAGCAAGTGCATCTGCAATCTTCTTCACCTTCATATGGTAGTCATTGATACTCATATTTTCTCTTTGCACATTGTGCAACTCTTGCTTGAGCTGCATTTTCCTGGCTTGCGTATTTGTGCTATACATCTTTGACAGAGTATCCCATGCCTCCTTTGGCGTACTTGCATCCTGAATATGCACAATCATAGAGTCTCAAATGCTGATAGACAGCCAGTACATAACTTTCCTGGCTCTCTCATGCCATGCTTTAAATGCCTGCATTTGCTGTTGATTGGGAACATCAGGAAGAACTGGTTCTTCTTCATTTCCTGCAACAAATTCCCAATATTCTTTTCCCATAAGGAAATTCGTCATTCTAAACTTCCATGCTTGGAAGTTGTTCTTGTCAAGCTTTTCAGTGACAATCTGTGAAAGAGAATCAGACGCCATTACAGAATACTGCAAAAAAAATTCTGTCACTGCAAAGAACACAACTTTAGCCTCACAAGGGCTAATCTGCAAAACTGACGAAAGTGGTATTTGACCACACAGTCACTTCCTAGTGACGATTTTGCATCAACAGGCAACAAGGATGATTCTTAACTCCCAATGTCTCTGTGCACAAGCATACGATGCAATTTCTACAGTAACTTTTCACCGACCTGTAGAACAGTGGCTGCACAGCATAAAACTGGGCCTTTTCTTGAGTGCGTGCAGAAAACTTCCGCCTCCAAAACAGGCCCCGAAATGGCCTCAAATCAAAAAAACAGGGTCGCTAAGGGCTAAAGCCCTTACCCGCAGCATATACTGCCCTCTTGCTTCACCGCGAAGGGCGTGTCAACCTGAGACAATGCACTCTTGCAATTTCCGGCTGTGCTACCTGCAGAGATCTGTTCCCAAAACAGAAAATGAAAGCAACACTGCTCCTCTTACCAGAACACCGCGAGCTTGGCTTGCTTTCTTGAGCTCCTTACCACGAACAAGGCTCTGATACCATGTCAAGATTGTTGGAGAGAAGGAAGGAGTCTCACTTGTAGCTTTCTTGCTTGCACAATGGGGGAATACACATAGAGGTGGAGGCTGAAAACAGTTTTCCTCTTCTTAGTTGTGTAAGCCAAAAGAACTCTCATACAAAGAAATAGAAGAACCCAATATATGGGTTTCAAACCAAACTCAAATAACTAAGGTGGCATACTAACTAAGCCACGAACTAGAATAGATAAGGATAGCTATCATGTAGCTATTATTCATGGGCGGTGTACCAACCGCATCTGCAACTGACAAGTCGGTGACATAAATACACAACGGTCACCCTGGCGTATCACGAGTGGAGCTCGATATCTCAACATGAGAATCATCATGAACTTCCAAAACATAATAAATATAATCCAAATCACGCTCAAACACTTCCTTTAACAACCATACATCACTCTAAATCCATAAAAAATCAATCATTGAGACCTCAAAATAAAAAAAAATCAATAAAAAATTCAGCCTTTTTCCACTCTCAACATATCCCCACACTTAGAAAGGAAGCATCCTCGCGACCTAAGGAAAAGAAGAATATAAGTTCATTAAATATCTCAATTTTATCTTCCGTCAGATCTTCAATAATCTTTCCAAAACATGACCCCAACTTATCACCTGTATCTGATAGAAAATACTACTAAAGGAAAACTTTCGTTATTCATTAACTCATCTAATTAATCATTTAAAAAGTCATAACAAATTTGTAAAGGATATAAGAGGTTCTCTTCAGTTTTCCACCATAGGCTTTCCATCCACCATCAATAGTTTAAAAAGAGCTCTCGAACCAATGATTTTCAATCAACACGATCTCATCACATACAATTATTACAACACACACACACACACACACACTAACACAACCATCTGAATGACACCTCCAAAAAGAGAGATATCTATCATTAAGAATCATCCAAAATACATTGCAAAGGCATCAATGAATGTGATCCCTTTTGAAGGATTGGTGGCTTCGAAAACGATCCATGGAGAAGGATTCATCTACAAATGTCTTTGGAGGATTTTGAAAGAACTGCAGGTAGCACATCCTTTCTAGCAAAACAAGCTATCTGCTAGGTAGACATAGGGCATGAAAATACAGGACATCCAACTGGTGGGAGTCAATGTTCACATTGGCATTCATACAAAGCTTTAGAATGGCCTTTTAATCATTATGGGATTGCCTATGCATGTATGCTAGATACCAAGCAAAATGAGTTGTTAATCTCACTAAAGGATCTAGAGATTGTGAATATTGGTGAGTAAAATGAAGGTAGTTTTGGTATGCTTGACTGGCAGTCATCCAATCTCTTGGAATTATTGGCCAGTTTATCTGAGGTACTGTAAGAGAATCAGTCGAGCTCCATCCTCTTCTTCTGGGAATTTGCTGATCAAACCCTTCATATTCACTAACCAACTAAGGGGGTTGAGAAATAGAAGTGGTAGGAGATGGAAGTGGAATAAGTAAAAGTGGATGAAGAGATGGGTAGGCAAAATCATAAAAGGAGGAATAAGTTAAAGAAGGAGTGGCTGAAAATGTAAGGAAATCAGTTAGGAAATGTGTTAATTGATAAATAGAAAAAGTAGAAGGTATATGGATGGATGGTGAAGGGCACTGTGGAGAAGGGAAAAATACTCTATCTTCAATAAAAGAGCAATATATAAATATGGGAATTTGAGGAAAAGATTGAGGTTGGAAAAGAAGGGGTAAGATTGCTGTTGAATTGGTTTGATAAAGGGAAAAATAGATATCATAGCGATGAGACATTTGTTGGTAATATAATAGGCTAGGAACATAGGGACCTAAGACAGATCTTCTTTGATAGGCATAAAAAAAGGTTGAATCAAATGGATGGTTTTTGGAAAGGTGAGCTAAGAGATCCACCCTCGATTGGTTAGTGCTTTGTACATAGGTAGAAGTGTTTTGACGTTGATTCAGGACCACAAGATCAATCATTGAGTGCGAGGAATTGTCAGGGCAAGTAGCCACTTTTGAGGAGTAACATTGGAACATGTCATCTATCTACAACTCCAAATAGTTGACATATAAAATAGCTTGCAAAACCACATCCCCCACATACCAGGCCATATCTACTTCATCTGGAATCAACAGATCTCCCCATAGATACATATATGACAGCAACATGGTATTCATCATCACAGAATCTTCAAACACCATACGGACCACTTCTATCAGCAAATCAGGAGACCAAGCCCCACTCCAACCATCCTCTGGAAGAGGAAGATCCATCGTTGAGAGCTTCATGTAAAATGCCAACTTCTACAATTGATAATGGACAAAGAAAGAATGGTCCAAAGGAACATATTCCTGAAAATGCTCAAATGTAGACCATAGCAAATCCATCCTGGACTGCAATCTTTCCACTTTATCTTGGAACAAAGGACACAATGTGTCATGTCTCTGGAGAACTGCCAAGTCCTGCTTTGAGAGAGAGGGAATCAGTGGAACATTGGGGCTTGAAGGAACAGACCGTGACTCCGTCAGTTGGTCTTGCAACTGCTTGATTTGGGAAGCTTGTGATTCCACTGTGTCATGAGCCGTCTGTAAGGCTGAGAGTTTTGCATCTAAAAGAGTGTGAAAGTCTTGCGCTTCTTTGGACATCCTCTCTTTCTCCTCTGAGATTTTAGTGACCTCTAATTGAGCTTGTGTTAACTGAATCTTCAAAGAAGATATCTCTTCTCTTTGGGTCTCAATCATTTAGGTTTGTTGCTCCATCTGCTTGAACAGATCTGCAAGTGTGTCTTTAGCAGAGGCTAACTCTGATGTTGCCTTATGCAACTGGTCTTTGGACTGCATTAGTTCTTCATAAAAGGAAGCACACAGCTGTTGAACACAAGCCGTCACTGAAAGTTCAATTGAACTCTGGATGTCTTTACAAAGTAATGGAATGGCATCTCCCGACACTAAACTGTTCAGTGAAGGGACTGATATGTCCAAGGAACCCTCTCTATGTGCTCTGAACAGGTTGTTACATGTGAGATAAGCAGGGAGGTCACTGCCAGAGGTAGTAGGAATTGTAACTAAAGGAAGAACTAAAGGAGCTTTATCTGCTACATGCTTCAAGCGCTTTCGCTGAATGACCAGTGGAGGAGGAGAATCAAGATCCTCTATATCAATAGGTTCTGACTCTTCTGAAGGTGGTGGGGGAGATAATGGATCAAATGGAGGAGGTGGTAGCACACCCTTCTTTAAGCCTGAGTATGTCAAGAAAGCATACAGGTAGGATCCATACGTAACATTTGTAACATTTCCTCGGGTTACTTTGATCCATCTTTGTAAGTAGGTAAGTGCTCCAATCAATAGCCACTCCTTTTTACACCATCCTGGAATCTATAAATAGCTCTTTGGACAAGTAATGGGATGGTGTTTTGGCAGGCATAAACCTGTCTTGGAGAAACTGGCAGACCAACTTCGATCAGTGATCATGGAAAAAGAGACTCCTGAAGTGTTGATCACTTTCTTGACATCCAGAATTTCCTTAGTCTGCTTCTGTAACAGCTTGAAAATCTCATCGTTGGAGAATAATTGTCTAGCTGTAACAAAGGGCTTTCCTTTGTAGGGAAGAGACAAAGCCTTCCCTAACCCTCGGGGTGTCAATGTCATAGAAGCACCATGGACCAGTCCCAACTTCTTGTTGTATGAGGCAAGGAACTCATCACACAAGGATGGATCATCTGGAATCAAGGGGAATGAAGCAGCCACGAAAGTTGCAAGTCCTGCTTTCGCTATAGGCTCAAAAGCCAATAGGGAAGAGTAATCCCTACTAACCAACGGGACATACTGGATAGGAGGAGGAGCATGAGGCACCATTCAGATGCAAAACATACACACCACAACACAGACAATCATAAAGAATGCCTACAAAACAATCAAAGGGCTATCAAAAAGAAATCTATCAAAATAAGGACACACGTACATAAACGTAGCTAACCCATTTACCACCCCAAACAATACACATCCTAGAAAAAATTCGGCATGACCTCTACACATATGCGACCAAAAACTTCATGCGATGCAACAAATAGGCACCCAAAACCCCGTATCAGGAAAGAAAGAAAAAATTACAAACCATACCCGTAATCGTAACACATAAACAAACCATAGAAATCTAAATCAAGACCTGACCATAACCTTGACCATTAGTGTCAACTTAGAAGATTTTACGCACCCATCCCACGAAGCATGCTTATTAAAAAGGAAAAAAAAGTGCAGTGAGGGGAAAATTATTGTAATGAAGGGTTCATTTTAAGAAATTATTAACAATGGATAACATTTTATTAAGTTATAAGCCTTAATAAGAAAACGGAGGTTCCTTCTTAAAATTTTAATTACAATTTATTAGGGTGAAACACTGCTTGATCGAAACCCGGACTACGATTCCCAAACTGGGTCTCTAAATGCAAATTCATTAATTAAAAATCAATAGTGATGTGGAGCGCTTGTTTGCTAGTGTGTGCTTTTTTGTGACGGTTGGTTCATTTTTATTACAAATTAAGGTGCCTCTTAAGCGCATGTAGCGCGTGCAAAGTGAAAGACTGGTTTCTTTTTAAATTATTGAATTGTGTGTTTAGCGCAAATGCGAGTGGAAAAGGTGGATGAATATAGTTCATTTTAGCAATTAATTGTGGTTAAGGGGTAATGAAAATAAATAAAGCTCACAAAATAAATACCTAGTAGGGGTGTGTATGCAATAAACTGAAGGCGCACGGAGTAGTCCCCCAAAAGTAATGAATCCAGTCAAAAAAAACAAAGACCACTACAGAAAAAAATAAAGCACCTTAGTGTTTTTGTTTTATTTTTATTTTATTTTTATTTTTTATTTTGTGTATTGTTTTTTTTATTTTAAGTGTGTTTGTATTGTGTAGATTGTTTGGTTTGGTTAATTTGTTTTGTTTTTTTTTTCTGTTGTGTTTTGTTTTGTTTTTTGTTTTTTTTATAATTAATCAGGATATATAACACATGGATATGTTATGAAGTGTAAGAATGAATTTTTAGCTATCTTGTAAGTGTCCACAATGTATGCTAATTCAACCAAGATTTTCAGCTGATTTTTAGGATTTAAAATTAATATTTATGAAGTGTAGTATTAAATTTAGGGTTTTTTGGCTTCAAAGAATATTTTACCTTTTATGGATTTTTTTAAATTTAAAATTTAGTGGAAAAAAGGAAAAGGGGATTTGTGGAATTTTTTGGATTTTTTTGAATTTATTTTTGTATTTTTACTAATTTTAATAAAATTTACT
The DNA here is from genome assembly GCF_053477565.2 of Lygodium microphyllum. Taxonomy (NCBI): domain Eukaryota; kingdom Viridiplantae; phylum Streptophyta; class Polypodiopsida; order Schizaeales; family Lygodiaceae; genus Lygodium; species Lygodium microphyllum. Next base: position 165,399,786 of record NC_141141.1, on the reverse strand, counting down.
CATTTTTCATGTAAATTTTATGTAATTTTTAGATTTTAAATTTTTTGCAATTTATTTGTTTTAATTTCCACTTTAAAAATACTCTAAATAATTTCAAAAATATTGGTGAATTTTTAGATTTTTTGCAATTTTTTTCTAATTCTAAATGAATTTTTTGGAATTTTTTATGTTTTTTTTATTTATTTTTATGTATTTGTAGTACCCGAGCTGCGTGTGAACAGCGAAGGATGACTGCGTCTGAACGGCGGACTGCAATACACCACCGCATGGACAAGTTGAAAGCGCATCCTCGCGCGTGAATACCCGCTAGCACACCCGTACTCAGCAGGAAAAAGAACGTAAGAGAAAGGCAAGAACGGGGGCGAACTGAGTAGATTAGGTGAATTAGGTTAGCTTAGTCGAATAAAGTTGATTAAGTTAATTTGGTTGAATAAATCAATTAAGTGAGTTAAAGAGTTAAATTAAGTTAGTTGGTTAAGTTAGGTCAAGTCAGGTCAATTAAGCCTGGTTAGTCTAGGTAGGTCAATTTAGTCAGGTTTGGTTAGTTAGGGCAGGTCTGGCTAGTTAGGTCTAGTTAAGTCAGGGTAGTCAAGGTCTCGTTAGGTTTGGTTAGTTAATGCTGGTTAGTTAGGTCAATTCTAACTAGGTTAACTAGGTTAGGGGGTTAAACTAACAAAGGTCAATGGGTGGGGGGTTAACTAACCAAGGTTAGTTAGTGGGTGGATCAACTTAATTGGGGTTAAGGTAGTTGGGGGGGGGGGGGGGGGGTCAACTAACTTTGGTTAAGTCAGTGGGGGGTCAACTAACTCTAGTTAGGTAAATGGGGGGTCAACTAACTCTAGTTAAGTTAGTAGGGGTTCAACTAACTCTGGTTAGGTTAATGGGGGGTCAACTAACTAGGGGTTAAGTTAGTAGGGTTAACTAACTATAGTTAATGTGGGGTTAACTAACTATAGTTAATTTTGTGACTAACTAGGGTGAGTTAATTACTAACTAAGGTTAGTTAGGTTATTAACTAAGGTTAGTTAATTACTAACTAGGGTTAATTGGTGGGGGGTTAACTAACTGTGGGTGAAGTTGGGGGGGGGGGTCAATTAACTATAGTTAGGTTAGTGGGGGGTCAATTAACTATAGTTAAGTAGTGACTAACTAGGGTTAGTTAATTACTAACTAAGGTTAGTTAATGACTAACCATGGTGGAGGTGCAACAGGTGGTGGTGGCCGAGAAGGAGGAGGGGGAGGTGGAGGAGTAGGGTGGTGGGGGAGGTGGAGGAGGATGTGGAAGAGGAGGAGCAGGGTGGTGGGGGAGGTGCAGGAGGTGGAAGAGGAGGAGCAGCGTGGTGGGGGAGGTGAAGGAGGAGGTGGAAGAGGAGGAGCAGCGTGGTGGGGGAGGAGGAGGAGGAGGAGGAGGGGGAGGAGCAGGGTGGTGCAGCAGGTGGTGGTAGCCGAGAAGGAGGAGGGGGAGGCGGAGGTGGAGAAGAAAGAGGAGGAGGGAGAAGTGGTGGTGCTAGTGGCGGTGGCGTCGCCCAGAGGCCAAGCGGGGCGGCCGACCGCAGAGGGCGGCGTCACGGCGGCGCTGCGGGGCAGCAGACGGCGGGCGGCCGACGGGGAGCCGGGGCAGCAGACGGCGATGGAGACGTAGGAGGGCGGCGACAGAGACGTTGAGGGGCGGCCGACGGAGTGGCATTGTGGGACAACAGACGGCGAGTGGTCAACGGGGCTCACAAGGCCAAGGGGGGGTGAAGAGAAGAAGGAGTAGGAGGAGATGGAGAAGAGGAGAGAAGAGAAGAGAAAGGGGAAGAAGGAGGGAGGAAGGAGAAGAAGAAAAGCAAGAGGGGAGAAGAAGGCGATGACGAGGAGGCGCGGGCAAACGGTCAGTAGGTAGGTAAAATTTTTATTTTTTTTCTCTTTCTTTCTTTGTTTTCTTTTCTCTCTTTTTTTAATAATTATTTTCTTTATTGATGGCTTCTTTTTTTTCTTCCTCCTCTGTTGTTTTTTTTTTGGTTTTTTTTCTTCTTCTTATTATTGTCTTCTGTTTTTTTTCTCTTTTTTTTTGTTTCTGCGTGCTTGGTTTTTTTTTTATTTTGTTTGCTTATTTTATTTATTTATGTATGTATTTATTTATTTATTTTTGTTTGTTTGGTTTTGTTTTGTGGATTTATGTATGATAATGATTATGTATGAGGTTGTGTTTGTTTGTGTTTTTTTTTTCTCTCTCTTTCTGGGCTTGTGGGTTGTGTTGATTTTTTTTTGTAAGAGAAAAAGAAAAAGAAAATAAATAATGAAATGGAAAATGGAGGGGCAAGAAACACACGTCTAGCCCACGCGCATGCGCGGGCAGGGATAAAAAAATTTGCAGTGACAGGGTCAAATGGGCAGGGATGGTGACGCGCAAGCCACGAATGCCACGGGGGCATCTCGAGGCACGTAAAACCAAAAACAGGCGCATTCACGCGCGAGGCGAGAAATGTGGTCACACGGGAAAAATGAAGAAAATTTAATAAAATCCAAACTGTTCCTCGGATCAAAATTTCGTAAAAATGAAAAATGTGCCGCAAGACGAGGGGAAAATGTTGGAAACATGCAACACGAGTTCCGGGGCAGAATCTGGGTGTTCTCATGGGAAAAATGCACAAAACAAACCCGAAAACACATACGGGTATTAATATTGGAAAATCTGTGCATCAGAACGAAGTGTGAAAAGAAGGAAAAGTGTGTAGAATAAGGCCACCAACAACCCTATCATGATAAAACATAGTTCTGATCAAGATAGGATGCATTCACATGGGAAAAACCCCAAAAATGGGCTTGAAAATGAACTCGAAAATTAATACATGAAAAACCATACGCCAGAATAGAGGACATTAAAAAGGAAAAATGTATAGAAGAAATGGATTCACAAGACTGGTGCATCAAAACTCACTTTGGGGGAAATTAGGAGGGGTTCACGTGGAAAAAACACAAAAAATGCATCTGAAAACACTCGGAAAAATTAATACCTAAAAATCCGACAGCCGCAAGAGGGGGGAGGAAAAAGGAAAAAGTGGGAGAAAGGTTGGCAGGACACGACTGTCAAATCAAACTGGAATTCCGGTGAAAATAGGGCAGGTTCACATGGAGAATAGTGAAAAATAGTCACGAAAAAGTCTCAAAAACCCAGAAAAATTAATAACGGATGAATCGTGCATCGGAATGGCATGGAGTAAAAAGTAAAAATATCAGGAGGAAGGGGTAGGATAGGGCTGGTGCATCAAATCAGGGTTTCAAAGCAATAAAGACACGTTCACATGGAAAATCGTCCAATTTACGAAAATTGCTTCAAAAATTAATAACATGAGAATCATCTGTTGGAACAGGGGTTGGTAAAAAGGAAAAATAGATAGTTCAAAGGGACAAGCAGGGCTCTAAGGTTGGATTGGGATTCCGATGAATGTAAGGTCCGTTCGTATGAAAAAATTACAGAACCAAGAATAAGGGCAAACGATCAAGTAACAGCTCTGAGGACAAAGGGGAATAGAACGGAGGAGTGGCGAAGGGACCCCATCAGGGTAAAATGAAGTCACTGCATGGATACATGATCAGATTAGGATATATGCATGGGGGTATGCAACATAGACGCGCAGAGACGCGTCCCCACACTTAAAACCGTAGAGCAGGAAGGGTAAACCAAACATCAAGGATATAGTACCACACATCAGACCAACCATGAACGTCCCCACACTTAAGACATGACCATCACTGAGAAATAGAAGGTGGAGGGTTAGAAAAACTTGGCCCATATTGCCGAGGAGGAATGTTGACTATCGAGGTTGCGTTTGGTAGCGTTGTGTCGGCTGGAGGAGGTAACAAGGTGTCTTCATAGCACTCTCCAATGTCCTTTGTAGCATGGACCACGTGGCAGCACCCAGAGAGGTAGCTGGTTGAAGGAATCACAGGAAATTCGTTGATGGCGAGGGATATTACACCCAACTCACGAGCACTCATGGAATGAAAGAATAGTCAGTCGCCCCATTACTATAACGTCACTCAAGAAAATAATAATGAAACCGAGAGCTCACACCCGGTTTAGGAATTGACAAGGGAATGGTGCAGAGAGAGTATGCCAGGGTGCACAATTGATGGTGCCGCAGTGCGTCTAACCCTTCTGGCATATGTGCAAGTAAGAAGGCTAGGGAGCCTTGTAGTGCACTGTACAAAATAGAATGACGTGTCCTATGCTGATGGCAGAGATCCATCCCGTGGGTGCATAGGGAAACGGGAACGTACCTGACTCCAAAGGTCGTAACGTCCCTCAATCCTCACCTCTCAATAATTGATTGAAGAATACCAGTCACACTCAGCCCACCCTCTGTCTCGCGCTCTGTTGAAAGATACAGAGGGCAGCCCTTTCCTGAAACCCATTGATGTAATCCTCACCATCACTTGTGTAGAGGTTGTATGCCTTGTGCGCAATTGATGGTGCAACTGTGTATCCCACCCTGTGCTAGCATACAGTGCAAGAAGGAAGGCTAGGGAGCCTTATGGTGCAGTGCACAGGAGCAAATCGTGCATTGTGCATTGAGAGGCCCCTCCCGTGCGTGCAACACTCCGTTCACACATCTCACCTCTCATTTGATTGGAAGAGAAAGACTGGTCACTCACCCCACCCTCTGTCTCACTATTTGATAGATACAAAGGACAGCCCAGACTCACGTCCCCATCATGTTAGGATGAAAGCTCACATCACTCAAGGGGTTGGTGATGAAGATCATGCCGGCTGTTGTTGTCATCAGGATCTTGAGGAGGAGGCGTACCTAGGGAGGCAGCCAACAAGTCTCGTACTTCAATGATTTGTAAGAAGAGTCATTTGTTAAGAAGGGAAGACGGACTGATATTGTAGAGACAGCGCACCAAGGGAGGTGGCTTTGAATTACTTGCTGAAGAGGTTCTGCTGGTGGGTTAGCTATCTTGAACTGTGAGGTGTTACCACCTTTTCCACAGTCAGCTTCTTGCCCAAGGGTGTTTCCACCTTTTCTTAGGACAAGGCCTGTTATGACAGGGAATTTCTTCCTTTTCTCCCATAACAGTTTCGTTTTCTTTCTTTCTTTCTTTCTTTCTTTCTTTCTTTTCTTTTTCTTCTTCTTTTTTTTCTTTTTTCTTTTTTTTCTTTTTTTTCTTTTGTTTTTTTTCATTAAGAAAGAGAATGGTAGAAATACCATATGTCAGGACCAACCTCGCCACCACTGTTGGATCAGACGAGAAGAGAATAATGTCGGGTTGAGATGTTTCTACGAGCGGGTAGCATAACGAGACCACCTCATGAGGAGAATGAGAAGGACTATTAGAAGCACGACAAGAAGGACAGTGCGACACCCAAAAGGGAAGGGGTAGGTCGACTATGATTGTCAAGATCCCCAGGGAGGGAAGTGCTTCTTCAAGCGATAGCCATTGATCAAGAAAGGATCATCGGAGGTATCAACAGTCTGCAACCTGAATAGAGCCATTAGGATTGACAGCAAGTACCTTGTACAGGCCCATCCACCGTTGTTGAAGCTTGCCAAGAAACTTGCCAAATCTCGAATCATAGGCTAGAACAAGATCACCTTCTTTGAACTCCTTGTGCTTGATGAAACTGTCATGATAGGCTTTGCGTTGCACTTGAGTGGTTTCCATACACTCTAGGGCCATCCCTGTATCTCATTCAAGCATTCCAGGTGCAGGAGACGGCGTTGAAGTGACTCATCATCTCCCAAGTGTTCTTTAACTTCCATTCATAAAGAGGGAAATTCCAACTCAACAGGGAAGACGGCTTCTGTACCATACACTAATTGGAAAGGGGTCTATCCTGTAGCTGCCTTATGAGAGGTTCTATATCCCCAGAGGGCCTCTGTAAGTCGATCGTCCCACTCGCGATGATGTGCGGCAATCGTTCTTGTCAGGATTAAGCAAAAGATGCGATTGGTGACTTCAACTTTGCCATTGGCTCTAGGGTAATAAGGAGTGGACTTGCGATGGTGGAGAATCTTATACAGCTCCTCCATGATTTTGTTAAGGAAAGGAGTACCTCTGTCACTTACCAGCTCAAGGGGATTACCAAAACGGGTGATGATATTCTCGTACATGAACAGGGCTACGTTGTTACCATCATCCTGCTTCAGAGCTTTAGCTTCACACCACTTTGTGACATAATCCATACATACTAAGATGTATATGTTCTGCTTCCGTCTGGTGGGTGGATCAATGGGACCGACAAAATCAATCCCCCACTTCTAGAATGGCTTTAGGGGAAGAATGGGCTGCAGTGGCATGGCACTTGTTTTGGTTGGTTTTCCCATTCGCTGACAAGCATCACATCTCTTACAGTAATTGTACGCATCCTTATGGAGGGTTGGCCACTAGTATCTTGCTAACAGAGCCTTCCTGGCTGTCGCTTCTCCTACGAAGTGTCCACCACATGGTTCGTCATGGCATGCTTTCAATACTATGCCGATTTCATCTCCTGTGACACATCTTCGCAGAACTTCATCTTTGCCTCTTTTGTATAGTGCACCGCCTAGCAAAGTGTAGGGGGCTGATTCTAACTGCTTGAGATGCCAGGAGGATACTGTTGAGTTGCCAAGAGGTTGGCTATGTCTACATACCAGGGAATAACCGTTTCAACTAGAAACAAGAAAGCATCAGGAAAGTCTGGATCATCCTGTTCCTCTTCTTCTGTTTGAGGGATCTGTGATAGATGATTAGCTAGGACAAGGGAACGGCCAAGCTTAGTGACCACTTCAAAATCTAACTCCTGGAATAGGGTAACCATCTCATTAGTCGTCCTTTAACATCTGCTTTGTTCATTAGGAAGGACATGGCTTCATGATCCACGTAGAACTTGAAATGCATTGACAATAGATAGTGTTGAAACTTCTCCAATGCAAATACCATTGCTAAGCATTCAAGCTCTGTCACTGTGTAGTTTCGTTCCCTATTAGTGACCTTTCGGCTTGCATAATATATCGGTTGATCTAATTTAGAGGGGCCCTTTTGACATAGGACATCACCTAGCCCTTCAACTGATGCATCTGTGTACACATGGAGCTCCTTCATCCAATCAGGAGGCTGTAAGATAGGTGCTTGGATAAGGCACTATTTTAGGGTATTAAAGGCCTCTTCACAGTCATCAGTCCAAAGGAAGTTAGCTTCTTTCCTTAGGAGCTTGTGTAGAGGGGCTGCCTTGGTTGCAAAATGTGCAATAAATCTTCTGTGTTAGCCCACATGGCCAAGAAATCCTCTTAATTGCTTGAGGTTTGTCGATGCTGTTAAGGCAGCAATCTTCTCAATCTTTGCCGGGTCTATTGCAATCCCTTGTTCAGAGACAATATAGCCCAGAAGAACTCCTGAGGAGATTCCAAAGACACATTTGTCGAGGTTGAGAGAAATCCCATACTCGGCATCTGTCAAAACATTGCTCTAGGTGTCCCTAGTGCTCTCGGATCAAACTATAGACACAGAAGTCATCAAGATACACCTCAATGAAATCATGCAAATGATTCTAGAAGGCAGCCATCATTACTCGTTGGAAGGTGGCAAGAGCATTACAAAGCCCAAATGGCATCACTATATAGGCATAGGTCCCCCATTCTGTGGTGAAGGTTGTTTTGGATTGGTCCTCTTCTGCAATTTAGACTTAGTTATATCCGTCGAATCCATCCAAGAGGGAATACAGCTCATGGCCTGCCACTCTTTCCAACAATTGGTCTGTAAAAGGGATAGGAAAATGATCCTTCTTCGTCTTTTAATTGAGCTTTCGAAAGTCAACATATATTCAAAGTTTCCCATTCTTCTTGGGTACTACCACAATGGGCAAAACCCATTCACTATTAGCCATGGGATAAATGAACTCTGCTTCAAGAAGTTTCAATTTATCAGCCTTTACCATAGCAGAGTAATTAGGATTCATTTGCATTTTTCTTTGCCTTATAGTGGGCTCTAGGTCAATATAATGCTGGCATACTATGGGATCAATCCCCTTTAGGTCTTTATATGACCAAGCAAACACATCTAAGTTCTCTTTGAGTAGGTCTCGCAGGATTACTAATTCTTCTTCTGGAAGATTGAGGCCCACTTTCAGGTGATGTTTAGTACTTTCAGTATCCAAGAACGTTACTTTCCTTTCACCTTCCACTTCACGGATAAATGTCCCACGGATTGCTTCTGGATAGAGGTATGACTCTTTCAAGAGAGTAGTATCCTCATTTGATGTCCCACTAGAACCAATGTCCTCCTTCTGAACAAATAAGTCATTTTTCTCTTTAGGTTGCTGGAAGGGTATCAGAGCATTGTTTGCTTCTGCGTGAGTGAAAATTTCTTCTCGACTTAGGGATTCATGTTCAGAGGATGCGTCCAGGAATGTCACATAGCACGAACCTTCTAGAGGCCGTGGCTCTGAGGGCTTTGGCTTCTGTTGACAGGGGGCATCATCATCATCTTTTCTCCAGAATGAATGGTCACGACAACAGGATCCACTGGTGAACTTAATTTTTATGCTTCTAATCTATTGCTTACACAGATTTTGCATACTTTGTGGTCCATTGGTCAACCCAAATGGAACCATGGCCATTCCATCCAGCACCCTGAGATCTTCGGCCTCTGAGATCTCTATAGGGACATCAACAAGATCATCCTCTATCAGAGGGAATTCTTCATCTGCACTTTCATAACATGATTCATTTTCTTCCTCATCATTTTCATTCTCTTCCTCTAGAAGCTCTGTCTCTGCTTCTGTAGAGGCTCTATAGGAGAAGAACAGATCTTCTGCCTCTACATCTGTTTCTATTTCTATCACCGCTTCTGACTCTGCTTCTGTCTCTGGCTCTGGCTCTGTATCTATTTACTGTCTTTGTGACTGTCTCTGTATCTGCTCTGTCTCTGTACTGCCTCTACTCTTTAACTGTACTGTCTCTATACTGTCTTTGCGACTGTCATGTAACAAGGAGAGTAGTACATCCAAGCTTCTATTTCACTGTCAGAGGTGATTTCAGAAGTTAATTCTAGTTGAGGTAGGAGATATTCACCCATGGACAAGGATTTTACTTCCCTTGGTAGTTGGCTTACAGTGCCCACTGTTAGGGACTGTGCCTCTGTTTTCTTAGGAAAGATCTGCTTAACAGCCTCTTCATCTCCTAATGTACCATCGGTTACCTCGTTGTAGGAGTCAGTTATGACTTCGATGGATGTGGATCCATTTTCTTTTTGCGATCCATACAGCTTTAACACCGCTCTGTTAGTTCCTCTGCCTAGGGTGAGGGTTCCTTTGAACCAATCCATCTTGGCTCTTGCTTCAAAAAGCCAAGGTCTTCCCAATAGCAGAGGGCATGAGATCCCATAAGAATTTTGTTTGACCACCAAATATGTCAGCCAATAATCTCTTCCTGCAAGGGTTGTTTTTATGTATGGGAGGATGCCCAACGGCTTAACTCTACTTTGGTCTGCCAATCTGATAAGCCACTGTGTAGGTTGAATTCCTTGCAACCCTAAGTCTTTCATTGTCACATGTGTCATTATGTTTACTGATGAGCCTCCATCAATCAATGCATCTGAAATAAAGCATCCTTCTATCCATACACTAATCTCTAGGGTTCCAGGATCTAGGAAGGCATTAGCCACATCGACTTCCTTTACAGACTTCGGGGCCTTATTGGTCTTGGTCACTATTGAAGGAGCAATCCTTAGTCCACATCTTCTTGTCAAGATGCTTTTGAATCTCTTTCAACAGCTGGGAGATAGCATCAGTAACTTTCGGAATGTTAAGTTTGGTTTAAAAGTTTTTGGGTCCTTAACCAAGTCATAATATTTAATAGGATCCACATGCTTCTCCAGCCGGCTAGAGAATGGGGCTACACCCATTTTCATCTTTATTTTTTCTTCTAATAATTGCATCATTGCACTTCTTCTGTTTCTAGAGGTGCTTCTGTATCATCTATCTCCTGGACCTCTGGTCCTGTCTCTGGGACTGTCTTTGTAACTCTTTGTGGTATTGTAGTGCTCTGTAATGCACAGTTCTATTCTGTATTGCTCTGTCCCTCTGTTGGCATGTTGAACTTCACAGTCTTGGCAGGAGAGTTATTTTTTTTCTGAACAACTAGTTCCTTCTTCTTGGTGCGTGTGACAATAGCAACTTCCAACTCTACCAAATTGGAGGCAGGCTCTTGTACCTTCTGTTGGCTGTCAGTGCCATTGGCCTTTGCAGGGGCTGGACTTGGACAGTCCTTTATAGTGTGGCATTCTCCTTTGCATCGGTTGCATAAGGGCTTGTAATCCACTGATCTTCTAGGGTTTGGACAATTTGGGGAGATATGACCCTTTTCTCCACACCTATAACATTCCACCTCTAATCTCTGGACTGTCGTCCTCTGTAACTTTGAGAGGGAAACCTCCTTGGACCGAAATTAGGACCAAACTCCCTAGGCTTTGGTCCAATATCCTGTGTTGTCTGGATTCTAGCAAGTTGAATCTTGCATTTTCATCCTTTTGTCTTCATTCATGCATCTCTTTCAGAGAGCAAATATCCTCAGTATGGTTCTTTCGCAAATAGTAGGAACAGAAGGCTCTAGGAATGGTTGGTTTTTGGGTACATTCAGTGGCTAAATGTCCCGCTTGATGATACTTTCCACATCATGTATTAGAGCGCATCACATCTCTTCCAGCTCCTGTAGGAGTGGATATATTGGTCGTATTCACCTTTAGCATCTGTAACTGCTCTGTAATCACATCCAGAAGCTCTTTCTTGATACTTGCAACTGAATTGGATAAGTAGTCCTTCATATTTTCACCTCCTAAAGTACTTGTAGTAGGGTTTTGGGAAGCGTCTATAATTACTGCATACACTGGTTGGGTCGATCCAAAAGGTCCTTTGCTCTGGCTTTGATTCAGAGCTCCTGTTGAGACTTGGGGTTGTTGATTCTAGTTGGTAGGGTCTTTTTGAGGCCACTATTGTTGTGGTTGTACCATCATTTGAGGCACTGTCATCTGTGGTGACCATATTGGATTAGATGCATTATACTGCAGCATTGTTTGCATCTAGGGATAGGGGTAGGAAACTATCCATAGGATTGCATTTGGTGGGTATACCATTCCTGGCATGGGAGAAGGTAATACTCCTCGTCCTGGAGTCATTGACAGCCTTGCTTCAACTTCGTCATACAATCTTGCACCTTCCACTGCAGCTTGCAGATTGACTGGTCTTCTCAATTCCACAAACTTGCGAACTTCTGGTTGTAGGCCCCTAAGAAACACTCCTTTTTGGATGCCTTCATCCAAATGATGGTTAGTCCATCTCTTCAGGATGGATTCCATTCGCGAGACATAAGCTTCTACTCTTTCTCTAGAGGACTGACTTAGGTTCATGAACTCCTCTCGCATCCGCTCTTCAAAACCTTCACGCCTGAATTTAGTGAGGAAGGCCAATTTCAGGTCGTCCCATGTGCCAAAAGTTCCTGTTGCTTGTCTCTCGTACCACTGAAATGCTGCACCCTTGAAAGTGGTGGGGAATATTTCTAACCAATGCTCAGGGGTTCTAGCATTGCTAGCCACACATGCTACCATGAATTCTGCTACATGAAGATCAGGGCCTTCATTGTACTCTCCTTTAAAAACTGGCAATGGGACTACATTTGCTGGCCTATCATCAATATTTCCAGAATGAATCTGACTAGGAAGGGGACCTTGAGTCACCATGTGGACTTCTGTAAAGAGTGTTTTTAGGGTGTCAAAGGAGGCTTCTGCTACAAGCTTGTTCTTGGCTTTGATTTTTACCTTCTCTCTTCTCACGTACCTCTGGACTCGTTCTAACGCTTGCCTCTTTATTGCATCATTCATCATGGGGTTGGCTCCAACCAGTTGGTCTGGACTCAACAGGATAGTATCAGAGAGGGCTTCAGTCTCTGGAGGATTCTCTGGCCAACATCTCTTCTACTTACTTCTTTTCAACGTCTCTGAATTCGGCTTTCAAACCACTACAGAGGGGGAGATATTCCATTCTGTATCAAAACTCACTCTTCTTAGGATCGTTGTTGCGTCATTATAATAATGATAGTTTATGAGGGTTTCAATAGTGTATGTTGTGAAAAACACTCTGTCTACCAACTTCCAGTGGGTTGCTAATTGGACAAACAAAAGATTGTCAGTACACCAAGCATCCCACGTATCTTGCTGTTGAGCATCCATGAACAAATTCCAACTCTTTTCCTTCTTGTCTTCGTGAACCTCCACAGACCAAGACTCTTGAAGTTTCTCCACAATCCCCCACTTGATGATGTCTCAATGAATGCCAAATCTTCCATAGATGGTCATTCTCTCTGTTTCTGCTCTTCAGTTTGTTCCCAAACAGTTTGCCACCAAGATACAAGTTTCTGCTGCTTCAACAGGAAGAGGAAACAGTCCACCACATAGAGCATGCATCATGATGGTGATATGTTTCCGCCATTTTGGGATGAAATTCTTGTGGAAATTGGCTTTGATAATGAGAAATTCCAACTCTTCAGTGGAAGAATGAACTTTGCAAACATCCATTGAATTCTCCTCTTCTTGACAAAGCCATTTCCTTCATTTTCAGCCTCTTCTGATGCTTGTTGATGGCAAGTTTCCTCGGCTGCGCACCAAAAACATGGAGCCCCAAGAGGAACACCAAGGAAAAGGGAATTATCTTGCAAGAAAATCTATCTTGTAACATCAACAAGCTTTTATTTCATTCTTTTGATCATCAAAACAAAGAAAACAACAATTCTTCACGTAACATCATAGTAGATTTCTCCCACGGATTTGATAGAATCAACCATAATCTTCAACATCTTCATAGAATCCACCAATATAAAAAATAACACAAAGGAATACACCATATTTTGAATGGAAATCAATCACATAGTATTCATCTTCAATGTCTTCATAGTTTTCTCTCTCAATCTCTCATATACAGTTACATTGTTTTGATAGAATTGACTATCTCTGGCTCTCTCTCTCTCTCTCTATCAATAGTACATCATATCCTCACTACAATACTCTCATAATAACTCTCAATAATCCTTCTTAGGTTGTGGATGCACCTCCCAAGAGGTATGTCTAATATGAAGAGTCAATAGAGCCACTACAGTATCTCTTCACAGCTCACTACTGTCACTGTCACTCAGTCTTCTCTTCAGTCTTCAGCAGCTGCTTCTTCCACTTGTTTTAGCTATTTTGAACTTAGATTCATCATTTCCAAAGGTTAGAAAACTTTCCTAAAGTCACACATACTTTCTACAGAACACTTATAGAAGGTCTACAGAATAGTTACAGTACAGTACCAGAGCAGCTACAGTAGAGTTACAGTACAGAGACAGAGCAGAGACAGAGGCTCTACAGAAGGTCTACAGAGGGTTACAGAAGGTCATCAGAACCTCATAACTCATACTCAAACCATTCCATACTATCAAAAACTATTCAATAGGCTTCCAAAAGATCTCAATCTTCATCGATCATCAATCCATGCTTCATATAGAAGATAATCTAAATAAAATAGAAGGTATACAGAAGGTATACAAAACCAATCAGAAGCTCAACAGAACATCATAGAGCTTCATATCTCCACTGAGAATCATCATGAACTTCCAAAACATAATCAATATCATTCAAAACACTCTCAAACACTTCCTTTAACAACCATACATCACTCTAAATCCATAAAAAATCAATCATTCAGACCTCAAAATCAACAAAAATCAGTCAAAAATTCAATCTTTTTCCACTCTCAACATGGAAGGGCCAACCAAGGAAGACTTGATCAAATTGATGATTATGAACTCTAGGTGGTTTGATACAACCCAAAACACCCTAGACAACCTCTCCCTTGCCTTAGAGCCACCCAAAGTTAGGACACTCCCTATGGATATGCTAGACATATACTAGATTTTGACACAAGGGAGTCATAAGAGCACCCAACAGATGAAGAGGAACACCCAAAGAAAAAAGAGGTCTATATGGCCATGATTGAGACTTTACAGCTCAGCCACCATAGAGAGTAATAGAGCATCTCATTCCTATTGAGCTCTTGCTACCATAGGAAGAGGAAGAGAAGCTAGAGGAGACTAGCTCTTCTATAAAGTTTTATTTCAAAGTAAATAAGGAGATTAGATTTAGGAAGCCACTTTTGTTATGCACTATATGGCTACTTATACAAACATTTGAGAATATTGCTATAAAGTGGCTAGACCCTTTTAGATGTGAAACTTATCAAAAGTCATGTAGAGTCCAAGGAAGAAAGGGGAGATACTTGAAACTAAAGCCTACGAAAGTATGACCAAGACTACTAGAATGGCACTACTCCATTCTAGAAGGTAATAAGAGGGCCTAGGAAGCCTTCATCTACTCCTACAAGGAAGAGTGAGTAGATCCACTTTTTTGTCCCTACCCAAGAAGGCATGGCCAAGAGTATTAAGAAAAGAAACACGGTAGGTAAACTTTCCAAAGATCCCCAATATCAGAGTAACTCATGCCAATAAGAGCTACCTATTTCAACCCATTGACCTAGTCCCTTTCTTTACTCATTTTGCAAGAGAATCCACTAATTACCCAAACCCCTCCATCACCACCTACATCAAGCTCCTCCAACAACCAATAACTTCTTATGAAGATGATCTACCTCCACTCTTTTTTGACATCAATTTGAAATTTATCAAATGGTGTGGGACCACTTTGCTTATGTGCTAGATCTAAATGAAAACACACATATTGATCATACACGCTCTCAAGCTGAGTTTTTTCTGGTTTATCACTTCATAAGCTCTCCTACCATCTAATCTCACATATTAGCTAGCCATGGATAGCTGTATGCAACCCATCAAGTAAGAAGAAAGAAAGAAGAAAATAATTGGATAAAGAGAACTTGCCATATTGTAGTCTAGATGTCCACATTGATGAGCTCCAAAGCTCTGACAATCCCATCAACTATGCTCGCAAGCTCTGCACTTTTGGATCCTCAGTCTTTTGCATCCAAGAAGTCAATCTCCTCCACTTGTTTCTCCAAGCCAAAGCAAGTCCTCTCTCTCTCTCTCTCTCTCTCTCTCTCTCTCTCTCTCTCTCTCTCTCTCTCTCTCTCTCTCTCTCTCTCTCTCTCTCTCTCTCTCCCCCTCTCTCTCTCTCTCTCTCTCTCTCAAGCCTTTGATTCTTAGTTGCGTGGAATGATTTACAATAAGGTCTTTCAACATTGTATATAAAATTTGAATTTTGAACCCTGGGCAGGGCCTAGCTTTCCATTAGTGCCTATTATCCATTCCTCTTAAGCCTGCCCTCAGGATCTTACAACATATCAAACTATCTATTTTTTTGAAAGAGACTCACTCATGCACTTGTGCACTATTAAACACGTCTTAATTTTACAATGTGCATGGGAGTGAGCTTGGTGCTTGAAATTTTAGATTTTACATTTCATGTCATCATGCCATGTGATATTTCAATGTTAGCATGATTCTCATTTTTTGCAACATGCAATCCTTGTCATTTTTTGCTACTTGCGCTTTCTCTTTGAATTTCTTTCTAAATTTTAATCCACTTCTCTCTTTTCTCCACTTTTTCTTGCTTCTTGTCCATTTTCCTTGCTTTTTCCACTTCAGGCTCATAACCGATTAACATCACTCCACCCCCCCCCCCCACTATTTAAGTGCCAACACCATGGCAGTAGTAAAGATGCTTAGAACTTGCATGGAATGGTGGTGGTTAGGGTAAAAGGTCATGTGATATTGAGGGAAAGGTGGTTATTGATGGTTCAATGCAACGTCGAAGAAAAGCTTGGGTGAATCGTCATATCAATAAGAAGATCTTTACTTTGGCAAGCACCTTGGTAAGCTTAAATTGCATTTACTTTGGTCCTTATATCATTGCTAAGGATGTGGGCCAAGGCACATCTTTGTTGCAGGATTTTGTAGGCAAACTCCTGACAGGTTGAAAAAAGTTGTTCGACCCTCTACTCAAGTCTGTTGTGTTTTGGTGCACAAATCCTTTAAAGCGTTGGTGCATGATTCCCTATCTTACCTATCCTCTTCGATGAAACATAGATCATTAGCTTCTTTGAAGAAATATGTCTTTTCTCCTATGTAGTATTTAAACCATTTGAGGGACTTAGCAATGGCTATAGTGTCATGCTCACATGGCAACGGAAAAAAGACTCGGCCTCTACAAGTAGCTACTCAGTGAAGGGAGATATCATTGGTGCACGAGATGGAAAACAACAAGGATCTTGATGCAATCTTTGCACAATCGATTAACCAAAGAAGAAGAGGAGTTTGAAATCCAAGGAAGACTACTAGTTATCCCATCTCAATCGGGCAAAGCAACATTTTAGGATTCCTAGGTATCTTCAAAGGTACTTGCAATGAAATACTGTATCTTGTGTGGGAAGGTGAGTAGGTGGTCTGCATGATTGGAAGATGGGTTTTGCACTAAGAGATCCAATACTCCTTAGGATTATCCTACACTTCAGGACCCAATCAGTGAAGGGTTATTGGTGTAGTGATGTGGCTACCAGGGAGATTGGTCTACCAATTTCTTGGTATATCCTACCCTTAAGGACCTTGACAATTTGTAGGGGAAAGGGCTAGGGGGTTGAAGATAGAGCCAACCAACCAAAATCACTCAATACCCTCAACTTGAGGACCCCTAGGTGCATATGCATGTGCATTTGTTTTCTTGGTGGTCAGAATAATACATGCATTAATCCTCTTTTCCCTTGTCTTCAGATGGTGGAAGTAAGGGTCGAAGTGAACACTCAAGATAAGCCTTGTTCATCAGGTATCTCTTGATTGAGATATGAGTGCTCATTGGGGCGGATGGAAGGAAGGGATTATCACAACTAGTGAAGTGGCTTTTGCTCATGTCTTTTAGGAGGTTGAGACAAAAGGCCAGCAACATGGTAGCCCACAAGATTAATATAGCCATGGCATACCTGTCAATCCCTACATTAATATCAAAGAACAAGGGATACCTTCTCTCCTCGGTAGCTCTTTTTTGGTTCAATAGAACCACCAACAACTTAAGGTAATTGCATATAAGTACAAAGGATGGGTCAATATAGTTTTGGAAAATGTGTCCATGAATTTTTGGAAAGAAGAGACTAGATCACACTCGTGGTTAGTGTGACATACCTGTAGTATACTTTTGCATGGCCTTATTAGAGGATTTGTATGGTTGTCATTTGGAATCATAGCAAGCTCTAGATTTGGCATGATGTAGTAGTGGTTCGAGAGTGGTCCTAGGTTGGGAGTGGATTTCATTGCAGATAGTGTGTGAGCCCCCTATGGTTCAAGAAGAAATGAACTCAAGGATTTTATTGCAGATAGTGTGTGAGCATGAACTCAAGGATTTGATTCTTGGCAACTTCTGGAGTATCTTGAGTGGAAGTTGTTGCGGAGGCCAGAGGTTCCTATCACTTAAGCTCCCATTTGTGAATAGCTGGTGGTAGTTGATGGTTGTGAGACAGTCTAGTTTGAGAAGTAATGGACTCAAGGATTTGATTATTGGGAAACTTCTTGAGTAGCTTGAGTGGAAGTTATTGTGGAGGCCATAGGTTCCTAGCACTTAAGCTCCCATTTGTGAATACCCAGTGGTATTTGATGGTTGTGAGACACTTTGGTGCTTGATGGTGACAACATTGAAACACTTTTAGGTGGTGTCTAACTGGTTGGTATGCCATGTTGAATTTTTCTAGAAGAGAGTGCAATAATGAGTTGAATAGTGGATCTAGTAGTGGTGTTAGAGTGAGTTGGTCTTCTCTCTTGCTTTGTGGATGGCGTTGGTGTGGCCTTTGCAATGTGTGTGGTCTTTCCTATGAGTATTGTGGGGCATTTGGGAAGCCAAATCTAGCAGTTACCCTCCTATTACTCATGTTCTTGCAGGAGGGCTTTGGGGACCCATCGTCTACCATAACACCAACTCTTTTGTTTTGTCTTATGATAGGGGGTGCAAGGTCTAGATCTCTTTGTAGCTTGAAGAAAGAGAAAAAATGAAAGTGGATATAGCATCATTGCCTAATTGGTTGAAAAATCCATAGATCCAATAAAGGAATATGACTTGGTCAAGGGCCTAGATATGTTTCATCCTAACTTGACATTCCGTCAACTACTAATGTTGTCCTCTAGTTACCAAAAAAGGTTTAAAAGTATTCTCACGCAATGATGTGGTCTAAGGATTTCCAATCCTGCAACTGTTACAAAACCCAATAGAGCCCTAGAGCCTGTAAAAGAAGTGAATCAAGCCCTTAGGCATCCTCCCATATGTCAAGACAACAATGGTGGATGAGATTACTAGCTCAATTACCTGATGGTGAAGCCAAACTCTCATGGTACATCTTATCCTCTGTTGCTAGGAAAACTATGGCTATTTAAAGTAAGAGCAAGGGTTGATTGGTTCTAACCCTAGGCAGGGGACCAAATAAAGTGGTGTTGAAACTATATGGTGCTCAAAAAGGACATGGATCTACCTCCATAGAGATTCCCTCTGACTCTTCTAGCGAGGCTACAGATGGTTGAACATCTACAGAAGAAGATGCATCAAGCAAATTTTCCCAAAGAAACCAAAAGCATTGTTCCTAGACTATGAGCACTATAAGCCAACTCCCAGCAGAAGCAAAGTCACTGTTGATGGGTAAATACATCCTACCTGAACGAGGAGTAACCTTTGAAATCAATTCGTACACTAAAATCGAAGCATGGATGTACTGCTCTCCATGCTACATGCTATAATAGAGCCAGAGATAGAAGTAAAAGTGAAAATAGAGAGCCTATTCTTCTCTTACAGAGCCCCTACAGAGACAGATACAAATTCCAAAGAGGACAATGATAAAAGTCAAGATATAGATTATAAAAACGAAATGGAAGAATCTATCCAGCCAAAAGAGGATACAAACGAGAATGAAGTCCTAGTGGCCACAGAAGCTTAAGATCCCATATTGTTGGATAGAATGACTATATTACCCTTCAAACTAGTAAATGGACCTCATCGTATGCAAAATATTTATAAGAAGGGGATTAAGAAAAGTAAGCCTTCCTTTATTAGTTTCTCTTGTCACTCTAAACTACCCTTCTTGAGAAACGATGATGATGATGCACCTTGCCACTAGCACTACTCCTACAGCTTGAATAGAATTTACATGGACTTGTTATGTGACATTCTTGGATGCATCCTCAGAAGATGAGTTCTCGAGTCAAGAAGTAATTAACTCTCCAACAAAATCCAAAATAACCCTCATACCATTTCAGTTTTCCAAAGAGCTATATGACTCTCCTCTTTGCAACAAAGCATCAAACGAGGAGGCCACTCCCTTGAAGGAGTCAGATTTGATCCCAGAAGTAATCTTCTATGGGACCTTCATTCGAGAAGTGAAATGTGAAAAACAACTACCTTTTATTAATAAAAATGGCACTAAATGTCATCTAAAAGTTGGTAGTAGCCTTCCAAAAGAGGAGCTGTTGGTCCTGCATGACCTATTGAAAGAGAACTTGGATGTGTTTGCATGGTCTAAAGATTTGAAGGGGATTGATCCCACTATGTATCAACACCACTGAGAGCGGAATTTAGGTGCCGGGAAGTGCTTAAAAATAGCTAAAAATTATGAATACCAAGGGAAAAATATTCACTGTCAAAGGCGACGGCTCGATCTAGGACGATTTTAAGCGTCAAAGTGCTTTAAAGGTGCCCGAGCGACACTTGTTGATTTTTCATAAATTTTCAGACAGTCGTGCGGGTTGGCAAGAGTTACTGACCAATGCGGGATGCCAAGCCAGATGCCCAGGATTTTTCAGAGCTCAATTCGGAGTCCAGATGGGAAAATGGCCACAAAATGGTCAAGATATGAAAAGGTGGACACTTGGGAGGCCAAATTTGAGCATGCCTTTTGAGTTTGGAAACCCCCCCCCCCCCCCCCCCCAAAAAATTTTATGCACCTTATGAAGCAAAAAACGTGGAGAGAGAATGAAGAGGGATGAAAAAACGTGATCAACAGAGGGCGCCATTTTTTTCACCATGGATGGAGAGAGGGCATCATGGATGTTACAAACACCCTGCCTAATGGATTATGGGGCTTCATTCCCTCCTGTCTGTGGATCTTATCGCCGTCCTTCGCTCCTCAATTGATGGCCTGAATGCTGAGATAGAAATCTAGTCTTTCTCTCTCCTCCCTCTCTCTCTTCTAAGAGGGAATTCATGTGGGAAGAAGAAGGAAGAAGAAAGAATGATGGAGGCTTGTCCGGCATGGATCGGATTGCTCCACGGGCTGGAAATGGTGATTTGTGATTGTGCTGGACATGAAGTGCTGCTGATTTTCAGATTTGCAGCCATGGACATGAAACCCGAAACACGCAAATAAGCGGTAATTCAATTTTTTTCAAAGGAAATTTGAGATTTTATGGCTTTTGATTGATAAAATGTTGTTCATGTGGGCTAAAAATTGTTTATGTTGCTGTTTTCCATGAGTAATTGCTGATCATAATCAGAAAATCAGAAAAATATGCATCTTGTGGTTCAAAATAATACACTAAAACACGTAAAATATGGAAAATCAAGGGAAAATGATGTTTTTGGGCATAAAAATGGAAAAATGAATAGGAACACCAACTAAATTTTCATTTTTGCTGCAAGAAGGAACTAAGGGCCACAACCCATAACCTATTTTGAATTTTTGGTAATAAAATAATGCAAAAAATAAGAGAAAATACAAGGAAAATAGAGAAAAATCACTAAAAATAGGAGAAAAATGCATTTTGGGTGCGGAAAATTAATGAAAATTAAGAGCAATGTTTGTGAATGTTTGTGGGGACTGAAGCATGAGGACTTGCCTCAGTTCAACCCCACCTTCTTGTTCTAGTGTGTTTTTTCCACTTTCTACACATAAAATGATGGCAAAATACCCTATAAATCTATACAACAATGCAACATTTGATCGATGGGAGGGTAGAGTGGTTAAAGTGTGTCTCAATGTGGAGTAAAATGATGAAAAGATTGCTGTTTTTGTTTTCATGCCATATAGGTCGGTGAATAATTATAAAATAAGGGCCTAGTAGCACGAGGGTTCCCTTGGTGCTAGGTTCGTGCAACGCCGCATAAGAACGGTAGTTGAAAATCATTGAAAGGATATTTTTCGCATGTGCACAATATCGATTTCATAATTGTTTGAGCACTTGACATCCACAATATGCATAAATCATGGAAATATTTAAAGGTATCAGAAATCCTGGATGCACAGCAATTGTTTTCATTAGGACATTGACCCACGTTGAGTGAGAGACAGGACACCCTAAGCCATAGGCTAGTCGTGGGGTCTAGGGAAAAGAGAAGTAAGGACAATGGTACATTTCTGTATACGATTAAATGGTACCTTGAGTGGATTTTGTGCGAAATGTTTATATGTTGAGCGACGCATCGAGGGGCCAATCCCCAAGGTGTAGGAGAGTCGCAGAGGGGTGGCGGCACTCAGCCGTTGGAGGACCCCCTATATCTGTGCTTTGTGCCATTAGGCAATGTGTAAGGGACTCCCTCTGAGGAGTAATATTGGGTTAGGATCAGTTGGACTACAACATATTACAAATGTAATGTTTAGGAAGGCAGAGATTTTGATAGACGCTCCTGGTCGCGAGGCCGAGGGGTTGTCTTGTGCGTAGTGACGAGGCCCGGCTAGTGCATGAGCCAGTGCCGGCCCGTTTTTAGGTCCATCAGTGGTGCGTCTGCCGGGAGCTGCTTAAAAGTGGCGGTCCTCGAATCCTGGTTGTCTAAGGACCAACTAGCAGTTTATGCCAAAGGATACTGAGATTAATCCGTTATTTATTGATAAGCATCGTCTAGCAGAAATCCAAAAGCAAGAAAGAGACGAAAGAGCTAGGCGACGTGCTGAAATTTTTAGGAGATATTCCCCTAAGTGTAGCGGTGCTGAACCCTTACGAGGGAGTGGATCTAGTGGTCTTGGGGCCACAAGCAGCAAGTTAGGAGAAGGTGGAAGCTCTAGTGCTCCCCTTTCTACCATAAGCCAGTCTACATCAAGTACGGGAGGTGTAACCCCACCGTCCCCTATTCCTAGTGCAAATCCAATCCTCGTCATGGTGTAGTCTATTGCAATTCCAGCAGGGACGACGGATTTGCCGGCTCTAGGCTACCCGCTACCCATTTTTAATGGGCTAGTTGAGGAAGATGCGGAACTCCACATTAGGGAGTTTCAAAAGCTGATGTTTAACTGTCGCATTCAAGAAGAAGGATATTTAATGATGTTCTTCAATATGACTCTCAAAGGAAGAGCTGCTATATGGTATCATGGTTTAGAAGCCGGAACCATATTGAATATTGATTCATTTTATGGAGCTTTTCGAAGGGAGTTTGCCCCTGAAAGGGGTGGGCAATATTGGTTGCGTGTACTCAACGTGACCCACCAAGAACCACATGAGGATATTCGTGCTTATGCGAAGAAAATAAAAGAGGTTTTCTGTAAGTTGGACACCTCTATTCCCATCCCCGCAGCTGCCCAATTGCAATATTTCCTACATGGGTTGGACTTTAATATCCAATTGCAGTTTAGTAGTGTCCCCTTGGGGGATATAGATACTGCCATTACACGAGCACAAGAGGTGGAATCCCGACTACAAGCATCCTATGCTTCTCGGGGCAATTCGAACATGGGTTTAGTATTGGGAAACAATATGGCAATGGCCAATGGCAGTAGGTGGCCAAGGGATAGCAATGGCTAACCCTAATGGGAGAGGGAACATGATGCAGAATGTCCCTTTATTACCAGCTCCCCCTAGCATGTCTATGCCTACGGGCAGTCAAATGGCTCCAAATGGTGGAGGCCAGGCGGTCAATTCTAACACCATGCCTGTGGCTCAACAACCAGTGCCTAATCGAATTGTTAGGCCGATGGAACGACATGGTAATGACCAAGGCTATGAGTCGAGTGCTTCCAATGTTCTTGGCGAGGTTAAGGACATGATGAAGCATTATACCGACATGATTACGGAGCAGTATCGACAAATAGCCGTTGATGTCAACTTCCTTAAAAAACAACAAAATTTGATAGGAAGTAGATACCCAGAGGAGGGTGCACCTTCGAGGTTTAGTTGCAAATGGTGTGGTGGGCAACACTATCCAAGAAATTGCCAAAATGTTAAGTGCGACATTTGTGGAAAATCTGGCCATTTAGCAGCTACTTGCTGGAGTAAGATCAGTTCCCTCCAGCGAGGTAGTCGGTAACCAGGGCCTGTTAATCATCGGGCCCAAGGAAGTGATTCCCAGCGAGAAGATGGGCCTAAACAAATACTTCAACGACCAAAGACTACAGTGGAGGAGCTACCAAGTGGTAGTGGGGTTAGTTTGATTGAGGCTGTGCGCGTTAATGATGCTGAAACTTCTAATCTGCGTGCTGTTCTTACAAGAGGTCAAAAGGGTAGAGAAGCCGACAAGGATAAGCCTGTCGACGGAAACCCTAAACAAGGCGACAAAGGAACGCAAGTTTTGGATCCTGCCATGGAAGGGGGACCTTTGAAGCCCGTAGAAAGTAAAGTCGATAAGGAACCACCAAAGAAGAAGGTGAAAGTTAAAAAAGAGGCAATAAAGCCGGTTCAACGACCTAAAGAGCAGATGGTTTGGCGTGAAAAGCGAGCTCTATCAAACTATCATGAATTCGATTTGGCGAGCTCTCTTTGCGAAGTCAAGCCGGATGTGAATCTTTTACAGCTTATTAAGCTTTCCTCAGGAGTACGCAAGGAATTTAGAAAGATCCTACGTACCGGGTATATCGTAGAACCTTTGGGTATTGCGCGAGTTGGTGATGACTGGTTCGAGCATGCTGAGAAGCATTGCCCAAGGGTTGCAGCCTATGTCGATGGGATATTAGTGGATTATGCCATTGTCGACACGGGATCATCTGTTAACATTATGAGTTCTGAACTGATGGAAAGGTTGGGTCTTGCGATCCAGAAAGATACCTCCACAATTTTGAGAATGGCAGATGATAGTTTGAGACAGCCGGAAGGCTGCATTACTAAGGTCCATGTCACTGTTGCAAATGTAAAATGCTTGTTGGACTTTAGGGTGATTCGTTTTGCAGGCCATCCAAGTTACCAAGTATTGCTCGGACGACCTTGGATCTTGCAAGCGGACTGTCAAGTGGATATACCCACCGGTCGGCTAATATTCGGCAGAGGTGCCCAGCGTGTGGTGGTTGATGCTTATCCTGAGTCCCCACAGAGTGAGAGAGCTCCTCTATCTTCTACAGAATTGGAGACATTAGAAGATTTATCTGCCAGTGAGACATCATTGAGTGATGAGTCCAAAGAGGGATCCACCACGGAAGACATCTATCAGATCACTTTGAATGAACCGATAGAGGGCCAAGATCGTATAAGAGATGCAGATGTTATCGAGCTAGACCTTGGTACGCCTGATGATTCGAGGCCAATCAAATTAGGTTCTATACTAGCTCAGTAGAAAGGGAGGACTATGTGGCCTTGATCCAGGAATTCCGTGATATCTTTGCCTGGAGTTATGATGAGTTGAGAGGCATCCCTCCTAGTCTTGCTGTTCATACAATTCCGTTGAAAGAGGGCAGTCGTCCTGTACGGCAGAAAGTAAGGCGTATGCCTTTCGAACTGAGGGACGGCCTGTTTGAAGAGTTACAGAAGCTTCGAAAAGCAGGTTTGATTTTTCCTGTGCAACACACGGAATGGTGTTCGCCAGTTGTGATTAGAAAGAAGAAGAATAATCAAATCCGTTTATGTGTAGATTTTAGGGAGCTGAATAAGCAGACAATTAAGGACTACTACCCGTTGCCATTTATTGACCAGATTTTGGATCAATTAGCGGGTAGGGAGATATATTCATTTATGGATTGCTTTGCAGGATACAACCAAATGGCAATTGCAGAAGAGGATAAGTTGAAAACAACTTTTATCACTGTATTTGGTACTTTTGCGTACCATGTGATGGCCTTTGTTTTATGCAATGCGCCTGGTTCGTGGCAACGAACAGCAGATAAGACATTCGGTGACATATCCCCTGAAGAGTTGAAGGTGTTTATTGATGACTTAGGGGCCGCCACCGTGAGAGGAAGGTAGTTGCTCATTTTAAGAAAATGCTTTGAGCATTGTAGACAATTTTGCATCTCCCTAAACCCACGGAAGTGTGTTTTTGGAGTACCTTATGGGCTGTTGCTGGGTCATGTGGTCAGTTCGGTAGGAATTGCAACAGACCCCGAGAAGGTTAAAGTTATAGTTGCCATGAGTCCACCACGTACTCTGAAAGAAGTTCATAGCTTTCTGTCTTCGGTTGGTTACTATCGTAGATTCATCAACGCCTTAGCAGAAAGAACGTTGCCGCTTACAAATTTATTGTCCTTTAGCTGTTCGTTTGTATGGGGTGACCCTTGTAAGGTAGCATTCGAGGATGTGAAACAAGAGCTAGCAAGAGCGCCCGTTTTAAAAGCACCTAAAAGAGGTGAGGTGTTCTATATATTTTCAACAACCACCATGTATAGTATCAGCTGCTGTTTAGCCCAAATTTGGGAAGAGAAGTGGTACCACCCGATTGCTTTTGCAAGTCGAAAGCTGGGGGTATCCGAAATCAATTATACTTATATGGAGAAGTTGTTTCTAGCGATGGTCTTTGGGACCAAGAAATTCAGACATTATATTCTCTATGAGAAAGTCGTGCTTTATACGAAGGCGGAGGGACTTCGATTATTGATGAATAAGCTACAGCCGCCTGATCGTCTAGCAAAGTGGTTGATCACTTTGCAAGAATTTGATTATGAAATCAGGAGTAAGCCACCAAGGTTGCAAGGCATCGTGGAATGTCTTGTGGACTTTGGGGAGCCGAAAGAATCTGTGGCTGAAGGTAGTGACATGGAGTTGTTATTTAAAATAGATACGGCATCTATTCCCTCTTGGTATGCTGCAATAACACATTATTTATCAACAGGAGAGGCGGGATCCGAATTATCTAAAGCTGAGAGAAGGAAAATTAAGCAGCAAGCATTAAAGTTTGCTTTGATCGCAGGTACATTATATCGGCAAGGGGTCGATGATATCTATCGCCGGTGTGTGATGCCTGACGAGGTGCCATTCATTTTGGAAGAGTGCCATGATTCTGCCTGCGGTGGCCATTTTGCTGGATGGCTTACAGCACAAAAGGCTTTAAGAGCAGGTTATTGGTGGCCTGCCATCTTCCAGGATGCGTTTGCGTATGTTAAGAGATGCGATATTTGTCAACGACACGATAGTCGAGAGAATAGGAAACGACCACTCACCCCTATTATGGCGATACTTCCATTTGAGAAGTGGGGAATAGACTTTGTGGGTCCTATTACTCCGTCGTCGACTACACAAAAGAGGTACATCATTGTAGCAACTGACTACTTCACAAAGTGGTCAGAAGCACGTGCAACAAGGAAAGATGATGCTAAAGAGACTGCTAGTTTCCTTTTAGAGCAGATAATATGCCGGTTTGGTCCGCCGAAAGAATTAGTGTCAGACCGCGGAACCCATTTCCTGAATAAGGTGATTAAAGGTTTGACAGAGATGTGGCAAATCAAGCATAACAAGACAACCCCATATAATCCGCAAGCCAATGGGCAAGTTGAAAGCACCAACAAGCAGCTTGTGGGCATCCTGTCCAAAATTGTGACAGAAAAGAAACGAGATTGGGATAAAAAGTTATACATGGCAGTGTGGGCTTATAATACGACCTTCAAACGAGCCACTGGCCATACCCCGTTCAAGTTAGTATATGGGGAGGAGTGTGTCTTGCCTTTAGAAATTGAGCTGCCGACTATTCGGTCTGCCATAAATCATTCTTTGAGCGATGAAGACGCACTTTTTGAGCGCTTGACGACACTGGCACATTTAGATGAGCTTAAGTTGCAGAGCTTATTGCACCAAGAAGTGGCGAAGCGCCGAATGAAGCAGCTACACGACCTCAAAGCCAAGAAATACACCTTCAAGAAAGGACAGCTTGTTCTGTATTATGATGCACGACGTGAATTATTTCCAGGCAAGCTAGAGCCTAAATGGGATGGGCCCTATAGGATCGTTAGAATAGGAAAGAATAAATCCACAGTCTTGTTAGCTGACCTTGAGGGGATAGAATTTAAAAATAAGGTTAATCTTAATAAGATTAAACCTTATTACTTTTGATTGCACTAATGCTATGACTACCTTGCAGGTCTAGGCACGATCGATCAAACATCTGCAAGGAAATCGTGATAGAGGTTGATGGGTCGTTTGATCCCTTATTTAGCAAACCCATATTTAGAACAGAGGTATCATCAGGGAAAGCTCATTTGGTGGAGCAAAGGATACAAGGTGATTGAGCAAGAAGGAGGGACATTTATTTGGGAGATCAAGGTCTTCTGCCATCACTGCCTATAAATTTTGACGAGCATCCCTGTTGAATTCAATGATGATGGAGGGATGGAGCCTACAGTCCACCCGTTGAATATGCTGAATTTCGATTACCATAATTACGAGTAGAGTTCAGGATGGCGGGATATGTAAACCCTTTATGGATGTACACCTTGTACTTTGATGGGGCGTCCAGGGGTGCATCCAAAAAAGGAAGTGTAGGAGTTGTCATCCGAGACCCCTGACGACGTATTGTCATGAAGTTAGTTGCTTATCTCGGGGCGAATTTTACCAATAATATGGCAGAATACAAAGCCCTGATTATGGGTTTGAATATTGCAAAGAAGGGTGGTATCCGTCAGTTATTGGTGAAAGGGGACTCTCAGTTGGTTTTAAACCAACTCAATGGGACATACACGGTACGAAACCCCATCCTTTGCATGTACCATCATACTGCCATAGCCCTGCTAGATGAATTCGATAGAGTGTCTTTTCAGTTGATTCCACGGCATTGGAATCAGTTTGCCGATTCTTTGGCTAATTTTGCATATGAAGAAGACCTCTTCTTTAATTGTGGCCCTTGTCCCGATATATCTATTGATGGTGAGACAGGACCCGGTCGTTTGTGGGGTATGCTTTCTGAACATGCCCTCTTTGGCAGACGATGGTTGATCTGGGTGATGCAGAGGGCAAGCGAGACTCATCTGCCTTTATTATCTTGGACCCATAGACTGATTAGACGACATGTGATGCGAACACCTCTTGCGATATACGCAGGAGGGATGGGTCATAATTTAATGCACCTAGTTTAGGGCTACAAGCTCTGTTTCCCTGGGAATGGTATGGTTTGCTGTCTATCATGGTTGTTTCCAGGTGGATGTTATGCGTAGTATTGTTGACTTCATTAGGCCAAGAGGGCCGATTCAGTTTTGTAGTGAAGTGTTTGATTTCATTAGGCCAAGAGGGCCATTTCCCTGTCTAGTGCGGGTGCGTTTAATCAGGTTTTTGTTTTAAGTGTTGTGCTGGACAGGTTTCGTGTTCGTGAATGTTGGTGGAGCCTGGGGGAGCCTTTGCTGCGATGGAAGCTTCGTGTGGCCAATCCAGGTGATATTTCTCCTTTACGAGTACTCTTTTTCCTGTTATATGTATCTTTGTACTTGTCGAGGGGATACATTTTTGTTGGGGACCGGCAACCAAGGCATGAAGTCCAAGGTTTAGGCTAAGTATGTTTGAGGGAGGTCGGAGTAGTCATTGCCTCCTGTAACGACATTGTCAGGCATCGAAAGACCTGTTTTAGAAGGAAGTCCTCGTGGTCCTGTTTTGCTAGCCTGCTAGGTAGCCGTTCTAGGAGTTCTTGTTAGTAGTGAGGCAGTTAGAGAAGCCTACCAGAAGCTAATAATGATGATGCCAAGAAACTCTGTACATCCTAAAAGATGAATATAAATACGAAGGTGTGTAAAAAGGGGTTCTAACCCCTATTAAAGAAAAGAAAAGAAATGAAAATATATAAGCAGTTGATCATTGCCTTGCGAAGGCCTGGTAGGTTCCTGGGGACGAATCAGACCCGGGGCCGATACCTTGTCTTCCTAGGGGTGGCTTCTTGCTGGAAAAAAAAAATGACAAAACAAGGAAGGTTGGAGCGAAAATAAAAGTGAGCGTTAGAAAAGGATTAAGTATTGCCTTGCGAGGGCTTGGTAGGTTCTTGGGTGCCGAGACAGGTCCTGAGGCCGATGCCCTGTTCTCCTTGGGTCACTACGCTCAGCTCCCTCCTTTTTACATGCCCAAGTATGTTGATAAAATAAAAACCCTAAAAGAAGAGATGTATTGAAAGAAAATACTCTTTGATCAGGCTATAGGAGTCCTCGCCTTGTAGGAGCTCCTAGTTGTGTTGTCTTTAGTTGGTAAGTAGTGCAGACTACCACTTAGGGCAACCTCTTTGATAGGTTTTTTTAGTTTGGCTGTGTTGGAGCAGCTGGTTAGTGACTCACTTCGGATCTTCTATTAGATGATGCTAGGCCTACTCCTTGTGGATGTCATGCCTTGGTTCTGTCCAGGGGTAGGGGGAGCATGGTACTGAGTTTTATTATATACTTGTTTTGTATCAGTTTGATGCTTCTTTGGTTGTTTATGTGCAGATATGTTCGTGGATTCGACGGGCTGAGTCCCCCTATCCCATGGTCGCCAATGAGAGCGGAATTTAGGTGCCGGGAAGTGCTTAAAAATAGCTGAAAATTATGAATACCAAGGGAAAAATATTCACTGTCAAAGGCGGCGGCTCGATCTAGGACGATTTTAAGCGTCAAAGTGCTTTAAAGGTGCCCGAGCGACACTTGTTGATTTTTCATAAATTTTCAGACAGTCGTGCGGGTTGGCAAGAGTTACTGACCAATGCGGGATGCCAAGCCGGACGCCCAGGATTTTTTAGAGCTCAATTCGCAGTCCGGACGGGGAAATGGCCACAAAATGGTCAAGATATGAAAATGTGGACACTTGGGAGGCCAAATTTGAGCATGCCTTTTGAGTTTGGACCCCCCCCAAAAAATTTATGCACCTTATGAAGCAAAAAACGTGGAGAGAGAATGAAGAGGGATGAAAAAACGTGATCAACAGAGGGCGCCATTTTTTCGCCATGGATGGAGAGAGGGCATCATGGATGTTACAAACACCCTGCCTAATGGATTATGGGGCTTCATTCCCTCCTGTCTGTGGATCTTATCGCCATCCTTCGCTCCTCAATTGATGGCCTGAATGCTGAGATAGAAATCTAGTCTTTCTCTCTCCTCCCTCTCTCTCTTCTAAGAGGGAATTCATGTGGGAAGAAGAAGGAAGAAGAAAGAATGATGGAGGCTTGTCCGGCATGGATCGGATTGCTCCACGGGCTGGAAATGGTGATTTGTGATTGTGCTGGACATGAAGTGCTGCTGATTTTCAGATTTGCAGCCATGGACATGAAACCCGAAACACGCAAATAAGCGGTAATTCAATTTTTTTCAAAGGAAATTTGAGATTTTATGGCTTTTGATTGATAAAATGTTGTTCATGTGGGCTAAAAATTGTTTATGTTGCTGTTTTCCATGAGTACTTGCTGATCATAATCAGAAAATCAGAAAAATATGCATCTTGTGGTTCAAAATAATACACTAAAACACGTAAAATATGGAAAATCAAGGGAAAATGATGTTTTTGGGCATAAAAATGGAAAAATGAATAGGAACACCAACTAAATTTTCATTTTTGCTGCAAGAAGGAACTAAGGGCTACAGCCCATAACCTATTTTGAATTTTCGGTAATAAAATAATGCAAAAAATAAGGGAAAATACAAGGAAAATAGAGAAAAATCACTAAAAATAGGAGAAAAATGCATTTTGGGTGCAGAAAATTAATGAAAATTAAGAGCAATGTTTGTGAATGTTTGTGGGGACTGAAGCATGAGGATTTGCCTCAGTTCAACCCCACCTTCTTGTTCTAGTGTGTTTTTCCCACTTTCTACACATAAAATGAT
This sequence comes from Lygodium microphyllum, assembly GCF_053477565.2. Classification (NCBI taxonomy): domain Eukaryota; kingdom Viridiplantae; phylum Streptophyta; class Polypodiopsida; order Schizaeales; family Lygodiaceae; genus Lygodium; species Lygodium microphyllum. Next base: position 165,368,918 of record NC_141141.1, on the reverse strand, counting down.
GGCAAAATACCCTATAAATCTATACAACAATGCAACATTTGATCGATGGGAGGGTAGAGTGGTTAAAGTGTGTCTCAATGTGGAGTAAAATGATGAAAAGATTGTTGTTTTTGTTTACATGCCATATAGGTCGGTGAATAATTATAAAATAAGGGCCTAGTAGCACGAGGGTTCCCTTGGTGCTAGGTTCGTGCAACGCCGCATAAGAACGGTAGTTGAAAATCATTGAAACGATGTTTTTCGCATGTGCACAATATCGATTTCATAATTGTTTGAGCACTTGACATCCACAATATGCATAAATCATGGAAATATTTAAAGGTATCAGAAATCCTGGATGCACAGCAATTGTTTTCATTAGGACATTGACCCACGTTGAGTGAGAGACAGGACACCCTAAGCCATAGGCTAGTCGTGGGGTCTAGGGAAAAGAGAAGTAAGGACAATGGTACATTTCTGTATACGATTAAATGGTACCTTGAGTGGATTTTGTGCGAAATGTTTATATGTTGAGCGACGCATCGAGGGGCCAATCCCCAAGGTGTAGGAGAGTCGCAGAGGGGTGGCGGCACTCAGCCATTGGAGGACCCCCTATGTCTGTGCTTTGTGCCATTAGGCAATGTGTAAGGCACTCCCTCTGAGGAGTATTATTGGGTTAGGATCAGTTGGACTACAACGTATTACAAACGCAATGTTTAGGAAGGCAGAGATTTTGATAGACGCTCCTGGCCGCGAGGCCGAGGGGTTGTCTCGTGCGTAGTGACGAGGCCCGGCTAGTGCATGAGCCAGTGCCGGCCCGTTTTTAGGTCCATCAACCACATTGACCTAGAGCCTAATGCTGCTAAGCGAGTACGACAACGTCAGATGTGTATGAATCCAAATTACTCTACCCTAGTGAAAGCAGAGTTGTACCAATGGCTTCAACAACTCTACTTTCACTATTGGGCCCTTCACTGTCTATCCAATGGCCAATAGTGAAGGAGTCTCACCCATTGCGGTAGTACCCAAGAAAAATTGAAAACTTCGAATATATGTGGACTTTCACAAGCTAAATTCAAAGAAAAAGAAAAAACACTTCCCTATCCCTTTCACAGACCAACTGTTGGACAGAATGGCCAGACATGAGCTTTATTCCTTATTGGATGGATTCATTGGATACAACCTACATGATCTCATTGAGGTATATATATGTCTTTATTCCACTTTGAAGCATTGGGAACACGGGAAAAAATGCTTTGATCGATGCCAAGAGTATGGGATCTTCCTCAACCCTGAAAAATGCATCTTTTGAGTCTCTTCAGGCATTTTTTTGGGCCACATTGTCTCTACATAAGAAATAGCAATATACTCTACCTAAATTGAGAAGATTGCAGCCCTAACTGCACCAACCAACCTATAATTTTGAGAGGATTTCTTGGTATAGGAGGTTCATTGCACATTTTGCAACAAAGGAACTCCCCTTATATAGGCTCATGAGGAAAGATACAAAGTATATTTGGACAAATGATTGTAAAGAAGCCTTTAATGCCTTGAATCAATGCCTCATCAGAGCATCTATCTTGCAACCTCCTGATTGGATGAAGGAATTCCATGTGCACATTGATGCATCTATAGAAGGTTTAGGTGTAGTCCTTTGCCAAAAAGGCTCTTCAAAGCTGGATCAACCCATTTATTACATAAGCCAAAAATTCACTGGTAGGGAGAGAAACTATGTATTGATGAGTTAGAGTGCCTTGCAATGGTGTTTGTCCTAGAGAAGTTTCGACACTACTTGATGTCAACGCACTTCAAGTTTTATGGGGATCGTGAAGCTCTATCCTTCCTAATGAATAAGGGAGATGTCAAGGGGGGAATGATGAGATGGTTACTTTTGTTCCAAGAGTTTGATTTTGAAGGGGGGAATGATGAGATGGTTACTTTTGAAGTGGTTACCAAGTCTGGTCGTTCCCACGTCCTATGACTGATCACCTATCTTGAATCCTTTAGAGTGAGAAAGGGAGCAAGATGGCCCTGACCTTCCTAACACAACTTTGTTTCTAGTAGAGACTCCATGGTTTGTAGGCATTGCCAACCTCTTGGCCACACTAAAGTACCCTCCTATTATTTCTTGTAGAGAGAAGAAGAAGATTCTATTCGAATCAACCCCTACACATTGCTAGACAGTGCTCTGTACAAGAAAGGAAAAGATGAAGTGCTACAAATATGTATTACAGGAGATGAGATCAAGATCATGCTAAAGGCATGCCATGATGAGCCATGTGGTGGATACTTTACAGGAGAAGCAACGGCCAAGAAAGCTCTACTCATAGGATACTAGTGGGTGGCCAACCCTCTACAACGACACCTATGATTACTGTAAGTGTTGTGATGCCTGTCAATGGATGGAAAAGCCTACCAAAACTAATTATAGCCCATACTTCCCCTAAAACCATTTGAGAAATGGGGTATCAACTTGGTGGGCCCAATCAACCCTCCAACCAAAAGGAAGCAGAACAAATACATTCTGGGGTACTGATTATATGATGAAGTGGTGTGAAGCCAAAGCTCTTAAGCATGATGATGGTAATAGCATGACTTTATTCCTGTAGAAGAACATTATCACTCACTTTGGTAGTTCCTTATAGCTTTTTAGTAACAAAGGCACTCACTTTCTAAATAAGATCATGGAAGAGCTAACAAAGATCTACAAGATCCACCATCATAAGTCCACATCCTACTACCCCAAAGCGAACAACCAAGTTGAAGTCATCAATCACATCCTTTGTTTGATCCGGACAAGGATAGTTGCCGCACATCACTATGATTGGGATGACTGCCTTATAGAAGCCCTCTACACATATAGAACCTCCCATAAGGCCACAATAGGATAGACACCTTTTCAATTGGTCTATGATACAAAAGCCATCTTTTCAATTGAGCTGGAATTTCCCTCTTTGAGAGTGGATATCATTAAACGATTGGGAGATGTAAAGTCATTGTAGTGCCATTTCCTACACTCAGAATGTTTGTACACGACTTGCAGGATGGCCTTACAATGCATGGAAGTCACACACAGGCGACAAAGAGTCTACCACGATAGCTTCATCAAATAGAAAGAATTCAAAGAAGGTGATCTCATCCTTGCCTATGATTCATGTTTTGGTAAGTTCCTTGGAAAGCTCCAAGAGTGCAGGATGGGCCCTTGCAAGGTACTTGCAGTCAACCCTAACGGCTTTGTTCAGTTCCCAGCTAAAGATGCCTCCGATGATTCCTTCTTGATCAATGACTATTACCTGAAGAAGTATTACCCTCCCTAGGGATCTTGACAATCACAACCGACAGTCCCTTTAACCCTTTTGCATCACTCTTTAATGCTTCTTATGCTACTTCTGATAGTCATCCTCATGTGGATTCTGTTGTGGCAAAGTGAATGATTTCTACTGTACCTTTTGCTCTAGCTCCTGCCCCTATTCTATTTCCTTTCCTTCCAATTCAACAGATATGGTGAGCATGGTCTTGAACACTAGGATTTTGTTATTGAAAATTTTATCAAAAAGAAAAACATAGGCTATGGGAGAAAAGGACTTCGGTCCCTACCATACCGACCTACGCTGGGATTTTGTTATGGAAAATTTTATCAAAAAGAAAAAAATAGGCTATGGGAGAAAAGGACTTCGGTCCTTGCCATACCGACCTACTCTTCTAGAAAAGGTGGAAACACCCTTGGGAGCCAAAAGAAGAAAAAAAACTACTAAACTATTATGGAAGAAAATGAAGAAATTCCCTATCATAATAACAAGCCTAGATCTAAGAAAAGGTGAAAAACATCCTTAGGCAAAAAGTTGACTGTGGAAAAGGTGGTACCATGCTGCAATCCAAATTAGCTGGCTCATTAGTTGAGCTCTCCAGGATTCAGTCCCAAAGCCACCTCCCTTGGTGTGCTATGTCCCGTCACTCTACAAGTGTCTAACTCCTCAAGCAGACAAAAGCACCTACATTCAAACAAAGTTCCTGATATATTGGCTACCTCCCTTAGTACACCTATTTATCAACGGACACTATTGTTGGGGGTAAAGGCACCTCCGCCTAGCCGCCTGTGTATTACTACACTGACAGTCACCGCCACTGCACACTGCAGGTGGCGGGCGCCCGTCACCATCACTTTAGTCTTTATTCTTTTAGTGACACTTTGAATAAAGGAAGGCCCGGTCACACATAGTGACTGTTGGAGTTTCCATTTCTTGTCTCTCTCTCTCTTGCTCTTGCTCTCCTGCCATAGCTCTCAAGTCCAAGCTTCGGTCCTTCTCTCCCTTTCAACTAGTATTAGAGCTCGGCTTCCTGACTCTTGAGCTTGTTTCGTGGCATTCTCAACTTCCCATCGACTCCCCACTCGCATTGGGTCTCCTTCCCGGCAGCCATAGCTCATTCTCTTGAGCTCCCGTCACTCCCCGGCTTCCCAAACTTCTTACCGGCTTATTGAGGCACCATCAAGGCATTGACATTGAGGTAATGCTTTATTATTTCAGATTTTTACTTCAGTTCTCAGGTCTCACAGGCTGTAAACAAGTTGTGGGCAACCATAGCTCACACCTCTTGGAGCTTCCTTCACCTGGATCTTGCTTCCAGCCTATCAAGGCTTGCTCAGGCTTGGTGTAGGACTTCTTTGGCCCTCATTTGTGCCCCTTTGGGCCCCATTGTTGACACGTGGAATAGCAGACCCCCCCACTAGCTCACGTTTTTTTTGCGCCTGTTTCAAAATCTGGCCCAAAATTCACACTTTTTGTCATATCTCAGACATTTGGAACCCAATTCAGGCAAGATAAGAGTCTAAGTTGGGGTTTTGGCATGCTCCGTACGCGATGGTGATGTCAGATTTTCCTAATTCTAATGACAGAATCTTCTGCAACAGATTTCAGATCTGAGACAGCATGTATTTGTATGCCTATGCTTGTTTGGGCATGACTACATAACCGGTTTGATGCCTATTGCATCCCGATTGATTGGGGGATTGAAGCTACATGTAATGCTATGATTTTGGCCTGATTTTGGGTCTGTAAATACAAAATTTATAATATTAAATGCATACTGAATACTCTTGGGCTGAAGTTATCTTTCATGCTTTGACAAATGCCTATTGGTTCCGAATGTATGTCTTGGGTTATGCTATGATGTATGGATCATCGAGGGACAACTTTGAGCTTGTCATTGAATCCGGATGCTTTTGGAAGCTTGAGCTTATTTCAGCCCGCACTTATTGACATTGGTATATGCTTTGACAGTGATGCTTCTTGGGTCTATGCATACCCATTGCCTACGGCTTGATGCTCATGTCACGGTTGATTACCCTATGCATACGTTGAGCTTGAGTGCTCATTGAAGCTCCACCTTGGATACATTTTGGATTATCTAGATTAGTCTTGGATGTTACTTGGCTTGTCAGAGTTTGGATTGGGATGTGTTTGATATCTTACATGCTTACGAATGCTACATACGGATGCTCTACCGCCTACATGTTCGGGATGTACTATTGATGTATTGTCTTGGACTTATGTCATTGGCACTGTGTCTTGCCTTGGTTTGAGTTCTTGAGCTCGTACATACAACTTTTGTGCCAGTGGGAGCATTCTTGAATGCTTATTATACATTGAGAAGGTGGTACTTTTATGCATTGAGCCCTTACATGCCATTGAGCAGTTACAAACACTTGAGACTATGAGACTTCTTACCTTTTGGGATGATATATCATATGTCTTGGTTCACTGTATGCTTATGAGCTAAGTCTCAGTTTTGGATCCGTATCTTTGCGAACTGACACCTACTTGTGTCAAGTTTTGGTAGTGGCAGGAACACTTTGCCCTGTTGACTGGGGGGGTGTGCCTACTCACTGGCAGATGTTTGTATGACATACTTGGGTATTGGACTCATGCTTATCGACTGTCATATGCTTATGCTATGCCCGCATGATGTCGGCTTTGGTCTTGGCAATATCTGATTGCCTTGGGATCCAATTTTGGTAGTGTTAGGTCTCTTTTACTGAAATCTTAAATTTATTACAGCAAGCATATATGTATGGACTGACATGGATTTTTCATGCTGAAACACTCTGAAATGATGTACTTTCACTAGTACTTGGTGGGTAGCAGCTTTGGTTCCACTTTCCTCGCTATTTTCCCTCGATTTTGGTGATTTTTTGGTCATTTTCTATAGTAAACAGCAAGCATTTTTGAACTGTCTATAGTCTTCCAGCCTGCATTATGGCGAGTTCGTCCACTGATCATGCTATTTTCAACATCACTAAGCTTGATGGTACGAATTACTCTTATTGGAAGAGCCAGATTTGGAAAGTGTTGGTGCAGAAATCGCAAATCAAACCTTTGAGGTTAAGCGGGCATCCGTCTGCAACTATGGCAGATGAGGAATGGCTTGAGCTTGATGAGTTATGCAAGTCCACCATTGTATTGTCTCTCACAGAACAGGTTCACTACAATGTATTTGAGGAAGAACAGAGTGCATGACAGTTGTGGGATAAAATCAAGAATCTCTATGACATGAAAAGTCCAGCGAGTCAAATGTATTGGCTGAAGCAGCTTATGGATCTGCGCATGAAGGAGAATGTAAATATGTCTGCTCACTTGAGCCAGTTCCATGCTATACTCAAGAACTTGACTTCGCAAGACATCACTTTTGCAGAGGATGTCACTCCTCTTTTTTTGCTTGGTACTCTTAATGAGTCATGGGATGTATTCCGCACTGCATTATGTGCCTCTACTACTACCTTGAAATTATCTGATGTTGAGAGTGCTCTTCTGCAAGAAGAGGTTAACCGTAAAAATTTGGATATCTCTCGTATGTCACATGCTATGACAATTAGAGGCAGGAATGATGGATATGGAAAGCATGGCAATGGCAGTGGCCGTGGATGGGATTCTCAAAAATCTCGGTCCAAGTCTCGTGGGAAGTCACGTAGCAAATCCCGTGGCAGGAATGCAAATGTTACTTGTCACCATTATGGGAAAAAGGGCCATATTAGGCCACAATTCCATGAATTGCGCAATGAAAGGTGCAAAGATAAGAGGAAAGACAAAGTGCAGGATAAGTCTTCTGATCGCAGTATAGTGCCTGCAAAGTCCAGTGTTAAAATTGAAGAGATCAATGTTATGCAACCTGAGGATGTTGATGATGATGATTATATCCTTGCAGCTTCTTCTAGTACTTCGTAGATGACAGAGATACACTCTATGTATGCACAGTGTTGGCTCTTGGACTCAGATGCGTCCTCTCATGTGACACCTTATCGAGAGTGGTTTCATTCATACCGTAATGTTTCGGGTACTGTGCGCTTGGGTGATGACAGCTCTCCTGATATTGTGGGCATTGGTGATGTTAGGCTGCAGTTTCCTTCTAGCAGCAGTTTTGTTATGCAGGATGTACGTCATGTACCTGCTTTCACATGCAGTCTCATGTCAGCTAGACAGCTTGATGACACAGGTTATCATGTATCTTTTGGAGACTCTGCATGGAAGATCACTCGTGGAATACTTTTGATTGCAAGAGGTGCCAAGGCTGGCAGTCTCTACCCCTTGATTGTATCATCTTCTTCCCTTGATCATGTTTTGTCTATGGGTTCTATCCCACATGTATCTCTTTGGCATGCCCATTTGGGCCATATGTCTTTGAAGGGAATAAAAATTCTTTCTGGTTTCCAGTACTTACCGCCCCTTGATTATGCATGTTTTGATTCACGTGAGCATTGTCTTTATGGCAGGCAGACTAGGTCTACGCATAAGAAGTCTGGTAGGCCATGCATGCCCTTGGCATTGGTACATTCGGATGTCTGTGAATCCATGCCTTGTCAGTCTATGGGTGGTGCAAAGTATTTTGTTATGTTCATAGATGATTTTTCACGGAAAGTTTGGGCTTATCCCATTAAGTTGAAATCCGATGTCTTGGCTATGTTTCAAAGATGGCTTGCATTGGTTGAGAACCAGTCTGCGTATAGGCTAAAATGCCTAAGGACGGATAATGGGGGTGAGTATGTCTCACGTGCTTTTGAGCAGTTATGTGATGAGAGGGGTATTAAGCGTTAGTTGACCACCCCCTACACCCCCCCAGAATGGTTTGGCTAAGTGGATGAATAGAACCATCCAGGCGTGTGTACGCAGTATGCTTCATCATGCAAGCCTACGACCACAGAGCTTTTGGGCCGAGGCAGTTAGTACAGTTGTGCATGTCATAAACAGATCACCTTTTAGTGGTTTGGGTTTCCAGGTTGCAGAGTAGGTATGGAATGGAAAACCCCCCCTCTTATAAGCATCTCAGTGTCTTTGGATGTGAGGCATTTTGCCATATGCCTAGGGACAAGAGAAGTAAGCTCGATCCCAAGAGTGTCAAATGCATTTTCCTTGGTTATGGGGATGCAGGTGAGATGGCTTACCATCTCTGGGATCCGCAGGCGTGGAAAGTCATCCGCAATCATGATATAGTATTCCATGAAGACAAGATGCATAGGCAGCCTGAGAGAGTTGTTGAGATCCATAGGGTCATATTTCAGGAGGAGCCGAGAGCTCTCGCATAGCCAGTTGGACAGCCTATAGCTGTATTAGATGCTCATGGTCACAGGTAGCTGGGCAGGCAGCAGAGCCTGCCGTGAGATGGTCTACTAGAGACAGATGTCCACCAGATAGATTTGAGCCCTCGATGCATTATGTCTTAGTTACAGATGCAGGAGAGCCTTTCACTTATGATGAGGCTATGCGCAGGGGTGACAGTCACTCCTGGGAGAGGGATATGCAGTCTGAGATAGACTCCTTGCATAAGTTTGACACTTGGGATTTGGTTTTCTTGCCTACGAGCAAGAAGGCTTTGCCATGCAAGTGGGTGTACAAGCTAAAAAGTACCCCTGGACACCCCAAGCCAGCATACAAGGCTAAATTGATAGCAAAGGGTTTTAAGCAGGAGCATGGTGTGGACTTTGATGAGATCTTTTCTCCTGTGGTTAAGATGACCACCCTGCGCTTAGTCTTGGCTTTGGTTGCTCAGCTTGACTTGGATTTATACCAGATGGATGTCAAGACCGCTTTCTTACATGGGGACTTGCATGATGAGATTTATATGGAGTAGCCTAAGGGCTTTGCAAAACCTGGCAGGAAACACCTAGTGTGCAAATTGAAGAAAAGTCTTTATGGCTTGAAATAGGCACCTAGGGAGTGGTATCATAAGTTTGATGCCTTTATGCAGTCACAGGGCTACAGTCGGAGTGCTATGGATCCGTGTCTTTACACGAAGAAAGCTTGTGATGGTTCTTTATTGAATTTGGTACTCTATGTGGATGATATGTTGATAGCAGGGAAAGCTCATGATGAGCTAGATGCTCTTAAGGCTCAAGTCAAGAAGAGCTTTGAGATGAAAGATCTGGGACAGGCCACATACTTGGTATACACATTACACGTGACAGGCATCAGGGATTCCTCTACTTGTCACAAAGGGAGTACATTCATAAAGTCCTTGAGCGCTTCCACATGCAGGACGTAAAGCCTATTGGTTGTCCATTGCCTTATGTGAAGGTATCACAGGCTGATTGTCTGCAAACAAAAGAGCAGAAGGCCAAGATGGCCAAGTTTCCCTATGCATCCGTAGTGGGTAGTCTTATGTATGCCATGATAGCCACTCGTCGAGATATTGCCTTTGCAGTTGGTGTTGTGGTACACTATATGGCTACACCTAGCAAGAAGCATTGGGATATCGTGAAGGGTATCATGAGGTACCTGAAGGGCACTGTAGATATGTGCATATACTATGGTAGCCAGGATACAGGAGTCGTGGGGTACATTGAATTTGATTATGCAGGACATGCAGATAGTAGGAAGTCCAGTTCCGGCTATGTATTCACATATGTTGGAGGTGATGTTTCTTAGATGTCTAGGGTGCAGAGATGCATGGCTCTTTCTACTACAGAGGCCGAGTATGTTGCAGCCACTGAGGCTTGCAAGGAGAACATTTGGTTGGGTCGTTTGGTTGCTAACCTTGGTATTGATGCTATCCCTACACTACATTGGGATTCTATGAGTGCTATTCAGTTAGCCAAGAATCTGGTCTTCCATGTGAAGACGAAACACATTGAGGTGAGGTATCACTTCATACGTGGGGTCATTGAGGACAAGTCTGTTGACCTTGTCAAGATCTCGACTGACCAAAATTCTACAGATCTGCTCACGAAAAGCCTCTCTACAGAGCGCTTTGCCTTCCTCAGGAGGTTGATGGGCATGGGATGATATGGCGTCTTTCCTCATCCTATTGTACATGTATACATGTTGTACTATCTTTTTCTTTTTCTTTTCACTCCTCACTAGGGTAGATTCGCCTTTAAGTGGGAGGTTGTTGGGGGTAAAGGCGCCTCCGCCTAGCCGCCCGTGTATTACTACACTGACAGTCACCGCCACTGCACACTACAGGTGGCGGGCGCCCATCACCGTCACTTTTTTCTTCATTCTTTTAGTGACACTTTGAATAAAGGAAGGCTCGATCACACATTGTGACTGTTGGAGTTCCCCTTTCTTGTCTCTCTCTCTCTTGCTCTTACTCTCCCGCCATAGCTCTCGAGTTCAAGCTTTGGTCCTTCTCTCCCTTTTAACTATTTGGCATCATTGACAAGACGAAGCTGATCTTCATCGACAATCCCTTGAGTTGCCACCGGCACAGGGCGAGATACACTACTACACCCTCAATTATTCACAATGCATACAACCTCTACACAAGTGGCAATGAGTATTACATCAATAGATATGAGGAATCAAGTTGCCCTCATATATCTATCAATAGAGAATCCAATGGAGGGGAGGTAGAGCATGACCAATCCTTCCTTCATTTAACAGAGAGATGAAGATGAAGGGATGTTATGACATCTAGCAATTAGGTATGTTTCTGTTTCCCATTGCATACCTAGGATAGGCCTTTATCACTACAATAGGACAAGACATTCTATTTTGTGCACTACACTACAAGACTCCCAGGCCTTCTTGCTCGTACCTATGCCAAATGGGTTGAGATGCACTAATGCACCATCAATTGTGCACATTGGTATACTCCCTCTAAGTCCCTCAATTCTGTCAATTTCTTAACAAGTGTAAGATATGGGTTCCCTTCAATTCTTCTTTGACTGACATAAGTTATGGGGCAAGCCTCTAATCTCTCATTCCCGCATGAGTGACTATTGAGCTGAGTATTGTATTCTTTTTCCTCAAAACCGGTGGACTTCATCGACAATTTTACTCCCTGAGTAGTACTACTACATGGTCCTTGCCATGATCGAAGCATGATGTGGCAAGCAGCGAGCACATCAATTATTGTCCACCTCAACCATTTGCTAAATGGACTAAGTGTTTTTAACCCTTCTTCTTGTGTTTATATGTGTATGTCATGTCTTAGAGTGGGAATGCAAGGGTTCATTCTGTTGTTAAGAGTTAGGCCACTGTTGATAAGACAAAACCAATTTGAAAAGATTTAAGTGTGGAGATATGTCCCTACGCGTCTCTTCTGCATACACTCATGAAAACATTGCTATTTGATCGTTCACTGATGCAATCTCTCTTCTATATCTTGTTGGGGTTCCTTCCCCATCCACCCATCTTATTCCATCCCCTACTCGAGGTCTTCCTTTCCCCCTATGGTCATTTTCCTCTTTTTCTTGTCTTTCCATGTGAACATATCCTTGCTTCATTGAACATGCACTTTCCTATCGTAGCTATGTTTTTCCCTTTGAATTAGACATTTTTCCCTTTTATAGTCCCCTATTTTCTGCCTCATAGTTCATTTGTTATTCATTTTTGAACGCTTTTATGTTTTGCGGACGTATTTCTATGTGAATGCATCCTACGTTCACCAAACCTAAAATTTAAGCTTATAGTCCTATTTGTACCTTCAAATCAGATACTTTTTCCTTTTACCACCCTCTGTTCCGAGTGATGGTTCATAAGTTATTAACTTTTGAAGGATTTTATGTGCATCGGACGTGTTTCCATTCAAACGTGCCTTTTTTGCATTGAACATGCCGTTTCACCTCATTGCCTTGATCCTTACCCTTCCCCCAAATATTCCTCCTTTTTATCACTGTTAATCTAATGAATTGATTGCCTATTGTTACTTTTATGTATTTTTGTATATTTTCGTTACTAATTTTTATACTTTTTCCATGTGAACACTTTTGTTCATCATCGAAACTATGTTCTGACTTGATAGCCCCAACAATCTTGTCCAATCGAATATTTTTTCTTTTCACTGCATTCCATTTGGACATAGGAATTTTCTGTTTTTAATTTTTTATCACGTTTTTCGGTGCATTTTTATGATTTTTCCATGTGAACGCTTGTTTTTTATGCCAAGTATATCGTTTCTGTTGTCCAGTTCTTTCCCCTTGTCGTATTGCCCCCTTTTCCTTCTTCTTGCATTACATCGAATCTTTTCAAATTAATTTTTTTGTGCATTTTTTATCTCATTGCCCCTACATGTCCGCACGAACACCCATTTTTTACCTCCAAATGTGTGCCGTCAGGTCCACGTAATGCGTCTAGCCCACACATGCTCATCGAGTTTTTGTTTCTCTCAAGAATGCAAATTTTTTTACCGTGGAGGGGTGTTCAATTAAAATTTGAAAAGAGACCAACAAAAAAACTTTAAAAAAAAAACACAACACAACAATCCCCCCAACCACCTGTGTTCCCTCCGTCCCCTCCCTCCCTCTTATTTCTTTCTTCTTCTCTCTCCCCCCTCCCTCTCTCCCCTCTCCTCCTCCTGTCTCCTTCCGATTCCTCCCTCCTTCATCTCCCCTCTCCTCCATCTCCATCTCTTCATCACTTGCCTTCTCCTCTTCAGATGCCCGCATCTGCCTCCTCTTTCACTGCCCACAACCGTCTCCTCTTTCCCATCCCCCCCACCACTTGCGTCCTCCTTCTCTACCTCTTCCCCTTGCCAAGCGCTGCCACTCAACCCCCTTCACCTTCCTCTCTGCCAGCCTACCACCCATGGCTCCACCCGCCTGCCAGCCTCCCTCCCTACAGTTCTCCGCCACTACCCACAACCTCCCCACTCCTCTCCCTATCCTTTCTCCCCGCCCACCGTCGAACGCCTATGTGGCACCTGGCCATCGAACACCATTGCCACCGATAGCCTACCGCCTTGACCCCTCCACCACCCTCCCTCCCCGCCCACCAACCCGCCTCCCCCAAGGGCTCCACCCACCTGCCAACCTCCCCCCCTACAATTCTCCGCCGCGATCCATGACCTCCCCACTCCTCTCACTATCCTTTCTCCCCGCCCACCGTCGAACACCTGTGGCACCCTGCCATCGAACACTAGTACTACTGGCCGCATGTCGCCCTGACCCTATCCTTTCTCCCCATCCACTGTGGACTGTCTATGTGGCACTCGGCCATCGAACACCATTGCCACCAACAGCCTGCCGCCTCGACCCCTCCACCACCCTCCCTCCCTGCCCATCAACCTGCCTCCCCTCATGGCTCCACCCACCCGCCAACCTCCCTCCCTACAGTTCTCCGCTGCGATCCGTGACCTCCCCACTCCTCTCCTTGTCCTTTCTCTTTGCCCATTGTCGAACACCTGTGGCGCCCCGTCATCGAATGCCACTACTACTGCCCACATGTCGCCGCGACCCCTCCACCACCCTCCCTCCCCGCCCACCAACCCACCTCCTACATCCACCCTCCCCCCATGCCTCCCTCCCCCTATGCCTTCCTCCCCCCTCCTTAGCCCCCTTCCCACCCATTTCCCCCCGACTTACCCCCGCAACCCCATAGTCGCTTTGTGGCCCCCCTTCACATGCAGACACAGCCATGATAAACTAATCCAAACTAAACCTGAATCCTCCCCGTTAGTGACTATTGTTCCCATGAAGCCACCCTGTGTGTTCCCACCACTACTGTCACTCGGTGTTATTTGAGCATTCATGTTCGTGGTTCACACGTACGCGTGTTTTGACATTCCCATTCACACTTGGGTACCCGCCTTTTTCTCGCATATTTTTTTAAAAGCACAAAAAACCACCCAAAAAAATTAAACAATAAAAATCCATACAAAATTCAAATAAATGGAAAATTTTATAAAAAATATCAAGAAAAATAAAAAAATTACTAGAAATTTTGAGACCATAATTTTGAACTGAAAATTCACGTAAAAATTTAGCAACAACTTGAAAATTTTAACAAAATTTTAAAAATTTCATGAAAATTTTGTACTTTTTTTAAAACATAGCCAAAAAATTTCCTCAAATTTTTTAAAATTTTCATTTATAAATTTTAACCATTTTTCTCTCTATTTAGTCACCCTAAACTACACATTTTTAAAAAATCAAAGGAAGAGAGAGAAAAAAATATTAAAATTCAAAACAAAACCAAAACACCAAAACCAAAATGTAACAAAACACAAACACAATCATATAAAAATCATGTTTTTAAAAAACAAACAAAAGCCTCAAAGTCACACTCAAAACAAAATGAAAAAAAACAAACAAATAAACCCCAAATACCCATACATTTTTCCATACTTTTATTCTTCTTTGCATTGGTATTAGTTGTTTTTTTAATTTTATTATTGTCCAGGAGGTTGACTCTCTCCTAGTCGACATGGTGTCATATCTTGTTCATGGATTTTCTATTGCTATGGATTTTTTGACATGAATTTTGCCCTCTTTACCACCGAATCATTAGACCTTGCGGGTGTCCACACATCGCCAGGTTCATTTTCTTTTCCCTCTTTCACATGCACCATAATACACAAATAAATTGTAAATGAAACTAATCCAACCATTGCACCCACAAAATGAACACAATGCACTTCACTAATTTTGTAATTAAAATCAACCTGACTATTAAATTGTAAAAAGAACCCTCGCAATTACACAAGCACATGGCATAATAATCCACATACTTTTGTAAATTAAAATTAACCCTTGTTCACAGTGCACACATACATGTGCTACATACATATTAAATTGTAATTAAAAATGACCCCCCCACCATCACGCATGCATGCACTTTGCGCCAAACATCATGTGAATTATAACAATGAAGTGCATTTGTAGAGACCCAACGTCGAGTCAAATCAAGTCTAAGTGGATTTTGGGTTGCAAAATTTGAATCATTATAGATTAAAAGATAAATTATTTAATAAATTATAAACTCATTTCTCATCTTATAAAATAAATTCATATAGTTTTCACTCATTCACATCACCGCACCATAGGTTGACGAAAAGCATTTATGGGGATGTGATCTTGCCAGTCAAACGTTAGTCTTATCAGTCCCTATCTATCCTATTTATCAACCAATGGTTCTATTATGAGTCTGTTTTGATCTGTTTGGTCTATTCAATGTCATGGATGTGGCATGATTAAGGTTATATTTGATTTAAGTGCTTGACTGTGGGGTTTTAGGGTGCATATATGCTTGCATATCACAAAGTTTTCGATCACATGCGTATGTAGGTCATGCCAAAATTTTTCCGTTATAGGATGCGGTCCGCTTGGGGAAGTCTGGTCCAGTCATGTCTATCTTATGGTTTCCTTCTTGATATTCGTCTTAGTGGTGGACTATGTGGGTTTTGCAAGAACTCCCTCTTTTTCCTAGTTTTTGTGTGTGTGGGTGTTATCCCATGTAGCTTGAATGGCATCTTCCTCCACCCCACTGATAGTGGTTCAGCATGCCCCACTACCAGTCCATGACTACTCCCTTCTTTCTAAAGCTAATTGTATCAATCAGGTTAGCCTTCATCAATTTGTTGCCCTCGAGTTTTTACCCATGGATGCAAAACTTTGTTATTCCTTCCTAGAATCTTACAAAAAACATTCTGGCTTGGTGTATGGCCGTAATTTCTTCTTATCTTTTGCTAATATCACCAAGGCATTGTTCTTACCCCTTTCCACTTCCTTTGCGCCTAGTGGTAACCAACTACTCATAACAGAGGAGATTCTTGCCCTTTAATAGAAGGAGACTTCAAGCCCCTTGGTACTTAACAAAATTATTAACTATTCAGGGGTGTCAGTGGCCCATATCTTTTCTCCTATATGGAAGCAATTGTTCTTTCCAATAGGATAATGAATCTATTAGAAAAAGCTTGTGCAAAGTAGTAAAAGACATCCATCTAAGCCACTGTTACATCCTCATTAGGATTAATATGCAAATTGGGTATTGTCTTTCGAGTATTCCAATTGGATTGTTGATGCATGAAGGAAAGATACCAACAAAAAAGAGTTGTAAGACATACAGAGGTATCCACAGACTGAGCATGCACTCAAGATAATTGAAGATAGGAGTTTGAACATGTTGAAGGACTTTCCCAAGACCCATGAATGAGAGTCCAATTAAACATTGGTCTTGTCAAAGAATCATGTAATGTTCAATACCATGATGGAGGATACCACTATCATATCCATCACAGATTGTGGAGGAAGATTTATATATTCAATTAAGTGGGGGTATTGGAATAATAGGGGAACAATGAAGAGATAGGTAATAAAAGGATGATAATTGAGGGGACAATGAGGATGGAAAAGGAGGAAAATATAATAAAAGTGCTGGAAGGGACTCCACTAAAAAGACCGAGGGAATAGGTAGAACAACAAAAAGAGGGTCAGAAGGGGTAGGAGAAGATGTAGGACCAGCAATGAATGGATAACTAGTAAAAATAGGAATTTCAAGGGAGGCTACAGGAGCAAAAGATAAGATAAGAATAGTATTTGGATTAGAATTGATAATGGAAGTATACAAAGGTAGATGATAGGAAATGAGAGAATAGGAAAGGAGATCATTAGGGTCTGAAGGATAAATAGAACAATGGAATTTTAAAGTTTGGAAGAATTCACATGTGAAGAAAGGATTATCCAAAACATATGTTAATACTAGAGAGTGTAAAGGCTAGATATTCGATTGATGAAAAACACTCCATCGATGGCGTGGATCCATGACACCATCCTCTAAAGGAGGATGCCAAGCATGTCCTTTACACCAAGATGTTTGCTGATGATAATTTCTCAAGTCATCTCTGCCAAAGTCATCTCAACTAAATGTGTATATATGACGGCTTGGAAGATCACATCACCCACATAAACGTTCATGTCCTCCTTATAAGGGATTTGTAAATCTCCTTTAAGATACATGAGAGAAAGTAATTGTGCCTCGTGAGAAATCAATCGATCCACAAATCTATCAAAACACAGATTTTAGCAAGAGATAGAGAGTACACAACAGATAAGAGGAGAATAACAAAATTTCTTTATCTCCAAACAACTGATACAAAGATGGCTCTGTCCACCCGTGCACTTCCACTATGAAGCTTAGATGGTGATCTAGACAGAAGATAGGTGAAGAGCTTAAGGCTAGCTAGGACAACTTTGACTGGGTGAAAGATGGATAATGGTTGTGAAGGGGTTTAGCTTTTATAGCTTATGAAGGGGTCATGATGGATGACCTTCCATATGCACCTGTGTCTGTTGACCTTCCATGTGCCCATGTGTCTGTTGACCTTCCATATGCACATGTGTCTGTTGACCTTCCATGTGCCCATGTGTCTGTTGACCTTCCATATGCACATGTGTCTATTGACCTTCCATATGCACCTCCACTAATTGGCCAGGGAATATTCCCTTTACCATTGGCTAGGACCCCTGATAACTCTCTTACCCCACAACTCGATGCAATGTGCCTCGAGTTGCTACCAACTTAACTACTCTCTCTAACCCAAAGATTAGACCCACAATGGTCACCTTTTTGCCATCCGATCACATAGACCTCATCTGACATACAAGTCAAGACTCAACCAATGTCTAGGCTCACATATGGCTTCTCCTCATAATGGGGGCCTTACAACTTTGAGCACCATGGATCATTGGTGGCACCTTATGAGGGTGGGGCATTGAGCATATCTAATACCCCCCCTCAATGTCCACCCGCACAGGTGAACTATATCCTCGGCCCAATGCCAAGTCTCTGAAGATGAACTTGAAGCAGATCCTTCATAAGTGCTTTGGTGAAGATATCCACTCCATTCTCCTCTGTTGGGGACAGTAGACGAGCTCCACTATCCCATCCTCGATCAAATCACGCATATAGTGATACTGGATCTCTATATGCTTGGTGCACGCATGAAACACTGGATTTTTGGCAATGGCAATGCAACTCTGATTGTCACATCTCAGCATAGTTGGTTCTTCATCCTGCACTCCCATATGCCATAGGATCCTTCTCAACCATACTATTTCACATGCAGCAAAACAAGCTGCCTTGTACTCTACTTTGGTAGAAGACAATGCCACTGTTGGCTACTTCTTACTAATCCAAGAGAAAATTCATGAACCTAAAGAGAAACAATAACCAGAAACAGACTTCCTGGAATCACTGTCTCCTGCCCAATCTGAGTCACAATTCCCCACAAGAGAAGTTCCGCGGAACTGTATGTGATACCATAGTGAAGAGTTTCCTTCAAGTATCTGAGCACTCGCATCCCAGCTTTCCAATGACTCTCATGAGGTTTGTTTGAGAACCTGCTCAAAACACCAACATCAAAACTAATATCTGGTCTGGTGTTACACAAGTAAATCAGACTGCCAACCAACCTCCTGTACTTCCCAATGTCTACTAGTGCTGAAGTATCCTCAATGGATAACTTTGCATTCACCTCCATAGGTGTAGCTATCTCCTTGCATTTGGTCATGCCAAATGCCTTCAAGATCTCCCATGCATACTTCTTCTGAGAGATGAAGATCCTTCCTGGCTCTTGCCAGACTTCAATCCCCAACAATAGTGCAGCAAGCCTAAGTCTGAAACTCAGAACTCAAAGCCTTTCCGGTTTGGTTGATCAGTCACCTGTAATAAGAAGGTCGTCCACATATTGGACAATCACTACAGACTTTTTACCATCCCTGTAAACATACAAGTTAGCATCCGAAGCACATCTTTTGAAGTTTAAGCTTAAAAAGAACTTGTCTATCCGCTAGTACCATGCTTTGGGGCCCATCTCCTAGAGAACATAACTTTTCTCTTTAGTTATTGACACATTCTCCTCCTCTAAAGTAGTGATCTTGATTTCCAACTCTTTAATGGTGGCTTTTTGTGAATCCATTAAAGTTGTAGATGCAGTCACCTATTTATGGATGTTATTCAAGGTAGCTCTCTCAGAGGCTAAATCCTCCAAGGCCTTGCTAAGCTAGCTGGTTAGAGAGTCCACCTTATCTTGCAAAGAGATGTAAACACTTGTATATATGGATTGAAGACAGGAAGTGATAGAGGTTTCTAGAGTAGACTAGACACTAGAAACCAATTGTGAAAGCATGGGTCCAGATAACATTGTCTATAAGGGAGGAAGGGATCTACGAAGTTGATTGTCCTTCCCTTTGGGATGCAAATAGATTTGTATAGGAAAGGAATGAGAAAAGAGATCTGCTAGAAACATCATGAATAGATTCCTGTACAGGAGGATTTGGAATAGGAGGACTCGAAAGACCCTTTGTGCATAAATGTTTTTTTTGAGGGAACCTAGTAGGAGGCCCATCTTCAGAATCAAAGCTCGGTTGCATTAGAGGAGGAGAGGAGATGGGAGGTGGAGGTTTCTTTGGAAGAGGGGTAGGATTAGGTATACTGGCACTCCACTTGGAGGAGGTGCAAGAGTAATAATCTTTTGGAGAAAAGCACCATATGGCACATTGCTAAGTTGACCTTTCTTGACATGCTGGAAGTGTTGGCCCATTTTAGCCAAAAGAAATACCGCCTCATTAAACTTGACAACTTTAAATATCTTGATAGATGCAATGAATAATTCTTTGGACATGCACTTGGATGTAGGCTTGCCCACATCCATTTTTGTAGTGTGAAGAAAACATTTACGAATATATGGGTGAGCACCATGCATTGCATAGGCATCACTTCAAAGCGACAACCAAGGCGGTGACCAAGGCATAGATCTTGGCATCTTAGCCTTGGCATACTTGGCAATGGGCTACGAAGGCTTTGTTGATACCGTTGGCTGCATGTGAGAAGCTCCCACTAGCTTGTAGGAAAATCTTCTCGAGAGGTCACCCATCCCGGCAATGTCGTCACCCAAGTGCAATTAACTACCAAGTGACCATCCACTAGGCTAGTTCTTTTTGTTGTTCTATACTACAAATATAGTTTTGATAAGTTGTTTACCGCAACACAGAGGATTGGAAAATGGAGGAGAAGTGCGGGAAAAATGGAAGAAGGAGATAACCAAAAAGGCACAAGACAAAGGAAGGAAAAGGCGCCCCTGGATGGAGGTTAGACCCTAAAAATTTGAATAACGACCTCTCCAGAAGGTTTCAGTGTTGCCTCGAGAAAAAAAAAGAGTAAAAACGCACCATTAAATATGAAGGCGCTCCTGAATCCTTGTAAAAAGAGTGTCGGGCTCACTCTTGTACAATTTGTATGCATTAGTAGGAATGGGATAAGTTAGAACGGTGGGAAATAGAAAAAGAGGGCCTAGTAGGCTAATGGCTGGCCATGTAAAAAGTGGGAATGACCGCCCAAAAAGTAGGGCATGTATATAAAGTTCAAAAGTGAATGAGAAGCTCATTCTTGTGTGTGGCCAAAGCTTCTTCTTCTTCTTCTCTTTTTTCTTACCTTCTTGCTTGTGCTTGAGTGAGGGAGTGAGGGAATGTGAGGGAGTGAGGGAGTGAGTATGTGAGAGTGAGGGATCATGGAGAAGAAGCTCTCCATCTTCTCTCTTCATCTTCTCTTCTTCTCTTCTCTCGCGTGGCTATGGAGGATGGAGCTTGATGGAGGGGGCTTGAGCTTGGTTGAGCTTGTCACAAGGATCATGGAGCTACCGAGTGCAAGAGAGAGGAGGAAACTCGATCGAGCATCAAGGTAAGCTCACTACACCCGTAAGGTAGGCATTGCGCGTCGGCTATGTGAGAGGTAGCCATGGCCACTCGGCTTGAAACGCTTGATCAATAAGCGGTTCGTAGGTCTTGGGGTAGAGCTCCATAGCTTCCCTCCATTTTGGTTCCATTGCTAAGACCAATAGAATCGAGCCTTGAGCGCCGCGCACATCGGATCCAGCATAGAAGTAGGGTTTGCAGCCTGAACGGGTGCTTGAGATAGTTAGGAGATTTAGGAGGTTTTAATCCCTGGAGCAAGTAAGTATTTTGATTTGTTGTTGAATATTAGAGTAGGACCATCCATCTCCATATCCGATTTTGATTTCTGTTGCATTAGGCTAAGTTTAGGATAGGAAAAAGAAGGAAAATAGAAGGGTTTTGCTGGAAACATGGAAATAGGGACACAAGATCATATTTATGGCTAGAAGAGTGTGAGGGATTAACTTCTGAGGTTGCAGTAGGCTGGGATGGGACAATAAGACCCATGGAACTAGGAAAGACCACATTTGACATTCAATCTTGTGAGAAGAGAGTGAGCTTGAGAGCCAAGGAGAGAGCAAGAGAGAGAGAGCTGCAGGGAGATCGCGAAGTGCTGATCGATTCAAGCGCCACATCACTTCAAGGTATGCCATGCAGTTCCCTCTATTGCTTTGCACCTATTTGGAAGGCACGACACGATTCCGTGGAGTAGGCATTGGCCTTGAGGTATCGTGTGCAACTCGCGGGCCGTCATCCGCGCCGTCGGACTAGTTCGTCCGAGTCCTAGAATAGGACTGCCCGATTTCTGGAGTTAGACCGTCCGACTCCGAAAATCGGACAACTTATCCGATCCGATCTCCAAAATCGGACCAGCCCAAAAATTCGACCACTTTTCCGATCCGATCTCCGAAATCGGACCAACCGTCCCGACTATTATAATCGGATCTGGTGTCAAAGTCGGACCACGTATCCTAGTCCCAAACTTGGACCACTCAACCCATTGCAGTAGTCGGATCTCCCCTGTCCAACTAGGGAAATCGGACCAAAGTAGAATTTGACCACCGCTCGTAGTGTGAAACTCGAACCAGTCCATCCGAATCGTAAGATCGGACTTAGCATCCGATTCCCAGAATCGAAGCAATTCACTAGAACTTTAATAGAAGGTTTTTAAACATGTCCCTCAGTCCTTGCCACCTTGGTCACATCTCTGATCCCCCAAGGAACCTAGGTTAGCCTTAGAAGCCAGAGGCCAGACAAGATAACTGAGGATTCACCCCAAACAACTAAACACTGAGCAGACCAAATTTAAAAAATGACTTGATGTTCGGCGACCAGCCAACCAACCAACCAACCTTGAAGCAGAATAGAGAATGCAGCAGGGTCTTTCAGTAAAACTTTAGATCAACCAAAACCTGCACTTAGAGCCACATCAGGCTACAAACGTGAGGGGTAGAGTGGAGTTTGCATTGAGCATTTCGTGCATCCGCACCTCACTTTTTGATTTCATCACCTAAGGTGCACTACAAGAAAAGGAAAAGCCTGTTTTTGCACTAAGTACTAGAAAGCACAAAGCACAACTTGTGAATAAGATTGACAACTGCTTCCAATAACAAGGAGCTCATCAGAAGACATAATAACATCAAGGAACCCACTACTAGGAGAAGATCCCAAAACATAGTTGGCTATCTAAGAGCCCCATCAGTAGGACCCTAAGAGGACACGAAGAACTGGAAGGCGACAACATAGAGGATCGGACGTTGCTGGAGCTACTCAAATTGATCGACAACCTTGTGGAGCTGGAAGTGGGAGCAATGTCAGGATCACGAGGCGGACAAGGAGAGGACCGACTGGACTTGGGAGAATTCCTAGTCATAGTGCAGGAGTTAGTCAATGAGTATGACTTGTTAAATAGGACTGTAGTTCAGGGCATGCCAGTAGAGGAAGTGGTAGCAAACCTAGAGGAGGAAAGAAAGGTGATCAGAAAGGCGCTAGAGAGCAAAATTGCCCATAACCATGAGCAAAAGGCTAGAAAACTCCAACAAGATGTAGACATATACGAGGCCTGGTGTGTGCTAGCCTTGACTGGTGCAGCCAAAGCAGGACCAAGGCTAGGAAACTCCAACAAGATGTAGACATTGAGTGAACTTGTAGCCAGGCTGTCAAGATTGTGGGAGAGAAGGAAGGAGTCTCACTTGAAGCTTTCTTGCTTGCACAATGGGGGAATACACACAAGGGTGGAGGCTGAAAACAGTTTTCCTCTTCTTAGTTGTGTAAGCCAAAAGAACTCAAGTACAAAGAAATAGAAGAACCCTAGATATGGGTCTCAAACCAAACTCAACTAACTAAGGTGGCATACTAACTGAGCCACGAACTAGAGTAGATAAGGATAGCTATCATGTAGCTATTATTCAGGGGCGGTGTACCAACCCCATCTGCAACTAACAAGTCGGTGACATAAGTACACAACGGTCACCCTGGCGTATCACGAGTGGAGCTCGATATCTCAACACTCCCCCTCGAGCTCAATCCCAATTCCTGCACACCAAGCAGGTCTCTGAACTTGCACAGCTTCTCTGTGCCCAATGCCTTCGTGAATATGTCAGCTACCTGATCCTCTGTGCTGACATAAACTAGATCAATAAGACCTAGTAAAACCCTCTCTCGCACATAGTGATAATGCACCTCAATGTTCTTTGTTCTAGCATGATAGACTGGGTTATTTGCCAAGTGTATACTACTCATGTTGTCACAATAAATGACAACTGGCCCATCTGTAGACTGATGCATATCATAAAGTAGCTTATGCAACCAAGCTACCTCACATGCAGCCATTGCTGCACCCCTGTACTCAGCCTCTGTGCTCGACAAGGCAACTGTAGGCTGTTTCTTGCTGCCCCAAGTGACTGCAGCACTCCCAAAAGAGAACACATATCCACTGGTAGATCTTCTATCAGAAATACTACCAGCCCAATCAGCATCAGTGTATCCATGCAACTGTATCTGAACCCCAGTCTCATAAAATAGTCCATACTGCAATGTGGACTTCACATACCTGAGTATGCATCTAGCCGCATCCAAATGTGGTTTCCTTGGAGCCTGCATAAACTGACTTACCAATCCAAAAGCATAGCTCAAATCTGGCCTGGTAATAGTCATATAAATCAAACTTCCTACTATGCGTCTGTACATAGTAGGGTCTTCTAGAAGCTCACCTGCATCTGTGCTTAGCTTCACATTCTGCTCCAAAGGAACTGAAATAGGCTTACAGCTTGTCATCCCACATTTGGATAGCATGTCCAATCCATACTGCCTCTGCAAGAGCTGTATCCCACTTGGTGATCTAGTCACCTCAATGCCCAAGAAATAACGCAGCTCTCCCAAATCCTTCATCTCAAACTTCTGCTTCAATAGCATTTTCACATGAAGGATATCTTCATCACTGTCACCTGTCATAATCAAATCATCAACATAAATGACAAGTAGCATAATACATTTCTCTGTTTTTCTCACATAAAGTGAGAAATCTGCCTTGGAAATCTGAAAGCCAATAGTGACAAGATACTGTCCTATCTTGTCAGACCATGCTCTAGGTGCTTGCTTCAAGCCATACAAGGCTTTCTTCAACCTGCAAACAAACTCAGGATGAATAGTATGCACATAACCTGGTGGCTGCTCCATATAGACCTCTTCTTGCAAATCACCATGCAAGAAGGCATTCTTTACATCCATCTGATGTAAAGACCATCCCTTTGATGCAGCCATAGCAATGACTGCTCTTAAAGTTGCCATCCTTGCAACCGGACTGAATGTTTCTTCATAGTCAATGCCATATGTTTGTGCATACCCCTTGACTACTAATCTTGCCTTGTATCTATTCACAGAACCATCTGCATTGTGCTTCGCCTTATAAACCCACTTACAGCCAATTGCATTCTTACCTTTAGGCAAAGGTACCAATTCCCATGTAGCATTTGCTTCCAAGGCATCCATTTCTTCATCCATGGCTTTCTCCCATTTTTCTTTTCCCATGGCTTGCTCAAAAGAAGTGGGTTCTGGTTCCTGTATCACCTTTACCATATATGCATAGTGAATGGCTGTAAATCCATCATATTTCAGCCTATCCACAGGATACCTAGCTCTCGTAGACCTGCGCAAAGTAGGTTCACTCCCAGGTGCTCTCAAAACATCCCTGGTTTTCCTTACTCCAGGTGTAACAATAGAAGGAATACCCAACTCATCATCAATGCTCTGTTCTGAGCCACTAGATTCACCATCCACATAAGAGTGACCTGCATTCACATCAAACATGGACTGATCAACCTTCTCTTTTCCTTTTCGTGATACCTGCATACCACTATCTGCATTACTTTGAGAAGATTCTCCTGATCTCAATCTGCCTGTCCATGGCGAAGAATGTGAACCACTACTAGAGGACGCTCCAGGTCCACTAATATTTTGTGACTGCTGCTGTGAATTCTGTGCAGCATTACCATTTTGTGCATCTACATCATCAATCACATTTACTGGTTTATACCAACTACTCATCTCATCAAAAATAACATCTCTGCTCACTGTAAACTTACGAGTAGAAGGGTTATAGCATCTATACCCTTTTTGCTGCAGAGAGTAACCAATAAAGATGCACTTCTCAGCTTTTGGATCCAACTTGGATCTCAACTCATCTGGCACATGTACATAGGCAATGCAACAAAAAATTTTCAAATGAGAAATATCTGGTTTCCTACCAGTATACCTCTCCTCTGGAGTCATTCCATGTATTGCTGCAGTGGGAGTCCTGTTCATTATGTAGACTGCTGTAGCAACTGCTTCAGCCCAATAAAAATCTGGCAAGTCTTTTTCATTGAGCATGGCACGAGACACCTCTCCAATATGTCTGTTTTTTCTTTCTGAAATTCCATTTTGCTGTGGGGTATAACTGCATGAATATTGCTGCTTTATGCCATGCTCCTGCAAGAACCTTGCAAACTCATTTGAGAGGTACTCTCCCCCTCCATCTGACCTTAGGCATTTTATTTGCAGACCTGTTTCTTTTTCAACCATAGCTTTAAGAGTTTTGAAATGCCCAAACACTTCACTTTTCTTCTTCATAAAATACACCCAAAGTTTTCTGCTATAGTCATCAATAAAAGTGACAAAATAATGACAGCCTCCAAGAGATGCAGCTTTAGTAGTCCACACATCAGAGTGGATTAATTCCAATGGCTTCTCACTCTCTTGAATATGTCTAGGAAATGGTTTCCTTGCCTGTTTTCCAAACTGACAGGCTTCACATACCTTATGCATTTCTGCAACCTTGAATTTTGGCAATCCTGCAACAATATTTTGGGCCTGCATTGATTTAAGTCGCTGTACATTAACATGACCAATGCGTTTATGCCAGATATCAATATTTGCAACTACACCGGTCCCATGTGCAAACATTGCTGCACTCAATTCAGACATGTCTACATCCAACGTAAACATTCTGCCCTTCTTCTTTCCTTTTGCTATCAAGCGACCTTTATTTTTCATATCCTCAACAAAGCATCCATGAGGATTAAATCTGACCTGCAAGCCCTGCTCAACCATTTGACCGACAGAAACCAGATTCTTGGTGATATTCGGGACATGAAATACATCGGACAGGTATTTCTTTTTCCCATCCTGCATAGACAAGGGAATTTTTCCAATCTGCACAATAGGATGTGCAGTATCATCACCAGCCTCCACAAATCCTGGTTTTTCCATTTTCCTTGCATCCTCCATCCATTCTGCATGACCTGTCATGTGGTTTGATGCACCTGAGTCAACATACCATACATCATTGCTTTCTTCTGCACTTGTCACAGAATTGTTCATGTGCTGCACCATGAACAAATGCTCATTTCTGTCATCACCCTGTCTGCTAGAAGATGCATAATTCCCTTGTTGCAGTTTTCCATTTATGATGTCATTCTGCTTTTTATAGTAGTCTTTAGCCATATGACCCATTTTACCACAATAGTAGCATTTAACATTACTGTTTGCATTTTGACCTCTTTGCCATCCACCACGACCTCTTTGGCTCCCCCTGCCTCTAGAGTTACCACGTCCTCCTCCATAGGACTGGTTTTCTTGAGTTTGCTGCATATTCTGATTTCTACCACGGCCTCCAAATCGGCCTCCTCTACCTCTGCCTCTACCTCTTCCAGCATTTGAGTAGAAGACAGCTTCTTTTGAAGTTCCTCCTGAAGAAGATGCACCACCATTTCTCTGTTCCTCAGAAATTAGAAGAGCAATCAACTCCTCAAAATCAGGAAATCTTTCACGAACTGAAATGGATGTCCGAAACTGTGCATAATCCTTTCTTAGACCATTCAAGGTCACAGAAACTAAATCATCATCTTCCACTGGTGACCCAATGGAAGCAAGTGCATCTGCAATCTTCTTCACCTTCATGTGGTAGTCGTTGATGCTCATATTTTCTCTTTGCACATTGTGCAACTCTTGCTTGAGCTGCATTTTCCTGGCTTGCGTATTTGTGCTATACATTTTTGACAGAGTATCCCATGCCTCCTTTGGCGTACTTGCATCCTGAATATGCACAATCATAGAGTCTGAAATACTGATAGACAGCCAATACATAACTTTCCTGGCTCTCTCATGCCATGCTTTGAATGCCTGCATTTGCTGTTGATTGGGAACATTAGGAAGAACTGGTTCTTCTTCATTTCCTGCAACAAATTCCCAATATCCTTTTCCCATAAGGAAATTCGTCATTCTAAACTTCCATGCTTGGAAGTTGTTCTTGTCAAGCTTTTCAGTGACAATCTGTGAAAGAGAATCAGACGCCATTACAGAACACTGCAAAAAATTCTGTCACTGCAAAAAACACAGCTTCACCCTCACAAGGGCAAATCTGCAAAACTGGTGAAAGTGGTATTTGACCACACAGTCACTTCGTAGTGACGATTTTGCATCAACAGGCAACAGGGATGATTCTGTAACTCCCAATGTCTCTGCGCACAAGCATACAATGCAATTTTTACAGTAACTATTCACCGACCTGTAGAACAGTGGCTGCACAGCATAAAACTGGGCCTTTTCCTGAGTGCATGCAGAAAACTTCCGCCTCCAAAACAGGCCCCGAAATGGCCTCAAATCAAAAAAACAAGGTCGCCAAGGGCTAAAGCCCTTGCCCGCAGCATATACTGCCCTTTTGCTTCACCGCGAAGGGCGTCTCAACCTGAGACAATGCACTCCTGCACTTTCCGGCTGTGCTACCTGCAGAGATCTGCTCCCAAAACAGAAAATGAAAGCAACACTGCTCCTCTTACCAGAACACCGCGAGCTTGGCTTGCTTTCTTGAGCTCCTTACCACGAACAAGGCTCTGATACCATGTCAAGATTGTGGGAGAGAAGGAAGGAGTCTCACTTGAAGCTTTCTTGCTTGCACAATGGGGGAATACACACAAGGGTGGAGGCTGAAAACAGTTTTCCTCTTCTTAGTTGTGTAAGCCAAAAGAACTCAAGTACAAAGAAATAGAAGAACCCTAGATATGGGTCTCAAACCAAACTCAACTAACTAAGGTGGCATACTAACTGAGCCACGAACTAGAGTAGATAAGGATAGCTATCATGTAGCTATTATTCAGGGGCGGTGTACCAACCGCATCTGCAACTAACAAGTCGGTGACATAAATACACAACGGTCACCCTGGCGTATCACGAGTGGAGCTCGATATCTCAACACAGGCAGCTCATGGACAACACCTTCGCTAAGTAGAGTGCAACAACCTTAGCCACAACATTACTCTCGGGATTAGGGGTCACACAAGGGGCAAAGGGGTAATCTAGGATCCCTGTTGTAGCAAAGCAACTAGACAAGTATAAACCTAGCAATGACCCATATAGCTTTGTGGAGAAGTTTGAACAAGTTTGCAAAGAAAACGGTCTCACGGACCTTGCACAATGCTCTCAAGCCTT
Source organism: Lygodium microphyllum (assembly GCF_053477565.2). Classification (NCBI taxonomy): domain Eukaryota; kingdom Viridiplantae; phylum Streptophyta; class Polypodiopsida; order Schizaeales; family Lygodiaceae; genus Lygodium; species Lygodium microphyllum. Next base: position 165,340,096 of record NC_141141.1, on the reverse strand, counting down.
CGGGCTATGTTTAGGAGATAAGGGCAGAATTTGGTACACCAGTCTAGATGTAGCCGAGCGCATGAACTTTGCCCATCTTAAAGACCATTTTATCAAGAGATTCTTTGAGGAAGGGTACTCTGACAACCTCATCGTCTGGTTGATGAATGTCACTCAGAGCAAAAAGAAAGACATAAGAGACTATGTCACTCATGTGCGCAGCCTTTTCAAGAGGATCCCGGCCAATGAGCGATCTAATGAGAAGGCTGTGTCTACCATGTTTATAACTGGAATTCAAAGCGAGGAGCTCCACAAGGCCTTGGCTAGTAACTCTACCCTACACAGAGATATGTTAGCTAGAGTTTTTGAAGAGATAATAAGGGTGGACAATCAGCTTAGGGAGCGAGGCATGAGGAACTCCAGTCGGGACAGTACAAGCCAGAGAGCTCCAGAGCTGACAATATCTTTGAGAGAGAGAGAGAACTCTAGCATACGGGATAAGGGAAAAGGTGTTGACCCAAGGCCACGAGCTGGCTGAGGTAAGAATGGAGCTTGCATGATTGCAAGAACAGATGAGGAAGCCTGTGCGGTCTCATGTGCAGTGTATACACTGTGGTGGAAACCACCTCCTAGCCGAGTGTCAAGATCCTAGATCTAGGCCATGCTCGAACTGTGGTAGGTTTGGTCATGACGCATTGCATTGCAAATTGCCAAGGAGATTCCCATATGCACAACAATACAACCCTCCATACTTAGGCAACAGGCCACCTAACCTCTTTGGAAGGGGAGCCCAACTGGCACTTCCAGCACCAAATGACACAAGATCGGCCATTCCTAGGCTAGAGATGAACCCAACAGGCATACCCAGACCACCAAGGCCCTATGTAACCCAACCACCGAGTGATGCTCCTGTTCACTATGTGGAAGAACTTAGTGAAGAGGAAACCTATGTTGAGACATGCAGACATTAGTGATGGATCGCCTGGTTAGATGGGTCCACACATTTACACTTAGCACGCCAGTGGTCATTATGACTCTCACATGGCCACTGACTCATTACTTATTATATTCATGTTGTTACACCTATTTATAGCTGGCATAATTATAGTGTCAATCGACTAGTGTAGTCGATTATGCATTGTTTGACTTAGTAGGCCACTTTCCTTTATGTTATATCTTATCTATACTTTGTGTACATTGTAAAGTGTGTGGAAGAAGAAGAAGAAACCAGCAAGAAAACGTTTTGGCCTCCATCTCTCTTCTTGTCTCTTGAGTGAGCTTCTAGATTATGATTATCATGGATGCGACCCCTTCTACAAGTCTTTTTACCATCAGCCCTCAAATGTACAAAAAAGAAATGCAGTCAACAATCAAGTTCATAAAGGTGGGAGACATGATGAGAGAAGATTAACCCATGATATTTCAAATGGTCAACCCTCATTCCATAATTTTGGGCCACCTACTTTTAGGCAAAACTCATAGAACAAAGATTCATGGAGGCAACATTCTTATGGACACCCATCTTACAATGAAAATGAGTATAAGGAAAAGATCAATATCACTAATTTCAAAGGAGATAACGCTTCACATTTAGAGTGGGAGAAATGGATTAATAAGCTTGAATTGTACTTTACCCTTTATCCTAGAAGTGAAGAAGCTAATATTTATTTCACGACTTTTCATCTTGAAGGTTATGCCCATACTTGGTGGTATTACATGCACAAGATTGGGCAAAACTTTCTCACTTGAGAGGAGTTCAAGCAAGCAATGATTGATATTTCTCCTTTGGAAAAAGAAAGGCTCCAAAGAAGATGGTATGCATGTGCTCAAAGAGGAATGTCTATTAGAGACTATTCCAACACCTACTTGAATGTCTCCATGTATGTTGAAGGTACTTCAGATTTTACTAAGTTAAATAAATATATTTTTGGTCTTGACCTTGCCCTCTCATCGGATGTAGGAGCTCAACAACCAAAAACTTTAAATGAGGCCATACAATTGGCTGAAAGATATTCCTTCAAGTATAAGTCCAGCAAAGGAGTTTGGGCAATAATATTTCCAATCAACGTACAAAATATGTGCAAGTTTTTAGTCAATCAAGAGACTCTTTTAAGCAAGAAAACAAGGGTTATAATAGTCAAAATAATTATAACAATAAAGTTTATCCTAGTGTTTATGCCTCTAAATAAGGTGGAAATTATGCACAAAAACAGGGGCAAAATTTCAAAAATGTGGTTGAGACAAGAGGCAAATTTTCAAGAGCTAAAATTGCTCCTGAACTGTCCCAAAACGGTTCTAACAGCAACTTCCTTTCTCACGATAAGCTTAGAGAAATGCATGCCAGAGGATTATCTTTCAAATGTGGGGAGAAGTGGTCACAAGATCATAAGCTAAAGTGCAAAGCTAAGAGTTCAAAAATCAATATGGTGATCACTCAAGATGTGGAAGTTGATGAAGAGAGGATCAAGAGGAAATTTTACTTCATGTAAATGCTTACCCAATGTCGAAGAGATTCATGAAGAAGAGAATGCCACTAACAAAGGATTATATGATTCCATAGATAGATTTCCATTTGATCTGGGTGGCACTCATGATTCTCATGCTTCCTTGTGTACCATTTCACATGATGCATGGACTGGTTGCAAAGGATAAGAGTACCCAAATTATAAATGCCATAATGGTCTTTTATGGTATCAAGGATGGGTTTTCTTGACTCCTCAATCATCTTTCAAAGACCACATTTTGCAAGAGATTCACTCTTCACCTTTAGCGGGACATCATGGTTTGTTCAAAACATTTGATAATATTCATAAGAGCTTTTATTGGAAAAGGATTTGGAGAGATGTTAAAGATTATGTCATGAGTTTTCTTCTGTGTCAACAAAATAAGGATTCCGCACTTCTACTTGATGGTTTGCTTTGGCCACTACCTATTTCTCATGATGGGAAGTGGACTGATATTAGTATGGATTTCATAACGCGATTGCCTACAACAAAGCACGGGTGGAATAGCATTTATGTGGTGGTAGGCCGGTTGACTAAATCAGCCCATTTCATTCAAAGATTCAATTTACAGCAAAGCAAGTGGTTGATCAATTTATGGAATGTGTCTTTAAGCTTCATGGAATGCCAATGAAGATTGTGTTTGATCGTGACACCAAGTTTATGGATAGCTTTTGGAGGAGTTTGTTCTCTTCTATGGGAACTATTTTGACTCCTGGTACGGCTTATCATCCACAAATGGATGGGCAAACTGAAAGGGTCAACAAATGGCTAGAATTTTATTTGCGTCATTTTTTCCATGACACACAAAATGCATGTGACCATTGGCTTCATCTTGCAGAATTTTGTTATAATAATAATCATCACATGAGTATTGAAATGTCTCCTTTTGAAGCATTATATGGTTACAAGGTTCAAGTGCCTTCCACATTGTTTCATTATGATGTAAATCCTAATGATCATGAAGAGTTAGAGAAGATGGAGGCTCTTATGAAGCAATGCAATGACAACATTGGAAAATCTCAAGAGATAATGAAGGCCTATGCGGATGAGAAAAGAAAACATGTGGAGTTTGATAAAGGTGAATGGGTTTTCTTGAAGGTTCCAAAATCCTGTTATGCTTCTATTAAGGGAGGACATAATAAACTCACTCATAGATATTGTGGGAGCTTTCGCTCAACCGCCAAGACCCACGGACCGCTTATTGTTCAAGCGTTCCAAGTGAGCTCTCATGGCTATCTCTCACCTAGCCGACGCGCCATCGATCCTACGAATGCAGTGAACTTACCTTGATGCTTGATCGAGTGCCCTCCTCTCTCTTACACTTCGGTAGCTCCACGATTCTTGATGCTAGCTCAAGCATCCTCAAGCCTCCTCCATCCCCAAGCCTCATCCTCCATAGCTGCGCGAGCAAGAGAAGAGAAGAAAGGAGAAGAGGAGAAGGGGGGAGGAGATGGTGGAGAGCTTCACCCTCTTGATTCCTCACTCTCTCACGTGCTCACTCCCTCACACTCTCCCACTCCCTCTCTCAAGAGCACACACAAGCAAGAAGAAGGAGAGAAGAAGAGAGGAAGAAGAAGACTAGTTTTGCCACACCAAAGAATGAGCTCTTCATTCACTTTTCAACTTTATATACAAAACCCTACTTCCCTTTTGGGCGGTCATTCCCTTTTTCCCTTTTTTACATGGCCGGTCATAGCCCACATGCCCTGTTTTCCATTGTTCTTTTCTCTTCCTTGCTTTCTTTTCACTACCCTTCTATCTTTACAAATAGCACGGGTGAGAGCCCGGCACTCTTTTACAAGATTTTAGAGTGCGCTTTTTATGCGCCTTTCCCTTGTTATGGTTGCCTTGGTCTTTAACGGTTGTCCTTGCGCTTTTGGGCTTTTCTCCTTCTTTTCCTTCCGTCGGGCTACCTTCTTTTCGCCTTTGCCCTGCATCTTCTCTGCTTTCTTTCGCTCTCGTCGTGTTGGGGTTAACATTGCCCCCCTCCTAGACGAGTGCCGATCCCAACGCCATAGACAGCACCACCATGACTCATTTCATGATGCGTGCTGCCCTTTTGCCATCCTTTTGTGTTGCACTGCTGGAAGACATGAATGACAGCAAGTTCACACAGTGCAATCACCCCTTTCTCTCCACTACCACCCTTAAAACCTGCCTCCATACTAAAGGCTACTTGCTAAGCCGGAAGTTCCTCAACAAGGCCCCCCGGCCTCCGGCCACCCTTCCCCATAATTCGGATGATGAGGGGTAGAACTCCCATTATCCCTTGTATTGCTGCCCCATGTAACCATGGCAAAAAAAAAAAAAAGTCAAAGCTGTACTTTATCTCCCCATTACCACCCTTCTGCTCCACGCGGCCCCCGTCGCCCAGTCTCCTAACTACGTAATAATTAAGTATGCACACGCACGGCACTCATATAATACCTACACAGAACTAATTCACAGTTTGGGTCCTCAAGTGCAGGACAACACTCTCAGCTTGCTCAGAGTTCGACCTGTCTCCCAAACTACGTCTTGTGCACAATACAGAGACTAGCACCACCCCTAGGGAGAGACCACCTGACAGGTTTTCAATTGCAGGTATCGACAACCACAACCCAAGTGGCATTCATTCTTCATCAACCTCCCATGCTAATTGCCCACCCAGCATCCAGCGAGCTGGCAAAATTACCCAACGCGGCATCCCCAACCAACTCCCGCATACCCAGTCACCAGTGCAGACCCCAAGCCCCGGTCCCCCTGAAGTCTGCAGCGCCTACCACCACTTGCTCCCTCCGCCAATAAGTGCCATGGGAATGGGTTAAAATCCACTCCTACCCTTCGAGGAAACGGCATAAAGGTGGGGTCGTTCCTTTTCGAAGGGAGGGTGTTGCAAAACGCCATCCACGCCTCCAGGTTGACGTCAAAAATGCGCTGCCTCCAGGTAGGTTGGGAACTATATCCTTCCACGGTGCGGGGTACGTGGAGGACTTTGTCCTGCCAAAATTCGCGGTCCTCGGTCCCCCAAGCAGTTGGGTGGGCCTCACGCTCTTCTAACCATCTAGCCTTGAGCCGGGCCCCCATGGCGATGACATCCTCCACCAACTGAATGGGCAGCACCCTATTCAGAGCGGTGGGCAACTCGAAGCATAGGTCGAAGGGGTCTCGGCTATACTCTTGCTGCTCCCAGATGATCATCTCAGCGTGGTACTCAGCGGGGGAGTCTTGGGTGCGCAGTGGGAAAGGGGCGGGTTGTTTCAGGGCGGGTCTGGCCTTGAGTTTTCTTCTTGCCTTCTCCACTAGTTCCTTCCTTCGAGTGGTGTGGGCCGCTCTTCATTCGGCGGGTGCATCATGGGGTGGCTCTTCGGTTTGTTGGGGTTGAGGGGGTGGCGGGGCATATTCCTCGTCCTGAGGCCCTAATTCAAGCTCGGGCTCACCCCCTTCCGCTTGCTCCTCCTCCTGTGTTTTTCCTTCAGTGAACCCCAGATCATCCATTTCCTGTGTTGTCATTCCTGCTTGTGCCAGACATTTCCTTTGTTCCTCCAAGCTCTGCGGAGGGCCTCCTAGTTGCAGTGGTATGTGCAGGCCTGTCGTAAGGGCCTTGCGCGCAGTGGTTAGCTTTCTCTGCAACTGATCATTGGTCTCTCCTGTTTCTGAGTGGGTGGTGTGGAGTAGCGTGTTGATGAAAGTGCGCTGCTGAGCCATCATAGCAAGTTGGGCTGCCTCTGCTTGGTTTTCAGCCATCACTTTGTCGCCCTCAGCCTTGGCCAGCCGGCGTGCTAGGTCCCGCACTCTCTGCTCGTTGTGATTTGCCCACTCCTTTGCCCGCTTCTCCATGTCTTCCAGGCTCTCTCCTTGTCGGAGGGTCATTGCCATGAGCTGTTGTTATTGGGCTTCGAGCTCCTGGTGCAAGCGGGACTGCTCTCAGTGCTGCTCTGCAATCTGCTCGTTGAGTTGGTCCCGCGTCGCCTGTAACCTGTGCACCTGTTCTGCCCTCAATTGATCCAGCTCTGCAACGTCTTCTCTAATTTTTTCGAGTTGGCTCTGCGCCTCCAAGTTAGTTGCAGATAGCTGGTCATATCTGCATTGAAGGTGGGTATTTGTCTGCCTCTCCCTGGTGAGATGCTCCATCAGAATTTTCCTTCGTCCTTCCCAAGTAGCGTCGTGCTCCTTCAGGGCTTTCAGCTCCTCTACCTCCTTGGTGCTGGCCTCCTCCTTAAGCTTAGCAATTTCTTTTTGATACTCTGTTATTTGTCTTACTCTGTCCAGTTGGAGGGCAGCTTGCGATTCGCGCTCCGCTGCCAGTTCTTCCACTGCCACCCTCCTTTCCTGCCTGGCTGTTTGCAACTGCGCGAGCAGCTCCTTTACATAGTTATCATAGTGGCCTGCTGGGGGTGGGGAGTGGGGCCTGATCGTAGTAGTAGCAGTCTCCTCCACTTTTTGTCTTTTCTCCTCTGGCCCCTGCTCTAGCTCGGTCGTCGCTGCCCTTTTGGCCCCTGAGACTGGGGTGGCCTTGGCTGCTTCCCTTGCCAACTCTCGTTCCACTAAGAATTGTAGCCAGGTAACTATATTGCTTTCATCTACCTTTGCGGTGTGCATCAGGGCGGCTGTGTCAGGGGGCGTCACCTTGAGGGGAGTGGCTTGCGTGGTTGGTGTGGGGAGAGGGGAGACGGGTCTCACCGGGTCTTTTCCCTTCCCTTCTGCAGGAGGCGGCGGCACAGGTTCGGGCGCACCAGTGCTGGGGCCGGGTGCTTCAGATTCGGATTGGTATGCCCTGCCCGCTCCCTCTATGTCTTTCCTATGCTGTTCCTCAATGGAGCGACGCGTTGCCAGCTCCAATTCTTCTTCTTCTCTCCTCCTCAGCTCTTCCTCAGCTCTTTTTCTTCTTTCCTCTTCTTCTCTTACCGACTCTCTTCGGGCCCATTCGAGCTCCTCCTGCTCTTTTCCCCTTCGCTCCTCTTGCTCTTTTCTCCTTCGCTCCTCCTCTCTCTTTCCATGCAGGGCTTTGGTCCGTTGCTCCGCTTCTCTTTCTGGTGCAGCCTGGCGCTCTTCCTCCTTGTCGGTGTCCGTCTCTGTTTCATCTGACTGTTCCTCCGGCCGGGACTGGGACTGCGACGGCGATTCGCCTCCTTTTCCGCTGCCTCCCTGTTTGTCCTCTTCAGCACGTCCCTTCCCTATTGCCTCGTGGAGGATCGCAGTGAGGACACCTCCAAACCCTACGGTGGAGGCCTTGGAGGACGAGGCCTTGCGGGTCGATCGAGGCGAGGGGGATTCTCCTGCCCTGGCCCTTCCTCCTGTTGCCAGGGCCTTTGCTGAGGCCTCGATCGTCCTTCTCACAAAGCCGTTGAGGTTTACCTCATCCAGTGCCTGAGCCGCGATGCTTTCGAGTAAAGGTACATTTATCCTAGACATGACGCTATTGTACCGTTGACTCGAAAATAGGGTATGCATCATTTTTGCCTGTAGCTGGATCTCTGGATCAGGGATGTCTGCCAAGTTGACTCCGTCGTTGGTGTGGACTTTCACCTTGTCCATTCCCAACATGGCGTAGACGTCCCTTTTCGGCTTCTTCTCCACCTTGTTTGGAAGTTCCAAAGCTCGTTCTACCAGTTCAGGGGTCAGCTCAACCTGCACCTGTTTGGTGGCTCCCACGTCCCGTACTGTGATGGTGCCTCTGTTTTTGTTGAAGGTGCGTAGGAACTCTGCGCACAGGGCATAGTCTATTCTCCGGCCCACTGCTTCCAGGTACCGTTGTAAGTGGCATTGCTCCATGATCCGTCGCACCGTTGGTTGCTCAATAACCACATCCTCCAAGTTGAATATATGGCAGAACTTCAGCTGATTGAATGCTCTGGTTTCCACCGTGAGGCCGTACCGCGCCTGTTCCTCCTCCGAAAAAGGGAGTTTGCCCGCTTTGTCTTGGCCTGCCATGGTCACTACCTGTACATCTAGTCAACTCGCTCCTTAGTATTTTTGGCAACCAATTTGTAGGACAACCATAACAGATTTCATCATTTATAATCATGATTTTTTCCTTTTCAACTTCTATCACCTGTTCCTGCATGGCATTTTAATTTGGAGCTTTTTCATGCATGGTTCACTTTTAGTTTTAACTTTCATGCTTGGTTTGCTTTTTAGATTTACTGATTTACTGCCCCACTGATTTACTGCCCACCTCTCCCTGGAGGAAAAGAAAAATCCGTCCCAGGATTGGGGTGTGGGCTCCAGGTGTTCAGGTTGTTTTGTGGAGGAGCCAATCGTAGAAGTTGGGGTTATATTCGAGGTGTGCAGCGTGGTCCAGGTCACAGGGTCGGATGCCTACGTGGGTGACGTAAGTGAGGACATCGGTAAGGAAATCTCCGGAGTTGATTCGACTTGCGATGTGGAGCTCTTCTTCTATATGGATGCGATCGAGATAGGGGTGTCCTAAGATATGGTCATTGTGCGGCATCCTTATGTTGCCCACTTTAATCGAAGAGTGTACCATTGCTTCAAGAAGGGAGATCCGGTGTCCGCGAGGTGGGACAACCTTGCTGTTTCTTGGTTAGTGAGGCTGGACATCGCGCGCGGGTCAAGCGATGGGATGAGGCGTTGCTTAATGGCTTGCTCTTTGGAGACCTCGCGAGCGAGTAGCTCAGTGGCAGAGCGTGAAGCTTGTGCGAAGGCAAATTCGAAAGTCTCCCAAGAGCAGGGCATAGTGCGTACGTCCGTTGCAAGGGGTTTCGCTAACAGTCCCAAGTCTAGGCGGTCATAGCTAAGGGCCAGTGCCACAAAAGTGGCGTCGAGTTGTTTGATGCAGTCCACAACGTCAACCCCCGTGTCCTCAGCGAGGTCCGCGGCCAGCGTTAGGAATGACTTCCGTTCATAGGAAGGCTTAAGGCCGTCGGGTGGTTGAGGTTTGCTGGTGCTAGAGGTTCGGTCGGCACAGAGCTACCGCCGCTGGGGGCCTGTCTGAGTCAGCAGCTCGGCCAACGGTTGAATGGACGGGTCAGGGTTGATCTTAGGGACCATGCTAGGGCGGTCGGTAGGGCTGCTGGGTTGTGGGCCAGGGTGGTTGGGTGATTCCGCCGGCAGTAGAGGCCGGTGCTTGGGCCGTTGGGCGTGTATGACGCCTGTGGGATGACTCTCAAAGGAGTCGGATGACTGGGGTGGATTGTGCGGTTCGTGGTCTTGAAGTGTCAGAGGACCAGACTTTGCGATTGACGTAGGAGCAGGGCCTCTGTCAGTTGGGACCTTGGGGATCCACAGCAAGGCATTCCCTTCATAGTAGCCTTGTGCACGCAGCAGGGTTTTGGGGACCCATATTTTCTTAACCGCGCGGCGCTTGTGATGACGACGTTTTGGTCTTCTAGGCTTAGGTTTGTATGTGTTTCGCGGATCCGCGCGTCTAGTTGTAGACTGATCCCGAGGCTTCTTCGGCACCCAGTGCAGGCGAGTCTGTTGGGGTTTTGCCTTAGGTTTGGCGGGTAGCGGTGCATGGGGATCTGGGTGTAGTAGATATGCACGGCCCTCTTTCTTAGTCCTGTGTGCAACTATTTCTAATGGTGGTCCGTCGAGCAATGCTGGGGTTACGAGGCGCTGGTTGAAAGTCGTGACAATTGCCGCATTTTCGATTGTTAGGTGGATGCGTTGTAACTCATAATCAACATTGCAGCGGGTCTGCTTTTTAAAAGTTTGCCCGAGCAGTGACTCTGCGCCTATCTCCCTGGCGTCGGGTAGGACATAGAACAGCATGGGAATAGTTTCAGTCTCGATAGAAACTGCAACCCTGCATGTGCCAAGGAGCGGGTAGGATTGGGCCCCATATGGGTTCAATCTGGCTGTTGTGGGATGAAGTGTTGGTGCGCCAAGTTGGGTCCAATGCTCATGCGTCAAGATGTTAAAATCCGCCCCCTCGTCGATCAGGGCGTTGAAGGAGCACGTTTGCTAGGCCGTGACCGTGATGCGGAGGTAGGCGGGTTCTACAAGCTCGTCCTCATTTTCTTCGATTTCCGTAAGTGTGGCTACTCGTATTTTAACGAGCGTTTCCACCATTGGTTGTTCATGCAGTGGGTGCGTGGGCGGATAGTACTTTTTGATTCGACTGCCGTTAAAGAAGCCGATTCCCTCTCCATCCAGTGTTTCCAGTTTGACATTACCAGTACGGCTGATTGCGCGGACCTTAAAGGGCCCAAGACCTCTGAATTTCATCTTCTGTTTGTGTCCTTTAACTGAATAGAGGAGCACTAGGTCGCCCGGCTCAAACTCTCGTTGCTTGACGTGCTTGTCAAACCAGGTTTTGCGTCTAGCTTTCTCACAAATAAGCGCGTGGGTGGCTAGCAGACGTACCTCTGATAGGCGTTCTAGCTCAACTAAGCGTTGCGTCCATGCCTCCCTCCCCTCCCATCGTTCTTGTAGTGCTATCCGCAGGCTAGGGACAAAGAATTCTAGGGGGAGAATAGCTTCGGTCCCATAGATTAGCCTGAAAGGCGTTTGTCCGATGGCCGTCTTATAAGCTGTTCGGTAGGCCCACAGGGCCGCCATCAACTTGTTATCCCAGTCACTTCGTGAGGTTGAGACAACTTTAGTCAGGACAGTGATGAGAATTTTATTGGTTGACTCAGCCTGGCCGTTAGCCTGAGGATAGTATGGTGAGGATTTGCAATGGATGATGAGGAATGTGGATAGGAGATGGGCTATCACTTTGTTGATGAAATGTGTTCCCTGGTCGCTGACCAATTCGATGGGGCACCCAAAATGCGAGATCACTTGTTCCCATAACAACTTGGCAGTTGTCCTAGTGTCGTTTTTCCGTGTGGCCCTTGCCTCCGCCCATTTGGTGAGGTAGTCCGTAGCTACCACTATATATCTAGCCTGTGAATATTGTGCCGCAGGGCTGATGGGTCCTATGAAGTCAATACCCCACTTTTCGAAAGGTTGGCGAGTAATGACCGGGGTTAACTCCATCTGATCTTTACGGATTGGGACCCTCGTCCGTTGGCACGCATCGCAGTGTTTGACAAATTGTGAGGCATCCCGGAAGAGCGTGGGCCACCATAGCTGGGACTGCAACACCTTCCGTGCTGTCGTATCCCCGCTAAAGTGTCCTCCTGCAATGCCACTGTGCGCCTCTGAGAGCACATCGTGCATGTCATGCTCACATACGTATCTACGTAGTAGATTGTCTTGCCCCAGCCTATAGAGTTGGCCTGCAATCAACTGATAAGGCTGGATTTTCAGGATTAATCGCCTAAGTCGTGCCCGTTCCATTGGTCGTTCCGGCAGCCCATGCTCTGTCAAGATTGTGGGAGAGAAGGAAGGAGTCTCACTTGTAGCTTTCTTGCTTGCACAATGGGGGAATACACACAAGGGTGGAGGCTGAAAACAGTTTTCCTCTTCTTAGTTGTGTAAGCCAAAAGAACTCTCATACAAAGAAATAGAAGAACCCTATATATGGGTCTCAAACCAAACTCAACTAACTAAGGGGGCATACTAACTGAGCCATGAACTAGAGTAGATAAGGATAGCTATCATGTAGCTATTATTCATGGGCGGTGTACCAACCGCATCTGCAACTAACACATCGATGACATAAATGCACAACGGTCACCCTGGCATATCACGAGTGGAGCTCGATATCTCAACACTCCCCCTCGAGCTCAATCCCAATTCCTGCACACCAAGCAGGTCTCTGAACTTGCGCAGCTTCTCTGCACCCAATGCCTTCGTAAATATGTCAGCTACCTGATCCTCTGTGCTGACATAAACTAGATCAATAAGACCTAGTAAAACCTTCTCCCGCACATAGTGATAATGCACCTCAATGTGCTTTGTTCTAGCATGATAGACTGGGTTATTTGCCAAGTGTATACTACTCATGTTGTCACAATAAATGACAACTGGCCCATCTGTAGGCTGATGCATATCATAAAGTAGCTTATGCAACCAAGCTACCTCACATGCAGCCATTGCTGCACCCCTGTACTCAGCCTCTGTGCTCGACAAGGCAACTGTAGGCTGTTTCTTGCTGCTCCAAGTGACTGCAGCACTCCCAAAAGAGAACACATATCCACTGGTAGAACGTCTATCAGAAATGCTACCAGCCCAATCAGCATTAGTGTATCCATGCAATTGTATCTGAACCCCAGTCTCATAAAATAGTCCATACTGCAATGTGGACTTCACATACCTGAGTATGCGTCTAGCCGCATCCAAATGCGGTTTCCTTGGAGCCTGCATAAACTGACTTACCAATCCAACAGCATAGCTCAAATCTGGCCTGGTAATAGTCATATAAATCAAGCTTCCTACTATGCGTCTATACATAGTAGGGTCTTCCAAAAGCTCACCTGCATCTGTGCTCAGCTTCACATTCTGCTCCAAAGGAACTGAAATAGGCTTATAGCCTGTCATCCCATATTTGGACAGCATATCCAATCCATATTGCCTCTGCAAGAGCTGTATCCCACTTGGTGATCTAATCACCTCAATGCCCAAGAAATAACGCAACTCTCCCAAATCCTTCATCTCAAACTTCTGCTTCAATAGCATTTTCACATGAAGGATATCTTCATCACTGTCACCTATCAAATCATCAACATAAATGACAAGTAGCATAATACCTTTCTCTGTTTTTCTCACATAAAGTGAGAAATCTGCCTTGGAAATCTGAAAGCCAATAGTGACAAGATACTGTCCTATCTTGTCAGACCATGCTCTAGGTGCTTGCTTCAAGCCATACAATGCTTTCTTCAACCTGCAGACAAACTCAGGATGAACAGCATGCACATAACCTGGTGGCTGCTCCATATAGACCTCTTCTTGCAAATCACCATGCAAGAAGGCATTCTTTACATCCATCTGATGTAAAGACCATCCCTTTGATGCAGCCATAGCAATGACTGCTCTTACGGTTGCCATCCTTGCAACCGGACTGAATGTTTGTTCATAGTCAATGCCATATGTTTGTGCATACCCCTTGACTACTAATCTTGCCTTGTATCTGTTCACAGAACCATCTGCATTGTGCTTCACCTTATAAACCCAGCGAATGTTTTAATGTAGTTTTCATGATTTTTCTTGATCATCATGATCTTCAAGCGACCAAGCTTTAAAAACTTCACCTATCAAATAGTCAGGTGCGCTTTTTCTATAATAATGTTTTTTATAATAGGATTATCATAATTAGTTTCTCTAAATGATTAAAATGTCATATTTTTTGCATTGATGATGGTTGTGGATATATGTTAAAGACGCTAGTTGTAAGTAGCCCTTAGAGCCAGGAGTTGCAAGTAGCACATCTATGAGCGCTGATGGGTGCAAAAGGAGGAAAGACTACCTAGCACATCACATGGGCAAAGTGAATATCACTACATACAATGAGCTATATAAAGAAAGGGAGCAAGTTGTTATTGTTTGAGCATATGCATAGCCCTAGAGATTAAGGATCAAAGGGTTCTCTTGCTTCACTGATATATCCTTCCTGAGTCTCTTTTACCAATCTCTTTTTACTAGCATCCTGAGTGCTCTCTATTAGGAGTGCCTATGTTGTACTATCCACAATCACTATATTCGGCAATAGTACTACCTTGGTATTATATTTTGAAGTTGCCTTGTACCTATGATCCTGCACTAGCTGTTCCCAAAGTTCTGTGTTGTTACCATTTCGGTCTCTGATAGTTGTATTGTTCTTTCTTTCGTAATACATTTTGGGTTGACCTTTGAGTACATTTGGTATTTGATCACTTTGCTATGATTATGTCTCGCTCTACAACCCATGCGCTCACTATCAAATGTGATGTCAATGTTCACCTGTGTCTGTTTCTGAGTACGCCCCGTCCTGTATCATGGGGTGGTAATGCTTGGACATCGATTGCACATGGTGACTATGATTATCACTCCACATATGCTAAGCTGAATGCATACACATTTGCATAGTCTACAAGAGATAATTCTGACATTAGGCCACACATGATAGTCCAAGTCTAGATAACACTAAATGATATAACCTTCTAAGGCTATTTTGATTCTCAGTGAGACTGTATCTAGAGCATGACAAGCTTCTCCAAAATTTTGAAAGCATCATTTGCATTCCACTCCTTTGCTTAGTAGCAAACATGACCTTTTCTCATTCCTCACACCATGCCAGTAAACCTAACAAGTCGTTTCCAAGCTTTGCTCAACCCAATATGGCACATCAACCTAGCATATCCCTCTCAAAGTTCTGTGGATCTTCCAATGAGGATCCAAATGCTTTTATCTGCTAGTTTGATGTGATATACACAGTTGTCTACCTTGGCTCAATTAATGAGGCCCACAAGGTTGTCGTATTTGAATCCTAGATGCACAAAAGGACTGCAAACTTGCTAGTGATAGAACATGGCTAGCCATTATGGAATGAAGCACTCATTGCTTTCCGTATCCAATTCCAACTAGATCAAATGGATGCATAGAAACTTAAAAGACTTGGCCACCTTAAGCAGGGTGATAGATCTGTCTAGGCATATACCATCGAGTTCACAATGCTAAATAGTCGCATTGATCCTAATGCTCCCCCAAAATATGAAATGCTAAATATCCTCTATATTCAAGGTCTAAATAAACTACAACAAAGGAAACCTTACATTAAAAGTGGATATTTAAAAAAAAAGGATGATGTTTTTTAATATTTTGTTGTTATTTTTGTTTTTTTTAATTAAAAAATCATTACAATCCCATAAATCCTCTAAAATAAACAATAAACATAATTCAAAATCATCTAAACTATCAAAATCAAATCTATAAGGCAAATCACAACATACAAGATGATCCTAAACAATCCCTAGCACCCTCACATCAAATATATCAAAAGCATCGTCAAGCGCATCACTAGAATTCTTCATTGTCTCATTAAGGGGAGCATCAACTACAAAACTATAAGGTGGCATAGGTGCCATAGGAAAATTTCCTAAGGTACTACCCTCAACCAAATCGATGTGAGCACAAATATAATCCTAGTATGGATACCTATCATCCAACTCAAGATCAAGATAAGAGGGATTAAAATAATAAATAGCAGCCTGATAATGAGCAAACTCTTGTTGCTCTCTATCCACCCTATATTGGACAACACCACCCTCAGGAGAAATAATACTAGCATAACCGTGGCGCTGATAAGTGTATCCAATAGCTTGCTGCATGGCAGTGTTACCATAATGTTGGTTTTCACACATTAGTTTAGTTAATTTTCACTTAGTTCAGTAGAGTTAGATGCATGCACAGTTGGGTTTACCTTTCAGTGCAGGTTTTCTTTTCAATTGGTTGTGGGTACTACGAAGTTACAATGCATTATTACTAGGCATTTCCTTTTCTTGTTTTGTTTTGAATTTTTTGTTACTGCATTTTCTCTTTTTAGTTGTTTTGTTTTGTTATGATAAGAATGAATGTTAAGTTCTAAAGAGGGGGGGTTCTTAACTCATGCATGATTGCATATTTTCCAATTTGAACTAGTTGACTAGAAACTCACTAGAGTATATTCCTTATGGATTTGTTTCATTTCTTGTTTGGATTTGCTGAGTCACAAACCATCTCTCCATGAAATTTTGACTAGTTTGTTCATAAATGAAGTTATTTTTGTTGAGTCTTGTTGTCATGTAGTTGAATTACTCTCAAAAAGGAAATTGATCCACCTCCTTGGAAGTCTCTTCTAACTCTTCTAAGGAGACCCTAGATAAAACCTTAGCTGAAGAAGAATCCATAAAATAAGTTTTTCCAAGGAGAACAACAGCACGGCTTTTGAGTTGGCACTATAAGTCAATTATCAAAAAAAGGAAAGTCCCTAACTATGGGTGAATACCTTCTACCAAATCCAACAATTAACTCTAAAAGTAATTCCAACACTGAAATTGAAGCTCCGATCTATTGTTTCTCCTTACATGCCAACACAAAGCCAAAGATAGAAAAAGAGTTTCAAATAAAAATAATATCCTTCTCTTATAGAGCCCCTTCACAAGCAAATGTGCAATACAAAGAGGATGATTCCCAAAGTGAGGATGAAGAATCCATACAATTAGAAGATGACAGTGATAATGATAAAGTTACAGTGGCCTTAGTGAATTGGAGATCCTACTATGATGGATAGATTGACAATTTTTTAATTTGGATTTATTAATGGTCCTCAAAGCATGCAAAGCATATAAGAAATGGATGAAATAATCTAGGATTACTTTTGTCAATGAATCATATCACCCTAATCAACACTTTTCAAGACAATATGATGACAATACCTTGCACCAAAAAGCACCAAACTCTCAAAAGAAAAGAAGTCTTGATGTTCCTTGCTATGTGAAAATTTTACACATCTCATGAGAGGATGAACCATCCATCAAAGAAGTGATTATCTCTAAGATACAGTTAAAAACAGCCCTAGTTTCATTACAGCTCCCAATGACATTAGAAGAGTTGCAACTTAGTGCAGTAGAAGCGAGTTCCAATGGTGCATCAAAAGAGGAGAAATCTCCCTTGAATGATTTTAAGCTATATGCAAAAATCCATAAGGAACATTCATAAGAGAAGTGGAAGGTGAAAAGCAACTAACCTTCACAGATGCAGATGGAATAGGGTGTCATCTTAAAGTAGCACTACTATTTTGAATGAGGAGTTAGTGCCCTTGCTTGAATTGCTGAAGGAGAATGTGGATGTGTTTACATGTTTATATAAGGTTTTGAAGGGGATTGATCCTACTGTATGCTAGCATCACATTGATTTGGAGCTTGATACCAAGCCAATCCAATAATGCTAGTGTAGAATGCATGCAAACTACTCAGCTCTGGTACAAATCGAGTCATTGAGATTTCATTTATCCAATGGCTAATAGTGAGCAGGTTTTTCCCAATAGCACTATATTAGGGAATTTGGGAATTTCCATGCACTTTGGGAACCCCCCATACCTTTATTATTTGACCACATGGTTAAATCTTGTTGTCTTGCTTAAAGGTGGAGTCTACCCTTAATGCTATATAAGCTACCTTCCCAAATCCCACATTCAAATTTGGATCAAGATTTAGCCACATGGTTAAATATTTGCCAATTATTTGAAATTGGGACTTGGGAAACTCCCAAATTCTCTAATATGGTGTTCATTGTGATTGTGCCCAAGAATAATGGAAAGCTTTGCATTTGCGTGGACTTTGGGAAGCTTAATTCCAAGATAAAGACATATTAGTTATTTGATGCAATCACAAACCATGAGCTACACTCCTTGATGGATGAATTTAGTCGATAGAATCAAGTTCAGATCACAAAAGAAGCACAATAGAGAAATGTGTTATCCTTTATATCAACAATACTATCAATAGTATAATATTGCCTCACATCTCTTTATATCAAACATAATCCTTCTAAATTCAATTGTTCGACCTCTACATTCCTTGGAGCAAGCATCATTATTTTAGCAAAGAAAGTTGCACAATCATGCACATTGTAAAAGTCATTATATACACATGCAATGAGATACCCCTATGTTTGCAAGTAATGTAACTCTACTATAGCGTCTATCAAGGGAATACCATCTCTAATACCTTGAATCCATCTAATGAATTCTCGACCCATAGAGCCATCATTATGATAGCTCTCATGTTCTGCATTAGCTTTAAAATTCTTACATGTTTCCACAAAGTTGAGCAATAAAGGGATGCACTCACAATGTTCTCATGACCTCCCTTGATCACAATATACAAGATCTATCTAAAATCACCTCCAAAAAACATGATCTTTCCACCAAAATGTCAATTGCAAGACATGATATATTGGAAATTCTTATCAAGGGCTTCAAAAGCATAATGGCACATCATCAGAGCTTCATCCCACAAAGTGAGGTAGGTCTTTCTTAAAAGTCATGCGAGATCACTTTGCATGGGCATGTTGCATGTAGAGCAGCCCTCCAATTACAATGGGATCTTAAATCTCAAGTGTGTTGTGCAACCATTTGGAAATAGCAATGTAGCAATCCTTGATGATGTAGTCACCAAAGCCAAATGACCTTGTGCACATAGTCTTGTGAGGAAATGTCTTGCTTGACCCCCCAAGACCATCCAAAAAAAGAGCAGCTCCTCTGGCATGCAAGGCACCAAGAACAACATGAAATACAATAGAGTGTCCTTCATTAAGCTTCAATTTCATCAATTCAGTAGTCTATGCATCTATCATATTCAAGCTCCTCAAGAATAAGAGGGTTTCCTTGTAATAATCTACTTCGCAAATGTATTACAAACATCTCGTGGAAATCAAATAAAGTTTAGCCATGCTCTCTCAAGAACATATTTTAGGTGTTTCAAGGCTTCATTTCTTGCCTCTAACTGTAGTCAATCACTTTGCATGCCAATCATTCTAAATCTGTACATGATTTCCTCTATATCTGGAACTTCAAATCTCTCCAATAGCTATGATAGAGAGCATGGTTTGCAAAACACCAATATTGCCGAGATATTACTACAAAAAGTTTCTTAACTATACATCTAGCTACATGTTTCAGGCCTCTTAGGAACATTGAAACCACTCATCATCGCTCTCCAACAAACCCATCACTTTGCAAGCTTCGTTGAATGTGGGATAGAGAGGGGATAGAAAATAGGCCCAACAATTTTCAAGTCTTGGAAATATGTGCTTCCCCTTCAGAGCATTTGCAAATAGTACCATTCATTGCATGTTGGAGATACAAAGAACATTTGGAAATGGTACTTCCTTTTTTCCTTTTTGTCCAAGCCCTTCTACTTGCATGACTAGGGAAAACTTGGTACAATAAGGTCCTCACACTTGAATACTGTTGATTGTAGGAAAATCACTCTATAAGAGTGGTTACATAGTGGTCTCCCTATCATTATGATTAGTAATCATATTTTGAATATCATCACCATCTTTGAAGACCATAGTGTTTTCTCTTGGAAAATGGACCTATAACCTTTGAATGTTAAGCTTCTCATTGTGTAGGTGAAAATCCAAAATACATCAACATGCCTTAGAGGGAGAGATGTAGTGCTCACATCAATGTATCTATCAATCTCATCAATCATTTAAACTAAAACATTTGTACTATCATCTTTTTGTCTCACAAATGTAAGTCTAACTATAGATCTGTCATGCACTTTGTAGATGTATTTGTGAAGATACTTCACTATTGTGATAGTGGAACATATCTAATATTGATATGTGCATTGTATTTCTTTGAAAGGTATGGATTATAGGGAACAATCCAATGGTTGTCAATGATACTACCCCTAATGTTTATGCTTTTACCATTGTCACGTCTCTTATAAACAAGATAACAATAATAATTAAAATAATGGTCTCATGAATGAACTTCTTTGGGTATCCCTTTGTACACTTTCTTTTGCTCATACATAGACAGCATGAATTATGTGGCCGAGATGGCCCATGTATGTTACATCTAGCCCACTTTCTCATGCAATGCATAGAAATTTTCTTTATCTTATAGCTCTATGCAAACTACATTGTCATAATACTCTTTTGTTGTGAAGGAATGAATGACTATTCTAGAATTAATAGTGTATGAGAATGAGGCAACCCTCTCTTTTGAAACTCTACAACACTAACATATCCTGCTATGCTACCAAAAAGCTTTTTCTTAATAAGAATATCTATCAAATCCACATAGTTTTGCATGGAAGACATGAGTAGGAAACTTGGGGCGATCATGTGCTAATAGCTCTTACAACAATGCTTGTCAAATATTTGGTCAATTTAGATTTCATGTGAAAGTTATAGAAAGATGGGGCTTCCTCTTTGTGTGAACAATCCCTATAATGTCATGATACAATTGATGTATGAATCTTGGACCATGAGTAAAAAAAGGTATAACAATTCTCTTACCAACATTTGCTCCCATGACATGATATTAGCATTGTCGACACCACAAATCATGTCTACCAAACCCTAATAAAGTTCTATGTGCAATGTTTATTGATTTTGATGACACCATGCAAGCATGCATTGCTCAATACTATAGCATGTATCCACCACGAATTGTTGCAATAGCCTTCCTCCTCTCAACTCAAAGGGCACACATTTGAGTCATTGTGCATTTGAACACAACTCAAAGGTCACACATTTGAGTCATTGTGCATTTGAACACAACGTGCATAGATCTACATTTACATGACACAAACCTTACTTGTTAACTACTCTAGCAGCACATCATTCGCTACATCATTATATAAAATCATTGTATGCTATTCATCTTCTTCACTTGGAAAGAGGAAGAATACGACATTGGTATATGCATCCAATGTAAATTTGACATTCAGACACATCAGCCCTCCCAAGTAAAGACATGGATATCATGATGGTTAAGTTCATACTCATCACCATTCCTAGGAAAAGTTGAAGCAATCTCATTTCCAAAAGGTAATGTGTACTCTCAACAATATAGAACGACTCTCTATAATTATCATCCTCACCTCCATAGCATCATCGTGCTGACAAATAGGAGCACCAACAAAGTGAAAAGATTGAGCATAAATATTGTAATTATGCATCATCTTATGAAGCTCTTGCAATAATTTGGGAATCAATTGAGGCATCACTTGCAATCTATTTATTAGTTCATGCTCTATATCATAGATGTATAATTGTACAAATCAGGGTCTTGATTCATGCTCGATGTCAAGCAACATTGGACCAATGTAATGATACACTAAATCATGTATACAAAAAGTATGCCCATTTCTAGTACTACGTATAATATCATTTACATGTGCCCCCATTGAAACAAATGGAAGGGTACTATTATATCCTCAAATGTTAGTGACAAACTTATGACTATATCTATGATGACCATCCAATAGATTTTGCTAAAGTTGAGGTGATTCTTGCAAGGTTAATCTTACCATTTTTGCAACAATTTTTGCCAAATGTTTGAGAATGCACAATCCTTGTCTCCACACTCCTCCACAACATTGTGAAGCAATACATGTATATTTTTTCAAGGCTCCCAATGGAAAGCACTTAAGGACCAATATATTCATCGATGGATGACTATCCAACTCAAGAAAGTCATGCTAAATGGAGCCGAATTTGTCATTTTCAGGAAAGAAAGAGGCTTTATGCTACATTGTCTCTTCCATGTAATCCATCTACTTTTATCCAATCACTTGTTCTTCTTGAAATTGTGTTTTTGTTCAACAATGTGTAGCTTGCATCATGTACTTGTGCTTCTTCTTCCATGACACAACAATGGTCTCCCTCAAAGGGCTTGTTATATTCATCGTGCCTTCCCCCATGTACTTGTGCTTCTTCCTCCATGACACAACAATGGTCTCCCTCAAAGGGCTTGTAATATTCATCGTGCCTTCCCCCATGCGAACCCCCCATAAAAATTTTCAATTTTTTAAATTTTTTTTTACTCTCCCTCTCTCTCCCCCTTTCGACTACATGGCAGAGAGAGAGAGAGAGAGAGAGAGAGAGAGAGAGAGAAGGAGTTAATGAAAAGGGGAGGCATGCAACCCCCCAGGTGGGAGGGGTGGCAACCGTTAACGGCCATCTCCCCCCCCCATACCACCCTCCTCCACCTCTTTAAAAGGGAATCCTTCCCCTCCCTCGGCTCGACAAGCAGCAAGCCCCCCTCGTCATCCTAGACAGCGCCCCCACCCCCCTCCCTCGTCATCAGAAACCCCCCCCCCCCTCTGTGATCATCGCTGAAGAAGAGAGAGAGAGAGGAGAAGAAGAAGAAGAAGAAGAAGAAGAAGAAGAAGAAGAGAGAGAGAGAGAGAGAGAGAGAGAGAGAGAGAGAGAGAGAGAGAGAAGAGAGGGAAGAAGAAGAAAAAGAAGAAGAAGAAGAAGAGAGAGAGGAGAAGAAGAGAAGAAGAGAAGAAGAAGAAGAGGGAGAGCGAGAAGAAGAAGAAGAAGAAGAAGAAGAAGAAGAAGAAGAAGAAGAAGAAGAGAGAGAGAGGGAAAGAAGAAGAAGAAGAGAGAGAGAGGAGAAGAAAAGAAGAAGAAGAAGAAGAAGAAGTTTCGAAAATACGCCCCTCCCCCTTCACTATTTTTTTTCCCACTCAAGGAAAGGCGGTGAGAATTTTGCATAGGAGAGTGCGAGAACACATGCATCACATTAATTGCATGTTTGATAAATTCCTAGATATGAACTTTAGTTGTGATGTATGTAACGAGTAAGATAATTTCCATTGTAAGATGACATCATAATAGGTGAAATTGATTAGATAATTGCATCGTAAATTACCAAAAACGTATTGCAAGAATTCCTGCATAAAGTGCATTGCTTCTTGCACAAGTTCTTGCTTAAAATGCATTTTAGAGGACACTGCATGTGTGGCAAAAATTATCGTATGGACTATATTAAAATTGTAAGCATTGAAATGAAATGTGTGACAGTTCCATTTTGATCTTTTGTTTAGCATGAGATTCATTGTCCTCCATATCAAGGTCATAGAGGTATTATATCTACTTTGTGTACATTGACTGAAGATTTTTATTGGCCACATATGGACATTGATGTATCTAACTTTGTATTTGAATGTTTAGTTTGTCAACGAGTTAAAAGACACCATGGTAAACAATATGGTTTACTAATGCCATTATCTTTTCCATCACGACCATGGGAACAGATTTCAATGGATTTTATCACTGGTTTACCTAACACTAAAGCTAACCATGATATGATTTGGACTGTTGCAGACAGGTTTAGCAAACAAGCATATTTTATTCCATGCAAGAAAACTTTAACTGCATCTCAAGCTGCTCAATTGTTTTTGAAAACTGTTTTCACAAACCATGGTTTACCAAAAGTTATTATTTCTGATCATGACTCTAGATTTTGTAATAATTTTTGGATTACTTTGTTTGCTAACTTAGGAACAAAGATTGATTTTTTATCTGCATTTCATCCTGAAACAAACGGTCAAACAGAAGCTACTAACAGTACTATTTTAGATCTTTTACGTACTTAACCATTTCAAAATCACACACATGGGATACACATCTACATTTACTTCAGTTTGCATATAATAATACACCACGCACAGCTACAAAGAAAGCACCATTTGAAGTTATTTATGGATATCGATTGCCTACACCTGTTGCATCATTATCAAACAAAATTCAAACTGCTGATGATATTGCTAACATGCATGCCATTATTTTTTATGAAGTTAAAGATATGATTGCCAAAGCCCAGCAATCATATACAAAATAAGCAAATAAGAAAAGACATGCTATGAATTTTAAAGTAGATGATTATGTTTGGTTATGCATAGAAAAACGTAGATTACAAAGAGTAGATAAACATCCAATTGTGAAATTAGCACCTAGATTCTATGGACCATTCAAGATCATACACAAAATCAATGACAATGCATTTAAACTAGAACTACCACAACATTGGAAAATTCACAACACTTTCCATATCATTCTATTACGACCCTTTAGAGGCCAATTACCTGTACACCCTGTCTATGAAAACCCTCCTTTGTTAGATGATAAAACTAAAATCCTTGAGCCTAAAACTATTATAGATACTGACTTTATGACCACTAGAACTGGCCGTAGATATTCTAGATATTTGGTCAAGTTTAAAAACCATCCTATTGAAGAGGCCCAATGGATGCACACTAGAGACTTAAATGCTTTCCCCACTCTGTTAGCTCCACATTGAGCTAATAGCAATTGAGGACAATTGTTATCCCACCTTGGGGGTATGATGCCAGGAGGCATATTCCACGGTGGATTCTATGAGGTTTTGCGGTGGATTCCGTAAAATTTTATTACCAGGGCTCATACACAGTGGATTCTTTGTGCGAGAAGTCGATGGGGACGCCTATCCTTTTTGGGCATTTTGTTAATTTTATGTGTACATGGGTGATTCCATAGCTGGTGATTCCGCAAAATACATATTTAAATTAATAAACGTTTATGAGTTTAGAGTGCGCACTCATGATAAATTAAGGTTAGGATTGATTTCTAACCAATTTATTTATGTAGCTGAAGACTGCTAGGTATTCACTTTTATCGGTTTAATTGTATTATTTTTCTAACAATTGTGAATGCCTCAGTTGATGTGTAGAGCAAGCAGCGGTGGTAGTGGAAAGCATTGGAGGATAGAGTGTATTCAAGTTATCGTCAATATTTTTTATGGGCGCGTATCTTAGGCATAGCACCTATATTTTGTCACGCTTATTTATCAAAGCACTTGATATTTATTTATTATTTTTGTATGAGCATGGGCGCACGATTTAAATATTTGTATTGGACATTGATTTGGGTACGCCTGACTTCTTGGGCACCCATTAGCTTTAATTCTTTATTGGCACAAAAGAAAACTCAAAAGCTAAAGCGTGCTATTTTGTAATTTGGGCTATTATTTGAGCTTGAAGATGAATAATATATGAAATACATGCTTTGTGGAGCGCTCACACCAGGCATGGGGGGAGATTGCACCCAATTGGTCTCTTGTTCATGTCGTGCAAGCTTTCTACATTGATTTGTGTGCAAAAGGTAGAGTTCTTTTGTTCTTGGGGACCTTCTGACGCTCACTACGCGCGCATACGGCGACCGATCTGTGCACCACGCCCTCCACGCGCCGCGCCTCCCCGTCAGCGCCCTCCTAGGCCCCTTCACGTGCCGCGTCGCCACCTCTTCAACGGGCCGCCACCGCCACCTACGTGGCCACCTACTCCTCCTACCCCTCCTCCTCCTCCTTCCCCTCCTCCCCCACCACCGCCACTGCCACCTACTCCTCCTCCACCTCCTCCTCCTCCAATCCACCTCCTCCTCCCCTAACCCCAATCAGGTTAGAAACTAACCTCACCTTAGTTAATACTAACCTTAGTTAATACTAACCTAAGTTAGCCACTAACCTAAGTTAAGTTAAAACTAACCTAGGTTAGGTTAACAACTAACCTAACTACAGTTACCCTCTAACTTAACTCAAGTTAACAACTAACCTAACTAAACCCCCTTTACTTAGCCTACCCCATTAGAGTTAACCTAACCTAACTAGGGTTAGGATTCCACTAACCCACCTAGGATTAGGTCACACCTAACCTAACTAGGGTTAGGTTCTAACTTACCCTAACTAGAGTTAGGGTTTCCACTAACCTAACTAGGATTAGGATTCCACTAACCTAACTGTAGTCAGTCAACTACCCTAACTCAGGTTAGTTTCCCCCCCACAAACTAACCCTAGGTTAGTTAGTCTCACCTAGGTTAGTTAATACTTGCCTGGACTAACTTCACTTGACCTAACTGACCCTAGACTTACCTAATTGACTTAACTAACCCTAGACTAACTTAGACTAACCTAATCAACCCTGACTAACTTGACTACACCAGCCCTGACTTACCTGACTTAACTAGACTAACTTGACTTAGTTGACTTAACTTGACCCTACTTACCTAACTAACCTGATTTACATAATTTAATTGATTTAGTTGATTTAAAATTTTCATTTAACGTCACAAAAATTACATAAAATTTTCAAAAAATTTCCCCATATTTTTGTACTTTTTTTGGAAATTTTTTCTAGTGGAAATTTCAACAAACAAAATTCCAAAAAAATAAAAGTTTGACAATTCATTCAAACTTACCTTAAAAATGCATAAAATTCATTCAAAATTAGTATAAAAATATAGAAAATTTTCCAAAAAAATCCACCCACCCCCTAACCTTTTTCCACTAATTTTTCACTTCAAAATATTTTCATATAAGGCAACCATATTCTTTGAAAACAAAAAAAACAAAATAAACATAAAAATAAAAAACTTATTTTCATAACATAAATTGTGGATATTTCCTCCATGACTGAATTTTCATTTTTTCTCTTCATCACATATCCATGTGCTATATATCTTGATTTCCTTATTATAATTTTAAAAAAAACAACAAATACAAAAACAACCACCAACCACAAATAATAACAAATTAAAAAAGGCTTTGTCTCTTCCCTACAAAGGAGAGCCCTTTGTTACAGCTAGACAACTATTCTCTAACGATGAGATTTTGAAGCTGTTACAGAAACAGACCAAGGAAATTTTGGATGTCAAGAAAGTGATCAACACTTCAGGAGTTTCCTTTTCCATGATCACTGATCCTGTGTGGAAGTTGGTCTGCCAATTTTTCCAATACAAGTTTATGCCTGCAAAAACGCCATCCCATTACTTGTCCAAAGAGCTCTTTACAGCTTCAAGGATGGTGTTAAAAGGAGTAGCTATTGATTGGAGCACTTACCTACTCACCAAGATGGATCAAGCTTTCATTAAAGTAAAAGCTCATTCAGTTCTTCCTTTAGTTACAATTCCTACTACATCTGGCAGTGACCTCCCTGCTTATCTCACATGTAACAACCTATTTAGGGCACATAGAGAGGGTTCCTTGGACATATCAGTTCCTTCACTGAACAGTTTAGTGTCGTGAGATGCCATTCCATTCATATGTAAAAACATTCAGAGTTCAATTGAACTTTCAGTGACAGCTTGTGTTCAGCAACTGTATGCTTCCTTTTATGAAGAACTGATGCAGTCCAAAGATCAGTTGCATAAGACAACATCAGAGTTAGCCTCTGCTAAAGACACACTAGTAGATCAGTTTAAGCAGATGGAGCAACAAACCCAAATGATTGAGACCCAAAGAGAAGAGATATCTTCTTTGAAGATTCAGTTTAACAGAAGCTCAATTCGAGGTCACTCAAATCTCAGAGGAGAAGGAGAGGATGTCCAAGGAAGCGCAAGAGTTTCAAACTCTTTTAGATGTCAAACTCTCCGCCTTACAGACTGCTACTAATACAGTGGCATCACAAGCTTCCCAAATCAAGCAGAGACACAGTCATGGTCTGTTCCTCCAAGCCCTAATGTTCTACTGATCCCTTCTCTCTCACAACAGGACTTGGCAATTCTCCAGAGATAGTTAGCCTTTGCTAAAGACACACTAGTAGATCAGTTTAAGCAGATGGAGCAACAAACCCAAATGATTGAGACCCAAAGAGAAGAGATATCTTCTTTGAAGATTCAGTTTAACAGAAGCTCAATTCGAGGTCACTCAAATCTCAGAGGAGAAGGAGAGGATGTCCAAGGAAGCGCAAGAGTTTCAAACTCTTTTAGATGTCAAACTCTCCGCCTTACAGACTGCTACTAATACAGTGGCATCACAAGCTTCCCAAATCAAGCAGAGACACAGTCATGGTCTGTTCCTCCAAGCCCTAATGTTCTACTGATCCCTTCTCTCTCACAACAGGACTTGGCAATTCTCCAGAGATAGGCTACCTTGTGTCCTTTATTCCAAGATAAAGTGGAACGATTGCAATCCAGGATGGATCTGCTATGGTCTACATTTGAGCATTTCCAGGAATATGTTCCTTCGGACCATTCTTTCTTTGTTCACTATCAATTGCAAAAGTTGGCCTTTTACATGAAGCTTTCAATGATGGATCTTCCTCTTCCAGAGGATGGTTGGAGTGGGGCTTGGTCTCCTGAGTTGCTGACAGAAGTGGTCCGTATGGTGTTTGAAGATTCTGTCACGACGGATACCATCTTGTTGTCATATATGTATCTACGAGGAGATCTGTTGATTCCAAATGAAGTAGATATGGCCTAGTATGTGGGAGATGTGGTTTACAAGCTGTTTTGTATGTCAACTATTTGGAGCTGCGAATAGATGACATGTTCTAGAGTTACTCTTCCAAAGTGGCTACTTGCCCTAATAATTCCTAGCACTCAATGATTGATTCGGTGGTCTTGAATCAATGGCAAAACACAGCTTCTACCTATGTACAGATCACTAACCAATTGAGGATGGATCTCTTAGCTCACCTTTCCAAAAACCATCCATTTTATTCAACCTTTTTTTATGCCTATCAGAGAATATCTATCTTAGGTTCTTCTGTTCCTAGCCTATTGTATTACCAACAAATGGCTCACCATTATGATACCTATCTTTCCGTTTATCAAACTAATTCAACAGCAATCTTACCCCTTCTTTTTCAACCTCAATCTTTTCCTCAAATTCCAATATTTACATATTGCTCTTTTATCGAAGATAAAGTATTTTCCCCTTCTCCACCATGCCCTTCTCCATCCATCCATGTACCTTCTACCTTTCCTATTTATCAATCAACACCCTTCCTAACTGATTCTCTAAAATTTTCAGCCACTCCTTCTTTAACCTATTCCTCCTTTTATGATTTTGCCTACCCATCTCTTCATCCACTTTTACTTATTCCACTTCCCTCTCCTGCCACTTCTATCTCTCAACCCCCTCAGTTGGTTAGTGAATATGAAGGGTTTGATTAGCAGATTCCAAGAAGAAGAGGATGGAGCTTGACTGATTCTCTTACAGGACCTCAGATAAACTGGCCAATAATTCCAGGAGATTGGACAGCTGCCCGTCAAGCATACTAGAACTACCTTCATTTTGCTCACCAATATTCACAATCTCTAGATCCTTTAGTGAGATTGACAGCTCATTTTGCTTGGTATCTTGCATACATGCATAGGCATTCCCATAATGATCAAAAGGCCATTCCAAAACTTTGTATGAATGTCAATGTGAACAATGACTCCCACCAGTTGGATGTCCTGTATTTTCATGCCCTATGTCTACCTAGCAGATACCTTGTTTTGCTAAAAAGGATGTGCTGCTTGCAGTTCTTTCAAAATCCTCCAAAGACATTTGTAGATGAATCCTTCTCTATGGATTGCTTTCGAAACCACCAATCCTTCAAAAGGGATTATCTTCATTGATGCCTTTGCAATGTGTCTTGGATGATTCTTAATGATATATCTCTCTTTTTGGAGGTGTCATTGGGATGGTTGTGTTAGTGTTAGTGTATGTTGTAATAATTGTATGTGATGAGTTCGTGCTGATTGAGAATAACTTATTCGAGAGCTCTTTTCAACCGATTGATGGTGGATGGAAAGCCTATGGTGGAAAGCTGAAGAAAACCTCTTATATCCTTTACAAATTTGTTATGGCTTTTAAATGATTAATCACCTGAGTTATTGAATAACGGAAGTTTTCCTTTAGTAGTATTTTTCTATTAGATACAAGTGATAAGTTGGGGTCGTGGTTTGGCAAGATTATTGAAGATCCGACGGAAGATAAAATTGAGCTCTTTAGTGAACGTATATTCTTATTTTCCTTAGGTCGCGAGGATGCTTCCTTTCTAAGTGTGGGGATATGTTGAGAGTGGAAAAAGATTGCATTTTTGATTGATTTTTATTGTTTTTAAGGTCTGAATGATTGCTTTTTGATGGATTTAGAGTGATGTATGGTTGTTAAAGGAAGTGTTTGAGAGTGTTTTGGATGATATTAATTATGTTTTGGAAGTTCATGATGATTCTTAGTGGAGATATGAGGTTCTGTGACATTCTGGTAGGTTCTGCTGAGCTTCTGATTGGTTCTGTATCGCTTCTGTTTTGTTCTGATTTTCTTCTATATGAAGCATGAATTGATGGTTGATAAATATTAAGATCTTTTGGAAGCCTATTGAATATTTTTTGATAGTATGGAATGGTTTGAGTATGAGTTATGAGGTTTTGATGAGCTTCTGTAGACCCTCTATAGAGCCTCTATCTCTGCTCTGTCTTTGTACTGTAATTGTACTGTAGTTGTTCTGGTACTATACTGTAACTATTCTGTAGACCTTCTGTAAGTGTTCTGTAGAATGTATGTGTGACTTTGGGAAAGTTTTATAACCTTTGGAAAGGATGAATCTAAGTTCAAAAGAGCTAAAACAAGTGGAAGAAGCAGCTACTAAAGACTGAAGAGAAGACTAAGTGATAGTGACAGTAGTGAGCTGTGAAAAGACATTGTAGTGGCTCTGGTGACTCTTCATATCAGACATACCTCTTGGGAGGTGCATCCACGACCTAAGAAAGATTATTGAGGGTTATTATGAGAGTATTGTAGTGAGGAGATGATATACTATTGATAGAGAGAGAGAGAGAGAGAGAGCCATAGATAGTCAATTCTATCAAAACATTGTAACTGTATGTGAGAGATTGAGAGCGAGAACTATGAAGACATTGAAGACGAATAATATGTGATGGATTTCCATTCAAAGATGGTGTATCCCTTTGTGTTCTTTTTTATATTGATGGATTCTATGAAGATGTTGAAGATTATGGTTGATTCTATCAAATCCGTGGGAGAAATCTACTATGATGCTGCATGAAGAATTGTTGTTTTCTTTGTTTTGATGATCAAAATAATGAAATAAAAGCTTGTTGATGTTACAAGATATATTTTCTTGCAAGAGAATTCCCTTTTCCTTGGTGTTCCTCTTGGGGCTCCAACCTAGTAGTGGCATTGAATTTCAGGTTGCAGAGGAGGTATGGGTTGGCAAGCCCCCCTCTTATGATCATTTACATGTCTTTGGATGCGAGGCATTCTACCATGTACCCAAGGACAAATGCAATAAGCTGGATCCTAAAAGTGTCAAATGCATTTTCATTGGATATGGAGATGCAGGAGAGATGGGTTATACCGTCTATGGGATCTGCAGGCGCGGAAAGTGATCCACAGCCATGATGTCATCTTTCATGAGGATAAAATGCACATGCAGCCCGAGAAAGTGGTTGAGGTACGTAGAGTTATCTTTCAGGTGGAGCCCCCTACTCCCGTTCAGCCTGATCCATGGCCAGCTAGACGGCGTGCAGCATCACCTGATGCTCATGGCCTAGATGCTAGACATGCTGATCTTAGACAAGATGTTGGTCACGCAGCAGAGCCTAGATTGAGGCATTCTACTAGAGATAGACGACCTCCTGATCGATTCATGCCCTCTATGGATTAAGTAGTGGTTACAGATGCAAGAGAGTCTCTCACTTATGATGAGGCTATGCGTAGGGGTGATTGTCACTCTTGGGAGAGGGCTATGCAGTCTGAGCTTGACTCATTGCATAAGAATCAGACTTGGGATTTGGTTTCCTTGCCTCAGGGTAAGAGGGCTTTTCCATGCAAGTGGATGTACAAGATGACAAGTACCCCTGGACACCCCAAGCCAGCATACAAGGCTCAATTGGTTGCTAAGGGTTTTAAGCACGAGCATGGTGTTGACTTTGATGAAGTCTTTTCTCCTGTGGTCAAGATGACCACCCTACGCTTAGTCTTGGCCTTGGTTGCACAGCTTGACCTGGACTTATACCGGATGGATGTCAAGACGACTTTCTTACATGGGGACTTGCATGATGAGATTTACATGGAGCAGCTTAAGGGCTTTGCAGAGAGAGGAAGCAACTCAATCGGGCATCAAGGTAAGCTCACTACACTTGTAGAGAGGGATAGCGTGTCTGCTATGTGAGAGGTAGCCATTAGTGCTCGCTTGAAATGCTTGAAGGAATAAGTGGTCCATGGGTCTTGGTGATTGAGCA
Source organism: Lygodium microphyllum (assembly GCF_053477565.2). Lineage (NCBI taxonomy): Eukaryota > Viridiplantae > Streptophyta > Polypodiopsida > Schizaeales > Lygodiaceae > Lygodium > Lygodium microphyllum. The sequence goes on along the minus strand of NC_141141.1, from coordinate 165,308,282 downwards.
AGATCTCCCTTTACATCAAGATATATTGCTGAAATATGGAATGATACACTATAAGCCCATGGAAACACCATTGGATTAGAATGTCAAACTTGTAATTGATGTTGGAAGTGAGGTAGAGAATATCACTACGTACAGGTAGATGGCGGATAACCTGATATATCTTCCTAACCTTAGTTACTCAGTGGGGTAGATTAGTTAGTTTATATAGAAGCCACACAAACCTCACTTGGATGCAGTCAGGAGGATTATGTGGTACGTAAAAGGAACTTCTGATTAGGGCATGTTTTATTAGCTTAGAAATATACTTGATTTGAGAGGTTATAAAAATGCTAATTGGGCTAGTTGTGCCTATGATAGAAGGTCAACCAGTGGTTATGCTTTTAAGGCAAATCAATTGGAGAAGTCAAAAGTAGCTAGCCATTGCTCTCTCTACTACAGAGGAAAAATATAGAGGTGCAACCTTGGTTGCATGTGAAGCAATTTGGCTTGTGAAATTTGCTATATAACTTGGGTATACAATTGGATAGGAAGGACATATTGCATTGTGACAATATGAGTAGTGTGCTATTGGATAGCAACCTAGTCTATCATACTAGATCTAAGCACATAAAAGTTCATTATCATTTCATCAGGGAAATGGTACTTGTAGGATAGATTGATCTACTTCATGTGAAGACTGAAGACCAGATAGCTGACATCTTTACCAAATCACTTGGTAGAGATAAGTTTGTTTACTTCAAGGAGCTTCTTGGAGTATAATAATTAACTTGAGCTTGAGGGGAGTGTTGAGATTCAAGCTTAGTATAAACATTGACTTAGTTGTATAGTTGTAGCTAGCTGTCATTGTCTTGTGTACCATAATAATGAGTCGGTCAGACTTAACTGGCTTAGAGGTGTTTGGTCAATTAGTGACCTATTTTCATACACTATAATAATGAATTGGATAGACTTAGCTGGCTTAGAGGTGTTTGGTCAATTAGTGACCTATTTTCATACACTATATGTATGACTTAGTATGTTTTGAGTATTATACAATGAATGAATAATGGAAGAAGAGAGAGTATACTACTCTCTGTTCATGGTTCCCATTCTTGTTTGCCTCTTCCCCTCTCTTTAAATAGCTCAAAAGTGGGACAATTCTAAGTGTGTCTTTTGTGGTTTTTTGAAGAAGAATAAAAGAAATGAATGATGTGTATGTGCACATGGTAGCATGTGTATTATATAGGTAAGGATATTCTTTAAGAACTCTCTCGAGTTTATCCTAGCGGCAATGCGAAGCTCCTCCTCATTGAGAATTCTATCGAGGTAGGGTGGTGCATGATGTTCTCCTATTGAGAGTGGAAAAAGACTAAATTTTTGATTGATTTTTGTTGTTTTTGAGGTCTGAATGATTGATTTTTGATAGATTTAGAGTGATGTATGGTTGTTAATGGAAGTATTTGAGAGTGTTTTGGATGATATTGATTATGTTTTGGAAGCTCATGATGATTTTTAGTGGAAATATGAAGCTTTGTGATGTTCTGATAGGTTATGTATACCTTCTGTATAGCTTCTGTTTTGTTCTGATTTTCTTCTGTATGAAGCATGGATTGATGATTGATGAAAATTGAAATCTTTTGAAGGTTTATTGAATAGTTTTTGATAGTTTGGAATGGTTTTAGTATGAGTTATGAGGATTTGATGTTCTCTGATGACCTTCTGTAACCCTCTGTAAACCTTTTATAGAGCCTCTGTCTTTGCTTTGTAATTGCTGAGAGTGGAGTTTTGAGCCTGGGATGTGCCTAAAATTTGCCAAAAAAATCTAGAATTTAGGGGAAAAATATTTAACATCGAAGGCGGCGGCTGCAGCTAGGACGATTTTAAGCACCAAGTGAAAAACGACTCTTAAAAGGCACCTGAGCGACACTTGTGGATTATTGATAATTTTTCAGACTACCATGCGAGATGTCAGGAGCTGCCAGTCAGTGCGGGATGACAAGCCGGACGCCTAGGATTTTTCAGAGCTCAAAACGGAGCCCGAACGAGAAAGATGCCACAAGATGGCCAAGATTTGAAAAGGTGGACATTTGAGAGGACCAAAGGGGGGGCTCCCTTTGGAATTTGAACCCCCCCTCTAATTTTTTGATGAAGAAACGTGGAGCAAGCATGAAGATATGGCGGCAGCATGGCGCCGAAAAATGCGCCCTCTCCCATCATGATCAAGCATGGAGGTTCTAAGCAACCTATCTGACAAACATTAGGGCTCAACTTCTCCCTCTTGGCTAATGATATCGCCAGTCTTCGCATGAGAAATGGCTGCCCGGATGAAGAGAATAGATTCTAGTCTTTCTCTCTCCTCCCTCTCTCTCTTCTCTATGGGTTGTTCATGTGTATCATCTTGATGAAGGAACCGAGGATGGAGAATGAAGGAAGTGGTGATGAAGATTGATGGAGATGCTGAAGATTTAAGTACATCATTGGATTGAGAGCAATGGAGGCTCCATTCGCTGGTTATGCAGTCATTCAAGGCGTCTCGGGTTACGTAAAAACACGATATGACCATTTTTATGAAGAAAATGAAGGATTTTTGATAGTTTATGATGATAATTATGTTCTTATTGGATGAAAATTTATTTTTGTGCTGTTTGCACCATGAGTAATTGTTGTTTATCATAAAATTTTGATTTTGCAATGATTTACATGCTCTATTTAATTCTCGAAAACCCAAAACGCGGTTTTTAAGCAGTAAAATTGTAGTTTTTCCGTTTCGAGTGGGTAAAAGGTGTTCCCATGGGGGAAAAATGGAACATAAATTGAATGTCAGTATGCTGAAGTGATTGGAACAAGAAAAACTAGAAAATAGTATATTTTATTGCGAAATAAATCAAGAAAATGGGAAAAATAAGAGAAAAAATAGAAATAGGTATCTTGGAAAAATAAGGAAAAATATAATGAATATTTGTGGATGTATGGTAGTGGCAAACGTGAGGTTTAGCCTCAGTTTGCCCTATCTCCTTGTCAAAGTTGGTGATTTATTGCTTTCTATATATCAAAACATGACAAAATGAACCTCTACACCTATGCAGTGAAAGCAATACCTAAACATAGGGGGTTGGGATGTTTGAATGGGGTGATTTGCGTGCTGATTGTTGCTGATTTTCTGATGCACATCATGCCATCGAATTCATGGTATGTTAAGTAAGAGAATAGTAGCACAAGTGTTATCTCGGTGTTATCCTTACATCGCTGCAACAGGTTAGTAAATGCATTGGAAAGCCTGGTTGTGCACCACATGTTTCTGATTTTAAAATTATATTTGAGCACTTTAGAATCATTCACTTTGCATGTGCATGACGATCATGGTATCGGAATAAAAAAACCTGGATGCATAGCACCTGTTTTCAATGACAATGACCCACGCTTGAGTGTGGAAAGGCATCTTAAGCCGTAGGATAGACGTTCGTTTCTTGTGGGATTATTTGGTAAGGAAACATGGTATCTCTCCTGGATTGGAAATGAAATAGTGGAGTATGTTCGTTTGTTTTATATGTTGAGCAGCACATCAAGGAGCTAATCCCTGCGATGTAGGAGAGCTGCAGTGGGGCCGTGGTGTTTCTACCGAGAGGTTGCCTCCCATGTATGTGATTATCGTGGCATTTTTATGGCCAATGTGTAGGGATTCTCCCTTTGTGGAGTTTATAGAAAGGGAAACGTTGGACTACAAAACTATAAAACTATAAACACATAGATTAGTCTTTAGGATAGTTTGTCCTTTAGTAGCAGATAGACGCTCCTAGCCCGCGAGGCCATGAGGGTGTGTTTGTCTTTTATGAGTATGAGGTTCCGCTAGTGCCATAGCCAGTGTCGGCCCATTTTAGGTCCCATCAGTGGTGCGTCTGCCGGGAGCTGCCAACAAGTAGTGGTTCTCAAATCTAGGGTTGTTAGGGACCAAAAAAGTTGGTTTATGTCCTCTGAAAAGGACCATCAAGCCGAAATACAAAAAGCAGAACGTGCTGAGAGGGCTAGACGGCGGTTGGAGATTATAAGTCGCTATTCTCCTCAAAGGAGTAGCCCCATATGCATAAAAGGCAGTGGTCTTAGTAACCCAACTGCTGCACATAGCCCTTTAGGTGCAGGAGGAAGCACAAGTTCTTCCTCTCTTCCATCAAGTCAACCCACTTCAAGTGGGGGTGTGATTCCATTAGTCCAAACTCCTCTTGTCAATCTGATTGTCATCATGGCACAACCCATTGCAATTCCTGCAGGGACACCGGATTTGCCAGCTCTTTAGGAGTGCCTTTGCCCATTTTTAATGGGTTAGCCAAAGAAGATACGGAGTTTCACATTTGTGAATTCCAAATATTAATGTTTAATTACTGCATCCAAAATGAGGGACATCTTATGATGTTCTTTAACATGACATTAAAAGGAAGGGCTGCGGTACGGTATCATAGCATAGAACTGGAACCGTAACTACAATCGACCAATTTTATGAAGCTTTCCGAGGAGAATATGCCCCTGAAAGAGGTGGCCAATACTGGTTGCGTGTTTTGAATGTAACACGTCAAGACCCCCATGAGAATGTGAAAGCCTATGCCAAGAAGCTTAAGGAAGTGTTTCGTAAGTTACAAACTTACATTCCTATTCCGTCGGCTGCCCAATTGCAATACTTCTTGCATGGATTGGATTTCAATATTCAGGTACAATTGAGCAGTGTGGCTTTGGCTGATATAGACACTGCCATAACGCAGGCAGAAGGAGTAGAGTCACAATTACAAACGGCCTACTCCCCTCGAATAAATCTTAATGCACGTTTAGTACCTACAGGCAATTTACCATTGATGAATGGAAGCCAAGGGATGCTTATGAATAACCCTAATGGGAGAAGAAGCATGGTTCAAAATGTACCTTTGTTGCCAACTCCTCCCAGTGTGACTATGCATATGGCTAGTCAGTTGGCTCCACCAAATGTTGGAGGCCAAGCTTCGAACCCTAATGCTATTCTTGTGAGTCAACAACCAATGCCCAATCAAATTGTTAGGCCAATGGAACGACGGATAGATGATCAAGGCTATGAGTCGAGTGCCTCTAATGTCCTTGGCGAAGTTAAGGATATGATGAAGCACTACACTGACATGATTTCCGAACAATATCGACAAATAGCTGTTGACGGTAATTTCTTGAAGAAGCAGCAGAATCTGCTAGGGAGTCGACGCCCTGAAGAGGGTGGTCTCTTAAGATTCAGCTATAAGTGGTGTGGCGGACAACATTTCCCTAGAAACTGTCCAAATGTTAAATGTGATATTTGTGGGAAGTCGGGCCATTTAGCCGCTACCCGTTTGGAGTAAGATTAGTTCTCTCCAACAAGGGAGTAAACAGCCAGGTCCAGTTAATCATAGAGCGCAAGGTAATAACCTCCAGCAAAATGATGGACCAAGACAAATATTGCAAAGGGGAAAGACCACTATAGAGAAGTTGCCACAAGGCAATGGAGTCAGCCTTATTGAGGCTGTACACGTCAATGGCACTAAAACCTCTAACCTAAAAGCCGTGACAAGAGGCCAAAAGGCTAAAGAGGTTGATAAAGTTAATGCAAAATCGCTCGAGGGAAACCCTAATCAACGGGATAAGGGGACATAAGTCTTGAATCCTGGCGTGGAAGGGGGACCTTTAAGGACTATTGACAAAAGAGTCGATCCTAAGAAGGATGAGGAAGTGCCAAGAAAGAAGGCAAGAGCTAAAAAAGAAGCACCAAAGCTGGTCCCGAGACCAAAAGAGAGAATGGTTTGGCGAGAAAAGAGAGCTTTGGCTACCTATCATGATTTTAATTTAGCAAGTTTTCTTTGCGAAGTCAAACCAGATGTAAACCTCTTACAGTTGATTAAATTATCTCTAGGAGTACGCGAGGAATTCAAGAAGATCCTTCGTATTGGGTATATTGTAGAACCTTTGGGTATAGCACGAGTAGGGGAAGATTGGTTTGATCATACTGAAAAGAATTGCCCTAGGGTTCCAGCATACGTGGATGGAATATTAGTAGAGCATGTTATCGTAGACACTGGGTCCTCCGTCAATATCATGAGTTCAGAGTTGATGGAGAGGTTGGGTCTAGGCATTCAGAAAGATAGCTCCACCCTTCTTAGAATGGCTGATGATAGTCTAAGGCAACCAGAAGGTTGCGTTACTAAAGTCCATGTTACAGTAGCAAGTGTAGAATGCTTCTTGGACTTTAGAGTGATAAGATTTGCAGGAATCCTAGCTATCAAGTCTTGCTAGGTAGGCCTTGGATCTTACGAACAGATTGTGAAGTCGATATACCCGCTGATCGAGTGGTTCTAGGTAGAGGTGCTAATCGAGTAATAGTCAATGCTTACCTTGAGTCTCCTTAGAGTGAGAGAGCTCCTTTATCCTCTACTGAATTAGAAACAGCAGATGATCCATCTGGTAGTGAGACATCATCTAGTGATGAATCTAAAGAGGGGTCCACTACAGAGGATATTTATCAGATATAACTCTAAATGAGCTGATAGAGCCGCAAGATAGGATAAGAGACGCGGATGTGATTGAGTTAGACCTTGGCACGCCAAATGATTCGTGACCAATTAAATTAGGTTCCATGCTCAGTTGAGTAGAAAGGGAGGACTATGTGTCCTTGACTCAAGAATTCCATGACATCTTTGCTTGGAGTTATGACGAGCTGAGAGGCATTCCTGTAAAAGAAGGCATGTTGTCATGTGCATCAGAAGGTAAGGCATATGCCTTTTGAATTGAGAGGGCTGTTTAAGGAGTTACAGAAGTTAAGGAAAGCTGGTTTAATCTTCCCTGTACAACACACTGAATGGTGTTCAGCAGTTGTCATCAGGAAGAAGAAAAACCAGATCCGACGATGTGTAGATTTTAGAGAGCTGAATAAGCAGACGGTTAAGGATTACTACCCATTGCCATTTATTGACCAGATTTTGGATCATTTAGCGAGTAGGGAAATATATTCATTTATGGATTGCTTTGCGGGTTATAACCAGATGGCAATTGCAGAAGAGGACAAGTTGAAAATAACTTTTATTACTGTATTTGGTACTTTTGCGTACCATGGGATGGCCTTTGGATTGTGCAATGCACTTGGATCATGGCAACGAATAGTAGACAAGACCTTTGGTGACATCTCCCCAAACGAGTTGAAAGTATTTATCGATAACTTGGGGGCAGCCACTGTAAGGGAAAGGATGTTGATTATCTTAAGAAAGTGCTTTGAGCACTGCAGACAATTTTGTATTGCTCTTAATCCATGGAAGTGTGTCTTTGGATTGCCTTATGGGCTATTGCTAGGCCATATGGTCAGTTCAGTAGGGATCGCAACTGACCCTGAAAAGATCAAGCTTATAGTCGCTATGAGTCCACTACGCACTTTGAAATAGGTACATAGCTTTCTGTCATCGATAGGGTACTATCGGAGGTTTATAAATGCCTTGGCAGAAAGGACGTTGCCGTTAACGAACTTATTATCCTTTAGCTGTCTATTTGTATGGAGCGACCCTTGTAAGGTAGCTTTCGAGGATGTGAAACATGAGCTAATAAAAGCACCAGCTTTAAAAGCGCCTAAAAGAGGTGAGGTATTTTACATATTTTCAGCAGCCACCATGCATAGTATCAGCTGCTATTTAGCCCAAATCTGGGAGGAAAAGTGGTATCATCCGATAGCTTTTGCTAGTCAAAAATTGGGCATATCAGAAATTAACTATACCTACATGGAGAAGTTGTGCCTTGCGATGGTCTTTGCGACTAAAAAATTCAAGAACTACATCCTCTATGAGAAGGTAGTTTTCTATACGAAGGCGGAAGGGCTTAGATTGCTTATGAACAAGCTACAACCACCTGATCGTTTGGCAAAGTGGTTAATCACTTTGCAGGAGTTTGATTATGATATTAAGAGTAAGCCACCGAGGTTGCAGGGTATTGTGGAATGCCTTGTGGATTTCGGAAAGCCGAAAGAGACTTTGGTTGAAGGAAGTGATATTGAAGAAATGTTTAAAATTGATACAGCTTCTATTCCATCTTGGTATGCTGCTATCACTCATTATCTATCAAGGGGAGAGACTGGAGCTGGTTTATCAAAATCTGAAAAGAGAAAAATCAAACAATAGGCTTTGAAGTTTTCCTTGATCGCAAGAACACTATATCGACAGGGTGTTGATGACATCTACTGCCGATGCGTGATGCCTGACGAGGTTCCTTTCATCTTGGAAGAGTGCCATGACTCTGCATGTGGAGGGCACTTCGCTGGACGGTTGACGGCACAGAAAGCTTTAAGAGCTAGATATTGGTGGCCGTCCATCTTCCAAGATTCCTTTGAGTATGTTAAGAGATGTGATACCTGTCAAAGACATGACAGCAGAGAGAATAGGAAACTCCCACTTACGCCTATCATGGCTATCCTGCCATTTGAGAAGTGGGGCGTTGATTTTGTGGGTCCTATCACCCCGTCGTCTACTACTTAGAAGAGGTACATTATAGTAGCAACTGATTATTTTACAAAATGGTCAGAAGCGCGGGCAACTAGGTAGGACAATGCAAAAGAGACTGCAAGTTTCCTTTTAGAGCAGATTATCTACCGTTTCGGTCCACCAAAGGAACTAGTGTCAGACCGTGAAACCCATTTTTTGAATAAAGTGATCAAAAGCTTGACTAAAGCTTGGCAAATCAAGCATAATAAAATGACCCCCTATAATCCACAAGCAAACGGGCAAGTCGAAAGTACTAATAAGTAGCTTATGGGTATCTTGTCTAAAATAGTCTCTAAGAAGAAACGAGACTGGGACAGGAAGTTGTATGTGGCAGTATGGGCATACAATACAACGTTCAAGCAAGCTACTGGCCATACTCCATTTAAATTAGTTTATGGGAAAGAGTGTGTGTTACCCCTCTAAATCGAGTTACCAACCATACAGTTTGCAATTAACCACTCTTTGGGAGATGAGGATTCACTCTTTGAACGTTTCACGACCATAGCTCACCTGGATGAACTGAAATTGCAGAGCTTATTACACCAAGAGGTAGCTAAACGTCGGATGGAGCAGTTGCATGACCTTAAAGCAAAGAAGTATACCTTTAAAAAAGGGCAATTAGTTATGTACTATGATGCGCGTAGGGAGTTGTTTCCAGGGAAGCTGGAACCTAGATGGGATGGCCCCTACAAGATTGTCAGGATAGGGAAAAATAGGTCTACAACTCTACTAGCTGATCTACAGGGAGTAGAATTTAAAAATAAGGTTAATATTAATAATATTAAACCTTATTATTTCTAAGTATGCTAATACGAAATTGCATTGCAGGTCCATGCTGGGGGTGATTTGAGACCTGCAAAAGAGCTTAAAGCTCGTTGATGGGGCGGTTAATTCCTTATTTGGAGCACCCAACTGGAGCAGAGATACCATCAGGGGAAGCTTATCTGGTGGAGCAAAGGATACAAAGTGATTGAGCAAGAAGACAGAACCTTTGTGTGGGAGATCAAAGTCTTCTACCATCACTGCTTACAAATGTTGACAAGTATCCCTGTTGAGTTTAACGAAGAAGGTGGGATGGAGCCGTCAGTTTATCCTCTAAACATGCTAAATTTTGATTATCGTAATTACAAATAGAGGATTTCGTGATGGCAGGCTGTGTAAACCCATTGTGGACATACACATTATATTTTGACGGGGCGTCCAAGGTCCCTAATAAAAAAGGGAGTGTTGGAGTAGTAATCCGAGATCCCCGACATAGAGTTACAATGAAGTTAGTTGCTTATCTCGGGGTAGGATTCACTAACAATATGGCGGAGTATAAAGCCTTGATTATGGGACTGCATATTGCCAAACAAGGTGGTATTTGACGGTTGTTAGTAAAAGGGGATTCCCAGTTGATCTTGAATCAGCTAGATGGGACATACACAGTGCGGAATCCCATCCTTTGTATGTATCATCGAACTGCGATGACCCTACTTGAGGAGTTTGAGAGAGTGTCTCTTCAGCTGATTCCATGTTATTGGAATTAGTTTGCGGATTCACTGGTAAATCTTGCTTATGAAGAAGACCTTTTCTTCAAATGTGGTCCTATTTTGGATATTGCTATCAATAATGAGATAGGACCCAGTCGTTTGTGGGGAATGTTATCAGAGCATGCAATATATGGCAGGCGATGGTTGATATGGGTGATGCAAAGAGTAGCCGAGACCAATCTACCATTGTTATCTTGGACCCATAGGTTGATTAGACAACATGTTATGCGTACCCCTCTTGCTATATATGCAGGAGGGATGGGTCATAATCTTATACATTTAGTTTAGGGTTGTGAGTCCTATTTTTCCTCCTTGCAAAGGAGCATATTATTGTATATCTTTACTATTTCGGGAAGGGATGTGTAGGTGCTATTCTATTTTATTTCGTTAGGCCAAGAGGGACAGTTTTGCGAGGTTTTAAATGTTTTATTTCATTAGGCCAAGAGGGCCAATCAGTTTTTTGTAGGGAAATGTTTTATTTCATTAGGCCAAGAGGGCTAGTTGTCTGTTTAGTACAGGTGCGGTTAATGGTTTCTTGTTACGTGTTTTTATGCTATATGTGTCTGTGTACTTTAGGGGATTTTCTTTTCTTGTTGGGAATCGGCGTCCAAGGCATGAAGTCCCAGGTTTAGGTTAGGTATGTCTGAGGGAGGGTTGAGTAGTTGTTGCCTCCTGTAAAGTCATTGCTAAGCATCAAAAGACCTGTCTTAGAAGGCCATTCTAGTGACCCTATTTTGCTAGCCTGCTAGGCAGCCGTTCTAGGAGTTCTTGTTAGTTGTGAGGTAGTTAGAGAAGCCTATTGAAGAAAAATGATGATGATAGAGGGAAAAAAAAACCCTGAATATCTTAAAGAAAATAAATGTATACAAAGGTGTGTAAAAAGGGATTCTAACCCTTATAACAATAGAAGCGAAAATAATGGAAAATTTATAAGGAGTTGATCATCACCTTGCGAAGGCCTGGTAGGTTCTTGGGGACGAGTCAGACCCGGGGCCGGACTCGAGGGGTCGATGCCTTGTCTTCCTAGGGATGGCATCTAGCTGGAAAAGAAGAAAGTAAGGAAGGTTGGAGCGAAAATAAAAGTGAGCATCAGAAAAGGATTAAGTGTCACCTTGCGAGGGCTTGGTAGGTTCTTGGTTATCGAGACAGGACCTGAGGCCGATGCCCTATTCTCCTTGGGTCACTACACTCAGCTCCCTCCTTTTTACATGCTCGAGTATGGAAAAATAAAAAACCTAAAAGAAGAAATGTGCTAAAAGAAAATACTTCTTGATCAGGCTATAGGAGTCCTTGCCTAGTAGGAGCTCCTGGTTGTGTTATCCTTAGTTAGGTAGGTAGTTCAGACCACCACTTAGGGCAATATCTTTGATAGTTCTTTTTAGTTTGGCCATGTTGGAGCACTCGGTTAGTGACTAGCTTCGGACCTTCGATTAGATTATGCTAGGCCTACTCCTTGTGGATGTCATGCCTTGGTTTTGTCAGGGGTAGGGTGAGCATTGTGCTGTGTTTTAATATGTATTTATTTTGTATCAGCTTGATGCTTCCTTTGGTTGTTTTGTGCAGATCTGTTGTGAGATTCGACGGGCTGAGTCGCCCTATCCCATGGTCGCCAATGAGAGCAGAGTTTTCAGCCCGGGATGTGTCTAAAATTTGCCAAAAAAATTCACAATTTAGGGAAAAAATATTTAACATCGAAGGCAGCGACTGCAGCTAGGACGATTTTAAGCACCAAGTGAAAATTGACTTTTAAAAGGCGCCCGAGTGACACTTGTGGATTTTTGATAATTTTTTAGACTACCGTGTGGGATGTCAAGAGCTGCCAATCAGTGGGGGATGCCAAGCCGGATGCCCAAGATTTTTCAAAGCTCGAAACGAAGCCCGGATGAGAAAGAGGCCACAAGATGGCCAAGATTTGAAAAGGTGGACATTTGAGAGGACCAAAGGGAGGGGTGCCCTTTGGAATTTTAACCCCCCCCCCTCTAATTTTTTTATGAAAAAACATGGAGCAAGTATGAAGAAATGGCGGCAGCATGGCGCCGAAAAATGTTCCCTCTCCCATCATGATCAAGCATGGAGGTTGTAAGCAACCTATCTAACAGACATTGGGGCTCAAATTCTCCCTCTTGGCTAATGATATCGCCAGTCTTCATGCGAGCAATGGCTGCCCGGATGAAGAGAATAGATTCTAGTCTTTCTCTCTCCTCCCTCTCTCTCTTCTCTATGGGTTGTTCATGTGTATCATCTTGATGAAGGAACCAGGGATGGAGAATGAAGGAAGTGGTGATGAAGATTGATGGAGATGCTGAAGATTGAAGTACATAATTGGATTGAGAGCAATGGAGGCTCTATTTGTTGGTTATGCAGTCATTCAAGGCATCTCGGATTACATAAAAACACGGTATGACCATTTTTATGAAGAAAATGAAGGATATTTGATATTTATGATGATAATTATGTTCTTATTGGATGAAAATTTGTTTGTGCTGTTTGCACCATGAGTAATTTCTGTTTAACAAAAAAATTTGATTTAGCAATGATTTACATGCTCTATTTAATTCCCGAAAACCCGAAATGCAGTTTTTAAGCGATAAAATGGTAGTTTTTCCGTTTCGGGTGGGTAAAAGGTGTTCCCATGGGGAGAAAATAGAAGATAAACTGAATGTTTGTATGTGAAGTGATTGGAACAAGAAAAACCACAAAATAGTATATTATCAAATAAATCAAGAAAATGGGAAAAAAAAGGGAAAAAATAGAAATACGTCTTGGAAAAATAAGGAAAAATATAATGAATGTGGATGTATGGTAGTGGCAAAGCATGAGGTTTAGCCTCAGTTTGCCCTATCTCCTTGTCAAAGTTGGTGATTTATCGCTTTCTATATCTCAAAACATGACAAAGTGAACCTCTACACCTATGCAACGAAAGCAATACCTAAACGTAGGGGGTTGGGATTTTTGAATGGGGTGATTTGCGTGCTGATTGTTGTTGATTTTCTGATGCACATCATGTCATAGAATTCGTGGTATGTTAATTAAGAGGATAGTAGCACGAGTGTTATCTCGGTGCTATCCTTACATTGCTGCAATGGGTTAGTAAATGCATTGGAAAGCCTGGTTGTGCACCACATATTTCTGATTTTAAAATTATATTTGAGCACTTTAGAATCATTCACTTTGCATGTGCATGACGATCATGGTATTAGAATAAAAAAACCTAGATGCATAACACCTGTTTTCAATGACAATGACCCACGCTTGAGTGTGAAAAGGCATCCTAAGCCGTAGGATAGATGTTCGTTTCTTGTGAGATTATTTGGTAAGGAAACATGGTATCTCGTGGATTCGAAATGAAAGAGTGGAGTATGTTTGTTTGTTTTATATTTTGAGCAATGCATCAAGGGGCTAATCCCTGCGATGTAGGAGAGCTGCATTGGGGCCATGGTGTTTCTACTCAGAGGTTGCCTCCCATGTATGTGATTATCGTGGCATTTTTATGGCCAATGTGTAGGGGTTCTCCCTTTGTGGAGTTTATAGAAAGGGAAGCATTGAACTACAAAACTATAAAACTATAAATGCATGGATTAGGCTTTAGGGCAGTTTGTCCTTTAGCAGCAGATAAACGCTCCTGGCCCGCGAGGCCGTGAGGGTGTGTTTGTCTTTCATGAGTATGAGGTCTGGCTAGTGCCATAGCCAGTGCCGGCCCATTTTAGGTCCCATCAACTGCTTTGTTCCTATTCTGTACTGTTTTGTAGATCTTTTGTAAGTGTTCTGCAGAATATATGTGTGACTTTGGGAAAGTGATCTAACTTTTGGAAAGGATGAATCTAAGTTCAAAAGAGCTAAAACAAATGGAAGAAGCAGTTGCTAAAGACTGAAGAGAAGACTGAAGTGACAGTGACAGTAGTGAGCTGTGAAGAGACACTGTAGTGGCTCTGCTGCCTCTTCACATCAGACATACCTCTTGGGAGGTGCATCCACGACCTAAGAAGGATTATTGAGAGCCATTATAGAGTACTGTAGTGAGGAGGTGATGTACTATTGAGAGTGAGAGAGAGAGAGAGAGAGAGAGAGAGAGAGAGAGAGAGAGAGAGAGAGCCAAAGATAACCAATTCTATCAAAGTAGTGTAACTGTATATGAGAGAGAAAACTATGAAGACATTGAAGATGAATACTATGTGATTGATTTTCATTCAAAGATGGTGTATTCTTTTGTGTTCATTGTTCTATTGAAGAATTCTATGAAGATGTTGAAGAATATGGTTGATTTTATCAAATCCGTGGGAGATATCTACTATGATGCTGCGTGAAGAATTGCTATTTTCTTTGTTTTGGTCATCAAAAGAATGAAATAAAAGCTTGTTGATATTACAAGATAGATTTTCTTGCAGTAGAATCCCCTTTTCCTTGGTGTTCCTCTTGGGGCTCCATGTTTTTGGTGCATAACCGGGGAAGCTTGCCATCAACAAGCATTAGAAGAGGCTGAAAAGGAGAAACTTGCATCTTGGTGGCAAATTGTTTGGGAACAAACTGAAGAATAGAAGCAGAAAGAATGACTATCCATGGAAGATTTAGCATTCATTGAGAAATTTCCAAACATCATCAAGTGGGAGATTGTGAAGAAGCTTCAGGAGTCGTGGTCTGTGGAGGTTCACGAAAAAAAGAAGGAAAACAATTGGGATTTGTTCGTGGATGCTCAACAGCAAGATACATGGGATGCTTGGTGTTCTGACAATCTTCTGTTTATCCAATTAGCAACCCACTAGAAGTTGGTAGATAGATTTTTTTTCACAACATACACTGTTGAAACCCTCAGAAGCTGGCACTATTATAATGACACAACAACGATCCTAAGAAGAATGAGTTTTGATACTTTTAGAATGGAATATCTCCCCCTTTGTAGTGGTTTGAAAGTCGAATTCAGAGATGTTGAAAAGAAGTAAGTAGAAGAGATGTTGGCCAGAGAATCCTCAAGAGACTGAAGCCCCTCTCTGATTCTATTCTATTGAGTACAGACCAACTGGTTGGAGCCAAGCCCCTGATGAATGATGCAATCAAGAGACAAGCGTTAGAATGATTCCAGAGGTACATAAGAAGAGAGAAGGCAAAAATCAAAGCTGAGAACGAGCTCGCAGCAGAAGCCTCCTTTGACGCCCTAAAAGCACTCTTTACAGAAGTCCCCATGGCGACTCAAGGTCCCCTTCCTAGTCAGATTTGTCCTAGAAATATTGATGACAGGCCAGCAAATGTAGTCCCATTACCAATTTTTAAGGGCGAGTACAATGAAGACCCTGATCTTCATGTAGCAGAATTCATGGTAGCATGTGTGGCTAACAATCCCAGAACCCCTGAGCATTGGTTAGCGATATTCCCCGCCACTTTCAAAGGCACGGCATTTCAGTTGTATGAGAGACAAGTAGCAGGAACTTTTGGCACTTTGGACGCTAAAGTTGGCATTCCTCACTAAATTCAAGCGTGAAGGTTTTGAAGAGCGGATGCGAGAGGAGTTCATGAACCTAAGTTGGTCCTTTGGAGAAAGAGTAGAAGCTTATGTCTCGCGAATGGAATCCATCCTGAAGAGATAGACTAATCATCATTTGGACAAAAGTATTCAGAAAGGAGTGTTTCTTAGGGGCCTACAACCAGAAGTTCGCAAGTTTGTGGAATTGAGAAGACCAGTCAATCTGCAAGCTGCAATGGAAGGTGCAAGATTGTATGATGAAGTTGAAGCAAGGTTGTCAATGACTCCAGGAAGAGGAGTCTTACCTCCTCCCATGCCTCGAATGGTATACCAACCAAATGCAGTCCCAGGGATAGTTCCCTACCCCTATCCCCACATGCAAACAATGCCGTGGTATAATGCACCTAATCCAGTTTGGCCACCACAGACAACATTTCCTCACATGATGGTTCAACCACAACAACAGTGGCCTCAAACAGTTCCTCCAATGGCGACTTAACAATAGTGGAACCCTACCAACTGGAATTTACAACCCCAAGTCTCAACAAGAGCTCTGAATCAGAGCCAGAACAAAGGACCTTTTGGATCGACCCAACTAGTGTATGCAGTAATTACAGAAACTTCCCAAAACCCTACTACAAGTACTTCAGGAGGTGAAAATCTGAAGGACTACTTATCCAACTCAGTTGCAAGTATAAAGAAAGAGCTTCTGGATGTGATTACAGAGCAGCTACAGACGCTGAATGTGAATACCGCCAATATATCCACTCCTGTGGGAGCTGGAAGAGATGTGATGCGCTCTAATACATGGTGTGAAAAGTGTCATCAGGTGGGGCATTTAGCCACTGAATGTACCCGAAAACCAACCATTCTTGGAGCCTTTTGTTCCTACTATTTGCGGAAGAACCATATAGAGGATATTTACTCTTTGAAAGAGATGCACGAATGAAGACAGAAGGATGAAAATGCAAGATTCAACTTGCTAGAGACCAAAATGACAACACAAGATATTGGACCAAAACCTAGGGAGTTTGGTCCTAATTTCGGTCCAAGGAGGTTTCCCTCTCAAAGTTACAGAGGCCGACACTCTAGTGGTGGTCAGAGATCAGAAGCGGAATGTTACAGGTGTGGAGAAAAGGGTCATATCTCCCCGAATTGTCCAAACCCTATACAATATGTGGATTACAAGCCCTTATGCAACCGATGTAAAGGTGAAGACCACACTGCAAAGGACTGTCCGAGTCTAGCCCCTGTCAAGGCCAATGGCACTGATAGCCAACAGAAGGTACAAGAGCCTACCTCCAATTTGGTAGAGTTGGAAGTTGTTGCTATCACGTGCGCCAAGAAGAACGAACTATTTGTTCAGAACAAAAACAATTCTCCTGCCAAGACTGTGAAGTTCAACCTTTCAATAGAGGGACAGAGCAATACAAAATAGAACAGTGCAGTACAGAGCACTGTAGTGCCACAGAGAGTCACAGAGACAATCCCAGAAACAGGACTAGAGGTCTAGGAGATAGATGACGCAAAAACACCTCTAGAAATAGAAGAAGTGCCGATACTGCAATTGCTAGAAGAAAAAGAAAAGATGAAAATGGATGTAGCCCCATTTCCAAGCAGGCTGGAGAAGCCTATGGATCCTATCAAAGATTATGACTTGGTAAAAGACCTAGACACTTTTAAACCGAACCTAACATTCTGGCAGTTGCTGATGCTATCTCCCAGCTGCCGAAAGAAATTCAAAAGCATCTTGACAAGAAGACATGGACTAAGGATTGTTCCTTCAACAGTGACCAAGACCAATAAGGCCCCGGAGCCTGTAAAGGAAGTAGATGTGGTTAGTGCCTTCTTAGATCTTGGAACCCCAGAGATTAGTATATAGATAGAAGGATGCTTTATTTTAGATGCATTGATTTATTGAGGCTCATCAGTAAACATAATGATGGATGTGACAATGAAGGACTTAGGGTTGCAAGGAATTCAACCTACACAGTGGCTTATCAGATTGGCAGACCAAAGTAGAATTAAACCGTTGGGCATTCTCCCATACGTAAAAACAACCCTTGCAGGAAAAGACTATTGGTTGACATATTTGGTGGCTAAACCAAATTCTTATTGGACCTCATACCCTCTACTGCTGGGAAAACTTTGACTTTTTGAAGCAAGAGCTAGGACGGACTGGTTCAAAGGAACCCTAACCCTAGGCAGAGGACCCAACAAAGTGGTGTTGAAATTGTATGGATTGCAAAAAGGAAATGGATCCACATCCATTGAAGTCATAATTGATTCCTCCAACGAGGTAACAGATGGTACATCAGGTGATGAAGAGGCTGTTAAATAGATTTTTCCCAAGAAAACAAAGGCACGGTCCCTAACAATGGGCACTGTAAGCGAACTACCAAGGGAAGCAAAGTCCTTGTCCATGGGAGAATACCTCCTTCCTCAACTTGAATTGACTTCTGAAATCACCTCTGACAGTGAAATAGAAGCATGGATGTACTGTTCTCCCTGTTACATGACACCCGCAGAGACAGTAGCAGAGCCAGCAACAGAGACAGAACAGAGTAGATACAGAGCAGACAAAACCAAAGATAGTGACTGTCACAGAAGTAGTCACAGAAACAGTCACAGAAGTAGTAACAGAGACAGTCACAGAGCCAAAGACAGAGACAGAAGCAGATGCAGAGGCAGAAGATTTGTTCTTCTCCTACAAAGCCTCTACAGAAGTAGAGACAGAGCCTCCAGAGGAAGAGGATGAAAATGATGAGGAATAAAGTAAAGTAGGCTATGAAAGTGCATATAAAGAATTTCCCTTGATAGCGCATGATCTTGTTGATGTCTCTACAGAGATCTCAGAGGCCAAAGATCTCAGGGTGCTGGATGGAATGACCATGGTTCCATTTGGGTTGACCAATGTACCACAAAGTATGCAAAATCTGTGTAAGCAATGGATTAAAGGCATAAAAATTAAGTTCACCAGTGGCTTCTGTCACCCTGACTGTTTAGTCTCTGGAGAAAAGATGATAATGATGCCCCGTGCCAACAGATACTAAAGCCCCTCATGCCAAACCTGTAAGGCAAAGAAAAAGGCGTATGAATCCTAATTATTCTGCTCTGGTGAAGGCTGAATTATTGAAACTCCTTGAAGCAGAGTTCATTTATCCCGTGGCTAACAGTGAATGGGTTTCGCCCATTGTGGTAGTACCCAAGAAGAACGGGAAACTTCGAATATGTGTAGAATTTCGAAAGCTCAATTCGAAGACAAAGAAGGATCATTTCCCTATCTCTTTTACAGACCAACTGTTAGACACAGTGGGAGGCCATGAGCTGTATTCCCTCTTGGATGGATTCACTGGATATAATCAAGTCCAAATTGCAGAAGAGGACCAATCCAAAACAACCTTCACCACATAATGGGGGACCTATGCCTATAGAGTGATGCCATTTGGGCTCTGTAATGCTCCTGCCACCTTTCAACGAGTAATGATGGCTGCCTTCTAGAATCATTTGCATGATTTCATTGAGGTGTATCTTGATGACTTTTGTGTCTATAGCTTAATCAGTGAGCATTAGGGACACCTAGAGCAATGTTTTGGCAGATGCCGAGAGTATGGGATTTCTCTCAACCCCGATAAATGTGTCTTTGGATTCTCCTCAAGAGTTCTTCTAGGCCATATTGTCTCTGTACAAGGGATTCAATAGACCCAGCATAGATTGAGGAGATTTCTGCCTTGGCAGCACCAACAAATTTCAAGCAATTGAGAGTATTTCTTGGCCATGTGTGCTACTACAGAAGATTTATTGCATATTTTGCAACCAAGGCAGCTCCTCTGCACAAGCTCCTAAGGAAAGATGCTGATTTCCCTTGGATTGATGATTATGAAGAAGCCTTTAATGCCCTCAAACAATGCCTTATCAAAGCACCTATCTTATAGCCTCCTGATTGGATGAAGAGTTCCATGTGCACACAGATGCATCAGTTGAAGGGCTAGGTGTTGTCCTATGTCAAAGGGCCCCTCTAAATTAGATCAACCAATTTATTATGCAAGCCGAAAGGTCACTGATAGGGAACGGAACTACACAGTGACAAAGCTTGAATGCTTAGCAATGGTGTTTGCACTGGATAAGTTTCGACACTATCTACTGTCAACACATTTCAAGTTCTACATGGATCATGAAGCCATGTCCTTCCTGATGAACAAAGCAAATGTTAAAGGACGACTGACGAGATGGTTGCTACTATTCCAGGAGTTCAACTTCGAAGTGGTCACTAAGCCTGGCCGTTCCCATGTCCTAGCTGATCATCTATCACAGATCCCTCAAACTACAGATGAGGAACATGATGATCCAAACCTTTCTAATGCTTCCTTGTTTCTAGTTGAAATAGTTACTCCTTGGTATGCAGACATAGCCAACCTCTTGGCAACTCAACAGTATCCTCCTAGCATCTCAAGCCGTGAGAAGAAGAAGCTTCTTTTAGAATCAACCCCCTACACCTTGCAAGGCGATGCACTGTACAAGAGAGGCAAGGATGAAGTGCTGCGAAGATGTGTTGTAGGAGATGAAATCAACATAGTATTGAAAGCATGCCATGACGAACTATGTGGTGGACACTTCGCAGGAGAAGCGATAGCTAGGAAGGCTTTGTTAGCAAGATATTGGTTTGGCCGACCCTCCACAAGGACGCATACGACTACTGTAAGAGATGTGATGCTTGTCAGTGAATAGGGAAACCCACCAAAACAAATGCCATGCCACTGCAACCTATTATTTCCCTAAAGCCGTTCGAGAAGTGGGGGATTGATTTTGTCGGTCCCATTGATTCACCCACCAGACGGAAGCAGAACAGATACATCTTAGTATGTACGGATTATGTCACAAAGTGGTGTGAAGCTAAAGCCCTGAAGTGGGACGATGGTAACAGTGTAGCCATGTTTATGTATGAGAATATTATCACCCAGTTTGGTAATCCCCTCGAGCTAGTAAGTGATAGAGGTACTCATTTCCTTAACAAAATCATGGAGGAGCTGACGGAGCTGTATAAGATCCGCCATCGCAAGTCTACTCCCTATTACCCAGAGCCAATGGCTAAGTTGAAGTCACCAATTGCATCCTTTGCTCGATTCTCACAAGAACGATTGCTGCACATCGTTGCGACTGGGACGATCGACTTATAGAGGCCCTCTAGGCATATAGAACCTCCCATAAGGCAGCTACAGGACAGACCCCTTTCCAGCTAGTGTATGGTACCGAAGCCGTCTTCCATGTTGAGCTGGAATTGCCCTCTTTGCGAGTGGCAGCTAAAGAATGCTTGGGAGATGATGAGTCACTGCAACGCCATCTCTTGCACTTGGAATGCTTGGATGAGATATGGCGGATGGCTCTACAGTGTATGGAAATGACTCAAGCGCAACCCAAGGCCTATCATGACAACCTTATCAAGCACAGGGAGTTCCAAGAAGGTGATCTTGTCCTAGCCTATGATTCGAGATTTGGCAAGTTTCCTGGCAAGCTTCAACACCGGTGGATGGGCCCACACAAGGTACTTGCTGTTAATCCTAATGGCTCTGTTCAGGTACAGACCGTTGATGCCTCTGGTGATCCTTTCCTGATCAATGGCTATCGTTTGAAGAAGTATTTCCCTCCTTGGGGATCTTGACAATCACAGTCGACCTACCCTTCCCCTTTTGGGCGGCACACTGTCCTTCTCTTCGTGCTTCTGATAGCCCTTATGATTCTCCTCATGAGGCAGTCTCGTTCTGCTAGCCCCTCACAGATACCTCTCAATCTGATCTTGTTCTCTTCTCATCTGATCCAACAAAGGTGGCGAGGTTGGTCCTGACAAATGGTATTTCTACCATTCTCTTTCTTAACGAAAAAAAAAAGGAAAAAGAAAAAAAAACATACAAACTGTTATGGGAGAAAAGGAAGAAATTCCCTGTCATAACAGGCCTCGTTCCAAGAAAAGGCAGAAATACCCTTGGGCGGGAAGCTGATTGAGGAAAAGGTGGTAACACCCCACAGTTCAAGATAGCTAACTCACCAGCAACACCTTTCCAGCAAAGTACTTTGAAGCCATCTCCCTCGATGCGCTGTCTCTGCCATATTAGTTTGTCTGTCCTTCCTAACATATGATCTTTCTTACAAATCATTGAAGTATGCGACTTGTTGGCTGTCTCCCTGGGTAGTCTCATCTTCAATATCCTTATGACAACAACCAACACGATTTTCATCACTAATCGCTTGAGTGATATGAGCTTTCATCCTAACAGGATGGGGATGTGAGTATGGGATGCCCTCTGTATCTATCACTGAGCATGAGACAGAGGGTGGGGTGAGTGACTAGTCTTTCCCTTTGAATCAAATGAGATGTGAGAAGTGTGAATGGAGTGTTGCACGCATGGGATGGGTCTCTGCCATTAACATAGGACGCGTCACTCTGTTCTGTGCATTGCACCATAAGGCTCCCTTGCCTTCCTGCTTGCACTTATGCCAGACGAGGTTGGACGCACTGATGCACCATCAACTGTGCACCTTGGCATACTTTCTCTGCACTATCCCTTTGTCGATTCCTAAATCAGGTGTGATATCTAGGTTTCCATCATTATTTCCTCGAGTGATGTTAGTAATGAGGTTAGTGACTATTCTTTCATTCCATTTGAGTGATCATGAGTTGAGTGTAATATCCCTTGTCATCGACAAATTTCCTGCGATTCCTTTAACTAGCTACCTCCCTGGGGTGCTGCCGCGTGGTCCCTGCCACAAAGGACATGAGCTCTGAAGACACCTTGGTACCTCCTGCAGTCGACAACGATACAAGACGCAACCTCGATAGTCGACATTACTCCTCGACAATATGGGCCAAGTTTTTCCAACCCTACACCTTCTGTTTCTTAGTGACGATCATGTCTTAAGTGTGGGGACGTTCATGGTTGGTCTGATGTGTGGTACTAGGTCCTTGATGTTCGGTTTATCCTTCGTGCTAAGGTTTTAAGTGTGGGGACGCGTCCCTACGCGTCTATGTTGCATACCTCCATGCATATACTTTGCTATAATCATGCATCTATGCCATGACTTCATTTTACCTTGACAGGGTCCCTTCCCCACTCCTCCATTCTATTTCACTCTATCCTCGGAGCTGTTCCTTAACGTTTGCCTTTATTCTTTGTTTTGCGATTTTTCCATGTGAATGTATCCTCTGTTCATTGAAACTAACATCCAACCTTACAGTCGTAAATTGGCCGATTTTCCATGTGAATGCATCTTTATTGCTTCGGAATCCTGATCTGATGTGCTAGCCCTGTCCTACCCATTCCTCCTGACATTTTTCCATTTTAGTCTGTGTCATTACAATGCATGGTTGGTCTGTTATTAATTTTTGCGAGTTTTCGGGTCCTTTTTGTGCCTATTTTTTACATTTTTCCATGTCAACCTGCCCTATTTGCACTGAACTTCCAGTTTAATTTGATAGCCGTGCTCTCTAGTCTTTCCCCCACTTTTTCCTTTTTCCTCCCCCTCTTCCAACTGCTGGATTTTCAGTTATTAATTTTTCCATGTGTTTTCACGTCTGTTTCTTGTGTTTTTTCCATATGACCACCCTGATTTTGCCCCGAAACCTGTGTCGCATTTTTCTATCATCTTTCCCTCGTCTTTCGACACCTTTTTCCTTTATACGGTTTTTCGATCCGACGTACGGTTTGGGTTTTATTAAATTTTTTCCCTTTTTGTTGTGTGGCCGCGTTTCTTGTGTCGCCCGTGAACGCACCTGTTTTTGGTTTTATGCACCTCGGGACGCCCCCCTGACCTCAATGCCTTGCGCGTTGCCGTCCCTGCCCCATCTGATCCTGCCATTGCAAATTTTTTTACTCCCACCCCCTGCGCATGCATGCAGGATGGGGGTGCACTCATTTTTCACCCCCATAACTAATTTATTTATTTTAAAAAAACAACAACAAACAACCTTTAATTAAAACTAAATAAATAAACAAACACACACACACACACACACATTTAAAAACAAACAAATAATAACTCCCAAAAAAAACCCACATTACAAAAAAAAACAACAAACCACACTAAAAACAAACACAAAACACAACACCCACATTAAAAAAAATCAACACACACATAAACAACCACTAAAAAAACATAAAATAAACTTAAATAAAAAACATAAAATTAATTTTAAAAACAAAAAAATAAAAAAAACAACCACAACCACCCACACACTTTAATATCCCATTACAAACCCAAAAAAAAACAAAAAAGAGAAGAGAAAAAACAAAAGAAAACAACAAAAGAAAAAAAAAGAAAAAAAAAACCACAGTTACCTGCTCCCCACCTGCCGTTGTCCTCTCTCTTCGCCTGCGGTCTCCCACTCCCTCGCACAGACTCCCCTTCAACTCCCCGCCTGTGGCCTCCCCTCCTACTCCCTCCGCTCCGCCTCGGCTGCCCATCCCCTCCCTCTCCTCCTCGCCCTCCTACGCTTGCCCTCCTCCTTCCTCTCCTCCACCACCTGCCACCTTGTCCGCCTCTTCCGCCCCCTCGCGCCCACCTCCTGTTCCTCTTGTGCCTCTTCTGCCCCCCCCTGCGCCCGCTGCCGGCGACGTCCCACCCTTCTCCTCCTTCCCCTCTTCCCCACCTTCTCCACCCCCCGCGCTCACCGCCTGCGCCTGCTCAACCTCCTCCCCACCTACCGCCCGGTCCCTCCACATTTGGGCCCCTCCCTCAAATTTAGCCCCTCCCTTCACCTTTAGCCCCTCCCTCCAATTTGGCCCTCCCCCCTCCACCTTTAGCCTCCCCACCAAATTTACCCCCACCCCACCAAATTACCCCCCCTCTATTTTTAGCCCTCCCCTCCAGATTTACCCACCCTCCTTACTAACTTTACCTCCCCCTAACCACAGTTGTTCTAACCCTACCCCACCTAACCACAGTCCCCCTAACCCTTAACCCACTAACCCCAGTTACCCTTCCCCTAGCCCCCCTTCCCACCCACTCGCCGACCCACTCCCCTCTCCCTCCCTTGTTCCCACGTTGTCTGAACCCTACGGTGTGCGTGTGTGTACGGGTGTGGCTCGCGGGCATTCACGCGCGAGGACGTGCTTCCAATTTGTTCGTGCGGTGGTGTGTTGCAGTCAATCGTTCACACGCAGTCATCCTCCGCTATTCACACGCAGCTCATGTACCGCATTTTAATTTCAAAACCCGCAAAACCATAAGAACACATAAAAATACACATAAAACACCAAAAAACTTCAAAAATTCATAAACTCTTAGAAGGACGACCAGTCCTTTGACAAACATCACATTTTGGACAATAATAATCAACAAGATAGAGTCAAGAACCAGCTAATAAAACTTTCCTTGTAGTTAATTCACTGGCAAAATGGCCACCACACGTCTCATTATGCAATGCCTTAAGAACCACTGGGACTTCATCTTCCCTTACACATTGTCAATAAATACCCTCCCGTGGAAATAATTTATAAATATAACCCCCTAATAATCTGTAAGAGTGTGCATGCATTAATATTTGTTGCTTCTAAGGCTTATCAGCACCACCAGGTGGATAACGAGGTGTGCTAAGAAAATTCGCAATATCAGCATACCATGGAACTTGTGTCTCCACAGTAAAAAGTAAAGTGGGAATTCAAGAAAATAAATTGCCAAAAATTCAAATCTTCAAAATTCTTTCAAAAATACATGCAAAATGAGCAAAACTCATTAAAACTGAGTAAAAATTCAAAAATATTTCCACAAAAATTTCAAAATTTTTCACAAACCCCCTTGCCCCTTTTGCCAATAATTTCTCAATTGGAAATGCTTTCATAAATGGCCAAAGTATTATTTGAAGCCAAAACCCTAATTTTAATACCTCACCTTATGAAAATTCATTTTAAATTTCAAAAATTAGCTGAAAAATCATGGATAAATTTAAACACATTTTTTATGCTTGTTGGATTGCTGAAATTTCACCCTTACACTTCACAATATATTCATGTGTCTTATATCCCGTTTTAATTATTTAAAAAAATGAAGAAAAAAACAAACAAAATAAAACAATATACAAAATACAAACACACCTAACTTATAATTTTTTATAAAAAAGAGAGAAAAAAATAATTAAATAAAAATAAAATAAAAATACTAAGGTGCTTTATTTTTTTCAGTTAGTGGTTTTTACTTTTTTGATTGGATTCCTTGCATTTGGAGACTACTCCGTGCGTCTTCAATTTTTTACATACACACCCCTACCAGGTATTTATTTTTTGAGCTTTATTCATTTTTATTATCCCTTAACCACAGTGAATTGTTAAAATGATCTTTATCCACCCACTTTTTCATGTGCGCTTGCACTAAACACACATTTTTTTAATAACTTAAAATCAACCAACAGTTCACTTTGCACGTGCTACGTGCGCTTCAGAGGCACTTTAATTTTTAATAAAAATGAACCCGCCGTAAAAAAAAAAGCACGCGCTGGCAAAAAAGTGCTCCATATCACCATTAATTTCTAATTAATGAATATGCATTTAGAGACCCCAATTTGGGTATCGCAGTCTGGGTTTTGTTTAAGCATCATTTCACATTAATAAATTGTAATTAAAATTTAAAAATGAACCACCATTTTCTTATTAAGGTTTATAACCTAATAAAATTTCAACCATTGTCAATAATTTCTTTAAGTGAACCCTTCATTAAAACCATTTCCCCTCACCGCACTTTTTTTCCCTTTTTTTTGAATAAGCACGCTTCATGGGATGGGCACATAAAGTTCTCTAAGTTGAAATTGTTAGTCAAAGTCTTGGTTAGGTCCTGATTAGATTTTTAAGGCATTATGGTTTGCTTGTTTGATACGATTACGGGTGCGGTTTGTAGTTTTTCTTCTTTTTTACCTGATACGAGGTCTTGGGTGCTTGCCTGTTGCATAGCATGAAGTTTTCGGTCGCATATGTGTAGAGGTCATGCTGAATTTTTTCTAGGATGTGGGTTGTTTGGGGTGATCAATTGGTTAGTTAAATCTGTGTGTGATAAGTTGGGGTCGTGGTTTGGCGAGATTATTGAAGATACTGAAGAAGATCAAAATTGAGCTCTTTAGTGAACTTACATTTTTCTTTTCCTTAGGTCACGAGGACGCTTCCTTTCCAAGTGTGGGGATATGTTGAGAGTGGAAAAAGATTGAATTTTTGATTGATTTTTGTTGTTTTTGAGGTCTGAATGATTGATTTTTGATAGATTTAGAGTGACATATGGTTGTTAATGGAAGTGTTTGAGAGTGTTTTGGATGACATTGATTATTTTTTGGAAGCTCGTGATGATTTTTAGTGGAAATATGAAGCTCTGTGGTGTTCTGATAGGTTATGTTGAGGTTCTAATTGGTTCTGTATAGCTTCTGTTTTGTTCTGATTTTCTTCTGTATGAAGCATGGATTGATGATTGATGATGATTGAAATATTTTGAAGGTTTATTGAATAGTTTTTGATAGTTTGGAATGGTTTTAGTATGAGTTATGAGGATTTGATGTTCTCTGATGACCTTCTGTAACCCTCTGTAAACCTTCTGTAGAGCCTCTGTCTTTGCTCTATAACTGCTCTGTATCTGCTCTGTTCTTGTTCTATACTGTTCTGTAGATCTTCTGTAAGTGTTCTGTAGAATGTATGTGTGATTTTGGGAAAGTGTTCTAACTTTTGGAAAGGATGAATCTAAGTTCAAAAGAGCTAAAACAAATGGAAGAAGTAGCTGCTGAAGACTGAAGAGAAGACTGAAGTGACAGTGACAGTAGTGAGCTGTGAAGAGACACTGTAGTGGCTCTAGTGCCTCTTCACATCAAACATACCTCTTGGGAGGTGCATCCACGACCTAAGAAGGATTATTGAGAGTCATTATAGAGTATTGTAGTGATGAGGTGATGTACTATTGAGAGAGAGAGAGAGAGAGAGAGAGAGAGAGAGAAAGAGAGAGAGAGAGAGCCAGAGATAGCCAATTCTATCAAAACAGTGTAATTGCATATGAGAGATTGAGAGAGAAAGCTATGAAGACATTGAAGATGAATACTATGTGATTGATTTCCATTCAAAGATGGTGTATTCTTTTGTGTTCACTTTCTATTGAAGAATTCTATGAAGATGTTGAAGATTATGGTTGATTCTATCAAATCCGTGGGAGATATCTACTATGATGCTGCGTAAAGAATTGTTGTTTTCTTTGTTTTGGTCATCAAAAGAATGAAATAAAATCTTGTTGATGTTACAAGATAGATTTTCTTGCAGTAGAATCCCCTTTTCCTTGGTGTTCCTCTTGGGGCTCCATCTCCTCAAGCTATCGGTTGTGGATCATTGCAAGGACGTGGAATGAAGTAGGGGAAGCATAAGTTGGATTATATTTCGATTCCTTGATGATGTGTCTTTGCTCAATGTTGGTCATGATTGGGCACCAAGTACACTCCCACTACACACATAGCACGAACCACTTTTGTAGAAATCTAGACTCAGATTTGACTAGTCAATCCAAGTGTGCGAGGTTTTCTGGAGTAGTCACTACATGGTTACGCTAGAAGGAGGTGATAAACCATACCTTAATATATTTTTCATGAAAAAATTGAATGGCAATGAGTTCATCAATGATTGCAAGACCTTCATGAAAATAAATTCAAATTCTTCCCATAAGCAAGGTAGGGAAGCAATGGCTTGAGCCGTAATTGCATCCAAGAGGCCTATTGTAGCTACATGTATACATGGTAAATGTGTCATCAACGTTTTGAATTCATGAGAAACTGTCTTCACTTGTGTCAGAAGCCAAGTTACCTGCTCCCCACCTGCCGTTGTCCTCTCTCTTCGCCTGCGGTCTCCCACTCCCTCGCGTCCCCTCCACCTTGCCTGTGCAGACTCCCCTTCAACTCCCCGCCTGTGGCCTCCCCTCCTACTCCCTCCGCTCTGCCTCGGCTGCCCATCCCCTCCCTCTCCTCCTCGCCCTCCTACGCTTGCCCTCCTCCTTCTCCTCCTCCTTCCTCTCCTCCACCACCTGCCACCTTGTCCGCCTCTTCCCCCCCCTCGTGCCCGCCTCCTGTTCCTCTTGTGCCTCTTCTGCCCCCCCTGCGCCCGCTGCCGGTGACGTCCCACCCTTCTCCTCCTTCCCCTCTTCCCCACCTTCTCCACCCCCCACGCTCACCGCCTGCGCCTGCTCAACCTCCTCCCCCTCCTCCCCACCTACCGCCCGGTCCCTCCACATTTGGGCCCCTCCCTCAAATTTAGCCCCTCCCTTCACCTTTAGCCCCTCCCTCCAATTTGGCCCTCCCCCCCTCCACCTTTAGCCTCCCCACCAAATTTACCCCCACCCCACCAAATTACCCCCCCTCTATTTTTAGCCCTCCCCTCCAGATTTACCCACCCTCCTTACTAACTTTACCTCCCCCTAACCACAGTTGTTCTAACCCTACCCCACCTAACCACAGTCCCCCTAACCCTTAACCCACTAACCCCAGTTACCCTTCCCCTAGCCCCCCTTCCCACCCACTCGCCGACCCACTCCCCTCTCCCTCCCTTGTTCCCACGTTGTCTGAACCCTACGGTGTGCGTGTGTGTACGGGTGTGGCTCGCGGGCATTCACGCGCGAGGACGTGCTTCCAATTTGTTCGTGCGGTGGTGTGTTGCAGTCAATCGTTCACACGCAGTCATCCTCCGCTATTCACATGCAGCTCATGTACCGCATTTTAATTTCAAAACCCGCAAAACCATAAGAACACATAAAAATACACATAAAACACCAAAAAACTTCAAAAATTCATAAACTCTTAGAAGGACGACCAGTCCTTTGACAAACATCACATTTTGGACAATAATAATCAACAAGATAGAGTCAAGAACCAGCTAATAAAACTTTCCTTGTAGTTAATTCACTGGCAAAATGGCCACCACACGTCTCATTATGCAATGCCTTAAGAACCACTGGGACTTCATCTTCCCTTACACATTGTCAATAAATACCCTCCCGTGGAAATAATTTATAAAGATAACCCCCTAATAATCTGTAAGAGTGTGCTTGCATTAATATTTGTTGCTTCTAAGGCTTATCAGCACCACCAGGTGGATAACGAGGTGTGCTAAGAAAATTCGCAATATCAGCATACCATGGAACTTGTGTCTCCACAGTAAAAAGTAAAGTGGAAATTCAAGAAAATAAATTGCCAAAAATTCAAATCTTCAAAATTCTTTCAAAAATACATGCAAAATGAGCAAAACTCATTAAAACTGAGTAAAAATTCAAAAATATTTCCACAAAAATTTCAAAAATTTTCACAAACCCCCTTGCCCCTTTTGCCAATAATTTCTCAATTGGAAATGCTTTCATAAATGGCCAAAGTATTATTTGAAGCCAAAACCCTAATTCTAACACCTCACCTTATGAAAATTCATTTTAAATTTCAAAAATTAGCTGAAAAATCATGGATAAATTTAAACACATTTTTGATGCTTGTTGGATTGCTGAAATTTCACCCTTACACTTCACAATATATTCATGTGTCTTATATCCCGTTTTAATTATTTAAAAAAATGAAGAAAAAAACAAACAAAATAAAACAATATACAAAATACAAACACACCTAACTTATAATTTTTTATAAAAAAGAGAAAAAAAATAATTAAATAAAAATAAAACAAAAATACTAAGGTGCTTTATTTTTTTCAGTTAGTGGTTTTTACTTTTTTGATTGGATTCCTTGCATTTGGAGACTACTCCGTGCGTCTTCAATTTTTTACATACACACCCCTACCAGGTATTTATTTTTTTAGCTTTATTCATTTTTATTATCCCTTAACCACAGTGAATTGTTAAAATGATCTTTATCCACCCACTTTTTCATGTGCGCTTGCACTAAACACACATTTTTTTAATAACTTAAAATCAACCAACAGTTCACTTTGCACGTGCTACGTGCGCTTCAGAGGCACTTTAATTTTTAATAAAAATGAACCCGCCGTAAAAAAAAAAGCACGCGCTGGCAAAAAAGTGCTCCATATCACCATTAATTTCTAATTAATGAATATGCATTTAGAGACCCCAATTTGGGTATTGCAGTCTGGGTTTCGTTTAAGCATCATTTCACATTAATAAATTGTAATTAAAATTTAAAAATGAACCACCGTTTTCTTATTAAGGTTTATAACCTAATAAAATTTCAACCATTGTCAATAATTTCTTTAAGTGAACCCTTCATTAAAACCATTTCCCCTCACTGCACTTTTTTTCCCTTTTTTTTGAATAAGCACGCTTCATGGGATGGGCACATAAAGTTCTCTAAGTTGAAATTGTTAGTCAAAGTCTTGGTTAGGTCCTGATTAGATTTTTAAGGCATTATGGTTTGCTTGTTTGATACGATTACGGGTGCGGTTTGTAGTTTTTCTTCTTTTTTACCTGATACGAGGTCTTGGGTGCTTGCCTGTTGCATAGCATGAAGTTTTCGGTCGCATATGTGTAGAGGTCATGCTGAATTTTTTCTAGGATGTGGGTTGTTTGGGGTGATCAATTGGTTAGTTAAATCTGTGTGTGATAAGTTGGGGTCGTGGTTTGGCGAGATTATTGAAGATACTGAAGAAGATCAAAATTGAGCTCTTTAGTGAACTTACATTTTTCTTTTCCTTAGGTCACGAGGACGCTTCCTTTCCAAGTGTGGGGATATGTTGAGAGTGGAAAAAGATTGAATTTTTGATTGATTTTTGTTGTTTTTGAGGTCTGAATGATTGATTTTTGATAGATTTAGAGTGACATATGGTTGTTAATGGAAGTGTTTGAGAGTGTTTTGGATGACATTGATTATTTTTTGGAAGCTCGTGATGATTTTTAGTGGAAATATGAAGCTCTGTGGTGTTCTGATAGGTTATGTTGAGGTTCTAATTGGTTCTGTATAGCTTCTGTTTTGTTTTGATTTTCTTCTGTATGAAGCATGGATTGATGATTGATGATGATTGAAATATTTTGAAGGTTTATTGAATAGTTTTTGATAGTTTGGAATGGTTTTAGTATGAGTTATGAGGATTTGATGTTCTCTGATGACCTTCTGTAACCCTCTGTAAACCTTCTGTAGAGCCTCTGTCTTTGCTCTATAACTGCTCTGTATCTGCTCTGTTCTTGTTCTATACTGTTCTGTAGATCTTCTGTAAGTGTTCTGTAGAATGTATGTGTGATTTTGGGAAAGTGTTCTAACTTTTGGAAAGGATGAATCTAAGTTCAAAAGAGCTAAAACAAATGGAAGAAGTAGCTGCTGAAGACTGAAGAGAAGACTGAAGTGACAGTGATAGTAGTGAGCTGTGAAGAGACACTGTAGTGGCTCTAGTGCCTCTTCACATCAGACATACCTCTTGGGAGGTGCATCCACGACCTAAGAAGTATTATTGAGAGTCATTATAGAGTATTGTAGTGATGAGGTGATGTACTATTGAGAGAGAGAGAGAGAGAGAGAGAGAGAGAGAGAGAGAAAGAGAGAGAGAGAGAGAGAGAAAGAGAGAGAGAGAGAGCCAGAGATAGCCAATTCTATCAAAACAGTGTAATTGCATATGAGAGATTGAGAGAGAAAGCTATGAAGACATTGAAGATGAATACTATGTGATTGATTTCCATTCAAAGATGGTGTATTCTTTTGTGTTCACTTTCTATTGAAGAATTCTATGAAGATGTTGAAGATTATGGTTGATTCTATCAAACCCGTGGGAGATATCTACTATGATGCTGCGTAAAGAATTGTTGTTTTCTTTGTTTTGGTCATCAAAAGAATGAAATAAAAGCTTGTTGATGTTACAAGATAGATTTTCTTGCAGTAGAATCCCCTTTTCCTTGGTGTTCCTCTTGGGGCTCCATCTCCTCAAGCTATCGGTTGTGGATCATTGCAAGGACGTGGAATGAAGTAGGGGAAGCATAAGTTGGATTATATTTCGATTCCTTGATGATGTGTCTTTTCTCAATGTTGGTCATGATTGGGCACCAAGTACACTCCCACTACACACATAGCATGAACCACTTTTGTAGAAATCTAAACTCAGATTTTACTAGTCAATCCAAGTGTGCGAGGTTTTCTGGAGTAGTCACTACATGGTTACGCTAGAAGGAGGTGATAAACCATACCTTAATATATTTTTCATGAAAAAATTGAATGGCAATGAGTTCATCAATGATTGCAAGACCTTCATGAAAATAAATTCAAATTCTTCCCATAAGCAAGGTAGGGAAGCAATGGCTTGAGCCGCAATTGCATCCAAGAGGCCTATTGTAGCTACATGTATACATGGTAAATGTGTCATCAACGTTTTGAATTCATGAGAAACTGTCTTCACTTGTGTCAAAAGCCAAGTTAGCAGCAAGTGCTAAAATAGATGGCCGCTTGTAGGAATATTTCAATCCACGTGGAGAAGCTGGCTTTCTTTAGCTAAACTCATTAACATGACTAGTTGTGGTGGGCAAGGTGCTAGGTTGAGCTACAATGGTGACATAATTAGAGATGGTTTGAACAATCTATGGTTCTTGGTTGGCTAGCATCAAGAAGATGGTACCAACCACCATAGGAGTTGTACCACCCACATTGACCTTTTGTGGAGATAGTGAGTCATGTGGGTCTTATGTTGATACAAGAAGGTCCCTTACACAGTTCGTTTGGTGAGCACAAGCAAAAGAGGACTCAAACCATGGGTCTTCTATTAGGTGACTTGGCCTAGGCTAGTCATTGGGCCCATAGGGTAAGGGATACGTTTTGTGTCGATAGATTAGTTGGGGCTTAGTAGCCTTGGGTGGCTTGCCACCTTTAGTTGATTTGTGCAAGAAGTGGGGTGGTGGAGATGGTCGGTGCACTGCATTAGTTGTTGCATTTGATTACATGTGAGAGTTTGGGAAACCAAATCCAAGAGTTGCCATCATAATAGCCTTATGCTTGCAATAAGAATTTGGGGACCCACCTAGTTCAATTATACCTACCATGCAAACATCTCTTGCATGTGGGACTTCTCTTGGGGGTTCTTGGCCACTATGCATGAGGTTAGCCTTGCTATTTGTTTTCAGAATCCACCTTTATGCTTTGGTTTTTGGCTGAGCAAGATTTCTCACTTGCCAATATGAATCTTCCTACATTTGAAGCAATTGCTTGAGTAGGTCATGGTTCTTCTTTGGGGAGGTCGTGTCAAGTAAGGGTTTCTTCATGGGTGGTTGTGTGTCCTTACTGAAAGTTGTAATGATCCATATGTTGGGTAATTTCATTTTTTACTTGTGCCCCTTAATGGAGTACAATAGCACAAGTGCATTTGGTTTGCCTCGACCTCTTGCAATTTCAATTGCTAAGATATCTATGAATAGTAGGATTTTAAATGTTTTTGGGGAGTATATTCATATCGAAAAAAAAAATCTTATTTTGATACAACACATTTGATTATATTTGGGTTAATCTTGTAACATGAATAGGACACTAGAATATAGTGATGATAGGGCACATGAAAAATATCTTGAGATCTAGTCTAAGATGGACATTTCGTGGATTGGCACAGTTGAAGTTGGGTTCGTGACAACAATATGCTCTAAGCATATCTTCAATCACTTGATTGACCCTTTCTGTTTGGCCATCAGTTTGAGGATGATAGGCCATACTGAAACATAGTTGAGTTCCAATAGCTTCAAATATCCCTCTCCAGAAATGAGATGTGAAAAGGGAGTCTCGATCACTAATGATTCTTTTGGGTAGACCATGCAGTCTGAATATCTCCTTAATGAACATTCTGGCAATATCTGAAGCCTTATAATTTGTCTTTACTGGGATGAGATGTGCAACCTTGGTGAGCATATCTACTACAACCATAATTGAGTTGTACCCACCTAGAATAACCCAACAACAAAGTCCATGCTAATAAATTCCTACTTTATCCGAGGGATGTCAAGGGGTTGTTGCTTTCTAGGCATCTTGACATGCTTTGCCTTGATGCGTTGGCAAGACAAACATTCCATGACATATTTGAGTACATCTCCCTTAAGTCTGTCCCAATGATAGCTCTTCCTAGCCATGTTAAGAGTCTTGGCATATCCTGGATGACCAAAGAAAGGGGAATCATGTGCTTCCCAGAGTATTCGTTGTTTAAGTCTTTGGCTTGAAATACATAGTCTTGTCATGAAGTAGACTAGGCCTTCATAGACAGAGTACTCTTGGTATTTAACTTTGAGTTTGGGACTTTGGTCCTTTTCTAGATCTTCTTTATCATTTTCTGATATTGCGGGTCCTGTTTAGAGTCCTCCCTAGCCAATTCAAGGATAGGGTTGCTTGGCATTGATACCATGGTGGCTAGTGACCCGGCCATCGAAGGTTCCTCCATAATGAGAGAGTTGAGGAATGCTTTACGACTTCAGGCATCAACGACCACATTTTCCTTGCCATGTCTATATCTGATCTCAAGGTCATACTCTTGTAGCACCTCGATCCAATGGTGTTGCCTCATGTTGAGGTCAGCCTAGGTGAAGATCCATTTGAGGCTCTTATGGTCTGTGACCAAGGAGAATTTATTGCCGAGCAAGTAGTGCCTCCATAGTTTGAGGGCATGAATTATAGCCAACTATTCTAAGTCATGGATAGCATAATTTTTCTCATGGGTTTTTAACTTCCTTGAGAAATATGCCATGGGATGACCTTCTTGCATTAGCACATAACCTAGTGCAAGTGAGCTGGCATCTGTAACAACTTTGAACTCCTTGCTCAAGTCTGGGAGCTTCAAAATTGGCTTTGTCACTAAGCTATGTTTGAGTTAGTCAAAGCTTGCTTGTTCAGTGGATGTCCACACTACGAAAACCTGCTTCTTTAGTAGATTTGTGAGGGGTGCTGCAACTAAGGCGTAATCTTTGATGAAGATTCTATACCATCCTGTTAGACCAAGAAAGCTACGCACTTACTTAATAGT
This sequence comes from Lygodium microphyllum, assembly GCF_053477565.2. Lineage (NCBI taxonomy): Eukaryota > Viridiplantae > Streptophyta > Polypodiopsida > Schizaeales > Lygodiaceae > Lygodium > Lygodium microphyllum. The sequence goes on along the minus strand of NC_141141.1, from coordinate 165,272,896 downwards.
GGTTTGCTGGGGGCCATTCTTATACATCGTTAACCTTTGCAGAATCTACAGAGATTCCCTCTTCTGATACAATGAAGCCTAGATACTCAATTTGTTGTTTGAGGAAGGCACACCCTCTTTTTGGCATAACGCTTGTGCATCCTCATGATTTCAAGGACAATGCAAAGTTGAGGCTCATGGTCTTCTTCTTCCTTGGAGTAGACCAGGATATCATCAAAGAAAACAAGAACAAACTCATCAAGGTATGGTCTAAAGATATCCTACATTAGCCTATTGAATGTAGCAAAAGCATTGGTTAATCCAAAGGACATTAATGTGAACTCAAAATGACCATATCTGGTTTTGAAAGCTATCTTTGGAATATCCTCATCCTTGATGCGACCTTGAGTCAATTTTTGAGAAGTTTTTTGCCCCTTATAGGCGATCGAGATCCTTGGGATAGGATATTTATTCTTGATGGTTACTTGATTCAGACCTCTGTAGTCGATGCATAGCCAAAGCGTTCCATCCTTCTTCTTGTAAAGTAACATAGGAGCTCCCCATGGCAAACTACTAGGCTGAATGAACCCCTGATCTAAAAGTTGTTTGAGCTGCTCCTTTAATTTGATAACTTCGGGAATAGACATTTTATAAGGTACTTTTGTAACTGGAGCGGTACCTGGTATGAGTTTGATCTCATGATCAATCTCCCTTGGGGGCAGTAGCTCCATCAAGTCTTTGTCGGGGAACATATCTACATACTTCTTCAGTCATGAAGGTTCTTCTTTAGACCCCTTGCTTTGCTCTAGCTTATTCAGCGTGATCAAGTAGATGGTTAAACCCTTCTGGATTTCCTTAACTATCAGTGATGCCTTTGCTAATTGGATTTTGGGATTACCAGCCTCCCCTTGAGTTGTGACTAGTTCCCCTTCAGAACATTGGAAGGAAATTTGGCCCCTTCCATAGTGAATGTGGGCATTGTTGGGTATTAACCAATCCATGCCAAGTAAGCATTCATGAGCCCCTAAGTTCATTACTCTGAATTTTACAATTGTTGGCTTTCCACCGAGTAGGAATCTCACTATGGCAGTTTGTCTAGTACAAGTGATTTCATGTCCATTTGCTAATTCCACAAGTAAAGTGGGTGCAACTATTGTGGTTATTCCCAGCTTTCTTGCACAAGCAGGAGAAATAAAAGAATGCATACTTCCACAGTCAATCAAGGTTTTGAAATTCTTACCTGATTTACTCTTATCTTGCTTATGTTTTTTGTTGGTTTGCTCTGATACAAACTGTAACGTGCCTAGGTCGCGACACGTTTTAGTAGTGATCTAAAAGATGTTGCCACACTCCCACGGAATATCATAGGGTTTTTCGGTTAGCGACTCCCGAGTATACTCTGCAAAGAAATTTATCGGCCAACCTTGTTAGGATCGACCTGAATCTCCTGGGTTTCTAATGGTCAAGTTATTCTACATCCTTCTAGCATCGCTCGGATCACTCCCTATTCGAAGTGTTGTTTACTACCTGTAAACTACAATTGCGGCGCGCACGATTTCGCCAATCCTTCCTTTTTTGTATTAAGTCTCCCACTTGCTTTTTTTACATGACATCCTGTTCTAGAAATCTCCATAGCTTTTTAGAATATTTACAATAAGTAATATCTAGAATATGCTAGTTTTGCCCAAAAATCTAATATTTTTGGACCATCCATACTATACACATTATCACTAGTGATTAATATGGCTCATAACTCTCATTCACATTGTAACTTCCATGAAGGGTGGCTACAACCCTTGTCAATTCGGAAAAAATGTCACATTACGACTCTCAATTTTTTAAAATATATTTTTAATTAAATTAAAAATGTTAGTTATTAATGTTTGTTAGTTTTTACTTTAGTTAGTAACCTTACTAACTTATTAATTGACTAACTTTTGAACTAACCAACTAATTTTTTAATTGCGTGGAGGTATTACAATTAGAGTTTTCCAAGCCTTGAGTACATTTAGCCAACAATAGTCTTGGACATTTGAGCCACAATAGTCCGATGTCGTATGAAATAATGTCCACCATATGAAAACCTCGAGTGCTTCATGTTTTGGAACAACTTTAAGGTGCAAAGTTTTGCATGATATGAATGGGTGTTTTGATTTAAAAAGATACATTTACCCATTTTGAAGATCATTAGGAACGTAGAGGAGCTTAACATTTGTGAATCAATGGATACAAGAATCCACATCATTTTCAAGGAGTGATGATGCCTTAGAGGGCTTTTTAGGAGGATACTATGGTGTTGATGGGGGTGTGTGCTATGATGCTTTTGGTGACTTACCATTGGCAAATAACTAGAGTATATGGATGAAGGAAGCACCTACCCTTTGCCAAAGAAAAAGATACTACAAGATTTGGAGCATCAACTTTTGGGGGGATGGCTAGGAGCTTTTGGAGAGAGTCGAGTTGTCGGGGTGCTTCATGAAAAAGAGGTGGCTTTTTGTTGCATAAGGAGTCATGACTAAATTGAATGATCAACAAGCTAGCATAGAGAGAAGCACTAGAGAGGGATCGAATCAATCTTCCTCATCAATCACTGTTAGTGGAAAGGCAGTAGGGCAACATGCTTTCCATGTATCAATTTCTCTTAATTTGAGCATACAAGATCCTAAAAAACAAGCATAGCAATGAATTTTATGTGTTTTTGTGAAGTATTAGTTTGTCATAAGGGTGGAGATTAGCTTTTTGGAGGTCAAAGACTATGATGTAGGAAGATCACTATGATCTTGTGCTTTGAAGAATCTAAACAAATGTCATGAATGTAGGTTACTATGTTTTATGGGAATAAAGTAGTGAAGAAGAATGTTTTCTATCTCATGTCAAAAACATGATTGGTGTTTTAAAGTGATTTGAATAGGGTTAACTATAGAGGCTTATTTTTTATCACTGGTAAGTGACATTACGCTTGGATGTAGTGGAGGGCTAAGAAAAGATTGGGGTTAGTTTTGACCACTCCTAAGCCGTGGAAGAGCTTAGATGACTAGAGAGCTAACATCCTAGAGTTTCTCTATGGGAATTGTCTTGAACTCAAAGCTATTGACATGGATTATAATCTGGGTTTTCCTTAGTGTTATGCAAAAAATTCAAAGCATCTTTTCTTGTGTTTCATCAAATCTACTTCTCTCTCTCCTCTTTATCGACTTGCTTTCCAAAGACCCTATGTCTTTGCAGCCTATGTGTACATTTTCTTTTGACACCAGGCCACATGGAAAATGTTTGCATTTCATTTTCCAAGTCAATTTCAGGCACTTCCTCAACATACTATCATGTGTTTCATGCACTTTATTTTTCCCATCCATTGTTGACACTTCCTCAACAAGACTATCCTTTGTTTTAGGCACTTCGTTTTTCCCATCCATTTGTAACTTGCCCGCTTGAGCTTTTCTTGGTGGTACATTCTTAGTAGCCCATCAAGAGATGTCCTAGAAAGTACCGTTCGGGATTTTGGTAAAAACCCTTAGAGTTTGCTAACCAGGCTCATTTGATTCTACCCCACAATGGAAGTTATGGCCGTTCCCATGAGGATTGACTTGAGTCTTTTTGGTCAAATCAACTACTAGCAGTTGACTAGTATCAACAGTTTGAGATTCCATCCCTTATAGAAATTGTTGATTGAAATGAGGTTGCATTGCACTGGGTTCAAGGAGAATGGGAAATGAAGGAAAGTACGACACTTTAAGGGCCTTTTTCCCGGGGTTCTAAAGTGATGTGAGTCAGGATTTGTGATCTCTAATGGTCCATCAAAGATGTGATTTTCATTCCTTCTTAGAAAAGCTCTCGACTTACCGAGACCACCCAACCATAGATATGGATCCATCGGGGGTCACTCCCACTTCTCTCTCGAGAGTATTTTTTAATTACCTAATTACCTATGACTTTAGGCTCAACATATAAAAACATCTTCTTTGAATTATCTCCTGATATAAATTCATTACATGCCTTTAATTCATGACACAAAAACTGAGTAAAATAATTCCTTCTTAATAGTTCACTTCAGAAAAGTGACTTTTTACAATGTTTTCTGTTTGAAGGTATTATTCTCTCCAAGTTCCGTTCCCTAACTAGTATTGAAACTTCTAGGACACTGTCTAGAAATTGAAGGGTAGTTGGCAGTTCGTAAGAGCCTAAGGAGTTTATGAGTAGAGCCCCTTGGTATCCTCACCTCCTCTTGTTGCTGACTAGAGTTCCCTATGACAAGACCTTTTGCATTATGATTGGTCTATACTCACTAACATGAAACAAAAAGAGAAAACCCCTTGGAGTAGATTTTATTCATGCTAACCTTGGGGAGGTCTAGCACCATCAAGAACAATGCCTCTGTCAATGTTCTATGCTCACCAGAATACTGCCTTAGTCAGCAGTCTGTACTCAGTCATCCATCTTTTAGCCTGATGATTTTAGGAAATATCTCTACCTAACTTACAATCACAAACATCTTATTTCGAATGCATCATGCATAAAGTTTTAATAAATTTATTTCCAAGAAAAATCTTTTCTTTCAAAAAATAATAATATCAAGGCAAAACTTAGCGTAAGTGGCAATACCTTCCAATAGTCCTTTTGGATTTCCCCCTCCTCGGGATCTAGTTTGAACTAAACAACAATTCTATTCTTGAGAATAACTCCCTAGAGTTTTTGTGGGTCCTTGCTCATGATAAAAGAAAATCTTGTTAGTTTAATTACGAACAATATTCTTCAAAAATTCCATCTCAAGGTCTTTTATATACCAAGAATTAGCATCCGTGATTATCCATCGGAGGTTTCAATAGACCATTTAAATATATTAAGTCTCTTGGGGACGTAGTACCTTCCTTGTACTTGCTTAGGTTTATCTTGTACAAACCCAAGTTACTCCTTGGAATTTGCGGTTAAGAATTCCTTTAAAAGATTAATAAAAGCATATTTTACGAATGCAGTTTTTATTTCCAATTCATGGGATGATGACCTACTAGGTGTCTTTATTTTTAAAGAAAATAGTACATGGGGATCCATGACGAGTGCTTGGTTGATGGTATTCGTAGCTTTGTTTGTAATCCCAGTACTCACCATTCCATTTGTAGTCATTGTGTCTGTAGTATTATTGGCAGCTCTTGCCTCTACGACCTTCGTAACTTTCTTCTTCAAGGCCATGGTCTTTAATGGCAAGATTGAAAAGGGGACTTTGGCAAGGGAGCTTGGGGGTTGTCACAATTGGATTGATGGAAATTTGATTGATGGGGGAAGGCGATCACTAAGAATTTAGAAAATGTGAGAAGAGTCTTGATTCCATAAGGAAGTAGGGTAGAAGGGATGGAGAATTAAATTCCAAGAGCTCGCAGAATATCCTCCTTGTCTTCATGACAAGAATTCCCATCCTCGCACCTCTCTTGCCCACTCCCTCTTGCTCTATACTTCTGAGAAGGGCCTCTCCTCTCTTGCTCGGACTGCTCCTCAATGGCTCCTCATGCCTTGTATTTATAGATAAATTGAAGAAGAAGGGTTGTGGCCAAGAAGAAGAGCTCTTTATGGAGGGTATCTTGGCAAATCAACAATCTAGAAGCTTTCAAGATGCAATGTGATGTTGAAATTTTGATCTTTGAGGTCTAGAGAGGTAGCCACAGATGCCATGATTGATTCGTCTGGCTCTCAAATGATCTTGCTTCAATCCAAGACTCTCGTCGAATTGAGAAGAGGGGGATATTGCTAGAGTTATCTGCTGAATTATGAAGGAGAATTCAGGCTTTTTCATCAGTAAATAGGAACTTCAAATTTGGAGGTTTAAGGTGCCATTTTTTAATCGAAAAAAAGGGAGGGGGCGGGGGCCCATTGTCATCGTTTTCCTCCTCTTCTTCTTTTTCTTCATGCCTTTTTTAAAGCTTTAATACTTAAAGATTTGTGACTTGTCTTTCTTTGACAAGTTTTAAATGCATTTGATCAATTTTGACTTATGGCCCATGACTCGTATTCGCATGGTAACTTCCATATGATGGATGGCTACAACCTCTATCAATTTGGTGGGAAAATGTTGGGTTATGATCCTTGGACTATTTTGCTCGAGACTTCCTCTATTTAATTGTTTAGAATTCTTCAAGTCCAATTTGCGAGAAGATTGAAAATAAAGTTGGGATATCACACCATTTTAGGCACTTCCTCAACATGACTATCATGTTGATCTAAACAATCCAGCTTCTACAGAAGCTTTAATCATCTCGAGAAAAATGTATGCACTAAGTGTGTCCAAACCCGCTCGGGGAAGTTACTATATATATATCCTCTACGTCACATGTCTTCAAGGCATATTTATAAATATCCTTATCTGTGAATTTCTCTTGAATAAAACATAACCCTTTTCTATTCAATCTGTAAATGACCTCTTTATATTACACCCTTCTATATGTAAAAAAATGTATAAAAATAGTATTTTAAAAATACCTTATTTTGAACCCACGTGATGTACACATATATTCATGAGTAACTTACCCGAGCAAACCCGTAGCCTCTTTACAAGTGTTTTCACAGCACATCCAAGCCACAGCCTAGCTCTTTGCAAGACTTAAGAATGCATGACAGACCTATAGCCCCAAAACAAACCTTATTGTATACACAATACAAGGCAAATAAACAAATAAATGCTCCATGAATGAGCTACTATGAATCATAATGTATGCATTACAAGCAAAAGAGTGCACTTTGAAGGAGCTAAAAGTTTGAAATTTTTAATTCATCAAATAAAGATATTTCGGACTCTAATGGTTGTAGCACCTTTCCTCCTACCTTGTTTTAACATCTTTGGCTTTGTAGTATCCTTCGATATTGCTTGACACTTTCAACATTTGGATATACAATTTTCTCATCATGGTTTTTTGTGCCATCCTTTGCATGAAAAGAGTTGTAATGATTAGGATCCAAAGTTTTCACCATATGCCTTAATGTCACAATAAAGTTAATTACCATGTGCAATCATTCATTTCCCTTCCCTCTATATTATCTTTATCTTTTGAAGAATACATAGACATGTTTTTGCCACTTTATTGGAACAAATATTTAATGGGTATCAAGATTTTCTGCTTCATTGTGAGCTATGTTGATAGCACCTCACTCGTCTCCTGTATCATCCTTCGTGTCAACTGTGTATTCTTTGTGTTTGTGTACATGTGCATATGGATCCTTTACTCGGGTAAGTTACTCATGAATATATATGTGCATCACATGGGTTCAAAATAGGGGATTTTTAAAATACCATTTCTATACATTTTTACATATAGAAGGGTGTAATATAAAGGGGTTATTTACATATTGAATAGAAAAGGGTTATGTTTTATTCAAGAAAAATCCACAGATAAGGATATTTATAAATAGGCCTTGAACGCACGTGATGTAGAGGATATACATATAGTAACTTCCCCGATATCCTTTATCATACTATCTATGGACTACTCTTGAGCACTTTCTTCCTTTTTCATCTTGTTTGGTATAGACTCAAGGTTCTGCATTCATGACAAGTTGTAAACAACAGATCACTAGTGAAAGGAGTGGAAACAATGCAACAATAGGTAGTTGCTAGTGGTATCTACTAGGTAACTACTACTTCAAGACTTGAAAAACTAGTCCTACCTATGGTAGCTATGAGTCCCAGGCTAGTATATTGGTAATTACTAGTCCCACACATTGATAAAGCTGTAGACTAATAGCTGCTAGTCAATAGAAGCTTGGTAGCTATTAATTCTAGATTGAGAACTACTAGTCCTAGACTGGTAGTCTAGTAGCTACCAATTTACTAGCCTAGGCCACTAGTGCCAATCTACTAGTGTGGGAATGGTAGCTAATCGACTAGGACTAGTAGCTACCAACTAGTTTCCATTGTCTAGGAGCTAGTTGATAGCTATATGGCTAGAACTAGGAGCTACCAATCCCAATGATAGCTACCTCAAAGTATTGGTTACCAACTAGTTACTAGTTTGGAAATAGTAGGCTAATAGCTATAGGACAAGGAGCCCCTAGACTAGTAGCTACCAAGCTAGGATTGGTAGCTACTAATGAGCTATAAGTTTGGTAATGATAGGGTGGTATCTATCAGTCCCAAAATATGGTAGTTGTAAGACCCTTAGCTACCACTCTGGTAATTATAGACTAGTAGGTACCACTCCATGCAAATGAAGACTAAAAATACGAATGTGATGAGAAATCAGGACGTTCGCATGGAAAATACGATAAAAACACACACAAAAATTAATTCAAGACAATCCGTCAATTGAAACAATGGGGAAAAAAAAAAATAGAGGAATGGTGTTTGATAGACAATGAGGTCAAAATGCGATTTTATTGGAAGAAAGGCACGTTGAGGTCAAAATGCACCTCTTAACACCACGTAAGTCAGAATGCACCTCTTAACACCGTGTAAGTCACCCAAGTGGCATCAGGAAGATTTCCATACCACAAAGCTGCTTCATCCTTCAAAATGGCTGGAAATATATGCAACTTTTGATTATCATCAATGATCTCATTCGCTATACAAGTAACTTCAAACTGTTGGACATGCATATTTGGATCATCATCTCAACGGCCAGAGTATTGAGTGAAGTTAGTAAGCTGCACAGGTTCTCTCACAGCCATATAGAATGATCTTAGTACCTCCTCTAGATCTTCAAAGATTGGAACCTGTTCTTTTGGGTCTACAAATAACCTACTAAGACCCCAATATTCTGCAAGACTATAAATACTATTATCTTCTATCGTACGTTCAACAAATTCTTCGTCTATTCTATAACCTATTATTTCAATGGAGAACTCATCAAACCCTAGTTTTGAGCCTCTTCTTTTGCTTCTTCTTCCTTCTTATCACTAGTAGTTGACCCCTTCTTCGAGCTACCTTTATTGGTACCTCGCGTTCCCTCGGAGCTTCCTGCTTGCTTCTCCCAATCGTAATCTAATGCAGTTCCAACAGAAGATGGCTCCCCACTAATTTTTTTGGTTTCTAGTGATAAATTTAACCCACCTTGCAAAGTATTCTATAACTCTTTGTTCAACTTTTCTAACTAATCCACTATTCTCTCAGCCTTTCTTTCCAATCTTCTTCTTGCTCGCTCGTCCTGTGCTAACCTTTGACTTTCACTCATTCACTCTGGTGTGTAATGATTCTCCCTTCAAACACATCCCTCTATTTGTCTCTATTGCAAGAGCCCTTGCTTATGGAGGCTTAACTTATGCAAGATATCAGGTAGATCCTTGTGTTCCGCACCATAAGGTAACTCTTCACTAGGCTTTTCTATTATGCCCAAAATCTCAGCCACGTCTCTTGCATCCCTAGTATCAAATGTTATCATAACACCCTTAGTTAATACTGCCCACTTTGACACGTTAACCCAATCTATTTGCCTAAACGATTTGTATCCCTCATTTGTAAACCAATCGTAATGATCTTTTATGCTAATAGTATTCAATTGAATTTCATCAACTAACTTAAAGTGCGCTGCTACCAAGACAATTCCCTTTGCTTCATCTTGGAACATCCAATTCCAAGTGCATAATTGCTCAGCGTCAACCCACAGTTGAGGTCCAAAATTCTTACCCCCATCTACCAAATCGGTATCCCTTGCCTTGTTGACAATGATATGATGTATAGCCTTGGGCAATTCAGGAAAGAAGTTTTGAAAGAAAACTTCGTTATAGCAGTACATCACGACCCTGATAGCTTAGATCAATACTTTGTTGAGTAAGTTTCAAAATAACCAGTCAAATCCTATAGCAGAGTCAAATAGGTATAAGATTCTAATCCTAGGCTCTATAACTTCTCCCCATCTCTCAGAGGAGACTCCTTATATGTTGCTCCTACCAAACTTGTGGCGGTTTGTTATTTACCCCTTTTCGGATGTTGAGCTTTAAAGAGAGTACGGTTTCAAATGATTAAATAATCTTCTAGATCTTCGCCTCTGTTTTTGTTCCTTTTTAATGCCTCATCTTCGACTTACAATTTATTTTCTTTTTGCTTATATTTTAGATTAACAAATAGCCATCCCCTCTTCTCCTTCATTAACATGCTTGCCCCTCTTGACAAACACACAAAAAATGACGGGGCCCTAAGAAGTCCCCTAGATACGTGGGCAAAATGATTATGTGAAGCCATTGTATTAATTAGGGTGTTAGGATGGAGAATTATGTTTTCTTTACTTATAAATTACCCACATAAAAGTATCATTTCATTTATCTATGTAGTCCAACTATCAACCGATAATAACTTTCTTTACTAATTTACTATCCTTTTATCATTACCATCTAACCTCTCAATTTGAACTACAACTCATAGATTATAAAATTCAATAAACTCAAGAATTAAATCAGAGAAAGAAATTATTTTAAAAATCTTATTTCATCCATAAGATTTTTTAATCCTTTAATATAAATCCTAATATCCACTAATTATCATTTCAATCCTAGTTTTCACTAATCATCACTAAAAATTACCCAAAAACTACCATTTCCACACTTAAAAATTCAACAACTTAAATTCTAGACATCCATTTCACCTAAGATTTCATGAGTGAATGCATTACCACATAATTGAATCTTTTTTTAGTTTTCATTCCTAATCTTTCAAAAATACTCTTAATTATTACTAATTAGGTCCAAAAACAGTTATTTTTAGCACTAAAATGCATATATCTCTCATTAAACCTATTTTCACATTATGAGATTTCATTTTTAGTCATTCTTAATGTTTCTTACTCTGTTTTTACTCATCTCTCATTAACATCATGCAAAATTCTTAATTTTCACTAATTAAGGTAAAAAATGTAGTTTTTATCCTAATTTCAGTCATTCCTTTATCATTTTGATGCATCTAATGCAAGGACTTTGTTTCTTTTGTACCATTTCACCTTCAGAAATCAGAAACTAAATGCATATGATCACAAAACATCAATTATTTTCATTTATTGATCAAATTTCAATGAAAATCAACATACCCGATTAACCAAGTAATTAGAGTCATTCCATCGTATTCGAGAGTGTTGGTGCTTGCTCCTCCATTCCCTTCACTTCCAAAAATAAGTGAACTTCTTAATATTCCACTCCTCTTACTAATATTCACTAATCCTCTCTAAATCTTGCAAAAATTCTCTCTCTCAATACCCAAGAATGGAATGAGGCTGAAGGAGATGCAAGGGGGGATCAAATGCAACCTTCCATTACTGGAAATGAGGCAGAGAAATCAGAGAAATCATCAGCATACTCTTGCATGATGGCGCCCTTTTTTTTTTTGTGTGGTCTCCTCTCTTTCTTCAATCTCTCTCTTCACAAAACACTCTCTACATAACTTTTCAAAAATTGCCCATTTCCCACTTGAACCGGTTTCTTTTTGCATCTCTTCACATCTCTGGACCTAATTTTTCCCCCGCCCATAGCTTCTTAACCCGAAATTTGTGTATGCATGCTAAATTATACCCGTCTTTCTACCCGTCTCCAATACCTTAAAAATTTCTCGCATCCGTCTACTACCACTTAATATTTTTCTGTTCCCTAAATTTTCCACTAAAAAATATCCTAACTCTCAACTTCTAAATCCTCCCCCAGCATTGCTCAAATATGGCTTTACATCCCTATTTTTAATTAAAATTTATGAAAAATAATACATAATACAGAGTCGAAACTCTTCAGTTTTGCCAAAAAATAGTGTAAAAATGGCACAAAATAAGGAGTTATTAGAGAGATGGAAAAGAAAGTAATGCAAGAGAACTATATGAAGTAACTGATGTAGGCACTATATACATAAACTTATAGAAGAAAATCTTGTGATGTAAAAGATATTGCGATGACTTTCCAATCATCATTATCTCACCCACATCCACATGTAAAGCTTTGTATTTCATAGACAAGCTTCTCAAAGGCTTATCCTCAACAAGATTTGAAGGGAAAATATTTGATAGGAGAGAACAACAAAAAACCTCAAAAACATATGAAAAGTTAAGAATATAAAAACTTGCATAAAAGTAGTGACTTACAATTCGAGGGAAAGAATTGTCAAGTAGTCCCATGAGAGGTAGTTTCAAATCCTTCACATTGTACACATGCTCAATTGATGCAACAAGGCCACCATCTAGAGCCGCTTAAAACTTAAGCACTCTACCCTTCCAATGATTTTGTAGTACACCGTGACAACGAAGTTGATGAAGCCCTATTGCTAAAGGCTGCATGTACATCCATGAATTCTTCTTGAACAATGCTTCCTCCCAATTTTCATGCTCATGCTTTATATTGTGTACATAGATAATAGATATGGAATCAGGGGATTGCCTTACTTGACGTGTAGATGCCATTGGAATGGATTTGAGAAGAATACTACTTAGAAGGAGAGGAATGAGAATAAGAATACTTTAGAATGGTGGTAGATATGGAGATAGACGAAAGAGAGAAGTTGGGTGTTGTGTGGCTATAGTGGGAGAAGTTAGGGGCTGTGTGCAGATTTTTGGAATGGAGGTAAGAGAATGACCATGGAAGAAAGAGAGAAGTTAGATGTTGTGTGGATATGGCTAGGAGAAGCTATGGACTGTGTGGCTATGGCTATGCTCAGAAGAAAGAGAGAAGCTAGGTGTTGTGTGGCTATGGCTTGGAGAAGTTGTGGGACTGTGTGGCTTTGGTTGTGTGAGCATAGAAATATGAGAAGATTTGTGAATTGACGTAAGAGAATAAGCATGGAAGAAAGAGAGAAGCTCGGTGCTATGTGGCTATGGCTATGAGAAGTTGGAAAATGTGTGGCTATGGTTATGTAAGCATAGAAAATTGAGAATGTTTTTGGAATGGAGGTAAGAAAATCACCAAAATAGAAGCGTTCTTGTAGAAAGACACCAAAAAATGCTTTTTTCGAGTATACATGACATAAGAAGAGGTCTTGGGGAAGAAAGTCCTTTTTAGAGGGAAAGGAAAGTTTTTAAAATTTGGCTCACCTTTTTAGATACTTAGTGGGACCCACTTGACATTGGGTGGTAAAAGTAGGGAGGGAGGGATAAAGGGGACATAGGGGGACAAGCTTATATGTGGTAGGGACAAGGGAAAAAAGGAAGTGAATAAAATTTGCATACCACCCCCTCTCCCATTAGTCCACCTCAAATCTCTTGTCATTAGTAGAGTCATTAAATCTTAAGTTAAAGGGCCATTTTTGAGTCCATGAGTGAGGTTCTTGTGGGTTAGGGTAGAAGATCACCCAGTTGCAAACGTTTGGGCAAGATAAATGTGTCTCATAGATCACTTCATTCCATACAGCACCCTGAGATCTTTGGCCTCTAAGATCTCTGCAGGGACATCAACAAGATCATCCGTTATCAGATAAAATTCTTCATCTGCACTTTTATAACCTGCTTCATTTTCTTCCTCATCATTTTCATCCTCTTCCTCTAGAGGCTTTGTCTCTGCTTCTATAGAGGCTATGTAAGAGAAGAATAGATCTTCTACCTCAACATCTGCTTCTGCTTCTGTCACAGCTTCTGACTCTACTTCAGCCTCTAGCTCTGGCTCTAGCTCTGTGTCTGTTAATGTCTCTGTGACTGTCTCTGTATCCGCTCTGTCCTTGTTCTGTATCTGCTCTGTATTTTCTCTGTAACTGTTCTGCCTCTGTACTATCTCTGCGCGACTGTCATGTAACAGGGAGAACAATACATCCATGCTTCTATTTCACTATCAGAGGTGACTTCAAAAGTTAATTCTAGTTGAGGCAGGAGGTATTCTCCCATGGACAAGGATTTTTCTTCCCTTGGTAGTTGGCTTACAGTGCCCATTGTTAGGGACTGTGCCCCTGTTTCCTTAGGAAAGATCTGCTTAACAGCCTTTTCATCTCCTGATGTACCATTTGTTACCTCATTAGAGGAGTCAGTTATGACTTTGATGGATGTGGATCCATTGCCTTTTTGTGATCCATACAGCTTTAACACCGCTTTGTTGGGTCCTCTGCCTAGGGTTAGGGTTCCAGTTCGTCCTGGCTCTTGCTTCAAAAAGCCAAGGTCTTACCAATACCACAGGGTATGAGGTCCCATAAGAATTTGGTTTGACCACCAGATATGTCAGCCAATAGTCTCTTCCTGCAAGGGTTGTTTTTATATATGGGAGAATGCCCAATGGTTTAATTTTGCTTTGGTGTTAATCTGATAAGCCACTATGTAGGTTGAATTCCTTGCAACCCTAAGTCCTTCATTGTCACATCTGTCATTATGTTTACTAATGAGCCTCTATCAATCAATGCATTTGAAAACTGTGCCTATAGAGTGATGCCATTTGGGCTCTATAATGCTCCTGCCACCTTCCAACAAGTAATGATGGCTTCCTTCTAGAATCATTTGCATCTATAGTTTGATCCGTGAGCATTGAGGACACCTAGAGCAATGTTTTGACAGATGCCGAGAGTATGGGTTCAACCCCGACAAATGTGTCTTTGGCATCTCATCAGGAGTTTTGCTGGGCCATATTGTCTCTGCACAAGGGATTGCAACAGACCCTGCAAAGATTGAAAAGATTGCCGCCTTGACAGCACCAACAAACCTTAAGCAATTGAGAGGATTTCTTGGCCATGTGGGCTATTACAAAAGATTTATTGCAGATTTTGCAACCAAGGCGGGCTCTGCACAAGCTCCTAAGGAAAGAGGCGGATTTCCTTTGGAATGATGAATGTGAAGAAGCCTTTAATACCCTAAAACAGTGCCTGATCCAAGCACCTATTTTACAACCTCCTGACTGGACGAAGGAGTTCCATGTGCACACAAATGCATCAGTTGAAGGGCTAGGTGCTGTCCTATGTCAAAAGGACCCTTCTAAATTAGATCAACCAATTTACTATGCAAGCTGAAAGGTCACTGATAGGGAACGGAACTACACAGTGGACAGAGCTTGAGTGCTTGGCAATGGTGTTTGCACTAGAGAAGTTTAGACACTATCTACTGTCAACACATTTCAAGTTCTACGTAGATCATGAAGCCTTGCCCTTCGTGATGAACACAGAAGATGTTAAAGGATGATTGATGAGATGGTTGCTCCTATTCCAGGAGTTCGATTTTGAAGTGGTCACTAAGCCTGGCTGTTCCCATGTCCTAGCTGATCATCTATCATGGATCCCTCAAACAGAAGAAGAGGAACAGGATGATCCAGACGTTCCTGATGCTTCCTTGTTTCTAGTTGAAATAGTTACTCCCTGGTATGCAGACATAGCCAACCTCCTGGCAACTCAACAGTATCCTCCTGGCATCTCAAGCCGTGAGAAGAAGAAGCTTCTGTTGGAATCAGCCCCCTACACCTTGCTAGCCGGTGCACTGTACAAGAAAGGCAAAGATGAAGTGCTGCAAAGATGTGTTGTAGGGGATGAAATTGGCATAGTATTGAAAGCATGCAATGACGAACCCTGTGGTGGAAACTTTGCAGGAGAAGCGACAGTCAGGAAGGCTTTGTTGGTGGGATATTGGTGGCCGACCCTCCATAAGGATGCATACGACTACTGCAAAATATGTGATGCTTGTCAGCGAATGGGGAAACCCACCAAAACAAGTGCCATGCCACTGCAACCTATTATTTCCCTAAAGCCGTTCGAGAAGTGGGGGATTAATTTTGTGGGTCCCATTGATCCACCCACCAGAAGGAAGCAGAACAGATACATCCTCGTATGTACAGATTATGTCACACAGTGGTGTGAAGCTAAAGCCCTAAAGCGAGACGATGATAACAGTGTAGACCTGTTCATGTACAAGAATATTATCACCTGTTTTGGCAATCCCCTTGAGCTGGTGAGTGACAGAGGTACTCATTTCCTTAACAAAATCATGGAGGAGCTGATAGAGCTGTATAAGATCCGCCATTGCAAGTCTACTTCCTACTACCCCAGAGCCAATGGCCAAGTTGAAGTCACCAATCGCATTCATTGCTGGATTCTGACAAGAAGAATTGCCACACATCGTCGCGACTGGGATGATCAACTTACAGAGGCCCTCTGGGCATACAGAACCTCCCATAAGGCAGCTACAGGACAGAGCCCTTTCTAGCTAGTGTATGGTACCGAAGCCGTCTTCCCTGTTGAACTGGAATTGCCCTCTTTGTGAGTGGCAATTAAAGAAAGCTTGGGAGATAATGAGTCACTGCAATGCCATCTCCTGCACTTGGAATGCTTGGATGAGATACGGCGGATGGCCCTATAGTGTATGGAAACCACTCATGCGCGACACAAGGCCTATCATGACAGTTTCATCAAGCACAAGGAGTTCAAAGAATGTGATCTTGTCCTGGCCTATGATTCGAGATTTGGAAGTTTCTTAGCAAGCTTCAACAACGGTGGATGGGCCCATACAAGGTACTTGCTGTCAATCCTAATGGCTCTATTGAGGTACAGACCATTGATGCCTCTGATGATCCTTTCCTAATCAATGGTTATCGCCTGAAGATGTACTTTCCTCCCTGGGGATCTTGACAATCACAGTCGACCTATCCTTTCCCTTTTGGGTGGTGCACTGTCCTTCTTGTCGTACTTCTAATAGCCTTAATGATTCTCCTCATGAGGCGGTCTTGTTTTGCTAACCCCTCGCAGAAACATCTCAACCCGACCTTGTTCTCTTCTCGTCTGATCCAACAATGGTGGCGAGGTTAGTCCTGACACATGGTATTTCTACCATTCTCTTTCTTAATGAAAAAAAAAGAAAAAAAATCAAAAAAGAAAAAAAAGAAAAAATAAACGAAAATGTTATGGGAGAAAAGGAAGAAATTCCCTGTCATAACAGGCCTCGTTCCAAGAAAAGGTTGAAACACCCTTGGGCGGGAAGCTGACTATGGAAAAGGTGGTAACACCCCACAGTTCAGGATGACTCATCACCAACAGAACCTTCCCAATAAGTAATTTGAAGCCACCTCCCTTGGTGCGCTGTCTCTGCAATATCAGTCTGTGTGCCCTTCTTAGCAGACAACCTTTCTTACAAATCATTGAAGTATGAGATTTGTAGGCTACCTCCTTGGGTATGCCTCCTCCTCAAGATCCTGACGACACCAATAGCCAACATGATCTTTATCATCAACCCCTTGAATGATGTGAGCTTTCATCCTAATAGGATGGGAATGTGAGTATGGGTTGCCCTTTGTATCTATTAGAGCATGAGACAGAGGGTGGGGTGAGTGACCAGTCTTTCCCTTGAAATCAAATGAGAGATGAGATGTGTGAACGGAGTGTTGCACGCACAGGATGGGCCTCTCAATGCACAATGCACGATCTGTTCCTGTGTACTGCACCATAAGGCTCCCTGGCCTTTCTTCTTGCACTGTATGCCGGCATAGGGTGGGATGCACAGTTGCACCATCAAATGCATACAAGGCATACAACCTTTGCACAAGTGACAGTGAGGATTACATCAATGGGTTTCAGGAATGGGTTGCCCTCTGTATCTTTTAGCAGAGCGTGAGACAGAGGGTGGGCTGAGTGTGATTGGTGTTTCTTCAATCAATTATCGAGAGGTGAGGATTGAGGGATGTTGCGACCATTGGAGTCAGGTACGTTTCAGTTTCCCTATGCACCCACAGGACGGGTCTCTGCCATCAGCACAGGACACATCACTCTGTTCTGCACACTGCATTGCAAGGCTCCCTGGCCTTCCTACTTGCATCTATGCTAGACGGGTTGGACGCATTGATGCACCATCAATTGTGCACCCTTGCATACTCTCTCTGCACCATTCCTTTGTCGATTCCTAAATCGGGTGTGAGCTCTAGGTTTCATTATTATTTCCTCAAGTAATGTTAGTAATGGGGCGAGTGACTGCTCTTTCAATCCATTTGAGTGATTGTGAGTTGAGTGCAATATCCCTTGTCATCGATAAATTTATTGTGATTCCTTCAACTAGCTGCCTCCCTGGGTGCTGCCGCATAATCCCTACCATGAATCATGAAGATCGTGAGCTATAAAGACACCTTGTTACCTCCTGCAGTCGACAACGATACAAGATGCAACCTCGATAGTCGACATTCCTCGTCGGCAATATGGGCCAAGTTTTTCTAAACCTATACCTTTTGCTTCTCAGTAATGGTTATGTCTTAAGTGTGGGGATGTCGTGGTTGGTCTGATGTGAGGTACTAGGTCCTTGATGTTTGGTTTACCCTTCCTGCTAAGGTTTTAAGTATAGGGACGTGTCCCTGTGCATCTATGTTGCTTATCCCCATGCATATACCCTGTTCTGATCATACATCTATGCCATGACTTCATTTTATCCTGATGGGGTCCCTTGCCCACCCTTTCATTCTATTTCACCCTGTCCCCGAGGTTGTTTCTTGATCGTTTTTCTTTATCCTTTGTTTTGTGATTTTTCCATGCAAACGCACCCTACGTTCACTGAGAATCACATCCAAATTTATATCCGTGTTCGTCCCTTTGAACTGCCCATTTTTTTTAAAACCAACCCCTGTTCTGACAGACGGTTCTAAAGTTATTAATTTTTGAAGCAATTCTCGTAAAATGGACAATTTTCCATGTGAACGCATCTTTATTGCTTCAAAACCCTGATTTGATGTGTCAGTCTTGTCCTATCCATTCCCCCTGACACTTTTCCTTTTTATTTCGTGTCCTTTTGATGCACGGTTGATCCGTTATGATATTTTTCGGGTTTTTGGGTCCTTTTCTTGCCTATTTTTCACATTTTTCCATGTGAACCTGCCCTATTTTCACCAAAATTCCAGTTTAATTTGACAGCCGTGTCTTGCCAGCATTTCCCCCACCTTTTCCTTTTTCCATCCCCCTCTTACGACTGTCAGATTTTTAGTTATTAATTTTTTCGAGTGTTTTCGGGTGTGCTTTTTGTGTTTTTTCCACGTGAACCCCTCCTAATTTCCCCCAAACTGAGTTTTGATGTCTCAGACCTGTGAATCCCTTCCTCCTAAACATTTTTCCTTTTTACCGTCCTCTATTCCGGCCATGGTTCTTCCCGTATTAATTTCCGAGTCCATTTTCAAGCCTATTTTTGGGGCTTTTTCCATGTGAACACGTCCTATCTCAAAAGGAACTGTGTTTTATCATGATAGAGTTATTGGACACTTTGTTTTACACAATTTTCCATCTTTTCACACTTCGTTCCGATGCGCGGATTTTTCGATATTAATACACGTATGTGTTTTCGGGTTTTTTTTTGCATTTTTCCCATGTGAACACCCTGATTTTGCCCCAGACCTGGTGTTGCGTGTTTCCATCCCTTTCCTCTCGTCTCCTAGCACATTTTTTCTTTTTACGGATTTTTGAATCGACGAATGGTTTGCATTTTATTAATTTTATTCCTTTTCCCGTGTGATCGCGTTTCTCGTGTCGCGTGTGAACGCGCCTATTTTTGGTTTTATGCGCCTCGGGATGCCCCCGTGGCATCTATGGCTCACGCATTGCTGTCCCTGCCTCGTTTGACCCCGTCACTACAAATTTTTTTATCCCCACCCCGCACATGCTCACGGGACGGGGATGTGTTTTTGCCCACCCATTTTCCATTTTTTTCTTTTCTTTTTCTTTTTCCATTAAACAACAAAAACAGAAAAACAAAAACAAAGGAAAAAAAAACCAAGAAAACGAAAAAAGAAAAACGACACGAAAAAAAAAAACACAAACAACAAGGACACAAAATGAAGAAGAAAAAAAAAACAACCGAATACGTAATCATAATAATAAATAAATTAAAAAATAATTATTAAAAAAAACCACAAAGCAACACCAAAAGAGAAAAAAAAGACAATAAAGAAAGAAAAAAAAAAGAGAGCAAACAAACGAAAGCAAAAAAAAAAAACAAAAGAAAGAAACAAAGAAAAAAAACGAAAGACAAAAAGAAAAAAAAAACACATTCCTGTTTGCCGTTGTCGTGCTTGCGTCCCCACCTTCCTCCCTCCTTCCTCCTCCCTTTCTCTTTCCTCTTCCTCCTCCCCTTCTTCTTCCTCTTCCCCTTCTTCTCTTCCCCCCTCGCCCTGTGCTGTTGCCGCCCAGCGCCCTGTGATGCCAGCGCCTGTCGCCACCACGGGTCACTGCCCTGCCCCCTTGGCCGTGCCCGGCCCTATCGACGACCGCCCTTGCTGCTCTAGCCACCTAACGACGCCGCCCTGTCCAGCCGCCACTGCTGACGCCGTCGCCCGCTGCCTTGACACTGCGCTGCCACCTCTTCTTCCTCCTCTTCCACTTCCTCCCCCTTCTCCTTCCTCTTCCTTCTCCTCCTCCTCCTCCTCCACCACCAGCCTTCTCCTTCTCCTCCTCCTCTTCCTCCTCCTCCTCCTCCTCCTCCCACCCCCTCGTAACCACCTAACCTAACCCTGGTAACAACTAACCTAACCTTAGTTCATAGTTAAACTAACATTAGCTAGGTTAAAACTAACCATTAGTTAATTTAACTAACCCTAGTTAGTCCCTAGCTAACTAACCCTAGTTAGTCCATATTTAACTAACCCTAGTTAGTCCCTAGCCAACTAACCCTATTTAGTTTCCACTAACCCTAGTTCATTGACCCTAACCCTAATTAGACTAACTAACCCCTAGTTTACCTAACCAACCCACAGTTAATTAACCTAACCCCTAGTTAGCCTAACTTCACACTAGTTAGTCTAACCAACCTTTAGTTAGACCCCTAACCCTAGTTAGACTTACTGAACCTAAGTAACCAGACCTTACCAGACTTAACCTGACTAACCAAACTAACCTAACTAACTTAATTGATTTACTCAACTCAATTAACTCAATCAACTTTCTTAGACTAAGCTAACTTAATTCACTTAATCTATTCAGTTAGCCCCCGTTCCTGCCCTTTCTCTTCCGTTATTTTCTCGCAATGTATGGGTGTGCTAGCGGGCGTTCACCTGCGAGGAAGCGCTTCCGACTTGTCTGTGCGGTGGAGTATTACAACCAGCCATTCACACGCAGTTATCCTTCGCTGTTCACACGTAGCTCGGGTACCACCTTTTATTTTCCAACCCGCAAAATACATAAAAATACATTAAAAATTCCAAAAATTCATTTAAAAATAAAAAAAGTTATATATATATTTTAAAAATTTTCCAATGTTGTTGAAATTATTTGGAATATTTTTAAAGTGAAAATTTTAAAAGAATGCAAAAAATTCAAAATCTGAAAATTACTTCAAAATTACATGCAAAATGAGTAAAACTCATTAAAAATTAGTAAAAATTCAGAATTAAATCCAAAAAAATTCTAAAAAATTCCACAAACCCCCTATCTCTTTTGCCAATAATTTCTAAATTAAAATTTCTTTCATAAATGGCAAAATATTATTTGAAGCCAAAAAATCCTAACTTTAATACTACCCTTTATAAAAATTCATTTTAAATTCTCAAAATCTGTTGGAAAGTCATGGATGAATTAACATACATTGTTGACACTTGCTAGATGGCTGAAAATTCCACTCTTACACTTCATACCATATTCATGTAATATATATTCTGATTTAATTATTTAAAAAAAAGAAGAAAAATAAGAAAAGAAAAAAATAAAAAAACAAATAAACCAAACCAAATAATATACAAAATGCAACCACACCTAAAATTCAAAAATGAAAAGAAGAAAAAAAAACACAAATAGAAAAATTTAAAATAATAAAAATAAAAATAAAATCCAAATAAAACAAAAACACTAAGGTGCTTTATTTTTTTCAGTCAGTGGTGTTTGTTTTTGTTTGACTCGATTCATTGTATTTGGGGGACTACTCCATACGCCTTCAGTTTATTGCATAAACACCCCTACCATGTATTTATTTTTTGAGATTTATTTATATTCATTACCCCTTAAGCACAATTAATTGCTAAAATGAACTATATTCACCCACCTTTTCAGGTGCATTCGCGCTAAACACACAGTTTCTAATAATAAAAAAATCAACAAGCCGTTCACTTTGCATGCACTACGTGCGCTTAAGAGGCACCTTAATTTTTAATAAAAATGAACGAGCCGTCACAAAAAGAAAGCACGCGATGGCAAAAAAACGCTCCACATCACTATTAATTTTTAATTAATGAATTTGCATTTAGAGACCCAGTCTGGGAATCGTATTCCGGGTTTCGATAAAGCACCGTTTCACCCTAATAAATTGTAATTAAAAATTTAAGAAGGAACCGTCGTTTTCTTATTAAGATTTATAACCTAATAAAATTTCAGCCATTGTTAATAATTTCTTAAAATAAACCCTTCATTAAAATAATTTCCCCTCATTGCACTTTTTTTTCTCCCTTTTAATAAACGCGCTTTGTGGGATGGGCGCGTAAAGTCCTTTTAGTTGAAATTGTGGATCAAGGTTATGGTTAGGTCCTGATGTACATTTTTATGGTATTATGGTTTGTCTATGTGCTACGATTACGGGTACAGTTTGTAGTTTTTTCTTTCTTTCTTGCCTGATGCGGGGTTTTGGGTGCCTGTTTGTTGTATCGCATGAAGTTTTCGGTCGCATATGTGTAGAGGTCATGCCAAATTTTTTCTAGGATGTGTATTGTTTGGGGTAGTAAATGGGTTAGCTACGTATGTGTGTGTCCTTCTTTTTGATTGATTCCTTTTTGATAGCCCGTTGGTTGTTTTGCAGGCATTCTTTGTGATTGTCTTTGTTGTGGTGTGTGTGTTTTCCATCTGAATGTAATATTCCTGCGGAAAATTATTACGTACATGTGTGAAGTCTCAAGCATTGTGGTTGCGAATGATTCGGTCATTAAACAGTACACTCTCCATGGCCAATCAAGGCTAAAGACTAGCAAATCACATTCGCTCGCGTGAACCTCCTCTTGAGAGGGGGTCAAGAGGATAAGGGTTAAAATATGGCAATTTTTTTAAAAAAAATTATCCCCTCTTTCCCCCAACCGACTGTCGTGCTGGAGGAAAGGGAGGGAAGGTGCTATGACTAAGCTCCTTGCTGGAGCTCGTGGGGGATTAATGCTCATGCATCAAGCCGCGTGGGGGAGGGGAGGTACCTCTCCCTCTCCCTGTAAAAACCATCACCATGGGAGCTTCTAAGGGGAGCGTAACGCTGCGACAAAGGAAGTTAGTGAAGGAGGAAAGGCAACGCCGCCAAGCCGTGGTAGAGAGGGAGAGAACGAGCTGAGCCGGTCGCTATCGTGGAGGAGAGGAGCTGCAAGCCTGAAGGAGGAGCTTGTGAAGCTACCGCAAGATGCCGCTAGCTGCCAATTTGATAGCTTCCTCTTCCCTCCACGTGGTTACCACGTCTTCAGAAGCTTCTTGAAAGGCTTCTAAGGGGCTTTCATAAGCCCCCTCACGGGCGATCCTTACACCCTTTTCCCCTTTTTTTTTCCACCAAGTCTGCTTAAAAACCCCTTCCCATGGGATTCCATATAAGTCCCCTTTTGACCACTTTTAACCCCGGGTTTCTTAAAACCCCTTTCCTATTGCCTTTACAAAGCGGGTTTTTAAACCCCACCCCCCGGGATTTAACCCCTTCATAGGCGGTCTTTTACACCCCCTTCTTCCCTTTCTTCAAATCCACTAAGTCCATTTAGAACCCCCCTTTCCCATGGGGTTCATCCAAGCCCCTTTAAAAGCCCATTTACCCCAGGAATTAACCCTTTTCCCCCTTTTCCATCCCACTAAAATCCTATAAGCTCACCTTGCCTTGGGTTTAAAGTAAACCTTCTCATGCAAATCCTTACTTTCGGGTTTCAAAACCCTTTTCCATCGGCCCTACAAAGCGGGTTTTATAAAAAATCGGAGTTAAGCCTTGCGTCCCCCATAAATCTCACAATAGCTGGGTTTTTTTTCAGGACCTTTTTCATAGCATCCCTACAAAGTTTTTAACCATGTTTCCTTTCAAGGCCTTCCGTTACAAGCCTTTTAAATCCATTTCCTAATCATGAAATCACTACTTCAAGGAGGAAGCCTATAAAGCCTTCTAAAGCCCGATTCTGAAAGCCGGTGCAATCGGTCAAGGAAGCCGAATCACAAAGGGGGTTCCGGATGCGAAGGAGACGACTCAAGAACATAAGTCTGCATCCAAGACAAAAAGGTTGAATTCGTTATGGCTCCTAAGAAGGTACAAGGCGCAACCGCAAGAGGATCATCTCCTAACATCCATGTGGACATTTCACCACAAGACCAAGTTTTCTTCCTAATTTGATTTACGTCATAATATTTCAAATTGTGTATAGATCATCTACGGAATTAGGATGCACTTTTTCGATTGAAATACCTTGTCTAAATTAAAGGAAATAACTTCGGTCAAAGAATTGGCCATTTGTATTAAACGAATGAAAAAGAAGAGCATAAGATCTCTATGCATTCCTAGCAAGTGGTTTTTATGCATTGCAAAGTAAGGAACTTAGATTAACTAATGCCCATCTTTACAAGTTGAAATAATGATAGTACACTTCAATTATGCATGGAAGGAATAAATCGCATGTCGCATTATTGAACATCTTTTCTTCGAAATGATTCTTTAAAGAAATTTGCTAATAATCCGTAGGAATTTGCAAGGCATGGAAATGGTTCTTAAGCTGCGTGAAGTAGATTAAACTCTAGTCAATTGGCATAAATCTCGTTTCAACTACGTAGTTGTTAAAAAAAGGTTGCATGGTTCTAACATAAAACCCTAAAGTTTAGTAGCATGAATCTTGATTGCATGTTATAGAAGGATTAATAGGAATTATTCCATAACTTAACTTACGCTTTGATCTTAACCAAAAAAGCTAGGGATTGTAAATCTACTCATACGTAGGCAATGAATCATGTGATTACGAGAATGGTATCAAAATGCAACTAGTTTTTCCCCTATTTGATCAAGACAATATCTTCATGAATAGACAAGTAAATTGGTTTACCCTAAACACCTAAAACCGCAAAGGAATCACTCAGGAAGGGTTAAATTGATGCAATATATCCCAAAGAGCTAACTAGGGCTTAGCACATTGAGGACGTGACCTAATTGCTCTTATTGCCAAATCTAAAACGCTTATACCCTAAAGGCTTGCCCACATTCATGGAATGTAGAGACACTAGGATGTACTTGTGAGAAATGATCTAGGGTTTTTACCCTAAGGATCGCTCACTAAAAGAATGAAACTCGATTTGGATTTAGACCTTTAGGACCGACAATGTCGGCGTAGTGCAATCAGGAGCGGATTGTTATGATGACACCCTAACCCTGTTCCTTATCTAATCATGAACCATGATTAGAAAACACCGTTTGATGGGTAAAATAGTCCCATGGATTAGATGCGACACTCGTGCAACAAGTTGCAGAGTCACATGATCTTGTGAATTGATCACAAGGGAATGGCCAAATTCTTTGGAATGAGATTGGCAGATTCTTATGCAAGTTTATCTTGCAAGAAGACGAGTAATCGTCCTGATATTGTAACTTTCTTGGGAAAAGTTACCAAGATAAGGAGATTAGATATTTACTTGGAAGCAAAGGACCAATGAGTAAATTGGAATAACATATTTACTGCCAATAGAACTTAAGATATTGGTTTAGTTGGGTTAATAGGGTACGGCCCTAACCCAAGGATATAAGGGTTAACAAACAAACCCTTGGGAATCTTGCCAAGTCGCAATTGATCCCGGATTGAGTGATGGATGCATTCGAAAAGAAGGATTCGCTCCTTAGCAGTTGGCCAAAATAACGACCATTGGAAATGATTGTGCTTGTAACAGTTTCTGTTTGCTTTGTTTGCTCAAAGAATTAAAGGATGAAAAGATATCTAATGCTTCATGTTGAAGGCCTGAAGGGAGAGGCAGCCTCAGTTACCCCCGACTGCCTGCCTGACCCTAACCAAGGGGGTTGTTAACCGCGCCAAGAAGGTGGACCAAACCCGCCGTGAGAGGTCTCTTTGTTGAGTGCTACTTGGAGCAGGAGGATACTTGGGTACTAGGGGGGGCTCTGGCCATAAATCCCTCACCTTCTGGGCCCTGCACAAGAGGTCAACGTGACTCGGGATTGGATCTCGAGGTCCGCATACTAGTCTACGGATGGAATCTTGGATTAGTAATCCCTGTGGATTGCTGGATAGCCTTCGGGCGTATTAGGGATAAGCCTACGGGCTGGACTTTATAAATGTATTTCAAAGATAAATATGATAACCTGTTAAAAAGGAACTTGTTTGACATTGCTTTTCTATGTCAAGTGCTAAGATTACGTGAAGGAACCGGTGCCGAATGGGCTAATTAAGGAAGCTGATTGATGCATGTCCAACTAAATGTGGTAGGTAATTAGACAACTAAAACAACCTGAGGAAAGTGCGCTGGATGTGGCCATGGGTCCGTCCTACAGATGGGTGGTCCCGGTTGGCCGAGAACTTTTCTCAATCTTGATGGATAGCAAGAAGATCATTCAAGACATGAACAACAAGGGCGCTGACCTAGAGTCTAAGTTATAATAATCGAGATTTACACTGTTTTAGGGGAATGTAATGGGACTATGCCTTATGGCAGAGAGGTCGAGCCTTGCTTCCCTCTGGTTTCCCATTCTCCTTGAACAAAGTGCAGTGTAAATCTGCTTCGGCCCTGGTGTTTCTGCGTAAAGTAGTTTGCTTGGGGTTCGATGCTAGTTGCCATTTAGGAAATTACCATTAGGGAAAAACCTGAATTCAGGTCGGTCCTAAGTGGAAACGGCCAGAATACTTCCGCTACGTGTGGCAGACGTGGAAAGTCCTAGATCGCAAATTTGACGGGAAAGGCAGGTCTATCCAAGCGGATGCTGAAATTTGGATTGAATCCATGGAGGATTACTTTGAAGCAGCTGGTACTGCACCCGCCAACCAGGCTATGCTCGCCAAGCTGAAGCTCATCGGCGAAGCCAGGCTTTGGTGGAAACAATGGTGCAGAGATCAAGGGATCGCGGAAGGATCTGTTACATGGGAGAAGCTGAAGAAAGCCGTGCAGGGAAGATACTTACCACCTGCGTATCGCACATAGAAAATGAATGAGTTCTACGAGCTCAAACAGTTGGGACTCACTCTTGACGCATACTACTCTAAATTCATCTCACTTCTTAAGTATGTACCATAGATGGACATGACACAGCAGGTGTCAAAATTTTGTGCTGGTTTAAATCCACCAGTGAATACCCGTCTCAAATCTATGCCTTATCAGATCTTTAGGACGCACTCATTCGAGCTGCGTCTATAATTCAGGAGGTGCAAGCTAGACCAAGAGGTAACAAAACTTGGTCTTTTAATGACCCAAACAAATGAGCATTTAGGCCTCAAATGAAGAGAGTTCAAGGTCAGAATCAGGGACAAAGAACGAAAGCAAGGATTAATAATGTCAACAACTTTTCCCTACCCAAAGCAATGGTCGGAACTTCCGTTGTTTCCATTGCAACGAGCTTGGTCATTTCAAGAGGCAATGTCCCAAGCTTGGAGGAGGACATCGCCAAGCACCTTTCCAAGGAACGGGTCATGGCCAGGGAGCCGCTACTCGAGGTAGAGGAAGAACCGCCTGTGTTTCCAATAGGGAAATGTACGAAGAAGAAGATCCACGCTGTTATTCTCGTACATGAACAGGGCCACGCTGTTACCATCGTCCCGCTTTAGGGCTTTAGCTTCACACCACTTTGTGACATAATCCGTACATACGAGGATGTATCTATTCTATTTCCTTCTGGTAGGAGGATCGATTGGGCCTACGAAGTCGATGCCCCACTTCTTAAATGGCTTCAAAGGAAGGATAGGTTGCAGTGGCATGGCACTTGTCTTCATGGGTTTCCCTATCCTCTGACAAGCATCGCATCTTTTACAGTAATCATAGGCATCCTTATGGATGGTAGGCCACCAGTATCCTGCTAGCAGAGCCTTCCTGGCTGTGGCTTCTCCTGCAAAGTGGCCCCCACATGGCTCGTCGTGGAAAGCCTTCAGAACAATCCCAATCTCATCTCCTGCAACACATCTTTTGTCCTCAAAGTCAAACTCCTGGAATAAGAGAAGCCATCTTATCATTCATCCTTTCACATCCGCTTTGTTCATCAGGAAGGACAGGGCCTCATGATCCACATAAAATTTAAAGTGGGTAGATAGCAAATAGTGGCGGAACTTCTCTAGGGCAAACACCATTGCCAAGCACTCCAGCTCTGTCACTGTATAGTTCCGTTTCCTATCAGTGACTTTTTGGCTTGCATAATAAATGGGTTGATCTAGCTTTGAGGAGCCCTTCTGGCATAGAACTGCGCCTAAGCCTTCAATGGATGCATCAGTGTGTACATGGAACTCTTTCGTCCAATCAAGAGGTTGTAGAATGGGTGCCTCAATCAGGCACTGCTTCAGAGTGTTGAAGGCTGTGTCACATTCTTCTGTCCAAATAAACTCTGCATCTTTCCTCAGAAGCTTGTGCAAGGAGGTTGCCTTTGTTGCAAAATGAGCTATGAACCTTCTGTAGTAACCCACATGGCCTAGGAATCCCCTCAACTGTTTGAGGTTGGTGGGTGCTGTCAGAGCTGCAATCTTTTCGATCTTTGCAGGGTCTGTTGATATCCCTTGTGCAAAGACAATGTGGCCCAACAGAACTCCAGAAGAGACCCCAAAGATGCATTTGTCGGGGTTGAGGGAAATCCCATACTCCCAGCATCGGTCAAAGCATTGTTCCAGGTGTCCCCAGTGTTCACGGATCAAACTATAGACACAGAAGTCATCCAAATATACCTCAATAAAGTCGTGCAAATGATTTTGGAATGCGGCCATCATGACTCGCTGGAAAGTAGCAGGGGCATTGCAGAGCCCAAACGGCATCACTCGGTAAGCGTAGGTCCCCCATTCTGTAGTGAAGGTTGTTTTGGATTGGTCTTCTTCTGCGATTTGGACTTGGTTATATCCGCTAAATCCATCCAAAAGGGAATAAAGCTCATGTCCTGCCACTGTGTCCAACAGTTGGTGTGTGAAAGGAATCGGAAAGTGATCCTTCTTTGTCTTCGAATTGAGCTTTCGGAAGTCAACACATATTCAAAGCTTGCCATTCTTCTTGGGTACCACCACGATGGGTGAAACCCATTCACTATTTGCCACTGGATATATGAACTCGGCTTCTAGAAGCTTCAGCAACTCTGCTTTCACCAATGTGGAATAATTCGGGTTCATTCGCCTCTGTCATTGCCGTACTGGCTTGGCATGAGGCTCCAAGTCAATATGATGCTGACATATTGTGGGATCAATCCCCTTTAGGTCTTTGTAGGACCATGCAAACACGCCCAAATTCTCTTTCAACAAGTTGTACAAAGTTGACAACTCCTCTTTTGGTAGGCTGCTACCCACCTTCAAGTGGCGTTCAATGCCATCTGTATCCACAAAAGTTAACTGCCTTTCACCTTCTACTTCACGGATGAAGGTCCCGCGGACTGCTTTTGGATACAGATCCGACTCCTTCAAGGGAGTGGTGTCCTCTTCGGATGTTCCACTAGAACCAACTTCTTCTTTTGGTGGAGACTTAGGTTGCTCCTTGAGATGTTGAAATGGGATTAGAGCCGTTTCGGGTTTGGTTTCAAGATTAGTTACCTCTTGGTTTGAAGACTCATCTTCTGATGACACGTCTAGGAATGTCACATAACAAGGACCCTCTGTTTTCTGTTGGAATCGTGAGACTGGTGCTTGTTGGAACGGTGCATCATCATCATCTTTTCTTGGCAAAGGTGGTTGAGGACGGCAAGAGCCACTACTGAAAGACGGTTTGGTCTTCTTAATCCATTTCTTATAAAGATTTTGCATATAAGAAGATCCATTTACCAGAACAAATGGTACCATCGCCATTCTGTCCCACAGCATGAGCTCGTCTGCTTCTGATGCTTCTGGCACTTCTTCTTCATATATAACCTCTTCGGGTGGGATAGACTCTTCCATCTTGTTTTCATAACCGTCTTCTTCCATATCATCTCCATCCTCTTCTGTCTCTGTCTCTATCTCTGACTCTGTCTCTGGCTCTGTAGGAGCTCTGTAAGAGAAGAACAGGTTCTTTGATTCATCTTCTGCCTCTGTCTCTGGCTCTGCTATGGCCATGTAAAAGGGAGGGCAGTACATCCATGCTTCTATCTCACTGTCAGAAGTGATTTCGGAAATCATTCCTGGTTCAGGCAGGAAGTATTCACCCATTGACAGGGACTTTGCGTCGTTTGGGAGTCGGCTTACAGTATCCACTGTTAAGGAACGTGCCACTGTTTTCTTGGGAAGGATCTATTTGACAGCATCTTCGTCTGTGGATGTTCCATCTGTAGCCTCATTGGGGGAGTCAGAAGATAATTCCAAGGAGGTGGATCCATGTCCTTGTTGAGCACCATATAGCTTCAGCACCACTTTATTAGGTCCTCTACCCAAGGTCAAGGTTTCTTTGAACCAATCCATCCTTGCTTTGGCTTCAAAAAGCCATGGTCTGCCTAGTAACAGAGGGTAGGATGTACCATAAGAGTTTGGCTTCACCACACCAGATAGGTTAGCCAATAATCTTTTCCAGCCACAATAGTCTTCACATATGAGAGAATGCCCAAAGGCTTGATTCTACTCTGATCCGCTAGTCTGATGAGCCATTGGGTTGGTTGCACACCTTGTAGGCCGAGATCCTTCATTGTCACATCCGTCATAATGTTCACTGATGAACCTCCATCAATCAGCGCATTTGCAATGAAGCAGCCTTCTATCCACACACCAGTCTCTGGGGTACCAGGATCTAGGAAGGCGTTAGCCACGTCTACTTCTTTTATAGGCTCTGGAGCTTTGTTGGACTTTGTTGCTATTGAGGGAGCAATCCTTAAGCCACATCTTCTTGTCAGTATACTTTTGAACCTTTTTCGGCAACTGGGAGACAGCATCAATAATTGTCGGAATGTGAGGTTTGGTTTAAAGGTATCTAGATCTCTGACGAGATCGTATTCCTTAATAGAATCCACTTGCTTCTCTAAACGGTTAGGGAATGGGGCAACACCCATTTTCATTTTCCTTTTTCTTCCAACAGGGGCATCATGGGAACTTCTTCTGCCACTTGTGGCACTTCCTCCTCTTCTATCTCCTGGACCTCTGGTCCTGTCTCTGGAACTGTCTTTGTGACTCTCTGTGGCACTGTGGTGCTCTGTACGGCACTGTCAGGATCTGTTCTGTTTTGTTCTTCTGGTGGAAGATTGAACTTCACTGTTCTGGCAGGAGGATTATTTTCTTTCTGGATAGGTGGTTCCTTCTTCTTTGCACGCGTGATGGCAGCAACTTTCAATTCCACTAAATTGGAGGTAGGCTCTTGGGCCTTGGCCGGACTATCAGTAGCACTGTTTTTCATTGGGGCTGGGCTTGGACAGTCTTTTGCAGTGTGGCCTTCTCCTTTGCATCGACTGCATAAGGGCTTGTAATCTACTGACCTTCTCGGATTTGGACAATTTGGTGAAATGTGTCCCTTTTCTCCGCATCTGTAACACTCCACTTCTGATCTCTGACCATCGCCAGACTGTCTTCCTCTGTAACTTTGAGAGGGAAACCTCCTGGGTCTGAAATTAGGACCAAACTCTCTAGGCTTGGGTCCAATATCCTGTGTTAGCATTTTGGATTCCAGTAAGTTGAATCTTGTGTCTTCTTCCTTCCTTCTCCTATCATGCATCTCCTTCAGAGAGCAAATATCCTCTGTATGGTTCTTCCGCAAACAGTAGGAACAGAAAGCTCCAGGGATGGTTGGTTTTCGTGTACATTCAGTGGCTAAATGGCTTGCTTGATGACACTTACCACACCAAGTATTTGACTGCATCACATCTCTTCCTGCTCCTACCACATTGGATATGCTGGCGGTATTCACTTTCAGCGTTTGTAGCTGCTCTGTAATCACATCCATCAACTCCTTTTTGATATTTGCAATTGAGTTGGATAAGTAATCCTTCAAGCTTTCTCCTCCTGAGGTACTGGCAGTAGGGTTTTGAGGAGTCTCTGTAATCACTGCATAAACACGTTGGGTTGGTGCAGAGGGATCTCTGTTTTGGTTCTGATTCAGAGCTCCTGTTTGAACTATTGGGGGCTGTTGGCTCCAGTTGGTAGGGTTCCACTGTTGCTGCTGATTTGGCATTGGGGAAATTGGTTGGGACCATTGTTGTTGTGGTTGAACCATCATTTGAGGCATTGATTGTGGCCACTGTGGATTTGGTGCACTGTACTGTGATACTTCGGGCATCTGTTGGTAGGGGTAGGGGACAGTCCCTGGGACTGCATTTGGTGGGTACATCATTCCTAGCATTAGAGGAGGTAGGACTCCTCTTCCTCGATTCATCGCCAATCTAGCTTCCACTTCATCGTACAGTCTTGCACCTTCTGTTGCAGCTTGCAGTGTGGCTGATCTTTGCAGCTCCACAAACTTACGGACTTCTGGTTGTAATCCTCTGAGAAACACCCCCTTCTGAATGCCATCATCTAGATTATGGTTATTCCATCTCTTTAGGATGGATTCCATTCGTGAGACATAAGCTTCTGCTCTTTCTCCAGAGGACCGACTTAGGTTCATAAATTCCTCTCGTATCCGCTCTTCAAAACCTTCACGCCTGAATTTAGTGAGGAAGGCCAACTTCAGGTTGTTCCATATGCCAAAAGTTCATGCTGCTTGTCTCTCATACCACTGAAATGCCACGCCCTTGAAAGTGGCGGGGAATATTGCTAACCAATGCTCAGGGGTTCTGGCATTGTTAGCCACACATGCTACCATAAAATCTGCTACATGAAGATCAGGGTCTTCATTATACTCTCCCTTAAAAACTGGCAACGGAACTACATTCGCTGGCCTGTCATCAATATTTCCAGGAAGATCTGGCTTGGAAGTGGGTCTCCAGCAGGAGGAGGAAGGGCTTGATGTGCGATTGGGACTTCTGTAAAGAGTTCCGCAACGGCGTCAAAGGCGGCTTCTCCTGCGATCTCGTTCTCGGCTTTGATTTTTGCTTTCTCTCTTCTCACGTACCTCTGGACTCATTCTAACGATTGCCTCTTTATTGCGTCATTCATCAGAGGGTTGGCTCCACTATGTTGTTAGTGCTCCACAGAGGGTTAACAGAAGGCTTTAGTCTCTGGAGGACTGTCTTGCCAACATTTCTTCTACTTCTTCCTTTTCAATGTCTCTGAATTCAGCTTTCATGCCACTGCACAGAGGAAGGTATTCGGTTCTGAAGGTGTCAAAATGCATACGTCTAAGCATTGTAGTGGTGCCATTATCATAGTAATGCCAGCTTCTGATGGTTTCAATAGTGTATGTTGTGAAGAACACTCTGTCTACCAACTTCCAGTGGGTTGCTAATTGAACAAACAGAAGATTATCAGTGCACCAAGCATCCCACGTATCTTGCTGTTGAGTATCCACGAACAAATTCCAACTCTTTTCCTTCTTGTCTTTGTGAACCTCCACAGACCAAGACTCCTGAAGCTTCTTCACAATCTCCCACTTGATGATGTCTGGAAACTTCTCAATGAATGCCAAATCTTCTATGTATGGTCATTCTCTCTATTTCTTCTCTTCAGTTTGTTTCCAAACAGTTTGCCACCAAGATGCAAGTTTTTGCTGCTTCAACAGGAAGAGCAAACTGTCCACCACATAGAGCATGCATCATGATGGTGATATGTTTCCGCCATTGTGGGATGAACTTCTTGTGGAAAGTGGCTTTGATTATGAGAAATTCCAACTCTTCAGTGGAAGAAGGAAATTTACAAACATCCATTGAATTCTTCTCTTCTTGGTGATGCCATTTCCTTCATTTTCAGCCTCTTCTGGTGCTTGTTGATGGCAAGTTTCCCCGGCTGCGCACCAAAAACATGGAGCCCCAAGAGGAACACCAAGGAAAAGGGAATTCTCTTACAATAAAATCTATCTTGTAACATCAACAAGCTTTTTTATTAGGTTTTATATGATTACAATGAAGAAAAGAACACCAGGCACAACAAATCTTCATGCAGCATCATGTAGATCTCCCACGGATTTGATAGAATCAACGATATTCTTCAATATCTTCACAAATTCCATCAATAGAACAAAGAAAGCAAAGGAATACACCATCTTTGAATGAAAATACATCACATAGTATTCATCTTCAATGTCTTCATAGTCTTCTCTCTCAATCTCTCATATACAATCACTCTGTTTGAATAGAATTGGGTATCTCTGACTCTCTCTCTCTCTCTCCATCAATAATACATCATATCCTCACTACAATCTCGCATAATAACTCACAATAATCCTTCTTAGGTCGTGGATACCCCTCCCAAGAGGTGTGTCTGATATGAAGAGTCACCAGAGCCACTACAGTGTCCTTTCATAGCTCATCACTGTCACTTCACTCCAGTCTTTACTTGAGTCTTCAGCAGCTACTTCTTTCACTTCTTTTAGCTCTTTTGCACTTGTATTCACCTCTTTCCAAGGCTAGAAAACTTTCCCAAGCTACACTCTCATCCATCAGAACACATACAGAAGCATACAGAAGGTCTACAGAAGCTCATCAAAAGCTCATCAGAGAGTTACAGAAGGTCAACAGAAAGCATCAGAACCACATAACTCATACCAAAACCATTCCAAACCATCAAAAATCACTCAATAAGCTTCCAAACAATCTCAAACCCTATCAATCAATAGTCCATCCCTCCTTACACAGAGAAAACAGAACAAAACAGAATAAAAGAGAAGCTCAACAGAACCAATCAGGACCAAACAGAACATATCAGAACATCATCAGAACTTCACATCTCTACTAATAAACATCATGAGCTTAATAAAACCATTCCAACCTATCCAAAACACTCTCAAACCACTTCCAAACCAATAAATCATCTCATAAAATCAACCATTCAGCTCTCAAAAACAACAAAAATCAGCCAAAAAATAGGTCATTTCAACACTCAATATCCAAGCCCACCTCACCAAGTTTGAAGCCCTCTCCTTCAAGCAATGGCATTGCATCCATGCCCTCCTCGAGTCCAAGCATAAATTGGAACTTGAAGGAGTCTAGGACTTCCTTGTCTAGATTATCTTTGAGCATGACCAATTGTAGCAATAAACCCAGCTCGAAGCCATCTATCTAGAGAAGATTGTTGGGGATAAAGGCGCATGTGCCCAGCCTTTGGTATATTAGTTACACTAACAATACCGGCACCATGTATTGGTTACCCACACACATGTATATTGCAAGTGGCAGGCACCTATCATTATCACTTTATTCATTATTCTTTCAGTGACATTTGAATAAAGGGAAGGCCAATCACACATTGTGACTGTTGGAGTTTCCACATCTTGTGTGTGTGTGTGTGTGTGTCTCTCTCTCTCTCTCTCTCTCTCTCTCCTCTTCCACCATAGCTCTTACTTCCCCTTTGTGCTTTCACTTTAGGGCTCACACCCTTCAATTCGTATTAGAGCCATTGCATTAGCATTGAGGAGCTCAAACCAATATTGCTTCAGCTTGTGGAGAAAAGCTTCAATTCACAGTTTTAATGGTAGCCATGGCTCAACCTGAAGCGGTATGTATTATTGCTAATTTATTTCCTAGCTCATCAAGGCATGTTTCAGAGCTTCATTGAGCTTTCCCTAAGTTCTCATTGAGCTCTATTAACCTCATCCTAGCCCGCACTGAGCCTAGGATAGCAGGTGCAATTTGCACTAATTGGGTTGCCCCCTTTCTTGCTGAGGTCTGCTTCATCCTACCTCACCTCCAGCTCTTGGCATTGCTCCTGGCCTTGGGCAATCACTTGCCATTGTACCTGACACCTTTGGCATGAGTTTGGGTATCAATTGGAGCTCTTGGATTCGTCCATTAGCTCACAGTTTATGATGGTTTGCTATATTATAGTTCTGGACAACCCTTCACTCATTGTTTGGAGGTCATTTATGCTTCATTGGATGTCTATTTGATGTTAGATCATTTGGGGATATTATGCCAATGTATTAGAATTCTATGGGAATGATTTGAGCACTCTTTGGTTTTTTACTGTTGTAATGAGTAGGGCTGAATGCTATTTTATCATAGAAACTTCATGCCTATTGCTCTTGGATGCTTTCTGAGCATTTTGGATGTTACACTAGGGTATATCATTGAACTTACATGTTTGATTGTGCTTTTGGATTGCTTTTGAGCTGAGATTGGAACTTTGAATCTTGACATTGGTTGTCTTTCACTATTATGTATGGTTATTTGATGCTCTAGTAGAGCTTGGCGAGCTACTTGGGTTGGATGTTATCAAGTATATGCTACTTGGATCTTGGATGTATGGATGCTTTCCAAATGATGTTTTGAGCTTTGTTTGCTCGTCTAGCATTTGAATTTTGTTCTAGTGGGGCTACTACTCGACACTTGGATATTACATTGAGCATTTGGTTATGCAATTGAGCTTGAGGGTCTCACAATGGGACCATGGGATTCGATGACATGTACATGGTCTTGTCATGCTTTATGTATGTAGTTGATGCTTAGTGGGCCGATCTAACATTACTCTTAGACTGGAACCTATCTCTATCATGATGTTGTTAGTGATGTATGTATCTTGGTTGTCAATTATGTATTGAGCTTCCATTACATTGCTTAGTCCATTGTGCCTTCGGTTGGTCTCCTATGTTACCCATGAGACCCACTCTATGCATGATGGCTATGCCTATGGGATGTATCTTAGTTTAAAAGACTGATTCTTTGATAGTTCTCAGTGCCCATTGCATATTCACTCACTACTAGTTGGAGCTATTCCCTTTCAATTGCAATTTGTATTCTATTAGTGATTGCCCCTCTTTGGCATTTATTTCTTATTGATGTACTTTTTTTTCACCATGCTGCAATTGCAGGTTTTAACATTGTTTATGCGAGCAGTCACCTCCATTTGACAATTCTTTGCATCGAGTTTGTGGATAGTTCATTTCTTGCTTAGTACCCCTTATTTTCAACTTGATTTGGCAGTGGTTTTGGGGCTAATTTGCACGTCATTATAGCCACCTAGTTTGCCCTTCTGTGCATTTACTTAGTCTCAATATGCCTAGTGGTTCTAATGATCGTGCGATCTTTAATATTGACAAGTTGGATGGCACTAACTATAGCTATTGAACGGCCCAAATTTGGCAAGTCCTAGTGCAAAAAATTTAGGTTCAGCCTTCAAAACATGAGGTTGTTAAGCATGAATGTATTGATGCAGAGGATTGGGCTAAATCGGATGAGCTATGTAAGTCCACCATGACATTGTCCCTCTGTAAGTAGGTGTTCTATAATGTTGCCTTTGATGGGTAGTCTGCATGGGACTTATGGGAAAAGATTCAGAATGTCTATGATAAGCATAGCCCCACTTCTCAAATGTATTGGTTGAAGCAGCTCATGGACCTTTGCATGAAGAAGGGCAATTCCATGTCAATCCACTTAAATGAGTTTCATTCTATTCTCAGCCATTTGTCTTTGCTGGGGATTGAATTCAAGGGCGATCTCCCCCCTTTTTTCCTCACCACTTGAAGAGGATACATTTTGTATTGCTATATGTGTCAACATGCCTACTGATGGGCTAGACTTACAAGGTGTAGAGGATGCCCTCTTGAATAAAGAAGTTAACAGAGAGAATGTTGGTGCTTTCTGCACCTCTCATGTGTTGACAGTTAGAGGCAATAATGGTAGAAGTGGTAATGACCGTTGTGGGAGAGACTCTCATTAGCCTCATTCTCAGTCATGTGGATAATCTAGCAGTAAGTCCCATGGCCATAAGTCCTCAACCTATCATTACTATGGAAAAACAGGGTATATTCGGCCATAGTGCCAATAAGGAAAAAAGCAAGGGCAAAGTATAGGACAAAACTGATGATCATAGCATTGTCCCTAGCAAGTAAGGCATTAAGATTGAAGAGATTAATATTGCACAGATCGATTTTGATGATGATTTTATACTTGTAGATTCTTCGTTGATTGATGCTTTATCAGAGTATACTCAATGGTGGTTGATAGACTCAAGGGCTTCCTTGTATGTGAACCCTCATAGAGAGTGGTTTCACTCCTATCACAATTTGACTGGATCTATTCGTTTGGGTAATGACCTAGCACTAGAGATAGTTGGTATTGGTGATGTCCAGCTGCAAATGGGATTCAGGTTGCATGTTTACTCTTCATGATATATGTCATGTACTGGCTAGTCTCCCTTCAGGTTGACCTACAGAACTGAAGCAATCCTACCTATAGAGTTCTTTGTTCCTAGCCTGAGAATTGCTCATCAAGAGAGATGGGATGGAAGGAGGCATGGAGAGAGTGCCTAGTTGAGCTAGAATGCCTATCAAAAACTTGACTTCTAGCCACCCACGTGCTAATATGCGAGAAGGTAAGACGCAAAAGCTAGTTTGACAAGCATGTCAAACAGTGAGATTTCGAAAAAGGAGACTTAATACTCTTGTATTGTGTCAAGGGTCATAAACAGAAGATGAAGTTTAGAGCGCTAGGGCCTTTCAAGGTCCACACCATAAGCAAAATTGGTAATGTGAAACTTGAAACCCTGGAAGGAGAGGGCATAGGCTTCTTCAATGGCAGTTGCATCAAGAAGTATTATTGGGTAAGCTACTCATGAATATATGTGTGCATCACGTGGATTCAAAGTAAGATATTTTTAAAATATACATTTTTTACATACAAAAGGGTATAATATAAAGGGGTTATTTATAGATTGAATAGAAAAGGGTTATGTTTTATTCAAGAAAGTTTCACTGATAAGGATATTTATAAATACACCTTGAACACACGTGATATAGAGAATATACATATAGTAACTTCCTCGAGGAAGTATTACCCTCCCACGCACCCATTACATGAGCCTCCAATGCTGGAGCACCCTATCAATGTACGAGTGTCCACAATTACGGAGATTGAAGATGAGGACAAGGAAATGGAAGAACTAGCTTACCTAAGCATGACAGTCACTTCCTCGAGGAAGTATTACCCTCCCACGCACCCATTACATGAGCCTCCAATGCTGGAGCACCCTGTCAATGTACGAGTGTCCACAATTATGGAGATTGAAGATGAGGACAAGGAAATGGAAGAACTAGCTTACCTAAGCATGACAGTCACTACCACACCCTCAATGCACTAATCGATGAGGGAGCTGACTTTAATGTCCTATCTCATGTGCATTGGACCCAAATCGAACAAACTGTAGTTACAGCCTACTAACTCCATACCCACCCCATTTGGGAGTTGATCATATGCCCTCTTGGGAAAGTACAAAATTGCAATCTCTATTGAGTCAAAGAGCATACCAATGATCTTTTATGTGCTGCCAAGCACTAAAGATTCAGGTACGGACTCGTTGTTAGGATGCCCGTTTAAAAATCAAGCTCATTGCAATGTCAACTACGAGTCCCAGTGCATTCACCTCACTATAGGCAATGTGCATATAGTCATCTCTTTCAGCAAGGGCTGAGTGACTCCTTCAAAGTTTGCAAAGCCACCAGTAGAAAACCCCACCATCAAGTCTAGGGAGGGGGGGTCATGACTTGTCACCACCTGCCAAACCCCAAGATGAGCAAACCACTAGAGCCAAAGTTGAGGCTTGCAAACCAAGGCTTCAATGGATGCCTAAACATCAAAACCCACCACCTAGAAGCAGACATCCACA
The DNA here is from genome assembly GCF_053477565.2 of Lygodium microphyllum. Lineage (NCBI taxonomy): Eukaryota > Viridiplantae > Streptophyta > Polypodiopsida > Schizaeales > Lygodiaceae > Lygodium > Lygodium microphyllum. The sequence continues at coordinate 165,233,383 of NC_141141.1, read as the reverse complement.
GCCTCACAAGGCTAAGGATCCACACTCAAAACCTAGGAAGCTAAGACGAGACCATACACATCAACATACGGTCAAGCCGTGATGGGTCCCCAATTCCTTATTGCAAGTGCAAGGCTAGTATGAGGAAAACACCTAGATCTGGGTATCGAAGGCCAAAACGGCCAAAGGCCCTACTCAAATGCCACCCTCAAGCTTTACCACATGAAACATCAAGATAGATTAGGCTCTCAGACCACAAGAGACTCTGGCTGCTAAATCCCTACAACCTCTGAATTTTAGGTTGTCTCTCAGAATCTAAACCAATCTATAGGCCAAAACCGCAACCCACTACTAACAAACTGTCTCAACCTAGGCCTACTAGTGCCCCTCAGGCCTAAAAAGCACCATTAACAACCATCCCACACTAGCCTATTGAACAAGAGACCAAGCCCCAACCTCAGAAGCAACTCAAGCTGCAACAATCAACTGTGAAATCTCTAGTTCACAGCCAAACCCCAACCACATGTAGGCCTTAGACCCTCTTATGAGTGGAGATCCCGTAGACTTCACCCAGAACATGGGGGATGACTTGGTTGCTTGCCTTAGATGCTTGGATGCTACCTTTATGACAGTCTAGATTTAGGTCTTTTGGATGAGCCTATAGCAACAGAAGTGTGTACACTCCCCTGTTCTTGGGAAGAATTTGAATTTCTATTCATTAAGGATTCCGATGTAGCTACGGGGTTAATTTCCACTGAGGTCTCCAAAGAACACGCACAAAATTGACGTCTCATTATGTCATATCACAAGAGCACTTTCCTTTCCACAGATAAAGACATCGAGGATTTAAAATAGCTCACTCGCACCAACTCCTCTTCTTGAGGAAATGGTATGCTCTCCGACTTCAATGGGAGCTAGAGGGATACTAAATCATGACTAATGCTGAGCAATGATGGGCCATCAAAGCCTCAAAGTATGACCCCACTTATGTAACTCCAACCTCCTATAGGGTGTTGACCACCATCTGTACCGACCCCTAGAAGAGCACCTCCTAACCCACCCATATCTAGATCAAATTCTCACTGAGGAGGAGTTATACATTTCCAGTCGAGTAAACTTTGGTGACTTTCTCACGGATGTGCTCACCTACATCACTCAAGCAGGCATCCGCCCTTTCAACATGGATCACTATGCTAATTTAGAATACAATCCAAATTTCTATACTTGGCTCATGCAGAAGTAAAGCCCCAAGAACATGTGTTAAATTCCCTTAACCTCTCAACCTCTAATTCTAGGAAGGATTCTTCTCATTCCCAAGGGGGGAGGGGGTAAGGTGAAGTAAAGTGAAATCAAGGAAAAGTGTCATAAAATTTTGGAATGAAGAGAACTACTCGAAGAAAAATTCTATTTTTATGCTTAAAGCATGTTCTTCTTTCCATAAAAGCATGATCAACTCCTATTTATCTTTCAACAAGAAATGCTGAAGGACACCGCCTGCTGTGAGAGCGCTGCTGAATCCGCTGCCAGGCTGCCGTTGCAGCTGTCGCCAAGACCATCCTCTCCATCAACATCATAATCCCCCCTTCTTTCGTCGTCATAAATCTCCCAATCATCACCCCTCCTTCCTCCCACGTGGTTCTGGGAGATAGAAGCTCTTTAGAAGCTTCTAAAGGCAAGGGCCTTAAGCCTTGTGCACGCGGTCCTTACCCGGGTCTTAAAAACCCACACCTTGTAAAGGGTACTCTTGCGTAAACGAGAAGTAGACATTTTTCGAGGCTATTTACCAAGCTTGGAGGGAAATCGCAGACCACGTAAGGGCGAAGGCAAACCCGGAGTCCAAACACACTACGTCTACGATGGCTCCCAAGAAGATGCAAGGCGCACCTGCGGGAGGTTCTTCCCCGAACTTACACGTGGACATTCCCCACCACGAGCTCTCAAGCCCAGGTTCCACGAATTTAATTCCACATAAAGAAATTCTTTAAGCACGCTTAATTCCATAGGGATAATACATTTTACGCTTATCGTTAATTCATGTGGTAGTGATAAAAGTACATATGAGAAATGATCTCTTTGAACGATGGACAAGGGTTGGTGCATGTCATGAAATTGGATCCTTTGCATTTCCAAAAGTTGTGAGCATAAACTACTTGTCCGTCTTAGGAGCTTAGCTGCATGTTGCTTTTTCGTGCACTTCGAAAGTAACAAGCCTAAGCGCATATTGCTTAGAGTTAAACATTGAAATTGTTAATTACATCCTTGATTGGCCATGAAAGAACAAGCGTATCTTGCATTTAGTCAATAACTTTCTTGTTATGACTTGCATGGAAAGAATTGTTAACATCCGTTGCACGGCATGAAAATGAAACAATGGACATTGCATGTTGCATGCGAGGACACTTGTGGAATGGATTAAGGTTGCATGGTACATAATCGTCTTGCATGAACCTCATTAACAATGTTATATCTAAAAAAGGGTTGCATGTTACATATTTGTGATGTGAAAAATTCATTTCATCAAGAGTTGCATTTAGGAAAGGTTGCATGGCTTATCAAAAGCATGAAATTCAAATGCTTAGACAAAAGGGTTGTAGGCATAGTTCCTTGATGTAAATCCTCCTAGGTTTCATGCAAGTTATTCTCCAAATTATCATGTGTAATGACTTTAGCAAGAAAAGTTAGGGTTATTGCAAACCTTTTGGTGCGTAGAAGCAATGAATTGCATGTTTACATGTATTTGTGATGTCTTGAAACTATTTACATCCTTAGAACAAGTTTAGCATCTCTAGGAAAGGATCGTCCTTGTCGCAAGACAAGTAGGACAATTTATCCAAATCACTTGTAATATTATAACCGTTAGGGATTCGTATAGGCATAACTAATCGATACGATAAACACATCAAGTACTAGCTAGGGCTTGGCACGTTAGAAATGCAACCTAGTATCATACTTGGATGCCAAGTCGAAACCCTCAAACCCAAAGGTCCTACCCACATTCACGGAATGTTTGGGTCAATTGGACGCCTATGCAAACAACGATCTAGGGTTGCTACCCTAAGGATCGACTGACCTAATGTTAAAACTCGGATGAGTTTGGAAACCCTAGGACCAAACGTTGTCGGCCTAGTACAATTAGGGTTGGGTTGGGTAAGAAGACACCCTAAACCCTGCATCTCGTCTAAACAAAATTCCTTAACCAGGAAATGCCCTTCAATGGGTGAAATGATCCCATGAGTTAGGTGCGACACTTGTGCAACAAGTTGCAACATCGCATGGCCTTGTGGTTCAATCACAAGATAGATTTGCCATTCCTTGGAATGAGGTTGGCAGGTTCTAGCGCAATTTTAACTTGCAAGAGGATGAGTAGGCTTCCTGTTACGTCACCTTTCTTGGGCTGACTTGCCAAGTTAAGGGAAGTTATGTTTTTCCTAGTAAGTAAAGGATCAAACAAGTTAGAGCGACGTGGTTGCCAGGATTCAATGTCTTAACTTAAGAAACCTAAGGTATTGGTTAATTTTGTTGAGAATCAGCAATCACACTCAAACAGCCTCTTTGTATGGAGTCTCAGGGCCAAGGACATGCAGGCTAACTTATCCCATATGCACAATGGTGCCTACTGCAGTTTCCTACTTTCCTATAAAGCATTGTACTTGCTTCCTTTCTTAATGCAATGATAGTACTCTTTTCATTTCAGTAAAGTGTCAATGTCATTGTCCACATACACAAGATTGTGTTTATGAGTCCAAGTCTCAATCTTGGAACCTAATTCACTTGTGTAACAAACTTTGTCTTCTCCATCATGAGTCCACACTTCTCATTTCATCCTCCATAGCTTCCGGTTTTGCCATGCTCTAGATCCCGCATTTCTCACATGGTATCAGAGCCCAGTTGGGCATGGCATTGCTTGTCTAGCCTCTCTTGATTCCTTTCAACCTCAGTCTAGCTCAATGTCAGCACATGACTTCATCTCCCAACTCTACTCTCACTGAAGCTTCCATGGCAGCCATAGCCAGCAGCACCCTGTCAGATTGAGCTGCTTATATCTCACTCCACAGGTCAAATCTCTTGGAGCTTCCTTCTGGAAAAGTATTTCCCAACTCACAAAGCTTCCCTATATCACATCAATCCAGGACTTTGGACCATCTGGAGCTCAGCATTGTGAAAATCCTCAATCTCTACTCTGTGTCTGCCATAGCCAGACAGGACCTACCTTACTTGGAGCTTCAAAAACTCTTCAACCAGGCCATTTCAGCCCACGATTTCTTCTAGGGAGTTGTTCCTCTGCTCAAGGCGCTTCATCCTGGCACAACAAATAACCACATTGGCAAGAAGGACCTTGCAGATTGGGTGTTCATTGACACTCAGTTAGTGCTTTTTAGCACTTGTGTCTCTCAACCAATTCTGTTGCTCAAATCTAATAAGTCTGAAGTTGATTTGCTACTGTTCCCGTAAGTCTAACATGGGCAAAGACTCTCCAAATGCTCGATTCAAAGGAGTCGGGTTTCACACCTGGCAAACCCGCATCAAGCTCATCTTGATGAAAAAGGGTCTCTGGGCCATCACAAATGGCAAAGAGAAGAAACCTCGGGACGCGGACCTTGCAACTACTTGGCAAAAGAATGATGACAGAGCACATGCCATTATCAAACTGGAGCTAGACGACAGTTATATCCACCATGTGGATAACTGTGAGACCTCACAGGATACATGGAAAAGACTTGACACCCTGTTCGGTGCACAATCTAAATCATCAAAGTATGGTCTCCTGATTGAGTTCTTCAGGCTTGAAATGAAGTCCAGCACATCACTTGCCACACATCTTAATTACATGGAAGGACTCCTAACCCAACTTGTAGGAATCAACATTAAAATGGATGAAGATGTTTGCATCGGTGTTCTACTTAAGAGTTTGCCTCCTGAATATAATAATGTATCAACAACTTTAATCAACATGCCAAATCCTGAACTTGTGGATATGTGCTCTCTTTTGGGAGTGCTGCAGTCACTTGGAGCAGCAAGAAACAGCCTACAGTTGCCTTGTCGAGCACAGAGGCTGAGTACAGGGGTGCAGCAATGGCTACATGTGAGGTAGCTTGGTTGCATAAGCTACTTTATGATATGCATCAGCCTACAGATGGGCCAATTGTCATTTATTGTGACAACATGAGTAGTATACACTTAGCAAATAACTCAGTCTATCATGCTAGAACAAAGCACATTGAGGTGCATTATCACTATGTGCAGGAGAGGGTTTTACTAGGTCTTATTGATCTAGTTTATGTCAGCACAAAGGATCAGGTAGCTGACATATTTACGAAGGCATTGGGCGCAGAGAAGCTGCGCAAGTTCAGAGACCTGCTTGGTGTGCAGGAATTGGGATTGAGCTCGAGGGGGAGTGTTGAGATATCGAGCTCCACTCATGATATGCCAGGGTCATCGTTGTGCATTTATGTCACCGACTTGTTAGCTATAGATGCGGTTGGTACACTGCCCATGAATAATAGCTAGATGACAGCTATCCTTATCTACTCTAGTTCGTGGCTCAGTTAGTATGCCAACTTAGTTAGTTGAGTTTGGTTTGAGACCCATATATAGGGTTCTTTTATTTCTCTGTACTAGAGTTCCTTTTTGCTTACACAACTAAGAAGAGGAAAACTATTTTCAGTCTCCACCTTTGTGTGTATTCCCCCATTGTGTAAGTGAGAAAGCTACAAGTGAGACTCCTTCCTTATCTCCCACAATCTTGACAAAAAGATGGAACGCTTCGGCTGTGTATTGATTACAGAGGGTTGAATCAATCAACCATTAAGAACAAGTACCCTATTCCAAGAATAGATGAACTTCTTGACCGTCTTCAAGGTGCGAAGATCTTCTCCAAGATTGATCTCAGGTATGGATACTATTAGATAAGGATCAAGGAAGAAAATATCCCAAAGACGTCACTCAACACAAGATTTGGACACTTTGAGTTCCTAGTCATGTCATTTGGGTTGACGAATGCACCTGCCACCTTCAACAAGTTAATGTAGGATATCTTTAGGCCATACCTTGATGACTTCGTACTCGTCTTCTTCGACAATACCTTAGTCCACTCCAAACAGGAAGAAGATCATGAACCCCAGCTTCGCATTGTCCTTGAGACAATGAGGACACACAAGCTTTATGCCAAGATGAAGAAGTGTGCATTCTTCAGACATAAGATTGAATATCTGGGATTCATCGTGTCAGCGGAAGGAATCTTAGTGGATCCGACCAAAGTCAGAGATGTTCTAGAATGGTCAATACCAACAACTATCAAGGAAATACACAGTTTTCTTGGTTTGGTAGGATGGTACATAGTCTTTATCAAAAACTATGCTTTGATTGCAGCACCTCTGACGGTCTACTGAAGAAGCAAACATTGATTGTATGGTCACCTGCTGAATAATCTAGCTTTGATAGACTAAAGCAAAGTTTGGTATCAGTACCTATCCTCAAACTTACGAATCTTGGTAAGGAGTTCGAAGTAGTAACTGATGCTAGCACGCTTGCCTTAGGATGTGTGCTTATGCAAGAAGGTCATCCTATAGCATACTCTTCAAGGAAACTGAAGAGTCATGAGAAGAATTATGCCATGCACGATTTGGAGTTGTTAGCTGTCATCCATGCTCTCAAGCTTTGGAGACACTACCTGTTGGGTAACAAGTTTACCCTAGTGACGGATCATAAAAGTCTCAAGTGGATCTTTACCCAAAACAGGCTCAACATGAGGCAATGTCGATGGATTGAAGTGCTACAGGAGTATGATTTTGAAATCAAATACCGGCCTTGAAAGGAGAATGTAGTTGCCGATGCACTCAGTCGATCACAAGGCATTCCTTAATTCTCTAATCTTGCAAGATCCATCTAGCCACAAAGGTATCCATGCCAAACAACCCAATACTTGAGCTAGCTAGAGAAGAAGCATGCCATGATCCAACCTATCAAAAGATGCTAAGGGAAATCCCTATCAAAGATCAAGACCCGAAGCTACAGGCTAAGTATTAGGAATTCTCTATCAATAGTGGACTTGTCTACTATAGAATGAGATTATGTATACCGGCAAGCAAGTCACTCAAGCAAAAGATACTTTGGGAAGCTCATGATTCCCCTTTCTCAAGACATCCTAGCTATGCCAAGACCCTCAATGCAGTCAGAAAGAGTTACTATTGGGAGAGGCTTAAAGGTGATGTTCTCAAATATGTCACTGAGTGTTTGTCTTGTCAACGCATGAAGGAGGGATTTTAGGCCCCGGAACGTGCCTAAAAAGAGGAGAAAAATATGGAAATGCGGGGGAAAATGCTCAACCACGAAGGCGGCAGCTCGACCTAGGACGATTTTAAGCATTAAGTGCTTGACGGGCGCCCGTGCGACACTCCGTGAATTTTCATAATTTTTCCGTGCGCCCGTGCCAGTCAGTGAAGCTGCAGGCCTGTCCGGGATGTTGAGACGAACTCATAGAAATTTCCAGAACTCAGTTTCGATGCCGGATGCTCAAGACTGCCCAAAACCGGCCGACCGCCCGCAAGAAGGGCCAAAATTGGAGAAATGAAAAGACATAGTAAGTGGGGGGTGCCCTTTGGGGGGCTCCCCCCCACAAAAATTCGCGCGGGGACGAGAGGAGGTTGTCGACCTGCACGCGCGGAAAAAAAAACGGCCCCCCCTCTTGAAATGATGGATGCGGGTCATGAAGACTCGATGTAGGTGATAGCAGGGCCAGACTGCATAACTTCTCGGCATCAAATCGCCACTCCTCGCGTGCAAAACGGTGGACTGATCAGAGAGATAAAATTTCAGTCTTTCTCTCTCCTCCCTCTCTCTCCTCTAAGAGGCAGTTCGTGTGTGGGAAGGAGCAATGAAGAAAGGACGATGAAGGCTTGTCCGACACGGATCGGATTGTTCCACGGGCTGAAGACAATGGTGCGTGACCGTCAGAGGCATTGAAGGCTGCTGGATTTCCTGATTTGCAGCATGGAAAAAAAACCCGAAACACGCGTTTAAGCGGTAAACTGAAAATTACAAAGAAAATTTAGTGTTTTATGCTTTTGATTGATGAAATGCCGTTCATATGGACTAAGATTTGATTATGTTGCTGATTCTTCTGAGTTCTTACTGTTTATAACCAGAAATTATAAAAAACATGCATTTCATGGCTCGAAATAATGTCAAAAAAACCCGAAAACGCATGAAAAATGGAAAAACCAAGGGTTTTGGGCGTATAAATGGGGAAAATGTTAATACACATCAACTAAATATCTTTTTATTTAGCGAATGAACTAAGGGCCACAGCCCATGAACCGGTTTTTTTATTTTCAGCCAATAAAAAATGGGAAAAATAGGGGAAAATACCCATAAAATGATGGAAAACCCCCAAAAAATAGGGAAAAACCACATTTGGGGTGGGGAAAAGATTAGGAAAATTAAGATAAATGTTTGTGGATGTGTAACAAGGCTGAAGCAGGGAGGTTTGCTTCAGTTCAGCCTTGTTTGTGTGTTTTAGTGAGTTTTTTTCCATATTTTTACACATAAAATGATAAGGGAAGAAATTCTAAATAGCGAACAACGAAGCAATAAGTGGATGATGGAAGCATGGCATGAAAATTCATTTAAATGCTGCATAAAATGAAGGAAAGTTGCTGATTTTCTTTGCATGGCATATAGAGAAAGACGGTTATTTAATAAAGAACCTAGTAGCACGAAGAATATTCGGTGCTAGGTTCCAGCAGCGAAGCACGTGCGTTAGAATAAAGATCATGGAAGGAAATGGTTTTTTGCACATTCACAAATACTGATTCTCCTACATGATTGAGCACTTATATGGCATCCACTTATTGCATAGAGCATGGTATTTAAAACGGTATCAGAAATACTGGATGCATAGCACTTGGTTGCTATAAAATGAATGACCCATGTTGAGAGTGTGAGGTTCTCAAGCTGTGTGAAGCCGAGGGTTTAAGGGGAAAGAACAAGTGAGGGAAAATGTGGTACACTCCTGGAACGTCTTTGGTACCTTGAGTGCAGTTTGTTCGTATTGTTCTATATGTTATGCGACGCACCAAGGGGCCAATCCCTGCGGTGTAGGAGAGTCGCAGTGGGGTGGCGGCATTCTGCCGTAGGAGACCTCCTTCGTAGGTGAAACGTGGCTCTTTGCCAATGTGATGGGAAGATCCCTCTGAGGAGTAGTGGGTAAAATAGGAAATTGGACTACAAACGATACAAACGCGATAAAAGATAGGAAGGCAAAATGTGTATGTCCTCAACGCTCCTGGCCGCGAGGCTGTGGGGTCGTTGAGTGTGTGAGAGCGAGGTCCGGCTAGTGCATGAGCCAGTGCCGGCCCGTTTTTAGGTCCATCAGTGGTGCGTCTGCCGGGAGCCGCTTAAAAGTGGCGGTTCTCGAATCCTGGTTGTTTAAGGACCAACTAGCAGTTTATGCCAGAGGATACTGAGATTGATCCGTTATTTATTGATAAGCATCGTCTAGCAGAAATCCAAAAGCAAGAAAGAGATGAAAGAGCTAGGCGACGTGCTGACATTTTTAGGAGATATTCTCCTAAGCATACTGGTGCTGAACCCTTACGAGGGAGTGGATCTAGTGGTCTTAGGACCACAAGCAGTAAGTTAGGAGAAGGTGGAAGCTCCAGTGCTCCCCTTCCTGCCATAAGCCAGTCCATATTAATTGTGGGAGGTGTAACCCCACCGTCCCCTATTCTTAGTACAAATCCAATCCGCGTCATGGCGTAGCCTATTGCAATTCCAGCAGGAACGACGGATTTGCCGGCTCTAGGTTACCCGCTACCCATTTTTAATGGGTTAGTTGAGGAAGATGCAGAACTCCACATTAGGGAGTTTCAAAAGCTGATGTTTAACTGTCGCATTCAAGAGGAAGGACATTTAATGATGTTCTTCAATATGACTCTCAAAGGAAGAGCCGCTATATGGTATCATGGTTTAGAAGCCGGAACCATATTGAATATTGATTCATTTTATGGAGCTTTTCGAAGGGAGTTTGCCCCTAAAAGGGGTGGGCAATATTGGTTGCGTGTACTTAACTTGACCCGCCAAAAACCACACGAGGATATTCGTGCTTATGCGAAGAAGATAAAAGAGGTTTTCCGTAAGTTGGACACCTCTATTCCTATCCCCGCAGCGGCCCAATTGCAATATTTCCTTCATGGTTTGGACTTTAATATCCAATTGCAGTTGAGTAGTGTTCCCTTGGGGGATATAGACACTGCCATTACACGAGCACAAGAGGTGGAATCCCGACTACAAGCAGCCTATGCTTCGCGAGGCAATTCGAACATGGGTTTAGTATTGGGAAATAATATGGCAATGGCCAATGGCAGTAGTGGCCAAGGGATAGCAATGGCTAACCCTAATGGGAGAGGGAACATGATGCAGAATGTCCCTTTATTACCAGCTCCCCCTAGCATGTCGATGCCTACGGGCAGTCAAATGGCTTCAAGTGGTGGAGGCCAGGCGGTCAATCCTAATACCATGCCTGTGACTCAACAACCTGTGCCTAATCGAATTGTTAGGCCGATTGAACGACATGGTAATGACCAAGACTATGAGTCGAGTTCTTCCAATGTTCTTGGCGAGGTTAAGGACATGATGAAGCATTATACCGACATGATTACGGAACAGTATCGACAAATAGCCGTTGATGTCAACTTCCTTAAAAAACAACAAAATTTAATAGGAAGTAGATACCCAGAGGAGGGTGCACCTTCGAGGTTTAGTTGCAAATGGTGTGGTGGGCAGCACTATCCAAGGAATTGCCCAAATGTTAAGTGCGACATTTGTGGAAAATCTGGCCATTTAGCAGCTACTTTCTGGAGTAAGATCAGTTCCCTCCAGCGAGGAAGTCGGCAACCAGGGCCTGTTAATCATCGTGCCCAAGGAAATGATTCCCAGCGAGAGGACGGGCCTAAACAAATACTTCAACGACCAAAGACTACAGTAGAAGAGCTACCAAGTGGTAGTGGGGTTAGTTTGATTGAGGCTGTACGCGTTAACGATGCTGAAACCTCTAATCTGCGAGCTGTCCTTACAAGAGGTCAAAAGGGTAGAGAAGCCGACAAGGATAAGCCTGCCGACGGAAACCCTAAACAAGGCGACAAAGGAACGCAAGTTCTGGATCCTGCCATGGAAGGGGGACCTTTGAAGCCCGTAGAAAGTAGAGCCGATAAGGAACCACCAAAGAAGAAGGTGAAAGTTAAGAAAGAGGCAATAAAGCCAGTTCAGCGACCTAAAGAGCAGATGGTTTGGCGTGAAAAGCGAGCTCTATCAAACTATCATGAATTCGATTTGGCGAGCTCTCTTTGCGAAGTCAAGCCGGATGTGAACCTCTTACAGCTTATTAAGCTTTCCCCAGGAGTACGCAAGGAATTTAGAAAGATCCTACGTACCGGGTATATTGTAGAACCTTTGGGTATTGTGCGAGTTGGTGATGACTGGTTTGAGCATGCTGAGAAGCATTGCCCAAGGGTTGCAGCCTCTGGATGTCCACCATGTTTATGGTACCCACACTTAGCCTTTTCTGCGATAGCCTCTGGTGTTTTGCCATGTTTGTGGTATGCCCACACTTTGCAGGTGGTTCTCATTACAGCCTCTACACACTTTGTGCCTTTTCTAGTTGTGATTGAGGAGGGCTGTTGAGAATCAACAATCACACTCAAACAGCCTCTTTGTATGGAGTCTCAGGGCCAAGGACATGCAGGCTAACTTATCCCATATGCACAATGGTGCCTACTGTAGTTTCCTACTTTCCTATAAAGCATTGTACTTGCTTCCTTTCTTAATGCAATGATAGTACTCTTTTCATTTCGGTAAAGTGTCAATGTCATTGTCCACATACACAAGATTGTGTTTATGAGTCCAAGTCTCAATCTTGGAACCTAATTCACTTGTGTAACAAACTTTGTCTTCTCCATCATGAGTCCACACTTCTCATTTCATCCTCCATAGCTTCCGGTTTTGCCATGCTCTAGATCCCGCATTTCTCACAAATTTGGGTTGACAAGGTATGACCCTAACCAAAGGATAAAAGGGTAAACAAAAAAACCCTTGGGGATCTTGACAAGTTGCAATTGATCCCGGATTGAATGCTGGATGCATTCGGAGATAAGGATTCACTCCTTAGCATTTGGCCAATTAGACGACCACTGGATTGATTGTGTTTGTGACAGTTTAGGAGCACTATTTGCATTGTTTTCTCAAAGAACTAAAGATGGAAATATAATTAATGCTTCAGGTTGAAGGCCTGAAGGGAGAGGCAGCATCAGTTACCCCCGACTATCTGCCTGACCCTAACCAAGGGGGTTGTTAGCCGCACCGGGAATGTGGACCGAACCTGCCGTGATAGGTCTCTCCATTAGGTGCTACTTGGAGCATGAGGACGCTTGGGTGCCAGGGGCGCTCTGGCCATAAATCCCTTGCCTTCTGAGCCTTGCACAAGAGGCCAATGCGACTCGGGATTGGATCTCAAGGCCTGCATCCTAGTCTACGGGTGGAATCTTGGATTAGTAATCCTTGTGGATTGCTGGATTGCCTTCGGGCAGATTATGGATTATATGGATGTATTCCGAAGATAAATAAGATCAACTGTTGAAAATGAACTTGTTTGACACTGTTTTTCTATATCAAGTGCTAAGATTACGTGAAGGAACAGGTGTCTAACTGGCTAATTAAGGAAGTTGTTTTATGTGTGTTCAACTAAATGTGGTGGGTAATTAGACAACTAAAGCAACCCTGAGAAAAGTGCGGTGGATGTGGCCATGGGTCCGTCCTACAATTGGGTGGTCCCGGTTGGCTGGGAAATTTTCTCAAATGAAATGGACAGCGGGAACTTTTCCTAAGTGAAATGGATAGCAAGGAACTTTTCTCAAAGGGAATGAACAGCAGGCAACGCTGACCTAGAGTTCAGGTTACTAGAATCCCGATTTATGTTGTTTTAGGGGAACAGAATGGGACTATGCCTTATGGTCAGAGAAGTTGAGCTTTGCATCCCTCTCATTTCCCATTCTCCTTGAACCGTGCAGCATGAATCCTCTTCGACCCTGACATTTCTGCGTAAAGTAGTTCGGGTTCGACGCTAGCTGTCGTTCTAGGAGTTTGACCACTAGGAAAACCCTGATTCAGGTCGATCCTAAGTGGGAATGGCCGGAATACTTCCGTTACGTGGTAGACTCAGAAAGACCTAGATTGCAAACCCCGTAACATTCGATGGGAGTGCCGGGCGGAGCTTTCTAGACCCTCTTTCCGATGGGCTGCTAAGATGTGTCCTACGAGCGAACACGTGGACACGTTACAGTTTGTATCAGAGTAAATCGACGAGGAAATAATGTCTTATAAGAAACTTAATAAGGTGAAGTAAAGCAAATGTTGCTGTAAAGAACATTTCCTTACTTATCGATGCTGTCTTATAGAGTCATGAAGCATGGAACAGATTCTTGGTGTTCCAAGTCAAGTTTATGACCGCGATGCATGCTTCAGATTATTGACAGAGGATCTCTATGATGAATATCCTAGACCACATCTACAATCCATCTCCTCTGTACTTGGAACGAAGATGGACGGGTGATTCAGGAATCTATTACACAGCTGCCCCACTGATTTGTGTACCTTCGAACCAACCTAAAGAGAATCAAGTGATTGGAGGACCTGAAGATCGTGAAGCTGTTCATCTTTGTTGAGGCTCATGTAAACACAACTTTACATGTTGAAGGTTGGAAGGTCAAACTAAACACATATGTGTACGAGGAAGCGACCCGCATAATCCCCGCCGATAGGATGAAGGTGTTGGGATGCAATGAGAAGAATGGGTATCAAAGAAAAGGATACCCTAATCTTCCAATGACTTATCGATTCCTGAAGATCCATGACCCAAATCCATACTATTACCCAATTCCCATAGCTGAATGCAACACAACCCTATTCTCCCCGAATTAATGTATCAGCTTGCTTTACAATTCCAAGAATATTGTACTCCGAAAGGGCTATGCCCATATAAATGAAATAAGACTTCTTCTTATCAATGATTGTAATATTTCCACGTACTGCCCACCGTAAATATTAACTTCCCGCTCTCATCGTAAACTCGTGCAAAGATTATCACCAGTGTCAGCAGCCATACGCGGGAAATGGAGACACTCCACCTTACGAAAATAGGGCCGGGGTTGAAGACCGTAAACGCCGCGGGAAAACAGCCTCTTGGGAGGAGGATAAGGGGATAAAGGTGAAATTATTGCAAATTTTTTTATTATCTTCCCCAGCCGATGTGTGGCTGGGGGAAAGGGGATGGGCTAGCATGTGAAGGGAGAGGGAGAGAGACATGCAATTGACCACGTGGGTAGTCCCCTCTCCCCTCCTTGGGCTATAAGAACCCCCTCTTGGGGGGAAGGGAGGACATGGCTGTGAGAGGGAGGACAGACGACCGTGCTGTGTACGGGAGCTGGCCGTGCTGCAGGAAGGGGCAGAAGATCGTATGGAAGGGCCGTGGAGAGGAGGGTGCCGGACGTGTGAGGGAGATGGCCGTGAGGGAGGTGGCCGTATGGAGGAGAGAGGAGCTGTGAGAGAGGCTGGAGGAAGGGCCGTGCAGAGACGAGGCAACGTGGGAGGTGGAGATCGTCGCCATGTCGCGGTGCAGGAGGAACCGCTGCCGCTAGCTGCCGTCTGCCATAACTGCCCCCCAGACCGCCTCGGCCGCCTTGCTGACGCTGTCCGCCGCTGCCTGGGTCACGACCATTTTCCCCCCCACGTGCTGAGAGAAGCTTCTTAGAAGCTTCTCTAAAGAAGCTTCTAAGGGGGCTTCTTAAGCCCCCTTCCCACTACCTTTTCCCCATAAGTCTATCCACATTTCCCCCGGGGACTTTGAAGAGAAGGAGGTGACACGGGAAGCCCTTTATAAGCCCATTCTTTTTACCCCGGGATCAAATTTCCCTTTTCCATTGTATTCCCACACAAGCCCGTATTAGCCGGCGTAAGGCCCTTCTCACGGATTCCCAACACAAGACCCTTCTCATCGATCACCCATAAGCCTTCTAGACTCGAATTTAAAGGCTCGTCCCACTAGAATCTCCAAAAGCTCAAATTTTCCCCTCGGGTTTGGAAGAGGAAGCCGTAAGGCCTTCCTATCAAAGTCTGCATAAGCTCTCTGGACCCAGGGCTTGTAGAGAAGAAGAGGGGTCCGTAAACATCTTCCCACAATACCCTTAACCCTCGGGATCTTGAAGAATAAAGAGAGGAAGCCCATAAAGGCCTTCCCACTAATCACTTACAAGGCCGGTCCTTGGATTTTTGGAAGAAGAAGAAGAACTCTAAAGCCCCATTCTTGCAAGGCCCAATCGCAAGAGCCCTTTTCCGCGAACATCATCGTAAGGCCCACAAAATCCTTCCTAAACCCGGAAATTCAAGGTGGATTAAAGTTCTCAAATCTCCACTGTCAAAGGGACCTCATAAGAACCCTAAGGCCTTCCCAAGGCAAATTCCGCAAGTCGGAACTTCGGTCAAGGAAGCCATATATCAAAGAGAATTGAGCATACAAGGGAGACGGGCCAAGGTCATAAGATTGCAAGCTAAGGCAAAAAGTTGAAGTCCACAAAGGCTAAATGGATATCGAATTCGCGATGGCCTCTAGGAAGATCACAAGGTGCGATGCTGGAGGTTCACCCCGAGCATACGTGGATATTTCCCGGAGTCCGCAAGTCCAGGTTTTATCTATTTGGATTCCACACAGAAGTATTGAATTAGTCACGATAACTTCATGGATTAGGAGGCACTCATGCATGTCAATTGCAACTAGTTAAGTTAAATGCAATTGGGACATGAATTGGCTATTTGAACATTATTAGAAATAGCTTAAGATATGGAAATTGATCATTGGTACGTTCAAAGGAATGAATGAAAAGAGCATAAGGTGTCTATGCATTTGTAGGACCTTATTAGCAAGTTTCCTTTTGTGCATTCAAAAGTGACGAGCCAAGGACAACTGTTGCCTCATCACAAGGTTGAAATTATTGAGGTACACCTTTTTACTAGGCATGGAAAGATTAATGGCATGTCCCATTTTTAGATAAATCTTCCTTGTAATGATTCATGAAGAAAAGTTAACACCCATAAGATGTTATTCGAAGAGGAATAGAAGGGCATAAACATGATCTATGGACTTGCATGTGGCATGATTATTTGATGTAAATCCTAGTAGGACCTAGGAAAGTTAGTGTCCGGATTATTAGGCATTTTTGCTTTGCCAAGGAAAGATGGGGTTATTGTGAACCATGTGATGCGTTGAAGCAGTGAATCGCATGTTTACACGTATTGGTGTAGTTGTAACTATTGTTCTCCATTAGATCTAGTTTATTACCTTTGGAAAAGACTCATCCTTGTCGCATGACAAGTATATTGTGTCGTCTAAATCACATAAACCACAGGAAATTCATTTGGACATGATTGAGTCGATATGATAGGAATCCTAAGTGTTAACTAGGGTTTAGTGCAATAATAATTCGACCTAGTTTTAGACAAAAACCGTGAATCTAAAGATCCTACACACGTTCACAAAATATCGAAGCAGTGGGATGTTTATGCATGAAATGATCTAAGGCTTTATCCTAAGGATCATGATGAAACTCCGACGGAGTTGCATATTTCTAGAACCATGGGCCTACATAATAAGGAATGGGTTGGAGGATACCCTAAACCCTGCTACTCGGCTGGAGGTAAATTCCGTGACCGGAAAACGCTAAGCAATGGGTGGGATGATCCCGTGAAATTAGAAGCAGTACATGTGCAATTAAGCTGCAACATTGTAGTATAGACTTGAGACTTGTCCACAAGAGAGTTGTCATCTCTCGAAATGAGGTTGGCAAGTTAATTTACAAGAGGATGAGTAAGCATCCTGTTACTCACTTTTCTTGGGGAATAATTGCGAAGGAAAAAGGAAGTTAGGTATTTGCGAATGACCCGTCAATAAACTAAAGCGACATAGTCGCTGGATCCTGCCACAACAGAACCTTAAGCATTGGTAGGGTATAACCCTAAACCAAGAATGATAGGAATCTTGCCAAGTTGCAATTGATTCCGGATCGAATGCGGGTTGCATTCGGAGAAAAGGAGTCACTCCTTAACAGTTGCCAGCTAAAAGACCACTAAAATTGATTGTGCTTGTAACAGTTTAGAAAGGACTGTTTGCATTGTTTGCTCAATGAACTAAAGGATGAGAATATATCTAAATACTTCAGGTTGAAGGCCTGACCTGAAGGGAGTGGCAGCTTCAGTTACCCCCGACTGCCTGCCTAACCCTAACCAAGGGGGTTGTGAACCGCGTCGGGAACGTGGACCAAACCCGCCGTGAGAGGTCTCTCCGTTGAGTTCTGCTTGGAGCAGGAGGACGCTTGGGTGCCAGGGGGGGCTCTGGCTGTAAATCCCTCGCCTTCCGGGCCCTGCACAAGAGACTAACGTGACTCGGGATTGGATCTCGAGGCCCGCATACTAGTCTACGGGCGGAAACTTGGATTAGTGATCCCTGGTGGATTACTGGATAGCCTTCGGGCGAATTATGAATACGCCTACAGGCGGGAACTCCTTGTATTCCAAAGATAAAAGGATAAAATGATAATAAAGGAGTTGTTTGACATTGTCTTCTTTATGTCCTGTGATAAGATTACGTGAAGGAACCAGTGCTTAACAGGGCTAATCAAGGAAGCTGTTTGTATATGTCAAACTAATGTGGTAGGTAATTACATAACTAAAACAAACCGAGGAAAGTGCGGAGGATGGATCATGGGTCCGTCCTACGGATGGCTGGTCCCGGTTAGCCGGGAACTTTTCTCAAAGTCTTCGACGAACAGAAGGATGACCAACATCACCGAAACGAATAACGAGGACGATGACCTAGACTTACATCCTACCCGATTTACGCTGTTTTAGGGGAACGGAATGGGACTATGCCTTATGGCAGAGAGGTCGAGCCTTGCATCCCTCTCGTTTCCCATTCTCCTTGAACCAAGTGCAGCGCGAATCCGCTTCGGTCCAGGTGCTTCTGCGTAAAGTAGTTCGCTCGGGTCCGACGCTAGTTGTTGCTAGCTGATGACCAAACAGGGAAACCCAAATTCAGGTCGATCCTAAGTGGGAACGGCCAGGATACTTCCGCTACGTGGCAGACTCGGGAAGACCTAGATTGCAAAACCCGTAACATTCCATGGGAGTGCCGGGTGGAGTTTTCTAGACATCCTTTCCGATGGACTGCTAAGACGTGTCCGGAATGATTCTAGCGGACACGTTACAATGATTTTCTTGACTATGAGTATTGATAAAAAGTTAAGTGATTAGGTCTCTTGGTAAATTGGGTATGAAATGTAATGTAAGAAACATTTAGCGAGTTGTTAACGTTAAGAATCCCAATGCCCAGGCACAACCTTAGGTACAGATTCCTAGTCCGACCCTTACACCAAGTACGATCGTGATTCAGGAGAAGAAGTTTCTTCTCAAGCAGATCAAGCCGCCAGAATTTGACGGCAAAGGAAGGACTGTCCAAGCTGATGCTGAGATTTGGATCGAGTCCATGGAAGATTACTTTGAAGCGGCTAGTACTGCACCCACTAACCAAGCAATGCTCGCCAAGCTGAAGCTCACCGGCAAAGCCAGACTTTGGTGGAAGCAATGGTGTAGAGACCAAGGGATATCACAAGGGTCTGTTACTTGGGAAAAGCTGTGCAAGGAAGATACTTACCACTTGCGTATCGCACACAGAAAATGAATGAGTTCTATGAGCTGAAATGGCTTGGTCTGACCCTTGACGCATACTACTCAAAGTTTGTCTCTCTTTTAAAGTATGCATCACAAATGGATATGACACAACAGGTGTCGAAGTTTTGAGCCGGATTGAACCCACCTGTAAATACCTGCCTCAAATCAATGCACCCAATAGATCTTCAGGACGCACTCATTCGAGCTGTGCCCATAATTCAAGAGGTGCAGACCAGGCCAAGAAATAACAAGACTTGGTCTTATAATGATCAGAACAAAGGAGTGTATAGGTCCCAAGCAAAGAGAGTTCAAGGTCAAAACCAGGGACAAAGGAAGAAATCAAGGACCAACAATGTCAATAACTTTGTTCCTACCCAAGGTAATGGCCGCAACCTCCGTTGCTTCCATTGCAATGAGCCCGGTCATTTTAAAAGGCAATGTCCCAAACTTGGCGGAGGACAATGTCAAGGGCCATTCCAAGGAACCACCCGTGGCCAAGGAGTCACCACCTGGGGCAAAGGAAGAACTGCTTGTGTTTCCAACAGGGAATTGTGCGAAGAAGAAGACCCAACCATGGAAGCATACTTTGAGAGGGCAACAGTCCATGCCGCCCTTCACAAGAAAGGCCCGAATTGCCAATTTTCGGTGATTAGGACACCATCAGATTATCAAGGTAAAGACTTCAAAACCTTGATTGATTGTGGCAGTACACACTCCTTTATTTCACCAACTTGTGCAAGAAGATTAGGAATAGTCACAATAGAAGCGCCTACCTTGGTTGTGGAATTAGCAAATGGTCGTGAGGTCACTTGTACCAGGCAAACTGCTAAGATGGAATTCTTTCTGGGAGGAAAGTCGACTTCGGTCAAATTCAGAGTCATGAACCTAGGTATCCATGAGTGTTTGCTTGGAATGGATTGGCTTAAACCTAATGATGCCCACATTCATTGTGGAAAGGGTCAAGTTCCCTTTCGAAACTCTAAAGGGGAATTGTTCACAACTCAAGGAGAGGTTGGAAAGTCGAAAATTCAATTGGCCAAAGCATCTCGGATAATAAAGGGAGTTAGAAAGGGACTACCTGTCTATTTGATTAAGCTTAATAAGCTAGATCAGAATCAGGAGTCTAGTGAAGAACCTTCATGGCTAAAGAAGTATGCAGACGTATTTCCTGAAGACCTGACAGAACTTCCACCTCAAAGGGAAGTTGATCATGAAATCAAGCTAGTGCCGCGATTGTGCCAATTGCAAAGAGGCCTTATAGAATATCCATCCTGGAAGAAACTGAGCTGAAGGAGTAACTCAAGCAACTATTAGATCAGGGCTACATCTGTCCTAGCAGTTCACCATGGGGAGCTCCAGTGCTGTTCCAGAAGAAGAAAGTGTTGAGATATCGAGCTCCACTCGTGATATGCCAAGGTGACCATTATGCATTTATGTCACCGACTTGTTAGCTACAGATGCGGTGGTACACCGCCCATGAATAATAGCTAGATGATAGCTATCCTTATCTACTCTAGTTCGTGGCTCAATTAGTATGCCACCTTAGTTAGTTGAGTTTGGTTTGAGACCCATATATAGGGTTCTTCTATTTCTCTGTACTAGAGTTCTTTTTGGCTTACACAACTAAGAAGAGGAAAACTATTTTTAGCCTCCACCTTTGTGTGTATTCCCCCATTGTGTAAGTGAGAAAGCTACAAGTGAGACTCCTTCCTTCCCTCCTACAATCTTGATATAGTATCAGAGTCTGGTTCGTGGTAAGGAGCTCAAGAAAACAAACCAAGTTCGTGATGTTCTAGTAAGAGGACTAGTGTTTCTTTCATTTTTCGAGTTTGGGAGCAAGTCTCTGCAGGTAGCACAACGGGAAAGTGCAAGAGTGCATTGTCTCAGATTGAGACGCCCTGTTTTTTTGATTCGAGGCCATTTCGGGGCCTGTTTTGGAGGCGGAGGTTTTCCGCACCCACTTAGGAAAAGGCCTTGTTTTTTGCTGTGCGACCACTGTTCTACATATCGGTGAAAAGTTACCGTAGAAATTGCATCGTATGCCTGTGCGCAGAGACATTGGAGTTACAGAATCATCCTTGTTGCCTGTTGATGCAAAATCGTCACTAGGAAGTGACTGTGTGGTCAAATACCACTTTCGTTAGTTTTGCAGATTTGCCCTTGTGAGGCTGAAGTTGTGTTTTTTGCAGTGACAGAATTTTTTGCAGTGTTTTGTAATGGCGTCTGATTCTCTTTCACAGATTGCCACTGAAAAGCTTGACAAGAACAACTTCCAAGCATGGAAGTTTAGAATGACGAATTTCCTTATGGGAAAAGAATATTGGAAATTTGTTGCAGGAAATGAAGAAGAACTAGCTCTTCCTGATGTTCCCAATCAACAGCAAATGCAGGCATTTAAAGGATGGCATGAGAGAGCCAGAAAAGTTATGTACTGGCTGTCTATCAGTATCTCAGACTCTATGATTGTGCATATTCAGGATGCAAGTACGCCAAAGGAGACATGGGATACTTTGTCAAAAATGTATAGCACAAATATGCAAGCCAGGAAAATGCAGCTCAAGCAAGAGTTGCACAATGTGCAAAGAGAAAGTATGAGCATCAATGACTACCACATGAAGGTGAAGAAGATTGCAGATGCACTTGCTTCCATTGGGTCGCCAGTGGAAGATGATGATTTAGTTTCTGTGACCTTGAATGGTCTAGGAAAGGATTATGCACAGTTTCAAACATCCATTTCTGTCTGTGAAAGATTTTCTGATTTTGAGGAGTTGATTGCTCTTCTAATTTCTGAGGAGCAGAGAAATGGTGGTGCATCTTCTTTAGGAGGAACTTCAAAAGAGGCTGTCTTCTACTCAAATGCTGGAAGAGGTAGAGGCAGAGGTAGAGGAGGCCGATCTGGAGGCCGTGGTAGAAATCAGAATATGCAGCAAACTCAAGAAACCAATCCTATGGAGGAGGACGTGGTAACTCTAGAGGTAGGGGAGCCAAAGAGGTCGTGGTGGATGGCAAAGAGGGCAAAATGAAAACAACAATGTTGAATGCTACTACTGTGGTAAAATGGGTCATATGGCTAAAGACTGCTATAAAAAGTAGAATGACATCATGAATGGTAAATTGCAACAAGGGAATTACACATCTTCTAGTAGACAGGGTGATGACATAAATGAGCATTTGTTTATGGTGCAGCACATGACCAATTCTGTGACAAGTGCAGAAGAAAGCAACGATGTGTGGTATGTTGACTCAGGTGCATCAAACCACATGACAGGTCATGCAGAATGGATGTAGGATGCAAGGAAAATGGAAAAACCAGGATTTGTGGAGATTGGTGATGATACTGCACATCCTATTGTGCAGATTGGAAAATTTTCTTCCGTCTATGCAGGATGAGAAGAAGAAATACCTATTGGATGTATTTCATGTCCCGAATATCACCAAGAACCTGGTTTCTGTTGGTCAAATGGTTGAGCAGGGCTTGCAGGTCAGATTTAATCCTCATGGATGCTTTGTTGAGGATATGAAAAATAAAGGTCACTTGATAGCAAAAGGAAAGAAGAAGGGCAGAATGTTTACGTTGGATGCAGGCATGCCTGAATTGAGTGCAGCAATGTTTGCACATGGGACCGGTGTAGTTGCAGATATTGATATCTGGCATAAACGCATTGGTCATGTTAATGTACAACGACTTAAATCAATGCAAGCCCATAATATTTTTGTAGGATTGCCTAAATTCAAGGTTGTAGAAATGCATAAGGTATGTGAAGCCTATCAATTTGGAAAACAGGCAAGGAAACCATTTCCTAGACATGTTCAAGAGAGTAAGAAGCCATTGGAATTAATCCACTCTGATGTGTGGACTACTAAAGCTGCATCTGTTGGAGACTGTCATTATTTTGTCACTTTTATTGATGACTATAGCAAAAAAGTTTGGGTATATTTTATGAAAAAGAAAAGTGAAGTTTTTGGGCATTTCAAAACTCTTAAAGCTATGGTTGAAAAAGAAACAGGCCTGGAAATAAAATGCCTAAGGTCAGATGGAGGGGGAGAGTACCTCTCAAATGAGTTTGCAAGGTTCTTGCAGGAGCATGGCATAAAGCAGTAATATTCATGTAGTCATACCCCACAGCAAAATGGAATTACAGAAAGAAAAAACAGGCATATTGGAGAGGTATCTCGTGCCATGCTCAATGAAAAAGACCTGCCAGATTTTTAATGGACTGAGGCAGTTGCTACAGCAGTCTACATAATGAACATGACTCCCACTGTAGCAATACATATCATGACTCCAGAGGAGAGGTATGCTGGTAGGAAACCACATATTTCTCATTTGAAAATTTTTGGTTGCATTGCCTATGTTCATGTGCCAGATGAGTTGAGATCCAAGTTGGATCCAAAAGCTGAGAAATGCATCTTTATTGGTTACTCTCTGCAGAGTAGAAAGGGTATAGATGCTATAACCCTTCTACTCGTAAGTTTATAGTGAGTAGAGATGTTGTTTTTGATGAGATGAGTAGCTGGTATAAACCAGTAAATGTGATTGATAATGTAGATGCACAAAATGATAATGCTACACAGAATTCATAGCAGTAGTCACAAGATATTAGTGGACCTGGAGTGTCCTCTAGCAGTGGTTCACATTCTTCACCATGGACAGGCAGATTGAGATCAGGAGAATCTTCTCAAAGTAATGCAGATACTGGTATGCAAGTATCACAAAAAGGAAAAGAGAAGGTAGATCAGCCCATGTATGATGTGAATGCAGGTCACTCTTATGTGGATGGTGAATCCAGTGGCTCAGAACAGAGCATTGATGATGAGTTGGGTATTCCTTCTGTTGTTACACTTGGAGTAAGGAAGACCAGGGATGTTTTGAGAGCACCTAGAAGTGAGCCTACTTTGCGCAGGTCTACCAGAGCTAGGTATCCTGTGGATAGATTGAAATATGATGGATTTACAGCCATTCACTATGCTTATATAGTCAAAGTGATACAAGAACCAGAACCCACTTCTTTTGAGCAAGCCATGGGAAAAGAAAAATGGGAGAAAGCCATGGATACTTTGGAAGCAAATGCTACAGTCACGCGCTTCGTTATTTGGACGGGAATGGCCTTGTCGAACTGGGATCCCGGGTAGAAGCGGGAGATGTTTTGGTACAACGGGTCGAAGAAGACTTGCTGTTCCAAATTCGTGGAAAGAATCTATGAGTATTCCTTTAATGAATAGCAATATTCGATGCCTCATGAGAAAAGATAAAGAGAGACGCCTAGCTATTTTTATAGAACGTTCATAGACCTTCAATGGAATATCCACGTAATTGGTTGTAAGTGGGTTTATAAGGTGAAGCACAATGCAGATGGTTCTGTGAACAGATACAAGGTAAGATTAGTAGTCAAGGGGTATGCACAAACATATGGCATTGATTATGAAGAAACATTCAGTCCGGTTGCAAGGATGACAACCGTAAGAGCAGTCATTGCTATGGCTGCATCAAAGGGATGGTATTTACATCAGATGGACGTAAAGATGCCTTCTTGCATGGTGATTTGCAAGAAGAGGTCTATATGGAGCAGCCACCAGGTTATGTGCATGCTGTTCATCCTGAGTTTGTTTGCAAGTTGAAGAAAGCCTTGTATGGCTTGAAGCAAGCACTTAGAGCATGGTCTGACAAGATAGGACAGTATCTTGTCACTATTGCTTTCAGATTTCCAAGGCAGATTTTTCACTTTATGTGAGAAAAACAAAGAAAGATATTATGCTGCTAGTCATTTATGTTGATGATTTGATTATCACAGGTGATAGTGATGAAAATATCCTGCATGTGAAAATGCTATTGAAGCAAAAGTTTGAGTTTCTTGGGCATTGAGGTGATCAGAACACCAAGTGGAATACGGCTCTTGCAGAGGTAGTATGGATTGGACATGTTATCCAAATATGGGATGACAGGCTGTAAGCCTATTTCAGTTCCTTTGGAGCAGAATGTGAAGCTGAGCGCTTCTGGAAGACCCTACTATGTACAGATGCATAGTAGGAAGTTTGATTTATATGACTATTACCAGGCTAGATTTGAGCTATGATGTTGGATTGGTAAGTCAGTTTATGCAGGCTCCAAGGAAACCGCATTTGGATGCGGCTAGACGCATACTCAAGTATGTGAAGTCCACATTGCATATGGACTATTTAATGAGACTGGGGTTTAGATACAGTTGTATGGATACACTGATGTTGATTGGGTTGGTAGTATTTCTGATAGACGATCTACCAGTGGATATGTGCTCTCTTTTGGGAGTGCTGCAGTCACTTGGAGCAGCAAGAAACAGCCTACAATTGCCTTGTCGAGCACAGAGGCTGAGTACAGGGGTGCAGCAATGGCTACATGTGAGGTAGCTTGGTTGCATAAGCTACTTTATGATATGCATCAGCCTACAGATGGGCCAATTGTCATTTATTGTGACAACATGAGTAGTATACACTTAGCAAATAACCCAGTCTATCATGCTAGAACAAAGCACATTGAGGTGCATTATCACTATGTGCAGGAGAGGGTTTTACTAGGTCTTATTGATCTAGTTTATGTCAGCACAAAGGATCAGGTAGCTGACATATTTACGAAGGCATTGGGCGCAGAGAAGCTGCGCAAGTTCAGAGACCTGCTTGGTGTGCAGGAATTGGGATTGAGCTCGAGGGGGAGTGTTGAGATATCGAGCTCCACTCATGATATGCCAGGGTCATCGTTGTGCATTTATGTCACCGACTTGTTAGCTATAGATGCGGTTGGTACACTGCCCATGAATAATAGCTAGATGACAGCTATCCTTATCTACTCTAGTTCGTGGCTCAGTTAGTATGCCAACTTAGTTAGTTGAGTTTGGTTTGAGACCCATATATAGGGTTATTTTATTTCTCTGTACTAGAGTTCCTTTTTGCTTACACAACTAAGAAGAGGAAAACTATTTTCAGTCTCCACCTTTGTGTGTATTCCCCCATTGTGTAAGTGAGAAAGCTACAAGTGAGACTCCTTCCTTATCTCCCACAATCTTGACAAAAAGATGGAATGCTTTGGCTGTGTATTGATTACAGAGGGTTGAATCAATCAACCATTAAGAACAAGTACCCTATTCCAAGAATAGATGAACTTCTTGACCGTCTTCAAGGTGCGAAGATCTTCTCCAAGATTGATCTCAGGTATGGATACTATTAGATAAGGATCAAGGAAGAAAATATCCCAAAGACGTCACTCAACACAAGATTTGGACACTTTGAGTTCCTAGTCATGTCATTTGGGTTGACGAATGCACCTGCCACCTTCAACAAGTTAATGTAGGATATCTTTAGGCCATACCTTGATGACTTCGTACTCGTCTTCTTCGACAATACCTTAGTCCACTCCAAACAGGAAGAAGATCATGAACCCTAGCTTCGCATTGTCCTTGAGACAATGAGGACACACAAGCTTTATGCCAAGATGAAGAAGTGTGCATTCTTCAGACATAAGATTGAATATCTGGGATTCATCGTGTCAGCGGAAGGAATCTTAGTGGATCCGACCAAAGTCAGAGATGTTCTGGAATGGTCAATACCAACAACTATCAAGGAAATACACAGTTTTCTTGGTTTGGTAGGATGGTACAGA
Organism: Lygodium microphyllum; assembly: GCF_053477565.2. NCBI lineage: Eukaryota > Viridiplantae > Streptophyta > Polypodiopsida > Schizaeales > Lygodiaceae > Lygodium > Lygodium microphyllum. The sequence continues at coordinate 165,207,006 of NC_141141.1, read as the reverse complement.
GTCTTTATCAAAAACTATGCTTTGATTGCAGCACCTCTGACGGTCTACTGAAGAAGCAAACATTGATTGTATGGTCACCTGCTGAACAATCTAGCTTTGATAGACTAAAGCAAAGTTTGGTATCAGTACCTATCCTCAAACTTACGAATCTTGGTAAGGAGTTCGAAGTAGTAACTGATGCTAGCACGCTTGCCTTAGGATGTGTGCTTATGCAAGAAGGTCATCCTATAGCATACTCTTCAAGGAAACTGAAGAGTCATGAGAAGAATTATGCCATGCACGATTTGGAGTTGTTAGCTGTCATCCATGCTCTCAAGCTTTGGAGACACTACCTGTTGGGTAACAAGTTTACCCTAGTGACGGATCATAAAAGTCTCAAGTGGATCTTTACCCAAAACAGGCTCAACATGAGGCAATGTCGATGGATTGAAGTGCTACAGGAGTATGATTTTGAAATCAAATACCGGCCTTGAAAGGAGAATGTAGTTGCCGATGCACTCAGTCGATCACAAGGCATTCCTTAATTCTCTAATCTTGCAAGATCCATCTAGCCACAAAGGTATCCATGCCAAACAACCCAATACTTGAGCTAGCTAGAGAAGAAGCATGCCATGATCCAACCTATCAAAAGATGCTAAGGGAAATCCCTATCAAAGATCAAGACCCGAAGCTACAGGCTAAGTATGAGGAATTCTCTATCAATAGTGGACTTGTCTACTATAGAATGAGATTATGTATACCGGCAAGCAAGTCACTCAAGCAAAAGATACTTTGGGAAGCTCATGATTCCCCTTTCTCAAGACATCCTAGCTATGCCAAGACCCTCAATGCAGTCAGAAAGAGTTACTATTGGGAGAGGCTTAAAGGTGATGTTCTCAAATATGTCACTGAGTGTTTGTCTTGTCAACGCATGAAGGAGGGATTTTAGGCCCCGGAACGTGCCTAAAAAGAGGAGAAAAATATGGAAATGCGGGGGAAAATGCTCAACCACGAAGGCGGCAGCTCGACCTAGGACGATTTTAAGCATTAAGTGCTTGACGGGCGCCCGTGCGACACTCCGTGAATTTTCATAATTTTTCCGTGCGCCCGTGCCAGTCAGTGAAGCTGCAGGCCTGTCCGGGATGTTGAGACGAACTCATAGAAATTTCCAGAACTCAGTTTCGATGCCGGATGCTCAAGACTGCCCAAAACCGGCCGACCGCCCGCAAGAAGGGCCAAAATTGGAGAAATGAAAAGACATAGTAAGTGGGGGGTGCCCTTTGGGGGGCTCCCCCCCACAAAAATTCGCGCGGGGACGAGAGGAGGTTGTCGACCTGCACGCGCGGAAAAAAAAACGGCCCCCCCTCTTGAAATGATGGATGCGGGTCATGAAGACTCGATGTAGGGGATAGCAGGGCCAGATTGCATAACTTCTCGGCATCAAATCGCCACTCCTCGCGCGCAAAACGGTGGACTGATCAGAGAGATAAAATTTCAGTCTTTCTCTCTCCTCCCTCTCTCTCCTCTAAGAGGCAGTTCGTGTGTGGGAAGGAGCAATGAAGAAAGGACGATGAAGGCTTGTCCGACACGGATCGGATTGTTCCACGGGCTGAAGACAATGGTGCGTGACCGTCAGAGGCATTGAAGGCTGCTGGATTTCCTGATTTGCAGCATGGAAAAAAAACCCGAAACACGCATTTAAGCGGTAAACTGAAAATTACAAAGAAAATTTAGTGTTTTATGCTTTTGATTGATGAAATGCCGTTCATATGGACTAAGATTTGATTATGTTGCTGATTCTTCTGAGTTCTTACTGTTTATAACCAGAAATTATAAAAAACATGCATTTCATGGCTCGAAATAATGTCAAAAAAACCCGAAAATGCATGAAAAATGGAAAAACCAAGGGTTTTGGGCGTATAAATGGGGAAAATGTTAATACACATCAACTAAATATCTTTTTATTTAGCGAATGAACTAAGGGCCACAGCCCATGAACCGGTTTTTTTATTTTCAGCCAATAAAAAATGGGAAAAATAGGGGAAAATACCCATAAAATGATGGAAAACCCCCAAAAAATAGGGAAAAACCACATTTGGGGTGGGGAAAAGATTAGGAAAATTAAGATAAATGTTTGTGGATGTGTAACAAGGCTGAAGCAGGGAGATTTGCTTCAGTTCAGCCTTGTTTGTGTGTTTTAGTGAGTTTTTTTCCATATTTTTACACATAAAATGATAAGGGAAGAAATTCTAAATAGCGAACAACGAAGCAATAAGTGGATGATGGAAGCATGGCATGAAAATTCATTTAAATGCTGCATAAAATGAAGGAAAGTTGCTGATTTTCTTTGCATGGCATATAGAGAAAGACGGTTATTTAATAAAGAACCTAGTAGCACGAAGAATATTCGGTGCTAGGTTCCAGCAGCGAAGCACGTGCGTTAGAATAAAGATCATGGAAGGAAATGGTTTTTTGCACATTCACAAATACTGATTCTCCTACATGATTGAGCACTTATATGGCATCCACTTATTGCATAGAGCATGGTATTTAAAACGGTATCAGAAATACTGGATGCATAGCACTTGGTTGCTATAAAATGAATGACCCATGTTGAGAGTGTGAGGTTCTCAAGCTGTGTGAAGCCGAGGGTTTAAGGGGAAAGAACAAGTGAGGGAAAATGTGGTACACTCCTGGAACGTCTTTGGTACCTTGAGTGCAGTTTGTTCGTATTGTTCTATATGTTATGCGACGCACCAAGGGGCCAATCCCTGCGGTGTAGGAGAGTCGCAGTGGGGTGGCGGCATTTTGCCGTAGGAGACCTCCTTCGTAGGTGAAACGTGGCTCTTTGCCAATGTGATGGGAAGATCCCTCTGAGGAGTAGTGGGTAGAATAGGAAATTGGACTACAAACGATACAAACGCGATAAAAGATAGGAAGGCAAAATGTGTATGTCCTCAACGCTCCTGGCCGCGAGGCTGTGGGGTCGTTGAGTGTGTGAGAGCGAGGTCCGGCTAGTGCATGAGCCAGTGCCGGCCCATTTTTAGGTCCATCAGTGGTGCATCTGCTGGGAGCCGCTTAAAAGTGGCGGTTCTTGAATCCTGGTTGTTTAAGGACCAACTAGCAGTTTATGCCAGAGGATACTGAGATTGATCCGTTATTTATTGATAAGCATCGTCTAGCAGAAATCCAAAAGCAAGAAAGAGACGAAAGAGCTAGGCGACGTGCTGACATTTTTAGGAGATATTCTCCTAAGCGTAGTGGTGCTGAACCCTTACGAGGGAGTGGATCTAGTGGTCTTAGGACCACAAGCAGTAAGTTAGGAGAAGGTGGAAGCTCCAGTGCTCCCCTTCCTGCCATAAGCCAGTCCATATTAATTGTGGGAGGTGTAACCCCACCGTCCCCTATTCTTAGTACAAATCCAATCCGCGTCATGGCGCAGCCTATTGCAATTCCAGCAGGAACGACGGATTTGCCGGCTCTAGGTTACCCGCTACCCATTTTTAATGGGTTAGTTGAGGAAGATGCAGAACTCCACATTAGGGAGTTTCAAAAGCTGATGTTTAACTGTCGCATTCAAGAGGAAGGACATTTAATGATGTTCTTCAATATGACTCTCAAAGGAAGAGCCGCTATATGGTATCATGGTTTAGAAGCCGGAACCATATTGAATATTGATTCATTTTATGGAGCTTTTCGAAGGGAGTTTGCCCCTAAAAGGGGTGGGCAATATTGGTTGCGTGTACTTAACGTGACCCGCCAAAAACCACACGAGGATATTCGTGCTTATGCGAAGAAGATAAAAGAGGTTTTCCGTAAGTTGGACACCTCTATTCCTATCCCCGCAGCGGCCCAATTGCAATATTTCCTTCATGGTTTGGACTTTAATATCCAATTGCAGTTGAGTAGTGTTCCCTTGGGGGATATAGACACTGCCATTACACGAGCACAAGAGGTGGAATCCCGACTACAAGCAGCCTATGCTTCGCGAGGCAATTCGAACATGGGTTTAGTATTGGGAAATAATATGGCAATGGCCAATGGCAGTAGTGGCCAAGGGATAGCAATGGCTAACCCTAATGGGAGAGGGAACATGATGCAGAATGTCCCTTTATTACCAGCTCCCCCTAGCATGTCGATGCCTACGGGCAGTCAAATGGCTTCAAGTGGTGGAGGCCAGGCGGTCAATCCTAATACCATGCCTGTGACTCAACAACCTGTGCCTAATCGAATTGTTAGGCCGATTGAACGACATGGTAATGACCAAGACTATGAGTCGAGTTCTTCCAATGTTCTTGGCGAGGTTAAGGACATGATGAAGCATTATACCGACATGATTACGGAACAGTATCGACAAATAGCCGTTGATGTCAACTTCCTTTAAAAAAAACAAAATTTAATAGGAAGTAGATACCCAGAGGAGGGTGCACCTTCGAGGTTTAGTTGCAAATGGTGTGGTGGGCAGCACTATCCAAGGAATTGCCCAAATGTTAAGTGCGACATTTGTGGAAAATCTGGCCATTTAGCAGCTACTTTCTGGAGTAAGATCAGTTCCCTCCAGCGAGGAAGTCGGCAACCAGGGCCTGTTAATCATCGTGCCCAAGGAAATGATTCCCAGCGAGAGGACGGGCCTAAACAAATACTTCAACGACCAAAGACTACAGTAGAAGAGCTACCAAGTGGTAGTGGGGTTAGTTTGATTGAGGCTGTACGCGTTAACGATGCTGAAACCTCTAATCTGCGAGCTGTCCTTACAAGAGGTCAAAAGGGTAGAGAAGCCGACAAGGATAAGCCTGCCGACGGAAACCCTAAACAAGGCGACAAAGGAACGCAAGTTCTGGATCCTGCCATGGAAGGGGGACCTTTGAAGCCCGTAGAAAGTAGAGCCGATAAGGAACCACCAAAGAAGAAGGTGAAAGTTAAGAAAGAGGCAATAAAGCCAGTTCAGCGACCTAAAGAGCAGATGGTTTGGCGTGAAAAGCGAGCTCTATCAAACTATCATGAATTCGATTTGGCGAGCTCTCTTTGCGAAGTCAAGCCGGATGTGAACCTCTTACAGCTTATTAAGCTTTCCCCAGGAGTACGCAAGGAATTTAGAAAGATCCTACGTACCGGGTATATTGTAGAACCTTTGGGTATTGTGCGAGTTGGTGATGACTGGTTTGAGCATGCTGAGAAGCATTGCCCAAGGGTTGCAGCCTCTGGATGTCCACCATGTTTATGGTACCCACACTTAGCCTTTTCTGCGATAGCCTCTGGTGTTTTGCCATGTTTGTGGTATGCCCACACTTTGCAGGTGGTTCTCATTACAGCCTCTACACACTTTGTGCCTTTTCTAGTTGTGATTGAGGAGGGCTGTTGAGAATCAACAATCACACTCAAACAGCCTCTTTGTATGGAGTCTCAGGGCCAAGGACATGCAGGCTAACTTATCCCATATGCACAATGGTGCCTACTGTAGTTTCCTACTTTCCTATAAAGCATTGTACTTGCTTCCTTTCTTAATGCAATGATAGTACTCTTTTCATTTCGGTAAAGTGTCAATGTCATTGTCCACATACACAAGATTGTGTTTATGAGTCCAAGTCTCAATCTTGGAACCTAATTCACTTGTGTAACAAACTTTGTCTTCTCCATCATGAGTCCACACTTCTCATTTCATCCTCCATAGCTTCCGGTTTTGCCATGCTCTAGATCCCGCATTTCTCACAAATTTGGGTTGACAAGGTATGACCCTAACCAAAGGATAAAAGGGTAAACAAAAAAACCCTTGGGGATCTTGACAAGTTGCAATTGATCCCGGATTGAATGCTGGATGCATTCGGAGATAAGGATTCACTCCTTAGCATTTGGCCAATTAGACGACCGCTGGATTGATTGTGTTTGTGACAGTTTAGGAGCACTATTTGCATTGTTTTCTCAAAGAACTAAAGATGGAAATATAATTAATGCTTCAGGTTGAAGGCCTGAAGGGAGAGGCAGCATCAGTTACCCCCGACTATCTGCCTGACCCTAACCAAGGGGGTTGTTAGCCGCACCGGGAATGTGGACCGAACCTGCCGTGATAGGTCTCTCCATTAGGTGCTACTTGGAGCATGAGGACGCTTGGGTGCCAGGGGCGCTCTGGCCATAAATCCCTTGCCTTCCGAGCCTTGCACAAGAGGCCAATGCGACTCGGGATTGGATCTCAAGGCCTGCATCCTAGTCTACGGGTGGAATCTTGGATTAGTAATCCTTGTGGATTGCTGGATTGCCTTCGGGCAGATTATGGATTATATGGATGTATTCCGAAGATAAATAAGATCAACTGTTGAAAATGAACTTGTTTGACACTGTTTTTCTATATCAAGTGCTAAGATTACGTGAAGGAACAGGTGTCTAACTGGCTAATTAAGGAAGTTGTTTTATGTGTGTTCAACTAAATGTGGTAGGTAATTAGACAACTAAAGCAACCCTGAGAAAAGTGCGGTGGATGTGGCCATGGGTCCGTCCTACAATTGGGTGGTCCCGGTTGGCTGGGAAATTTTCTCAAATGAAATGGACAGCGGGAACTTTTCCTAAGTGAAATGGATAGCAAGGAACTTTTCTCAAAGGGAATGAACAGCAGGCAACGCTGACCTAGAGTTCAGGTTACTAGAATCCCGATTTATGTTGTTTTAGGGGAACAGAATGGGACTATGCCTTATGGTTAGAGAGGTTGAGCTTTGCATCCCTCTCATTTCCCATTCTCCTTGAACCGTGCAGCATGAATCCTCTTCGACCCTGACATTTCTGCGTAAAGTAGTTCAGGTTCGACGCTAGCTGCCGTTCTAGGAGTTTGACCACTAGGAAAACCCTGATTCAGGTCGATCCTAAGTGGGAATGGCCGGAATACTTCCGTTACGTGGTAGACTCAGAAAGACCTAGATTGCAAACCCCGTAACATTCGATGGGAGTGCCGGGCGGAGCTTTCTAGACCCTCTTTCCGATGGGCTGCTAAGATGTGTCCTACGAGCGAACACGTGGACACGTTACAGTTTGTATCAGAGTAAATCGACGAGGAACTAATGTCTTATAAGAAACTTAATAAGGTGAAGTAAAGCAAATGTTGCTGTAAAGAACATTTCCTTACTTATCGATGCTGTCTTATAGAGTCATGAAGCATGGAACAGATTCTTGGTGTTCCAAGTCAAGTTTATGACCGCGATGCATGCTTCAGATTATTGACAGAGGATCTCTATGATGAATATCCTAGACCACATCTACAATCCATCTCCTCTGTACTTGGAACGAAGATGGACGGGTGATTCAGGAATCTATTACACAGCTGCCCCACTGATTTGTGTACCTTCGAACCAACCTAAAGAGAATCAAGTGATTGGAGGACCTGAAGATCGTGAAGCTGTTCATCTTTGTTGAGGCTCATGTAAACACAACTTTACATGTTGAAGGTTGGAAGGTCAAACTAAACACATATGTGTACGAGGAAGCGACCCGCATAATCCCCGCCGATAGGATGAAGGTGTTGGGATGCAATGAGAAGAATGGGTATCAAAGAAAAGGATACCCTAATCTTCCAATGACTTATCGATTCCTGAAGATCCATGACCCAAATCCATACTATTACCCAATTCCCATAGCTGAATGCAACACAACTCTATTCTCCCCGAATTAATGTATCAGCTTGCTCTACAATTCCAAGAATATTGTACTCCGAAAGGGCTATGCCCATATAAATGAAATAAGACTTCTTCTTATCAATGATTGTAATATTTCCACGTACTGCCCACCGTAAATATTAACTTCCCGCTCTCATCGTAAACTCGTGCAAAGATTATCACCAGTGTCAGCAGCCATACGCGGGAAATGGAGACACTCCACCTTACGAAAATAGGGCCGGGGTTGAAGACCGTAAACGCCGCGGGAAAATAGCCTCTTGGGAGGAGGATAAGGGGATAAAGGTGAAATTATTGCAAATTTTTTTATTATCTTCCCCAGCCGATGTGTGGCTGGGGGAAAGGGGATGGGCTAGCATGTGAAGGGAGAGGGAGAGAGACATGCAATTGACCACGTGGGTAGTCCCCTCTCCCCTCCTTGGGCTATAAGAACCCCCTCTTGGGGGGAAGGGAGGACATGGCTGTGAGAGGGAGGACAGACGACCGTGCTGTGTACGGGAGCTGGCCGTGCTGCAGGAAGGGGCAGAAGATCGTATGGAAGGGCCGTGGAGAGGAGGGTGCCGGACGTGTGAGGGAGATGGCCGTGAGGGAGGTGGCCGTATGGAGGAGAGAGGAGCTGTGAGAGAGGCTGGAGGAAGGGCCGTGCAGAGATGAGGCAACGTGGGAGGTGGAGATCGTCGCCATGTCGCCGTGCAGGAGGAACCGCTGCCGCCAGCTGCCGTCTGCCATAACTGCCGCCCAGACCGCCTCGGCCGCCTTGCTGACGCTGTCCGCCGCTGCCTGGGTCACGACCATTTTCCCCCCCACGTGCTGAGAGAAGCTTCTTAGAAGCTTCTCTAAAGAAGCTTCTAAGGGGGCTTCTTAAGCCCCCTTCCCACTACCTTTTCCCCATAAGTCTATCCACATTTCCCCCGGGGACTTTGAAGAGAAGGAGGTGACACGGGAAGCCCTTTATAAGCCCATTCTTTTTACCCCGGGATCAAATTTCCCTTTTCCATTGTATTCCCACACAAGCCCGTATTAGCCGGCGTAAGGCCCTTCTCACGGATTCCCAACACAAGACCCTTCTCATCGATCACCCATAAGCCTTCTAGACTCGAATTTAAAGGCTCGTCCCACTAGAATCTCCAAAAGCTCAATTTTTCCCCTCGGGTTTGGAAGAGGAAGCCGTAAGGCCTTCCTATCAAAGTCTGCATAAGCTCTCTGGACCCAGGGCTTGTAGAGAAGAAGAGGGGTCCGTAAACATCTTCCCACAATACCCTTAACCCTCGGGATCTTGAAGAATAAAGAGAGGAAGCCCATAAAGGCCTTCCCACTAATCACTTACAAGGCCGGTCCTTGGATTTTTGGAAGAAGAAGAAGAACTCTAAAGCCCCATTCTTGCAAGGCCCAATCGCAAGAGCCCTTTTCCGCGAACATCATCGTAAGGCCCACAAAATCCTTCCTAAACCCGGAAATTCAAGGTGGATTAAAGTTCTCAAATCTCCACTGTCAAAGGGACCTCATAAGAACCCTAAGGCCTTCCCAAGGCAAATTCCGCAAGTCGGAACTTCGGTCAAGGAAGCCATATATCAAAGAGAATTGCGCATACAAGGGAGACGGGCCAAGGTCATAAGATTGCAAGCTAAGGCAAAAAGTTGAAGTCCACAAAGGCTAAATGGATATCGAATTCGCGATGGCCTCTAGGAAGATCACAAGGTGCGATGCTGGAGGTTCACCCCGAGCATACGTGGATATTTCCCGGAGTCCGCAAGTCCAGGTTTTATCTATTTGGATTCCACACAGAAGTATTGAATTAGTCACGATAACTTCATGGATTAGGAGGCACTCATGCATGTCAATTGCAACTAGTTAAGTTAAATGCAATTGGGACATGAATTGGCTATTTGAACATTATTAGAAATAGCTTAAGATATGGAAATTGATCATTGGTACGTTCAAAGGAATGAATGAAAAGAGCATAAGGTGTCTATGCATTTGTAGGACCTTATTAGCAAGTTTCCTTTTGTGCATTCAAAAGTGACGAGCCAAGGACAACTGTTGCCTCATCACAAGGTTGAAATTATTGAGGTACACCTTTTTACTAGGCATGGAAAGATTAATGGCATGTCCCATTTTTAGATAAATCTTCCTTGTAATGATTCATGAAGAAAAGTTAACACCCATAAGATGTTATTCGAAGAGGAATAGAAGGGCATAAACATGATCTATGGACTTGCATGTGGCATGATTATTTGATGTAAATCCTAGTAGGACCTAGGAAAGTTAGTGTCCGGATTATTAGGCATTTTTGCTTTGCCAAGGAAAGATGGGGTTATTGTGAACCATGTGATGCGTTGAAGCAGTGAATCGCATGTTTACACGTATTGGTGTAGTTGTAACTATTGTTCTCCATTAGATCTAGTTTATTACCTTTGGAAAAGACTCATCCTTGTCGCATGACAAGTATATTGTGTCGTCTAAATCACATAAACCACAGGAAATTCATTTGGACATGATTGAGTCGATATGATAGGAATCCTAAGTGTTAACTAGGGTTTAGTGCAATAATAATTCGACCTAGTTTTAGACAAAAACCGTGAATCTAAAGATCCTACACACGTTCACAAAATATCGAAGCAGTGGGATGTTTATGCATGAAATGATCTAAGGCTTTATCCTAAGGATCATGATGAAACTCCGACGGAGTTGCATATTTCTAGAACCATGGGCCTACATAATAAGGAATGGGTTGGAGGATACCCTAAACCCTGCTACTCGGCTGGAGGTAAATTCCGTGACCGGAAAACGCTAAGCAATGGGTGGGATGATCTCGTGAAATTAGAAGCAGTACATGTGCAATTAAGCTGCAACATTGTAGTATAGACTTGAGACTTGTCCACAAGAGAGTTGTCATCTCTCGAAATGAGGTTGGCAAGTTAATTTACAAGAGGATGAGTAAGCATCCTGTTACTCACTTTTCTTGGGGAATAATTGCGAAGGAAAAAGGAAGTTAGGTATTTGCGAATGACCCGTCAATAAACTAAAGCGACATAGTCGCTGGATCCTGCCACAACAGAACCTTAAGCATTGGTAGGGTATAACCCTAAACCAAGAATGATAGGAATCTTGCCAAGTTGCAATTGATTCCGGATCATGGGTCCGTCCTACGGATGGGTGGTCCCGGTTAGCCAGGAACTTTTCTCAAAGTCTTCGACGAACAGAAGGATGACCAACATCACCGAAACGAATAACGAGGACGATGACCTAGACTTACATCCTACCCGATTTACGCTGTTTTAGGGGAACGGAATGGGACTATGCCTTATGGCAGAGAGGTCGAGCCTTGCATCCCTCTCGTTTCCCATTCTCCTTGAACCAAGTGCAGCGCGAATCCGCTTCGGTCCAGGTGCTTCTGCGTAAAGTAGTTCGCTCGGGTCCGACGCTAGTTGTTGCTAGCTGATGACCAAACAGGGAAACCCAAATTCAGGTCGATCCTAAGTGGGAATGGCCAGGATACTTCCACTACGTGGCAGACTCGGGAAGACCTAGATTGCAAAACCCGTAACATTCCATGGGAGTGCCGAGTGGAGTTTTCTAGACATCCTTTCCGATGGACTGCTAAGACGTGTCCGGAATGATTCTAGCGGACACGTTACAATGATTGTCTTGACTATGAGTATTGATAAAAAGTTAAGTGATTAGGTCTCTTGGTAAATTGGGTATGAAATGTAATGTAAGAAACATTTAGCGAGTTGTTAACGTTAAGAATCCCAATGCCCAGGCACAACCTTAGGTACAGATTCCTAGTCCGACCCTTACACCAAGTACGATCGTGATTCAGGAGAAGAAGTTTCTTCTCAAGCAGATCAAGCCGCCAGAATTTGACGGCAAAGGAAGGACTGTCCAAGCTGATGCTGAGATTTGGATCGAGTCCATGGAAGATTACTTTGAAGCGGCTAGTACTGCACCCGCTAACCAAGCAATGCTCGCCAAGCTGAAGCTCACCGGCAAAGCCAGACTTTGGTGGAAGCAATGGTGTAGAGACCAAGGGATATCACAAGGGTCTGTTACTTGGGAAAAGCTGTGCAAGGAAGATACTTACCACTTGCGTATCGCACACAGAAAATGAATGAGTTCTATGAGCTGAAATGGCTTGGTCTGACCCTTGACGCATACTACTCAAAGTTTGTCTCTCTTTTAAAGTATGCATCACAAATGGATATGACACAACAGGTGTCGAAGTTTTGAGCCGGATTGAACCCACCTGTAAATACCTGCCTCAAATCAATGCACCCAATAGATCTTCAGGACGCACTCATTCGAGCTGTGCCCATAATTCAAGAGGTGCAGACCAGGCCAAGAAATAACAAGACTTGGTCTTATAATGATCAGAACAAAGGAGTGTATAGGTCCCAAGCAAAGAGAGTTCAAGGTCAAAACTTGGATTGAAGTGCTACAGGAGTATGATTTTGAAATCAAATACCGGCCTTGAAAGGAGAATGTAGTTGCCGATGCACTCAGTCGATCACAAGGCATTCCTTAATTCTCTAATCTTGCAAGATCCATCTAGCCACAAAGGTATCCATGCCAAACAACCCAATACTTGAGCTAGCTAGAGAAGAAGCATGCCATGATCCAACCTATCAAAAGATGCTAAGGGAAATCCCTATCAAAGATCAAGACCCGAAGCTACAGGCTAAGTATGAGGAATTCTCTATCAATAGTGGACTTGTCTACTATAGAATGAGATTATGTATACCGGCAAGCAAGTCACTCAAGCAAAAGATACTTTGGGAAGCTCATGATTCCCCTTTCTCAAGACATCCTAGCTATGCCAAGACCCTCAATGCAGTCAGAAAGAGTTACTATTGGGAGAGGCTTAAAGGTGATGTTCTCAAATATGTCACTGAGTGTTTGTCTTGTCAACGCATGAAGGAGGGATTTTAGGCCCCGGAACGTGCCTAAAAAGAGGAGAAAAATATGGAAATGCGGGGGAAAATGCTCAACCACGAAGGCGGCAGCTCGACCTAGGACGATTTTAAGCATTAAGTGCTTGACGGGCGCCCGTGCGACACTCCGTGAATTTTCATAATTTTTCCGTGCGCCCGTGCCAGTCAGTGAAGCTGCAGGCCTGTCCGGGATGTTGAGACGAACTCATAGAAATTTCCAGAACTCAGTTTTGATGCCGGATGCTCAAGACTGCCCAAAACCGGCCGACCGCCCGCAAGAAGGGCCAAAATTGGAGAAATGAAAAGACATAGTAAGTGGGGGGTGCCCTTTGGGGGGCTCCCCCCCACAAAAATTCGCGCGGGGACGAGAGGAGGTTGTCGACCTGCACGCGCGGAAAAAAAAACGGCCCCCCCTCTTGAAATGATGGATGCGGGTCATGAAGACTCGATGTAGGGGATAGCAGGGCCAGATTGCATAACTTCTCGGCATCAAATCGCCACTCCTCGCGCGCAAAACGGTGGACTGATCAGAGAGATAAAATTTCAGTCTTTCTCTCTCCTCCCTCTCTCTCCTCTAAGAGGCAGTTCGTGTGTGGGAAGGAGCAATGAAGAAAGGACGATGAAGGCTTGTCCGACACGGATCGGATTGTTCCACGGGCTGAAGACAATGGTGCGTGACCGTCAGAGGCATTGAAGGCTGCTGGATTTCCTGATTTGCAGCATGGAAAAAAAACCCGAAACACGCATTTAAGCGGTAAACTGAAAATTACAAAGAAAATTTAGTGTTTTATGCTTTTGATTGATGAAATGCCGTTCATATGGACTAAGATTTGATTATGTTGCTGATTCTTCTGAGTTCTTACTGTTTATAACCAGAAATTATAAAAAACATGCATTTCATGGCTCGAAATAATGTCAAAAAAACCCGAAAACGCATGAAAAATGGAAAAACCAAGGGTTTTGGGCGTATAAATGGGGAAAATGTTAATACACATCAACTAAATATCTTTTTATTTAGCGAATGAACTAAGGGCCACAGCCCATGAACCGGTTTTTTTATTTTCAGCCAATAAAAAATGGGAAAAATAGGGGAAAATACCCATAAAATGATGGAAAACCCCCAAAAAATAGGGAAAAACCACATTTGGGGTGGGGAAAAGATTAGGAAAATTAAGATAAATGTTTGTGGATGTGTAACAAGGCTGAAGCAGGGAGATTTGCTTCAGTTCAGCCTTGTTTGTGTGTTTTAGTGAGTTTTTTTCCATATTTTTACACATAAAATGATAAGGGAAGAAATTCTAAATAGCGAACAACGAAGCAATAAGTGGATGATGGAAGCATGGCATGAAAATTCATTTAAATGCTGCATAAAATGAAGGAAAGTTGTTGATTTTCTTTGCATGGCATATAGAGAAAGACGGTTATTTAATAAAGAACCTAGTAGCACGAAGAATATTCGGTGCTAGGTTCCAGCAGCGAAGCACGTGCGTTAGAATAAAGATCATGGAAGGAAATGGTTTTTTGCACATTCACAAATACTGATTCTCCTACATGATTGAGCACTTATATGGCATCCACTTATTGCATAGAGCATGGTATTTAAAACGGTATCAGAAATACTGGATGCATAGCACTTGGTTGCTATAAAATGAATGACCCATGTTGAGAGTGTGAGGTTCTCAAGCTGTGTGAAGCCGAGGGTTTAAGGGGAAAGAACAAGTGAGGGAAAATGTGGTACACTCCTGGAACGTCTTTGGTACCTTGAGTGCAGTTTGTTCGTATTGTTCTATATGTTATGCGACGCACCAAGGGGCCAATCCCTGCGGTGTAGGAGAGTCGCAGTGGGGTGGCGGCATTCTGCCGTAGGAGACCTCCTTCGTAGGTGAAACGTGGCTCTTTGCCAATGTGATGGGAAGATCCCTCTGAGGAGTAGTGGGTAGAATAGGAAATTGGACTACAAACGATACAAACGCGATAAAAGATAGGAAGGCAAAATGTGTATGTCCTCAACGCTCCTGGCCGCGAGGCTGTGGGGTCGTTGAGTGTGTGAGAGCGAGGTCCGGCTAGTGCATGAGCCAGTGCCGGCCCATTTTTAGGTCCATCAGTGGTGCATCTGCTGGGAGCCGCTTAAAAGTGGCGGTTCTTGAATCCTGGTTGTTTAAGGACCAACTAGCAGTTTATGCCAGAGGATACTGAGATTGATCCGTTATTTATTGATAAGCATCGTCTAGCAGAAATCCAAAAGCAAGAAAGAGACGAAAGAGCTAGGCGACGTGCTGACATTTTTAGGAGATATTCTCCTAAGCGTACTGGTGCTGAACCCTTACGAGGGAGTGGATCTAGTGGTCTTAGGACCACAAGCAGTAAGTTAGGAGAAGGTGGAAGCTCCAGTGCTCCCCTTCCTGCCATAAGCCAGTCCATATTAATTGTGGGAGGTGTAACCCCACCGTCCCCTATTCTTAGTACAAATCCAATCCGCGTCATGGCGCAGCCTATTGCAATTCCAGCAGGAACGACGGATTTGCCGGCTCTAGGTTACCCGCTACCCATTTTTAATGGGTTAGTTGAGGAAGATGCAGAACTCCACATTAGGGAGTTTCAAAAGCTGATGTTTAACTGTCGCATTCAAGAGGAAGGACATTTAATGATGTTCTTCAATATGACTCTCAAAGGAAGAGCCGCTATATGGTATCATGGTTTAGAAGCCGGAACCATATTGAATATTGATTCATTTTATGGAGCTTTTCGAAGGGAGTTTGCCCCTAAAAGGGGTGGGCAATATTGGTTGCGTGTACTTAACGTGACCCGCCAAAAACCACACGAGGATATTCGTGCTTATGCGAAGAAGATAAAAGAGGTTTTCCGTAAGTTGGACACCTCTATTCCTATCCCCGCAGCGGCCCAATTGCAATATTTCCTTCATGGTTTGGACTTTAATATCCAATTGCAGTTGAGTAGTGTTCCCTTGGGGGATATAGACACTGCCATTACACGAGCACAAGAGGTGGAATCCCGACTACAAGCAGCCTATGCTTCGCGAGGCAATTCGAACATGGGTTTAGTATTGGGAAATAATATGGCAATGGCCAATGGCAGTAGTGGCCAAGGGATAGCAATGGCTAACCCTAATGGGAGAGGGAACATGATGCAGAATGTCCCTTTATTACCAGCTCCCCCTAGCATGTCGATGCCTACAGGCAGTCAAATGGCTTCAAGTGGTGGAGGCCAGGCGGTCAATCCTAATACCATGCCTGTGACTCAACAACCTGTGCCTAATCGAATTGTTAGGCCGATTGAACGACATGGTAATGACCAAGACTATGAGTCGAGTTCTTCCAATGTTCTTGGCGAGGTTAAGGACATGATGAAGCATTATACCGACATGATTACGGAACAGTATCGACAAATAGCCGTTGATGTCAACTTCCTTAAAAAACAACAAAATTTAATAGGAAGTAGATACCCAGAGGAGGGTGTACCTTCGAGGTTTAGTTGCAAATGGTGTGGTGGGCAGCACTATCCAAGGAATTGCCCAAATGTTAAGTGCGACATTTGTGGAAAATCTGGCCATTTAGCAGCTACTTTCTGGAGTAAGATCAGTTCCCTCCAGCGAGGAAGTCGGCAACCAGGGCCTGTTAATCATCGTGCCCAAGGAAATGATTCCCAGCGAGAGGACGGGCCTAAACAAATACTTCAACGACCAAAGACTACAGTAGAAGAGCTACCAAGTGGTAGTGGGGTTAGTTTGATTGAGGCTGTACGCGTTAACGATGCTGAAACCTCTAATCTGCGAGCTGTCCTTACAAGAGGTCAAAAGGGTAGAGAAGCCGACAAGGATAAGCCTGCCGACGGAAACCCTAAACAAGGCGACAAAGGAACGCAAGTTCTGGATCCTGCCATGGAAGGGGGACCTTTGAAGCCCGTAGAAAGTAGAGCCGATAAGGAACCACCAAAGAAGAAGGTGAAAGTTAAGAAAGAGGCAATAAAGCCAGTTCAGCGACCTAAAGAGCAGATGGTTTGGCGTGAAAAGCGAGCTCTATCAAACTATCATGAATTCGATTTGGCAAGCTCTCTTTGCGAAGTCAAGCCGGATGTGAACCTCTTACAGCTTATTAAGCTTTCCCCAGGAGTACGCAAGGAATTTAGAAAGATCCTACGTACCGGGTATATTGTAGAACCTTTGGGTATTGTGCGAGTTGGTGATGACTGGTTTGAGCATGCTGAGAAGCATTGCCCAAGGGTTGCAGCCTATGTCGATGGGATATTAGTAGATTATGCCATTGTCGACACGGGATCATCTGTTAACATTATGAGTTCTGAACTAATGGAAAGGTTGGGTCTTGCGATTCAGAAAGATACCTCCACAATTCTCAGAATGGCAGATGACAGTTTGAGACAGCCGGAAGGCTGCATTACTAAGGTTCATGTCACTGTTGCAAATGTAGAATGCATGTTGGACTTTAGGGTGATTCGTTTTGCAGGGCGGCCAAGTTACCAAGTATTACTTGGACGACCTTGGATCTTGCAAGCGGATTGCCAAGTAGATATACCCGCCGGTCGACTGATATTCGGCAAGGTGCCCAGCGTGTGGTGGTTGATGCTTATCCTGAGTCCCCGCAGAGTGAGAGAGCTCCTCTATCTTCTACAGAATTGGAGACATTAGAAGATTTATCTGCCAGTGAGACATCATCGAGCGATGAGTCCAAAGAGGGATCCACCACGGAGGACATCTATTAGATCACTTTGAACGAGCCGATAGAGGGCCAAGATCGTATAAGAGATGCAGATGTTATCGAGCTAAACCTTGGTACGCTTGATGATTCGCAGCCAATCAGATTAGGGTCCATGCTCAGTACAACAGAAAGGGAGGACTATGTGGCCTTGATTCAGGAATTCCGTGATATCTTTGCCTGGAGTTATGATGAGTTGAGAGGCATTCCTCCTAGTCTTGTTGTTCATACAATTCCGTTGAAAGAGGGCAGTCGTCCTGTACGGCAGAAAGTAAGGCGTATGCCTTTCGAATTGAGGGACGGCCTGTTTGAAGAGTTACAGAAGCTTCGAGAAGCGGGTTTGATTTTTCCTGTGCAACACACGGAATGGTGTTCACCAGTTGTGATTAGAAAGAAGAAGAACAATCAGATCCGTTTATGTGTAGACTTTAGGGAGCTGAATAAGCAGACAATTAAGGACTATTACCCGTTGCCATTTATTGACCAGATTTTGGATCAATTAGCAGGTAGGGAGATATATTCGTTTATGGATTGCTTTGCAGGATATAACCAAATGGCAATTGCAGAAGAGGATAAGTTGAAAACAACTTTCATTACTGTATTTGGTACTTTTGCGTACCGTGTGATGGCCTTTGGTTTATGCAATGCGCCTGGTTCGTGGCAACGAACAGCAGATAAGACATTCGGTGACATATTCCCTGAAGAGTTGAAGGTGTTTATTGATGACTTAGGGGCTGCCACCGTGAGAGAAAGGCAGTTGAGCATTCTAAGAAAATGCTTTGAGCACTGTAGACAATTCTGCATCGCCCTAAACCCACGAAAGTGTGTTTTTGGAGTACCTTATGGGCTATTGTTGGGTCATGTGGTCAGTTCGGTAGGAATTGCGACAGACCCTGAGAAGGTTAAAGTTATAGTTGCCATGGGTCCACCACGCACTCCGAAAGAGGTTCATAGCTTTCTGTCTTCGGTTGGTTACTATCGTAGATTCATCAATGCCTTAGCAGAAAGAACGTTGCCGCTTACAAATTTATTGTCCTTTAGCTGTTCGTTTGTATGGGGTGACCCTTGTAAGGTAGCATTTGAGGATGTGAAACAAGAGCTAGCAAGAGCGCCCGTTTTAAAACCACCTAAAAGAGGTGAGGTGTTCTATATATTTTCAGCAGCCACCATGTATAGTATCAGCTGCTGTTTAGCCCAAATTTGGGAAGAGAAGTGGTACCACCCGATTGCTTTTGCTAGTCGGAAGCTAGGGGTATCCGAAATCAATTATACTTACATGGAGAAATTATGTCTAGCGATGGTCTTTGGGACCAAGAAGTTCAGGCATTACATTCTCTATGAGAAAGTCGTGCTTTATACGAAGGCGGAGGGACTTCGACTATTGATGAATAAGTTACAGCTGCCTGATCGTTTAGCGAAGTGGTTAATCACTTTGCAGGAATTTGATTATGAAATCAAGAGTAAGCCACCAAGGTTGCAAGGCATCGTGGAATGTCTTGTGGACTTTGGGGAGCCGAAAGAATCTGTGGCTGAAGGTAGTGATATGGAGTGGTTATTTAAAATAGATACGGCATCTATTCCCTCCTGGTATGCTGCAATAACGCATTATTTATCGACGGGAGAGGCGGGATCCGAATTATCCAAGGCTGAGAAAAGGAAAATTAAGCAGCAAGCGTTAAAGTTTGCCTTGATCGCAGGTACATTATATCGGCAAGGGGTTGATGACATCTATCGCCGGTGTGTGATGCCTGACGAGGTGCCATTCATTTTGGAAGAGTGCCATGATTCTGCTTGCGGTGGCCATTTTGTTGGACGGCTCACAGCACAAAAGGCTTTAAGAGCAGGTTATTGGTGGCCTGCCATATTCCAGGATGCGTTTGCGTATGTTAAGCGATGCGATATTTGCCAACGACATGATAGCCGAGAGAATAGGAAACGACCACTCACCCCTATTATGGTGATACTTCCATTTGAGAAGTGGGGAATAGACTTTGTGGGTCCTATTACTCCGTCATCGACTACGCAAAAGAGGTACATCATTGTCGCAACTGACTACTTCACAAAGTGGTCAGAAGCACGTGCAACAAGGAAAGATGATGCTAAAGAAACTGCTAGTTTCCTTTTAGAGCAGATAATATGCCGGTTTGGTCCGCCGAAAGAATTAGTGTCGGACCGCGGAACCCATTTCCTGAATAAGGTGATTAAAGGTTTGACAGAGATGTGGCAAATCAAGCATAACAAGACAACCCCATATAATCCGCAAGCCAATGGGCAAGTTGAAAGCACCAACAAGCAGCTTGTGGGCATCCTGTCTAAAATTGTGTCAGAAAAGAAACGGGATTGGGATAGAAAGTTATACGTGGCTGTGTGGGCTTATAATACGTGTTGAGATGGCAAGCTCAACACATGTGGACATGGATGATGGACCGCCTGGTTAGATGGGTCCACACGTCTACACTTAGCACGTCGGTGGTCATTATGACTCTCACATGGCCACTGACTCATTACTTATTATATTCAGGTTGTTACACCTATTTACAGCTGGCATAGTTATAGCGCCAGTCGACTAGTGTAGTCGGTTATGCATTGTTTGACTTAGTAGGCCACTTTCTTTTTATGTTGTATCTTATCTATACTTTGTGTACATTGTAAAAGAGTGTGGAAGAAGAAGAAAAAATTAGCAAGAAAACGTTTTGGCCTCCATCTCTCTTCTTGTCTCTTGAGTGAGCTTCTCCTTGTGCATTCTGTGTGTGTTCGGCGCAGCATCTTGAGCAATCCCCTCCACCACGCGATTCTTGACATGGTATCAGAGCCGCGCCATTGAGAGAGGCTGATTTCGAAGGTTGAAGTGAAGGAGAAGAAGCAAGGTTCGAGCAAGCAAGCTACGGGTAAGAATCTCTCCCATTCTTCCACTCCTTCTCTTGGATAGTGCCTGTGGAGGCACCGGAAGCAGGGCAGAGCAAAAATCTCAGATTGCAGTGAGATTTGGTGTGCGCGAAGAGCACTGTATATTCTGCAGATAGGCCCTTTAGGGCTTTCCCGCAGTTATTTTGGGCATTTGAGGCCGTTTCAGGGCCCGTTTTAGAGCCGCAAGTTGCGGACAGCAGTTTCAGGGTACACTGTGACTTCAGCTGTATCAACCGACAGTGAGTGCGCAGGTTACAGATTTCAGATCTGTAAGATTAAAGGTGTTTACCAGTGAGTAAACACGAGGTTTATCTGCAAACAGGTTGCAGATTGCATGTATTGTTGAGCAGACAGTGAAAAAGGCTGTCTAGTGTATTGCTGTGCACTACAGGTCGAGGATTGCAGAAGATTTGCTTGCTGTTTGGTATTATTCTTGTGATAATGGTAGAGAATAGTGGAAGCCCCATCATTGAGAAGCTTGACAAGAACAACTACCCTTCATGGAAGTTCCGTGTCACGAACTTTCTTATTGAAAAAGGCCTCTACGAGTTCGTTTCAGGTGAAGAAAAGGAGCCGGAGGTGAGTGATCCTCCAACTGCAGAAGAGATAAAGGCATGAAAGGAATGGAATGCAAAAGACAAGAAGGTCATGTATTGGTTGTCTGCAGTAATTGACAATAACATGCTAGGACACATTAGAAATGCAGAGAATGCATATGCAGCTTGGACCATACTTGAAAGTATGTTTTCTGTAAATACAAAGGCACGAAAGATTCAACTCAAGCAAGAGTTGAATACATTGAAGAAAGGGAAGATGTCTATAAATGAGTATGCACTGAAGGTAAGAAGCATTGCAGATGCATTGGCAGCGATTGATGCAATGCCTGATGATGATGATTTGGTGTCGTCTACCTTGGGTGGACTTAACAATGAAAAGGCTTGGAAGTCTTTTGTAACTTCCGTATATGTCAGAAAGCCATTTCCAGATTTCGATGAGTTGGTCTCCCTTATGATCACTGAAGAGATCAACATGCAGAGTGAGACATCGGAAAGAAGCGGTGAACAGGTCCAAGCTTTCTACTCCAGTTCAGGAAGGGGACGTGGCAGGTTCTCTTCAAGAGGCCGTGGTACAGGACGTGGTAGTGACAACCAGCAAAACAGATTGAATCAGCAATTTGGCGATATGCAGGTTTCAGGAGGTCGTGGTAACTTTAGAGGCAGGGGGAGCTTTAGAGGAAGAGGTGGATGGCAGAATAGAGGTTCTAACAACTCTGGTATTGTGTGCCACTACTGTGGCAAAACAGGTCATATTGTAGCCCAATGTTATGCTAAGAGAGATGATATCCGCAGTGGTAAGTTGCAGCAAGGAAACTATGCATCGTCTTCATGACAGAATGAAGACAAAAATGAACGTTTGTTCGTTATGCAGCATATGCTGAATGCTGTTACAGGAAAGGGAACGCATGAAGATGTTTGGTATGTTGATTCAGGTGCATCCAATCATATGACCAGCCATGCAGAATGGTTTGGAGAGATGCAGGATTTACAGAATGCAGGTTATGTGCAGACGGGTGATGACTCGTGCCACCCAATTTCACACATTGGAAAAGTTCCCTTGTCCTTGCATGATGGTAAGACAAAGAGTCTTTCAGATGTATTACATGTACCATCTATTACAAAGAACTTGGTGTCAGTCGGTCAAATGGTAGAGCAAGGGCTACAAGTCATATTTAATGCAAAGGGCTGCTTTGTAGAAGACTTCAATGACAAGTGCAGGTTGGTGGCAAAGGGAAGTAGAGTTGGACGTATGTTCACTTTAGATGCTGGAATTCCTACTATGAATGCGGCTATGTATGCCAAAGGAAAAGGTGTTGTTGCAGACATTGAAATTTGGCACAAACGCATTGGACATGCAAATGTACAAAGGCTGAAATTAATGCAGTCCAAAGGGTTGGTTACAGGTTTGCCTACTTTTAAAGTTGCAGAATTTCAGAAGGTATGTGAAGCATGCCAGTTTGGTAAGCAGGCAAGACAACCCTTTTCACATGACAGAGATGTAAGCAGAAATATCCTTGATGTTGTGCATACAGACATTTGGGGGCCTACACAAAATGTATCTCTTGGAGGCAGTTCATACTTTGTCACATTCATTGATGATTGTTCTAGAAAGCTGTGGGTATATTTTATGAAGGAAAAGAGTGAAGCTTTTGAGCACTTTAGAACTTTCAAGGCTGCAGTTGAAAGAGAAACAGGCTTGAAAGTAAAGTGCCTGAGGTCAGATGGAGGGGGAGAGTACCTCTCAAATGAGTTCAGTGATTTTCTGAGGTCTCATGGGATAAAGAGACAGTTCACATGCAGGTATACCCCACAGCAAAATGGGGTTGCAGAAAGGAAAAACAGGCATATTGCAGAAGTTGCACGCGCCTTGATGGCTGAAAAGAATATGCCTAAGCATTTTTGGTCTGAGGCTGTTCATACTGCTGTTTATATTATGAACAGAACTCCCACAGCTGCAGTTCATGGTATGACCCCCGAAGAATGTTTTACAGGTAAGAAGCCTGATGTTTCACACTTGAAAGTATTTGGCTGCATTGCGTATGTTCATGTGCCAGATGAGTTGCGGAAGAAACTGGATCCAAAGGCTGAAAAGTGTGTCTTTATTGGATACTCTTTAGAGCAAAAAGGGTATCGCTGTTACAACCCTGTCACATGTAAGTTCAGAGTGAGCAGGGATGTCATCTTTGATGAAATGAGCAGTTGGTATGCATCTAGTGGTGATGCATTGGATGTTGATGATGATCATGACACTCATGTGCAGGCTGAAAGGCAAGAATCACGGACTCTTAGTGGACCAGAGACATCATCTGGTAGTCCTTGGTCTGGGAGACTAAGGAGTACCTCTACATCTTCGAGTGCATCTAGTAGCACTACAGGTAAAGACAAAGGAAAGAATAAAGTGTCAGAAGGCATTGATGCAGTTCTTGATGGAGACTCCAGTGGCTCAGAGAGCTTGGATGATGAGCTTGGCATTCCTTCAGTGAGGACTCCAGGTGTGCAGAGAGCACGTGTTAATGCAAAGACTCCATTGAGTGATCCAGTGGTACGCAGGTCTAGCAGGGTGAGATACCCTGTTAAAAGATTTGGTTTTGAGGGTTATGCAGCTCACCATTATGCTTATATGGTGAAACTAGTTGAGGATGTTGAGCCCACATGTTTTGAGGAGGCTGTTGATCATGCTCATTGGGATGCAGCAATGGATGAGGAGATGGCTGCATTAGAGGCCAATAAGACTTGGGATCTAGTATCATTGCCAAAGGGAAAGAAAGCTATTGGATGTAAATGGGTTTATAAGATTAAGCACAATGCAGATGGTTCTATTAGCAGGTACAAAGCCAGACTGGTTGCAAAAGGCTATGCCCAAACATATGGCATAGATTATGATGAAACCTTCAGTCCAGTTGCTAGGATGGCAACTGTCAGATGTGTGATTGCTTTGGCAGCAGCCAAAGGTTGGAGGTTGCAGCAAATGGATGTAAAGAATGCCTTCTTGCATGGTGATTTGCAGGAAGAAGTGTATATGGATCAGCCAGCAGGTTATGAAGATTTAGAGCATCCCACGTATGTGTGCAGGTTGAAGAAGGCACTCTATGGGCTCAAGCAAGCACCTAGAGCATGGTCTGACAAGATTAGAGAGTATCTTGTCAATATTGGCTTTTATGTTTCTGATGCTGATCACTCACTTTATGTGAGAAAGGGAGATGCAGGTTTGGTCATCATAGTCATCTATGTGGATGACTTGATTATTACAGGTGATAGTGATAGTGGGATTGCTAAAGTCAAGGGCTGTTTGAAGATGAAGTTTGAGATGAAGGATTTAGGTGAACTAAGGTACTTCCTTGGCATTGAGGTGATCAGATGTGATGATGGTATATGGCTGTTCCAAAGACAGTATGGCTTGGATATGTTGTCCAAGTATGGTATGACTGCATGCAAACCACTTTCAGTCCCGTTGGAGCAGAATGTAAAGCTGAGTGCTGATGTTGGGGATGAGATAGAAGACCCTACTATGTTCAGGAGGATAGTGGGGAGTTTGATCTACATGACCATTACAAGGCCAGACTTGAGCTACGCTGTTGGTCTTGTGAGTCAGTTTATGCAAGTACCTAGAAAGCCACATTTGGATGCAGTCAGACGCATATTGAGATATGTGAAGTCCACATTACATTATGGACTTTTCTATGAGGCAGGTACAGATGTACATGTGTTTGGATACACAGATGCAGATTGGGCTGGTAGTATGTCTGATAGAAGATCTACCAGCGGATACATGTTCTCTCTTGGTAGTGCAGCAGTTGTATGGAGCAGCAAAAAGCAATCTACAGTTGCTTTGTCGAGTACAGAGGCTGAGTATAGAGGTGCTGTTGTTGCAGCATGTGAGGTAGTATGGCTGCAAAAGCTATTAGCTGATTTGGATGTCCAAGTGGAAGGTCCAGTTGTCATTTATTGTGACAACATGAGCAGTATACAGTTGGCTAGAAACCCTGTGTTCCATGCCAGGACAAAACATATTGAGGTACACTACCACTTTGTGAGAGAGAAGGTACTAGCAGGTGAGATTGACTTGGTGTATGTCAGCACACAGGATCAGATAGCTGATATCTTCACGAAGGCATTGGGTACAGAGAAGCTTCAAAAGTTTCGAAGCTTACTTGGAGTTGCAGAGATACAGTTGAGCTTGAGGGGGAGTGTTGAGATGGCAAGCTCAACACATGTGGACATGGATGATGGACCGCCTGGTTAGATGGGTCCACACGTCTACACTTAGCACGTCGGTGGTCATTATGACTCTCACATGGCCACTGACTCATTACTTATTATATTCAGGTTGTTACACCTATTTACAGCTGGCATAGTTATAGCGCCAGTCGACTAGTGTAGTCGGTTATGCATTGTTTGACTTAGTAGGCCACTTTCTTTTTATGTTGTATCTTATCTATACTTTGTGTACATTGTAAAAGAGTGTGGAAGAAGAAGAAAAAATTAGCAAGAAAACGTTTTGGCCTCCATCTCTCTTCTTGTCTCTTGAGTGAGCTTCTCCTTGTGCATTCTGTGTGTGTTCGGCGCAGCATCTTGAGCAATCCCCTCCACCACGCGATTCTTGACAATACGACTTTCAAACGAGCCACTGGCCATACCCCGTTCAAGTTAGTATATGGGGAGGAGTGTGTCTTGCCTTTAGAGATTGAGCTGCCAACTATTCGGTTTGCCATCAATCATTCTTTGAGCGATAAAGACACACTTTTTGAGCGCCTGACGACATTGGCACATTTAGATGAGCTTAAGTTGCAGAGCTTATTGCACCAAGAAGTGGCGAAGCGCCGAATGAAGCAGCTACACGACCTCAAAGCCAAGAAATACACCTTCAAGAAAGGACAGCTTGTTCTGTATTATGACGCACGACGTGAATTATTTCCAGGCAAGCTAGAGCCCAAATGGGATGGGCCCTATAGGATTGTTAGAATAGGAAAGAATAAATCCACAGTCTTGTTAGCTGACCTTGAGGGGATAGAATTTAAAAATAAGGTTAATCTTAATAAGATTAAACCTTATTATTTCTGACTGCACTAATGCTATGACTGCCTTGCAGGTCTAGGCGAGATCGATCAAACATCTGCAAGGAAATTGTGATAGAGGTTGATGGGTCGTCTGATCCCTTATTTAGAACACTCATATTTAGAACAGAGGTATCATCAGGGAAAGCTCATTTGGTGGAGCAAAGGATACAAGGTGATTGAGCAAGAAGGTGGGACATTTATTTGGGAGATCAAGGTCTTCTGCCATCACTGTCTACAAATTTTGACGAGTATCCCTGTTGAATTCAATGATGATGGAGGGATGGAGCCTACAGTCCACCCGTTGAATATGCTGAATTTCGATTACCATAATTACGAGTAGAGTTCCGGATGGCGGGATATGTAAATCCTTTATGGATGTACACCTTGTACTTTGATGGGGCGTCCAGGGGTGTATGCAAAAAAGAAAGTGTAGGAGTTGTCATCCGAGACCCCCGACGACGCATTGTCATGAAGTTAGCTGCTTATCTCGGGGCGAATTTTACCAATAATATGGCAGAATACAAAGCTCTGATTATGGGTTTGAATATTGCAAAGAGGGGTGGTATCCGCCAGTTGTTGGTGAAAGGGGACTGTCAATTGGTTTTAAATCAACTCAATGGGACGTACATGGTACGGAATCCCATCCTTTGTATGTACCATCATACGGCCATAGCCCTGCTAGACGAATTCGATAGAGTGTCTTTTCAGCTGATTCCACGGAATTGGAATCAGTTTGCTGATTCATTGGCTAATTTTGCGTATGAAGAGGACCTCTTCTTTAATTGTGGCCCTTGTCCCGATATATCTATTGATGGTGAGACAGGACCCGGTCGTTTGTGGGGTATGCTTTCTGAACATGCCCTTTTTGGCAGACGATGGTTGCTTTGGGTGATGCAAAGGGTAAGCGAGACTCATCTGCCTTTATTATCTCAGACCCACAGACTGATTCGACGACATGTAATACGAACACCTCTTGCGATATACGCAGGAGGGATAGGTCATAATTTAATGCACCTAGGTTAGGGCTACAAGCCCTGTTTCCCTGGGAATGGTATGCTTTGATGTCTATCATGGTTGTTTCCAGGTGGGTGTTATGCGTAGTCGGTGTCTGATTTCATTAGGCCAAGAGGGCCGATGCAGTTTTGTAGTGAAGTGTTTGATGTCATTAGGCCAAGAGGGCCAATGCAGTTTTGTAGTGAAGTGTTTGATGTCATTAGGCCAAGAGGGCCGATGCAGTTTTGTAGTGAAGTGTTTGATGTCATTAGGCCAAGAGGGCCATTTCCCTGTCTAGTGCGGGTGCGTTTAATCGGGTTTTTGTTTTAAGTGTTGTGCTGGACAGGTTTCGTATTTCGTGGAATTTTGTGGAGCCTGGAGGAGCCTTTGCTGCGATGGAAGCTTCTTGTGGCCACTCTAGGTGATATTTCTCCTTTACGAGTACTTTTCTTTCCTGTTCTGTGTGTATCTGTACTTGTCGAGGGGATATATTTTTGTTGGGGACCAGCAACCAAGGCATGAAGTCCCAAGTTTAGGCTAAGTATGTTTGAGGGAGGTCGGAGTAGTCATTGCCTCCTGCAACGACATTGTTAGACATTGAAAGATCTGTTTTAGAAGGAAGTCCTAGTGGCCTTGTCCTGCTAGCCTGCTAGGCAGCCGTTCTAGGAGTTCTTGTTAGTAGTGAGGCAGTTAGAGAAGCCTGCCAGAAGATAATAATGATGATGCGCAGAAACTTTGTATATCCTAAAAGATGACTATAAATACAAAGGTATGTAAAAAGGGGTTCTAACCCCTATCAAAGAAAAGAAAAGGAATGAAAATATATAAGCAGTTGCTCATTGCCCTGCGAGGGCCTGGTAGGTTCCTGGGGACAAGTCAGACCCGGGGCCGATACCTTGTCTTCCTAGGGGTGGCTTCGTGCTGGAAAAATAATACTAAAACAAGGAAGGTTGGAGCGAAAACAAAAGTGAGCATCAGAAAAGGATTACGTGTCGCCTCGCGAGGGCTTGGTAGGTTCTTGGGTGCCGAGACAGGTCCTGAGGCCGATGCCCTGTTCTCCTTGGGTCACTACGCTCAGCTCCCTCCTTTTTACACGCCCGAGTATGGAAATAAAAAACCTAAAAGCTGAAATGTGCTAAAAATAAATAAATTTATATATATCTTTTGATCAGGCTATAGGGGTCCTCGCCTAGGAGGAACTCCTGGTTCTGTTGTCCTTAGTTAGGTAGGCAGTTCAGACCACCACTTAGGGCAACCTCTATGATAGTTCTTTTAGTTTGGCCGTGTTGGAGCAGTGGGTAAGTGACTGGCTTCAGGCTTTCTGGCAGATTATGCTGGGCCTACTCCTCGTGGATTTCATGCCTTGGTTTTGTCAGGGGTAGGGTGAGCATTGTGCTGTGTTTTATTGCATTTTTGTTTTGTAGCAGTTTGATGCTCCTATGGTTGTTTATGTGCAGATATGCTCGTAGGTTCGACGGACTGAGTCGTCCTATCCCGTGGTCGCCAATGAAGGAGGGATTTTAGGCCCCGGAACGTGCCTAAAAATAGGAGAAAAATATGGAAATGCGGGGGAAAATGCTCAACCACGAAGGCGGCAGCTCGACCTAGGACGATTTTAAGCATTAAGTGCTTGACGGGCGCCCGTGCGACACTCCGTGAATTTTCATAAATTTTCCGTGTGCCCCTGCCAGTCAGTGAAGCTGCAGGCCTGTCCGGGATGTTGAGACGAACTCACAAAAATTTCCAGAACTCAGTTTCGATGCCGGATGCTCAAGACTGCCCAAAACCGGCCGACCGCCCGCAAGAAGGGCCAAAATTGGAGAAATGAAAAGACATAGTAAGTGGGGGGTGCCCTTTGGGGGCTCCCCCCCCACAAAAATTCACGCGGGGACGAGAGGAGGTTGTCGACCTGCACGCGCGGAAAAAAAAACAGCCCCCCCCCTTGAAATGATGGATGCGGGTCATGAAGACTCGATGTAGGTGATAGTAGGGCCAGACTGCATAACTTCTCGGCATCAAATCGCCACTCCTCGCACGCAAAACGGTGGCTGATCAGAGAGATAAAATTTCAGTCTTTTTCTCTCCTCCCTCTCTCTCCCCTGAGAGGCAGTTCGTGTGTGGGAAGGAGCAATGAAGAAAGGACGATGAAGGCTTGTCCGACACGGATCAGATTGTTCCACGGGCTGAAGACAATGGTGCGTGACCGTTAGAGGCATTGAAGGCTGCTGGATTTCCTGATTTGCAGCATGGAAAAAAAACCCGAAACACGCGTTTAAGCGGTAAACTGAAAATTACAAAGAAAATTTAGTGTTTTATGCTTTTGATTGATGGAATGCCGTTCATATGGACTAAGATTTGATTATGTTGCTGATTCTTCTGAGTTCTTACTGTTTATAACCAGAAATTATAAAAAACATGCATTTCATGGCTCGAAATAATGTCAAAAAAACCCGAAAACGCATGAAAAATGGAAAAACCAAGGGTTTTGGGCGTATAAATGGGGAAAATGTTAATACACATCAACTAAATATCTTTTTATTCAGCGAATGAACTAAGGGCCACAGCCCATGAACCGGTTTTTTTATTTTCAGCCAATAAAAAATGGGAAAAATAGGGGAAAATACCCATAAAATGATGGAAAACCCCCAAAAAATAGGGAAAAACCACATTTGGGGTGGGGAAAAGATTAGGAAAATTAAGATAAATGTTTGTGGATGTGTAACAAGGCTGAAGCATGGAGATTTGCTTCATTTCAGCCTTGTTTGTGTGTTTTAGTGAGTTTTTTTCCATATTTTTACACATAAAATGATAAGGGAAGAAATTCTAAATAGCGAACAACGAAGCAATAAGTGGATGATGGAAGCATGGCATGAAAATTCATTTAAATGCTACATAAAATGAAGGAAAGTTGCTGATTTTCTTTGCATGGCATATAGAGAAAGACGGTTATTTAATAAAGAACCTAGTAGCACGAAGAATATTCAGTGCTAGGTTCCAGCAGCGAAGCACGTGCGTTAGAATAAAGATCATGGAAGGAAATGGTTTTTTGCACATTCACAAATAGTGATTCTCCTACATGATTGAGCACTTATATGGCATCCACTTATTGCATAGAGCATGGTATTTAAAACGGTATCAGAAATACTGGATGCATAGCACTTGGTTGCTATAAAATGAATGACCCACGTTGAGAGTGTGAGGTTCTCAAGCTGTGTGAAGCCGAGGGTTTAAGGGAAAAGAACAAGTGAGGGAAAATGTGGTACACTCCTGGAACATCTTTGGTACCTTGAGTGCAGTTTGTTCGTATTGTTCTATATGTTATGCGACGCACCAAGGGGCCAATCCCTGCGGTGTAGGAGAGTCGCAGTGGGGTGGCGGCATTCTTCCGTAGGAGACCTCCTTCGTAGGTGAAACGTGGCTCTTTGCCAATGTGATGGGAAGATCCCTCTGAGGAGTAGTGGGTAAAATAGGAAATTGGACTACAAATGATACAAACGCGATGTCGTATTGCTGCGCATTCGAGATGTGAAAACCACCCGAAAGTAGTGTGTGTGATTTCATACTTTATGCACACTTAGTTTTTGTGAGTACATTTATGCTCTGCGTATTCAATCTATGCTGAATCTGGGCTTTGTGAGGATGCTCTGAATCTTTTTCAACTGATGGAATTTGAAGGTATTCAGCCAGACAGTATCACTTTTGCTAGTGTTCTCGCTATCTGTAGTCATGCAGGTCTTATAGATAAAGGCCTATTGTATTTCGAATCTATGGACAAGGAGTATGGTATTTGTCCAACTATTAAGCACTATAATCGCATGGTTGACCTCTTTGGCCGTTTGGGACAACTCAATGCAGCTCTCACTATGTTGAATAAGATGCATCTCCAACCTGATCAAGCCTCCTGGAATACTGTGCTAACTGCATGCAGAGAATTGGGCAGCCTAGACCTCGGGTGTGCAATAGTATAGTAAGGGTGTGCAGAAGTTTAATGATAGACATAAAAGCTGAGGAGCTGAAAATGGAATATCTTTTCTAGTTCCATGGCCCACAATTCTTACTGATGCTTGACGGAGCGCTGGGGTGGCAATTTGGACGTCAAGAATAGCACAGGGAGGAGCCTATTTTTGGAGAAAGGAGTGCTACTTTGGGGGATCGACGGAATCAGAACGGGGGACCTGAACGTGGAGAGGAGGGAGATCAATGAAAAAGAAGAGCTCTGCTTTTTGGGTGAAAAAAAAGAAGGATTTTCTGGTCTGAAGGGGGGGGAGCTCGGCATTCAGAGTGAAAGAGGCGGACTGACGCGGAATCTGGGAGAAAGGAGAGAACAGACTAACAGGCTCTCCTTCAAAGGATCTGTCTGACTCACATATTATCATCAATCCTGAGGGTCGACAAGAGGGAATTAAGCGTGGATTGAAAAGTGGAATTAAGGAGATATAGAGCCTGGGCTTTGCCGTGAAGTGTGGAAGTTTCCTCTTCGTCTTCCACCACAGAGTAGTCAGTGAACGGCGCTGAATTCTGGTTATAGGAAGGAAAGGACTTCGGAGGAACAGCTTTGTGATATCAATGTTCCAAGACAGAACAATGATTTAATAATAGATATCCCTAACACTGCAGATAAACCGAATGGAGGTTTTGGTGAGATCACATACACGAGGAGCAAAAACAAACTTACTAATAATGCTACAAATTCAGACGGTGCTGAATTACCGGACACAACTCTACCATCAGATCACTCTGATGCATCTGAAAGTAGTCCAGATTGTGTGGCTGAACAATTGGAGACTGTTCCTGAGTCTTGCTTGGAGGAAGGTGTGCAAGATCATCTGACTGCAGCCAGTTCATATTGTGAGAAGTTTCTATCTGCACCAACCCGTCTTCCTAGTCCAACTCCTGCAGAAGATGAGGATTTTAAAGGAATTTCCCAGGTTGATACTACTTTGTGCAATATCCACAAGGAAATCCAGCAAGATTCAGTTGGCTCTCACTCATTGCAATGTAGACCTCCTAGCCCTACCTCTGAGTTGGTTCAGGTTCATTCGCAAATCTCCCTGTGTACCAGTGAAGTGCAAAGTGATGGTGTGACAAACCTCAAGTCACCAGCAGAGACTGTTGTGGAAGACCATAAGCTTCTGGGATCTACTGGAGGTGTGAATCTTGACTTGAAGAGTCGCGATCCCAGGAAGAGATTGAGAGATGGTGGACAATTCCAGGCTGGTTCTTCCAGAGGTACTTGCAATGAAAATTTGCAGTTGACATCTTTGGAGGGAAGAAAACATGAGAGAGACGAGGAATTGTTTGGTGTTTCTTCAAAACGTCAGTGTTTGCATTCGGATCAGCATGGTAGGTTAGCTTTGGAGGAAGAACCCCAAAGTTCGAACTTGATCTCCAAACAAAGTGGTACAGAAGCAATAGAAAGCACTGAATCATCTATAGGAAGGGGTTTAGTGAGTGTGAATGTGAATAAAATGGACTCATCTGAACTTCCTGACAGTGTAAGTATACTTAAGCATAAGAGAGCTCTCTATGATGTTCTATATGCTGGAGAGACAATTTAGTCTACCAAATGAACCCAGACCGAAACTGAGAGTACAATGATAGAATCATCTGAAGTAGTTTCAGATGTGAGTTGATTACAGCTGAACACAAAAGACCAGTCTCATGATGATGCCCTGTTGTTGCGCGGCATATCCTCAGTCTGGAACCCGTGCTTAAAGCAAGAAGAGCAGCAATCATTATAACCACTGACACTTCCGTCTAGAGCGACATCAAATTGTGGCCTTTCAAGGTCTTTGCTGGCCCTGGCGAGAAGCCTATGATCTCTGAGCAGTACAAGGGCGGACATATGGTATACTTGGAGGATCCGACTCTGATTCTGTTGATCTTGACCATGGAGACTCTGATCATGAGAAATTCGAATTAGAAACAGCACCCAACCTTCGTCTTTGGGCACTCAGCCTGGCACATTCAGAGCTATCGTCTGTGTTCTATGACAAAGTATTGGTGTTGGCTTGGGAATCTCCTTCAGGAAAACGAATTAGTGAAATCTCAGCTTTCTGAGTTGTCCGTGATACAAGCATACAGTGTAATTAGAACCCAGGACATTCAGGACACATCAAGTGTGAAATCTTCAAAGCTTGTAGCAACTGAGGCTTCATCTACAAGGCTAGCAACTGCTGGATCTATGCAGCAGAATGATTCGAGCATAACAGCTGCTGAAACCACCTTACAGCTTGGATATTATACGAACTGACAACCACCAAACTCCTTTCCCATCCATCATCTGAACAGGAAATCCTGAACGAACCTTACCAGTTTGAATGAGATGTTACAGTGGTCTTGCTAATATACATATGGATGGAAAACTGTATTGTGAAAGGCCTTTGCCATGATGGGTACATTAAAAGTACATCAGTCCATTGATATTAAATATAGACTGTTAAAACAAAAAGTCATCTGCTATTAAATATACCTCAGACTTTCATAGATCACAATGCCTACCACTCAAAAGCAAACAGCAGACAACAAAGAATGAATTGTCCTCGCCACCACTGAGATCAATGATGGGACATTTCTTTACATGTCAAAAGAAACAACCACAGAATTTATTGATTGAATTCTGGAATTATTGTATGGCTATTAAAAATATATGACTCAGAGTTGAATATTAGAACCATCTCTAACATTGAATTATTCATTTGATTGATCTTCCATCTTGAAATTAATCAAGGTCCTCTGTTGATCTTCCATCTTGAAATTAATCAAGGTCCTCTGTGGATGCGACATTGCTTTCACAAACCCTTCGACAGCGATAAAAGATAGGAAGGCAAAATGTGTATGTCCTCAACGCTCCTGGCCGCGAGGCCATGGGGTCGTTGAGTGTGTGAGAGCGAGGTCCGGCTAATGCATGAGCCAGTGCCGGCCCGTTTTTAGGTCCATCAACGCATTAAGGCTAAACATGTCAAAATGCCAAGGAAGTTACAACCACTTGACATTCCCCAAATGAAATGGGAATTCATTAGTATGAACTTTGTTGTTGGCCTATCCCAAGTTCAAGGAGGATATAACTCCATTATGGTTGTGGTGGATATGCCCACCAAGGTTGCACATCTTATTCTTGTTAAGACAAAATATAAAGCCTCAGGCATTGCAAGGTTATTTATCAAGGAGATATTCAAGCTACATGGGTTCCCCAGAAGAATCATTAGTGATCGTGATTCTCTCTTCACATCACACTTCTGGAGAGCTATCTTTGAAGCCATTGGGACTCAACTCTGTTTTAGTATAGCTTACCATCCCCAAACCGATGGTCAAACGGAGTGAGTCAACCAAGTCATTGAGGATATGCTAAGGGCACATTGCTGCCGTGAACCAAAAAGGTGGATTCAATCCTTGCCACTGGTTGAGTTTGCCTACAACACTTCTTATCAACAAAGCATTCAGATGACCCCTTTTCAAGCATTGTATGGGCACAACTGTCGAAGTTCTTTAAACTTCTCGAATCCAACCTTGAGGGTTGAAGCTTCAAGGAAGATGGTGGAAGATATGGATGACCAAATGAAGTCAATAAGACGGGACATCCAAGCCACCAAGGATAGACAAAAGGCATATGTGGATTTGAAACGTCAAGATAGAACCTTCACTGAAGGAGATATGGTCTTCATTCGTGTACGCCCAAAGAAGAGTTCCCTATCCTTAGGTGAATGCAAAAAGCTAAGTCCGAGGTATTGTGGACCCTACAAGATCCTCAAGTGCCTAGGACCCAATGCTTATAGACTGCAACTTCCTGAGAACCTAATGGTTCATGATGTATTCCACATCAGTCTATTGAAGAAGTATGTACCTAACCCTAGCCATGTACTTGATGATCAACAAGTTGTAATGCCTAGCCAAGGAGTCCTTGAGCTACGGCTTGATAGGATCTTAGATGTTAGGGAAAGACAATTGAGATCCAGAACCTTGAGAAAATGTCTTGTCCAGTGGAAATATTATCCCGAGGAGGATGCCAGTTGGATGGATGAAAGTACTCTCAAGCAATAATATCCCCAGTTCTTCTTGAGATGAGGACATCTCGATTCCTCCAACGGGGAGAGAATGTAATATTTCTGCTCGAAATATTAAGGAGCTTTGATCACCGCATGCCCGCACAAAAACCTGTGCAAGGTTGTCTCCCACATCGTTAATATTGGTGGCCAAATCCTTACCCCGCACGCGCAACAATAAGCCCATCCGCATTTTGCAATTGAGGCCGAGGTTTAAGACCAAAAAGCTACGGAAGAACACCCTTTTTGAAGGGGCAATTGGGATAATGGTGAAGTTTAGGCAAAAATTTTTTAATACTAATTATCCCTGCCCCCAGCCAGTGCATGGCTGGAGGAGAGGGAGTATGAGAAGAGTAAGTAGGTGTGTGGGGAGCTTGTAGAGGTGGAGTGCATGGGGAGAAGGGAGAAGCATGAGGGTTCTATGTGTGTGGAGTCTCTCCCCCCTCCCCTTAGCACTATAAAAACAACCCTTAGCAAAGGAAGGATGAGAGAGGGAGATTGAGTGTTGCCATGCTGAAGGACACCGCCTGCTGTGACAGCGCCGCTGACTCTGCCAGGCTACCATTGCAGCTGCCGCTATGACCATCCTCGCCATCAACATCATAATCCCCCCTTCTTTCGTCGTCATAACTCTCCCAATCATCACTCCTCCTTCCTCCCATGTGGTTCTAGGAGACAGAAGCTCTTTAGAAGCTTCTAAAGGCAAGGGCCTTAAGCCTTGTGCACGTGGTCCTTGCTCGGGTCTTAAAAACCCACACCTTGTAAAGGGTACTCTTGCGTAAGGGAGAAGCAGATATTTTTCGAGGCTGTTTACCAAGCTTGGAGGGAATTCGCAGACCACGTGAGGGCAAAGGCAAACCCAGAGTCCAAACACACTACGTCTATGATGGCTCCCAAGAAGATTCAAGGCGCACCCGCGGGAGGTTCTTCCCCGAACTTACACGTGGACATCCCCACGAGCTCTCAAGCCCAGGTTCCACGAATTTAATTCCACATAAAGAAATGCTTTAAACACGCTTAATTCCATAGGGATAATACATTTTATGCTTATCGTTAATTCATGTGGTAGTGATAAAAGTACATATGAGAAATTATCTCTTTGAACGATGGACAAGGGTTGGTGCATGTCATGAAATTGGATCCTTTGCATTTCCAAAAGTTGTGAACATAAACTACTTGTCCTTCTTAGGAGCTTAGTTGCATGTTTCTTTTTCGTGCACTTCGAAAGTAACAAGCCTAAGCGCATATTGCTTAGAGTTACAAGTTAAAATTGTTCAGTGCATCCTTAATTGGCCGTGAAAGAACAAGCGTATCTTGCATTTAGTCAATAACTTTCTTGTTATGACTTGCATGGAAAGAATTGTTAACGTCCGTTGCATGACATGAAAATGAAACAATGGACATTGCATGTTGCATGGGAGGACACTTGTGGAATGGATTAAGGTTGCATGGTACATAATCGTCTTGGATGAACCTCATTAACAATGTTATATCTAGAAAAGGGTTGCATGTTACATCATCATGCAAAAAATTCATTTCATCAAGAGTTGCAGTTAGGAAAGGTTGCATGGCTTATCAAAAGCATGAAATTCAAATTCTTAGACAAAAGGGTTGTAAGAATAGTTCCTTCATGTAAATTCTCATAGGTTTCATGCAAGCTATTCTCCAAATTATCATGCATACTGACTTTAGCAAGAAAAGTTAGGGTTATTGCAAACCTTTTGGTGTGTAGAAGTAATGAATCTCATGTTTACA
Source organism: Lygodium microphyllum (assembly GCF_053477565.2). Taxonomy (NCBI): domain Eukaryota; kingdom Viridiplantae; phylum Streptophyta; class Polypodiopsida; order Schizaeales; family Lygodiaceae; genus Lygodium; species Lygodium microphyllum. The sequence goes on along the minus strand of NC_141141.1, from coordinate 165,170,400 downwards.
TGTATTGTGACATCTTGAAACTATTTACATCCTTAGAACAAGTTTAGCATCTCTAGGAAAGGATCGTCCTTGTTGTAATACACGTAGGACAATTTACCCAAATCACTTGTAATATTATAACCGTTAGGGATTTGTATAGGCATAACTAATTGATACGATAAACACCTCAAGTATTAGCTAGGGCTTGGCACATTAGAAATACAACCTAGTATCGTACTTGGACGCCAAGTCGAAACCCTCAAACCCAAAGGTCCTATCCACATTCACGGAATGCTTGGGTCAATTGGACGCCCATGAAAACAACGATCTAGGGTTTCTACCCTAAGGATCGACCAACCTAATGTTAAAACTCGGATTGAGTTTGGAAACCCTAGGACCGAACGTTGTCAACCTAGTACAATTAGGGTTGGGTTGGGTAAGAAGACACCCTAAACCCTGCATCTCGTCTAAACAAAATTCCTTGACTAGGAAACACCATTCAATGGGTGAAATGATCCCATGAGTTAGGTGCGAAACTTGTGCAATAAGTTGCAACGTCGCATGGCCTTGTGGTTTAATCACAGGATAGATTTTCCATTTCTTGGAATGAGGTTGGCAGGTTCTAGCGCAAGTCTAACTTGCAAGAGGATGAGTAGACATCCTGTTACGTCACCTTTCTTGGGCTGACTTGCCAAGTTAAGGGAAGTTATGTTTTGCCTAGTAAGCAAAGGATCAAACAAGTTAGAGTGACATGGTCGCCAGGATTCAATGTCTTAACTTAAGAAACCTAAGGTGTTGGTTAATTTGGGTTGACATGGTATGACCCTAACCCAAGGACAAAAGGGTAAACAAAAAAATCCTTGGGGATCTTGCCAAGTCACGATTGATCCCGGATCGAATGCTAGATGCATTCGGAGATAAGGATTCACTCCTTAGCAGTTGGCCGATTAGACGACCACTAGATTGATTGTGTTTGTAACAGTTTAGGAGCACTATTTGCATTGTTTGCTCAAAGAACTAAAGATGGAAAGATAATTAATGCTTTAGGTTGAAGGCCTGAAGGGAGAGGAAGCATTAGTTACCCCCGACTGTCTGCCTGACCCTAACCAAGGGGGTTGTTAGCCGCGCCGGGAACGTGGACCGAACCCACCACGAGAGGTCTCTCCATTGGGTGCTACTTGGAGCACGAGGACGCTCGGGTGCCAGGGGGGCTCTGGCCGTAAATCCCTTGCCTTTTGGGCCCTTCACAAGAGGCCAACGCGACTCGGGATTGGATCTCGAGGCCCGTATCCTAGTCTACGGGCGGAATCTTGGATTAGTAATCCCTGTGGATTGTTGGATTGCCTTCGGGCGGATTATGGATTGCCTTCGGGCTGATTATGGATTATATGGATGTATTTGAAAGATAAATAAGATCAACTGGTGAAAAGGAACTTGTTTGACACTGTTTTTCTATGTCAAGTGCTAAGATTATGTGAAGGAGCCGATGTCTAACTGGCTAATTAAGGAAGTTGTTTTATGTGTGTCCAACTAAATGCGGTAGGTAATTAGACAACTAAAGCAACCCTGAGGAAAGTGTAGTGGATGTGGCCATGGGTCCATCCTACGGTTGGGTGGTCCTGTTTGACCGGGAACTTTTCTCAAGAAAAATGGACAGCAATAAACTTTTCTCGAAGGGAATGAACAGCATGCAACACTAACCTAGAGTTCAGGTTACTAGAATCCCGATTTATGTTGTTTTAGGGGAACGGAATTGGACTATGCCTTATGGGCAGAGAGGTCGAGCTTTGCATCCCTCTCGTTTCCCATTCTCCTTGAACCAAGTGCAGCATGAATCCGCTTCGACCCTGACGTTTCTGCGTAAAGTAGTTCACCTAGGGTTCGACACTAGCTGCCATTCTAGGAGTTTGACCACTAGGAAAACCCTGATTCAGGTCGGTCCTAAGTGGGAACGGCCAGAATACTTTCGCTACGTGGTAGACTCGGAAAGACCTAGATCGCAAACCACGTAACATTTCATGGGAGTGCCGGGTGGAGCTTTCTAGACCCTCTTTTCGATGGGCTGCTAAGATGTGTCCTATGAGTGAACAGGTGGACACGTTACACTAAAAGATGTAAATAATTGCAAGCTAAAACATTCCATGCAAATATGTGATTCATAGACTTTTTCCTTCTATGCAGCTATAAGTTCTACAATGATCGTTACTTCTTCTTGTCTAAACTATAATGATTGACAATTGAGAGCTAACTCATATAAAACCTACGTTGATTTACATCAAGAACTATGCCCATAAACCCTTCGTTTAATGCATTGAATTCAAGCTTTAATATCACAATTTCATCCTTTCCCAATTACAACTTCGATAAAAGGAGTCCATGCATGAGCTATTGCCATGAGTCCATTAATGATTTAACCCGTCCTTTAGCACTTAACCTGTCTCAAAATGAACTATCATCGCATGCAATTTAAAAGATCATAAATTCCTTCCCATGCATTGTGACTATTTTGGACAACATTCAAAGGGCATCTAAGATTATCTCATGCACGAGTCACGACTAGGAAATTGTTACCTAAGTGCATTATGTGTTGTTCTTTTCCGTGGGGCAATCAAGGATGCATTTAGACAAATCCACCATTTAACTTATGTAATATGTGTTCAGGATTGCAACTTGGAAGTGCAAGCAATTTCAAATGCACATCATGCAACTAAATCTTGAAAATCAGGTGATCAATTAAAATTTCCAAGTGTAATTAAACTTGCCTACAAGAATTGGACATGCCTAGTGCATTCTTTCCATGCGGAATCAATTTTTAAGAACCTGGGCATTGAGGTTTGGGGTATTGTCCACACGCGAACTCGGGGTGGAAGCTCCCACGTGTGTGCCTCGCGTCTTTAGCTTAGGAGCCATCGATGACGTAGATCCTTGACTCTGCAAACTTGTCCTTGCCTTTCTCCGATTTCCGAACTCCCTCCAGGATTTGGCAAATCAGGGCCAAAAACTACCTACTCCCCCTCGTGTAGAAATTGCCTTTACAAGACGTGGTTTTAAAAAAAATCGGGGAAGGCTGTGTAAACAAGGCTTATGGAAGCCTTATTTAGAAGCTTCTATTTAGAAGCTTCTATTTAGAAGCTTCTAAGCCCCTGAAACACCAGAGGATGACGTGGGGAGTGGAAATGATTAGGAGGGTGAAGGCGACGATGATGGAGATGAAAATGATAATAATGATGATTATGGTGATGATGGTGATGGCAGGTGGAGGCGAGCCGGCCTGGCGCAGTGGCAGTAGGTGGCGTGAATGGCGGATGGCCGCATCCTGGCAGCACGTCATTCTCCTCTTCCTCCCTCCCCTCAAGCTTCAAGGGGGGTCATATAGGATATAGGGGGGGGAGATAGCCACACACATGGCTCTACATGCCTCCTCCCTCCCCCATGCTCTCCACCACTCAACTCATGCTCTTTCCACACTCCCTCTCCCCGCCATGCATTGGTTGAGGGGAGGGGGTTAATAATTAAAAAATTTTCCACAATTTTAACCATTGTCCATTTGCCTTTTCCCGTGAAGGGTGTTCCCGTGTGGGCTTGTAGTTTCAAGCCACGGTCTTCCATACATGACACGGAGCTGGATTTTATTAATGCGCATGGAGGGAGCACTTAGCCACCAACATTTAACGTTGCAGGAGATTACTTTGGGTTGCATTTTGTGCGGGAAGTGCAGGGTCTAGGCCCGATTAATATTTCATTACGAAAATATTACATTGAAGTTGCAAAGGCAGAAACAAATTAGCTCCATTAATTTCTCAGTTTTTAGCTCAAAGGTTGATCTTGAGTGTGCACAAGTGTCAAGAGACACGAGATACTAGTTATGACAAACTAAGTATTTATTGCCTTGTTGGACTTGAGGTCTTCAAGAACCTTCAAAAATCTACTCCAATCTGCTCCAAATCTTCCCAATTCCCTCCTTGATTTGGTGTTGGTCTGGTTTGATAGTAGATTCGAGTGATAAGGTGAAAAAAGAATCTTATGAAGGGCTATGCTTCAAAATATTTGCAAGAAAAATCTCCAAAATCTTCCCCCCTCAATGGTTTGAGGATAAATCTTGTTGGATTCTTCTGTGGGTTAGTAAACCAGAGCAACAATGTCTTAATCCAAGTGATAGGAGAGAGAAAATGAGGAAGTGGAAAAAGCTTGAGTACTCTTGGCTATGGAGGATTGTGTTAGGGTTTTAGAGAGCAACCTAGTTTTTTACTTAGTGTGAATTGTCCACTCAACCATTTCCAAAAAAAATTATATGATAATGAAGCTTGGTTAATGGGCTTCCAAAGCCCTATGATCCTGGGCAAGATCAAAGCGCCTACAGACTACGCAGGGCGTACGAATCAGACTGTGCCGTTTTTTGCCAGCGAGCTGGTTTTCTTGCAATGCCAGGCCATATACAAGCTAATGTCAAATCCTTAGGTGATGAGGAGGAGCGCCCTGACCTAGGGGAGATATGACAACACCTAGAAACAATGCCTACTATTGCAAAATTTTTAGCAAAATTGTACACAATTGGCACAATGTTACCAACTTTTTACATTAATTTAATGCAGATGTAGTGCTCATTATTGTTGTTTTTGGAGGCCATGTCTCTACAATCTGGTTAGGAGATGTCGGTACAAGGAAGTTCTTGTATGGGAGAAAGGTAGTGTTATAGATGAAAACTGATAGATTTCCTTGGTGAATCCACAATGGAAAAGTAACTAGTTTGTAACCCAATTCTAGTAGCTCCATGGGAATCAAGATAAAGGTTTTCCACCACTCTCCAACATACCCATAGTTATTAAACTCTCAAATTTTCCATTTTTGGTATGCCCACAATTACATTATTATAAAAAACCCTCATCTTATCTTTTCAACAAAGCGCATCAAACAAAAACACATTTACCCCAAAATCATTGAGCTAGTCTTAAAATACACTACAAGTCCAATAAGGTCTTCATTATAAATGTGACATGTATTAGAGGGCCTATGTGTTTCTAGCATGATGACGATGAGTGTATTCTCTAGGAGATCTAGCAGAGGCCATCTTTCTCTTAAGTTATGGCTACAAGCATGAAGGAGAGGAGAAGATTATTGAGTGTGAATAGACGTGTCTTGCATGTTGATGGGCTCTTTGTGTGTGATCTTTGAACCAAACTGATTGAGTTAGGAGGATGTTTACCTTGGCTATGAGGTAGGAGGGAACTCCTATGGGCAATGCTCAATTGATATAAGAACCATAATAATAGTTTTAATTAAGGGTTAGAAACGGAAGGAAAGGAAATGAATTAAAATGAAATTTGAGAATTAGAGGAAGAAAAGGCTATTGGAGGCCGTTGAAAATTGAAGAGGTAGTGAAGATGAGGAGGGTGCCATCATGCCAATTGGAGAAGATGGAAAGAGGGAGATGAAACAAGGCTATTGCTAGTGGAAGAGGATTAGGAAAGGGAGAGGAAGTCCAAAGGGAGGCAATTAGAGAGGGAGAAGGAGGGAGTTTGCTGAAAAAGAGGGAGTCATGATGAGCAATAGGGCGCCATTTTTGCTATGATGAAGGGTGAGAGAGAGAGAGAGAGAGAGAGAGAGAGAGAGAGAGAGAGAGAGAGAGAGAGAGAGAGATTGTGGGAGAGAAGGAAGGAGTCTCACTTGTAGCTTTCTTGCTTGCACAATGGGGGAAGACACACAAGGGTGGAGGCTGAAAATTGTTTTTCTCTTCTTAGTTGTGTAAGCCAAAAAGAACTCTCATACAAAGAAATAGAAGAACCCTATATATGGGTCTCAAACCAAACTCAACTAACTAAGGTGGCATACTAACTGAGCCACGAACTAGAGTAGATAAGGATAGCTATCATGTAGCTATTATTCATGGGCGGTGTACCAACCGCGTCTGCAACTGACAAGTCGGTGACATAAATACACAACGGTCACCCTGGCGTATCACGAGTGGAGCTCGATATCTCAACACTCCCCCTCGAGCTCAATCCCAATTCCTGCACACCAAGCAGGTCTCTGAACTTGCGCAGCTTCTCTGCGCCCAATGCCTTCGTAAATATGTCAGCTACCTGATCCTCTGTGCTGACATAAACTAGATCAATAAGACCTAGTAAAACCCTCTCCCGCACATAGTGATAATGCACCTCAATGTGCTTTGTTCTAGCATGATAGACTGGGTTATTTGCCAAGTGTATACTACTCATGTTGTCACAATAAATGACAACTGGCCCATCTGTAGACTGATGCATATCATAAAGTAGCTTATGCAACCAAGCTACCTCACATGTAGCCATTGCTGCACCCCTATACTCAGCCTCTGTGCTCGACAAGGCAACTGTAGGCTGTTTCTTGCTGCTCCAAGTGACTGCAGCACTCCCAAAAGAGAACACATATCCACTGGTAGATCGTCTATCAGAAATACTGCCAGCCCAATCAGCATCAGTGTATCCATGCAACTGTATCTGAACCCCAGTCTCATAAAATAGTCCATACTGCAATGTGGACTTCACATACCTGAGTATGCGTCTAGCCGCATCCAAATGCGGTTTCCTTGGAGCCTGCATAAACTGACTTACCAATCCAACAGCATAGCTCAAATCTGGCCTGGTAATAGTCATATAAATCAAACTTCCTACTATGCGTCTGTACATAGTAGGGTCTTCTAGAAGCTCACCTGCATCTGTGCTCAGCTTCACATTTTGCTCCAAAGGAACTGAAATAGGCTTACAGCCTGTCATCCCATATTTGGACAGCATGTCCAATCCATACTGCCTCTGCAAGAGCTGTATCCCACTTGGTGATCTAATCACCTCAATGCCCAAGAAATAACGCAGCTCTCCCAAATCCTTCATCTCAAACTTCTGCTTCAATAGCATTTTCACATGAAGGATATCTTCATCACTGTCACCTGTCATAATCAAATCATCAACATAAATGACAAGTAGCATAATACCTTTCTCTGTTTTTCTCACATAAAGTGAGAAATCTGCCTTGGAAATCTGAAAGCCAATAGTGACAAGATACTGTCCTATCTTGTCAGACCATGCTCTAGGTGCTTGCTTCAAGCCATACAAGGCTTTCTTCAACCTGCAAACAAACTCAGGATGAACATCATGCACATAACCTGGTGGCTGCTCCATATATACCTCTTCTTGCAAATCACCATGCAAGAAGGCATTCTTTACATCCATCTGATGTAAAGACCATTCCTTTGATGCAGCCATATTAATGACTGCTCTTACGGTTGCCATCCTTGCAACCGGACTGAATGTTTCTTCATAGTCAATGCCATATGTTTGTGCATACCCCTTGACTACTAATCTTGCCTTGTATCTGTTCACAGAACCATCTGCATTGTGCTTCACCTTATAAACCCACTTACAGCCAATTGCATTTTTACCTTTAGGCAAAGGTACCAATTCCCATGTAGCATTTGCTTCCAAGGCATCCATTTCTTCATCCATGGCTTTCTCCCATTTTTCTTTTCCCATGGCTTGCTCAAAAGAAGTGGGTTCTGGTTCCTGTATCACTTTGACCATATATGCATAGTGAATGGCTGTAAATCCATCATATTTCAGCCTATCCACAGGATACCTAGCTCTCGTAGACCTGCGCAAAGTAGGTTCACTCCCAGGTGCTCTCAAAACATCCCTGGTCTTCCTTACTCCAGGTGTAACAATAGAAGGAATACCCAACTCATCATCAATGCTCTGTTCTGAGCCACTGGATTCACCATCCACATAAGAGTGACCTGCATTCACATCAAACATGGGCTGATCAACCTTCTCTTTTCCTTTTCGTGATACCTGCATACCACTATCTGCATTGCTTTGAGAAGATTCTCCTGATCTCAATCTGCGTGTCCATGGCGAAGAATGTGAACCACTGCTAGAGGACGCTCCAGGTCCACTAATATCTTGTGACTGCTGCTGAGAATTCTGTGCAACATTACCATTTTGTGCATCTACATTATCAATCACATTTACTGGTTTATACCAGCTACTCATTTCATCAAAAACAACATCTCTGCTCACTGTAAACTTACGAGTAGAAGGGTTATAGCATCTATACCCTTTTTGCTGCAGAGAGTAACCAATAAAGATGCACTTCTCAGCTTTTGGATCCAACTTGGATCTCAACTCATCTGGCACATGTACATAGGCAATGCAACCAAAAATTTTCAAATGAGAAATATCTGGTTTCCTACCAGTATATCTCTCCTCTGGAGTCATCCCATGTATTGCTGCAGTGGGAGTCCTGTTCATTATGTAGACTGCTGTAGCAACTGCTTCAGCCCAATAAAAATCTGGCAAGTCTTTTTCATTGAGCATGGCACGAGATACCTGTCCAATATGCCTATTTTTCCTTTCTGCAATTCCATTTTGTTGTGGGGTATAACTGCATGAATATTGCTGCTTTATGCCATGCTCCTGCAAGAACTTTGCAAACTCATTTGAGAGGTACTCTCCCCCTCCATCTGACCTCAGGCATTTTATTTACAGACCTGTTTCTTTTTCAGCCATAGCTTTAAGGGTTTTGAAATGCCCAAAAACTTCACTTTTCTTTTTCATAAAATACACCCAAATTTTTTTGCTATAGTCATCAATAAAAGTGACAAAATAATGACAGCCTCCAAGAGATGCAGCTTTAGTAGTCCATACATCAGAGTGGATTAATTCCAATGGCTTCTCACTCTCTTGAACATGTCTAGGAAATGGTTTCCTTGCCTGTTTTCCAAACTGACAGGCTTCACATACCTTATGCATTTCTGCAACCTTGAATTTAGGCAATCCTGCAACAATATTTTGGGCATGCATTGATTTAAGTCGATGTACATTAACATGACCAATGCGTTTATGCCAGATATCAATATCTGCAACTACACCGGTCTCATGTGCAAACATTGCTGCACTCAATTCAGACATGTCTGCATCCAACGTAAACATTCTGCCCTTCTTCTTTCCTTTTGCTATCAAGCGACCTTTATTTTTCATATCCTCAACAAAGCATCCATGAGGATAAAATCTGACCTGCAAGCCCTGCTCAACCATTTGACCAACAGAAACCAGATTCTTGGTGATATTCGGGACATGAAATACATCGGACAGGTATTTCTTTTTCCCATCCTGCATAGACAAAGGAATTTTTCCAATCTGCACAATCGGATGTGCAGTATCATCACCAGTCTCCACAAATCCTGGTTTTTCCATTTTCCTTGCATCCTCCATCCATTCTGCATGACCTGTCATGTGGTTTGACGCACCTGAGTCAACATACCATACATCGTTGCTTTCTTCTGCACTTGTCACAGAATTGTTCATGTGCTGCACCATGAACAAATGCTCATTTCTGTCATCACCCTCTCTACTAGAAGATGCATAATTTCCTTGTTGCAGTTTTCCATTCATGATGTCATTCTGCTTTTTGTAGCAGTCTTTAGCCATATGTCCCATTTTACCACAATAGTAGCATTCAACATTGCTATTTGCATTTTGGCCTCTTTGCCATCCACCACGACCTCTTTGGCTCCCCCTGCCTCTAGAGTTACCACATCCTCCTCCATAGGACTGGTTTTCTTGAGTTTGCTGCATATTCTGATTTCTACCACGGCCTCCAAATCGACCTCCTCTACCTCTGCCTCTACCTCTTCCAGCATTTGAGTAGAAGACAGCTTCTTTTGAAGTTCCTCCTGAAGAAGATGCACCACCATTTCTCTGCTCCTCAGAAATTAGAAGAGCAATCAACTCCTCAAAATCAGGAAATCTTTCACGAACTGAAATGGATGTCCGAAACTGTGCATAATCCTTTCCTAGACCATTCAAGGTCACAGAAACTAAATCATCATCTTCCACTGGTGACCCAATGGAAGCAAGTGCATCTGCAATCTTCTTCACCTTCATGTGGTAGTCATTGATGCTCATATTTTCTCTTTGCACATTGTGCAACTCTTGCTTGAGCTGCATTTTCCTGGCTTGCGTATTTGTGCTATACATCTTTGACAGAGTATCCCATGCCTCCTTTGGCGTACTTGCATCCTGAATATGCACAATCATAGAGTCTGAAATGCTGATAGACAGCCAATACATAAATTTCCTGGCTCTCTCATGCCATGCTTTAAATGCCTGCATTTGGTGTTGATTGGGAACATCAGGAAGAACTGGTTCTTCTTCATTTCCTGCAACAAATTCCCAATATCCTTTTCCCATAAGGAAATTTGTCATTCTAAACTTCCATGCTTGGAAGTTGTTCTTGTCAAGCTTTTCAGTGACGATCTGTGAGAGAGAATCAGATGCCATTACAGAATACTGCAAAAAATTCTGTCACTGCAAAAAACACAGCTTCACCCTCACAAGGGCAAATCTCCAAAAGTGGCGAAAGTGGTATTTGACCACACAGTCACTTCCTAGTGACGATTTTGCATCAACAGGCAACAAGGATGAATCTGTAACTCCCAATGTCTCTGCACACAAGCATACGATGCAATTTCTACAGTAACTTTTCACCGACCTGTAGAACAGTGGTTGCACAGCATAAAATTGGGCCTTTTCCTGAGTGCGTGCAGAAAACTTCCGCCTCCAAAACAGGCCCCGAAATGGCCTCAAATCAAAAAAACAGGGTCGCCGCGAACATCGCGAGCTTGGCTTGCTTTCTTGAGCTCCTTACCACGAACAAGGCTCTGATACCATGTCAAGATTGTGGGAGAGAAGGAAGGAGTCTCACTTGTAGCTTTCTTGCTTGCACAATGGGGGAAGACACACAAGGGTGGAGGCTGAAAACTGTTTTTCTCTTCTTAGTTGTGTAAGCCAAAAAGAACTCTCATACAAAGAAATAGAAGAACCCTATATATGGGTCTCAAACCAAACTCAACTAACTAAGGTGGCATACTAACTGAGCCATGAACTAGAGTAGATAAGGATAGCTATCATGTAGCTATTATTCATGGGCGGTGTACCAACCGCGTCTGCAACTGACAAGTCGGTGACATAAATACACAACGGTCACCCTGGCGTATCACGAGTGGAGCTCGATATCTCAACAAGAGAGAGAGAGAGAGAGTAAACTGGATAAAGAAGAGGGCGCCATGTTGAACGCCATTATTGAAGAGGGGAAGATGCTTTTGAGCCATAATTGTAGTTGGAGAGGGAAAGAGGAGAGAATTGAAGCCAATGTCTCTCCATGACCATCGCCATGTCTTCTGCTCCAACCTCGATTTCGGAGCTTCAATGTACCCCCTTCTAAGGTGATAGGGTAGGAGAATTGCATGTTGCCTTCCAATCGCTCTACTTCGCTCCTCATTTTGTGGACGAATGATGGAGATATTGCATTACTCTCCTCCCCCCTCTTAGTTGTCAATATGAAACTATGGAGGCTAAGCTCTTAAGCTTGAAATTAATTGAGATTAAGTCTTAAAAGAGTTACAAGTAGCTATTCCTATGGGAACAAGGCAATTCGAAAATGAAAACTCAAGGAAGTAGGAAATGATGAGCTCGCTATTGGGAAGGACTAGATAGGCTCATCTTGGCTGGATTGTAAAGGACACGGCTTCCAAAGACGCAATTACGATTCTCGTACTTTACATAAGTGACTTTACTCGTTTAACAAAAAAAGTAATTTTGCATAAATATTTCTATGGTTTATAATTTTTATAAAATATCTTTGAACCTAAATTTCAACTTTGGATAGTTTTTATAATTTATGTAGGTTTTATTTTATATTTTAAAAATAAAAAATAGTAAAAATGCTTTAAAATGGCTTCAAAATGGTATATATAAATTTTTATAAAATATTTGGTTGGATATTTATTTTTTCTAATGAAGTATATACTATTGAAAGTATTTTAAATACAATGCCTTATGTCTGGTTATTTAGAACACAATGCCCAGCAAGAGCAGAAAAAGTAGAGGTAAATATAGTACATTAGCCTCACAAGGTAGAACACATGGGTATTGGTGAATATGCTATAACATTTTCATCAGAAAATGATTCGGATAGTGAGATTACTCACTTGTTGTCTATAACTGAAGATACAACCCTAGACTGCTTAATGCTCTCTACAAGGAAAGTGGAATACTTTTATGATTCACTTGAAACATATTCCTGATTACCCATGGATCAGGACAAAAATGATCAAGAAGATGTGTTTTTTACGTATAGCAAGGCAAAAAGATGTGTTTTTTACGTATAGCAAGGCAAAAGTGGTTTATATGGATGAATTAGAAGAGGAAGAGATACCTCAGTTAATGTAGATGACATCTCAACAACCTTTTTGGAGAATATGGACAAATTTGATGTTACTGTGAATAATAATGGCATGCCTGAGAGTAGGGTTTTTATTATTTCCCCTTGTGAGGAAAATGCTCTATCCTTTGGATTTGAACAATTGCTAAATATAGCTAAAAGAACTTATTATCACCAGTTAGAAAGAAAGGAAAGAGAACAGAGGAGTAGGAATAGGTGCAAACCGTTACAAAGACCATATTGCAGGATGATGAGGATGACTTAGCTTCGGCTTTACACAGGTTTGCACAAACATCTAGTGAACATCATGGTAATTATGTTAGGATTATTAGAGAATTAAATGAGGCTTTGGAAATAGAACGTGAGGTAGCAATGACTACTGTAAATAAAGCAATGAAGAAAATTACTAAGTTACAAAAGGAAAAGACAGAATTTCAATTTAGAGAAAGGCAACATCTAGATGAAATTTCACCTCTAGAGTTGTGTTTAGAGGGATGGAGATCGAAATTTAGTAGTGGGGAGTTACATATGGAACAAGCTTTATACAAAGATAAGAATTATTGGGATGAATATAAAAAGGCTAATCGGTTTTGGGAAAAAGATAAGTCTAAGTGTCTTTTTGAACAAGAAACTTGAGGAAAAACCCCTACTAGTGCTCCTTGGTCGTATCATCCCTTTAACTGCTTTAATGGAACTACGCAGAATATGTATCATTGTTCTAAAGGACCACTAGTTGATTATCAACGAGTCCAATCTAAATCTGCTAAGATCAATATGAAAAATATACCAGAGGTTGTATTACCTAATCCCAAAGAAAAGGTGATGGATTTTACTATCTATAGGGATGGAAAGGAGCCACAACTTAGATAGTTTGAACCTGCAACACCTAGGGATTTTGTAGAACTTAAACAAGTCATACATTATTTGGGTTGTCGAATTCAAGGTGAGGAAAATGAGGATTTGCATTCATTAATTCTTAAGCTTAAGGGTAAGCAATGGTCTTGGAGTTTAGATGATCAAGAATATTTAGAAAAGAATAATAAAATCTTACGTCAATATTGTCGTAAATTACATGATCAACATCCATGCGATCAAGAGCAAAATTTTCAAATGATAGGTTCTATAAATACCATGTTCACGACAAAGTATAATATAAATTTGAAGCCTATTTTGCATGGCTTGAGTAAAGGGCAAGGAAGTCATACCGGTAAGTTATTTCCAAATCTATTGGATGTCCATATGATAAAAATGACTGAGGGTATTTAGAATGATCTCGCTACTTTTCCTTATACGGCTATACCCTTGGTACATCCTGTGAATGCAAGGGAAGAAGAAATAGAATCGAGTGCCAAGAATAATTTTCTTGAAAATGTATCAATGGGGATATCTCACGATGTACCTACAATCAATCCTCAGAAAATAGCCTCTTTGTTTCTTAAGAGCCCGAAGTGGAAGTAGTTAAAATAGAAATGGCAGAAGGGAAATATTTGAATCTAGGGGCTCAATTGGAATCCCAAGATCGAAAAAGGTTTGACGAGGTATTACGAGCACATGTTGGGGAATTTTATTGGTCTTATACTGATCTTAAAGGTATTAAAGCTGAACTTTGTCAGCATTATATTTATCTAGAACAAGGTACAAAACCCGTATGTCAACGCCAACGACGAACAAATCTTGTGTATGCAGAACTGGTCAAAACTGAAATTACTAAACTTTTAGATGCAGGATTTATATATCATGTTGCATATAATGAATTGGTTTCCCCTATTGTAGTAGTATCCAAGAAGAACAGAGAAGATTCGCATTTGTGTTGATTATAGGAAGTTGAATAGAAAAACATGTAAATATCATTTTCCTTTGCCATTTACAAATTAGGTACTTGATAAGGTTGCATGCCATGAGCTATATTCTTTCATGGATGGGTTTAGCGGCTACAACCAAGTGTTAATTCATCAAGAAGATCAATCCAAAACTACCTTTACTACTGAATGGGATACATTCGCTTATAAAGTAATGCCTTTTGGTTTGTGCAATGCACCTGCAACATTTCAAATAGTTATGATTGTGGCCTATCAAGATTTCCTACAACAATGGATGGAATTCTTTCTAGATGATTTTTATATCTACGGGACGGTAAAAGAAATGCCAGATCAATTAGTGCAAGTATTTGAACATAGTGACGAAGTAGGTATCTCCTTGAACCCTGATGAATGTGTTTTTGGAGTGCCAAAAGGAATGTAGTTGGGGCATATCGTTTCTAAAGAAGGCATTGTTGTGGATCCAGCTAAAATTTCTAAGATTTATGCACTTCCACGTCCAACAAACCTTAAGCAATTGCATGGATTTTTGGGGCATCTAAAATATTATCAGTGAATTATTTTTTATTTCACAAAAGTTGCCTCACCTTTGACAAATTTGCTATGAAAGGATACTCCTTTTAATTGGGTTGTTGCTTGTCAAGAAGCATTTGAAATTCTTAAGCAAAAGTTAATTGAAGGACTAGTATTGGAAACTCTGGATTGAACGAAGGAATTCCATATTCATGCCGATGCATTTATGTATGCTGTAGGAGTTTTTTATGCCAAGCAGATGATACTAAAGTGGATCATCCAATTTATTACGCAAGCCATAATTTAAGTGATGCGAAAAGAAATTATACTACTACTAAGAAAAAATGATTATCAATGGTATTCGCAGTGGGAAAATTTTGTCATTATTCATTAGGGAATAAATTTACCATTTATGTGGATCATGATGCGTTAAAGTATTTTCTTAATAAAGCAGAACTTTCGGGATGTGTAATTCGTTGGATGTTGTTATTTCAAGAGTTTGATTTTCAAATTGTTGCTCATCCTGGTGGAGCTCATGTTCTAGCAGATCATCTTTCATGATTATTAACATCTGATAAGGAAGAAGATGTGGAGGATGATTTACCAGATGCATCACTTTTTACTATGGAGACGTAAGTTCCATGGTATGCTGATATCACAAATTTTATTAGTACCGCTCGTTATCCACTTGGTGCTGATAAACGACGAAAGCAACAAATTTTAATGCAATCACTCTTCTATGGATTATTAGGGGGTTACCTTTATAAATTCTTTCCATGCGAGGGTATCTATCGGCAATGTGTAAGGGAAGATAAAGTTCCAGTGGTTCTTAAGGCATTGCATGATGAGCCATGTGGTGGCCATTTTTCTGGTGAATTAACTGCAATGAAAGTTCTATAAGCTAGTTACTGGTGGCCCACCCTCTTTAAAGATGCTTATTCTTATTGTAAAAAATGTGATGTCTATCAAAGGACTGGTCATCCTTCTAAGAGTTTTGCTACACCTTTGGCCCCTATATTGGCATTAGCACCTTTTGAGAAGTGGGGAATTGACCTTGTGGGCCCAATTGATCCGCCTACCAGATATAGATCTAATCGTTATATCTTGGTTTGTACTGACTATATTACAAAGTGGGTAGAAGCAAAATCGCTTAAGATGAATAAAGCCATTGATGTGGCTAAGTTAATGTATGAGAATATCAACCCATTTGGGTTGCCCACTGGAATTAGTAAGTGACCGAGGTTCCCATATCTTAAATGGTCTTATTAGCGAGCTAATGTAAATATACAAAATTAAGCACTACAAATCAACACCTTATTATCCTTGAGTTAACGGGCAAGTTGAAGTAACCAATTGCATTATTTGCAGGATTTTAACTAAAATAGTTAGTTCTCACAAGAGAGATTGGGATGAATGTTTGCCTGTACGAGGCATTATGGGCCTATAGAACCACTTATAAAGTGACAATGCAAAATACACCTTTCAACTTAGCTTATGGAACTAATGCTATTTTTCCAATTGAACAAGAGTTGCCTACTTTAGGAATCACCCTCTCATTATGATTAGGTTAGGCTGAATCATTGAAGCAAAGAATTTTACAATTGGTGAGGTTAGATGAGGAAAGACTATTAGCTTTACAGAGCTTAGAAGCAATGCAGAAACATCGTAAAGCGTGGCATGATTAGAATATCAAAATATGAGAGTTTAAAGAAAATGATTTAGTTTTATTATACGATAGTTGCTATTATAAATTTCCTGGGAAGCTAAAAATTTATTGGTTAGGACCTTTTAAGGTTGTTAAAGTTTATGATAATGGTTCTCTTGATGTGCAGGATACTAATGCTGAAAATGAGATATTTAGAGCTAATGGCCTCCACCTGGACTTAGTTTAGTTAGGTATAGTTAGGTAAGTGGTTAGAATGACCCCTTAACTAATCTATACTTGGATTTCTTTTCTATTTTGGGGGTTTTTAATGGGATGTAGGTATGGCTTTTCTGTGGATGGATGCGCTTTATCCTCATCTTGATGCTGATAGTTCTAATCGTATTCATGTTGGGCCTTATATTATTACGCATTTTCAGACGCATGACAAGTTCTTATATGCACCAAGAGGAGAGGCGTGTTGTGGTTCTTCTTTTGTGATTTCTTTTGTTTGCAATACCATCCACCTTTTGGTTGTAGATAGTGTCAGTCATCTTTTCGTGCATGCTCAGCTCCTGTGTTGGCAGTGTCGCACATACTTTTGATGCTATGGTACCACTGCCATGCAGGATGCTCTAGGCTACACTTATCAGCACCATGATTATGATAGTGTATTCTCACCTGAGCTGGTGTTGTTCAGTCTAGGGTGGGGAGAGAGCAGTAAGAATTTTCCCGATATCAAGCTGTTGTTTACCATTTTACTCCATCATATCCCGATGATCAAGTGAATTGTCCCTATTGGGCTTATATCTGTTGGTATATGGATGCGACCAAGGGCTATTCTTTAGGATGTTTACCAGTGGCACCTATGCCCTATTATGACGATGCAGCTATGGCTTTGCTCCATGATGTAATGGAGGTTTTTAGCGATACACTTGATAGTCGGTCTATGACCTCTGATGTGTCTACATTGGAGGCTATTTATGAGCATGGTTTAGTTAATAGTCTTGACTTAGATAATGTGGATGATTTTGGATTAGGATTATTGTTTGCAGTAGAAGATCTTAGGGAGTTTGAAGATTTTAGTTTAGCTCTGTTTTTTTCTTAGAGTCTTTTGGGTTTTTAACTTTATTCTACATATTTTTTTAAAAAACATACAAAACAAATAATCCTTTAAAACAGAAAGAAAAAAAAACTTTTGGTTTGATTGATACCTTTACATTTTAGATTTTAGCGCACTTTAGTTTAGTTAGTCTTCACATGGTTAGATAGTTAGTTGCACGCAATGTTGGGATACTCCTTTAGTGCTAGGAGCTCATTACAAGGCACTTTGACTAGATGGCCGGTTTCTAAAGGTGTTTCACTCTTAATTGATCTAACATATTAATGGGTTAGTGGTTACTGGTTGAATTCTGTGTAGGTTTGATGATTGTTGCAATTTGCAAACCACTATGTGCTTATCTTTGCAATTATCTTGGAGTTGCAATCTCCATCTCCATATACATAACAGGTTGTTTTATATCTAATTTTTCTCTTTATATTTGTTTGAAATAAGTGAAAGTTCAAAATATAACTTGATTGAAATCACTTAGATTTTTCTAAACCTAAATACCTACAGAAGAAACACAAACCTCAATTTTTAAAACACAAATACACCAAAAGATCTATAACCAATTTAGTCTATATGAGAGTCCACCACATGGGATGGGACTTAGCACCAGAGAGTGATTGCAAGGGGGTGATGTGTGTGCATGACCTAGTGAATTTCATTGTATGGGAATCTGATTGGGAATCCAATAGAGTTTTTTCCTATCTTTTTGTCGCTTTTCTAGCGATATGTGGGGGTAACTGAATAACAAGGTTCTCTCCATGAAATTTTGACTAGGAGTAGCATCGACGAGAGATGTTGAGCTGATGAGTATCTTTGCTTATCATTTGCCCCGCCCGAGTGACTAGTATTATGTACTAGATTAGATTCATTGGGCGAAGTTGTTGAGCTAAAATGTTTGATCGATCAATTAAGTGATGCATTCTTAGCCTTCTAGTTGATCCTTTATAAAAACAAAATTTAAATTCCAATCCCAATAATAAAAATTCAGAAGATTCTATATATTTATTCTTCGGAAGGCAAGAAAGAAAGAAAGAAAGAAAAAAAAAACGCCTTGAGATTGTAGGGTTAAAGGGGAAAAAAAGAAACACCAAAAGAAGATAACCATCACCTCTGAGGTCCTAATAGGCTGTAGGGATTTCCTTGATGCGTGCCCTACATACGATGCCTTGCATCTCTTTGGGGTGGGATCTTTTGGGAAGGAGAATCAATGTATATCTACTATTATTAAAAAAACACATAAATAAAACTCTGGATGGTTGGAAGTTAGGGACCATTGACTGGTTGCTCTAGTAGAACATGGAGGGTTAGCAACTAAACGATAGGAGTCCTATTTGGTGTCATAATGTTAGCTTGCTTTGTTAGGCATGGACCTTATCAGTGAGGCTATTTCGGAAGCAATATTCCTAGTAGGATAGTAGGGTGGCATTTTCTTGCCTAGAGGGATTGTTGATGTTTAGTAGCTCTAGAAAGCTTCCTAGTTGGTATATTCTATGCACTGGATGAAGCTATGTTATGCACCTAAGTGGGGAGAGTGAGTAAGGGAATGTTAGCATGCACAAGTTTTTATATCACTTAACTGAATTATTTTTTTAATATGACACCGGTGAATATTTTCCTTATTTTTCAGTGTCTACTAGTTTTCTTTGTGCGGTTTTGCAGTTCTTGTAGCTGTGCTCGTGAGGACGCTTCGCAATTAAGTGAGGGAGAGTATATTTTTCTTTTGAGGTTGCATCGTAGTGCTTGTGGTAGCTATGTTTGCGATGCTAGATGTTTGTGATGTAGCTATGCTCATGAGGACACTTCGCAATTAAGTGGGGGAGAATGACAACACCTAGAAACAATGTCTACTATTGCAAAATTTTTAGCAAAATTGTACACAATTGGCACATTGTTACCAACTTTTTACATTAATTTAATACAGATGCGATGCTCGTTATTGCTATTTTTGGAGGCCATGTCTCTGCAGTCTGGTCAGGAGATGTTGGTACAAGGAAGTTCTTGTATGGGAGAAAGGTAGTGTTATAGATGAAAACTGATAGATTTCCTTGGTGAATCCATAATAGAAAAGCAAGTAGTTTGTAACCCAATTCTTCTAGCTCCATGGGAAATAAGATAAAGGTTTTCCACCACTCTCCAACAGAGCCATATTTATTAAACTCTCAAATTTTCCATTTTGGGTATGCCACTATTAACCCTTAAACGAACAAGGTGGAAAATCCGGAAAATCTAAAGCAGAAGACAAGGCCAAGGCAAAAGTGAAGCAGAAGACGAAGGTGCGCCAAGAAGAATCTAGAAACACAAGAAGTGCAGAAAATTCCTAAATCTAGGAGAAAGGCGCACAAGAAAAAGTGCAACTCAATATTTGTGTAAAAGAGTGCAAGGCGCACCATAATTTATTTTAAGAGCACCGGAAGGAAGCTAGGAAGATAGGAAGACAATGGGAAAAAGGGCCTAGGCCACGGCCGACCATGTAAAAAAGGGGATAAGGGGATGACCGCCCAAAAGGGATTTAGGGTTTTGTATATAAAGTTGAAAAGTGAATGAGAAGCTCATTCTTCTGTATGGCCAAAAGTAGCTCTCTTCTTCTTGTTCTTGCTTGCTTGAGCTTGTACTTGAGAGAGCGAGTGTGAGAGTGTGAGGGAGTGTGTGTGTGAGAGTGAAAGACCGTGGTGGAGAATCTCTCCATCTTCTCCTCTCTTCTTCACTTCACTTCTCTTATCTTGTCTTGCTCGCAGCAATGGAGCTTGGAGCATGGAGCTTGAGGATGGAGCTTGCTTGAAGCTTGCACTTGGATCGTGGAGCTACCGAAGTGCTTGGGAGAGGAGGTAACTCAATCAGGCATGGAGGTAAGCTCACTACACCCGTAGAGATGGATGGTGCATCGGGTATGTGAGAGGTAGCCATTAGTGCTCGGCTTGGAATGCTTGAAACAATAAGCGGTCCATGGGTCTTGGCAGAGGTAGCCATTAGTGCTCGGCTTGGAATGCTTGAAACAATAAGCGGTTTGTGGGTCTTGGCAGAGGTAAGCTCACTAATGGATGGCGCGTCCACCGCCAAGACCCACAGACCGCTTATTGTTTCAAGCATTCCAAGCCGAGCACTAATGGCTACCTCTCACATAGCTGATGCGCCATCCATCTCTATGGGCATAGTGGGCTTACCTCCATGCCCGATCGAGTTACCTCCTCTCTCGAGCACTCCGGTAGCTCCATGATCCAAGTGTAAGCTTCAATTAAGCTCCATCCTCAAGCTCCACGCTCCAAGCCCCATTGCCGCGAGCAAGACAAGATAATAGAAGAGAAGAGAAGAAGAGAGGAGAAGATGGAGAGCTTCTCCACCACAGTCCCTCACCCTCACACACACACTCCCGCACACTCTCACACTCCCTCTCTCAAGCACAAGATCAAGCAAGCAAGCAAGCAAGAAGAAGAAGAAGAAGAAGAATAAGAAGAATAAGAAGAATAAGAAGAAGAGAGAGCTACTTTTGGCCACACACAAGAATGAGCTTCTCATTCACTTTTCAAATTTATATACAAAACCCTAAATCCCTTTTGGGTGGTCATCCCCTTATCCCTTTTTTACATGGCTAGGGCCGTGGCACTATTAAAATAAATCATGGTACTCCTTGTGCTCTTTTACATAAGTATTGACTTGAACTTTTTCTTGTGCGCCTTTCTCCTAGATTGTGTTTCCAAAATCTTCCTGGCGCGCCTTCATCTTCCGTTTTACTTTTTCCTTGGTCTTGTCTTTTACTTTAGATTTTTCAAAATTTTCACCTTGTTCATCTGAGGGTTAACATTACCCCCCACCTAGACGAGTGTCAATCCCATGACACTCACAGTTGTAGGTAACAAGCTTTGGCATGCACTGAAGACATGGGTGATAGGGACATCTGTGGTTTGCCGTGGAGGAGTGTTGGTGGTGGTGCGGATGAAGGTCGTTGGGTGGACGTTGTTCGCCTGGTTGGCCAGTGGTAGGGTTGTTGGAGTTGGTGATAGGGCTGCTCTTTGTTAGAAATCGTACTGATGGCCGGCATAGATGTTAGTTTTTGGGGATTCTGTACATGAAGATTCTTTGGTGGGCTTGCATGATGATACAAGACAAGAGTTCAAAGTTGATTGTTGATGAAGAGCTGATGGTACTTTCATTGGAGTCTTCAATACCTACAATTGAAGATCTCTCATGTGGTCTCTACCTAGGAGTTAGTGCTAGTGTTCTTATCGTGTGCACAAGACGTAGTTTGATTAGTTTGGGAGACAGGGCAAACTCTAAGCAAGCTGAGAGTAATGTCCTGCACTTGAGGACCCAAATTGTGTATAGATTGTGGTGCAATTATTATGTGAGTACCCATACATACTTAGATATTACGTAGTTAGAAGACTGATGGTTTGGTTCCTCGTAGCAATTTGTGGATGAAGCATGGGTTCAATGGGGTGGAAAAATTTATCGATGTTGAGGAGAAGTACACACAAAGGCTTCATGAGACATCATTGTGATTTTGACAACACAATGTAGCATAATTGAGCTCATTGACGCCTTAGCTTTTGGTAGCTGGTGGCTACTTGTATTGTTTGAAGAGTACGGTGTACTTTCAATGGTATTTCATGCCTTTCTTACCACTATTGATTACAATGGTACTGAGATGGAGTGCGAAAAAAGAATCGTGCAAATGGGTTAGGGTGACAGGTCTAACCATAGGCGAGACAAGCTCCCTAGGTATGTCTTGCCCTTGATGTGCCCTGAACCATTGTGGGGGATGTGTAAAGGGCTAGGGAACTAGGGACGATGGAGCCAGCCAACCAAGGTCACTGGATGTACCTAATTTGAGGACCCCTAAGTATTGTGCTGTGATCGTGAGTGCTTTTTTTCTTTTTTTCTTTCGTTCTTTCTTTTCTATTTTGTTCTTTTGTTTTGTTTTGTTTTCTTTTCTTTTTGTTTTCTCTTTTTTTATTTCTCTCTTTTTCTTTTTTCTCTTCCTTTTTTTTTGGATAAAATGAATGCAACCAATGCAATACATTGAGGCTATATCAACCTTTCATTTGGACTAAGAAATATTGAGATCCAAAGGCTGTGAAAAATGGATATTACAAGGATGATTGTGTTACTAGCCTTGATGCCAGAGGAATAGTTGTTGAGATGAAGAGATACATTTGAGATTTTGCAAACCTCTTTGTAACTTGTGAGATATCCGAACAATCGAGGTAGCAACTGTAGTGAGCCAAATGTAGATGCTGCCTAAGAAAGGGAGAGTAGCCAATGATTATGCTTTGGGCCATGCTCAAATGTAATGTGTGCTTTTTGTAGGGGTCATTTTCTCTTCCAGCGGGGCTTCCATTATGGCTCTTTGTTTCTTGGTATTTCTATCGCTTTCTCCATAATGGTTCTTATGGGGTTGGTGGTCTTGTGGTGACTTGGACATTGAACGCTTTTGTACAGAGACCTCTTTTCCTATTTCCCTCTTTTCCTATTTCCCACCATTCTAACTTATCCCATTCCCAACTAATACATACAATTCTCACAGGAGTGAGCCTGGCACTCTTTTACAAGGATTCGGGAGCACTTTCACAACAATTAATGGTGCGCTTTCACTCTTTCCTTTTCTCGAGGCGACATTGAGGCCTTCTGGAGAGATCTGTGAAAGATTTGGATCTAGAGCATGGCTATGGCGGCTTGTAGGCATAGACTGAACTCATGATGACATTGACCAAGGACTGAAGACCACAACTGTTACACAAGTGAATTAGGTTCCAAGATGAAAGCTTGGACTCATAAAGACATTCTTGTGTAAGGTGACAATGACACGGATACTTGAAAGAAAGAGACAAGTACTATTGTATTGTCATATATTGTGTATAAGTGATAGTCAAGTACATCATTTTATAGAGTATCTTGGTAGCACTTTACATCCACTGTGCATATGGGATTCTGTCTCTCTTCCTAGAATAAACTGCATCTTCCTAACCTAGCTGTTCCATACAAAGGGGCATACACAAGGTGTGATTGACAGATTCTCAACACCCCTCCTCAATCACAGCTGTGAAAAGCATTAAGTGTACATAGGCTATCATGAGTAGAATCTTGCTAAGTGTGGGCATGCCACAAACAGGTGAAGCATCCAGAGGCTGTCGTCACGGAAAAGGCTAAGAGTGGGTATCACCCAAAACATGGCAGACATCCAGGGGCTGTTACAAGGGCTCATTAAGTGTGTAGAGGCTGTTATGCATAGGCTACATGAGGAGTTTATAATGCTTATGAAAGGAACATTAAGGAAGTTACAATACTTTTAAAAAAGAAAAAAAGAAAATGAGAGACAAGTACCGATAGGCCCCTGTGGTCTTTTTCTGCATAAACATTCTCTTTGTCAGCATGGAAAATCTTTGGTTCTTCTTCTTCAGCTTTGAATGATGTAGTCTTTTGGTCTTCATGGTTAATCTTCTTTTCGTTTTCATGGTTTTGTTGGTCTTCTTCTTTATGGTGGAATTTGCTTGTACTGATCTTCATGTTCATGTCAATGTCCCTCTCAAGCAAAGACATCATCATCTTTGAGTTTTGCACAATGACCGAAGCAGCTGGAGTGTCTTCAAAATCTTCAAATGGAAACATGGATGGGACTTGAATGCTCACAACTTCATTTTTCCCTGCAGCAATGGAGTTGCAGAGATGACATAAACATGCATAGCAACCCTTTGTTTGAGGTAAAAGAACATGATTTAACTTTGGCAAGCCATTCTCCTTTACAAATTTCTGACTTAATAAGCATTTTTCCTCCATGTAATCTGTGCCTTTCGGGAAGATGACCAACCACAGAGGATCCTCAAGTCCCTTAAAAGTCTGAAGGGAATTCTGAAATACCACTTTGTCCATCTGCCATTTCCTATCAATGAGCAGAAACTCGAGCACATAGAATGCCCATCCAAAGATAGAAGCATTGTGCATGCTACTCTTAACCACAAATTGAGGGAATCTGCCAAAGCCTATCTGAATGCCATCAACTACAGTAGCCTGAGGGTTTCCATGATCTGATTCTCTGGTAGTATTGCTGACATAGCTAGGAGGGACCATCACATATTTTGTGCCAGGGTATGACTCTGAGGGCATGTCGTGAACATTGCCAGTCTGACCAACATAACGAGAATTGTCCATTAAACTGCTGGCAGATATAGACTGACTAGTTGCCAAATGCTGAGAGGGGGTGTTGACAGACACAAACATAATCTCGACTTCTGCCACATGCTTCTCCACATCTGCGCTGAAGAACAGGTTCTTCCCTCTGCAAGCTTTCACAACTTCGTCCAAGCCGGGCTCGAAGATAGGAAGGCATTCACTGTTCCAAGCATTGATGCAAGGAACCGCAATGTCTACAGCCACAACTTCAATGTCGGGGCACTTTCGTGCAATCATGGCCATGGTTGGCCCTCCAACATAGCCAGCACCAATGCAAAAAATCTTCACCATGGCTGTCGAATATGGTGAAATAGAGTGATGGAATGTGTTGATGCGATGGCGAGGCCCAAGACTGGTGGCAAGCTGGCCGACCAGAGAATGGAGGAAAGAAAAAACAATAGCAAAAAATGTCTCTTTACTAGCAGGGTTTGCAAGACGGATACACTGCTTGATCGTAGAAAACAAGGTCTCATGTAGTTTCTTGATCAGTTCGCGCTTCTTCTCGAAGCTCGAGATATGGACGTTGATTAAACCCTCACTGTAGCCTCACCACTTTTCTGGCTATGGCTGCCTGCCAAGGTGGTACAAGTGGAGATGAGTTGAGAGATAAGCTCTTTGAGTTGACTTGAGAGGTTAGCAGGGGCTGAGAGATTAGAGAAACGAGTCATGCCATGCCCGACTGGGCTCTGATACCATGTGAAAGATTTGGATCTAGAGCATGGCTATGGCGGCTTGTAGGCATAGACTGAACTCATGATGACATTGACCAAGGACTGAAGACCACAACTGTTACACAAGTGAATTAGGTTCCAAGATGGAAGCTTGGACTCATAAAGACATTCTTGTGTAAGGTGACAATGACACGGATACTTGAAAGAAAGAGACAAGTACTATTGTATTGTCATATATTGTGTATAAGTGATAGTCAAGTACATCATTTTATAGAGTAGCTTGGTAGCACTTTACATCCACTGTGCATATGGGATTCTGTCTCTCTTCTTAGAATAAACTGCATCTTCCTAACCTAGCTGTTCCATACAAAGGGGCATACACAAGGTGTGATTGACAGATTCTCAACAAGATCGTCATTCAAAATTTTCAAGGTCTAACCTCCATCCGGGGTGCCTTTTCCTTCCTTTGTCCTATGCCCTTTCGGTTATCTCCTTCTTCCATTTTCCCGCTCCTCTACTCCATTTTTCGATCCTCTATGTTGCGGTAAACATTACCCCCCTCCTAGCTAAGTGCCAGTCCCATGGCACTGTGGTGGGGAGTAGTGGGGTCGTTGGGGTTGTTGCTAAGTGGAAGTGGTGGGTAGATGACCACAATCAAAAGTTGTTGTTGTGAAATGAGAGGTGATGGAGTTTGATTAACGATGATCGGGAGAGATTCCGGCATGCTTTAGACTTCATGAAGATGCTTGGAATTTGTCACACAGTTGTAGCTCCCATTCTGTGACGGCTGTTAAACCAGGGGATCTCTAATCATTTGGAGAAGATGAGGTTCCAAGATCTATGCCAATGGTGGGTCCATCACTAAGTTTTCCTTCTGCTTGATTCGGTTCAATCATGGTAGCCATCAACAGGCAGATGGTCGGCTACATCAAGCATGTTGGTCCATCCAACCATCGGAATATGCAGAAGTTTTTCTTGAAGTTGGTGTAGTGGTGTTCTGTCTGACTCAAAGAAAAATTCTTGCGCATTAGCAGATGTTGTGGATGATCTTCTTTAGTTGGGTAGCCATTCACTGAGTCACGATCATAGCCTGCAAGAGAAAGTTGTGCACTCCCTAAGGGGTGTGTCTGTCTCACGGTGTGGTGTAAGTGCATGTATAGTGGAACTGTGAGATGGGTCTAACCTTGGGTAAGCCCTTGGTAGTGTCCCACACTTGAGGACCGAGTTCGTGTGTTGATGAAGGTGCACTGCAAAACATAGGCTGACAGGTTTGGAAATCATGCCCTTGATGTGCCCTAAGCATGAAGTGGGGGAGGGGCTAGGTGTGAACCCTAGGTGTAGTGAGCGAAGTGAGTCCTCGTGCTTTTTTATTTTTTTCTTTTTCTTTCTTTAAAAAAAAATAAAGAATTGCATACAAGGAAGGTGTCTTAGCTAATGCCTATCACCTTCACAGCCGGATTACGAAGTGGTCGCAAGCATTAGGATAGGAATGCACAACTTTGTAGATATTCCTTTATAGTGGCCCGAGCCTTCAGAGGTGTGGATAACAAGAAAGGATTACTGCACCTCGTGAAGCGGGTATCATTCATATCTTCTAAGATTTCTAGGGAAAAGGAGGGAAGCAAGGTTGCCCTTATCATTAATCTAGTCATGGCTCTATTATCTATCCCTAGGTTGATGTCTAAAAAGAGTGGAGGGAGGTGGGCTTCCTCAGTTGTGGGTCTCTGCATTAATAGGAACTTGATAAGCCTAAGATAATTATAGGTGGTTAAGAAGGTTGGATCTAGGCAAGAAGAAAAATCCGCAAGAAAGCGGTTGATAGATGGGAGGAGATCCTCTAACCTAAAGACTAGGCATTCCTCGGTGCTCCGGGCATTAACGTTACATATCTTAGGAAAGTCAAAATCCCCATGAATGTTTCAATCGTAGTCAACTCCATGCCTACGGTGGTAGGGCATGTAGATGGGGTTGTTGCGTTCTTCAAGGAGCAAGCTGTAGAAGGCGGTCCAGGCGTCAAAATTGGTATCCCAAATCCTCCTCCGCCACTTCGATTGCGCCTGGTAGCCTTGGACGATTTTGGGAACCCTATTTACCTTGTCCTACCAGTAATATGCAGGCTCTTGCCTCCATTTGGTTATTATGAGGCTTCTTTCCTCTATCCACCTATTTGCAAGATCATTAGCCAGATCCTTGATCTTGGCTAGAATGCCTAGAGGAAATGCACGATCGAGAGAGCATGGATAAGCAAATGAAAGCTCAAATGTCCTCATCTGGAACTCCCGTTCACACCATATGACCAATTCCAAAGGCCAATCGATAGGATGGGAATCCCCTTATAGTGGCACCGGCTCTTCAAGGAATTGTCTTGGCAGTGACCATGCTCTGCATTGGGCTTCCTTTGCTAGTTCTTGTCTTCTTCTTCTGGCTACCACAGTGCACTCGGGCATGTGGGCATCTTCGGGCTCTTCAGGTGGGAGGTCTGGTAGAGGTAGACTGGGCATTCTTTATTGCTCTTCTTCAACATCTTGCTCAAAGTCCAGACCCTCTTTGACATTCTGCTCGGCAACTGCTGGGGCCGCTTGTGGTGGTGGTGGTGGCTGCTCATGGTCTTCAAACTCAAGTTCCTTAAGCTCAACAGTGGAGAGGCCGGCATGGCGCAGGTAGTGAAATTGCTGCTCTTTTGTGATTCCTGTGCCTGTTGGAAGCTCCCATTCTTGAAGCCCATACCTTAGCGCTCGAGTAGTCCGTTCTAGCTTCCTTCTTACCTCTTATCCCATTCCCAACTAATGCATACAATTCGCACAGGAGTGAGCCTGGCACTCTTTTACAAGGATTCGGGAGCACTTTCACAATTAATGGTGCGCTTTCACTCTTTCCTTTTCTCGAGGCAACATTGAGGCCTTCTTGAGAGATCGTCATTCAAATTTTTCAAGGTGTGACCTCTATCCGAGGTGCCTTTTCCTTCCTTTGTCCTATGCCCTTTTGATTATCTCCTTCTTCCATTTTCCTGCTTCTCTGCTCCATTTTTCGATCCTCTGTGTTGCGGTAAACATTACCCCCTCCTAGCTAAGTGCCAGTCCCATGGCACTGTGGTGGGGAGTAGTGGGGTAGTTGGGGTTGTTGCTAAGTGGAACTGGTGGGTAGATGACCACAATCAAAAGTTGTTGTTGTGAAATGAGAGGTGATGGAGTTTGATTAACGATGACCGATAGAGATTCTGATATGCTTTAGACTTCATGAAGATGCTCGGCATTTGTCACACAGTTGTAGCTCCCATTCTGCGACGCCTGTTAAATCAGGGGATCTCCTAATCATTTGGAGAAGATGAGGTTCCAAGATCTATGCCAATGGTGGGTCCATCACTAAGTTTTCCTTCTGCTTGATTTAGTTCAATCATGGTTGCTATCAATAGGCAGATGGTCAGCTACATCAGGCATGTTGGTCCATCCAACCATTGAAATATGCAAAAGTTTTTCCTGAAGCTGTTGTAGTGGTGTTCTGTCTAACTCAGAGAAAAATTCTTGGGCATTAGTAGATGTTGTGGATGATCTTCTTTCGGTGGGTAGCCATTCATTGAGTCACAAACATAGCCTGCAAGAGAAAGTTGTGCACTCCCTAAGGGGTGTGTCTATCTCACGGTGTGGTGTAAGTGCATGTATAGTGGAACTGGGAGATGGGTCTAACCTTGGGTAAGCCCTTGGTAGTGTCCCACACTTGAGGACCCAGTCCGTGTGTCGTTGAAGGTGCACTGCAAAACTTAGGGTGACAGGTCTGGAAATCATGCCCTTGATGTGCCCTAAGCGTGAAGTGGGGGAGGGGCTAGGTGTGAACCCTAGGTGTAGTGAGCGAAGTGAGCCCTCGTGCTTTTTTTTCTTTTTTTCTTTAAAAAAAATAAAGAATTGCATACAAGGAAGGTGTCCTGGCTGATGCCTATCACCTTCAGCCGGATTACGAAGTGGTCCCAAGCATTGGGATAGGAATACACAACTTTGTAGATATTCTTTAATAGTGGCCCGAGCCTTCAAAGGTGTGGATAACAAGAAAATATTATTGCACCTCATGAAGCGGGTATCATTCATATCTTCTAAGATTTCTAGGCAAAAGGAGGGAAGCAAGGTTGCCCTCATCATTAATCTAGTCATGGCTCTATTATCTATCCCTAGGTTGATGTCAAAAAAGAGTGGAGGGAGGTGGGCTTCCTCGGTTGTGGGTCTCTATATTAATAGGAACTTGATAAGCCAAAGATAATTACAGGTGGTTAAGAAGGTTGGGTCCAGGCAAGAAGAAAAATCCGCGAGGAAGCGATTGATGGATTGGAGGAGATCCTCTAACCTAAAGACTAGGCATTCCTCGGGGCTCCGGGCCTTCAGAGGTGTGGATAACAAGAAAGGATTATTGCACCTCGTGAAGCGGGTATCATTCATATCTTCTAAGATTTCTAGGCAGAGGGAAGCAAGGTTGCCCTCATCATTAATCTAGTCATGGCGCTATTATCTATCCCTAGATTGATGTCAAAAAAGAGTGGAGGGAGGTGGGCTTCCTCGGTTGTGGGTCTCTGCATTAATAGGAACTTGATAAGCCTAAGATAATTACAGGTGGTTAAGAAGGTTGGGTCCAAGCAAGAAGAAAAATTAGCAATGAGAGGAAGCGGTTGATAGATGGGAGGAGATCCTCTAACCTAAAGACTAGGCATTCCTCAGGGCTCCGGGCATTAACGTTATATATCTTAGGAAAGTCAAAATCCCCATGAATGTTTCAATCGTAGTCAACTCCATGCCTACGGTGGTAGGGCATGTAGATGGGGTTGTTGCGTTCTTCAGGGAGCAAGCTGTAGAAGGCGGTCCAGGCGTCAAAATTGGTATCCCAAATCCTCCTCCGCCACTTCGGCTCCACCTGGTAGCCTTGGACGATTTTGGGAACCCTGTTTACCTTGTCCTACCAGTAATATGTAGGCTCTTGCCTCCATTTGGTTATTATGAGGCTTCTTTCCTCTATCCACCTGTTTGCAAGATCATTAGCCAGATCCTTGATCTTGGCTAGAACGCCTAGAGGCAACGCACGGTCCAGATAGCATGGACAAACAAATGAAAGCTCAAATGTCCTCGTCTGGAACTCCCGTTCACACCATATGACCAATTCCAAAGGCCAATCGATAGGATGGGAATCCCCTTATAGTGGCACCGGCTCTTCAAGGAATTGTCTTGGCAGTGACCATGCTCTGCGTTGGGCTTCCTCTGCTATTTCCTATCTTCTTCTTCTGGCTGCCATAGTGCACTCGGGCATGTGGGCATCTTCGGGCTCTTCAGGTGGGAGGTCTGGTAGAGGTAGACTGGTCATTCTTTATTGCTCTTCTTCAGCATCTTGCTCAAAGTCCGGACCCTCTTTGACATTCTACTCGACAACTGCTGGGGCCGCTTGTGGTGGTGGTGGTGGCTGCTCATGGTCTTTAAACCCAAGTTCCTTAAGCTCAATAGTGGAGAGGCCGGCATGGCGCAGGTAGTGAAATTGCTGCTCTTTTGTGATTCTTGTGCCTGTTGGAAGCTCCCATTCTTGAAGGCCATAGCTTAGTGCTCGAGTAGTCAGTTCTAGCTTCCTTCTTACCTTCTCCACTGAATCATTGCCCTCCACCTGGGTGACATGTAGTATTGTGCTGAGGAAGGCTTGCCTTTGTGCGTTGGCGCATACATCAACAGCCTCTGCCCCTGGACTCGGCAAGCACTCTCTCACACTTAGCCACCACCACCAAGCATTCTGTTAAATGCCTAACTCTTTCAAAATTATCCTTTTCCCACTCGCTCGCTCTCTCATTCATCTTCTTTCTTCCCTCCTCCAACTCACTTGCTAGGCTTGTCACCACCTGCTGCTCATTTGTTAAGAACCAAAGTTGGTTCATTTTCCTAGATTTTTGAGCCAGCTATTCTTTAGCAATTTCTTTTGCCTGATTGGAAATGCTAAATCTTTGTTCTGCCTCAGCAATTAGTTCTGACTTTTCTTGCACAAGTTGCTCATGACTTTGGACCTCTGCAAGGTGCAATCTTCTTTGGGTGAAGGTCATGGCCATGAGGATCTCTATGTCTCCTTTGGCAATCTCCAATGCACCTTGCAGTCGTTGTGTTGCATTTTGCAACCTTTGTGCTTCTGCTACAGGGATTGCCGGCCTTTCCTATGCTAGGTAATCTATCTCTCTCTCCAGCTTGTCTTGATCCTCAAGTCCATACCATAGTTGAAAAGCTATGGTATCCTCTTGTCACTCACTTGGCTCACCCTCTTAAGCTGCTACCTGTCCATACCTTTTCAGCTTGGCACTTATCTGTTCTAGGTCAGCATATTGCTGCACTAGTAACTTTAAGCTCCGTTGCTCTGCCACCGGATTTTGCTCTTCATCCTCCAGCCTTTGTCTGAGACATCTCTCATTGTCCTGGGCTTTCTTGGTTTTTGCTTCCAACTGGTCTTGTAGCGCTTTCACCTCCCTTCTTCGGTTGTCTCCTTGCTTTGAAACTTCTAGCCTTAAGGCTGCTGAAGTTTCCTTTTCTTTCTCTAGCTCCACCAGGGCCACCTTCTTTTCTTCTTTTACCTTGTCTAATTGTGCTAGAAGCTTAGTCACATAAGCATCATAGTCCACACCAGGTGGCATGGGAGTAGGGGCTGTAGTGGTTGATGCCTCTAGCTTTTGTCATTTTTTATCTTTCCTGGACTCGACATCTGCGGCAACAGGTCTTTTCGCTCTGGTTTCCGGTACAATCTCAGCCACTTTACTGACAAGCATCTACATCATGCTCATCTACTGGGCTGTGTCTAGAGAGGGTGTGGGTTGCGGGGCAGTTGTGGTGTCTGTTGGCATTGGCACGAAGGAGGAAGGTAGGGGGTGCAGTAGGGACTTGCCCTTGCCTACAACCACTGGGGCCAGTTCCACACTGCCACTTGCTTTGACCTCATGGCGGGGACTCAAAGGATTGATCTCTTCTCCCCCATGGGTTTCTTTAATCGATCTACGAGTGGCCTCTGCCAACTCAGCAAGTTCTTTCATCCTTAGCTCATCGGCTTCCTCCTCCGCCCTTTTTTGCCTCTCTTCTTTTGCCCTCCTTCATTCTTCTCTAATTCTCTCAATTTCTTCCTCTTATTTTTTCCTTCGTTCCTCCCCCACCCTCCTTGACTCTCCTTGAGCCCTCTTCATCTCGGCTCGCTCTTGTTTGCTTAGCCTTTCTTCCTTCTTCTTTTGGCTCTTGTCAGTCTTCTTTTGCTTTCGTGGTTTAGCCACTTGAGTGGGTGGTACCTCCGGCTCTCCTTTGTCGCTTATTGTCTTTTCACTCGATCCTTCTTCCTCGCGGTGAGGTGAGCTTCTGTGCACATCTTGCTCTTCACCTACGCCGGCATCCTTGATAGCCTCATCGATGACTGCTGTCAGGACACCTCCGTATCTAATTATAGAGGCTTTTGAGGCTGGTTTTTTTCTTGCGGATCTTGTAGTAGAGGCAGGAGACTCCCCCCCAACTGGTGCTACAACTGGAGCCAAGAGCATGGCTGAACTCTTGATAGTTTTCTGGATAGAGCCGTTCCAATCCACCTCCTATGGAACTCCTGCAACAATGCTTTCGAGCAATGGCATCCCGATTCTATTCATTAGTGCGTTGTATCTGTGTCCTAAGAAAGGGATGTGAACAATTTTAGCTTGCATCCTTGTCGCAGGGTCTGGAATGTCAGCCAAACTGATTCCATCCACCGTGTGCATGTCCTCTTTTTTTACACCCATCATGGCATACACATCTCTTTTTGGGTGCCTCTCCTTCTTGGACACAAGCCCCAGGGCTTTCTCGACAATAGCTGCATTAAGGGGTACTTGCACCCTTCTTTCCTGGTCACCCGTCCTTATTGTGACCGTGCCACAGCTCCTTCCTTCATGAAAGCTCCTTAAGAAGTCAACGCACATGCTGTAATCTACAGCCTGTCCGACCTTTTCCATGTACTTTCGGAGGTTGCATTTGTCCACCAACTCCTTCACTGCTAGCTCTTCCAGGATGGCTTCATCTAAATTTATGGTATTCTTGAACGTGAACTAGCTAAATCCACGTGTCTCAACGTTGATTCCATACTTTATTAGCTCCTCTTCAGTGAATGGAAGTTTACCCTGTCCTACCATGGTAGGTGCCTATCATTACACCATGCCAACATTAGCGTTATGAATTGACTCATCACTAACAAAAACACAAGAAAGAATGTGTGTGACAATTTGTCATGCTAATTTAGAGGCATGAAACTTGGAATTAATTCAAAAGCAACATCTATTTCCTCCTTGCATTCTTTCCTATTTGAATTCAGTTGATCATTTTCATCCATTATACATCTTGTTACTTCACTTGGCTCTCACTTTGCTCCCCTCCTTTCCTTAAGTTTTAAGGGAATCCTTCCTAGGATTAGCAAGGGGAGAAGGAGGGCTCGCATGGACTTTATGGGGCGAGTTACTTGGCCAACAGCCAAGTATAGAGGTTAGGGTTATATTCAAGCTGGGCATGACGATCAAGTTCACATGGTCATATGGAAGCTTGGGTGATATAGGTCAAGCCATCATGAAAGATGTCCCCGGAGTTGAGGCAACTAGCAACATGCAACTCCTCTTCCGTGAGGAATTGGTCAATGTAAGGATGGGCTAACACATGGTCGTCTAAGTGTATGTTGAGTGTAATGGCCAAAACCCTAAATGAAAGAGGTGCCACATAAGTAAGGTCGTGTTCAATTGTTTTGATTGGCCTTCTTTGCTCGGCATTGGTCATGATACGACAGCCTTTTTTCTCCCATTGGAGTCACAAGGCATACCACAGTTGTAAGAATGAAGAAGCAGAGGTGGCAAGCTGCGTGAGCTCCTCCAGTTCTTGTTCAGGTGTAGAGCAAGTTAGCTTGTGGTACGAGGTAATTAGTCTTCTGAGAACGGCTTGTTCATTTGAGATTTCTCCATTAGCGATTAATTCGGTGGCAATTTTGGGGAATTTGACGGTCATAAACTCGTAGTCTTCCCAAGTGCATGGCAACGCACGAACATCAGAAGCAAGGGGTTCATCAAGAAGTCCTAGGTCAAGCCTCTCATAGCTCCTAGCGAATGTGGTGAAGGTGTTATCTAACTCCTTGATGCATGTCACTACATCATCTCTCGAGGTCTCAACAAGATCCTTGGCCACTGAATGGAAAGATCGTCTTTCATACGAAGGCCTAAGACCTGCTAGTGGTGATGGTGCAATTGGGCTGGACAGTGATGACTCCCTTGATGGCGTCACAGATGGGACTTTGCACTCAGGAGCATTTTGAGATGTTGCAGGGGGCTCTAGTGGCATAGGAGGTGT
This sequence comes from Lygodium microphyllum, assembly GCF_053477565.2. NCBI lineage: Eukaryota > Viridiplantae > Streptophyta > Polypodiopsida > Schizaeales > Lygodiaceae > Lygodium > Lygodium microphyllum. Next base: position 165,135,922 of record NC_141141.1, on the reverse strand, counting down.
GCTGCATTCTATCTGAGCCGGCGTGGGGGTGCTCGACTCCTCTGGCTTGGATAGTGCAGGGGCATCTAGTTTAGGACGATAAATGTGTTGGAATTCATTAATCACAACTGATACTGGTCCAGCTTGCTTTGCAACCTGGGCATTGTATGTGCAAGCCTCTCTAGCTGGAATGAGGTTGCTTAGAGTCGAGCCTCTTGAATGTCCACTTTTGGGCACCCATATCCAGGGGTCGCCCTCATAGTATCCTTGTGCTCGCAAGAGATCTTTGGGGATCCAGCGCGGCATGGTAGTGCACCTATGTCGATAGCGTCTGAACTGCCTCTTAGGTTGTCATTAATAGTTTTTGCATTTAGAAGCACGTTTCTGCGGTTTACGAGGAGGTGGCCCTTGTTGTTTGGGCACCCATATGGGCGTGGGATCTTTGGCCTTGTGAATGGCCTTGGTGGGCTTGGTTCTAGCAGTTTGAGCATGGGGTGAGATATCATAGCCCTTCTCCCTAGGCTTGGTCATAGGCGTGGTCGTAGGGGTCTCTATCGGTGGCTTTGCAATTGTAGAAGGATCAAGATAACCCTTGCTGAAAGTAGTCACTATGCGCACACTGCCTATAGCAAGATGGATGTGATCTAGGTTATAGTCCACATTGCACTTCGTTTGCTTTCTAAAAGTGCGACCTAGTAGTGACTTATTAGCAGCTTCTTTAGTGTTTGGCAACACATAAAAGAAGATTGGTATACTTTCAGACTCAATAGAGACGGCCACTTTGCATTTTCCTAAGAGTGAGTAAGTGTTGCCCCCAAATGGGCTGAGTTTAGCATTTGTAGGCTGTAATTTAGGTTGACCAATGGGTGTCCCATGGTCATGCGTCAAGATATTATAGTCAGCACCTTCGTCGATCAAGGCATCAAAAGAATATGTCTGTTCCGCAGTGACTGTGATTCGTAGGTAGGCGGGTGCTACTGCTTCTTTACCTTGATCTATCAGTTCGATAATTGTGGCCACGCATACATTGACAAGGGCTTCAAGCATAGGTGGATCGTGCAATGGAAGGGAAGGAGGATAGTACTTTTTCATGCGACTGCCATTGAAGAAGCCTATTCCTTCACCTTCGATCATCTCCAACTCAACATTGCCTGTTCTACTAATTGCACGTACTCGGAAAGGTCCTAGTCCTCAAAATTTCATTTTCTATTTGTGACCGTTCATAGAGTATAGTAGGATGAGGTCCCCCCGATCAAAGTTGCGCTGTTTGACATGCTTGTCAAACCACATCTTTTGTCGTGCCTTCTCACAAATCAGAGCGTGGGTGGCTAAGAGTCGAGTCTCCGTGAGATGTTCTAACTCCACTAAGTGGTTGGTCCAAGCCTCTCTTCCCTCCCAATGCTCCTAGGCTATTATCCTTAAGCTAGGAACAAAGAACTCTAAGGGTAGAATGGCCTCCATTCCATAAGTTAGCCTAAAGGGCATCTGTCCTATAGCCATCTTATAAGCTGTACGATAGGCCCGCAAGGCCGCCATCAATTTGTTATCCCAGTCACTTCATGATGTGGATACTATTTTAGTAAGCACGTTGACTAGGATTTTATTCATGGAAATTTCTTGGCCATTTATTGGAGGGTAGTAGGGCGAGGACCTTCTATGAATGATTAGGAACGTCGAGAGCAGGTGGGATATCACTTCATTAATGAAGTGCGTGCCCTGATCACTTACTATTTCAATTGGACAACCAAAACGCGAAAAGACATGCTCCCACAAGAACTTCGCAGTGGTTCTAGCGTCGTTCTTCCTAGTGGCTCTTGCCTCTGCCCAGTTTGTCAGGTAATCAGTTGCCACAATGATGTGGCATGCCTAGGAGTATTGTGCCGCAGGACTGATAGGTCCAATGAAGTCAATGCCCCATTTTTCGAAGGGTTGTCATGCTATTACGGGGGTCAACTCCATCTTATCCTTGCGCACAAGCACCTTAGTCCTCTGGCACTCATCGCAGTGTTTTACAAATTTAGCAGCATCACGGAATAGGGTGGGCCACCATAGTTGAGATTGTAGCACCTTACGGGCTATTGTGTCCCCATTAAAGTGTCCTCCAGCTATTCCACCATGCGCTTCTCTCAACACATCGTGCATCTCATCCTCACACACACATCTACGTAACAAACTGTCTTGTCCTAGCCTATAGATTTGGCCGGCGATCAGTTGGTATGGCTGGATCTTTAAGATAAGTCTCCTTATCCTGGATTTCTCAATAGGTCTCTTTCGCTAGACAGGCCAAAGAGGTGAGCATCCAGTAGGTCGTCAGGTATGCCTTGTCCAACAGCTTCTCCTGTGGGTATGCAGGACATGTGATCAGCCATGTAGTGTTGCTTTCCCTTACGTACAACTACAAAAAAATCAAATTCCAACAAGAGAAGCAACCATTTAGCTATGCAACTTGTAGCGCACGGCTTGTTCACAGGATAAAGCAAGGCTTGATTGGTCAACGAAAAAGACGAAGGGTGTGGCCAACAAATAATGCCTAAATTTCTTTACAGCAAACACCATGGCTAACCCTTCCCTTTCTGTAGTGGAATAGTTCATCTCCATTTCAGTGAGATGCTTGCTAGCAAAACTCACGGGGTAATCTAGGTTATGCTCACTAGGTTGGCATAGAACAGCTCCAATAGCAAACTCAGAGGCATCTATGTGCACATGGAATGTTATGCTCTAGTCTGGGGCTCGTAAGATTGGTGCAGTGGTGAGAGCCTTCTTAAACTCTTCATATGCAAGCTAGCCTTCCTCAGTCCACTCGAATACGATCAGCAACTTGTACAATGGTCTAGCAATTAGTGCGTAATTCAGTACAAAGCGTCGATAGTATCCCATATGGCCTAAGAAACACTGAACGCCCTTGTAGTTAATGGGTGGTGATAGGTCGACAATGACCCTTACTTTTGAGAAGTCGATGGCAATGCCATTCCTTGACACTACGTACCCTAGGATACATCCATGCTTCACCCAGAACTGGCACTTTAAGGGGTTCAACGAGAGGTTGTATAACCGACACCGTTCAAAGGCAGCTCTTAACTTTTCTAGGTGTTCGGCCCAACTAGAGTGTACGCATAAGTCGTCTACGAACACCTCTAGCTCGCATCTAAGCATATCCTTGAAGATGGTGCACATTAATCATTGGAAGGTCACAGGCGCATTCATTAGCCCAAAGGGCATAACGATGTAGGCAAATACACCCCACTCCATGGCGAAGGCAGTCTTGTGCCTGTCGTCAGGGTGCACTTGCACTTGATTATAGCCAGAGAAGCCATCCAAGAAACTATAGGCTTCTTTGCATGCTACCCTCTCCAGCATGTACTCGGTATACAATAAGGGGTAGTTTTCCCTCTTTGTAGCGGCATTAACTTTCTTGTAATTCACGCACACTCAAATTTTACCATTCTTTTTCATAACGATCACTATGGGTGATACCTAATCCGTGTGCTCAATCTCATATATAAATCCCGCCTCTGTGAGCTTATCGATTTCCTCCTTCACTGCATGGGCGTGTTTGGGATTCATAGGGTAAGGTCATTGCTTTGTTGGCACCACATCTGGAACCATTGGGATATTATGGGTCACAACCCTAGGATTGACTCCTTTAAGTTCCTCCAAGGACCAGGCAAACACGTCGACATACTCTCATAGGAGAGCAACAAGTTTAGCCTCCTCATCCTTGGTCAAGTTGTCAGCAATGAACACAAGTCGAGGCTTCTCGCCTTCCCCTGCAAGGTTGACTTCCTTGACCTTGGTGGGTCCCTCAATTGGCTTACTGGTTTGCCCTTGTCTCTTTGCTCCTAGCAAAATCACCACTCTATCTCCCTTCTTAAACTTTGTGAAGCGTTTGGGGAGATCCTGCGGCTTCTTTTGCCTCTCTGATTTTGAGTTCTTAGTTCTCTTCCTGGCCTCCTCCTTTAGTTTTCTACGCCTTAGGTGGACTGGAAAGTTTCCTTTGGTGCGTCTGACCTTAGAGGGTTGGGGTATTTCGGGATCACTCTCCATACTGTCTTCTGACTCTGAGTTAAACTCACATCCCTAGCTTGAGGAAGGAGTTTTGCCAGGGCATCGTAATTCAGTAGGTGTATCCGTCTTAAGCACTGGGACCACTAATGGTCGTGCCACTCCTGTCTCCTTGTAATCCATGGCTCCCATGTGCTCCAACAAGGATTTATCGCACTCCATCCACATGCCTCCTCTTTCATTGCAGCTTGCCCTTTCCATTCTAGGCCTAGAGTCTACCTTCATCTGTTCGATTGCTCTCCCTTCAGTATCATATTCTATCGTGTCTAACTCTTCTTCACTCTCATCCCCAAAAGAGCGGTAGTCCTCGTACTCATCATCAGAGTCTTGCCCCTCTACCTACTCATCATCCCCTGGGTTTTCCTCTCCAATCTCCTTTTCGTCAGTGATTAAGACCCAATTGTATAATAGGTTAAGATCGTGAATTGTGGTCCATTTCCACTCAGGCTTAGCCAAAAGATCACTTAGGGGTTTTAGATTGGCAGCCATGTTGCCCTTCAATTTATCGGTCAGGTACTCTATGATTCCCTGAAGCTCAAGCTTTTTGGTGGCGATATGGAACGAGAACGGTTTCCCTGGGTTATGTGAACTTCTTGCCATCATGCAGAGTGGCACAATGGGCTCCCTTACTGGCATGCTTGGGGATTTAGCAGCTTGCCTAAATAGCTCTTCTTCATCTGAGAATGGTAGGTCAATGGTTGCCAAGACATGCATCCAATCCCACTCGTCCTCAGGGCAAGGGATGTACTTGATCAGTGACCCATAGGGTTTTCTTGCCTGTGCATCACCTTTTAGCATGGTTGAGATAGCATCAAGGTCGGCTGGGTAGTCTTCCAGGTATCCATCTCAACCCTTACCACTTCTGTTCTATTACCCAAGAAGATGAGATTGTTATCCCAATCTTCAATAACTCGCGCGTTCCTCATTCAGGGTCAGCTTAGCAGTATGTCATAGTCCACTCCCTTCATGACAATGAAGTTCACGGAAAACTGCCCCCCTGCGACCTTCACTGGCCAGTTCTTTAGGACCCCGAATGGTCTGACCTTCATTCTGTTGGCCAATGTGATATTGAACCTAGCCGTTTCCACAGGTGGGTTTCCTCAGGCCTGTAGAACTGCGTGGCTTAAGACACTGACACTAGCGCCTGTGTCTATGATTCCTTTTCGTGTTGCATCCCCCAAGGCTAAGATAGGTAAAACTGCATGCATCTCAGTGCCTTCCCAAAATGCATTGATGTGCAGTGATCTTGGAACTGAGTGTAGTGTTAGGCTTGGAATCTGCATGACTACGTCCTGCTCTTGCAAGTCAGTGGTAGTATGCTCCTCTTTTCCCTCCACCCAATACTTCAATTCTTGCCATAAGGAAGGGTGCTACCGAAGTAGGTCTCCCAGGCTCACGGTCACTAGAGTGGTTACTAAAGTGATGAGGAGGTTGCTGGGTGGTTTCCTTCCTCCTTGGTCAGCATTCTTTGGCCATATGTCTTGGTTAGCTTGCTGACATGCTTCTTCTTGCTCTGTGGCATCTTGCGTGGTGTGGATACGTTCCCCGATTGGGGTCGCAATGGTGAAATGGGTGTATCCACACTAGAGAGGTCTTCAATTTGGTCCTATAGTATGGGCTCTACATCCTTAAGGTGTTCCTGGCCATCCTTGACCCACTCCTTGACCTTGGCTATAGCCTCGAGTTGCCATCTGGGGTGGGGGTATTCCCCTACCTTGGCACTCCCTAGTTCTGCTATCTTAGGAGCTGAGGTCTCTGCCTCTGCATCAGTGACCCTCTTTCCCGTCACTAGCATTGTAGCTTCCTCAGTCGTAAGGGTACTCTTTGCGTCCGTTCTCTTTTTCCTTCTCTTCCGGCTTTTCTTTCCCAATGAGGCTACATCCAAGTTACTTGGCCCAGGCAATGAGATGCCTATCTATTTTGTCTATGCTCACATCATGACATGTAGTGGGATGGGCGTATCCTCACTGCCAAAGGTCTCCACACTAAACAGCCCCAAGGGTATTGAGGGCATGTTGGCAGAACTACTTGATGGCTTCCATCTAGGATAGTCAGGAAATATATGTGTGATTCCACATTTGGTGCATCGAAGATCAGCTTTGTCCTTGTTTGCATGTTCCCTTTCCAGGCAGCGTGATGAAATATGGCCTGGATGACCGCAAGTCCTACATGAGATTGGATCTTGGCTTGGTCCTCCAAAGCCTCTGCCTCTTCCTCTACCTAGTGCCATTACCGGTACTAATCGATAGTCCATCAGGATTAGATTGCCTTCCTCATCATAGGATATGTATGGGTTCACATAGGTCTCCTCGTCCACTAGGTTCTTCCACATAGTGAACAGGAGCGTCACTCGGTGGATGGGTTACATAGGGACTTGGTGGTCTGGGTATGCATGTTGGGTTCATCTCTAGCCTAGGAATGGCCCGTCTTGCGTCATTTGGTGCTAGAAGCACCAAAACAACTGGGCTCCCTTGCCAAAGAGGTTAGGTTGTACAGGAACCTCCTTGGCAATCTGCAATGTAATGCGTCATGACCGAACCTACTGTAGTTTTGAGCACGGCCTAGATCTAGGATCTTGGCACTCGGCTGGGAGGTGGCTACCACCACAGTGTATACACTGCACATGCGACCGCACATGCTTCCTCATTTGTTCTTGCAATCACGCAAGCTCCATTCTTACCTCAGCTCTTGGCCTTGGTCAACACTCTTTCCCTTATCTCGTATGCTAGAGTTCTCTCTCTCTCCTGAAATTGTTGACCACTCTGGAGCTCTCTGGCTTGTACTGCCCCGACTGGTGTTACTCATGCTTTGCTCCCTAAGCTGATCGTCCACCCTTATTGCCTCTTCAAAGACTCTAGCTAACACGTCTCTGTGTAGAGTGGAGTTACTAGCCAAAGCCTTGTAGAGCTCCTCACTTTGAATTCCATTTATAAAAACGGTAGACACAGCCTTCTCGTTAGGTCGCTCATTGGCAGGGATCCTCTTGAAGAGGCTACGCACATGAGTGACATAGTCCCTTACGTCTTCCTTTTCCCTCTGACTGACATTCATCAATCGGACGATGCGATTTTCAGAGTATCTTGCCTCAGAGAATCTCTTGATAAAGAGGTCCTTAAGACGGGAAAAATTCGTGCACTCAGCTACATCTAGACTAGTGTACCAAATTCTCCCCTTATCACCTAAGCATAGATCAAAACCTTGAGAGTGTTGTGCAAGGTCCATGAGACCATTTGCTTCGCAGACTTGTTCAAATTGCTCCACAAAGCTATATGGGTCATTGCTAGGTTCATACTTGTCTAGCTGCTTTGCTACAATAGGGATCCTAGATTGCCCCTTTGCCCCTTGCGTGACCCCCAATCCCGAGAGTAATGATGTGGCTAAGGTTGTTGCACTCTGCTCAGCGGGCGTATTGTCCATGAGCTGCTTGGCTACAAGTTCACTCAACGATAAGTCAGTCTCTGCTACTCGTTCTCTCTTCGCATTTGGTTCTGCTTTGGCTACACCAGCCAAGGCTAGCACACGCCGGGCCTCATACATGTCTACATCTTGTTGAAGTTTCCTAGCCTTTTGCTCGTGGTTATAGGCAATTATGCTCTCTAGCACCTTTCTTTCCTGTTCTAGGTTTGCTACCACTTCCTCTACTAGTCTCTGCCCTAAACTACCATCCTAGTCAACAAATCGTACTCATTGACTAACTCCTGCACCAAGACTGGGAATTCTCCTAGGTCCAGTCGGTCCTCTCCTTGTCCGCCTCGTGATCCTGACATTGCTCCCACTTCCACTTCCACAAGGTCGTCGATCAATGTGAGCTTCATCCATTTTTAGCTTTATCCCTGCAAGTTGAGTAAGCATGCTTTCCATGTAGTTTAGATGGGATGCCAGGGATGTATGAGGCTTCATATCAAGTCGAAAAATACAATTAATAGACCATACTTAGATGACTTTGACTGTGCACCAAATAAGGTATCCAATTTGTCCCAAGTGTCATGGGACATGTCACAGGCATCCACATGATGGATGTAGCTGTCGTCCAATTCCAGTTTAATGATGTCTTGTGCCTTGTCATCATTCTTCTACCAAGTAACTGCAAGGTCCGCATCTCGAGGTTTCTTCTCTTTGCCATTTGTAATGGCCCAAAGACCCTTCTTCATCAGAATGAGCTTGATGCGAGTTTGCCAGGTGTGAAACCCAACTCCTTTGAATCAAGCATTTGGAGAGTCTTTTCCCATGTTGAGGTTGCAAGATCAGCAGCAGCAAATCAACTCCAGAATTCTGAGATTTTATCAGTGGAAGAGCAGATTACAATGTGTCAAGAGACACATGTAATGACAATGTGAAAACACACTATGTCTGTGCTGATGTTGAGTTTGAATCTTCCTGTTCGGGGTCGTTTGGTCGTTCTTCAATCTTCTCAGGTCCTTCCCTCCTTGATTTGGTGCTGGGAAAGTGGGTCAGAGTGGGATTAGCTTGGTTTAGTGGCAGGAGTGAGAAAATGAGAGAAAAAATGAGCTTGGAAGATTTTGGCTATGGTGGAATTAGGGTTTTTGAGACAGGGGCCTGGTTTTTCAGCTGTTGTGACCTCAATACTTGATCATTTTCAAAAAATTTTACATGTCTAGGAAGCTTATGTCAAGGGCTATCAAAACCCCATGGAGATCGTCTAGATTGCGGGCAGTACGGTGCACGCAGAGCACTCGATCAGAATCGGCGCAGTTCATGATAGGCGCAGTCAATTTCTGTAATGCCGGGGCCAAAGAGCAACAATGTCATCAGTTATTGTGATAGGGAGTTGCGTCTAGTGTTGGGAAACATCTTCCAAGAAGAGGTCATAGGCTAATTTGACCTGTAGAGGGAGATCTCAGCCCTCTATCAGAGGTATGTCCAGGCTGGCTATGGTGGCCACATGACAGAAACACAGAAGAATGACAATGCTGGAGCTATAGGAGCCCAATGTTGGATTGTTATGCAACAGAGGGAAGCTCAAGGAGTTTAGGAACAATCCTCTAGAATAGAACTTGGGGAGATATTGCCTGGTTCAGGAGATCTTAAGAGCTCAAAGGCAGGCAGCTATGGCTACCAAACAGGGCAGTGAGAAAAAAGAGTAGAAGATGAAGTCTTGAGCTGGACTGAGCTCAAGCTGAGCTAGATGAAAGTGAAATGGAGCTGAAGGAGTAGTGCCATGCCCATCTGTGCTCTGATACCATGTGAAAGATGCGGGATCTAGGACATGGCAGTGAGTTATGGTGGATGGAAGGAGAAGTGTGGACTCATGATGTAGAAGACAAAGACACTGTTTGTTACACAAGTGAATTAGGTTCCAAGATTGAGACTTGGACTCATAAACACAATCTTGTGTATGTGGACAGTGACACTGACACTTCACTGAAAAGAAAAGAGTACTATCATTTCATTAAGAAAAGGAAGCAAGTACAATGCTTTATAGGAAAGTAGGAAACTGCAGTAGGCACCATTGTGCATATGGGATAGGTAAGCCTGCATGTCCTTGGCCCTGAAGCTCCATACAAAGAGGCTGTTAGTGAGTGTGATTGCTGAATCTCAACACTTATGGATCTTCGTGTCCTCTTAGGGTCCTTCTAATGGGGCTCTCAGGCACCCAACTATGTTTTGGGATCTTCTCCTAATGGTGGATTCCTTGATGTTATTATATCTCCTAATGAGTTCCTTGTTATTGAAAGTAGTTGTCAATCTCACTCTCAAGGTGTGCTTCGTTCTTTTCTAGTGCTTAGTGAGAAAATAGGCTTTTTCTTTTCTTATAGTGCACCTTTCGTTATGAAATCAAAAGTGAGGTGCCAATGCAGGCAATGCTCAATGCAACCTCCACCCTTCCCCTCACGTTCGTAGCCTGATATGGCTTTAAGTGTAGGTTAGAGCTGATCTAAGGTCTTACTGAAAGTCCATGCTGTGTTCTCTATTCTGCTTCAGGGTTGGTTGGTTGGTTCTGAAAGTCAAGTCAAGTTCTAAATTCGATCTGCTCAGTGTCTAGCTATTAGGGGTGAATCCTCAGTCATCCTATCTGGCCTCTGGCTTCTGGGGGCTAAATTGGGTTTCCAAGGGGGTCAGAGATGTGATTAGGGTGGCCAGGACTATAGTGCAGGTTTAAAAACCCTCTATTTTAAGTTCTGTTGAAGTGGTCCGATTCTGGGAATCGGACGGGCTGGTCCGATTCGGGGAATCGGACGGGCTGGTCTGATTTTCACAATGGGAACAATGGGCCGATTGTGGCACTAGGACCAATGGTCCGATTTTGGCACTGGGTCCGATTCTCTCAGTGGTCCAATTCTCAGAGTCGAACGGTCTGACTCCTGAAATTGGGTGGTCGGATTCTGGGAATCGAACGCACTGGTCCGATAGCGTGGACGACGACCCGCGGGTTGCACGGGATGCCTCAAGGTCAACGCCTACTCCATGGAATCATCCCATGCCTTCCAAATAGGTGCAAAACAATACAAGGAACTACCAAGCATACCTTAAATCAATGTGGCACTTGAATCGATCAGGACTTCAAAGATCTCCCCGCAACTCTCTCTCTCTCTCTCTCTCTCTCTCTCTCCCTGGCTCTCATGCTCACTCTCTTCTCACAAGGTAGAATGTCAAATGTGGTATTTTCTAGTTCCCTAGGCATCTTATTTCCCCATCCCAACCTGCTGTAACCTCAACATTAATCCCTCACACTCTTCCAGTCAAAAATCTGAATCTGTGCCCCTATTTCCATATTTCCAGCAGTAGAGCAGAACCCTTCTGTTTTCCTTCTTTTTCCTATCTTAATCTTAACCTAATGCAACAAAAATCAAAACGAGAGATGGAGATGGATGGTCCTACTCTAATAGTCAACAAGAAATCAGAATACTTGCTCCAAGGATTAAAACTTCCTAAATCTCCTAACTATCTCGAGCACCGATTCGGGCTGCAAAACCTACTTCTATGCTGCTCGATTCGATGCGCGCGGCGCTCAAGGCTCGATTCCATCTGTCCCGGCAACAAAACCAAAATGAAGGGGGGCTATGGAGGTCTACCTCGAGACCTACAAATCGCTTATTGATTAAGCATTTCAATCCGAGTGGCCATGGCTACCCCTCACATAGCCGACACACAATGCCTACCTTACGGGTGTAGTGAGCTTACCTTAATGCTTGATCGCGTTTGTAATATTCCCCACCCGTGAATATTGACTTCCCGCACACTGCGTAAACCTCGTGCAAAGGTTATCTTTCATATTGAAATTGCCGGCAGTGTGATCTGTGACCTGCACGCGAGAAATCAGGACCTCCGCTTTGGCAAGGCAAACCCGAGAGTTCAAACCCGCAAATCACACGTAAACACCCTCTTGGGAGGGGCAAATTGAATATTATCAAGGCAATTTTTTTTATTTTTATCCCTTTTCCCCAGCCGATGCACGGCTGGAGAAGAGGGAGTGTGGGGGGATGGGACATGGAAGAGTCGTGGGCTGCATGGGAGGGGGGGAACCCATGCAAGGGGCCACGTGGTGGAGCCCTTCTCTCCCCCCCCCTTGCCTATATATACTCCCTCTAAGGAGAGAAGGAGGGAGGAGAGGAAAAACGGATGTTGCTGCCACGCCGTTGTTGGGGAAGGGAGGGAGACGAGGCTGCTGCCATCGCCGTAGACCAGAGGCTGCGTGGAAAGAGGAGGGGGGAGTCGCTATCCCGCTGGGGAGCCGCCGTCAGGACGCCGCCGCCTTGCTGGAGACCACCAGGCCGCCGCCCATCCTCGCCTTGACCACGCCTTTTTCTTCCCAATCATTGGGACCCCCCCCCTCCCCCCCGACGTCGCTGCTGATTCCCAGAAGCTTCTTTAAGAAGCTTCTAAGGATAAGGCCATAAGCCTTGGTCCTATGCGGGCTTTTCAGTTTTAAGACCGGGCCTTCCATAAACCCAAAAACCCGTGAGCCCGGTACTCTCAAGGATCCGCACTTTGGAAGGGATCTCCGGCGTACAATTTTGAAGCGCTCGCAACACTTGGAGAAGAGTCACCGAACGAGTAAGGGTAAAGGCAAACCGGAAGTCCGTAAGCACGCTAACGATGGCTCCCAAGAAGTTGCAAGGCGCGCCTGCGGGAGGTTCTTCTCCTAGCATTCAAGTGGACATCTCCCCGAGCCCACAGACCCAGGTTTTTTTTTCTATTGTGATTTCGTATTAAAGTAATGCATTAAGCATGACGATTCCTCGGATTAAGAAGCACCCGTGCATGTTTAAATGCACCTAACCTAGTTAAATACAATAGGGAGAAATTGGTATTTTCAATATAAACGCAAATTGTCCATCCATCTTACGACCTTAATTGCCTTGTCGTGCATTTTCAAAGGAAAGCCACATATTGCCTAGGTTTAATTAGGAAATTGTTGGATTCTTTTGCACGGCATGATAAAGAACCCCGATCTTATAAGTTGCGTGGAAAAAGATGCTTGCAATTAGATTAAATCGACACTTGCCTTAGTATTGCATGAACTTCATTCACGATGTTGTTGTATCTAAGGGTCGCACTTATACTTTCGCAAATTTTATTTCATCATGTAGTATTTAGAATGATTGCATGGCTTATAAAAAAAACATGAAATGCAAATACTTAGACACAAGGTTGTAGGTGTTATCTCTTGATTTAAATCCTAGTAAGCCCTATGTAGGACATTCTTCAAATTATCTTGCCTTTTGACTTTAACAAAAAAGGGATAGGGCTATTGCGGATCATATGGTGCGTGGAAGTAAGGAATTACATATTTACATGTATTGTAACATTTTGCAACTATTTTCCTACTTTAGATCAAGTATATCATCTCTAGGAAAAAAATTGTCCTTGTCAAAGACAAGTAGGTCAATTTACCCAAGTCATTTGTGGTATCATGACGGCTAGGGTTTCGTATAGGCATAGCTAGCCGATTTAATAAAAACCTCAAGTACTAGCTAGGGCTTGGCACGTTAGAGATGTAGCCAAGTATCGTACTTGAACACCAAGTCGAAGTCCTCAAACCCAAAGGTCCTACCCACCTTCCCGGAAAGTTGAGCCAATGGGACGCACATGCAAATAATGATCTAGGGTTTCTACCCTAAGGATCATTCGACCTAGTGCTAGAACTTGGATTGAGTTGGAATCCCTAGGACCGAACGTTGTCGGTCTAGTGCAATTAGGATTGGGGTGAGTGAGAAGACACCCTAAGCCCTACTTCGAGTCTAATCATAATTCTTGACGAGAAAACACCATTCAATAGGTGAAATGATTTCTTGAAATGGAGACGACACTTGTGCAACAAGTTGCAACGTCGCATAGCCTTGTGGTTTGATCACAAGAAAGTTTTGCCATTCCTTGGAATGAGGTTGGCAGGTTCCTGCGCAAGTTTAACTTGCAAGGGGATGGGTAGTCATCCTGTTACTTCGCCCTCATTAGGGGAAATTTGCCAAGTTAAGGGAAGTTAGGTATTTGCTTAGACGCAAATGATTAATCAATAAATTAAAGTGACATGGCCGCCGGGATTTACTATTAATAAAACCTAAGGTATTGGTTAAGTTGGGTTAACAGGGTATGACCCTAACCCAAGGATAATAGGAATCTTGCCAAGTTGCAATTGATTCCGGATTGAATGCTGGATGCATTCGGAGAGAAGGATTCACTCCTTAACAGTTTGCCAAATAAACAACCACTGGAATTGGTTGTGCTTGTAACGGTTTAGAAAGCATTGTTTGCATTGTTTGCTCAAGGAACTAAAGGATGAAAAGATATATAAATGCTTCAGGTTGAAGGCCTGAAGGGAGAGGCAGCCTCAGTTACCCCCGACTGCCTGCCTGACCCTAACCAAGGGGGTTGTTGACCGCACCGGGAACGTGGACCGAACCCGCCGCGAGAGGTCTTTCCGTTGAGCTCTACTTGGAGCAGGAGGACGCTTGGGTGCCAGGGGGGGCTCTGGCCGTAAATCCCTCGCCTTCCGGGTCCTGCACAAGAGGCTAACGCGACTCGGGATTGGATCTCGAGGCCCGTATACTAGTCTACGGGCAGAAGCTTGGAATAGTGATCCCTAGCGGATTACTGGATAAGCCTTCGGGCGGATTATGGACAAGCCTACGGGTGGAACTCCTTGTATTTCAAAGATAAATGATGATATGATAATAAAGAAGTTGTTTGATATTGTTTTTCTATGTCACATGATAAGATTACGTGAAGGAACCAGTGCTTAACGGGATTAATCAAGGGAGCTGTTTGTTATATGTCAAGTTAATGTGTTAGGTAATTACATAACTAAAACAAACCGGGGAAAGTGCGGAGGATGGACCATGGGTCCGTCCTATGGATGGGTGGTCCCGGTTAGCCGGGAACTTTTCTCAAAAATCTTGAAAAACAACAGGATGATCATCATCATCAAAACAAATAACGAGAACGATGACCTAGAGGTACATCTTACCCGATTTACGCTGTTTTAGGGGAACGGAATGGGACTATGCCTTATGGCAGAGAGGTTGAGCCTTGCATCCCTCTCGTTTCCCATTCTCCTTGAACCAAGTGCAGCGTGAATCCGCTTCGGACTGGTGCTTCTGCGTAAAGTAGTTCGCTCGGGTCTGACGCTAGTTGCTGTTAGCTAATGACCAAACAGGAAACACTAATTCCGGTCGATCCTAAGTGGGAAACGGCCAGGATACTTCCGCTACGTGGCAGACGCGGAAAGACCTAGATTGCAAAACCCGTAACATTCCATGGGAGTGCCGGGCGGAGTTTTCTAAACATTCTTCCCAATGGACTGCTAAGACGTGTCCTAGATGACTCTAGTGGACACGTTACAGTTGGTATCAGAGCCGACCAACAATGGAATTGTTTCGTGAGATCTCAATAAAATGAAGTAAAGAAATTGTTGCTGTCCAAACATTTCCTCATCCTCAATACTGTCTTGCAGAACTATGAAGCGTGGAACAAGTTTTTGGTGTTCCGGATCATGTTTATGACTGCAATGCATTCTCCGCATTATAGGCAGAGAGTTGAAATGATGAACATCCTAGAGCAGATTTATAATCCATCACCTTTATATATAGAACGAAGATGGACTGGGTCTTCAGGAATTTACTACATAGCTGCCCACCGGTTTGCTTATCTACAAACCAACCTAAAGAGGATCAAGTGGTTGGAAGACTTGAAAGTCGTGAAGCTGTTCATTTTTGTGGAAGCTCACGTAAATTCGACTTTACATATTCAAGGTCGGAGGGTTGAATTGAACTCATATGTATATGAGGAAGTAACCCGTGTAATTCCAGCCGACAGGATTAAGGTGTTGGGCCGCCATGGGAAGTATGGATTCCAGCGGAAAGGATATCCTGAACTTCCGATGAATTATCGATTCCTAAAGATCCATGACCCAAAACCCTACTATTACACAGTTCCTGTAGACAAATCCAATACAACGTTGTTCTCCCCAAACTAAATGTAATGATTGGATTATCATCACACAAGATGCTGTATAAGGCTACGCCCATGTAAATATAAATAAAGACTTCTTTTATCAATATCCGATTGTGCATCAGGGTTTTTACAAAAAAGTTAAGTAGCTTCATGATTTACGAGATAGCTGAACTAAAGATAAGCTAATGTCAATTATCATACAATAATGTTAAGAAAACTTTTACCCAGGCACAACCCCAGGTACAGGTTCCAAATTCGCCCCCTACATCAAGTACTGCTGTGATCCAGGAGAAGAAGTTCCTCCTCAAGCAGATAAAGCCACCCGAGTTTGACGGGAAAGGCAGATTCGTCCAGTTTGATGCTGAAATTTGGATTGAATCTATGGAGGATTACTTTGAAGCAGCTGGTACTGCACCTACCAATCAGGCCATGCTCGCCAAATTAAAACTCACCGGTGAAGCTAGACTATGGTGGAAACAATGGTGCAGGGATCAAGGGACTTCAGAGGGGTCCGTTACCTGGGAGAAGTTAAAGCAAGCCGTGCAAGGGAGATATTTGCCACATGCATATCGTACACAGAAAATGAATGAGTTCTATGAGCTAAAACAGTTAGGACTCACCCTTGACGCATACTACTCTAAATTGGTCTCACTCTTAAAGTATGCGCCACAAATGGACACGACGCAGCAGGTGTCCAAATTTTGCGTGGGCTTAAATCCACCTGTAAATACTCGTCTCGAATCTATGCGACCATCAGATCTTCAGGATGCACTCATTTGAGCTGCACCTATAATTCACGAAGTGCAAGCTAGACCAAGGGGTATTAAGAATTGGTCTTATAGCGACCCGAACAGAGGAGCATTTAGACCCCAAGTAAAGAGAGTTCAAGGCCACAATCAGGGACAAAGGAAGAAAGCAAGGACAAATAACGTCAATAACTTTGTTCCTACTCACAGTAATGGCCGAAACCTCCGATGTTTCCACTGCAACGAACTCGGTCACTTCAAAAGGCAATGTCCCAAGCTCAGCGAGGGACACCGTCAAGGTGCAGGCCGCGGTCAAGGAGCCGCCACCCGTGGAAGAGGGAGAACTGCCTGCATTACCAATAGGCAAAGATGTGAAGCAGAGGAAGAGGAATATTCGACTATGGAAGCGGAATTCGAAAGAGCGACAGTCCATGCCGCTTTACACAAGAAGGGGCCGAATCGCCAGTTCTCAGTGATTCAAACACCGTCGGACTATCAAGGTAAAGGTTTCAAAACCTTGATTGATTGTGGCAGTACACATTCCTTTATCTCACCAGCGTGTGCTAAAAGATTAGGAATGGCCACAGTAGAAGCTCCTACCCTACTTGTGGAATTAGCAAACGGTCGTGAGGTAACTTGTACCAGGCAAACTGCCAAGGAGGAGTTCTATCTGGGAGGAAAGAAAACCTCAGTCAAATTCAGAGTCATGAATTTAGCTATCCATGAGTGTCTACTCGGGATGGATTGGCTTAAGCCTAATGACGCTCACATCCACTGTGGAAAGGGTCAAGTTTCCTTTCGAAACTCTGAAAGAGAGTTTGTTACAACTCAAGGTGAGGCAGGAGTGCCAAGAATCCAGTTAGCCAAAGTATCGCGGATCATAAAAGGGGTTAGAAAAGGATTACCTGTTTACCTGATCAAACTCAACAAATTAGATCAAAGGCAAGAGTTTCATGAGGGACCCTCTTGGCTAAAGGAATACGCTGACGTATTCCCTGAGGAATTAACTGAACTTCCACCTCCAAGAGAAGTTGATCATGAAATAAAGCTAACGCCTGGAGTTGCGCCAATTGCAAAGAGACCTTATAGAATGTCCATACCAGAAGCTATTGAGTTGAAGGAACAACTCAAGCAACTGTTAGATCAGGGTTACATCCGGCCTAGCAACTCACCATGGGGAGCTCCAGTACTATTCCAGAAAAAGAAAGATGGGACACTTCGACTATGTATTGATTACCGTGGGCTGAATCAATCAACAGTCAAGAATAAGTATCCTATTCCTAGAATAGATGAGCTTCTTGATCGCCTTCAAGGTGCAAAGATCTTCTCCAAAATTGATCTCAGGTCAGGTTACTATCAAATTAGGATCAAGGATGAAGATATTCCAAAAACGGCCTTCAATACAAGATATGGACACTTTGAGTTCTTGGTTATGTCATTCGGGCTTACAAATGCACCTGCCACCTTCAATAGATTAATGCAGGATATTTTTAGACCATATCTTGATGATTTCGTGCTTGTCTTCTTCGATGACACTTTAGTTTATTCTAAACAGGAAGAAGATCATGAACCTCAACTTCGGATTGTCCTTGAAACAATGAGGTCTCATAAGCTGTATGCAAAAATGAAGAAGTGTGCATTCTTCAAGCGTCAGATTGAATATCTAGGATTCATAGTATCATCGGAAGGGATATCAGTAGACCCAGCCAAAGTCAGAGATGTGCTTGAATGGCCAATACCAGTATCCGTCAAAGAAATACGTAGTTTTCTTGGCTTGACAGGATGGTATAGGGTCTTTATCAAAAACTATGCTTTGATTGCAGCACCTCTTACCGACTTACTAAAGAAGCAGACTTCTATTACATGGTCAACTCCCGAGCAAAATAGCTTCGACCAATTGAAGCAATGTTTGGTATCAGCACCTATTCTAAAACTTCCTGATCTCAATAAGGAGATCGAGGTAGTAACTGATGCCAGCATTCTTGCCTTGGGGTGTGTACTTATGCAGGAAGGTCATCCAGTAGCATATTCTTCAAGGAAATTGAAGAGTCATGAAAGGAATTATGCCACGCATGATCTGGAGTTATTAGCTGTCATCCATGCTCTAAAGCTTTGGAGACATTACCTGTTGGGTAACAGGTTTACTCTAGTAACCGATCATAAGAGTCTCAAATGGATTTTTACCCAGAACGAGCTCAACATGAGGCAACGTCGATGGATTGAAGTATTGGAGGAGTATGATTTTGAAATCAAGTATCGACCAGGGAAAGAGAATGTAGTTGCCGATGCACTTAGTCGCAAGGAATTCCTAAATTCCCTAATCTTGCAGAATCCATCAACAGCCAGATCTCTGGCTACAAAGGTATCTATGCCAAGCAACCCTATACTCGAACTAGCTAGAGAGGAAGCATGCCATGATTTGGCCTACCAAACCATGATAAAAGAAATATCTACCAAGGAGCAGAGTCTAAATTCACAAGCTAAGTATCAGGAATTTTCCATTGATAATGGACTTATCTACTACAGAACAAGGCTGTGTATACCAACAAGCTAGTCACTTAAGCAGAAGATATTATGGGAAGCTCATGATTCCCCTTTCGTAGGACATCCTGGCCACGCAAAAACTCTTAATGCAGTTAGGAAGAGCTACCATTGGGAGAGGCTCAAAGGTGACGTTCTCAAATATGTCACTGAATGTTTGTCTTGCCAACGTATCAAGGCTGAACATGTCATGATGCCAGGAAAATTGCAACCACTTGACATTCCCCAAATGAAATGGGAATTCATCAGTATGGATTTTGTGGTGGGCTTACCCCAAGTCCAAGGGGGATATAGCTCCATTATGGTTGTAGTTGACATGCTTACTAAGGTTGCACACCTGATTCCAGTAAAGACAAACTATAAAGCCTCCGACATTGCAAGAGTGTTTATCAAGGAGATATTCAAGCTACATGGGTTACCTAGAAGGATCATTAGCGATCGAGACTCTCTCTTCACTTCTCACTTCTGGAGAGCTATCTTTGAAGCTATTGGAACTCAACTCTGTTTTAGCACCGCCTACCATCCCCAAACGGATGGACAAACAGAGCGAGTGAATCAAATTATTGAGGATATGCTTAGGGCTTACTGCTGTCGAGAGCCGAAGAGGTGGATTCAATACTTGCCGTTAGTAGAATTTGCCTACAATGCTTCTTACCAGCAGAGCATTCAAATGACCCCTTTCCAGGCATTGTATGGTCATGATTGTCGAAGTCCCCTAAAATTTTCTGATCCAACCCTGAGAGTGGAAGCTTCAAGACAAATGTTGGAGGACATGGATGACCAAATAAGGTCAATAAGACAAGACATACAAGCAGCCAAAGTGACAACACCTAAAAACATGCCATTTATTGCAACAATTTTTTGGCAAAACTGTATACAATTGACACCTTATTACTAAATTTTTACATGAATTCAATGCAGATGCGGTGTTCGTTGTTGCTGTCTTTGGAGGCTGTGTCCTTGCAGTCTAACTAGGAGATGTGGTACAAGGAAGTTCTTGTACGAGAGGAAGGTGGAGTTTTAGACAAAATTTGATAGGTTTACTTAGTGAACCTCAGCTATGACTATTTAAAATTTTCCTATAGGGATTATTATCACTTAGAGGAGATAAGACCTTGTTATAAATTAGGGGTTTTCGGGGGAATTTTAGACTTGACAAGGTCTTGACAAGTTGATAGGATATCTTAGTATTAATCTCAGGGATGGAGGATTTCATTAGTTATGCTACCTCCTACCTCCTACCTCCTAATGATGAAATTCTTTATGAAAAATACATAGCATTATGATTGTGATTATTGTCTACAGTAATATTGTAGTGATGATCAAGGGGTGATCATTAGATCATTGATGATTATTATGAAGATTTCTTTGGGGAGGTGTTGAATATTAGATTCAAGAGGATGACTCTTGGCAAGGATGATGTGATCCAAAGGGACTTACTCGCAAAAGGAAGATCGGATGTACCACCTAGGATGTACTCTTGGTGTTAAAGGTTATAAGGATACACTATGTCATATGTGAATTTATCCTTGTGACATCCAAAAGGGTGCCAAAGGAAATTTTGCAATATCAATCCAAGATATGCAGTGGTTAGGGGTAGGGCAGATTTCTACTTGGAAACGACTTGATGATCATGATCTATCTACGATTGATTACTAAGTATTGTGGTCCTCATCAACTAACACTCTTATACAACACATGTGGTAGTCTCTTCATATTTCAACGATCCTTATTATTATTTAAAAATAATAATATACATTACCACCATGGATTACACCTTGTCACAAGTATATCCAAAAGAAATTAAACACCATGATGTACAGGGTGGTAGGGGGGATGAAGAATTCAAGCAATAAACTCGTCACTCACATAGATGTATTTGGTAACTACCACTTAGAGGTACAAGGCCATTGGGATCGGTGGATGAAAGAAGAAGTGTCCCAAATCTTTACATGTTTGATAGTAGGGACTACTCCAAGGTGAAGAGGATATATGGTTATGGGTGAATTCAAGAAAGCCAAAAGAAATGGTTTAAAAAGCTATTTATCGAACATCGAACTGCAGGAATGAAACAAAATCAATGCATTTACATCAATGGATCAGATTCCTGCCTTGGCTTATTTTCACATTTCTCTAGTTGAGACACGTATAGCAAGTCTTTGCTCAATAATTAGAGTTGAGCAAGAGGGAATTGGTTGTGCACAAGTGAACTCTGGCTTCTGGTCGACGTTGCATGAAGCAAGAGATGATCGTATGGTCTATAATGAACATCATCATGTCAATGATTTTTGCGGCAACCTTCGAGGAAATACAAAAAGTTTGTTGGCTACCATGCATATGGTAAAGTTGGTCGGCTAGACGAGCAAAGGTTGTCCTTCTGTCATTGAGGTCATCAATTAGTAGCAATATCTCACACATTGACATTCCCAAAGGGATGTAAAGGTGCCTATACTACCTTATGTGGGCTCTTGATATCAAGGAGAGGAGGGGCAGTTACGTTCGTGTGACGCCTCTTTGTCTTAAAAAAAAAAAC
Organism: Lygodium microphyllum; assembly: GCF_053477565.2. NCBI lineage: Eukaryota > Viridiplantae > Streptophyta > Polypodiopsida > Schizaeales > Lygodiaceae > Lygodium > Lygodium microphyllum. The sequence goes on along the minus strand of NC_141141.1, from coordinate 165,114,649 downwards.
GAATTTGGGGAGTCGACGGTCTGCAAGAGAGGGAAAGATAGCGAGAGAGAGAAAGACCATCTCTCAAGGCAGCTTTCACTGATGCGACGTCCTGAGAGAAAGCACAAATTTTATGATCAAAAGAAAATGGGCAAGAAGATACACGATTTGCAATATCGCAGAAGCAAAAGCAACAAATGGGCGAAAGAGAAGTGCATGAAGATTTATGGGCAAATCAAGAGATCCTCGATGTAGCGTAGTAGAAATACAAGATCACCCTGGTTGCATTATTCAAATTGAGCCTATCTTTTCTTGCCAATGGTTCGTTCAGAACGAGAGAAAAATATATAAGACAAAGCATTTATTGCCAAATCTATAGGAGAGTTGAGGACCAGAGCTTGTAAAATGTCACGAGCATAAGCAAAAAAATAGGAGATGAAAATCAATGTAAAGACTAAGAGAATCCTTTTGCGAGAGAGCATCTTCTCAAGGAGAGAGAAAGGATGAAAGGCGCCATCTTCTCCAAGCAACACCTTTGAAGGAGAGAAAGAGATGGAGGGCACCATCGTTTGCCATTCCTTTGGTGTAATTGAAGGGGAAATGAGATCCACGACAGCATAAAGAAGTCAATTCCACTCAATTGATCCTCTAAAATCATGTCAATTATAGTTCTTCTCCTACATCGCCATGATCTCTCCCTTATGGTCAATCTGGAGCCTCAATGTACTGAGGCAAACTGAGATTGCAGGCATCAAGAAGAATATTCTAGCTTCAAATCGCTCTACTTCACACACAGTTTGGTGGATAGATTGTCAAGATATCATATTAGTCTCCTCCCCCTTCATTTGTCACCATGTTTGATGAGAAGAAGCCATAGCCATTAAGCTTTTAATTAAGGCTTAATCTTCAAGCTCATATAAAAACCATTCCTATTGCAATAAAACAATTGGCAAGTTGGAAATCTCAGGAGAGGGGAAGTAGAAAGCTTGTGTTTGAGACGATTGGGTGGACTACATTCCTTAGCACTACGGGATGTGCACCTCCAAAGACAGAATCACGACCCGCGGGTTTTCCAAGTAAGGGTCTAACTGGTTTATCTAAAATAAATGATATGGCATGATAACTTCTTTAGTTTAATATTTTTAAAATATGTCTTTTAATATGTTTTCTCATGCTACATGGTTGTTTGCATTTATCTGAACTGGTTTTTATTTATTAAAAATAAAAAACAGTCGAAAACACTAAAAAATGACTCAAAATTATCATAAATAAAATTTTATAAAATTACTGATTGAAAATTTATAAGTTCTGATATTTTTCCTATAAAGCTTATGAGTCAGGGAATTTACTGAATTTCTATCAAGATTTTTAAAGATGTTTTGTTATATTTAAAAATTAGAAAAGAGTTATATTTAGGAAAAAAGCATAGTTTTCCTTTACGTAAAATGTGTTATTTATTGATATAAACTATGGATTCTTAGTGAAATATTGGAAACAAAATCTTTGATTTGTTAGTGCATTTATGTTGTAAGGGTTAAAGAAAAGAAATAATGATTTAATAATATTTTACTTAAGAAATGCTCGTATAAATATATGGTGTTTTGGTTTTGAAAGGAGAGATTATACACGGTGTGAACATTTAGGAAACATGGAAAGTTACAAATACAAAGTTTGGCAACACTTTATAATGATTAATAATGTTAGGTTGCAATTATAAAATTTAGTTTAAATTAAAACCAAAATAAAATCAAACAATTTAATGATTGGATGGCATGAGGAAAAGCCTCAGCATCTATATTAAATTTTTACATGTTATTCATTTTACAATCAACTTCTTAAATATATGGAGTGGAGGGCCACTAGGATATTTAAAGAAAACTAAGGGGATATACGGGATTTAAAATGAACGTGGTATGTGAACCATAAGAGTGTGGAAAGAATTTGTTTTATCATGCTGATACTGGTTATAGAAGAGGAAAAGAAAGGACGTGATTTTCGCAGAACGGAAAAAATTATTTAAAAATTAAAAGCAACGACGAAATTTATATACGGAGTGGGGAACGTCTACCAAGGGAGATTAAAATTTAGGGGTTTATGGTACGCCAGAAAATTTGATTTGAATGTTTGTTTAAAATTAAACAAATAAAAAGAATTAATTTTAATCAGGTGGAGAAAAACATAAAAAGGAATTTTAAACGGAGATATACAAATAGATCTAAGAGATCTATATCCCTGAAACAACCTTTCCAAAGTCAAACATTTAAAACATTTCCTGGATAAACCGCCACTAGCATGGCAGGAGAACATTATGAGGAGCTGCCTCTGAGAGATGGGGAGAAACCATAGTTATCTTAGGTTTAGCAATTTAGTGCCCAGTATAATTTATTGAAGTTTAGAATTTTTGCAGTTGGACTACTACAAACAACGTTGTAGATTTTAGGGAAGGCTAAGTTGAGTCAAATTAAAACAATTAGTGCAAATAATCACTTGTTTAGTGCAACAACTCTTAGGAGTTGGCTTGTTAACCTGGGTAAAAGTGGCTTGGTCTTTGGCCAGTCACAAAGATAGACAAAAGGCATATGCGGATTTGAAACGCCAAGAGAGGGTCTTCGGAGAAGGAGACATGGTCTTCATTCGTGTACGCCCAAAAATGAGTTCTCTATCTCTAGGAGAATGCAAGAAGCTAAGTCCAAGGTATTGTGGGCCGTATAAAATCCTCAAATGCCTGGGACCCAATGCTTATAAATTGCAACTTGCAGATAACCTAAAAGTTCACAATGTATTCCATATTAGTCTCTTAAAAAAATATGTGCCCAACCCTAATCATGTACTTGATGACCAACAAATTGTAATGCCTAGTCAAGGAGTCCTTGAACTAAGACCGGAAAAGATTTTAGATGTTAGGGAGAGACAGCTAAGATCTAGAACCTTGAAAGAATGCCTCGTCCAATGGAAAGATTATCCCGAAGAGGATGCTACCTGGATGGATGAAAGCTCTCTCTATCTTCAATATCCCCAGTTTATCTCGAGATGAGGACATCTCGATTCTTCTAAGGGGGAGAGGATGTAATATTCCCCACGCGTGAATATTGACTTCCCGCACACTGCGTAAACCTCGTGCAAAGGTTATCTTTCATATTGAAATTGCCGGCAGTGTGATCTGTGACCTGCACGTGAGAAATCAGGACCTCCGCTTTGGCAAGGCAAACCCGAGAGTTCAAACCCGCAAATCACACGTAAACACCCTCTTGGGAGGGGCAAATTGAATATTATCAAGGCAAATTTTTTTATTTTTATCCCTTTTCCCCAGCCGATGCACGGCTGGAGAAGAGGGAGTGTGGGGGGATGGGACATGGAAGAGTCGTGGGCTGCATGGGAGGGGGGGAACCCATGCAAGGGGCCACGTGGTGGAGCCCTTCTCTCCCCCCCCCTTGCCTATATATACTCCCTCTAAGGAGAGAAGGAGGGAGGAGAGGAAAAACGGATGCTGCTGCCACGCCGTTGTTGGGGAAGGGAGGGAGACGAGGCTGCTGCCATCGCCGTAGACCAGAGGCTGCGTGGAAAGAGGAGGGGGGAGTCGCTATCCCGCTGGGGAGCCGCCGTCAGGACGCCGCCGCCTTGTTGGAGACCACCAGGCCGTCGCCCATCCTCGCCTTGACCACGCCTTTTTCTTCCCAATCATTGGGAACCCCCCCCCCCCCCCCCGACGTCGCTGCTGATTCCCAGAAGCTTCTAAGGATAAGGCCATAAGCCTTGGTCCTATGCGGGCTTTTCAGTTTTAAAACCGGGCCTTCCATAAACCCAAAAACCCGTGAGCCCGGTACTCTCAAGGATCCGCACTTTGGAAGGGATCTCCGGCGTACAATTTTGAAGCGCTCGCAACACTTGGAGAAGACTCACCGAACGAGTAAGGGTAAAGGCAAACCGGAAGTCCGTAAGCACGCTAACGATGGCTCCCAAGAAGTTGCAAGGCGCGCCTGCGGGAGGTTCTTCTCCTAGCATTCAAGTGGACATCTCCCCGAGCCCACAGACCCAGGTTTTTTTTTCTATTGTGATTTCGTATTAAAGTAATGCATTAAGCATGACGATTCCTCGGATTAAGAAGCACCCGTGCATGTTTAAATGCACCTAACCTAGTTAAATACAATAGGGAGAAATTGGTATTTTCAATATAAACGCAAATTGTCCATCCATCTTACGACCTTAATTGCCTTGTCGTGCATTTTCAAAGGAAAGCCACATATTGCCTAGGTTTAATTAGGAAATTGTTGGATTCTTTTGCACGGCATGATAAAGAACCCCGATCTTATAAGTTGCATGGAAAAAGATGCTTGCAATTAGATTAAATCGACACTTGCCTTAGTATTGCATGAACTTCATTCACGATGTTGTTGTATCTAAGGGTCGCACTTATACTTTCGCAAATTTTATTTCATCATGTAGTATTTAGAATGATTGCATGGCTTATAAAAAAAAACATGAAATGCAAATACTTAGACACAAGGTTGTAGGTGTTATCTCTTGATTTAAATCCTAGTAAGCCCTATGTAGGACATTCTTCAAATTATCTTGCCTTTTGACTTTAACAAAAAAGGGATAGGGCTATTGCGGATCATATGGTGCGTGGAAGTAAGGAATTACATATTTACATGTATTGTAACATTTTGCAACTATTTTCCTACTTTAGATCAAGTATATCATCTCTAAGAAAAAAATTGTCCTTGTCAAAGACAAGTAGGTCAATTTACCCAAGTCATTTGTGGTATCATGACGGCTAGGGTTTCGTATAGGCATAGCTAGCCGATTTAATAAAAACCTCAAGTACTAGCTAGGGCTTGGCACGTTAGAGATGTAGCCAAGTATCGTACTTGGACACCATGTCGAAGTCCTCAAACCCAAAGGTCCTACCTACCTTCCCGGAAAGTTGAGCCAATGGGATGCACACGCAAATAATGATCTAGGGTTTCTACCCTAAGGATCATTCGACCTAGTGCTAGAACTTGGATTGAGTTGGAATCCCTAGGACCGAATGTTGTCGGTCTAGTGCAATTAGGATTGGGGTGAGTGAGAAGACACCCTAAACCCTACTTCGAGTCTAATCATAATTCTTGACCAGAAAACACCATTCAATAGGTGAAATGATTTCTTGAAATGGAGGCGACACTTGTGCAACAAGTTGCAACGTCGCATAGCCTTGTGGTTTGATCACAAGAAAGTTTTGCCATTCCTTGGAATGAGGTTGGCAGGTTCCTGCGCAAGTTTAACTTGCAAGGGGATGGGTAGTCATCCTGTTACTTCGCCCTCATTAGGGGAAATTTGCCAAGTTAAGGGAAGTTAGGTATTTTCTTAGACGCAAATGATTAATCAATAAATTAAAGTGACATGGCCGCCGGGATTTACTATTAATAAAACCTAAGGTATTGGTTAAGTTGGGTTAACAGGGTATGACCCTAACCCAAGGACAATAGGAATCTTGCCAAGTTGCAATTGATTCCGGATCGAATGCTGGATGCATTCGGAGAGAAGGATTCACTCCTTAACAGTTTGCCAAATAAACAACCACTGGAATTGGTTGTGCTTGTAACGGTTTAAAAAGCATTGTTTGCATTTTTTGCTCAAGGAACTAAAGGATGAAAAGATATATAAATGCTTCAGGTTGAAGGCCTGAAGGGAGAGGCAGCCTCAGTTACCCCCGACTGCCTGCCTGACCCTAACCAAGGGGGTTGTTGACCGCGCCGGGAACGTGGACCGAACCCGCCGCGAGAGGTCTTTCCGTTGAGCTCTACTTGGAGCAGGAGGACGCTTGGGTGCCAGGGGGGGCTCTGGCCGTAAATCTCTCGCCTTCCGGGTCCTGCACAAGAGGCTAACGCGACTCGGGATTGGATCTCGAGGCCCGTATACTAGTCTACGGGCAGAAGCTTGGAATAGTGATCCCTAGCGGATTACTGGATAAGCCTTCGGGCGGATTATAGACAAGCCTACGGGCGGAACTCCTTGTATTTCAAAGATAAATGATGATATGATAATAAAGAAGTTGTTTGATATTGTTTTTCTATGTCACGTGATAAGATTACATGAAGGAACTAGTGCTTAACGGGATTAATCAAGGGAGCTGTTTGTTATATGTCAAGTTAATGTGTTAGGTAATTACATAACTAAAACAAACCGAGGAAAGTGCGGAGGATGGACCATGGGTCCGTCCTATGGATGGGTGGTCCCGGTTAGCCGGGAACTTTTCTCAAAAATCTTGAAAAACAACAGGATGATCATCATCATCAAAACAAATAACGAGAACGATGACCTAGAGGTACATCTTACCCGATTTACGCTGTTTTAGGGGAACGGAATGGGACTATGCCTTATGGCAGAGAGGTTGAGCCTTGCATCCCTCTCGTTTCCCATTCTCCTTGAACCAAGTGCAGCGTGAATCCGCTTCGGACTGGCGCTTCTGCATAAAGTAGTTCGCTCGGGTCTGACGCTAGTTGCTGTTAGCTAATGACCAAACAGGAAACACTAATTCCGGTCGATCCTAAGTGGAAAACGGCCAGGATACTTCCGCTACGTGGCAGACGCGGAAAGACCTAGATTGCAAAACCCGTAACATTCCATGGGAGTGCCGGGCGGAGTTTTCTAAACATTCTTCCCGATGGACTGCTAAGACGTGTCCTAGATGACTCTAGTGGACACGTTACAGCGTTTCCTCCTCTCTCTTGCATTCGGGTAATTCCACGATCCTTGTGGCGATCTCAAGCAACCTCAAGCCCTCTTCATCAAGCTCCATCCTCCATAGCCACGCAAGAGAAGAGAAGAGAAGAGAAGAAGAGAAGATGAAGAGAGAAGATGGGGAGCTTCTTCTCCACGATCCCTCACTCTCACACACTCCCTCCCTCACTCCCTCACACTCCCTCGATCCCTCACTCAAGCACAAGCAAGAAGGAAAGAAACAAGAGAAGAATAAGAAGAAGCTTTGGCCACACACAAGAATGAGCTTCTCATTCACTTTTGAACTTTATATACATGCCCTACTTTTTGGGCGGTCACCCCACTTTTTACATGGCTGGCCATTAGCCTAGGCCCTCTTTTCCTATTTTCCACCATTCTAACTTATCCCATTCCCAACTAATGCATACGATTTGCACAGGAGTGAGCTTGGCACTCTTTTACAAGGATTCGGGAGTGGTTTCACAATTAATGGTGCGCTTTCACTCTTTTCTTTTCTTGGGGCGGCATTGACGCCTTCTGGAGAGGTTGTCATTCAAAATTTTCAGGGTCTCGAGGCGACATTGAGGCCTTTTGGCGAGGTTGTCATTCAAAATTTTCAGGGTCTGACCTCCATCCGGGGTGCCTTTTCCTTCCTTTGTCCTGTGCCCTTTCGGTTATCTCCTTCTTCCATTTTCCCGCTCCTCTGCTCCATTTTTCGATCCCTTGTGATGCAGTAAACACTTTGCTTCTTTTGGTATTATTTATACACAGTCACAAAACACATTGTTTATTTATATACATGTTTATAAATCCATGTCACTTCATGAGGATAAAAACCAATTATAGAACTCAGGATTGTATTGGAGTGTGGCACACACATCTAGTACTCGTGGCAGCCTACTCAATAACAACAAATATTTTGCAACATCGAGTAGCATGATACCTTGATCAAGTCTACCGGAAACATGTAGCTCCTCCTCAGTGAGAATTTTATCAACCAGAGAGTTCTCTTGGCTAGCTTCGACTAAGTCCCTACCCAGAATGGCAGTTACTACTCAAAAGGAAGTTGGCACCACATAGGTTGGGTTTCTTTGAGACCACCATTTGGCCAATCGCTCCTATGAGACTGTCATAATTTGGGCTCCAAGTTTGGCCATTGTAGTACGTTTTTTAAACTAGCGTTTTTCAAATTGACTTTGATCCTCTGATTGTTGCTTTAGTTACTCTATCTCAAAGAGGTTTGGTTGGCAAAGCGCTTCATTGAATGACACAGTTAAGCATAGTTTGTCGGCCTCCTTGCCAGAGATGAGTTGCATGCGTTCATATAGGAGCTTGTCATAATGCTCATTAAGATATTCTCACTCTTCCAAGGATAGAGGATATGGCAAGTATTCCTCAAGTTGCTCCCTAGGGAATGTGCCCATGTCTGCAAGGATGTAGACACATACAAATAATTTGAGTTTAGCATCCAACTCTGTCAAGCACTCTGTGACACTTCTATGTTCTATGAAGGCTTGCTCGGTTGGTATCTCATGCAAGGTTCTAGGAGTTTCCCTAGGCTTTGGCATAGCCGAGGGCTCAGGCCTAGATGAGCAAGATTGGTCAATGCTAGGATTGCTTATGTCCTTGGGGTTTTCATGTTTCTCTTGAGGCTTTGTTGCTATTGCATAACGGTTCTCCTTGAATGTGACTGATATATTTTTGTCACTCTCTTGTGACAGTGTTGTATCCACTCTTGATTGGTCAATGCAAGTTCGGCTATTGTCGGTGGATTGAGTGTTGCAAGAAACTGTTGATGGTAATGGTTGCTTTGACTTATTATAACACACGGATGTGTCTGAGATTTCACCACTATTAGGAGAGATGGCAATGGGTTTATTTGTGGGTGGACTCGATGCTTCATTCCTCAGTTCTTCAACACCCTTGGTCTCAATCTTCTTGGTGTCTACCACCAGTTGCAACTGCCATTGTTTTCGTTGTTTTCTCCTCTTTTTCTTAGGCAATTGAGGTGTATCCCTTGAAGACTCGGGACCCTGAACTAGGTCAGCTATTGATGTGCTTGGTGGGGCCTCAACATTCTCTATTTGTGGTGTGTCCTCATAGGACATAGTCGCTGCTCTGCTGGACAACCTTTCTAGGTTGTGAGGGTACAAATCCCTCTCTTTTTGGAGAGTCTAGCTCTTCAATTAATTCCCCTACATGTAGCCCCTCATTCGATTGCATTGGCATTTGCTCCCGGTTGGGCATTTTATCTAGACTTGGAGCATGCCTCCATTGCTTCTTATCAGAGTGGGTGTTGTGTTTAGAGCTATTTTTCTCTTGCTCTGGAGGTTCAAGTGACTCTAGTGTAGAACCAAGAGACATTTTAAGATTCCTACCATGTAAGCCTGGACGAAACCAGTTAAAGAAGTCAGGGTTGCATAGGTGGGAAGCATAGGGATCTAGGATTGCAAGATCTTGAGTGAGGCAGAAGACATATGCACTAACATCAAGTACCATGTTCCTACTCCTAGCCTACTAGCCACATGTAGATCTTCTTCTAGAAGCAGTTTATCATACAAGGGATGTTTTTGAACAATGGTAGAAAGTTGAACCTCATGGACCACTGCCAACACTCTTAATGAGGTCAGGGCAACGTACGTAGGGTCATGTATTGATGTCCAAAGGGCTTTTCTTTGCTCAACGAGTGTCATTAGTCAGTGGCCAATTTTGACTGGCCAAACTCTAGTTGGAGTACCATTTCTGCACAAAGTTTCCTTGTCCTTTCCCTTTTCATTTGATTACTTCGAGCTTTTCCTTGTTTGTCACACATTGAGCAGTATAGAGTGAGGGTATCAAGCACAATTCTCTAGCTGTGGCTTTTGGGATGTCCTTTATGACTTCTTCAGTGACAGCTACATAGTGGGAGCAAACATGTAGTTGCTCATCCCAAGTTAGAGGTTTGGCTATGAGCTTTGTGTGCTCTAGTGTTTCCCTTCTAATATCCACATGGACATATGCATGTGTGATGGCTGTCAGCTTGTGATCAAGCTTCATCATGCACTTCATCTCTCGTTCATTAGTCGAATGCACCACCTCCTTGGCCAAATCTTCGAGAGATTTCTCCTCAAGTTTAGTCTTTAGGTGCTTCAAGAGTACTGGAGGTATCAAGGATGTTGGTTGTGACATCTCTTCTACATGTGAATTGATAAGGACACGTTCTGCAAGGGGCATTATCACAGCTGAAGGCTATGACTACTGTGATTCCTTATTGGAAGTAGTAGCAGCTAGTTCAGTGGACTAGCTACTGCTGGTGGATTGCGGAGTAAAGTCTTTAGGCAAATCGGAAGTGGTCGTATCTTTTTTTGCCCTTTGAGCATTCACTTGTGCAGATCGAGCATCAATTGAGCTAGCCATGGTGGATTGCACAGGCATATCCCTAGGTTGAGAATTAGAGGTACTGTCATGTCCCACACCTTGGACATCTGGAAGCTCAGATGGAGATAGAGATTGGGATTGAGCAACTGCACTTGACGACTACTGTTGTGCTTCCTGTGTCCATCTAGGGAAAGAGAGTGTAGGAGATTTGGAACTCCTAGGTGGACTTGGCACTCGTCGAAAGATTTGCTCGTGGCTATTAGACGATTCTGCCATTTGCTTTGTTGATCAATCAACCTTATCATGAGCAACATTATGCCTGTGGTACTCATTAACCTCTTGGGAAGTCAAAGGCCTCTTGGGTGCTAGTAGTCTTTGTGCACACTTGACAGTTGTATCTGAAATCCACTCCTTAAGCATGCTAGGATGAGGATCTACCTTTCGAATAGTCCTGTTTGGTTTCTTGATTTCAATCATGAGGGGCTCAATCACTCCAATGTTGTTGACCCGAGGCTTGGATTTTTGTCTAGATTACCTCCTGCGCGTCTTTGCTTTTGATACGGTCTAGCCTTCCAGCTGACAGAGGTGGTTTAGCAAGGGGTTTTGGTACCCAAATCCATCGATTACCTGCATAATACCCTTGAGCACATAGCAACACTTTGGATATCCATTGTGGCGTTGTGCTGGCTCTCCATCGATACCTTCGTCTATAAGGCTTGGGCTTCTTTTGTGGTCTTCTATGATATTTGTAAGTCCAAAGCCTATCCTTGGCATTGTCTCCTGACCTTCTTGTTTCAAGCATGGTCTTGCTCCCTGGTTCTCTCTATTCAACATGCACTTGTATCAACTCTTTCAACAAGTCCTTGCTCTCATTACTAGGCTTGCCTTGTATGTCAAAATGTTCCTTGTCTTTCCCTCGAGGTTTGACGAGGTCACCCTTGCTAAAGGTTGTAGCTATCCTCACACCCAGTAGTGTCAAGTGTATCCTCTGTGCTACATAATTAGCCTCACACTTCATCTCCCTTTTGAAGGGTCGTCCTAGGAGGGTTTCCTTTACACAGTTTGCACTATTTGGAGGAACATGGAATAGGATAGGCAAGCTTTCAGTTTCAATAGTTACAAGGATTTTGCACTTCCCTATAAGTGCTTGTGGGTGTCCCCCATAAGGACTAAGAGTTGCATTAGTCGATGTGATCTCCGGTTGGCCTAGTAGGGTCTATACTTCATGGGTTAAGATATTAAAATCAGCTCCTTCATCGATGAGAGCATCGACACTATGATCTCTTTTTGCAGTGAGTTTGACCCTAAGATAAGCAAGTGGTACTATGTCTTCATCTTCCAAGTCTTGGCTTATAGATTTAAGCCTTCTGATGCATGCCTTAGAGGCAACTGCACAACCAGATGTGGATTCTCCACTAGTGTCTTGGGTTGTGTGTGTAGTGCCATTCAAGGTGCATCTATTGTCAAGGCTGTCATGTCTAGTCATCTGCGTAGTTGTAGCTTGATGTTGTTGTATTCTGCTTTGACTAGATGCATTTCGAATGCAACCTATACATGTTTTTGCGATGTGGCCTTTTTGCCCTTGTTGGCTAGATTGGCCCATTGAGGTTCTATGGTCTCTCTTTGTCTTTGCTCTTGTCCTTATTCAGGTAGGGGCTTTTGATCGTTGTTTCTCAAGTGAGAATCTATGCTTGTGTAGAGCCGCTACTACACTAGGATCTAATTTGGAGGACCTGTCACGGCGTGCATTTTCTCTCCAACTTACTACACTAGGATCTAATTTGGAGGACTTGTCACGGCATGCGTTTTCTCTCCAACCTACCTAAGGGAGGTGCGAAGGGGGCACAGCCCCCTCTGGAGGGGTCCAGGGGAGGCAGTCTATGCTTGTATAGAGCCACTACTACACTAGGATCTAATTTGGAGGACCTGTCACGGCATGCGTTTTCTCTCCAACCTACCTACGGGAGGTGCGGAGGGGGTAGAGCCCCCTTTGGAGGGGTCCAGGGGAGGCAGTGCCCCCGGCCTGCAGGGTTGTTATGCTAAACACCATGCGTGATTTGAAGGACCGTTCGTAGCTAAGTTTTGAACTACTTGCTCTAGATTTCAACTCACTGATGGATCTATGATGTGCTTTCGGCTCTATATGGTCTCTAGGTTGGTTTCAAGGCTTAGATGTGTCAAATCTATATTCTATTCACCTGTCCAATTTTGATAGTTTTTTGTCCAATTCTCATAGGTCCGATTCTCAGAATCGGACGTCTGATTTTGGGTTGGTTCGATCGGCCGATCGAACGGATCCGAGTATGGGTCGTCCGATTCTGGTGGTTCGATTACGAGTGGTCCAATTCTGGTGGTCCAATTTTTATGCATCCGATTCTGGGAGTCCGACTCTAGGAATCGAATGTCCGATTATGGGATGTCTGATTTTCGTGTATCCAATCCTCGTGTGTCCGATTTTCGTGCGTCTGATTCTTGCAATCGAATGTCTGATTTGACAGGTGTCCGATTTGAAGTGTCCGATTCTGGATGGTCCGATTTTCGTGTCCAATTCTGGGATGTCTGATTTTCAAAATCAGACAGGATGGGTTGGTCCGAGAGCCTGAAAATTAGACCATCTGATTTTGAAAATCGAACCGTTTGAGTCCGATTCTAGGAATCAGACTCTGGTAATAGTGTCCCATTCCTATGGACAAGCTTCCAGGAATGACAAAAATCACTCGATTCTGACGATTTTGGTCATGAGGGGTTGCACAAACTTCCAAAATGTAAGAATAGACCCTAATGAAGGATTGTATATACCTTGAATAGTAAGTAAAATCCAAAATACAAATCGGCAAGCAAATAAAACCCTCTTGCCCTATTATGACAGCAGAAACCCCAATGCATGTTTTCCTTATCTTTCCTTTGTTTTTTTTTTCCCTATCCTAATGCATACAAATCACAAAGCAAATACCTACACTACTCCAATTTACCTTTCCAAATCCAAAAAACCAAAAACCTACTTGCTATGGAGATTGAATACCTCTTCAAACTCCCTCGCTTCCTACCTATCTCCCTCAAGCACCGGTTCGAGGAAAACCCTACTTCAATGCTCGATTCATAGCGCGCAAGTGCTCAAGGCTTGAGTCTGTTGGTCCTCACAATGGAACCAAAATGTAGAGGCGATCAACCGCCAAGACCCACGGACTGCTTATTGCTTCAAGCATTCCAAGCCAAGCACTAATGGCTACCTCTCACATAGCCGACACACTATCCATCTTTACAGGTGTAGTGAGCTTACATCCATGCCTGATCGAGTTATCTCCTCTCCCGAACACTTCGGTAGCTCCACAATCCAAGTGCAAGCTTCAAGTAAGCTCCATCCTCAAGCTCCATGCTCCAAGCTCCATTGCCATGAGCAAGAAAAGAGAAGAGAAGAGAAGAGAAGAAGAGAGGAGAAGATGGAGAGCTTCTCCACCACGGTCCCTCATCCTCACACACTCACTCCCTCACACTCTCACACTCCCTCTCTCAAGCACAAGCTCAAGCAAGCAAGAACAAGAAGAAGAAGAAGAAGAAGAAGAAAGCTACTTTTGGCCACACACAAGAATGAGCTTCTCATTCACTTTTCAACTTTATATATAAAACCCTAAAACCCTTTTGGGCGGTCATCCCCTTATCCCCTTTTTTACATGGCCGGCCTTGGCCTAGGCCCTTTTTCCCATTGTCCTCCTATCTTCCTAGCTTTCTTCCTAATGCCCATTTACCTTTACAATTTGCATGGGTGAGAGCCTAGCACTCTTAAAATAAATCATGGTGCGCCTTGCGCTCTTTTACACAAGTATTGACTTGCACTTTTTCTTGTGCGCCTTTCTCCTAGATTTAGGAATTTTTTGCACTTCTTGTATTTCCAAATTCTTCTTGGCATGCCTTCGTCTTCCGTTTCACTTTTGCCTTGGCCTTGTCTTCTACTTTAGATTTTTCAAATTTTCCACCTTGTTCATCTGAGGGTTAACACCCACAATTACATTACAAAAAAAAACCCTCATCTTATCTTTTCAACAAAGAGCATCAAACAAAAATAGAGTTATCCCAAAATAATTGAGCTAGTCTTAAAATACACTACAAGTCCAATAAGGTCTTTATTATAAATGCGACAAGTATTAGAGGGCCTATGTGTTTCTAGCATGACGATGATGGGTGTATTCTCTGGGAGATCTAGTAGAAAACGTCTTTCTCTTAGGTTATAGCTACAAGTATGAAGGAGAGGAGAAGATTAGTGAGTATGAATAGACGTGTCTTGCATGTTGATGGGCTCTTTGTGTGTGATCTTTGAACCAAACTGATTGAGTTAGGAGGATGTTTATCTTGGCTACGAGCCAGGGGAGAACTCCTATGGGCAATGCTCAATTGATATAAGAACCATAATAATAGTTTTAATTAATGGTTAGAAAGGAAGGGAAGACAATGAATTAAAAGGAAATTTGAGAATTAGAGGAAGAAAAGGCCGTTGGAGGCCGTTGGAAATTGAAGAGGTCATGAAGATGAGGAGAGCGCCATCATGCCAATTGGAGAAGATGGAAAGAGGAAGATGAAACGAGGCTATTGCTAGTGAAAGAGGATTAAGAAAGAGAGAGGAAGTCCAAAGGAAGGCAATTAGAGAGAGAGAAGGAGGGAGTTTACTGAAAAAGAGGGAGTCATGATGAGCAATAGGGCGCCATTTTTGCTATGATGAAGAGAGAGAGAGAGAGAGAGAGAGAGAGAGAGAGAGAGAGAGAGAGAGAAAACTGGATGAAGAAGAGGGTGCCATATTGAATGCCATTATTGAAGAGGGGAAGATGCTTTTGAGCCATAATTGTAGTTGGAGAGGGCAAGAGGAGAGAATTGAAGCCAATGCCTCTCCATGACCATCCCCATGTCTTCTCCTCCAACCTCAATTTCGGAGCTTCAATGTACCCCCTTCTTCTGAAGTGATAGGATAGGAGAATTGTCTGTTGCCTTCCAATCACTCTAGTTCACTCCTCATTCCATGGACAGATGATGGAGATATTGCATTACTCTCCCTCCCCCCTCTTAGTCATCAACATGAAACTATGGAGGCTAAGCTCTTAAGCTTGAAATTAATCAAGATTAAGTCTTAAAAGAGTTACAAATGGCTATTCCTATGGGAACAAGGCAATTCGAAAATGAAAAGTCAAGGAAGTGAAAAATGATGAGCTCGTTGTTGGGAATGACTGGATAGACTTCCCTTGGCTAGACTGCAAAGGACACGGCTTCCAAAGATGCAATTACGATTCTCGTACTTTACGTAAGTGCCTTAATTCGTTTAACAAAAAAAAGTAATTCAACATAAATATTTCTTTGATTTATATTTTTTTAAAAATGTCCTTTAATCTCAATTTTAACTTTGGATAGTTTTAAGAATTTATGTAGGTTTGATTTTATATTTTAAAAATAAAAAATAGTAAAAATACTTTAAATGGCTTCAAAATGGTATATATAATTTTTTATAAAATATTTGATTGGATATTTATTTTTTCTAATGAAATATATACTACTGAAAGTATTTTAACTTTTTTTCAAAATTTTTGGAAGATGTTTACCATGTCTTAAAAATCAAAAATAGTTATTTTGGATGAACATTACAATATTTTTTTATAAAAATCGTGTTTTTAATTCAACCAAAATCAAGATCTTCTATAGAAAACCTAAGAATATAGTTTTAGATTTTTTATTAAAAAATTTGAGATTAGAGAAAAAACAAAATTAATTTGATGTTATTACTTTGAATATTATTAATATAAAATATGATGTGTCTAACTTTATGAAAATTAAAAGTGTTTACAAGGTATTAAGTTATACCATATTGGACAAGGGAAACATTTTTAAAAGAAAATTAGAGTTTATGGATTTGAGGAATGTCAAGTTGATTTGATAATAAAAGGAATTAGATAGAACTATTGGATTTATGCTCCGAAATTTACTCCCTCAAGGATAAAATCTTAGGGTTAGTATTTTGGTATCAAGTACAGAGGTAGAGATGAAGTGCGAGAATACGCCGGTTTATTGAGTTCTCGATATTAGATTAGTTGGATTACTACAAACGACTATACAACTCCTAGGAGTTGGCTTGACAACCTGGTTAAAAGTGGCTCCCGGTCAAGATATCCTTAGAAGAAATCAACTTAAGATGTGGCTTGTAGAAGGAGATTAAGAAGCTCCAAGTACAACAGGTTCTGTTTGGCTATGGCTTGACTGAAGATGAAGTTGAAAAATGAAGTCTTGAGCTGGTGGGCAAAGATGATCAGAGGTGAGAAGAGACCGGAGAGGTAGTGTCATACTCAGCTGAGCTCTAATACAATGTCAAAATATGTGGGATCTAGAGCATGGCAAATGCTATGGTGAATGGAAGATGAAGATTAAGATCATGATGACATAGACAGAGACTTGCCCTGTTACACAAGTGAATTAGGTTCCAAGATTGAGACTTGGACTCATAAACACAATCTTGTGTATAAGACTGAGAATGACCAAGACACTAACTGAAATGGGAAAGCATCATGATACTATATTCATCATCTATGAAAGTGACAACCAAGTACAATGTTATATAGAGATGGGTAGATGCCAGAATCTTTCTCTCTATGCATATGGGATTCCTGCAACCTACATGTCCTCAACCCATCTACTCTTACAAAGAGGCAGCATGGATGTGATTGCAAATCTCAATAGATAAGGCATCTGCCACCACATTGTCTTTTCCAACCATATAAGATATCTCAAAGTCATATCCTTGAAGAGTAGCTAACAATCTTCGTTGCTTGGGAGACAAATTTGGTTGTGAAAGGAAGTATTTCAGCACACAATGATCGCTTTTGACCTTGAAATGGATGCCATAGATGTAATGATGCCACTTTTTGATAGCATACAATATTGCTAACATCTCTTCTCATAAATATGTAATTGATGCTCCTTGTCATCAATCTTTGGGCTCTCATAATCTATGACTCCATGGTCTTGACATAAAACAGTCCCAATTCCTCTTCCACTAGCATCCGCACATATGATAAACTCCTTAGAGAAATTTGGGGCATACAAGGATAGGTGCTTAAATTAAGAGAGATTTTAGTCCATTGAAACTTTGATTGGCGATGGACTCTTAAAAGAAAGCCTCCTTTTTGAGTCTATCTGTCAATGGATCTGCCACATGAGCATAATTCTTGATGAACCTGAAAGGGAAGTAGAACCCAGTAGGAAGAAGCTTGGCGGTGAGAGCTATGGCGGATGGAGAGCAAGAGCAAGACAGAGAGTGAAACTCAAAGTGGAAACTCCAACAACCATAATGTGTGGTCGGGCCTTCCTTTATTCAAACTGTCACTAAAAGAATAAAGAATAAGTGGCTGTGACGGGCGCCCACCGCCTGCAGTGTGCAGTGGCAGGTACTGTCAGTGTAGTAAAGTATAGTAATACACGGGTAGCTAGGTGGAGGCGCCTTTACCCCCAACAACCTCCCACTTAAAGGCGAATCTTCCCCAGTGAGAGAGAAAAGAAAAGAAAAGATAGTACAACATGTACACATGTACAATAGGATGAGGAAAAAAACATTATCTCATCCAACGCCCATCAATCTCCTGAGGAAGGTAAAGTGCTCTGTAGTGAGGCTCTTCTAAGCAAGTCTGCAGGATTCTTCTCAGTCAAAATCTTGACAAGGTCAATATACCTATTCTCAACAACCTCGCGAATGAAGTGATACCTCAACTCAATATGTTTCACCTTCGCATGGAAGACCGGATTCTTGGCCAACTAAATGGCACTCATAGAATTCGAATGCAGTGTAGGCATAGCATCTGTCATACCAAGGTTTGCAATCAAATGGCCTAACCAGATAGCCTCCTTACAAGCCTCTATGGTTGCAATTTACTCAAGCTCTGTAGTAGAAAGAGCCGTACACTTCTGCACCTTGGACATCCAAGAAATAGCCCCTCTAACATAAGTGAACACATAGCCAGAAGTGGACTTCCTACTATCTGCATGTCCTGCATAATCAAAGTCAGTGTATCCCACGACTCTTGTATCCTAGCTGCCATAGAAAACACACATATCTATTGTGCCCTTTAGGTACCTCATGATACCCTTCACAGCATCCCAATGTTTCTTGCCAGGTGTAGCCATATAACATGCCACAACCCCAACTGCAAAAGCAATATTTGGACGGGTGGCTATCATGGCATACATAAGACTGTCCATGGTTGATGCATAGGGAATCTTGGCCATCTCGGCTCTCTGCTCATCTATTTGCAGAAAATCGGCCAGTGAAACCTTCACATAAGAAGGTAATGGACAGCCAATAGGCTTAACATCCTGCATGCAAAAGTGCTCAAGGACTTTATGAATGTACTCCCTCCGTGATAGATAGAGTAGTCCCTGAGATCTGTCATGCGTAATGCACATACCAAGTATATGAGAGGCCTGCCCCAGATCTTTCATCTCAAAGCTCTTCTTAAGCTGAGCCTTAAGAGCATCTAGCTCCTCATGAGCTGTCCCTGCTAAATGCATGTCATCCACATAGAGTACCAAAAACAGTAAAGAATTGTCACATGCTATCTTCGTGTACAAGCACGGATCCATTGCATTGCGGCTGTAGCCCTATGACTGCATGGCTGCATCAAACTTATGGTACCATTCCCTAGGTGTCTGCTTCAAGCCATATAGACTCTTTTTTAGCTTGCACACTAGGTGTTCCTTGCCAGGGTCTGCAAAGCCCTTTGGCTACTCCATGTAAATCCCATCATACAAGTCCCCTTATAAAAAAGTCGTCTTGACATCCATCTGGTACAAGTCCAGGTCAGGTTGTGCAACCAAGGCCAAGACTAGGCGTAGGGTGGTCATCTTGACCACAGGAGAAAATACTTCATCAAAGTCAACACCATGCTCCTGCTTAAAACCCTTAGCAACCAATCGAGCCTTGTATGCCAGCTTGCGGTGTCCAGGGGTACTTTTCAGCTTGTATACCCACTTGCATAGCAAAGCCCTCTTACCTTGAGGCAAGAAAACCAAATCCCAAGTCTGATTCTTATGCAATGAGTCAAGCTCAGACTGCATAGCCCTCTCCCAAGAGTGACAATTACCCTTGTGCATAGCCTCATCATAAGTGAGAGGCTCTCATGCATCTGTAACCAGCATATAATCCATAGAGGGCACAAAATGGTCAGGAGGTCGTTTATCTCTAGTAGAACGCCTCAACCTAGGCTCTGCTGTCTGACCAACATCCTGTCTAACATCAACATGTCTAACATCTGGGCCATGAGCATCAGGTGATGCTGCATGCTATCTAGCTGGTTGTGGCGGGCTATACGAGAGCAGATGGCTCCTCCTAAAAGATAACTCTGCATACCTCAACTACTTTCTCAGGCTGCATATGCATTTTGTCCTCATGAAAGATGACATCATGGCTGCGGATCACTTTCCGTGCATGTAGATCCCATAGATAGTAACCCATCTCTCTTGCATCTCCATAGCCAATGAAAATACATTTGACACTTTTAGGATCCAGCTTATTGCATTTGTCCTTGGGCACATGGCAGAATGCCTCATATCCAAAGACATGCAAATGATCATAAGAGGGGGGGCTTGCCTGCCCATACCTCGCCTGCAACCTGAAAGTCAATGCCACAGCTAGGTGACATGTTAATAAGATGCAGTGTAGTAGTAACTGCCTCAGTCCAAAAGTGTTGTGGTAAGCCAGCCTAGCTAAGCATGCTACGAACCCTTTCCTGAATGGTCCTATTCATGCGCTCAACCATGCCATTCTAGGGAGGGATGTAAGGAGCGGTCAGCTGACGCTTAATACCCCTCTCATCACAAAACTGCTCAAAATCACGTGATGCATACTCACCCCTATTATCCGACCTTAGGCATTTCAACCTATTCCCAGACTGGTTCTCTACTAATGCAAGCCAACGTTGAAATGTGTCTAAGACATCAGATTTTCTCTTTATGGGATAACCCCAAACCTTACGTGAGTAATCATCTATGAAAGTAAAAAAGTACTTTGCCCCACCAAGTGACTGACAGGGCATGGGCCCACATATATCTGAGTGCACAAGATCCAAGGGCTCACCCCCATGAGTTTCTTACCATACTTTTTATGCGTATTTATAGTTTGGATGGTCCAAAAACATTAGATTTTGGGCAAAGCTAGTATATTTTAGATATTTTAGATATTATCCTAAAAAAAGATATGGAGATTTTTAGAACTAGATGTCATTTAAAAGGAAAGACAAGTGATATTTTAGTTAGTTTGGAGATTTTATAAAAAGGAAAAAATAAAGAGAGGATTTGCAAAATCGCACGCGCCGCGATCGCAGTACACAGGCAGTGGACAACACTTTGAACATAGAAAAGAAGGAGTGAACTAAGAGCTTTCTAATCAAGTGTCTTGGGGTTTTACACCCCTTTCGGAGCCAATGGAACCATCATATTTATGATCTGAGCATCAGATCACTGATCTTTCCAAGATCCCCCTCCACAAGGAGCTCCACTTCTCAACCACAAGCCCTCTTCTCTAATTCACTATAAATATGAGGCATGGAAGAGGCATATAGATGCATAAGGAGACCCTGAAAGGCTGCAAGAGAGAGGGAGAGAGAGAGTATACCCCTCCAAGAGATTGTGAGTGAGAGCTTGAGAGAGAGAGAGAGAGAGAGAAGAGTCACCTCGAGAGGCTGCAAGGAAGAGAATTAGCTCAATTCCCTCTATCTCGATCCTCGACTTAACCATCTTCTCTTACGCTCCCCCATCTTGAATCTATTCCACCTCCTTAATCTCTTGAGTCTATTTGCAGACGATGGCCTCCAAGCGAAGAATGTGGTGTGCGGATGACAATCCTGCAATCAGCAAACAAGACTTCGCGCAAAGGCATCACTGTCAACCCAACTGCGGCTTCGGTCGTAAGTAACGTATTTTCAAATTGATAGATACTTGCTTTGATTCTCATATGAGATACATTAGGCCCCATACTATGATGCACGAGTATAGGTCATGGGAAAGGATAAATTTCATCTCACCTACTCGGAAGATGGAGTTTGTGAAGTGCATATATCAAGGGAAGAGAATTGCACCTAGTTAGATATGACTTATTTGCTAGTAGAGCAATTACAAGGAAGAATTAGTCAAGCGTTATGAATGGCATAGTCATCAAAAGAACGACATTAAAAGATTGGGCATACAAGTGCTAGATTAAAGTATAGTCAAGGGTTATAAATAGCATAATTACTAAAAGAATACGACATTGAGAATCATGAATAGAAAGTACTAGTTTTAAAGTTTAGATACTTCAAAAGTACTTAGCCTAAGAGCCTAGGAGTCTAATTACTTGAGATCATCTCACACTTATCTTATCAAGTATTTACACGATATGCCTATAACATGTTTGATATATGAGGATAATTTTCTAGTTGCCTCATGACTTGACTAAGAGCTAGTACAAGAAATTAATCATAAGGGTTAAAACTAAGATGTCTTGAGCTCCATCCGATAACGATAACTTTTTCTAATCCAAATCCAGGGTAGGGTTATCAAGCAAGGTAAGTGACCTATAGAACTTACATCATGAATAGTGTTTGAATCCTTAACATATGCCCTAGCCAAAGGAAGGAAGTGTTAAGATCATGTTTGCATGGTATTGCTCTTAGATCCCAAGGGGGAGAGCAAATATACGATGAAAATGTTATATCGTCTATTTTTGCATTGGTTGGAAAGAATGCAATTGGTTTTTTTTATTGATCAAACAACATCCTAAATGCTTTTATATTCAACTAGTTGTTAGTTGTTGTTTGGATGATTATTCCAAGTGCTTGTGATTTATGGTAAATGCATGGCAAGGGTCTCTGATGACAAGTCGCCATGGGATTAAAGAAATGTTTTCTTGGAAAATGATATTAGGCTGAATGCCTTGTTTGTGCTTGATTCTTGAAGGATTTAATTAAGGAAGGATATATTGTACAGGTGGATCACCTCCATGGTCGCACCGCGTATTAACCCGAGAGGGCACTGCTCGATTCATGGGCCGAAGGTCGAGTGGTGAAAAGGCCAACCACGGGAATGATGTTTCACTCCTAGACAGCTTGCGGGTCAGTTGGAGCTTTGGACACCCCTTGCTAGGTCTAGAATGGAGTCGAAGACCTCCGTGGCCCCCAACATCTGGGCATGTTGGGAGATCCTATTCTAGATAAAGGCTTGAGTTTGTGGTGCCATGTGAATTGGACCAGTTACTTTTGCAGGGCAGAAGGGATACTTCTGTTGGATAGAAGCGATACATAATTTCTCCTGTATGGGCGGGAGACAAAGATTAACTTGAAGATAAGTTAAGGAACTTGTTTGAACTTGTTTGTCAATAGACTGCTTTGCTCTGTTTTCGTGTCTGTGCTATAAGTTATGCGAACGAACCTTGTTCCCTAAAAACCTTAATTAATGAAGCTGATTTTAAGTGTCACACATAAATGTGGTAGGACCTAATTAGAAAACTAAAGCTATTAAGGGAAGCGGGTGGCGAAACCCCCGACGGGTCCGTCCTATGGCAGGGTGGTCCCAAAGAACTGGGAGGCTTCTCATAAGTTTTTATCGTCACTCGACCTTTAGATATTGTTAGGTTAGAACCCGATTCATGCCGTTTTAGGGGACTGGAATGGGACTATGCCCTATGGGCAGAGAGGTTAAGCAGCACATCCCTCTCGTTTCCCATTCTGTTTGAACCAAGTGCGTCATGGATCTGCTTTGGATTGGGTATCTCTGCGTAAAGTAGGATGTCCAAAACCTAACGCTAGAATGCTAACAGGAGACCTTGACAACTAGGAACCCAAATTTCAGGTCGATCCTAGTGGGTTCGGTCATGAATGTTCTGTTGCGAGGTGGATTTGGAAAACCCTAGGCGACAAAACTCGGAACATTCCCTGAGAGTGCTGGGCAGCGATGCTTAGATTCGTTTCTCGATAGACCGCTAAAAGAGTGCTTGGAAAGCCTATGGGTGGGCATGCCAAAGGGATACATGGGTAATAGAACCCACAAACAAAACATGATCCAATGTAGCTCTAGATACAAGTAAGGGATAGAGGTTGACTTGGCACCTCTTGTAAGCATAAGCCTGCCACGAGTAATCTTCCATGCAGAGTCTCCAAAAGACACAAAATACCCTGCATCATCAAGCTTCCAACTGACGTAAGGCTGTGAGTCAATGCAAGGACATGGCATAAATCATGCAAAACAAAAGAACTGCCAAAAGAAAACTGCAGCCTAACATCTCCAATGCCCACAATGTCAAGAGACCTGTCATCACTAGGATGCATATAACCAGAGATGGTATGATAGGTATGAAACCAATCTTTACAGGGTGTCACATGAAATGATGCACCCGAATCCAAAAGCCAGCACTGCGCATACATAGAATGTATCTCAAAAGCCTGTAAGGCATCGCATGAAGAAGCTGCAAGTATGTAATCCTCATCTGAATCAGTGGCCTGCATGAGATTAATCTCTTCTATCTTCACACTGGACTTTGCAGGTACAATATTGCGCTCAGAAGACTTTTCTTACACTTTCTCTTTTCCCTTTTCCTTGCACTTATCATCGCGCATCTTATGGCACTGTGGCCTAATATGTCCTACTTTCCCACAATAATGACAAGTAAGATCAAACTTTCATCCATGAGACTTACTGCGGCCACATGACTTTAACCTGGATATCTGAGAGTCCATGCCCTTATGATCATTAACATACCTGCCATGTCTGCCACCTCTAACGGTCAATGCATGTGAAGAGTGGGAAGCATTATTATTTTTCCTGTTGATTTCCTCAGTCAATAAAGCACTCTCAACATCTTTGATTTTAAGCCCATCAAGTTTGTTCATGCATATGGCAGTACGGAAGACATCCCATGATTTAGGCAAGGTGTCAAGCAGAAACAACGGGTGCAAGTTTTCTTGTAACTCAATACCCTGTGACAACATATTCTTCATGATAGCATGAAACTCAGTGAAATGAGATGATAGGGATGTCCCCTCCTTCATGCAAAGGTCCATTAACTGCTTCAGTCAATACATCTGTGATACAGGACTCTGCTGCACATAAAGCTCCTGAATCTTCTCCCATAAGTCCCATGCACTCTGATTTCAACAACATTATGATGAACCTCTTCTGAGAGTGACAAGATAATGGTAGACTTGCATAGCTCATCAACTTCCATCCAAACATCATCATCCATATCCTTGGGTTTAACACCCTTGAAACACAAGGGTTTAATCTGCAACTTTTGCACCAAGACTTGCCATATCTGGGACTTCCAATACCCATAGTTGGTACCATCCAACTTGGTAATGTTAAAGAGAGCTGTGTCTTTCAGATGACCAGCCATATTGTCCCAAATCAATGCAAAAAAGCAAAATTGTAGGTTGTTGTAATTAACTGAAAATGCATTAAAACCACTACTAAAATTGGCTGAAAGAGTGGATTTTAGCAAGAGAAGCACCTGTTCACCAAATATGACCAAGATAACATCAAATAGTAAGCATTACCCTCATAGAAGTGCTCAAAATCTGTAGATTTCAGCTTGTTGTAATAAATGACAGTAGTATGTAAAATTGTCCCAAAATGAAGCAATCACTAATACATATGTCATTGCAACTACCAGGTAGCAAGATACATCCAATAGTGAGTGTCAAGGAGCAAGAAGGTACCAAGGACTGTCAAACCAATAACCTGTCAGCACAGGCAAGAGACATCTCATAGGTTTAGAAGTCATGCATGTAATGGGTCTCGGGGTAAGAGAAGAGACCAAGCACAAGCACAATTGATAGAGCAAGAAGCTCAATACATAACCATCCCAGATGCGTACAAGACTGACAAACTTGTGACAGAGATAGGTGCCGGACCCAATAGGCGTACCAAATCAGCCCACTACAGACTAATTGCAGACATAAAGCTCTCAAGAGAGTAAATGCATGTAACTGTCCCACAAGCTCAAGCTCAAGTGTAAATAAGACTCTGCGTACATCCAAATAGACCAAGAGGCTCCCAGTGGAAGTAAAGTCAAATGCAAAGAGAGCAAGTGGCGCTCTAATACATCGAATACATAGCATTAGGCATGCCAAATCCCAATAGGGTACATCCGGAGCATAAATCCCAAGCTATCTTAGACCCATAAAGCAAAAGCCTGAAAGCATTCAAAGAGCATGTAACTGACCACCAAATGTAATTCCTAGTAGATTCAAAAGGCTCAAATACCTCTGAAGACGAAGCTCCAAGTAATTGTCAAGCATGGGCAAACCAAGTGGCATCCATAGCTAACCAAAGCATAAATGCAAGAAGCCGAAATGTCAAGCAGTGATAATAGGCATAGACCGGTCCAAAGCATGCCACAACTGAAGCCAAATGCCAGTGAAGAATGACCAACTCGGAGCCTAATCCAAGCTCAAAAGCATTCTGGAACCAAGAAGAAGCATTTGACAACCTCCAAATATATCGATATGATCATTCAAACCTCTAGTGAGCACCCCGTATCCATGAACCAATGAATACACAAAGTAAATGAGCTTCAACCCACTGTATTACAACAAGCAATTTACTGTTAAATGAAGCTCAAATGGTACTTAAATCTGCTCCAAATCAATCCCAAAGCATAGTCATAGCATCCCATAACATCCGGGCATCACCAGGCATCAATAGGCATCAAATGGGCAATGCCAAGAAGCATTAAACAGTAAATGTCAAGTGTTGCCCTATTTTCACAGGACTAGGACTATGTATACAGCAAGGGCTGAAGGGGAAAGCACTCGAATCGATCACTGGAGCCAAGCACTGATGCCGGGGAGTCCAACAATGATCGCGGGAGGGTTGCCAAGAGTGCCAGGAAGCCAAGGAAGAGCAGGGAAATGCCAGGAGCGCCTAGCCCCCTAAAAATGCACCGAAAATTACGCTGGCTATTCCTGGGGGCTGGGGGATCTTCAACAATCCTTGTGGATACTTGGCAATGTTGAGGGGGCTCCAATGCACCCCGGGAAGAAGTCGATGAGGTCTGAAAGCTTGGGGAGGAGGTGGGAGATCAAAACATACCTACAAATGAAGATGCCATGGCTGCCATTGAAGCTCGGGTTGAATCTCTTTAAATCCAAGCTGAAGAGAATGCCATGCAAGCTCCAATGCCTTTGCTATGATACCAATTGAAAGGGAAGTAGAACCCATGAGGAAGAAGCTTGGCGGTGAGAGCTATGGTGGATGGAGAGTAAGAGCAAGAGAGAGAGTAAAACTCAAAGTGGGAACTCCAACAACCACAATGTGTGGCCGGGCCTTCCTTTATTCAAACTATCACTAAAAGAATAAAGAATAAGTGACTATGATAGGTGCATACCACCTGTAGGATGCAGTGGCAGGTAGTACTGTCAGTATAGGAAAGTGTAGTAATACACGGGTAGCTAGGCGGAGGCGCCTTTACCCCCAACAGAACCTCCTATAGAGGGATAATAACCCAACACGTAGGAGTAGGCCATTCTTTAACACATTTCACCTTATTGGGGTCTATTCTAATGCCATGATCTCCCACAACATGACCTAAGTATTCAACTTCATCTTCCATGAAAGAACACTTTGTCATCTTGGCAAAGAGTGTGTGTCTTCGTAATGTGTCAAAGACATCTTGTATATGCTTCAAATGCTTATCCTTGGATTTTCTATAGATTAGGATATCATCAAAGAAAACAAGGACTATTTTGAACAAGAAGGGTTGTAATATTTTATTCATGAGGGCTTGAAAAATACCGGGTGCATTGGAAAGTCCAAATGGCATAACCAAGAAGTGGTATAACCCACAACTCTTTGACTTGTTGCTCCACTTCTTCCCTTGCAAACTTGGACAAGCGATAGGGAGGTTTATTGATGGGCTTTGTGTTAGGCAACAAATCAATAGGATGGTCAACCTCCTGCTTTGGAGGTTGACCTCCTGCTTTGGAGGTAAAGATGATGGTGGCTAAAATAAATCCTTGTATTCCTTCAATAGCTCTTCTAATCTTGGATCCCTTTTCTTTGAAGAAGATGATGGCTGATTTGATGATTTTCCTTCATCTACTTTCGCAAGAAAAAGAGTGAAGATGCATGACTTGGCATTGATTTCTTTTTACAATTTCTTCATGGAGATGAGTTCTATTTGTTTGTGGTCTATGCCTTTCAATTCTATGTACTTTCCTTGCCAATTAAATCCCATTTGCATTTGCTCCAAGTCTAAAGTAAATTTGCCAAGTGTCTTCAGCCAATTACATCTAATAACAATGTCAATAGCCCCAAATCCAAAGTGATTAAGTCTACATGTACTGTGCAAGAGGGCGATAGCTCAATTGAAGTACATGGACACAACTTCTTTACTAGACTCATATGCACCATTGGCAACTTGTATCTGCAAGGAAGAATCCATATCAATGGGTAGCAACTTCTGCCCGTTCAAAGATTTGGTGTTGACAAAGCTATGAGTGTTGTCTGTATCCACTAAAATATGTGTAACCTTGCCAAAAATAAAACCTTTGAGTCTAAGTGTATTTTTCCCTTTGCTAGTGGTCCATGCATCATGTGAGATGGTACACAAGGAAGCATGAGAATCATGAGTGCCACCTGGATCAAATGGAAATCTATCTGTGGAATCATAGAATCCTTCGTCGGTGGCATGCTCTTCTTCATGAATCTCTTCAATCATTGGGTATGCATCAACATGCAGTAAATTTTCCTCTTGATCTTCGTCTTCAACTTCCACATCTTGAGTGATCACCATGTTGATTTTTGAGTTCTTAGCTTTACACTTCAGCTTATGATCTTGTGACTACTTCTCCCCACATTTGAAGTATAATCCTTTTGCATGCATTTCTTGTGAGGAAGATAGTTGCTATTAGAACTATTTTGGGATAGTTTAGGAGCATTTTCAGCTCTTGAAAAAGTGCCTCTTGTCTCAACCAGATTTCTCAAAGTTTGCCCCTATTTTTGTGCATAATTTCCACTCCATTTAGAGGCATAAATAGTGAGAAAAGTTGACACTTTGTTGTTCTAACTATTTTGAATATTATACCCCCTGTTTTCTTGCTTAAAAGAGTCTCTTGATTGGTTGAAAACTTGCCCATATTTTATAGGTTGATTGGAAATATTATTGCCCATACTCCTTTTCTAGAAATTTCTTACATCTCTCTTGTACTTCAAGGAGTATCTTTCAGCTAATTGTATGGCCTCATGTAATGTTTTTGGTTGTTGAGCTCCTACCTCCAATGATAGGGCAGGGTCAAGACCAAAAATATATTTATTCAGCTTAGCAAAATCTGAAATGCCTTCAACATACATGGAAAGATTCAAGTAGGTGTTGGAATAGTCTCTAACAGACATTTCTCTTTGAGCACATGCATACTGAGGGCTGAAATGATGAACGGGTTGCCTCTTACCCATCCAACCTCCAATCCTCACTAAGAGAACTAAAGAGGGGCACCACCTAGCCAAAGGGAGGATGGGCTAGGACATCCCTTTTCTCAAAGAGAATCAAGAGAACCAAGACACAAATTTACAAGAGAGAATATATGTACTAGACACCATATTGGAATAGAAGAGAGAGAGATGAGAGGAGAGGGATATAAGGGGAGAAGAGGTAGAAGAAGCTTCCTATTATGCTACATGGAATGAGAAGATGAGAAGAGAGGGAGATAATAGGAGAAGAGGTAGAGGAAGCTTGCCATTATACTACATAATAAAAGAACTTACTCATAGCTTACCTCAAAGAGATGAGGGTATTCTAGAATGCTCTCATGGACTTGTCATTGTCCTCTCTCCCCTATTCTCCATGGGCTCTTTATATAGCCTCCATGAGGGATTAGATTAAGCTAATCTTCTTGATTAACATAATCCTAGATGATGTATGGCATCTTTGAAAATATGGAGAATAGTGGATGGGACAAGTCCCCACCTTGGTCATCATGCAAGAAGCCAAGGGTGGTGGTAGACAAAATAGAGAAATTGAGCTAGATTACAAGAGGTGGGTGCCCAAAGCACATTATTATAATATATTTACAAGAAGGAAAGAGTGGAAAGTTGGTGTGGTGAAAGAGAGAAGAAAATTGCATGTAGCCAGCAGTCTGCGCCTTCGTAACTTCAAATCCGTGAGGAATTTGAAAAAAGTTTCTTCTGCAACTTTGTAGACCAGGTCAAAACTGATCGGGAATCGCGAGAATTTTCTTGAAATTCGCTTTTTCTTGGGAGTTATTGAGATTATAAAAAATGCCTTTCAAAAGCTGCTTTGACTTTAGTCCCCCATATGTATATAAATACATATAAGCATGTGACAAATGGGGTCCATGCTTGTAAGCTTTTGTGCAAGATCCAAATGACACCATGATGTGGATATTGACTTGTGTGCTAGGGTGAGGTGTCCTCTAATGATGGTGATAGATTCCAAATCTTAGTGATGCAGACGGAGCCCATGTGTAGTTGGAGGCTAGTCCCTTGAAAAATCTATGCATTCACTCAACTCCTAGGTGTAATTCATTTTCATCTTCACTAAGATAACCATCCCTTTGACCCTTTACATTGACATGCCTTCTAAGAACTTGTTCCCCCCATTTGCTAGAGTTATCATAATTGAGAAGAAATGTAGCATACCTAGTGCGTGAAGAGTAAACCCAAAGTGATATGGTAAGCTCTTGATAGGGGCTTTGGCCAAATTTTGTGGTAATAATCCGGGTTGTAAAAAACCCGGATCATTAGCCCTCCCCTTAGGCTAGAGGTATTTATGCCTCTAGCTTGATAATGATGGTCCAATAGAACAAGGAGGATTGCACCCCCTCATTGGTGGCTCTTCATTGAATGATTGCTCCAAAGTGTTCATATTTCTTTGAAAATAAGGCTTCCGTCGCCATTCATTTACCCTTGTCTTGTGAACCTTCCCATCCATGTCACCTAGCTTATAGCTTCCATTTGGATATCTCCTTATGACCATGAATGGCCCTTCCCACTTGAACACAAGTTTAGCATCCTTTCTGTTATCAAAGCGGTTATCATAGTGTAGCACAAGTGATCCTTCCCTTATGTGTTTGCTAGCCAGCTTCTTATTAAATGTCTTCCTCCTCTCTTCAGCCTGCATGGAATAGTATTGGACTGCTGCTTCTCTGTCTAACTCTAGCCTCTCTAGATCCAAGATCCTTTCCTCTAACTTCTTATCTTGATTCTTCTCTTGACTGGCTACTAAAACACGCAAACTGGCCAGTTCCACCTCTATAGGAAGCAAAGCTTCTTGGCCATAGACGAGGTGAAATGGAGTATAGCCAAGTGAGGTTCTAAATGAAGTCGTGTAGGCCCAAAGAGCTACATTCAATTTTTTATCCCAGTGCTTGGGGTGCATGTGTACCTGCTTGGTAATTATCTTATAGATCAGCCCATTCACTTTTTCGACCAAACCATTACACTGTGGATAGTAGGGAGTAGAATGCCCTTGCTTGATTTTTAGCCTTTCCATTAGCTCCCCTACTAGGTTTGCCCTAAAACCAGGACCCCGATCAGAGATAATTTCCAAAGGTGTGCCAAACCTGCAACAAATATTTTCAAACACAAATTTTCCCACTTCTTGGGCTGTGATCCTACTAGTTGCTGAAGCCTCTGCCCACCTCGTCATGTAGTCTACTCCCATTATGATGTATTCCTTGCCAGATTGAGTTCGTGGGAGTGGTCCTATTGCATCAATCCCCCATTTCTCAAGTGGGCCATATGTAGTTATGGGATTTTGTTCCTCATGCACCAGCTTTCTTGGTCCGGCCTTTTGGCAATCGTCACAAGTGCAACACCAATGTTGCACATCTTGATGTAGACTAGGCCACACAAAACCGGCTTGGAGAATCTTCCTACTGGTTATTTCTTGAGCAAAATGTCTGCCACAAACCCCTTCATGGCAGCTCTTAATCACATCTATAATCTCCTTTGTTGTTGGCACCCTTCTAAGCACTGCATCCTTTCCTTTGCAATACAACACATCATTTATCAAGCGGTATTTAGTGGCCTTAGTAGTTAGCCACCTTTTCTCACTTTTACTCATATGTGTAGGTGCCTCACCTTTCTCAAGAAAATAGAGCACATCTTGTAGTTGAAACCTACCCTAAAACAAGGGAAGCTTTACTGTAATGATGCCCACCATTACCTCTTTCAATTTGTCAGCTCTAGAGCATCTGCGTCGCCATTTGTACACCTTGGCATAAAATAGATTTGGGCTTTCTGTAGCTTTCTCATGAGAGTTTTAGCTTCCCTCATTTTCACTGCTAAGTTATCATTTTTACAAGCCCAGATTCCTTTTATTTGCTTAACAATGAGCATAGAATCCCCAAAAACATTAAGTCGAGTGATACCATGTGAAAGACACCACCTCAAACCTAAAAGCAAGGCTTGATATTCTGCCTCATTATTAGAATGGACATCCTCCAAGCTAATACCTTCTCCATAAAGTTTGTCACCTTCGGGACTGAACACCACTATTTCTGCTGCCGCTTTGTCTTTAATACGCTTGTAGGCTCCATCAAAGTAGAGGGCATGGGCATTCTCCACCCATCGCGGCTCCTCAAGAGGAGGTGTCTCCTCTTTTACCTTTCCCTTCTCCTTTTCCTTCTTTTGATGGCATCTATGGGTCAACAAATCAGCTAGGCAAGCTCGAGTAGAATCCTCCACCTTGAAGGTGTAGTCAAACTCTTGGAGTTGTATCACCCACTTAGCGATTCTAGCTGAAACATCCATGTGCTGTAAGGCATAGGGAAAATGCTCTTCTGTCGTGATCACTGTGAATGGCCTAGGGAGAAGATAAGGACGAAACTTTCTTATAGCAAACATTAGAGACAAAATCATCACCTCGACCATCTTGTACCCTCGTTCTGATGCTGTCATTACTCTACTAGAAAAGTAAACCGGTCTCATTAGTCCAGTTTTAGCATCCTTTTGTATTAGTGCTGCCCCTAGAGCATCTTCCCCAAAACTTGGATTGACAAAAAACTCCTGATCCCAGCAAGGCTGTAAAATTATAGGAAGGGTGCTAAGAGCCTTCTTCACCTCGTGAAAGCACATTTCGCTTTCGTCACTCCACAGGAGCTCCTTAGAGTGGGTTAACTGTTGCAGTGGAAATATTAATTGGGAGAGGAGATGAATGAACCGCCCCATATATCGCACCTTCTGAATGAAAGAGGTTAGTTGCTTCACAGAAGATGGTGATGGCACTGCCAATAAGGCCTTAACTTTGTTTGGATCTGCTTCAATGCCCCTCTCACTTACGACATGCCCTAACAAAGTTATACTACTTTCGCCAATGCGACACTTCTCATGGTTTAATTGCCCCCCCATTTGTGCAAGGCAGTTGAAAGCTTCATCCACCTTTCCTAGATTTAGAGCCTTAGAACTATAAATACAAAAATCATCAATAAAGACCCTAATGGATTTCCCAAAATATGACTGGAAGACATAATTCATGAATCGCTAGAAGGTAGCTGGGGCATTTGTTAATCCAAATGGCATTACTTTGTAAGCAAAACAACCCAAAGGTGTAATGAAGGTGGTCTTCTGTTGATCCTCCTCAGCTATTCAGATCTGGAAATAACCTGAATACCCATCACAAACAGTGTATCTCTCATGCCCGGCCACCTCGTTGAGTATTTCATCCTGAAAGGGAAGAGGAAAGTGATCTCTCTTAGTAGCAGCATTTAGCGGCTTGTAATCCACACAAATCCTCCATTTTCCATTCTTCTTGGGTATCACCACCACAGGTGAAACCCACTCTGAGTCCCCTATTGGATAGATGAAGCCTGCCTTCAAAAGTCGTTGCACCTCAGTGAGTAGAGCGTTTTGTTGAACTACTCCCAATCGTCGTAGTCGCTGCACCACTGGCCGTGTTCCCTCTTTTAGATTAATGTGATGTTGTACTGCTGTCACACCGGTGATGTGTTCATAATCAGAAATAAAAAGTGCAGAGTGTTTTATCACCACTTCCATGTAAGCTGCCTTCTCCTCAACTGATAGATCGTTAGCCAACATTTTTTCTAACCCCTCCTTCTCGACCTTTGGAAGCTGCTGCGGAATTTCACTACTAGAAGGCCCTTTTAATGTAATCCCCATCACTTCTAGAGAGCTTTCTTCCTCCTCATTAGAAGACTCTCCCTCTGTCATAGATGACCAACCCTCACTGGAGATCCATTCATCAGCGGTGGTCTCTAACACAAGATCCTCCTGTCGGCCCTCCTTCATGTTGTAGATAGTGCTCTTCCATTTTTTATGCAGCCCCTTTTGTGGCCTTAACTCTAAAGCCCCTGTCTCCCAATCTTGTCTGGCTTTCATTCCCATTAGCCATGGTCGCCCAAGAATGAGCAGATAGCCGTCCCCCTTCACTGGCATCACATACATGTCAAGCTCGAATTGCACTCCACACACCTTTACCTTGACTTTCTTTATAACTCCCAGACAATTTACTACTACATTGTTAGCCATTTTGGCCCCAAATTTAGTAGTTTCATTTACCTCTAATCCCAAACGATGCATCAACTTTTCCGTCATGACACAAATCTCTGTACCTCCATCCACATATGTCTTTGAGACTCTCTGCCCATTGATTTCGGCTTCCACTAGAGGCACAATATCTTTCATCTTTCTAGCCTGGATTGCATTCACATGTCTATTCTTCATGGGTCTAATGCTTACCATCTTTGACCATTGTCGCCGCACTGTTGGAGATAGATGTAGTAAATGTGGCTATGAAATTTTTGGCCCTTGATTCCTCACATCAGCAAGAAAATCATAAGCTCTAGTACCTTTACCCAAGGAAAAATCATCTGGCTCAATGTGTCGGCGTGAGCGAGCCCTCTTCTTTTTATTGTTGCGTGTCTTTGCAGCCATTGATGACTCTGTCTCCTCTTCCATATTTTCAACCTCCTTTGGTGGTGTAGGCTCCATTCTCTCAATTCTTCGGGCTTTCTTCACCGGCATTGCTTCAACCTCTACTACTTTGGCCTTTCCTTTGACATCACTCTCATCTAAACTAATTATCCTAACATCATGATTCTCTGGCGGTTGGACAGGCAAGGGCGGCACCTCTGCAAGTGGTCGAGGATGCTGGAGAACTTGAACCGGTGGTGGAGGCCCTGGATTCGGTGGAACAAACCTTTCCCTAGGTGGTGTCACTTGTTGTCCCCTCCTTCTTGGTTGGAACCCATTTCCTAGAAAACGCCTAGGATGAGGGCAAAAGTACATATCATGGCCAATCTCCCCACAATTATAGCAAACATACTCTCTTTCTTGTCTCCTTGGACCTTGATTACCTTCATTTATGAGGGGAGGGGATCGTACTCCTTGCACCAAATTTAACGAAAGGCTTTCAAGTTGATTAGTAATGCGTTGTAGGAGCTCTTGCTGTGGTATCTCCGGTTCAGGTGGGGCCTCTGCTATTTCTCTAGGCCTTGGCATGGTTGGTAAAACCTGCATGGGCTCAACTCCCCCCTTCAATTGGGCTTGATACTTTAATTTTCTATCTTTCTCCCTCGCATAAGTGACTGATTCTTCATAGGATGTAGGAAACTTTCCCTTGACCTTATCCCTTAGTAGAGGATGGAGTCTGGCTAGAAAACAATCTTTCTTAAGGCAATCAGGTACTCTTTCTCCCTCGGCTAAGGAGGTTGTCCATTTATCCCACAATTTTACAAACATGCCTTCATATGCTTGGTACTACCCTGGTAAGGTTTGGCGAAGATCTAAGAGTTGTCTCCAAATATCTTCAGGTGGCTCTGTATCTTGGTACTTGTGCATGAATGCGGTCTTGAGATCCTCCCAATTACCCCTTGTAGCCTCCGGGAGAGCTTGATACCACACTCGAGCATCACCCTTTAGAACTAAAGAGAAGGCCCGTACTTTGGTTGCTTCATCATCCCGGCCTGTGACTAGGAAGGCCATTTCTAAGTCATCCAAAAAGTCTAGAGCTTTCTCCCCTTTGTGCCCAAAAAAACTTGGAAATGCCATGTTGCCTTAGTAGAGTACGAAGATGAAAACGTCTAGACTTAAGTTGTATTTTATAAGGGGAAGGATGAATGGGTTCACAGATGCATTGATTTCAGCAAGACATCTAGGGCCCAGTATGCTTCTAATAATGCCTTGGAATCTAAGTTTTGTGCTAGCTACAATATGCACAATTTGCATAGCAAGTGGATGGATAGGTCCATACAACTCGTTTTGATTCATGAGAAACTATTATAATAGGATAAAGACATGTACATTGAAGGATGCATTGTAGTCTAGCATTGGGAAGATTATAGATTCTGGTGATACAAGAATCTCCCTTAATCTTTCAGCCCCAAAGTACATGACAAGACGCTGCTGGAAGAAAATCTTCCTACTGATGCATACATTAACTCGGATGTTTTGTACAGAGTGGAAGGTGTAGAAATTCGGGTCATTATTATTATTCATGAGTGGAGACTACTTAAGGTAGTAGAGGGAATGCACTTTCTTGAATTATGAAGGATTTTTCCCAAAGTGTTTCTTTTTGAAACCCACCAACTTTGCTATATGGACAATTTGCTCACCAGTGATTGTTCTTGCCTTGGTGTGTCCATCCTCGGTGACATATATTTCATAAGGTGTGATGACCACCTTTTCAACCACACCCAACCTTCGAGCTAACAACAGTTGAAGGTAGTCTCCATACTTTGCACTTCTAGAAAACTCCACACCATTCATGCATAGTTGTCCTCCTTTGATGTAGATTAGGCTAGAGAGAGAGAGGATTTAATGATTTGGAGACGAGGACCTCTCGAAAGGGCATTCACTTTGTTTGCAAAACACTCACCACAATTATGAGAACCTAGCAATTGATGGCAACATAATTTTTTCCGTTGTGAGATAATGGAATTTCTAATGTGAACAACTTTTACCCGCATGCGTGCCGTCATCCGATAGGCATACTTTCTTTCTTGAGCTTCTTTAGGAGACAATTCTGGGAGTTGTGGACTTCGACCAGCTTCAAAAATAGTTGGTGAAGGCGTTGTGAGGAAGAGCCACTTGGGGAACTTATTGTAGAGGATGCACCACCATGTGTTGTATCATTCCACATAAGGAGGTAGAGAATTGTGGTTGAGAATGTCCTCAGCGGCGGGGGCACCAAAAATGAGGGCTGAAATGATGAACGGGTTGCCTCTTACCCATCCAACCTCCAATCCTCACTAAGAGAACTAAAGAGGGGCACCACCTAGCCAAAGGGAGGATGGGCTAGGACATCCCTTTTCTCAAAGAGAATCAAGAGAACCAAGACACAAATTTACAAGAGAGAATATATGTACTAGACACCATATTGGAATAGAAGAGAGAGAGATGAGAGGAGAGGGATACAAGGGGAGAAGAGGTAGAAGAAGCTTGCTATTATGCTACATGGAATGAGAAGATGAGAAGAGAGGGAGATAATAGGAGAAGAGGTAGAGGAAGCTTGCCATTATACTACATAATAAAAGAACTTACTCATAGCTTACCTCAAAGAGATGAGGGTATTCTAGAATGCTCTCATGGACTTGTCATTGTCCTCTCTCTCCCATTCTCCATGGGCTCTTTATATATCCTCCATGAGGGATTAGATTAAGCTAATCTTCTTGATTAACATAATCCTAGATGATGTATGGCATCTTTGAAAATATGGAGAATAGTGGATGGGACAAGTCCCCACCTTGGTCATCATGCAAGAAGCCAAGGGTGGTGGTAGACAAAATAGAGAAATTGAGCTAGATTACAAGAGGTGGGTGCCCAAAGCACATTATTATAATATATTTACAAGAAGGAAAGAGTGGAAAGTTGGTGTGGTGAAAGAGAGAAGAAAATTGCATGTAGCCAGCAGTCTGCGCCTTCGTAACTTCAAATCCGTGAGGAATTTGAAAAAAGTTTCTTCTGCAACTTTGTAGACCAGGTCGAAACCGATCAGGAATCGCGAGAATTTTCTTGAAATTCGCTTTTCTTGGGAGTTATTGAGATTATAAAAAATGGCTTTCAAAAGCTGCTTTGACTTTAGTCCCCCATATGTATATAAATACATATAAGCATGTGACAAAAGGGGTCCATGCTTGTAAGCTCTTGTGCAAGATCCAAATGACACCATGATGTGGATATTGACTTGTGTGCTAGGGTGAGGTGTCCTCTAATGATGGTGATAGATTCCAAATCTTAGTGATGCAGACGGAGCCCATGTGTAGTTGGAGGCTAGTCCCTTGAAAAATCTATGCATTCACTCAACTCCTAGGTGTAATCCATTTTCATCTTCACTAAGATAACCATCCCTTTGACCCTTTACATTGACATGCCTTCTAAGAACTTGTTCCCCCCATTTGCTAGAGTTATCATAATTGAGAAGCAATGTAGCATACCTAGTGCGTGAAGAGTAAACCCAAAGTGATATGGTAAGCTCTTGATAGGGGCTTTGGCCAAATTTTGTGGTAATAATCCGGGTTGTAAAAAACCTGGATCACATACCATCTTCTTTGGAGCCTTTCTTTTTCCAAAGAAGAAACAAAGACATCAATCATTGCTTGCTTGAACTCCTCCCAAGTGTCAAAGTTTTGCCCGATCTTGTGCATGTAATGCCACCAAGTATGGGCGTAACCTTCAAGATGAAGAGCCATGAAATAAATCTTAGCTTCTTCACTTCTAAGATAAAGGGTGAAGTACAATTCCCTTTGAAATTAGTGATATTGATCTTTTCCTTATATTCTTTTTCATTGTAAGATGACTGCCTATAAGAATGTTATCTCTATGAATCTTTGTTCCATGAGTTTTGCCTAAAAGTAGGTGGCCCAAAACCATGAGATGAAGGTTGACTATTTGAAACATGCTATTGGTTTGGGATGTCATGGAGGACTAATCTTCGCTCATCATACCTTCCACCTTCATGAACTTGATTGTTGACTGTATTTCCTTTTTATACATTTGGGGGTTGATGATAAAAAGTCTTGTAGAAGGGGTCATATCCATGATAATTCTTATCCCATTGAGTGTTATCTTGTTCCTCTTCATGTCTATGATTATCTTTTGGGATATGAATGCCATGGACTTGTGAAGGATGATGGTTGCCCCTCACTCTAGATGGTTCTCCCCTTTCAAAAGTATGCATGACTCATTGATGTTTGGATGGGAAGGATTACCAACAAAGGGAATTGCATGGGAGTCTTCAATAGTTTGAGGTTCCCTTTGTGGCTTGCTTCCAATTTCCTTTATGGCTGAGATAAGTTCTTGGAATAAAGATTTGTTGCTTTGCTATAAATCAAGGATTTCCTTGTTTACTTGCGCCATCCCTTGCAACAAACCTTGATTCATATGTGTTAAGCCTTCATTCAAAGTCTTCAAATCCTTAGAAACCTCATTGACATATCCCAATTCTTTTGACAGTAAAAGGTAATCATTCCCTTTGCATGCACTTCATGTATGTCATTATGTTCCTGGCCATTAGGAGACCGTGATATAGTAGTGGACAGTTTCTTAATTAATCCCCTATTTATCTCACAATATAGCACCAATCCCAATGCTTAATAGCTCTATGGGAAGCTTATTATATGGGAATATAGCAGATTTCAAAATATATGGACTTGGGTCGGAAACTTTGGGTGGTGGAACAATATCAAGCAGTGTGCCCCTGTATATTGTCTCGATGTTGTCTCAATATACCTAGTGTCAGAAATTTAGCAATAACTTGAGCTCCCGATAAATGGAGCTATCAAGTTCTCAATTTGGATCAGGATAGAATTTTTTGTAATTGAATCTTTAGGTCTCACAGGAATTTCATGCACCCTATCCACTACCTGTAAGTACCCCATTTGACCCTGTAGGAATACCCTGAGTGGAAGAAACCTTTGTAAACCACTGTAGCAACCAGAAGAGAGTTATGGGGCACCTGTAGGGCTCAAGGATAACCTATAGATTGGTACGTACCTCCTGTATAACCTGTAAAAACTCTATCCAACACCTGTAGTAGGTATCCTAAAAATAGGAGATGTCATGTACCTATCTTGTTCCAATGGAACCTTCAACCACCTATGGTACCCTAAATAGAGCTGATCACTACTGTACTTCTTTCAAACTCTAATAATGAGGAATATACCTGCATCTAAATTTGAAATTTACATGGGCTCCGAGACAAGAGGGGTGTGCAAAGTTCCACCTCAAGCTAGGTTGTGCACCACCTCAGGGACTTAATCGGAAAGAGAGGGTCACCTCTCTCTTGTCTTCCCGACTCACCTAGAATCCACTTTTTTCTCACGGGAACCAACATGGAAAGTACATTCTAATGGCTAATCAAACAAGGATGCTATGCATTGATTGAAAAAGCCTTTAAATTCTTCAATGAAATGCAAGTGGGTATTGGGAAATGACTGAATTGAAAGGGCTATGGATAGGGGGCTTTAGCCATTTCACCTTTAAACATGCGTTGAACCTGGATGAGGCCATCCTGGAGGTGTCAAGAATTGCATGGTGGGGGGACTTGCTTGAGGTGCTGCGCCAAATACACACTGTATACATGCAATCTTTCACAACACGTGCACAGTACTACACCAAGCAACCTTTTTCACTGATTGCCCAATAGTACATGTAATCTGCAACCTATTTACAGATAAACCTTATGTTTTCTTCCTGCAAACACCTCAAAAATTACAGATTCAAAATTTGTAACCTGTGCACCCACTTTCAATCAAACAACTGAAATCATAGTGTACCCTGAAACTGCTGTCACAACCTTGCGGCTCCAAAACGGGGCCTGAAACGGCTTCAGATGCCCAAAATAACTGTAAGCAAGCCCTATAGAGCTTATCTATAGAATATACAGTGATCTGCTCAAACACCAAATCTCACAGCAATCTGAGATTTTTGCTCAACCCTGCTTCCCGTGCCTCCACAGGCACTATCCAAGAGAGAGAGTGGAATAATGGGAGAGCTTCTTACCTGTTGCTTGCTTGCTCAAACCTTGCTTCTTCTCCTTCACTTCAACCTTCAAAATCAACCTCTCTCATTGGTGCGGCTCTGATACCATA
The DNA here is from genome assembly GCF_053477565.2 of Lygodium microphyllum. Taxonomy (NCBI): domain Eukaryota; kingdom Viridiplantae; phylum Streptophyta; class Polypodiopsida; order Schizaeales; family Lygodiaceae; genus Lygodium; species Lygodium microphyllum. The sequence goes on along the minus strand of NC_141141.1, from coordinate 165,074,555 downwards.
TCAAGAATCGCGTGGTGGGGGGACTTGCTTGAGGTGCTGCGCCAAACACATACTATATACACAAGAGGAAGCTCACTCAAGAACACAAGAAGAGAGATGGAGGCAAAAACGTATTCTTGTTGGTTTCTTCTTCTTCTTCTAATCACTATACAATTTACACAAAGTATAGATAAGATACAACATAAAGGAAAGTGGCCTATTAAGTCAAACAGTGCATAACCGACTACACTAATCGACTGGTGCTATGTCTTTGCCAGATGTAAAGTAAATGTAATAAGTGATAAGTTAGTGGATATGTGAGTATCATAATGACCACCAACGTGCTAAGTGTAGACGTGCGGACCCATCTAGCCAGGCGATCCATTATCAATGTCCGCACGTGTTGAGCTTGCCGTCTCAACAAGAGGAGCCGACTGTGAAGCAACTAGTGGAGATATGTGATCTCCAAAAGTATGTGGAGAAAGTGGGGCAAGTAGTAGACTACGGCATGTGCACAAAATTCGTGAGGAGCTTTGATGATGCAAGGAATTGTAGCACAGTAACAGTCAAGGATAGGAGAAGAAGAACGTCAAGTGGAGGTACCCCTATGTGCTGCAATGGTGGAGAAGGCCCTAGGTTTGGCCCCCAAGAAAGAAAAATGCCATCGAAGAGATGTGTATGCAATGCTAGGTGTGAGTAAGAATGATGTGCACATGGTGGATGGGATAAGTCTAGCAAGCATCCCAAATCCATAAGTAAGGATGCAAGCAAAGATAGCCCATGCTCTCTTCTAGGGACAAAGGTACAATGTGTTGATGAATAGGATTGGCGTGCCACTACTAGAGAGCATAGCCCTAGGGTCCCTTGAGGAAGTAGATTGGAATGGGTTTGTCTTGAAAACTATCAAGAACTCGGCTGCCATCCTAGCCACAAACACAACACTAGTAGGAGGGGAGTCCCCAGCCTCAATGGCTAGGTTAGCATGCAAGAAGCCTACCTCCAAGGCCTCCACAATCCGATTTGGTGGGGTCTTCACAACAATCATTCAAGAAGCAGTGAGGGAGGTAGAAGGAGTTGAGGAAGAAGTGGGAGAGACACCCCATCAGTCACCTCGCCCTGACGTAGAGCAATCAAGTGAGCGAACCATTAGTGACCGAAGAGGACGACCCAGAAGAAGGCCACGGCACAAGAGAAGAAGAAGGCCACGAAGCCCCATCAACAAAGGAGGGAGGAGATGAATCATAAAGGGCCAAGGAAGAGAGAAAAAGAAGAGCAGAAGAAGAGGCTGAGGACCTAAGAAGAAAGGAGGATGAAGACATGAACAAGGCCATGCATAGGTCTGTAGAGGAGACCCATGGTGCCGAAGAAATGGCCACCTTGAGCCCATGACAGGAAGGTGAGCCCAGCGGCAGCACAGAAGCAGCCCCTGTTGTTGTAGGAAGGGGAAAGGCCCCATTACATCCACTCCCTTTTACTTTTGCACCTCAAACCACCACCACCATTGCCGCCATAACACAGGAACCAGCACATGCCATGGACACCACTCCGCTCATGTCCATGATGCAGTTCCTGGTCACGAAAGTATAAGAGATAGTACTAGAAGTAGGAGCCAAAAGGCTGGCTGCAACAGATGTTGAGTCAAGGCAAGACCCAAAGTGGCAGAGGTTGGAAGCATCCACCACCATAGCACCACCTACAGTGCCCCCAGTTGCGGATTACGACATATATGTAGCTGAACTTCTAGCCTAGCTAGAGAAGGCTAAGGAAGAGAAGAAGATAGCAACGGCAAAACTAGAGGCTGAAAGAGAAGTTTCTATGGCATTAAGGCTAGAGGTGACATGGCAAGCCGTAGAACAACAGAAAGAAATCCAAAACCTAAAGAAGCAATTTAGTTCCAAAGAAAAGGAGGCATAAGAGAATGAAGATCACCTAAGGCAGAGGTTGGAAGATGAGGCACAAGACCTGATGGTCGAGCAGCAAAGCCACAAGCTGCTCATCTTGGAATATGATGAGCTTCAGGCAAGGGTGAAAAAAGTGAAAGAGATGAATGCAGAATTCCGAGAAAACCAATGCAATAGAGACCAAGCATCCTAAGAAAAACACCAAGAGCAAAACAATGCCATGGAATTCAGGTTGATAATGGAGCTAGAGGAGCAAGTAAGGCTCGAGAGAGACACAAAAGCTGTGGTGTAAGAAAAGGAAGAGGCAATTGAGGAAGCTACTAGGAGCATATAAGACAACCTGGAAAACACCCACCAAGAAGTGGAGGCACTGATGGCCATGGCCATGACCGAAAGAAGGCTACACCGAGCAGAACTACAAAGCCAAGTGCAAGTCAACAAAGAACTATCAGAAAGGCTCGTTGGAACCCACATGCAATTCACCATGGCCAATGAAGGAAGAAGAATAGACGAAGAGCAGTTGAACCACCAAGATAAAGAGAAGACCCAAATGCTAGAAGTGTGGAATGAGTAGTAGCAAGTGGTAATGATGCTGTCTTAGGAGATGGAAAAATGCAAGAAATATCTAGAAGAGAAAGCACAGCAATGGGAAAGGCACAATTTTGAAAGAGTGTGAGGAATAGCACCTAGCATTGGGCGGAGTGCAAGAGGGTGCTCACAGAATCTAGAGTAGAAGTTATAGAAGTGTGCTTAGACACTCAAAGGCAAGCTTTTCTGAGCACGGTGCTACATGTCACCCAAGTTGAAGGCGAGGATTTGATGGAGAGAATGAAAAGGAAGCTAGAGTTGATGACCAGAGCCTTGAGGTATGCCATGCAAGAGTGCGCACTCCCAACTGGCACAGGCATAACTAAGGAGCAATAAAACAGCTATTACAACAAGCCAGCCTCTCCACTGATAAGCTCAAGGAACTTAGATTCGAAGAACAAGAGTGGCCCCATCCAACACCCCCAGTCCAACCCATGATGGAACAAGACACCAAGGAAGGGCCGAGACTTTGAGCAGGAATTCAAAGAAGAACCGCAAACCAAAGAGCCCAATCTGCCCTTGCCTGACCTACCCTCAGAAGAGCTAGAGGGTGTCCAAGTGCCCAAATGCATCATTGCTACCAGAAGAAGAGGACGAGAACTTGTGGAGCAATCCCAGTAAAGAGCACAAGAACGACCACAAAAGCTTCTTGATGAGCCCATGCCACTACGTGAGGATCACCATCCCATCAACTAGCCACAAGAGCTAACCATCTGGCAATAGCAAGAACTCTAATCCCGACCCTTCGAGTTCTCCTTCCTCTATCCACAAGCCTTGGAACAAGTCCTACCTTTGGATGTGGTGGAAAGGATCATTCGCCTAGGCAACACCCTAGCGAACCGATGGGTCAAGGAGTGGAGCATTATAATCATGCAATGGAGGCAGGAGCCCGTGGATTACTAGCAGGACAAGGTCTATCAGGTTTCCAAGAGCATTGGAGGCTACGAGGCACAGCCAAAGTGGCAGAGGAGGATTTGGGATACCAATTTTGATGCATGGATGGCCTTTTGCGACACGCTACCTAAGGAACAAAATGATCCTATCTACATGCCCTACTCGCATAGATATGGATTAGATTATGATAGGACTATGCATGGAAGATACGACTTTCCAAAGATTTACAACATCAATGCAAAGACTCCCTAGGGATGCATGACTTTCAAAGCAGGGGACTTGTGCCCATCCATCAACTACTTTCTTGAGGATTTCTCTTCATGCCCAGATCCTACATTTATAACTACATGTAACTACCTTAGGACCATTAGATTTTTACTTAAGAAAAAGCCAGTAGCTGAGGAAGCCCACCTTTCCCCACTCTTTTTTGACATTAACTTAGGAATAGATAGCTGTGCTATGGCTAGGCTCATGATGAGGGTGACCTTGCTTCCCTCTTTTTGTATGAAGGTCCTTGAGGACATGAGTGGTCACTTTACGAGGTGCAATCATCCTTTCTTGTCAACCACACCTCTTAATGTAAAGGCTAATATCAAGGAATACCTGTAGAGCCATGCCTTTTTGACTTATTCCCTAAGACCGCCTCGCGAATTGTCTGAGGAAGATCAAGGCACAGCCTGAGCACACCCATGTGTTTAATGCCAGTTGTAATCATCTAATCCAAAAAAAAAAGGAAGAAGGAAAAGAAAAAAAAGAAAAGAAACAGAGAAAACCCTGTGAATTGTGAAAGAAGATGGTTCTGAGATGAGCATTATTGTTACATTGAGGCTGATCGATTCTTCAACATACACACTAATTTGAAACACCTATAATGGATAGAAAATCTAAAAGTAGTTGAGGCCTTTATCTTTTGTCTATCTAGAAGGAATCCACTTATGATTACCATTAGTCGGCAAATACGCCTAGATCGTTATGTCTATGACAAGGTACTGAAGGTAATCCCAGCCGACAAGATTATAATCCAAGGATGTCGCAAGTATGGAGATTAGCACACGCTCATTCATGTCACCAAAGTGTGCCAAGAAATTAGGTATAGACACAATACCTACATCTAGGTTGCTTGTGGAACTTGCCAATGGAGAAGAAATCATGTCTACTTAGCGAATTTGCAAAGTGACATTTAGCGTGGGAAGCAATCTCTCTGAAATGGGATCTACGATCATGAATTTAGGGGCCTACAAATGTCTATTGGATATGGACTAGCTAATCCCCACTAATACACATATTCACTACAGAAAAGGTCAGGTGACTTCTCAAAAACTAAAGGGGAAAAAAGTGATGACCCAAGGTGAGGCAGGAAAACCCAAGGTTCAACTAGCCAAATCATCTCGCATAATAAAAGGGTTAAGAAAAGGATTACTTGTGTATCTCATAAAATTAAATAAGGTTGAGCAAACTAATCAAGACGAGGGAGAGCCATATTGGCTGTAGGAATATGATGACATCTTCCTAGAAGAGCTAATTGAATTATAACCTCAAAGAGAAGTTGATCACGAGATCAGACTTGAACTAGGAGTAACCCCAATCGCTAAGAGTTCGTATAAAATATCTATCCCTAAAGAAATGGAGCTAAAAGAGCAACTCAAGTAGTTACTGGATCAAGGATACATCAGACCTAGTAGTTCACCATAGGGAGCCCTAGTACTATTTCAAAAGAAAAATGATAGAACTCTCAGCCTTTGCATTGATTGCCAAGGTCTAAACTAGGTAACAATCAAGAATTAGTATCCAATCCCAAGAATAGACAAGCTACTTGCTGCAAGGGGTGAAAATCTTTTCTAAGATTGATCTTCGATATGGTTATTACCAAATATGAATGAAGGAAGAAGATATCCCCAAAATGGCTTTCAATACCAGATATGGTCATTTTGAATTTCTTGTAATGTCTTTCGGTCTAACTAATGCCCCTGCTACATGTAACAAATTAATGCAATGCAAGACATTTTTCGACCTTATCTTGATGATTTTGTCCTAGTATTCTTTAATGACATCCTAACATACTCCAAGAGAGATGAAGACCATGAGCTGCAATTGCACATTGTGTTGGACAGAATGAGGACACGCAAGCTCTATGCAAAGAAAAAGAAGTGTGCATTTTTCAAAAGAAAGATGGAATATCTCGAATTCATAGTATCTACTGAAGGAATCTCTATAACCTAGCCAAAGCTAGAGATGTTTAAGAGTGGCAACCACCAATGTCAGTTAAGGAAGTGAGAAGTTTTTTAGGGTTGATTGGATGGTATATAATTTTCATAAAAAACTATGCCCTAATAGCTGCACCTCTCACTTATTTTTTTAAAAAAACTGTTATTGTGTGGACGCCCACATTGAGCAAGCCAATTTTGAGCAACTCAAGAAAAGTATGGTAACAACACCCATTTTAAAGCTACCTAACCTAAGTTAAGAGTTTGAGGTCGTAACATACGCAAGTTCTCTTGCACTAGGTTGTGTGCTTATGCAGCAATAAGGTCATCCGATAGCCTATTCCTCAAGAAAGCTAAAAATCCATGAGAGGAATTACACCACCCATGATCGCGAGCTGTTAGTTGTGATCCATGCTCTCAAATTATGGCAACACTATTTGCTTGGAAGAAAGTTTACTTTAGTCTCACTGACCACAAAAGTCTCAAATGGATCTTTACTCAGCCAGACCTCAACATGAGGCAGTGTTGGTGGATTGAAGTCTTGTAAGAATTCGATTTTGAAATCAAGTTTAGACCTGGAAAAGAGAATGTGATTGCTGATACATTAAGTCGTAAAGCTTTTCTGAATGCACTTATCATGGAAGAGCCATATAAAGGAGAGACTTTAGTTACCATGATATCAATTCCTAGCAATCGAGTCATTGAGCTAGCCAACGAAGAGATAGACAAGGATCCTAAGTATCAGCTAATGCTTAGAGAAATCCTAGTTAAGAACACTGATCCTAAGCTCAGAGTCAAATACCAAAATTTCACTATGGATGATGGACTTGTCTATTTCAAGAGAAGGCTCTACATTCCCCTTAGTCAAGTGTTGAAAAAGAAGATATTATGGGAAGCCCATGACTCCCCATTCTCAGGACACCCTGGCTATGCAAAAACTCTAAATGCAATCAGGAAAAGTTACTACTGGGAAAGACTGAAACATGATGTACTTAGATATGTTACTAAATGCCTAAGTTACTAGCAAGTGAAAGTTGAGTGTGTCAAAATGCCAGGCAAGCTCCAGCCACTTGACATTCCACAAATGAAATGGGAGTTCATCAGTATGGATTTCATAGTTGGCTTACCTTCTATTCAAGGAGGGTATAATTCAATCATGGTGATTGTGGATATGCTGACAAAGGTCACTCATCTTATCCCATTCAAAACCAACTACAAAGCTTCAAATATTGCACAATTGTTTGTGAGAGAAATATTTAGGCTTCATGGGTTGCCTAAATGGATCATTAGTGACCGTAGCTCTCTGTTTACATCACATTTCTGGAGAAGCCTATTTGAAGCAATTGGAACCCAACTTTGATTTAGCATAGCTTATCATCCCCAAACTAATGGTCAAACAGAGGGGGTTAATCAGGTCATTGAAGATATATTGAGAGCTTATTATTCCAGAGAACTGACAAGGTGGATACAATATTTGCCCTTAGTAGAATTTTTCTATAATGTGTCATATCACCAGAGTATTCAAATGACTCCATTTCAAGCATTGTATGGGTAAGATTGTTTGATGCCACTGAATTTCTTTGATCCAACCCAAAAGGTTGAGGCTTCTAAGAAAATGCTAGAAGACATGGATGATTAAGTAAAAACTATCAGACAAGACATCCAAGCTGCCAAAAACCATCAGAAAGATTATGCTCATCTAGGATGGTAAGAGTGTATTTTCCAAAAGGAAGACATGGTTTTCATCCGTGTACACCCAAAGAAGAGTTCTCTGTCATTAGGAAAGTTCAAAAAGTTGAGTCCAAGGTATTGTGGACCATACAAGGTTCTCAAATGCCTAGGAGCTAATGCCTACAAACTGCAACTTCTTGATCATGTGAAAGTCCACAATGTATTTCACGTTAGTTTTTTGAAAGCTTATGTTGCAAATCAAGATCATATTCTTGATGGCCAGCAAATTGTAATGCCTAGTCAAGGAGCTCGTGAACTCCAGCCTAATAAGATTCTAGAAGAAAAAGAGAAACCTTTAAGAAATAGAACCATTAGAGAGTATCTTATCTAGTGGAAAGACTATCCTGAGGAGGATGCCACCTAGATAGAAGAGACACCTCTAGAAAAACAATTTCACCAGTTCTTTTTTAGATGAGGAGATCTTGATTCCTCTAAGGAGGAGAGGATGTAATATTTTTGCCATAGCACTTCATATCAATAAACAAATTTGGGCCTAAGGCGTTTTAAAAAGTCCAGCTATCACATAAGTGACTGCACATACTTTTCTTAATATCGAGTCTTGCATTAAATCAATTCCGCAATCCGACATGAGAAGACGTCTCAATGTTGCCAACCAACAAAAAGCAAAGACGTCTCATAAATAATATTACGACGGCTTGATCATAATTTTTCTTGCATTATATTTGATTTAGCATTCCTGAATCCATTTAATGCATCAAAGATCGCATTGATTTCATAACCGCAAGACAAATCACAAAAGCCTTAGTTGATAGAGGAAGAACATGCAAGAATGAGCATGATATTGAGTAAGTTAAGTATAAAGAGTATGGCATGACTTTATAAACTAGATAAGTCATGAGAGGTAACTTGGCCAAAAACCACCAGATGAAGTTGTTTTAAAGAAAAAAAGACGTTTTTCAAAAAATAGGCCAAAATTCATGACATTTTTTTATGCATGGAAGGAGAGAAAGCATAAAATAATCATCCCCATGCCACCATCCAACAGGTAGATAATCAAAATGCATTTTTAATAAAGCTCAATTGGCTCTTAACAAGTAGCCAAAAGAATGAGTCGACTGCATGCTCCCCCTCATGCCTATAAATACATCCCCTCTCCTTCACAAAAAAAGCAAGAAGACCTCTTGATAATGGAAAATTTTATCTACTTCTCTTATCCATTGAAGCTTTGAGCTTGAATGAGGAAATTATCCCCCTTCTACCTCATTTTTATTTTCTCTATCCCATGTTATGCCTTCGTCCCATACGACCATATCACTAAGTGAAACACTAGCAAAAAAAATTTGGACGACCACCAACTCTCCCTGAACTACCACATCAATTTCTCTTGACATTCCATGGCTCTGCAAGGTTGTAGAAATTCAAAAAGCCCATTTGAAGTAAGGGAAGCAAGGAACATGATCGATGGAGACAATGACGCGTTAGGAATTGGCAAAATCCCCGTTAGAACAAACCTAAGAGAGGTAACATCTTATCAATTTGGAAAAAAATTATGTTTTATAAGCTAATCACTATATTTGGCTTTAGATTGTTTTATAATTACGCATTCTAATGAAAATGCATATGAATTGCCGCTTATGAAAATAACCTAAGTAATATAACAATTAGCTATTCAATGAAAAGACTCTTTCACTTGAAAAAGGATTATATACCTGTCATTAAGAAAATATCTTAATTATGATTTATTTCGCGATATTTATTGTTATTTCATTAATGACGCATGTGATCATAATTTTTTAAAAAAAGGTAGACATTGTTAGGGAAGGGAATATTTTATGATTTTTTCCTAAAAGTGACTATCTCTATTTCATTTTGCTAATGATAACTAGATGCATATGAATTTCATAATAATTTATAGAAAACCATTCAAATAATATCATAAAATAATCAATACATTAAATCAACAGAAAATTGCATAGGAAAATATATACTAGACGCACATGAATTAGGTGCGTAAAAATATAATTCGATGTCTAAAAGATGAAAGAAAAATTGCACTGATGATTTTTGCATTGTCTAGAATAAAGTTATTAGAAAAACAATCAACACTTAGGACATAGCTAAATGAAAATTGATCTTTCTAGATAACGTTGAAAGTTCGGTGAATGATTCGGTCATTGTTAATTAAACCATAGAATATGAGTAGAATGAAATAAAAAAATTCTTGCTGAAAACACACGCAATGTTAATATTAATGATTATATTAGTGAGAGCATCAGTATCATGAGTTGACCCATGTATGAGTCAGCGAGAAAACCTAACCTACGTCATCACCATCGCCATCATTATCACAATCATCATCCTCATCTCCTTCGTCATCATCCTCACCCTTCTCCCAATCATCCTCATCTTCTCTCTCCACGTAATCATCTGCCATAGAAGCTTGGAAGCTTCCATTAAAAGGCCTCCTTAAGACTTGTTCTCACGTGCTTCCCCCGGTCTTTTTAAAACCAAGTCTGCAAAGGCCCGTGTCCTGCACAGAGGAGAAATACTCGGTCGGAGAGGGATTTGTAATGCGTAAAAAGGGGCCAAGAGGAAGTTGTTGAACCGGATTTGATTCGTCAATGGCTCCCATGAAAATGGCGAGAGGCGCACATGCGGGAGCTTCCACTTCGAGTTTGCGTGTGGACAACACCCCGAACCTCAATGCCCAGGTTCCAATTGTATTCTCGCATAAGAGGGGATGCATTAAGCACGATGGTTTTAGGAAAATTTTAATGCATTTATTCATTTGTTTCACAAAGTTTAGTGCCTGCCGATTAATTGAAATTAATCACACTCCGTTAACAAGGGTAGTTGCAATCTTCTTGAATGATAATGCATAAATTAGAAGAGGATATCGTGCTAAGAAGGATAGAGCTTATGTCGCATGTTGCACTTATGATTTAAATTCATGGACGTGATTCATATAGAGAATGATCTTAGACACCCATTGAATGTTGTCTAAAGAATTGCATTGAATGGAAAGGAAACTATGAAATTGCCTGTTGCATACGAGGATGCTTGCATTTTAAGTTGGGTTAAGTGCTAAAGGAGGGATTCGCCCATGCATGGACTTCTATTACCAACCTTGCAAATTAGACTTTTACACTCATGGTATTCGCCCATGCATGGACTTCTATTACCGAAGTTTGTATTTAGAAAATGATGCAATTTCATATTAAGGCTTGAATTCAATGCATTAAGCGAAGGGTTATGAGCATAGTTCTTGATGAAACTCAACATAGATTTTTATACGAGTTAGCCCTAAATTGTCAATCATTATAGTCTAGGCAAGGAAAAGAAATGGTCATTGTAAACCTTATAGTTGCATAGAAGGAAAAAGTCTATGAATCGCATGCTTGCATGGAATGTTGTATCTTGAAATTATTTACATCCTTTTAGGAAAAGTATTTGCATTTCTAAGGAAAGATCACCACTTGTCGCAAGACAATTAGATCAATTTAGGTAAATTGCTTGTAATGGCATAACCCTCAAGGGATTCATAAAATCATAAATAGTTAGTATGATGAACACCTCAAAGTGCTAGGTAGGGTTTAGTTACGTTAAAAATTCTGCCTAGTATCACACTTGGGATGCCAAGTCAAGACTTCCAATCCCAAATATCCTACCCACATTCACGGAATGTTAGGGTTAGTTAAACGCCCATGCAAGAATGGTCTAGGGGTTTACCCTAAGGATCAATTAGCCAAATACTAGACCTCTGTATGGAATTAGAAACCCTAGGGCCAAATGTTGTCGGCCTAGTAGGGTTAGGGTTGGGCTGGGTCAAGAAGACTCCCAAACCCTACATCCTGACCAAATAATTCTTGACCCACGAATACCGTCTGACAGGTGAAATAATCCCCCAAGTTAGGTGCGACACTTGTCTCGTGCAACAAGTTGCAATGTCCCATGATTTTGTGTTAAATCACAAAATAGTATTGCCACTACTTAGAACAAGGTTGGCGAGATCTACGTACAAGTCTAATTTGCAAGAGGATGTGTAGACATCCTGCTACATCACCCTTCTTTGAGGCTGAGTTGCCAAGTTAGGGAAATCATGAATTGCCTAGCAAGAAAATGACCAATCAAGTAGGGCGATGAGGTTGCCCAGGAAATTATTGACCTTAATGTAAGGAAACCTAAGGTATTTGTTAATTTGGGTTAACAGGGTATAAACCCTAACCCAAGGATAAAAGGGTAAACAAGCAACGAAACCCTTGGAGATCTCGCCAAGTCGCAATTGATCGCGGATCGAATGTTGGATGCAATCGGAGAGAAGGAATTCACACCTTAGCAGTTGCCCAAACAAACGGCCACTGGATTGATTGTGTTTGTACACTTAGGAGCACTGTTTGTACTTCTTTGCTCAAGGAACTAAAGTTGGAAAATAATTAATGCTTCAAGTTGAAGGCCTCGAAGGAGAGGCAGCATCAGTTACCCCTGACTGTCTGCGTGACCCTATCGAAGGGGGTTGTTAGCTGCACCGAGTACGTGGACCAAACCCGCCGCGAGAGGTCTCTTCGTGGGTGCTGCTTGGAGCAGGAGGACGCTTGGGTTCTAGGGGGCTCTGGCCATAAATCCCTTTCCTCCGGGTCCTGCACAAGAGGCCGACCTGACTCGAGATTGGATCTCGAGACCCGCATACTAGTCTACGGACGCAATCTCTGAGGATTGCTGGATTGCCTTCGAGCAGATTATGGATTAGCCTTCAGACAGATTATGGAATAGCCTTCGGGCTGGATTATATGATGTATTCCAAAGTCGAATAAATAAGATCAATTGTTGAAAAGAACTTGTTTGACATTGTTTTTCTATGTCAATGCTTAAGTTACGTGAAGGAACCGGTGATTAATTGGCTAATTAAGGAAGCCGTTTTTGCTTGTCAAACTAAATGTGGTAGGTAATTAGATAACTAAAGCAACCCTGAGGAAAGTGCGGTGGATGTGACCATGGTTTCATCCTCCTATGGAAGGGTGGTCACGGTTGGCCGGGAACTTTTCTCAACAGAATTGACAGCGAGGTAACAGTGACCTAGAATCTAGGATACTAGAGTCCCGATTTATGTTGTTTTAGGGGAAGGGAATGGGACTATGTCTTACGGGCAGAGAGGTTGAGCTTTGCATGCCTCTCATTTCCCATTCTCCTTGAATATTCTCTATCAATAGTGGACTTGTCTACTATAGAACGAGATTATGTATATTGGCAAGCCAATCACTCAAGCAGAAGATACTTTGGGAAGCTCATGACTCCCCTTTTTCACGACATCCTGGCTATACCAAGACCCTCAATGCAGTCAAAAAGAGCTATTATTGGGAGAGGCTTAAAGGTACGTGCTCAAATATGTCACTGAATGTTTGTCTTGTCAACGCATTAAGGCTGAACATGTCAAAATGCCAGGGAAATTGCAACCACTTGACATTCCTCAAATGAAATGGGAATTCATTAGTATGGATTTCGTTGTTGGCCTACCCCAAGTTCAGGGAGGATACAACTCCATTACGGTTGTGGTGGATATGCTAACCAAGGTGGCACATCTTATTCCTGTTAAGACAAACTATAAAGCCTCAGACATTGCAAGGTTGTTCATCAAGGAGATATTCAAACTGCATGGGTTGCCCAGAAGAATCATTAGTGATCATGACTCTCTCTTCACATCACACTTCTGCAGGGCTATCTTCGAGGCCATTGGGACTCAACTATGTTTCAGTACAACTTACCATCCCCAAACCGATGGTCAAACGGAGCGAGTCAACCAAGTTATTGAGGATATGCTAAGGGCACATTGCTACTGTGAACCCAAGAAGTGGATTCAATATTTGCCACTGGTTGAAATTGCCTACAATGCTTCCTACCAACTAAGCATTCAGATGACCCCTTTTCAAGCATTGTATGGGCACGACAGTCGTAGTCCTTTAGACTTTTCGGAACCTTGAGGGTTGAAGCCTCAAAGCAGATGCTGGAAGACATGGATGACCAAATCAAGTTAATAAGACAGGACATTCAAGCCGCCAAGGACAGACAAAAGGCTTACGTGGACTTGAATCGTCAAGATAGATCCTTCGTTGAAGGTGACATGGTCTTCATTTGCATACATCCAAAGAAGAGTTCCCTATCCTTGGGTGAATGCAAAAAGCTAAGTCCAAGGTACTGTGGACCCTACAAGATTCTCAAGTGCCTAGGGGCCTAATGCCTACAAAGTGCAACTCCCTGAGAACCTAAAAGTCCGTAATGTATTCCATATCAGCCTACTAAAGAAGTATGTACCTAACCCTACTCACGTGCTTGATGATCAACAAGTTGTAATGCCTAGCCAAGGAGTCCTTGAACTACGGCCTGATAGGATCTTACATGTTAAGGAGAGGCATTTGATATCCAGAACCTTGAGAGAATACCTCGTCTAGTGGAAAGATTATTCCAAAGAGGATGCCACTTGGATGGATGAAAGTACTCTCAACCAAAAATACCCCACTTTTTCTCGAGATGAGGACATCTTGATTCCTCTAAGGGGGAGAGAATGTAATATTTCTGTTTGAAATATTAATGATCCCACACACAACGCACAAAAAGTGGTTCAAAATAATCTTTCGCGTCGATTAATGTTGGTGGCTAAGTGTTCCCTCCACGCGCATTGATAAATTCCGGCTCCCTGACGTGCATAAGAGGCTGTGGCTTGAACACCACAAGCCCACACGGGAACACCTCTTCTAGGGGGAAAAAGGGGATAATGGTTAAAATTTTGACAATTTTTTCTATTATTAACCCCCTCCCCCCTTAGCTGATGCATGGCAGGGAGAGGGAGTGTGAGAAAAGCATGAGTTGTGGAGGGCATGGGGAGGTGGCATGCAGTCCGACTCATGAGTGGCTATCCCTCCTCCCCTTAGCCCTATAAAACCACCCCCTCCCCAAGCTTGAGGGAGGGGAGAGAAGAGAGAGAGAGGTGGTTGTTGTGCTGCATGCCATCGCCGCCCTGCTGCGTGAAAAGTGCCACGCTGTCCGCCAGGCTGCCACCTGTGTCATCACCATCACCATCATTATCACAATCATCATCCTCATGTCCTTCGTCGTCATCCTCACCCTTCTCCCAATCATCCTCATCTTCTCTCTCCACGTAATCATCTGCCACAGAAGCTTGCAAGCTTCTTTGGAAGCTTCCATTAAAAGGCATCCTTAAGACTTGTTCTCATGTGCTTTCCGCGGTCTTTTTCAAACCAAGTCTGCAAAGGCCCGTGTTCTGCACAAAGGAGAAATACTCGGTTGGAGAGGGATTCGTAACACGTAAAGGGGCCAAGAGGAAGTTGTTGAACCGGGATTTTATTCGTCAATGGCTCCCAAGAAAATGGCGAGAGGCGCACATGCGGGAGCTTCCACTTCGAGTTTGCATGTGGACAATACCCCGAACCTCAATGCCCAGGTTCCAATTGTATTCTTGCATAAGAGGGGATGCATTAAGCACGATGGTTTTAGGAAAATTTTAATGCATTTATTCATTCGTTTCACAAAGTTTAGTGCCTGCCGATTAATTGAAATTAGTTGCACTCTGTTAACAAGAGTAGTTGCAATCTTCTTGAATGATAATGCATAAATTAAAAGAGAATATCATGCTAAGAAGGTAGAGCTTATCTCTCATGTTGCACTTATGATTTAAATTCATGGACGTGATTGCTAAGAAGGATAGAGCTTATGTCGCATGTTGCACTTATGATTTAAATTCATGGACGTGATTCGTATAGAGAATAATCTTAGATGCCCATTGAATGGTCCAAAGAATTGCATTGCATGGAAAGGAAACTATGAAATTGCTTGTTGCATGCGAGGATGCTTGCATTTTAAGTCGGGTTTAGTGCTAAAGGAGGGATAAATTAAATGTCAGACTCATGGTATTTGCCCATGCATGGACTTCTATTACCGAAGTTTGTATTTAGAAAATGATACAATTTCATATTAAGGCTTGAATTCAATGCATTAAGGGAAGGCTTATGAGCATAGTTCTTGATGAAATTCAACGTAGATTTTTATATGAGTTAGCCCTAAATTGTCAATCATTATAGTCTAGGCAAGGAAAAGAAATGGTCATTGTAAACCTTATAGTTGCATAGAAGGAAAAAGTCTATGAATCGCATGCTTGCATCGAATGTTGTATCTTGAAATTATTTACATCTTTTTAGGAAAAGTATTTGCATTTCTAAGGAAAGATCACCATTTTTCGCAAGACAATTAGATCGATTAGGTAAATTGCTTGTAATGGCATAGCCCTCAAGGGATTCATAAAATCATAAATAGTTAGTACGACGAACACCTCAAAGTGCTAGGTAGGGTTTAGTTACGTTAAAAATTCTGCCTAGTATCGCACTTGGGATGCCAAGTCAAGACTTCCAAGCCCAAAGATCCTACCCACATTCATGGAATGTTAGGGTTAGTTAAACGCCCATGTAAGAACAGTCTAGGGATTTACCCTAAAGATCAATTAGCCAAATACTAGACCTCCGTATGGAATTAGAAACCCTAGAGCCAAACGTTGTCGGCCTAGTTCGGCCTAGTAGGGTTAGGGTTGGGCTGGGTCAAGAAGACTCCAAAACCCTACATCCTGACCAAAGAATTCTTGACCCACAAATACCGACTGGCAGGTGAAATAATCCCCCAAGTTAGGTGCAACACTTGTCTTGTGCATGATTTTGTGTTAAATCACAAAATAGTATTGCTACTCCTTAGAACAAGGTTGGTGAGATCTACGTACAAGTCTAATTTGCAAGAGGATGTGTAGACATCGTGCTACATCACCCTTCTTTGAGGTTGAGTTGCCAAGTTAGGGTAATCATGAATTGCCTAGCAAGAAAGTGACCAATCAAGTAGGGCAACGAGGTTGTCCAGGAAATTATTGACCTTAATGTAAGAAAACCTAAGGTATTTGTTAATTTGGATTAATAGGATATAAACCCTAACCCAAGGATAAAAGGGTAAACAAGCAACGAAACCCTTGGAGCCAAGTCGCAATTGATCCCGGATCGAATGCTAGATGCATTTGGAGGAGAGAATGAAGTCACACCTTAGCAGTTGGCCAAACAAATGACCACTGGATTGATTGTGTTTCTACAGTTAGGAGCATTGTTTGTACTTCTTTGCTCAAGGAACTAAAGCTGGAAAATAATTAATGTTGTAGGTTGAAGGCCTAGAGGGTGTGGCAGCATCAGTTACCCTTGACTATCTGCCTGACCTTATCCAAGGGGGTTGTTAGTCGCACCAGGTACGTGGACCAAACCCACCATGAGAGGTCTCTCCGTGGGTGTTATTTGGAGCAGGAGGATACTTGGGTGCTAGGGGGGGCTCTGGCCATAAATCCCTTGCCTCCAGGTCCTGCACAAGAGGTAGAGTGACTCGAGATTGGATCTCGAGGCCCGCATACTAGTCTACAGGCGGAAACTTGGAATAGCGATCCTTGAGGATTGCTGGATTGCGTTCGGGCGGATTATGGATTAGCCTTTGGGTGGATTATGGAATAGCCTTCGGGCTGGATTATATGATGTATTCCAAAGACGGATAAATAAGATCAATTATTGAAAAGGAACTTGTTTGACATTGTTTTTCTATGTCAATGCTTAAGTTACGTGAAAGAACCGCAGTGATTAATTGGCTAATTAAGGAAGTTGCTTTTGCTTGTCAAACTAAATGTGGTAGGCAATTAGATAACTAAAGCAACGTTGAGGAAAGTGTTGAGATGACAAGCTCAACACATGCGGACATTGATGATGGACCGCCTGGTTAGATGGGTCCACACGTCTACACATAGCACGTTCGTGGTCATTATGACTCTCACATGGCCACTGACTCATTACTTATTATATTTAGGTTGTTACACCTATTTATAGCTGGCATAGTTATAGCGCCAGTCGACTAGTGTAGTCGGTTATGCATTGTTTGACTTAGTAGGTCACTTTCCTTTATGTTGTATCTTATCTATACTTTGTGTACATTGAAAAGAGTGTGGAAGAAGAAGAAGAAACCAGCAAGAAAACGTTTTGGCCTCCATGTCTCTTCTTGTCTCTTGAGTGAGCTTCTCCTTATGCATTCTGTGTGTGTTCGGTGTAGCATCTTGAGCAAGTCCCCCCACCACGCGATTCTTGACATGGTATCAGAGCTGCACCACTGAGAGAGGCTGATTTTGAAGGCTGAAGCGAAGGAGAAAAAGCAAGGTTCGAGCAAGCAAGCCACGGGTAAGAAGCTCTCCCATTCTTCCACTCTCTCTCTTAGATAGTGCCTGTGGAGGCACCAGAAGCAGGGTCGAGAAAAAATCTCAGATTGCAGTGAGATTTGGTGTGCATGAAGAGCGCTATTTATTCTGCAGCTTTGTCCTTTAGGGCTCTTCCACAGTTATTTTGGGCATGTGAGGCCGTTTCAGGCCCCGTTTTAGAGCCGCAAGGTTGTGGACAGTAGTTTGAGGGTACACTGTGACTTCGAGTGCATTGACCGAAAGTGGGTGCACAGGTTACAGATCTCAGATTTGTAAGTTTAAAGGTGTTTACCAGCAAGTAAACACAAGGTTTATCTGCAAACTGGTTGCAGATTGCATGTATTGTTGAGCAGACAGTGAAAAAGGCTGTCTAGTGTATTGCTGTGCACTACAGGTCGAGGGTTGCAGAAAATTTTGCTTGCTGTTGGTTTTGTGATAATGGCAGAGAACAGTGGAAACCCCATCATTGAGAAGCTCGACAAGAACAACTACCCTTTATGGAAGTTCCATGTCACGAACTTCCTTATTGGAAAAGGCCTCTACGAGTTTGTTTCAGGTAAAGAAAAGGAGCCAGAGGTGAGTGATCCTCCAACTGCAGAAGAGACAAAGGCACGGAAGGAATGGAATGCAAAAGATAAAAAAGTCATGTATTGGTTGTCTGCAGTAATTGACAATAATATTCTGGGACATATTAAAAATGCAGAGAATTCATATGTAGCTTGGACCATACTTGAAAGTATGTTTTCTGTAAATACAAAGGCACGAAAGATTCAACTCAAGAAAGAGTTGAATACATTGAAGAAAGGGAATATGTCTATCAATGAGTATGCACTGAAGGTAAGGAGCATTGCAGATGCATTGGCAGCAATTGATGCAATGCCCGATGATGATGATTTGGTGTCATCTACCTTGGGTGGACTTAACAATGAAAAGGCTTTGAAGTCTTTTGTAACTTCCGTATATGTGAGAAAGCCATTTCAAGATTTCGATGAGTTGGTCTCCCTTATGATCACTGAAGAGATCAACATGCAGAGTGAGACATCTGAAAGAAGTGGTGAACAGGTCCAAGCTTTCTACTCCAGTTTAGAAAGGGGACGTGGCAGGTTCTCCTCAAGAGGTCGTGGTACAAGACGTGGTAGTGACAACCAGCAAAACAGATTGAATCAGCAATTTGGAGATATGCAGGTTTCAGGAGGTCGTGGTAGCTTTAGAGGCAGGGGGAGCTTTAGAGGAAGAGGTGGATGGCAGAACAGAGGTTTTAACAACACTGGTATTGTTTGTCACTACTGTGGCAAAACAGGTCATATTGCAGCCCAATATTATGCTAAGAAAGATGATATTCGCAGTGGTAAGTTGCAACAAGGAAACTATGTATCGTCTTCACGACAGAATGAAGACAAAAATGAACGTTTGTTTGTTATGCAGCATATGCTGAATGCTGTTACAGGAAAGGGAACACATGATGATGTTTGGTATGTTGATTCAGGTGCATCCAATCATATGACCAGCCATGCAGAATGGTTTGAAGAGATGCAAGATTTGCAAAATGCAGGTTATGTGCAGACGGGTGATGATTCATGCCACCCAATTTCACATGTTGGAAAAGTTCCCTTGTCCTTGCATGATGGTAAGACAAAGAGTCTTTCAGATGTATTACATGTGCCATCTATTACAAAGAACTTGGTGTCAGTCGGTCAGATGGTAGAGCAAGGGGTGCAAGTCAGATTTAATGCAAAGGATTGCTTCGTAGAAGACTTCAATGACAAGTGCAGGTTAGTTGCAAAGGGAAGTAGAGTTGGATGTATGTTTACTCTGGATGCTGGAATTCCTACTATGAATGCTACTATGTATGCTAAAGGGAAAGGTGTTATTGCAGACATTGAAATTTGGCACAAACGCATTGGTCATGCAAATGTACAAAGGCTGAAATTAATGCAGTCCAAAGGGTTGGTTACAGGTTTGCCTACATTTAGAGTTTTAGAATTTCATAAGGTATGCGAAGCATGTCAGTTTGGTAAGCAGGCAAGACAACCCTTCTCACATGACAGAGATGTAAGAAAAAATATTCTTGATGTTGTGCATACAGACATTTGGGGGCCTACACAAAATGTAGCTCTTGGAGGCAGTTCATACTTTGTCACATTCATTGATGATTGTTCTAGAAAGCTGTGTGTATATTTTATGAAGGAAAAGAGTGAAGCGTTTGAGCACTTTAGAACTTTCAAGGCTGCAGTTGAAAGAGAAACATGCTTGAAAGTAAAGTGTTTGAGGTCAGATGGAGGGGGAGAGTACTTCTCGAATGAGTTCAGTGATTTTCTGAGGTCTCATGGGATAAAGAGACAGTTCACATGCAGGTATACCCCAGAGCAAAATGGGGTTATAGAAAGGAAAAATAGGCATATTGCAGAAGTTGCACGTGACTTGATGGCTGAAAAGAATATGCCTAAGAATTTTTGGTCTGGGGCTGTTCATACTGATGTTTATATTATGAACAGAACTCCCACAGCTGCAGTTCATAGTATGACTCCTGAAGAATGCTTTACTGGCAAGAAGCCTGATGTATCACACTTGAAAGTGTTTGGCTGCATTGCGTATGTTCATGTGCCATATGAGTTGCGGAAGAAACTGGATCAAAAGGCTGAAAAGTGTGTCTTTATTGGATACTCTTTAGAGCAGAAAGGGTATCGATGTTATAACCCTGTCACATGTAAGTTGAGAGTAAGCAAGGATGTCATCTTTGATGAAATGAGCAGTTGGTATGCATCTAGTGGTGATGCATTGGATGATGATGATGATGATCATGACTCTCATGTGCAGGCTAAAAAGCAAGAATCACAGACTCTTAGTGGACCAGAGACATCATCTGGTAGTCCTTGGTCTGGGAGACTAAGGAGTAGCTCTACATCTTCAGGTGCATCTAGTAGCACTATAGGTAAAGACAAAGGAAATTATAAAGTGTCAGATGGCATTGATGAAGTTCTTGATGGAGACTCCAGTGGCTCAGAGAGCTTGGATGATGAGCTTGGCATTCCTTCAGTGAGGACTCCAAGTGTGCAGAGAGCACGCGTCAATGCAAAGACTCCATTGATTGATCCAGTGGTACGCAGGTCTAGCAGGGTGAGATACCCTGTTAAAAGATTTGATTTTGAAGGTTATGCAACTCACCATTATGCTCATATGGTGAAACTAGTTGAGGATGTTGAGCCCACTTGTTTTGAGGATGCTGTTGGTCTTACTCATTGGGATGCAGCAATGGATGAGGAGATGGCTGCATTAGAGGCCAATAAGACTTGGGATCTAGTATCATTGCCAAAAGGCAAGAAAGCTATTGGATGTAAGTGGGTTTATAAGATTAAGCACAATGCAGATGGTTCTATTAGTGGGTACAAAGCTAGGCTGGTTGCAAAAGGCTATGCCCATACATATGGCATAGATTATGATGAAACCTTCAGTCCAGTTGCTAGGATGGCAACTGTCAGATGTGTGATTGCTTTGGCAGCAGCCAAAGGTTGGAGGTTCCAGCAAATGGATGTGAAGAATGCCTTCTTGCATGATGATTTCTTCAACATGCACACATATGTGGGATGCTTTAAATCTTTATAACCTGGTGGCTGATCCATATACACTTCTTCCTGTCTCTCTATTGTATGCTCTTTTCTATCTACTCTCATTCTCTCTCTCTCTCTCTCTCTCTCTCTCTCTCTCTCTCTCTCTCTCTCTCTCTCTCTCTCTCTCATATGTTTATTCTATACTCTTATCTCTCTTTCCTTTTCTCTCAACAAGAAAAGTAAAACATAAAAGAAATTAACTTTTTAGAACTTCATGCTCTTACTTTCATTTTCATATCTCAGAAATGGTAGCAAGAAGGAAGAAGAAAAAAACACTATGATTTTGCAAGTATACATGTAAGCTTGATAGTTCTGAAATGAGGATGAGACAAAACTCTTCCCTTGGATATTTTTCTTTATGACATCAATATATGCCTCGATATATATGTCAAATTATTTTTAAATTTATTGAAATATGTATAAAAAAAGAGTTGCTATTCTATCAAGTTATTTGCGACTTATGATGTGGATTATATTGAATAGTTACATCATCTCTTCTGCCCATCTTGGTAGGTTCACTATATGTATACTCTATGTCACATGTGTTCAAGGTCTATTTATAAATATCATTATCTGTGAGTTTTTATTGAATAAAGTATAATAATTTTCTATTCAATGTGTTAATAACCCATTTATATTACACCCTCCTATATGTAAAAAATGGTATTTTACAAATATCTTATCATTTCAACCCACATGATGCACACATATATTCATAAGTGACCTCCCCAAGATACTGATGCCCATAGAATTTCCAAAAGTGCATCAGGAATCATAGTCAATATACCTCTCCTCCCTTATAGTGTTGCAATCAATAACTGGCATTACCCCAAATACAATTTCCATACCTTTGGGTATGCTACATATTTCTTCTAAGGACATTCCTAAAAAAAATTCATAAAATTAGCGCTTGGAATACTAAGTGCGATTTTAAAAACATTGCCTTTTTAACGCTTAGATTCTTTACACTTAAATATGCCTTGATGTCAAAACTTTCATATGCCAAAGTATTGACCTAAGTTTTACATACAGGAGTAAACATTGAAACTCCATGGATGTTGTATCACCTAAAGCTATAATGGTTCCAACAATAGGCCCTTTTTATTATATAGCTTAAGAAAAGAATTATACAATTGGTACAAGGAAATTCATGCTTATCTTTATGCCTAGATCATTATCTCCCATAATTTGATAATATTTAGACACGATACAATCGCTTTAAGATATGTCACAAAGCTTACAGTTACAACATTCCATATATGTACTATACATGATCATGCTAAGTTTAGAAACTCTCTACACTTTAATACTTGTTGGTGATAAAGTTTGTATCAAAGATAAACTTATACAATGCCACAGGTATTAACTCCATCAAAATGCCCAAAAATAGCAAAGTAGCTTCATTAGATGACATTAGGCCTAACAAGTGAATTAACTTATTGCACATAAAGAGTGAGATCTCCATGACATAAAAAGTGACTCACTTCACAACAAACTATAGTTAGATAATTGCTATACTATCAATGTAAGAAAGATAATAAAGCGAATCGCATAGATAATGCAAGTCAATCACATAGACAAAAGCTCACACATCAAGCATTTGGTTAGATATATATTTTCCCTTCTATGCTTCCTTCCTATTCGTAGCTTGTAATGAATACATACATGTCTCTAAATGTGCAAGGTTATCTAGATCCCCATAGTTTGTCAAATAATGGCCATAACCTATGTGGATGCTATGGAAGTATTTTCAGTCTATCATCTACCATCTTGGCTCCAACTTCTTGGTTCTCATGGAAACTTTAGTCAAATAAATCTTATTCGTAAGGTGAACCAACGCTATTTGCAATTGAAAGTTGTATGTAAACATTGTGTAGCAACATCAAGAAAAGGAGGCAATACTTTATCTAGCTTGTGGCGATGCATCAAGTTGGTAATAATAAATTATGCGTTGTCACAAGGCAACTTGATGCACAAATTACGAGAGCTTTTGGCAGAATTCACAACATATACAAGGTACAAAAGGGAGGGAGTCGCAGAGATCTCACTACAAGATATAGGCCTCATACCGACATTCAAAGCGACAAAAATGTTCATTAAAAAATTTGCCCCCGTCATCGCAAAAAATGTCGATATTAGCGACGCCATAGAACAGTCACTATCATCGTCGCTATTTACGTCGCTATCAAAGTCACATTTGGATGCTGATAGCGACGCAAATAGCAATGGCTTGTGACACTAACTATGACACTAATAGCAATGTATGCAATAAATTTGCAACACTACTAGCGACGGTTACAAGAAAAAAAAAATTGTGGCAGGGCAACTATGTACTTTATTTGGGCCATACAAAAGAGTTATAGTAAAGTGTAAAATGCTCATCAAAATGAAGGCAAAGTGTATACTTGAATCTATAAGACTGATACATAAAATAAATACAAGATCGTGTAATGAAAGCGACGATACAATCATGGCAAGAAGGATGATAATAATATAGTGCATAGAAAATGCCTACATAAATCACATGACCAAAAAAGAAGAGGATGTGCGCTCCACGGATCCAAGGGACAGCTATAGATCCTCACTATCTGAAAGCTTCGTCCCACCGCAAAGGAGCATGAAACAAACTTTGCAAAAAAGAAAAAATTACACATTAGTCCACCATATAATAATGCATTTGAATTAAAATTAGTAACTACGGATAAGAAAGATGAGTGACTAACTGGGCCGCCGCATCCATACAATCGATCGATCAATGCAGTGAGACCGTGTCTCTCTGCATATCAAGTCTCTAGGTCGGTGGGATCGTAATTTTTAATGGAGTGCTGCAAAGAAAAAAAAATACAACTATTAGAAACACGATTGTCAGTACAAGGGATATTGTAAAAAAATGAGCAAGCAGAACAAAAGAAAAACTTACAAAGTCCTCCAGATTAGTCCTGTGGTTGCCACTCCCAAGATAATGGACCACTCCATGCCCTTGCCGCCTCACGCTGCTATTTCCAACGTCTTGGAGAATCTGTAGCCTCCTCCTTGAGTCCACGCCAGTCATGTGCGTCTAGCCACTCGGGCTTTGAGGCCCCACTCTTAAGTGCCTTACATGCGTCCGATCGTTTGTGTGACATGTACGTACGCATGCACTCCATCATCCAGTCTATGGAAAACCTATCTGCTGCGGCACGTACCAGAAACTCCTCATGCAAGGATGCTACTGTGTAGTCCTTGCTCCACTCCAGTATGTTCTTCCAATGATCCAAGAAGTTGTGCCAAAAAACTTATTCGCACAACTCTCTCATACGAGCCATCACCCTCCTCCCCTTGTCATTCATGATAACAAATCCTGTCCTATCATCTACAAGGTATCCATACCCCTCTAGGGTATGCATAAGATGTGTCCTCTCTCCCCTATAACCACACCCCTGGGCATATCCAAGAGACCCCAGTATATCTGGTGTACCTACGGGGGTAGTATCTCTTGAAGTAGCACCCATAGGGGTGCCACTTTTACGGATAGCTGAGCAAAAGCTGGAGTGACTGGAGTAGACGTCCCCACAGATGTGACAAATTCCATAGGTGGTGCAACTCTAGCAGAATGACAAGACAGAGATACTGCGTCAGTACCTCCACAACAACCACCTGAGCCATGCTCTCTCAGACCTACACGAGAGTGAGGAGTAGTGCCTGTATCCTAAGCCGACTGCAAGCTCTCTGCATTCACGTCTCCTAACAGAATGGCTTGATGATGTCCGAGATAGCTCCTAGTCCGCCATATCTCTAAATTGAGCCATCTGATCTGGAGACATATATGTGAAGATCTCCTATAGCTCCTCGTCACTCATCCCTCGACTCATCGTGCGGATCCAAATATCCATAAAGATCACTTGCACAGACAAAAGTTGATGTTAGCATAATCAATATAAATCAAGCAAAGTACGATAATATAAATCTTAAAAAATGATCTTACTTAAAATGCATATCTTATGTACCCTTATAAGCGATTCATCAACGAATTGAGTAGGTGGATGCTCCAAGTATGAAGTACCTAATGGTCCCATGTCAATCTCCTGACACAACTCTACTTACAGTAGAAGGTCGATAGATAGGTCACCACAAACGGATGAGTCCACCTCGTTTTCACTTGGACTTTTGTATTTCCATCATTGTTACCTGATTTTGGCTGCTCTACATGCTCTAAGCTTTCGGAGGCCTTCACCCCTTGCAATATCGATCCCTCTATTTACATACAGTCCTCATCTACATTGGGAACATTGCTTTCATCCTATACTCTCGCACTTCGGGGAGTTGAAGGTACAACATACCACCATCAAGGTTGTAGGGGGTTTGGATAGAAAATTACCTGTTTAAAATCACATACAAGAGAGATTTAACTTTTGTGACATGTATCATATCGTAATAAAATTTTAAAAAATATGAGTTCATGCACATGTTCACAATGAGCCGGCAATACAAACATGTCACGCAAATCCTTCCATCTTTTTTCGGAATCTATTTCGAGAAATCCAGATGGACCTCATCGAGCTGTTGCCCAGCTCCTCCAAGTACCACTTTGAGCCACTACACATCGAATAGAATCATGGAGAAGCTACGGTAATCCACCGTGATAATACTTTGCAAGTTCCCAAAATACTCCATCTCATCTATAATGGTGTTTGGATCCGTTGGTCATCGTCGGCTCTCTGGCTCAAACTTTTCCATTATACCACAATCTGTTGTGGAGCGCATTTTGTCAATATGCTTCACGTGGAAATGCCGTCTCCACGACCATACCGCACTATATATTTTTTATTGTACATTGAAATAGTTAATTAGTTGTTGCATATAAAATCTAGATACGACAAACCCTAAACACGTCGTCACCTTTGGAATACATCCCCTCGAGAATTCCCATCCTCAGTTGAGACCTCCACCCCTTCGCGAGACCCTTCGTGAGACACTGCGATCAAAGCTGCATGTAACCATCACGTTGACATAAACTGTGGCATCTCCTCCATACCCTTGGGATATCGAATCGGTTGATGGCGCGTACTGCATCGAAATTAATATCGCACTTCATTTTTATCTTTCCTAGCTTGCTCGTACCTAGCGAGCCACATCTCCATGGAGGCATGGTGCAACATACAAAAACGATTCACTTTCTCCTCCATTGTAGCATTCACTATTTTTTCTACCCCATTTCCAACTATCACATCTCCGGTCAGTCTATCATCGTCCTTCAGCGACCATAGCATACTGTTGTCTGAATCCACCATTGGTAGCCACTGTGAAATATGCACTAACGCCTTAGACACCAACCAACCTTCAACCATGCTACCTTCTAGCCAAGCTCATTGTCGCACAAAGTCTTTCAGGATTTTCATAAAGCGCTCTAATAAGAACATCCATCTCATATGGATAGGTCCAGCAATCTCCACTTCCTCTACAAGATGCACTAGAAGGTGGGTTATATCGTGAGCATGCTAGTGGGTAGGTATTTCTCAAAGAGATAGACCATCTCCACTGCTCCCCGCCTTGTGGATTCAATAGAGGATGTCTTGATCTCCTTTTGTGAGATCCATTGTACTAAATTTGACAGCCTATAAATCACCCCGCATATTTCTAGAGTAAGGCATCCTATGATCATGATTGGTAGTACAAACTGCCACAAATGAAGAAGCATTACGAACAACGACTACACTCTAGGTAGTAGAATACGCAGGCCACTTACAATCCATTCGTAGTACAAACCTGACATATATTATGCCAATCATGGGATTTTAGCCCTGATAATTGGTCATCTTTAGAAAACACGGACTTGAGAGAATGCATCATACCCGTTGGAGTGCAGATAGACTTGATAATTTGCTTCACAATGTGCTCTTCTATAGTGGAAAAAACCCAAGGAGCGCGAGGTAGCTACAAGCCACCATCAACACTCAACTGCGGCCAAAGCGCCTCCATCTTGTCTACCTCCTTCAAATCCATTCATACCCCTACAGTGTCTCTCTTTCCTGTGATGTGGTCCCATAGTAAGCTATCCACATTCTTGAAAATATGCATGGGATCCAACAAGTGGTTGATCTGTAAGTGGGTCCAATACGGCAACTCATAGAAAACTTAGAATCGCCGCATTCCGTTTGGATGTGACTCCGTGTGGACCATTTTCAGCTCATACTAGCTTTGGGCATTCATTCATGTTGCAGGTTATCCAAGAAAACCTTCCCTCAGTTCATGACCCTCCGGCAAGAAAGCGGCATGTCCTTGATATACCATCTTCTTCATGGTTCGTGACCTTCGAGAGTCTAATTGTGGCCCACACAATAGACATGCATGATAACCTGAGGTAACCACACCTGTCCCAATACCTCTTTCGGGTGAATACAAACTTGAACAAGCTATGATAGATATTACCAACAAGAACAAAAGCCTACTTACCTGAGTACTCCCCAAATCCCAGAAAGTCATGCATGGTCCACATGAGAATGTCTTGAATATTGGTGGACTGTCGACCATCGCGCTTGCTCATATCTTTCACGATGACCCTCTCATCCCAAGAAATCTTAAGCTCATCAACTAATGGATTAAGATACACATTCATATTCTTGACTTTGTAGTGGCCAAGAACGAGCAAGCTAAGGATACGGTGTCCTTTCTTCGTAGAAAGCCATGGACGGATGTTGTAGTTAACAAGGACTACATGCCACACACTGTAAGAAGTTGAGTGGAGACCAAATGGGTTCACACCATCCATAGCAAGACCGATCCGAAGATTCCTTGGCTCTCGAGCAAAGCCTGGAAAGGTAGAGTCAATGTGGCTCCATGTGCGTGAATGTGCTGATATTCGTTGGACTCCATCTGTGGATCTATTCTGTGCATGCCACGTTGTTAAGCTCGTCATATCGGACGTACGAAACATGTGATGTATATGGGGGATAAGCGAAAAGTGTCTAAGAATGTTTTAAGGGATGGTTTGCCCTTGTAGGTCCTGTCGATACCTGTGAGCACCACACTTTGGACATGTCTCCATAGTCTCGTATTCTACTCCAAACAGTACGCAATCGTTGATACATGCATGGATATTGTTGTAATCCATGCCAAGCTTTCATAAAACATATCGCACATCATCACGAGACTCAGATATGGTATTTACAAGTGGTAATATATAATACTTTAGTAACCTTTTAAAAAATCATAAAACACCTTGAAAAAGCACAATTGGCTTTTATGATGGTACTCAAAATATATCAATGAAGCGTACGTAGAAGGTACTTTAACTCGGTCACACTCGCATCGCTCCACCCATATTTTGTTTGCACACTTAGGAGTGCAAGCAATGTCTTCAGGCGAGATACTCAGCACCCATCATATAATAGTATGGATGCTTCCTCTCTAAGCGGATCATATGTCTCGACATCCATGGGTATCAATGCATCGATCATTGCCTCCATCTCAAGCTCCAAGATTGTAGGAAAGTTTGGAAGGCTGCCTTTCTCCTCTGGTATTGACGGTATAGATTATGTAGTACCTTCCAAGTGGTGGATTGGCTAAGGCACTCCATTCATCGCATGCCCATGAACTCTTCTAACTAGCCACAAAGGGTGTACTCCTCCTTGGGATGAGATATCACCTCCTTGTAATAAATTTTCTGACCACATCTAATGTTTTTGTATATGATTTTCAATTAGTTTTGCGAATACAATGCATGATTGATATACACTTTTCTTACCGTTTGTCCAAAATCTGAGATCGCCTGATCAATGATCTCTAATTGAAACTCATCGAAGCGTCATACGTGTTGTTTAGACAATAAATATTTTTGTCTAATTTCCAGCTTACATCGAGAGCAAGGACATGGGACATGCTGATTATGATACACCTCGCGATCTTAAACATCACGGCCTTCATCGTTTTCCATTTAGTCTACGTTATGACAAAAAATTTGTTTTTGTTATCGTTCTTTTTTTCTTTCTTAAATTGTTTAAAAGGGATTTCTTCTCTTGTAACTCAACAAAATTAACGTATATAAAGTCTCCACCCACCTACACTATGTAAAGTCTAATATGCTATGCATGGGGACGAGGAAGTAGCTACCCTATGTCAGAGTGCTTCCTGTCCCATGGTATTCCACCGGACCTCGCCACCTTTTTTCCTTTGTGTGCAACTCGATATGTAGAGCATAGGAGGAGGTGGCACAAAGCATGTCAATAAAACCATTTGTTCACCTCCAAGTCCAATCTCTCTTTTGCTTTACAGCGCCTGGATACACAAGCCTTCCATACCTTTCCGAAGCGTCGAACGCACCTAAGGTACACCCTTAAATATATATATATATATATATATATACTACTAGTACTACCACCACCTCTCTCTCTCTCTCTCTCTCTCTCTACTACTACTACTACTACTACTACTACTACTACTACTACTACTACTACTACTACTACTACTACTACTACTACTACTACTACTACTACTACCACTACTACTACTACTACTAGTACTCGTCTTCTCGAACACATCAAAGGTGCATCTTTAGCAAAACCTCTCTCTCTCTCTACTACTACCACCACCACCACCACTACTACTACTACTACTCACCTTCTCGAAGCGTCTCGAAGCGTCAAACACACCCAAGGTGCACCTTTAACAAAACATCTCTTTCTCTCTCTACTACTACTACTACTACTACTACTACTACTACAAACAAGAAAAGAAGAAATTAAAGAACTACTACTACTACTATAAACAAGAAAAGAAGAAATTAAAGAACAAGATCTTACCCTCTCTTTGTTTTTTATCCATTCATTCTCCTCCCTCCCTCCCTCTCTCTCTCTCTTTCTCTCTTTCTTTATTATGTTTCATGTTTATTCCCTCTCTCTCTCTCATTCTTTCTTTCTTTTTCTCTCTTTCTCTCCCTCTCTCATTTCCTTTATTTCTCTCTCAGTACATATCATTTTTAACAAAAACAAACAAAAGAAAAGGGGCAAAAAAAAAAACAAACCAAGAGAAAGCAATGCACTCATTGCAAAGGCCCGAGGATAGATTCAGCAGCTCCTCTTCGTGACAGCGGCTCCTCTTCGCCCTTTGTGTACTTCCCCCTCTTCTTCACAAACGGCAGCGGTGGCGGTGAGAAGCTCTCCTTCTCCCTCTCAAATGCATGATGTAGTTTGCTCTCTCTTTTGCTCCCTCTTTCCCTCTTTTGCGCAAAATGCTGCGCTTTTTTTCGTCTGAGTACTGGGGTGATCAGGCCATTGGGCACGCTCCATAGTACTAATGACCCATGTCGATGTGCACTAGGCTTACTACCCCATCCTTGTGAGCAACTATCCCATTTCCTATGTGTGAAAATCAACACGTACTCCTTTGTTTCTCACTATATACCACTTAGAAATCCATGAATTTACCTATAGCTTGAGACACCTTCCATATACTAAGTCTGTAAATAAAAAGGTATTGAGTAATGGCATATGGAAGGTTGATAGCTTAATGCATATGTGGATAATTAGTGCGTTAAAAAGCCTCTAAAAATTGATGAACGTGTCTTCCACAAATCATATCTTTCCATGAAAGCAGAATTACATCATAGTGCGGCATTGCAAAGTCATGGCACTGAGCCCACCAGTCACATGCTACCATAATATACTCATATAATTGCATCACGGCAGTACAAAGTCATGGCACTAAGCCCACTAGTCTCATGCTACCATAATATACATCTATGATCACAAATTCGAGCCTAAGGATGCTCTAGTAACCACAAAAGACTAAAATCATCTCATTTCATCCTTGCTTTGTATCCTTAGCACACACTACACCACAACTACAAGCGTATTGAGCCCAACCTTGTGCTACTACTATCCCACAATGATCCCACTTAGCTGATCAATTGAGCACGCTGTCTGATAAATATTTTGATGTTTTATCCATTTGTTAGACCATTTTTATGTATTTTCTTTATTTTTTTTGGCTATCTTTCACAGTAAAATATGGGAAAAGCCAGCAACCCATCATCTTTGATCAAAGATGAAAGCCATCATCAAAGAACCAATTTCAACCCATGGGAACATTTCATAATGGTTATTTTTTCATCATATCCACAAGGTCCTGTGCAAGAATATTGAGATTCTCCATTAAATGAATATCCGGGACTTATACGTCCAACACGTCAAGGCGCCAAAAATTAATCAATTAACAAGAGTAATATTCGTGATGCTTATGATAATTAAGCATTGTCGACTGAGGCTTATCCGGGACTTATACGTCCAACACTTCAAGGCACCAACAATTAATCAATTAACGAAAGTATTCGTGATGCTTATGATAATAAACTTATACGTCCAACACGTCAAGGCACCAACAGTTAATCAGTTAACAAGAGTATTCGTGATGCTTATGAGATGCAATGACGCTGCAGAAAACGGGCAGAACATCGGCGCGGCCCAATATTCTGCTCGATGCAGCAATACCGGAGCTTATCGCCACGCCACGAAAATAATTAGCCTTATATGCGTGGCGCAAATCCAGGCACAAGCTAGTCATGCAGTCCACACTAAGTATGCACGAGCAAATCGGTACAACAGTAAGATATTAGACGGAATTACAACGTGCGCGCGTAGACCATTACAACAGCAAATGCCTGCATCAATGAGTGATCTTGCCATATTTTGGACGGGCAACCCAGCGCTTTTTTTCTTTTCCCTTGCTCCTGTCGCCAGCTGCAGTACCACCCTCGTCCGTCGAGTCCTTCCCACCTCCACCTCCACCGCCACCGCCACCGCCACCGCTGCCGTCGTCCTCCTGTCCCTGCCGCGCAACATGTCCCTCATCGCACTGAGTCTTCACTTGACGCACATTTTCCCAAAATGCACAAGGTGGTTCGCCATGGCGGCGCACCGAGTGCCACCCGTCGTCGGTCACACGGCATTTCTTTCCCTCGTTGGTGCATGTGTCTTTCTCAAAGACGCCATGTTGTTGTTTCGAATAACCAACAAGCGTGAACCCGTGATCAGCCATACGCTCCAACAGCCCTCTCCAAGCCGCGCCTGCAGCCATACTGTAGCTACAATTATCACCCGGGCCCCCTCAGCACTGCACCTCGTGGATATTAGGACGATTCTCTTATGTTTCGACTTCACTAGTGCAGATCAACACTCAAATTTATAACTTTGATGATAGAGCCAAACGTACCAATTCGGTTCATCCACACTTTCCTGCAGGCGCCAACAAGCCCAGGCAATCGGCCGGAAAGTACTTAATTGTGATGTGGAACTCTTGCACAGAGATCATTCGACTTTCATGACTATCCGCACATGCAATTCCATTGACTCGTGTGGGATCGCTGCATGCTTATCGCGCCGTTACCCGTAATCCTGAGTGCACGATTTGGCTACCTAGTAGTAGGCTCTAGGCTCCAGCGGTCTTCTTTGTTCTCAACTAATAGGAATTACCCCTTGTTACTCTCCATGGCCCCTTCCCCGCCGCCCCCCGCCTTGGTGGCTTACATTTGGGTGACGTTCTATTGTATCTTGTAGAGTCGACTAGTGTGTCTTAAGGCTGTGCACAAGTTCCTATAATTTTATGAGGCCTTTGAGTAGGAGTGTATTGAAGCCTTCAATAGGATTGTATGCTTCAATATCACTACACTCCTTGTCCATTCTTTAAAATCTTCTTCATTTTTTTGGCCCCTCTCAAACTCCTTTTGAAATTACTTTTATCTTTACTTGATATTCATAATGAACTAATTACTATGATTCCCTTATGCTAGCTTTGGTCATGTGGTGGCTGATTCCACTTTTTTTTAGTAAGCCCAGAAGGATTACTTTGTTGATTAGCCACTCGATATTTTATTTCTGTCAATTCTAAATTCATTAATGCTTTTTTATAGATTTTTTAATTGGTTGTTGGGGCTCGTGGATTACAAAAACATCAGCTAATGTTAATAAAGGCTTTTTTCGTTGAACCTTTCTTGAAGCATCTATCCACGAGGGCTCTAGTACTATAAAGATATCCATTATGTGCACTTTCTTGTTGCTCCTTTCCTGTAGGAATTAGTGCTAACTTTACATATCATATGTTACTCTTTTTATTTATCTATTGTTAAGCCACACGTGACCTCAAAGGTGTGGGATTGATTCACTCACTACACTACTCTTTATTATCGAACCCTCTCTCTAACCTTGTTTTTCATACTCTTGGTTCGAGCAAACTATGGCTTCTCCACACACTTGTAAAGAGACAGAGAAATCAAACAATGACCCAAATGCATGACGTAGGAAAACTCACCTTGGCTACCCATTTATTTGTTATAGGCTCGTTGAAGCCTATGAAACCACAATGGTTCAACGGCCCTTCATGCTTTATCCCAATGCTCCACTCAATCTATAGCTCCCTCCTTGCTTGATGCTCCACAAAGAGAAAGAGAAGAAGAACGAACCCATGAGAAGAGGCAAGAGGCTAGTAGAAAAACACACACACACACACACACACACACACACTCTCTCTCTCTCTCTCTCTCTCTCTCTCTCTCTCTCTCTCTCTCTCTCTCTCTCTCTCTCTCTCTCTCTCTCTCTCTCTCTCTCTCTCTCTCTCTCTCTCTCTCTCTCTCTCTCTCTCTCTCTCTCTCTCTCTCTCTCTACAATGGAGGATGGAGAATAAGAAGGAAATAAAGCAATATCTCCAAGATTGCATAACAAGAATGAGCTATTTTCATTGATATGAAATTTAAATAGCACAAGATTTTATGGGAGGGTATTGATACTTATTCTTCTAAAATTTACTCATAAAAATTAAAAGTGACCTTTGAGACAATAGTTTTGGTCCCTTAGTGTTTGCACCTTGCATGGGATTAAGTGTGATGTTTAGATTTTTACACTTTAATTTTATGGGATATTTCTAATCTATTTTTGACCTTTATGCAACTTAAGAACTGCATTAACACACTTATTTTAGCAACATCAATGCCTAACATGACTCTAGATATTATCTTAGTGTTTCAATGGCTCTTACTTTGGTACTAGGAGATACTAGTTAACATTGCTTGAGGGGTGATGGATCTACTCTATGCTTTAGGGCATGTTCTTTAGGGGAATGATGGCCTTGGATGGTTATTGGGTAGAAAGTTGATAGGGGATTTGTTCATTCTAACTGCAATGCTCACTCTTGTGCATATGGGTGATTCCACTAAAAGGTGCTCTGCTTTATCTATCAGGTAGAACTAGAGTTTACTTAGGTTAGGGGTTCTTGCTAGTGCTCTTTTTCATAGTTGATGCCCATGAGATTTCCTTGACTATATATATTTGACCAAATCTTATATATTATCTAATATTTTAATGCTAATGATGTTTTTTTATTCTTCTTATTCTCACACTACTTTTTTGTCATTAGGATCAATTGATGTGTCCAAACAAGTGAATCCAAGGATATGTGATGATGCTAGCTTGACCATTCAATTTATCATTGATTATATTATTCTATTTCTTCATATTTTGTGGCACCATCAAAATTATTTGTTTTAGAGGCACACCAATTAATCCATTTTTATGAAGTCTCCAATCATTGATTTCCATAATTTGTTTAGCAATGTATCATTATTCTTAATACTAATAACCATTTAGCCTTGAAAATGTATTGGTGATATATGAAGATTCTAAACCTTTGTTTTGATTAGCCAAGTATGTTTAGAAAATTTTGCTTACTATTTTCGTAAACTGGTTATTTTTGGCATAAGCTTTCTTAATTAAATCAATTACATGTATTGAGATCCCTCTCAATGCATGGGGGGAGATCCCCCCCTCCCCGCGTGCACAAAACACAATTAGGGTAGGACACCCTCAGGCTTGCTCAAGAGACTTGATCCCCTAGATCCATTGCACTACATATCCCCTTACAATGGAGTATAGGACAAACCTAGGGAGTTTAGGCTCATCTAAATAGATGCACCTCATAATAGCATCTTCACACTAGTATGACCCACAACATTGCAAGCATATCCCCCATAGGTAGTGATACCTTGGAGGGCTGAAGTAAGAGGAACCATCAAGAACCACCCTTTACCATGCCATTGATCCATCCCTTTTTCAAAAGATACCTTTGCACTTCCATGAGTATTGTGAAAGTAGCATTAGCTAGCAAGGGTGATAGTATAAAGGATTTATGCAATGATAGAAGGGAGGGGTTGGTAATATAAGGGATTTATGGAAGCAATAAAAGGGGGGTGAAGTTTTTAAATTTTAAAAATCCAAAGGTCAAAGAAACTAGGGAAAAGCTAAATGTGTAGAGCTAAAGGTAAAGACTCAAAGCAAGAGTCACCTACAAGTTAAGCAAACACAATAGTATGAATAACAATAGTCTAAAAAGGTAGCTCTTAACAATAAAAATTGCTAAAAATAGATCATTTACACTAGAAGATAAAATAGCAACAAGACATGAAAGTATCTTATAGAGATCAAATGAGAATTGAGCATATGGAGAATATTAGAAGCTCAATCTTAGCCTTTCTCTTGCCTCTCCTCTCTCTAAATAAAAATATTAGACAAACATAAGGAAGGGCACAAAAACATCAATTGAATACATGCAATGTACATTGGGTTGTGATGTACATTTGCAAGGCATGGGTTTGAAGATGAATCTTTGACCAACCAAATCCTTAAAGTATTTCTAACTTGAGAACCCATAGATATACTATCATGCATGCAATGTTTGTGGACAATTTACTCTCTTTTTCTATTTTTAAATTCTTTTCTACGTTGCATGGATGGGGAGTCAAGAGGTGACTCATCAAATGCAGATTGATGAGGTGGGAAATCTTGTGGTGGAAATGGAGGTGGTGGTAGATATTAGCTAGTTGAAGTAGGTTGAGGGGGGAGAGGGTAAAGGGTTGAGAGAAAGCGAGCACAACTCAAGAGTTAGAAGCAATAAGACTTGCATGTGGGAAGAAAGTAATTCTTCGAGGCAATGAATTGGCTCTTATTCATGTCACGAAACAATTCAAAGTAGTATGTAGAACAAAGTTGGATCACCACTGCTATTGGATCAAACTTTGTGTTGCTTTTAAAAGAAGAAAAGGGGGCATGTGTTCTTCATAGGGGCCGGTAGGATAGAACTTGAGAAGGAGTATAAGAAGATGGATATAGTTAATGGTTGTGATAGTTAATGTGTTCTTCATAGGGGGTGGAATAGGCCTTGAGGAGGATAAGAAGATGGAGATATGTTAGTGGTTGTGATAACGCTAGCACTGGGCTAGGTAGGGAATTGTTGAATGAATGATTGGAATGAGAAGATTATGTCTCTAGAACAAAATATGTTAGTAAGGGCATGTACTCAAGAGTAGATGTTAGGAAATATGAGTATTTGGTTTAGCTTGGAAAGAGGGATATTTGAAGATATACTTGTCATGGGTGTTAAGGTCCAAGTCACATTCTATTCTCTCAAGGTATGATCAATCAACTTGATTTGCATGTTAGATTGTACATGCATAGTAGTAGGATGATTTAGGCTTCGTTATCATTATCTAGGATCATCCATCTCCGGTAGGGCTACTCATCATAACATTGTAGATTGAATATCTTTATTAAGGAGAAGCTTCATGTGTTGGAGAGTGAATGTACCTATTGAAGGCATTATGACATTATGTCTTTCTTGAGAGGCTTCAAACTCTATTGCCACTCATTTTATGATCTTCTACAAAATTGTTCTCCTTACTCCCTTAAACAATGAAACTGGTGGTGCACAAAGCCTCATGAAGATACATTGTAATAGATCAATAATATAATGTTGACCATTATTTGACCTAACTCAATACATATGAAAAGTAGCTAAATTTGTAGCTTGTCTCTTAAAAAAGGGGGACAATCAATTTCTAAGAAAAAGTAGTTGCATTATATGTTCCTTATTTTTACTTAGTTAATTCTATTTTGTAATAGAGAATATATTCTAAATGAGTAAATTAACTAGTCTAGTTCTTACTAAAGTACGAATGTGAAGTATTTATTACCTTTCTTTTCTTAAAGAGGTACACATAATATATTAGGAAAAGTGAAATAGTTTTTTCATAATGTGGTAGCATGCTCTTAAAGAGCTATCATGTTAAAGAAGTAAATTATTAACACAATTAGGCTTGCATACATTAGATAGGTTAATAATCCATTAATGCAAAAGATTAGAGATTCTATTATTTAGGTTTAGCATAATCCATTGCACACATTTAAAAGTCATTTTATATGTCACTTTCCAAGAGCTTGCCAAATTACAACAAGAGAGCTCTCCAAATCACAAGCTAAACTTTGGATAGTAAATTAATCATTTTCTCTTCTTCAAGTAAAGCTTGCCTCAAAGTTAGTGTTTTAGGTTAAAACAAATATACTAGCCATTTTTGTGCCTTTTCCACAACTTTCTCTTATAATGGTTGGGCTAGAACTTGATATGGAAATTATATTAGAAGGTGATTCAATTTAGTCATTTAAAGTTCAATCTAGTATATTATTCCTTGCAAGTGGGTTAACACAAGAAATAGTAAAGTTATTACACTTTGCTTGTAGGCGCTTGATACTTTATGGAGATCACTCCCAATTTTACAAGTTAGTTTTTAAGTAGACAACATGAATAATTTCAACAGAAACATACAATGAATATTTAAGGAGAGAGATATATAGATATGAAGTAAAGAGTAAGAAATGTAAGGGAAGCACATGCTTCCTACTACAATTGTAAAGGACTTTCGCTTATGGCTTGGAATCAATATGCTAGATACATTTTTCATGGGTCATTGATAACTATGATTAATTGTTCAAATAATGATATTCTCAATGCACTTTACTTTTTTAAATAAAAAAATATATCATGGAAGATGATTCATTTATTTAACAAGTGATGTTGTAAAAATCAAATGAAAGAATTGAAGAAAAGTAAATATTTGTGCAATCCAACTCTTACTAAATTGAAATACAAGTTTTACTAACTAAATTCATCACCCACTGCAACATGCCCTTGCACCTTACCAAGCCTCCCTTGTCAAATATTCTAAAATCCTGCCTTACCAAACATTCTAAAATCACAGTGGACCTTATCAAACATTCTAAAAATTGAATCGAGCATTGGCTACCCTCGCTTTCCAAAGAATGTGCTAGTGACAAAATAGTCTCTTTCTAATTTTGGTTATATAAGTTCTCTCTAAAAAATAAGATTATTTTTTACATATACTCTCTTAGATATATATAGCAGTAGTGTGTTATAACTAGGTAGATTAGTTATGTATCTCATAAATATGAGGTCTCTCTAGTCAATCCAAACTTTATCATACTAGCAAGAAGAGTGTCTATCTAACCCATGCAAGGCCTATCCTTGGTCTATGTAGAAAGTACAAGGTTCATAAGGTTAATTTATATATTGATTTTATAGTCAACAAGAGTGTTGTGTAACATGTAAAAATGCCATGCTAAATGGCCATTTTTCATGACCCCTCATCATCCTAGACTTGATATATATTTTCTCCATTATCATGCTTGAAATTGTTATGGTTTGCATCACTTTGTAGAAAAACTTTAACACCCCTCAACCTAATATTTTCTCCGTTATCATGCTTGAAACTATTATGTTGTTACATCACTTTGCATTGAAACTCTTAATACACACCACAATTTCAAAAAATCAAGCAAGCATAGGGTTATGGATAAAGGGGTCAATAAAGTGAGTATTGGGCACCATGTGCTGAATGTTGGGACTTTGGACACCCTCTTATTGATTCAAGAGGTTCAACTACTACATCGATGAGGAGTATACCCCAAATCATTGGTGACCAAAGGAATGGGAGAATCTTGGACGTGGAAGGGTTTGGAAGATTCAATGTAAAGTGGCATATAGCAAGTGATTTGAAGACCCTGAAGTGCATGTACAATGTCTTGAAATGAGCCAATTTGAAGAGCCCATGTATATACTACATATGCACCGCAAAGGAACTTGATAAAAATAATTGAAAAAAGGCACCTGACAAGAACCTCAAAGATTCATATTTCATGGTAATCTTGGATATTCCTAGCTTGTCTAGGTTAATATTTGTACAATGCATGGTTTGTGCAAAATTGTTAAGATATTAGTTTTCTTGTATATATGTTTTTCTTCGGCAATGCAACCTATGTCTACGCGAGTCAAGGAAATTGGAGTTCTTGAGGAGGCATTGTCACACATGTTGGTTTTGCATGGTGGAAATGTAAGGATTGAAAAGGATTAGAAAAGGTCATGGTTGAGACATGCCAAATAAACTTTCCATTGGAGGCTATTGGAGGTGTAAAAGCAAGAAGATATTTATGTGCACCACCCCTCTAATAATCCTTGTCAAATAACACAATTTATGTAGAGAATTCAATTCAGCATATGGAAGTCTA
Source organism: Lygodium microphyllum (assembly GCF_053477565.2). Lineage (NCBI taxonomy): Eukaryota > Viridiplantae > Streptophyta > Polypodiopsida > Schizaeales > Lygodiaceae > Lygodium > Lygodium microphyllum. The sequence goes on along the minus strand of NC_141141.1, from coordinate 165,035,048 downwards.
TCCATAATGCAGTTGTTGACCATGTTGATAGTGGAGCACAATCACAAAAGGTGGACATTTGGAAGTCTTTAGATATGATCGTTAAGGACAAATACTTTAACGCTTCATGATTGTGATATGTCCTAAAATAAAGTCATGTTGGCAATTTTCTCTAACATGTGTGTAAATATATTTGGAAATGATTTTTAGATCATTTAATTCAGTATCTTGATGAATTCTGGTGGTGATAAACTTTTTGTCAAATTTTTTCTAACTTTTAGGTATGAGACCTATTTTAGAAGTTTATTTGTGATCAAACAGAGCACAATTTGGTCAAAGCTTCTCTCATGGAGTTTGAAGAGGAGATGGAGGAGAATATTTTATTGTCTCACATGCTCCCTCGAGAGTCTTCACCATTTTGGAGATAGAAGCCTTCAAAAATCAAAAATTAAAAAATTTTAACACTGAAAAAAATGTATCATGCTTTTTATGCTTTCTTTTTCATTTTTGGCAAGTTGACATGTGAGTGATGATTTGGAGGATCACATCCGTCGTTATTCAAAAAAGCCTATTCTAGACATGTGAAGCCGTTTTGGCCAAAAAGCTAAGAGAGTAGTCATCTTCATCGTCTCCTTCTTCTAAAATCCAAGATTGAGACTGTGAATGTGAATGTGAATGTGATCGCGATTGTGATTGGGATTGTGAGTGAGATTGCAATTCTTTTTCAGTTTGGGGGTGGTCAAGCGATTCGAGCTCTACATCAGGGTGCAATTTTTTATTATGCTATTAGGTACTTCTTCATTTTCTTCAAACTATAATACAAATTTCTAGTTCAATCTTTTTACTTGTGTCTCTCTGTCAAAAATTCTATTGATTTTGATCAGATTATGACTAGTCGTGTTGCAATGATCAACATAGATAGTAAATTTATTTCCCAATAAATAATGGCAACATTTTTCCTCTACAAATACCATTGATAAGCACTCTTTCTCAATAGTGATATAATTCCTTTCCATGTCACTTAGATTTCTAATTGCATAATAAATCATATGATCCATCTTATTGGCATCTGTTGTTTGACATCAAATAACTCCCACAATAGACATAGATGCATCTGCAGCATGAATGTGAAATTCCTTTTTCCATTGTAGGGGTGCTAATATTGGTCCCTCAATTAAGTTTTGTTTAAGGAACCCAAAGGCTACCTCACATGCATCATCCTAATTAAAAGGGGTATCCTTTCATAACAAGTTTCTTAAAGGTGATGCAACCTTTGCAAAATCCGAAACAAAACATCAATAATAGTTTAAATGCTCTAAAAATCTCTAAAGTTGCTTAAGATTTTTTGGTGGAGAAAGAGCCAAAATCTTAGAAATTTTAGCAAGATCCATGGCAATACATTTCTTTGAAATGATACGCCCCAACATGGTTCCTTTTGGAACTTTGGAAACACATTTATTAGGATTCAGTGAGATAGCTACTTCGTCACTATGTTTAAATACTTGTAACAATAGTTAAGGCATTTCTTATGTTGTCCATAAGCACAAAAGCTATCGAGAAAGACTTCCATCTGTTGTCATAACCCTTTGGAATATTGCAAGTGCATTTTATCACAAACCAAATGGCATTACTTTGTAAGCAAACATGCCCTATTACGTAGTAAAAGTGTAGTAAAAAAAGTTTCATATCCTTTAGTTTAGGGAATTAGCTTACTTTAGGCTACAACATAAAAGGTAGGACAGTGCCAATGTAACACATCTTTTGTACAATTGTAAATTTCTCCTTTCTTGGAGCTTGAGGGTTACTTGCCTTCCCCACCAACATTGAGGTTGAATTCTTAATGCCCACCATTGTGAGAGGTGGATTTCTTGTAGTAGCCTTTCATCTTCATTCTCATTGTACCTTGAGTCAATTTAGTTAAGGCTACATTATTTTATAGTTCATACATGTTGGCATGGCTATGGCTAGTTGATTCATATTGTATTTTCTTGATTTTCTTGGCATTTTAATTCAAGATAGGCTAAGTTCATTTTAATGGTATCAGATCCTTATATATGATCCATTAGCAAGGTTGTTTTCAAGCTTAGATCTGGTTATTAGCACCATACAGGGTAACTAGAGTGCAAGATTTGGTTACAAGACTTAGTACAGTTCAAACTGTGACTAGTTGGGATTCCTTGCAGTAAATCTTGACTATTCTTGGGATTCTTAGAGAATATTTGAAGAAGAAATGGATGGTTCATGGACATTTTAGAAGCTCGTGGTCAAGATGAGGCCCATCTTGGATGTTCTTGGTCTAACTAGAGTTAATGGAGATTAGGATACACTAAAGCATGGTTAATTTTTGTTAATCAAGGGTTTCTCTTTCTTCTCTTAGCTTTTTTCAAGCTTCCATGGTTGATTCTTGGACCTAATTTTCTTTTCATCACTCGATCCTCCTTCTCAGAGTACATAACATCATTATTCTCATTCCCAAGAGTAGAAAGAACACCATATTGATCAGGGGGATTGGAGCTGCTATGACCACATGGATACATAGCGATTTCAGTGCAAATCATGCCACAAATTGTAGGCTACTACTGTTGATCATTGTTAGGCATTCCTATTAATTGTACTCCATCATAAGGCTTTACATACCCCAAATTGAAGGTCACACTTAGGAGGATTTAGAGCAGGTTAACATATTTCCATTTGATCCAAGTGGATTGCAAATGGATGATTCTTTGACTATTACATGTTCACCCATGCTATGTTTTGTATTCCAAGATACTTGGATGGGTTGCAAAGGAGAGAATACACTTCATCTTAAGGAAGCTATCTATTCAAAGGTTGCTCATATTCTGATGGATACATGCAGTACACATAACTTTGTCAATGCCAAATCATTATATGAGCTAAAGTTATTACCTCAAGAAATGGCCACTCCATTGAAGGTACAAGTTAAAAATGGAGCTCAAGAGTTGAGCAAGGAGATTTACTACAAACACCCATTGAGTTATCTCAATCTTGCACCATTATGATGGACTTGATTGTCCTAAATATGGGTCCTATTGACATCATTATCGGCTATGATTAACTCAAAAAATTTAGAGAGAAAATATTTAGAAATAATCAGCAAAAAGAAGATTCAGAAGAAGGAAATAAATTATATGTCTTATATTTTCACACTTCTTCTTTCAAAGGTGGATAAAAATAAGCAACTTTCTTTACCTAAAGAGCATGATCCATGTCTATGTAAACTTTTAGAAGAGTTTAAGGACATATTTGAACCTCCTACATCATTATCTTCTAAAGCGAGAAGTAGACCATCATATTGATTTGGCATTTGACACTAAACCCATCAACAAATTACCCTACAAGTTGTCAAAATATGAGAGGGAAGAAGTAGGAAAAGAGGTTAAAGATTTGCTAGAAATAGGGTTTATTTAGCCTAGTCAATCACTTTTTGTTTCTCTGTATTATTTGTTAAGAAGAAATATGGCTTCTACATATGTGCATTGATTATAGAGACCTTAACACTTGAGGTGCTCCTTATATGTATATTCTCTATATCACATGCATTCAAGGCTTATTTATAGGTATCGTTATCCTTGAATTTTCCTTGAATAAAACACAACCCTTTCTTATTCAATTTCTAAATGATGCAACACAACCCTTTCTTATTCAATTTGTAAATGATGCCTATATATCACACCCTTCTGTATATGAAAATGTGTATTAAAATGATATTTTAAAAACTCTATTTTGAGCCCACGTGATATATACATATATCCATGAGCGACCCCCTCGAGCCTTAACAAGAGCACCATAAAGAATAGGTACCCAATACCTTGCATTAACGATTTGTTGGATGAACTCAAGGATGCAATGGTGTTTACCAAGATTGACTTGAGGTTAGGATACCACCAAATCAGGATGAAGAAAGGTGATGAGTACAATATGAATTTTTAGGATAGAAAGGGGTCTCTATCACTTTTAAGTTATGCCATTTAGGCTTTCCAATGCACCTGCTACTTTCTAGGCTCTCATGAATAAGATTTTTTCAACCATTCTTGTATAGAATCATCCTAGTATTCTACATTGATATCCTTATATATAGCATAAATAGAGAGGATCATTTACATCATGTCCAAGGAGTCCTATACACATTGAGAAGACAAGATTTTTGCAAAGGAAAGCAAGTGTACACTTATGGCTAGTGAGGTAGAATATTTGGATCACATTGTGGGTGAGAAAGGGATTATGGTGGATCCAAGAAGATATAATACATCAAGGATTGAACCATACCACAAAATTCTACTTCATTGTAAGGATTTCTAAAATTATCCTCTTTCTATCAAAGATTCATCAAGAATTATACCCATGTAGCAACTCCTCTCACTTGTAGATTGAAGAAAGAAGCTTTCTTTTGGGATGATACAGCCACGAAGTACTTCAATGACATAAAAAGTCTTCTTGGTTTAGCATTTACTTTAGTGTACCCGGACTTTTCTAAGGAGTTCACCATATATAATGATGCTAGTGATAGTGGCATTGGATCTGTATTATATCATGATCATGGTATTATTTCTTATGAAAGGAGAAAGCTAGATGATAAGAAGAGGGAACTCCACATTTATTAGCCATACTTCATGCCATTAAGAAATGACATCACTATATTAGACATTTCAAAGTCAAGAGTGAACACTCATTGTCGAAGTATTTTCTTTCACATCCTAATCTTTCTCCTAAAGAAACAAGGTGACTAGCTATACTACAGAGCTATGACTTTGAGATTTCCTATATGGCAAGCAAAGATAATGTAGTGGTAGATGCATTGTCTAGGATGTGGACATGTTCTGTGTGAGGTGCCCAACCATCGGCTTTCCAGGCACTCTTTTAGTGGTCTATCGAGAAACAAATCTAAGCATCGCTGCCCGGCACTCCCAAGGAATGTTCCAAGTTTTTTCGCCTAGGGTTTCCCAAATCCACCTCGCAACGCAACGTCCACGACTCAACCCACTAGGATCGACCTAAAATTCGAGTTCCTAGTTGTCAAGGTCTCTTGATAGCATTCTAGTGTCGGGTTTTGGACATCCTACTTTACATTGTCGTCATGTTGGGGGTTGAAGGTCTACCACCGGGGTTTAGAGCAGAAGAAGAGTGTGGGATTCAAGGTTTGGAGAAGGAGGAAAGATTGGGGTTTGACAAGATTTAGGTTTTAGAAATGACTTAGTTGCAAAAGAAGATATCAAGCTTTTTCTGTTTATTTAGCATACATGAATGGAATGAAAGACTTTGTCTTGAATTCATCAAGTGCATATGGGAATAATAAGCCATTACATTAGGGATAATCTTAGATTTAATCCAAATGCATATTCCAAATGCAAGCTCAAATGATTTTCATTTCATGTACATGGATGGATAACAACTCCAAGAAACAAGTATTTTGATGGTAGACTCAAGTACATTCAAGACATAGATCAAAAGCTCATGAAATGCATTGATAAAGCATAAATTTAACTTCAGCCCTATTTTAAAATAGTAATTTCCAGCCCATAATCAAGCTCCAAAAGTCTACATAATCCCAAGAATAAGCTCCTCTAATCCTTCGCAAGTAAAGCCTTGATGTTAAGAGGTCAATTTCCTCTATTACAACCACATAAATCACTTGTTTACTCATCAAAATGGACAAAAACAGTGGGCTGCCCTGTTTATGAGGACTAGTTTTTTCAGTCCATAACAGCCCATACACCTTCAAAATCCTCCCCTTTGCTTGCCCCAAAGTCACTCAAGTACTTGGGTACAAGACGGGCTTCATTGGACCATGAATAAGGTAAAAGAATAAGAGAAGACGTACATAAGAGTAGGATGAATACTTTTTCTTAGGTTTTCCCCCTTTTATGGACTATCATACCATTCATTTTCGTCATACCAAATGGACGGGTAAGAAGAGCTCTCACCTTCCTTGTTTGTATCTCCTTCTTCAGCTCCAGTTTGTCTCGAGTTTGCATGGTTTGGAGCATGCACCATAGCCCACAACTCTTCTCCATCTGCCACAGGTATGCAAGCCCATTTTTTGCACCGAAAAATGCGGGCTGCATCCTGCTGAGCTCCAACTTATCGCTTTGACCACTTAGGTCACTTACATGTCATTTTAGTCCATTATTTCAGGTCCCACATGAACCTAGTGAACTTTTGGCACTTTTCTTGATTTCTAACCAAATTTTCCTCTTAAACCAATGTGACTTAGCCTGCAAACTGTCAATTACTTCCAGTTGATCAAGTTGTGGGTTCCCATAGACTTATTTTTTTTATCAATATACATGGTACAACTGAAGATTGTATAACAAATACAAAAGAACTTATGAAACTAAGTGATATCTAAGTTGGTTGTTGGGTAACAATGACTGAGTTATGTATGAAAATTCCTCCTATAAATCCTAGTAAAGTTCTTCTGTGTTCATAAGAATTTCATGGTTTCTATTATGAACAATAAACTTTCTGACATTCACCCCCTCCTAACCTGCACATCCTCCGGCATGTGCCATTTCACAAGATTACAGGTTAAGGAGGGTATTCTTCTGACATATCTTCATTTTCATCCTCTAAGTCTTCTTCATCTTGCTTGTCTTCAAGTAGATGGCTCATATCCAAGTCATCAAGCTCATAAGTAGAAGACTTTCTTCGTTTGAAGAGCTCGATATGCTTACTAGCTATTGGTACCTTGACCATGGTCCCATCCGTTTCAGCCAAAGCATAAGTAGCATTATCATGTACTAGTTTCACTACATATGATCCAAACCATCGCTTGGCTAACTTCCTATGAGCATTATATTGATTGTCCATGCTGCTGTCATAGACAAGTACCCAATCATTATCTTGAATAGCTCTTGGACGGAGTCGATGATGCTTGTCAAACCTCTTCTTATTCTTAAATATTGCTACCTTCAGCCTTTCAATGCCTGTCTTGACATCTTCTGGCCTTCTTTCAAGCTGCCTTATGTGCAAAGTCAGCAACTCTTCTCTATTTATGCCTTCATCCCAAGGCAAGATACTCCATGTGACAATAGACTCCTCAATAGACATAATAGGTGGTTGCCCATATATCAGTTCAGCCGGCATATAACCTATTACTGCACTATGGGTAATTCTATCAACCCATAATGCCGAATGGTAGCATTCTAGGCCATTCTCTCATCTTTCCTCTGCAAGATTTCGCCAATGCTTTGAGAATTGGTTGATGACCTCTTTCACTCTTACCATTGCCTTCAGGATTGTAGGCTGATGTAAGAGATAACTTGATTCCCAATTGAGCAAAGAAATGGCGAGCCTCATTGGCATCCACTTCTCCTCTATCAGTAGTTACTTTGGCAACACAGCCATACCTGCAAAATACTTCTTCAAGTAAAAATCTACAAACGGCTTGAGTAGACTTTGTTGTCAACGCTTTTCCTTCCACTTGATTTGTGAGATCTTCTCTAGCAAGTACTAGATATCTCATGTTCCAAATTCTTGTAGGTATGGTTACTAAATCAATAACCCATCTATAGTGAATGGGTAAAGGAAAGGTAGGCTGAAGCCCATCTCTATGCTTAACCATAAAGTACATTTGACAAACATGACAAGACTCAACAAAATGCTCAATGTCTTTATACATGTTTTGCCACCAAAATTTATCTTTTATTTTGGCAAAAGTGCCCCATATGCCTCTATGACCAGCCAATAGGCTTTCATGAAATTCTTGCATGACCTGTCTTTGAGTCTTCTTGTCTCCTAAGACACGAACAGGCGCCCTTCCTTTCTTTTTCACATGCCTCCAAAGGCAGCCATCTTTGAGAAAAAAGCCATAAGCTTTTCCCTTGATTCTCTTGAACTCTTCATTAGTCCAATCTTCCTTCTTTGTCATAGTGCTCAGAAATTGGCCAATTTTTAGCCAATCACCTTATAATATTCTTCTTTAAAGTGCGAATAAACCATAACAAAACATTGACCATGCTGTCTTTTAGCTGCCCACTATCCTTCTATGGTTATTTCTTATTTATTTGCTGTTGTAAAATTTGTTTCAGTAGCTGAACCTATTGTACTTGCTGTAATTAATATTGTACCTACATTTTTGACAGCTGAACCATCATTAGGTATAGTTGTACTTGCTGTTTTCAGATCTGATCCTGCAATTACAGTATCATTTTTAGCAACTATAAACTCTGATTCTTCCTCATCCATCATCTCTTCTTCATCCTTATATCTGGCATGTGAAAGCATGTCAGCAAACTGAATTATCTCTTCCTGCAATATTTTTCAAATCAGGATTTAAGGATTTAATATAGGCTAACCATCTTAGCATAGCTATGTCGGGAGTGGAGCAATTGGCAATCATGCCCAAGAGTGGAAGACAATCTATTTCAACTATTACATGTGCACCCATGAAGTACTCCCAGTCACATTTCAATGTAGTTACCACTCCCCAAAGTTCTCTTTTGATTTGAGCATGCCTTCTTTGACGTTCATTAAGAACCTTCGTTCCAAAGCGAATTGCATATCTGTTGCCCTCAAGGTCGTCTTGACCGACTGCCCATCCTATTCCAATAGGACTTGTGTCTACTGTGAGTATGATAGGCTGTCCATTAGAGTAATTAACCCTCTTTAAGGTGGGGGCTGAAATCAGCAATTTCTTCAATTTTCGAATAGCTTGAGTATGCTCTTTTTCCCATATAAACCATTAGCCTTTTCTTAGCAGTTGATAAAGATTTTCAGCAATATGAGCAAAATGTGGAATCCAAATAAGGTAGAAGACACATGCTTCAAGAAATCTTCTCACCTCCGAAACATTTTTGCATATTTCATGCATTTTGCTGATAGCATCAATCTTGGTTGGAGAAGGCTTTCATCCATATGGACCACACATATGCCCTACCACAAGAACTTCTTCGACTCCAAAAACAGATTTAGCACCTGAAAGAGTAAGATGGACTTCTTCCAATTTAGACAAGATTTGAGCACAATCATTAATATGATCGGAAACAAACTTGCGACATCCAAGTTCATTGAGTTCTTCATTCTTCTCATGAACTTCACATCCTTTGATCGGTAAATCATCAAGGAAAGGAAGAGTTAGTTGGGGAATATAATCTCTCAATACTTTATGCATGGCATTCATCACGTGAGCTACTGAATTTGTAGCTCCTTGAGGTAGAGTACACATGTGGACTAAACCAAGAGGCGTCTTCATTGTGGTAATGTCTCGACTCTCCAAAGCAAGATGAAATTGGCCATAGCCCGAATATAAATCTCCCATGGAATAAATTGCTCTTCCTGCAAAAGCCTCAGCAAATTCATCAATAATTGGCCCCGAACCAATATTTCTAATAGTGACTTTATTGGCAGGCTGTCAATCTTGAATGAATCGCAAATATCCATTCTTCTTAGGCACGGTAAACCATCAATTGGAATATGGAGCTGAAGATGGCTCCAATATTCGCATTTTTATCTTTTCATTTAAAAGCTCTAGTAACTTAGGTAAATGATCCCTTAGTACCAAAATTGGTTTAAGATTCCAAGGTACGTGTGGGACTGTGAAAATCACCATTGGTGCCACAACACTTGGATCCACACAGCCAATTTCATGTGGCTGAAATAAAAAAGCTTTTCCATGTTTCTTTAACATCTACATGAAGCTTTGCTTTTTAGCTGGCAAGAGAAAAGAGTCTTCACCAATTTTCAGCTCTTGTAAACTTTCAACTGTAAATTGGTGACCAATATCTTTGGGATCACCAAGGCTTGGCTATCTGGATGCCCTTTCTGCCAGTCCTTCACTTTCATGAGGTACAGGAGTAGCCACCAGCTTGACCTTCTTGTCAACTATATTATACTTTGATTCTACTCTTACCTCATCCTTGTTTGGCTATCCAAAAGCTTCTTGATCTGCAAATTCTTGAATTATGTCATACATATCCAATGTGCATACCTATACGGACTGATTTCCAACTTGATTTTCTGCATGAATAGCTGCATATATTTCAGCCAATGTATCATTATAAATTAGCCCATGAAATAGCCTTGAAATTTCTTCATTTTTAGCCAAAACATCAATTTGCTTCAGCTTTCATTTCACATGACATAAATGGTTTTTTCCAGCCCTATTCATGGATGAAATTTGTTTATAAGAGCCCACACTGTTGGCCGTAAAAACCTGCAAGTCAGCTTTTGGCATTGCCCCCTTTACATATGGAGGCAAATTTTTATGACATGAAGCACCGCCATAGCCTCCACTTATAGCAGTGCTACCCGAAAACCCTTAAATTCTCGGGCGTTAGGAGGTACAAGATGATCTCTCAATCGATCTCTATTCCGGTGATGATTTACACATACAGTGAAAAATTGGACAGCTTTGTCATTATCCTTACTTCTTATCCGAGCATATGATGAACCATCATCAAGGGCCTTTGTCTCCAAACAAGACTCAGAAATAAAAGGTTGTCCAAGAATAATAGGATAGCTACAGGAATCTTTAACAAAGAAATGAAATTCATCTTTTACATTACCAATAGTAACTTGTACATAAGGGCATGCCGCATAGAGATCGCCAAAGGAGTTATTGGTTGCTTTCATGCGCCATCCTGGGTCCACATCTATGGGCCATCTGCCATTCTCGTAGAGACTTCTTGACATGACATTGATTTCCGAGCCATGATCTATAAGGGCAATGCATGGAGTCTCTTTTTCTCCAATCTTAACAACGGTTTCGGTGGTCGCCCTTGCCCAATGGGTACGAGAGTAGTGACTAATAGGAATAAAGTGAGCATCACTTTCTTCTTGCATGTTGTGAAGATGAGCTTCTTTCTTATGCATGGGCTGCACTTTGGATTAAGAAGACCCCACCATAAAATTTTTTGCAATAGCTTCTTCAATTTCTACTTCATAGATGTCTTCATCTTTGGCTTCTATGGCTGCAATCAATTCTTTGATTGCCTCCAATCGAATCCCTTGATTTTTCAGCTTCTCTTCATCCTGCAAATACACATGAAGTGCTTGTAGAAAAGTATGCACAGATTCTTCAGTTTCCTCACCAACATATTGTCTTTTTCGTTTAATTACATCAATTATTACATCATGAAATCCTCGTTTTGCGATTTTGAGAATTTTACCTAATGTAAATTCAATTCTACTTCCAAGAATCCTTTCTTCTAGGATCCGCTTAAGATCCGTCTCAATCTCTATGTCAGACTGCAACTTGTAGCTAGGATGTTTGCCTTTTCTTTTTCCTTCCGTCTTCTTTACTTGAGGGGCATCTGCCATATCAAGCTCTGGCAGTGGTGGATTTTCAGCAGCCTTCTGCTGATCCGGTTTACTTCTTGTCACACGTTTAGTTGGCCCCGAAGAGGAGGGACCGGCAACATCTTCATCTCTTCTTCTCTTTTCTTCTACCATAGCTTCATGATTATTAATTTCAGCCAACCGAGAAAAAGCTGAAAATGAATCAACTGGCTCGGTCCATCTGGTTTTTCCTCAAATGCATTGACTGGCAGTAGTTAAATCGTCTTTGGTTGCCTTGCCTTGCTCCATGCGATCTAAGGCCTGCTTCCACACTTTAGAGTTTGCATCAGTTTTACATGCTTTAACAATTTCATTAGTTGGTTCAATTTGCAGCCCATAAGTTGCTGCATCAACAGCTGCATAGGCTATTCTTGTTGCCAAATCCTCTATTCTTTTCTTCATGCCACTGTTACCGAAATTTGGCTCAAGAGGAAGCCCGGTTTCGGTTGCATGAATTTTACCATCCTTCCAAAAGACTAATTTTTGCACTTCAGCTTCACGGAATGCACCATACTCCCTCTTATCATATTGTAGGCTATCACACCAGATACAACGTCTTTTGAAGCCTTCTCATACGGGTCTTTGGGCAGTTGTCCGTCCTCTTTCTTCCACTTTCACATCAAGCCTTTCCACCTTGGAATTAATCTCCGTTAGATTAAGATGGAGATCCCGCATGCTCTTAATTAGCTCGTCCATGACATCCTTCTTTGGAGATGGAACAGCAGGATTTCTTGGTTGCTCGGCCATAGAGACAGGAGGTCGAGATACAAGAACAGGCTCCTTCATGGATTTAGTTGGTGAAGAGGTAGATCCCCATCTTAGGTGCATCGGCTCTCTTCGAGCAATCATATTAATTGCTTCAGTGACATCACTCCAAGCAATCTTCAATCCCGTCTCAGAGTGAAGATCTTCAAGCTGATCAGTTAGCTTCTCTTGAAGAAAAGGATCCGTAGCCTTTAGAAATAATTCAATCTTCTAGCTTTCCATACCCTGCGGATCATCAGGATCTAGTTGAGCAAATTTGCTTTCAAATTTGCGATGAAGAGCAGTGGTGGTGGTTAGTCCCTTATTGGGCCTTTCGACCCATTCAGTGAAGACTTTCTTTGTCATAAGGCCAGAATCTTCAAGAAAAATTCTTCTGGAAGAGCCTTCTTGAATGCGGACCATCCCGCGTCTTTTTGAAAAAGACCATGAATTCAATCTTGGAGGCCATGCACAGCCAAACGAGCAAAATATCGGCTCTAGGCATGATGAGAAACTCCAAAGAAGACCATCTTGTCAATATAGAGGCGGATAAAAGAGGACACATTTTTTCCATTAAATTGCTTGAGCTCTTGCCCCAATTGCTTCCAAAACTTTAATGGCAACGGCATCATTTCGCTCTTATTCTTGTCTTTGCTGTTGTTGCAGTTGCAACTACTGCTAAAATTGCAATTGTTGTTGTTGACTTTCTTGCATCAGACGAACCAACTGTTGCAAGGCATCTCCTCCCGAACTTGATGATTCTCCCATTGTACTTCTTCTTCCGCGGCTAACCTTCACGTCGGGTTCACCACTATCATCGTGTTGGGGGTTGAAGGTCTACCACTAGGGTTTAGAGTAGAAGAAGAGTGTGGGATTCAAGGTTTGGAGGAAAGATTGGGGTTTGACAAGATTTAGGTTTTAGAAATGACTTAGTTACAGAAGAAGATATCAAGCTTTTTCTGTTTATTTAGCATACATGAATGGAATGAAAGACTTTGTCTTGAATTCATCAAGTGCATATGGGAATAATAAGCCATTACATTAGGGATAATCTCAGATTTAATCCAAATGCAAGCTCAAATGGTTTTCATTTCATGTACATGGATGGATAACAATTCCAAGAAACAAGTATTTTGATGATAGACTCAAGTACATTCAAGACATAGATCAAAAGCTCATGAAATGCATTGATAAAGCATAAATTTAACTTCAGCCCTATTTTAAAACAATAATTTCCAGCCCATAATCAAGCTCCAAAATTGTACATAATCCCAAGAATAAGCTCCTCTAATCATTCGCAAGAAAAGCCATGATGTTAAGAGGTCAATTTCCTCTATTACAACCACATAAATCACTTGTTTACTCATCAAAATGGACAAGAACAGTGGGCTGCCCTATTTATGACCTGTTTTCTCAGTCCATAACAGCCCATACACCTTCAAAATCCTCCCCTTTGCTTGCCCCAAAGTCACTCAAGTACTTGGGTACAAGACGGGCTTCATTGGACCATGAATAAGGTAAAAGAATAAGAGAAGACGTACATAAGAGCAGGCTGAATACTTTTTCTCAAGTTTTTCCCCTTTTATGGACTATCATACCATTCATTTTTGTCATACTAAATGGATGGGTAAGAAGAGCTCTCACCTTCCTTGTTTGTATCTCCTTCTTTAGCTCCAATTTGTCTCGAGTTTGCATGCTTTGGAGCATGCACCATAGCCCACAGCTCTTCTCCATCTGCCAGGGATGCAGGCCCATTTTTTGCACCGAAAAATGTGGGTTGCATCCTGCTCAGCTCCCACTTATCATTTTAACCACTTAGGTCACTTACAGGTCATTTTGAACCATTATTTCAAGTCCCACATGAACCTAGTGGACTTTTAGCACTTTTCTTGATTTCTAACCAAATTTTTCTCTTGAACCAATGTGACTTAGCCTGCAAACTTTCAATTACTTCTAGTTGATCAAGTTATGGGTTCCCATAGGCTTATTTTTTTATCAATATACATGGTACAACTAAAGATTGTATAACAAACACAAAAGAACTTATGAAACTAAGTGATATCTAAGCTGTTGGGTAACAATGAGTGAGTTATAAATGAAAATTCCTCATATAAATCCTAGTAAAGTTCTTCTGTGTTCATAAGAATTCCATGATTTATATTATGAACAATAAACTTTCTGACAATGCAGAGATACCCAATCTAAAGCAAACCCTTGCCGCACTTGGTTCAAAGAGAATGGGAAACGAGAGGGATGCGCCACTCAACCTCTCTACCCGTAGGACATATTCCCATTTCGGTCCCCTAAAATGGCATGAATCGAGTTCTAACCTAACAATACCTAAAGGTCGAATGACGGTAAAATCTTGTGAGAAGCCTCCCAGTTTTCTGGGACCACCCTGCCGTAGGACTGACCCATCGGGGTTTCCACCCACCCGCTTCCCTTAATAGCTTTAGTTTTCTAATTAGGTCCTATCACATTTATGTGTGACACTTAAAGTCAGCTTCATTAATTAAGCCTGTTAGGGAACAGGGCTCGTTCGCATAACTTATAGCACAAACACGAAAACAAAGCAAAGCAATCTATTGACAAAAAAGTTCAAACAAGTTCCTTAACTTATCTTCAAGTTAGTCTTTGTCTCCCGCCCATACAGGAGAAATTATGTATCGCTTTTGTCCAACAGAAGTATCACTTCTGCCCTACAGAAGTAACTAGTCCAATTCACATGGCACCACAAACTCAATCTTTTATCTACAATAGGATCTCCCAACATGCCTAGACATTGGGGGCCACAAAGGTCTTCAACTCCATTCTAGACCTAGCAAGGGGTGTCCAGAGCTCCAACTGACTCGCAAGCTGTCTAGGAGCAAAACATCATTCCCGTGGTTGGCCTTTTTACCACTCGACCTTCGACCCATGAATCGAGCAGTGCCCTCTCGGGTTAATCCGCAGTGGGATCATGGAGGTGATCCACCTGTGCAATATATCCTTCCTTAATTAAATCCTTTAAGAATCAAGCACAAACAAGGCATTCAGCCCTAATATCATTTTCCAAGAGAACATTCCTTTATTCCCATGGTGACTTGTCATCACAGACCCTTGCCATGTATTTACCATAAATCACAAGCACTTGGAATAATCATCCAAACAATAACTAACAACCAGTTGAATGTAAAAGCATTTAGGATGTTGTTTGATCCACCAACAAAACCAATTGCATTCTTTCCAACCAATGCAAGAATAGACAATATAACATTTTCATCGTATATTTGCTCTCCCCCTTGGGATCTAAGAGCAATACTATGCAAAAATGTTTCTTAACACTTCCTTCCTTCGGCTAGGGAATATGTTAAGGGTTCAAACACTATTCATGATGTAAGTTGTATAGGTCACTTACCTTGATTGATAACCCAACCCTCGATTTGGATTGGCAAAAGTTATCATTATCAGACAGATCTCAAGACATCTTAGTTTTAACCCTTATGATTAATTTTTTGTACTAGCTCTTAAGCAAGTCATGAGGTGACTAGAAAATTATCCTCATATATCAAACATGTTATAGGTATAACGTGTAAATACTTAATAAGATAAGTGCGAGATGATCTCAAGTAATTAGACTCCAACAGACCTTGCATTGAGCTAGAATCTAGTTTTTCTTAATATTTACACTCTTAGGATAAGTACTTTTGAAGTATTTAAACTTTAAACTAGTATCTTCTATTCATGATTCTCAATTTCATATACTTTAATCTAGCACTTTTATGCACAATCTTTTAATGTCGTTCTTTTGACGACTATGCCATTCATAACCCTTGATTATTTCTTCCTTGTAATGCTCTACCAGCATATAAGTCATATGTAACTAGGTGCAATTATTCTTCCAATTATTCTTCCCTTGATATATTCACTTCACAAACTCCATCTTTCGAGTCGCTGAGATGGAATTTATCCTTTCCCATGATCTATACTCGTGCATCGTAATATGGTGCCTAAGGTATCTCATACGAGAATCAAAGCAAGCATCTATCAATTTGAAAATACATTACTTATTACAATCGGAACTGCAGTTGGATTGACAATGATGCCTTTGCCCGAAGCCTTGTTGCTGGTTGCAGGATTGTCATCCGCACACGATATTCTTTGCCTGGAGGCCATCGTCCGCAAGTAGTCTCAAGAGATTAAGAAGGTGGAATAGATTCAAGATGGGAGAGTGTAAGAGAAGATGGTTAAGTCGAGGATCGAGATAGAGGGAGTTGAGATGATTCTCTTCCTTGCACCCTCTCGGGGTGAGTCTTCTCTCTCTCTCTCTCTCTCTCTCTCTCTCTCTCTCTCTCTCTCTCTCTCTCTCTCTCTCTCTCTCTCTCTCTCTCTCTCTCTCTCTCTCTCTCTCTCTCTCTCTCAAGATCTTCCTCACAATCTCTTGGAGGGGTATCCTTCTCTCTACCTCTCTCTCGCAGCCTCTCGAGGTCTCCTTATGCTTTCTTATACCTCTCCCATGCCTCATATTTATAGTGAATTAGAGAAGAGGGCTTGTGGTTGAGAAGTGGAGCTCTTTGAGGAGGGGGATCTTGGAAAGATCAGTGATCTGATGGTCAAATCATAAATATGATGGTTCCATTGGATCCGAAAGGGGGGTAAAACTCCAAGACACTTGGTTAGAAAGCTCTTAGTTCACTCCTTCTTTTCTCTATTCAAAGTGTTGTTTTCTGTCTGTGGACTGCGATCGCGGCACACGCGATTTGGCAAATCACTTTTCTTTATTTTTATTTTTATAAATTCTCCAAAACTAACTAAAACATCACTTTTCTTTTCTTTTAAATGACATCCAATTCTAAAAATATCCATATCTATTTTTAGGATAATATCTAAAATATACTATTTTCACCTAAAATCTAATATTTTTGGACCATCCAAACTATACACATTAATACTAGTGATTAATATAGCTCATAAGTCTCGTTCACGTTGTAACTTACATGAAGGGTGGCCACAATCCTTATCAATCTGAGAAAAATATCAGATTTATAACTCTCGATTTTTCTAAATAAAATATTTTTAATTAAATAAAAAATTAGTTTTTTACCTTAATTAGTCTTTAGTTAGTAACCTTTCTAACTTATTAATTGACTAACTAACTTTCGAACTAACCAACTAACTTTTATTGTGTGAAAATATTACATTCTGTTTCTACTATAAGTGCAATATTTGTTGGATGAGCACACTGCCAATATAATGAAGAAATTACAAAAAGGAAATGACTTTGAATTTCCCAATTTCAAGTGGTAGAATGGACTTCTTTGTTTTTAAAAATGAGTTTACTTGACCCCTCAAACATATTTTAAGTAATAAATATTACAAGAGATGCATTCTTCTCCTTTGATAGGGCATATTGGCTTGTTTAAAACCTTTGATAAGATCCATAAATCTTATTGAAAAGGACTTTGGAAAGATATCAAAGATTATGTGATGAAGTGATTACCACGCTAGGGGAATAAGGATTCCAATTTATTTCCTTATGGTTTGCTTTATCCATTACCCATTCCACATGGTAAATGGACTGACATAAGCATGGATTTTATTACAAAACTACCTTCTACTAAGCATGGTTGTAATAGTATCTTGGTTTTGGTTGATTGTCTTACCAAACTAGCCCATTTCATACCCACCAAAGTTTAGTATTTAGGCAAATAAGTTTCATGGAATGAATTTTTAGATATCATGGGTTAGCTATCAAGATTTCTCTAACACGGATACAAAATTCATGGGGAGTTTTAGGAAAATCCTCTTTAATTCCATGGAAACCAAGTTAACACTAAGCTTTGCCTATCATCCATAGACATATGGACAAACTGCAAGGGTCAATAAATGGTTGAAGTTCTGTGATGTTTTGACTTTCTTGACTTTCAGTACATTAAATTTGAGAAGCCACAACTGTTATGGCTACATAAGCCTAGTTAAGACTAGACATGTTTAATCACTTAGGCAAGTCAAACAAGTCAAGCATAAGATCTTCCTTCCTTTTCTCAGCAAAAGACTCAAGCTATCTCCCCCTTTTCTCAGTTTGACAAGAGGCCCAGATTGAAGAAAGATCACCCAAAAGCTAGGCCAATCAGTCATGGCATCAATGCCAGCCTCTCTAGACATCAAATAACTAATCAGTAGCATCATATTGCATCTTGAAAGCTCATAGTTAGCTAGATTGGCAAGATACCCTCCAAAAAGAACTCCTCTTCTTGGTCATGACTTATGAGACTTCCCCTCCCTTCAATTAAACTATAAATATGAGGCATGAGGAGCCATAGAGAATATTAGTTTTGAATCAAGAGAAGAGACTCTAGTCGAATCACAAGAGAAGAGCAAGAGAGAGAAGACAGTAAGAGGAGAGTGAGAGAGAATTCTTATTTCAAAGACAAGGGGGGAATACTCTTTCACCTTTCTAAGTCAAATCCCATTGATACTCTACTCCATTTCTCCTCAAATTCCTATTTTTCGTCATCTCTATTGATCAATTAGGCCGACCCATAGCTCTATTATCAAAGTGTTCTCTACAATTCCTTGATCAAAGACCATGGCCCCAAAGAGAAAAATTGCAAAGACCATGGAAGCGAGAGCTACTAATAATGCCACAGGTACGACCACTACAAATGGAATGGCAAGTACCAGAATTACAAATAAAACTATGAATAGCAACAACAACCAAGTGCTCATTGATATCCCAAGGTGCCATATTTGACTATTATTTTAAATATTAAATATAATGAATAGATCATCATCTCATGAGTCGGTAAAGGAAAATCACATCCATGATTGTAGTGAGAGTAGAATTTTGCATATAATCTCACGCATTAAAAAATTACTCAAGAGAATTATTTTACCTTCATAATTACAAGTTCAAAAGGATTAATTTAGATTATACGATATTTAGAAGGAATAGGTCACATGAAATTTACTGCACTACACGTGAGAAGAATTTATGATTTTATTGCATCAAGTAGGAATTACAAAGAATTAGATTTAGGGACTATGATTTTTGCAATAAGATCGAATCATTTAAGTAGTTACCTTTTAAATCCAATTTGTACTAAATTGATGGAACCTCCAATTGATAAAAACAAATGCTAATTCTTAAAAAAATCTTGAGATAGAGTTATTAGAATACTTTTTGTAATAAAATATTTAAGGGTTTTGGATCTGGTGATTATCAATAGACAAGGACCAAAAAATTCCATAAAAAAAGAAAAAGATCATCATGGAAGCTTTTGCTTATAGAAGTCCTTTAGCAATCTTGTAAGGATTGATGGATTGTCCAAACCTTGGACGAGGGAAGTTTTGAAAAATAAAGTATATAAAGTTGAAAAGTGAATGGGAAGCTCATTCTTGTGTGTGGCCAAAGCTTCTTCTTCTTCTTCTTCTTCTTCTCTTGTTTCTTGCCTCCTTGCTTGTGCTTGAGAGAGGGATTGAGGTTGCTTGAGCTTGCCTCAAGGATCGTGGAGCTACCGGTGTGCAAAGAAGAGGAGGGCACTCGATCGAGCATCAAGGTAAGCTCACTACACCCGTAAGGTAGGCATTGCGCATCGGCTATGTGAGAGGTAGCCATGGCCGCTCGGTTCGAAACACTTGAGCAATAAGTGGTCCGTAGGTCTCGGGGTAGAGCTTGAATCTCCCCTCCATTTGGGTTCCGTTTGCTAGGACCGACGGAATCGAGCCTTGAGCGCCAGGTGCATCAAATCGAGCATAGAAGTAGGGTTTGCAGCCTGAACCGGTGCTCGAGATAGCTAGGAGATTTAGGAGGGTTTAATCCGTGAAGCAAGTAAGTTTTTGGGTTTGTTGGAAGTATTAGTTTAGGACTACCATTCTACATCTCTGTTTTGCATTTTGGCTGCATTAGATTAAGGTTAGATTAGGCTAAGAAAAGAGAAAACAGAGGTTTTGGCTGCTATTGGAAACAGGGAAACAGGGGACCAGATTCAAGTTTCTGGGTGAAACCGGGAAAGGAACTAGTTGTAAGGTTTTGCAGTGCTAGGAAAGGACCTTAAGAGGCTTGGGAGGCCAAGACAAACCTCATTTCACTGGTTAGCTTTGTGAGAGAGAGAGAGAGAGAGCTTCTGGTTGACAGGAAGAGGGAGCGCTATCACGACTCTGGGTGCCATCGATTTGAACTGCTCCAGGTGAGTCTGGTGTTTCTTAATAGTGCTCTAGTCAGATATGGAAAGTCTGTCGTGATTGTGTGCAGCAGACATCAAGGGGGATCCAAATGCGTCGGAATCGCGCTCGCCACAGACGCACTCGGACCAAGTCGTAGTGGTCCGATTCCCAGAATCGGACCACCCAATTCGTGGAGTCAGACCGTCCGATTCCCAGAATCGGACTGGGGGAGTCGGATCAGCCCTGTTCAATTCCCAGAATCGGACAACCCGATCGGATGTGCCACATGGCACTCGGATTGCCCATTAGAGTCGGACCATCAGAGTTGGACCATTATAGTCAGACTCGGACTAGTCCATAATCGGACCACTTTGTAAATAGGACCACCCTCCTGGTCCAATTCCCAGAATCGGACCACCAGGATCGGACGAGTCCCAGAATCGGACCAACCTCGTCCAACTACTAGAGTCGGACCAAACTTGTCCAACTCCCAGAATCGGACCATCCTGCCAGAAGGAAAAGATAAAGATCTTTAGTTGACCCTGCCAACCACTGACCTGACCCCCAGGACGCAACCCTGAACACCCCCAAGACCCAGTTTGACCATTAGAACCTCAGAGACCAATCGAACTTAGCGCAGAATAGAAAACACAGCGCAGACCTACAGAAAGACCATAGAATAGCCGCGAACTGAGTTGAGAACTCAAATTAGGCTGGGAATGTGGAGGGAAACAAGGTGGAGTTCGCATTAAACGCTTTCTGCATCGGCACTTCACTCTTGTGTTCCACTAAGTCTGCACGGCAAGAAAAGAGAAAAGCCTATTTTTGCACCAAGCACCACGAAAGCACTAAGCATAATGTGTGAATAAGGATTGCAGCTGCTTTCAAATAACAAGGAACACACCAGGATATCTAATAACATTAAGGAACCCACTAGTAGGAGAAGACCCCAAGACATAGATAGGTGCCTGAGTGCCCTACTAGTAGTACCTGGAGAAGACACGAAGACATGGGAAGCAACAAGATAGAGGATTGGACGCTGTGGGAGCTGATTGGATTTATTGACAACCTCGTGGAGCTGGAAGCAGAAACAATGTCGGGATCCAGAGGCAAACAAGGGGAGGACCAATTAGACTTAGGAGAGTTTCCAACCTCGGTCCAAAAACTGGTCCACGACTACGATCTACTCACCAGGACCGTGGTCCAAGGTAGACCTGTAGAGAAAGTGGTAGCTAGCCTGGAAGAAGAGAGAAGAGCTATCAAGAGAGCATTGGAAGGCATAATTGCCTACAACCATGAGCAAAGCGCTAGAAGACTGCAGTAAGATGTAGATATGTACAAGGCTAGACGAGTGCTAGACCTAGCCGGAGCGGCAAAATCTGGACCGAATGTGGAGAGGGAACGGGCAACAGAGGCTAATATGACATTGAGCGAACTGGTAGTAAAGCGACTCTTGGACAACACGTCCGTTGAATAGAGCACTACTGCCCTAGCCACCGCGCTACTATTGGGATTGGGAGTCACGCAAGGGGCTAAAGGGCATGCTAGAATCCCCATCGTAGCAAAACAACTAGCTAGATACGAACCTAGCAGTGACCCGTATAGCTTCGTGGAGCAGTTCGAGCAAGTATGTGAGGCAAATAGTCTTATTGACCCTGCATAGCGAGCTCAAGCTTTTGGCTTGTGCTTGGGCGATAAGAGGAGGACCTGGTATTCTAGTCTAGATGACGTAGAACGTACGAACTTTGCTCACCTTAAGGGCCTCTTCATCAAGAGGTTTTTGGAGGCAGGGTGTTTGGATAACCTCATTGTTAGGTTGATGAATATCAGAAGGGAGAGGGAGGACGTTAGGGATTACATCACTCAGGTGCGCAGCCTCTACAAGAGAATCCCTACCAACGAGCGACCTACCGAGAGGGCAGTGTCGATAGTGTTCATGAATGGAATTCAGAGTAAGGAGCTCTAGAAGGCTTTGGCCAATAACTCCACCTTGCAACAAGACGTGCTAGCCAGAGTTTTCGAGGAGGCAATACGCGTAGATGATCAACTCAGGGAACGCAGCATGAGGACTACCAACCGAGATAGTGCAAGCCAAAGGGACCCTGAGAGAGCAACTACTTCAGGGGAAAAAGCAACTGCTAGCATGCAGGATAAGGGAAAGAGTGTAGACCACGACCAGGGGATGGCAAAAATGAGAATGGAGATTGCACAGTTGCAAGAGCTTGTGAGGAAGCCTATGAGGTCGCATGTACAGTGTGTATACTGCGGCGGCAATCACCTCCCAGTTGAGTGCCAAGATCCTAGATCTCGGCCATGCTCAAATTGCGGTAGATTTGGGCATGATGTAGTGCATTGCAAAATGCCAAGGAGATTCCCATACACACAACAGTACAATCCTCCATACTTAGGTAATAGGCCACCTAATTTCTTTGGGAGGGGAGCCCAGTTAGCTCTTCTAGCACCGACCGACTCAAGACCTACCATGCCTAGGCTGGAGATGAACCCAACTGGTATACCCAGGCCACCATGGCCTTTTGTAACCCACCCGTCTAGCGATGCTCCTGTTCACTTTGTGGAGGAGCCTAATGAGGAAGAAACATATGTCAACCCGTACATATCCTATGACGAGGAGGGCAACCAAGTCCTGATGGACTATCGGCCAGTGCCGGTGATGGCTTTAGGAAGAGGAAGAGGCAGAGGCTCTGGAGGGCCCAGCCAGGATCCAGTCACATGCTGGACTTGCAGCCACCCAGGCCACATCTCATCACGCTGCCCAGAACGAGAACAAGCTAACAAGGACAAAGCAGATCTCCGATGCGTAGAGTGTGGAATCACACATCTGTTTCCTGGCTGTCCTAGGCGGAAGCCATCAACCAGCTCTGCCAACATGCCATCGGTGCCTTTGGGGCTCTTTGGAGTTGAAACCCTTTGGTAGTGAGGATACGCCCATCCCACTACATGCTATGACGCGAGCTCAAATGAAACAAGTAGGCATCTCCTTGCCAGGGCCAAGTAACCTTAACGTAACCTCAATAGGGAAGAGAAGCCGAAGGAGACGAAAAAAGAGAACCGATGCAAAGATAACCCTTAAAATCGAGGAAGCGACTATGCTAGTAACAGGAAAGAGGGTCACAGATGCAGAGGCAGAGACCTCGGCTCCTAAGACAGCTGAGCTAGGGAGTGCCAAGGTAGGGGAATATCCCCACCCCAAACGGCAACTCGAGGCTATAGCCAAGGTCAAGGAGTGGGTCAAGGACGCCCAAAAGCACCTCGAGAATGCTGAACCCATATTGGAAGATCTTATGGACGACTTCTCCAATGCGAGCACACCAGACTCACCCTCAAAACCACAGGCTACGAGCATACCTGCACCACTGGGAGCGACTCAGCAGCAAGGCCGGGGGGAAACTTACCAAGGCAGACAGAACGCATGGCCTAGAACTGCTAGCCTCGGAGGAAAACAAGAGCCCAGTAACCTCCTAACAACCTTGTTGTCCACTCCAGTAACTCTAAGCTTGGAAGATCTGCTTAGGCAAAATCATTCCTTGTGATAGGAGTTAAAAGACTTGATCAAGGGACACACAGGACTTGCGGGTGCTGATCCGCAAGATCATGATGCAGTTACACAGATCCCAAGTCTAACCCTACACTCAAATCCTAAGTCTTTGCCTAGCAATGCTTTTTGGGAAGGCACTGAAATGAACGCAGTTTTGCCTGTCCTAGCCTTAGGAGATATGACACGGAAGGGAATTGTAGACACAGGCGCAGGTGTTAGCGTACTAAATCATGCAGTCTTATAGGCATGGGGAAACCCTCTTGTAGAGACTGCCAGGTTTAACGTCACGTTAGCAAATGGAATGAAGGTAAGACCATCTGAGGTCTTAAAGAATTGGCCAGTAAAGATTGCCGGTGTGCAATTTTCTGTAAACTTCATTGTCATGAAGGGAGCAGATTACGACATACTATTAGGCCAACCTTGGATGAGGAATGTGCGTGTCGTAGAGGACTGGGGCAATGGGTTGATTTTCCTAGGGAACAGAACTAGTGCAATAAGGGTAGAGATGGACACTTGGAAGATGACCCCTGTTGATCTAGCTACCATCTCGACTATGCTGACAAGCGATACTCAAACGACCAAACCCTATGGATCGCTCGCTAAATATATTCCTTGCCCTGAGGATGAGAGGGATTGGATGCACGTTTTGGCAATCATTGACCTACCATTCTCGGATGAGGAAAAACCATATCGGCAGGCTGCTAAAGCCGCAACCATGCCAACTGAGGAGCCAGTTGTGCCACTTTGCATGATGGCAGGGAGCTCACTCAACCCGGGCAAACCAGCCTCATTCCACATCCCCAACAACAAATTGGAACTTCAGCAAGTCGTACGGCAATTTGGTTACTAACTTAAAACCTCTATGTGATCTTTTAGCTAAGCCAGAATGGAAATGGACCAAGGTCCATGACCTGAATTTGTTATATAACTGGGCTTTAGTTACTGATGACAAGGATATTGAAGAGGGAAGCTTAGGGGAAGATGAGCAAAAGGATAGGACTCGGATGATGAGTATGAGGATTTTCACTCTATGGGAGAAGAGAGTGAAGAAGAGTTAGACACAATAAAGTACGACACGGAAGGAAAAGCGATAGAACAAATCAGGGCAGACTCAAGGCCTAGGAAATGAAGGACCAGTCAGAACGAAAAAGGAGTCATGAGGATGGAGTGTGACAGATCCTGGCTAGAACGCATAGGAGCCATGGACTACGAGCAAGCCAGAGTGCCACGACCGTGGGTAATCCCAGTGCTCAAGACGGATGCACCCACTAAACTACGACCCCCTGGGGAAACACCTTCCTTAAGTGAGGGGTGTGAGTTTAACTCAGAGTCAGAAGTCAGCACTGAGAGTGATCTCGAGATACCGCAACCCTCTAAGGTCAAACACACCAAGGGAGACTTGCCAGTCCACTTGAGGCGCAGGAGGCTAAAAGAGGAGGCCAGGAAGCAAGCAAGGGACTCAGAGGTAGAAAGGCAAAAGAAACCACAGGATCTACCCAAACGGTTTACAAAATTTAAAAAGGGTGACATAGTGGTGATTCTGCTAGGTGCAAAAAGACAAGGTCAGACTAGTGAACCGATCGAGGGACCCGCCAAAGTCAAGGAGGTTAACTTGGCTGGGGAAGGTGAAAAGCCAAGACCGGTGTTCATTGCAGATGACTTGGCGGAGGATGAGGAGACCAAACTCGTTGCACTCTTGCAAAAGTACATTGACATATTTGCCTGGACATTGGACGCGAACTTAACGAAGTCGACCCTAGGGTCGTGACTCATAATATCCCAATGGTCCTGGATGCAGTGCCAACGAAACAACGACCTTACCCCATGAATCCCAAGTACGCCCATGCAATAAAAGAGGAGATCGATAAACTCATGAGGGCACGATTCATATATGAGATCGAGCACACGGACTGGGTATCACCTATCGTGATTGTCATGAAGAAAAACGAAAAAATCCGAGTGTGCATGAACTACAAGAAAGTGAATGCCACTAGGAAGAGGGATAACTACCCTTTATCCTACACCGAGCACATGCTTGAGAGGGTAGTAGGTAAAGAAGCCTACAGTTTTCTGGATGGTTTCTCAAGCTATAATCAAGTGCAAGTGCACCCCGATGACAGGCACAAGACTGCCTTTGCCACGGAATGGGGTGTGTTTGCCTACATTGTCATGCCTTTTGGGCTAATGAACGCACCTGTAACTTTTCAATGCCTAATGTGCACTATCTTTAAGGACATGCTTAGGCGCAAACTGGAAGTGTTTGTAGACGACTTATGCTTACACTCTAGTTGGGCCGAACACTTGGAGAAATTGAGAGCTGCCTTTGAAAGGTGTAGGTTGTACCACCTCTCGTTGAACCCCTTAAAGTGCCAGTTCTGGGTGAAACACGGCTGCATCTTAGGGCACGTAGTATCAAGGAACGGCATTGCCACTAACTTTTCCAAAGTCAGAGTCATTGTTGACCTATCGCCACCCGATAACTACGAGGGAGTTCAGTGCTTCTTAGGACACACTGGATATTATCGACGCTTTGTACTAAATTACGCACTAATTGCTAGACCATTGTACAAGCTATTGATAGTGTTCGAGTGGATGGAGGAATGCGAGCGTGCATATGAGGAGTTGAAAAAGGCTCTTACAACTGCACCAATCTTACGAGCCCCAGACTAGAACATAACGTTCCATGTACACATAGACACCTCTAAGTTCGCTATTAGAGCCGTGCTATGTCAGCCTAGTGAACATAACTTGGATTACCCGGTGAGTTTTGCCAGCAGGCAGCTCACAGAGACCGAGATGAACTATTCCACGACAGAAAGGGAGGGGTTGGCCATGGTATTTACGGTAAAGAAATTTAGGCACTACCTGTTGGCCACTCCCTTTGTCTTCTTTGTTGACCATCAAGCTTTGCTGTATCTTGTGAACAAGCCTTGCGCTACGGGACGCATAGCTAGATGGTTACTCCTTCTACTGGAGTTTGACTTCTCTGTGGTTGTACGCAAAGGAAAGCAGCATTACATAGCTGACCACATGTCCCGCATACCCACAGGAGAAGCCGCTGGACAAGGCATACCTGACGATTTGCCGGATGCTCATCTCTTTAACCTGTCTAGCGAGAGAGAATTATTTAAAGCTGATCTGATGCCGTATTGGGCCGATGACATAGTGCTAGTGCTAGAAAACGGACTACCAGAGTGACCCATTGAGAAGGCCAGGCTGAAAAGACTTATCTTGAAAATTCTGCCATACCAACTGATATCCGGCCAACTCTACAGGTTGGGACAAGACGATTTATTGCATAGATGCGTGTGTGAGCACAAGATGCACGATGCACTAAACGAAGCACATGGCGAAATCGCTGGAGGACACTTTAGCGAGGACACGACAGCCCGAAAGGTACTACAATCCCAACTATGGTGGCCCACCCTCTTTCGCAATGCAGCTAAATTCGTAAAACACTACGATGCGTGCCAACGGACCAAAGTGCCCGTGCGGAAAGACAAGATGGAGTTGACCCCTGTCATAGCCCGACAATCCTTTGAAAAATGGGGCATCGATTTTATTGGACCGATCAGTCTTGCGGCACAATATTCCCAAGCTCGCTACATCATAGTGGCAACCGACTATCTAATGAAGTGGGCAGAGGCACGAGCCACGAGAAAGAATGATGCTAGGACCACCGCAAAGTTCTTGTGGGAGCAGGTCATTTCACGGTTTGGCTGTCCAATCGAACTTGTAAGCAACCAAGGCACACACTTCGTTAATGAGGTGATTGCCCACCTGCTCTCTACCTTCCTAATAATGCATCGGAAGTCCTCTCCCTATTACCCTCAGGCTAACGGCCAAGCCGAATCCACAAATAAAATTCTAGTCAATGTGCTTACAAAGGTCGTGTCTACTTCAAGAAGTGACTGGGACAACAAACTAATGGCGGCCTTGTGGGCCTATCGCATAGCTTATAAAATAGCGGTAGGAAAGATGCCTTTTAGGCTGACGTACAAAACTGAAGCCATTTTGCCCTTAGAATTCTTCATCCCTAGCTTAAGGCTAGCAGTCCAGGAGTGTTGGGAGGGAAGAGAGGCTTGGACCAATCGCTTAGTGGAGCTAGAGCACCTAACGGAGACCCGATTCCTCGCCACTCACTCTCTGATTTGTGAGAAGGCTCAACGAAATATGTGGTTTGACAAGCATGTCAAACAACGAGACTTTAAACAAGGGGACCTTGTTCTGCTATACTCTGTAAAAGGACATAAATAGAAGATGAAGTTTTGGGGGCTAGGGCCTTTCAGAGTATGCATGATTGGTAGAACGGGGAATGTTGAGTTAGAGACACTTGAAGGCGAAGGAATGGGCTTTTTTAATGGCAGCCGCATAAAGAAGTACTATTCTCCTTTCCATCCATTACATGAGCCACCCATGCTAGAACCCCCAATGAACGTCTGCATGGCTACTATAACCGACCTTACAGATCAAGATGAAGAAGCAGTGGCATCGGCGTATCTACGAATCACAATCATAGGCAGGAGTGACGTATTCTTTCGATGCCTTGATTGATGAAGGTGCCGACTACAACATCTTGACTCATGACCATTGGACACGCATTGGTCAACCGAAACTACAGCCCACTAATGCCAAACTCACCCCATTTGGGGGTAATGCTTATTAACTCCTAGGGAAGTGCAAGGTAGTCATTTCTATCGAGTCTGAAAGTTTACCAGCTTTCTTCCATGTGTTGCCTAACACTAAAGGAGCCGGTGTCACTATTAGGTCGTACTTTTAAGAAGCAAACGAACTGTAATGTGGATTACAATCTAAGCCGCATTCATCTTGCTATAGGCAATGTGCGTATAGTGACGACTTTCAGCAAGGGCTATCTTGGCTCCTCCACCATTACGAAGCCACCGGTAGAAACCCCTAATACCAGGCTTCAGCCCAAGTCTAAACAGAAGAAAACTATGGCCTCATGCCAAGCTCTTGACCCCAGGCCCAAACCCACCAAGAGTGCTCACAGGGCCAAGGAGTCTAAGTTTATATGGGTGCCAAAATGGCAAAAACCGCATCCGGGTAGACCACCCAAGCGTGATCCTAAACGCCAAAATCATCAACCGTCATGACCTAAGAGGCAGTCTAAACACTATAGACGTAGATATACAACCACGCCACGATGGATTGCCACAGATCTCTTGCGAGCACAAGGATACTACGAGGGCAACCCCTGGATTTGGGTGCCTAAAAATGGCCAGCTAAAAATCTCATCTACAAGTAAGCTCACCCAATGAGGGAGGCTTGCACACCTAGCGCCCAAAACATAGTCAGCACACCATTGCCAGCTGTGGCTAGTAAGCCCCAGCTCATCTATCGACCAAAGCAAACGCCACGAGCCTTAAACGTGCCTAATCCAGAGAACTTAAAAATCCCTATGACTGCTCACTCAGAACCTAGCACACCTCCCATGCCCCCAGAGCTTCCTACAGCACCTTAAAGTGCTTCGGAGTGCAAAGCCCAACCTATGACACCAATGATGGAGTCACCACTATCCAGTCCAGTCGCACCATCCTCACCAGCAGGTCTTAAACCTTCCTACATGGTACAACCTTTCCTTTCATTGGCTAAAGACCTCGCCATAACTTCTGGGGATGACTTAATAACCTGCATCAAGATGTTGGACAAAAATTTCACTACATTTGCTAGAAGTTATGAGAGGCTAGACCTAGGTCTTCTTGACAAAAAACTTGCTTCAAAGATTCGTGCATTACCATGCACTTGGGAAGAATATGAACTTATGACCACTAAATTCCCCAAAATTGATGCCGAACTGCAAAACGACGAAATCTCAAAGGAGCAAGCTGTCCTCAGAAGACCAATCTCTTCATATCGTAAGCCTCCTCGTTCTATTCCTGAACATGAGTTGCAAGAGCTCACGCGAATGGCAAGCTCGCCTTCCACGTTCTTGCAGCAGTGGTTTGCTCTGAGAATCCAATGGGAGAAAAAAGGTTGCCGGATAATGACCAATGTTGAGCAACGCAGGGCAGTTAAAACCATCGCATATGACCCTACTTATGTGGCACCTATCTCGTTTAGGGTTTTGGCCATCACCCGCAACCAGCATTTAGACGACCAGGTGCTTGCTCACCCCTACATTGACCAATTCCTCACAAAAGAGGAATTACATGTTGCCAGCAGCCTTAATACTGGAGATCTCTTTCACGATGTCTTGACCTACATATCCCAAGTCTCCATCCAACCATCTGCTCTTGATTTTCATGCTCAACTCGAATACAATCCAAGCTTCTATGATTGGTTATTGGCTAAGTAAGTCAACCCACGAGAAACAGCGTTTACCTCGTCCTTCCCATGCTAATCCTAGGAAGGATTCCTTGAAAGATCCAAGATGGGGGGAGCAATGTGAGCAAGAGCAGAGAGAGTTGTTAGAAGAGGAGAGAGAGACAGGGTTGAGCACTTACTGAACCATTCAGGTTCCACACACCTTCTTCTCATTATTCCATAATAGAGTAAAACACACATACAAGAGTAACATAGAGTAAGTGACCCGCTGACTAGACAGACTAACCATAGTCAGGTCACCGACTAGCTAACCAACTTATTTAATGTAGTCACAAGCAGGAGACAGCTATACACTAGCTGTCATGTCGGTAGTACATAAAGACAGTCACACACTACACGGGGAGCTTGACTTCTAACACTCCCCCTCAAGCTCAAGACAGCATCTGCACACCAAGTAGCTGTCTAAAACTACAAAACTTATCTTTACCCAGAGACTTGGTAAAGATATCTGCTACCTGCTCATCAGTCCTCACATGCATAAGATCAACCTTTCCTGCAAGGACCATCTCACGAATAAAGTGGTAGTGTACCTCTATGTGTTTTGTCCTGGCATGGTAAACTGGATTCATGGCCAGGAGTACACTACTCAGATTATCACATAACAATTTCACTGGAGCATCAACCTGGATATCCAAGTCAGCCATAAGCTTGAGCAACCAAGCAATCTCACATGCTGCCAATGCAGCCCCCCTGTACTCTGCCTCTGTACTAGATAAAGCAACCGTAGGCTGCTTCTTACTGCTCCAACTGATCATGCCGCTACCAAAGCCAAAGGCATAGCCACTCGTAGATCGTCTGTCAGTTGAGCATCCTGCCCAATCTGCATCTGTGTACCCAATCAGTGTCAAGGGCTTATCTCTGACATAGAACAGCCCATAGTCTACAGTGGACTTAACATACCTCATGATGCGTCTAACTGCATCCAAGTGCGGCTTTCTCGGCTTCTGCATAAACTGACTTATCAGCCCTACTGCATAGCTCAAGTCAGGCCTAGTGATGGTCAAGTAAATCAAACTGCCGACCATCTGCCTGTACATAGTCACATCTTCTACTTCAGCCCCAGTGTTCATGTCTAGCTTTACATTCTGGTCCAGAGGTGTATCCAGTGGTTTGCATTCAGCCATACCATACTTCTTAAGCATTTCCATGGCATAGTGCTTCTGCATCAGCCATAAACCATTTTCAGCTGGTACAACCTCAATACCCAAGAAATACTTCAGATCTCCCAGATCTTTCATGTCAAATTCAGATTTCAGCATCTTCATAGCATGTTGAATTCCCATGTCATCATCTCCAGTGATTATCAGGTCATCAACATATATGACCAGCACTACCAAGCCACTGTCAGTCTTCTTTGTAAACATGCTGTGATCAGCCCTGCCAACAAGAAATCCAAGACTCTGCAAGTAACTGCTGATCCTAGCATGCCAGGCTCTCGGAGCTTGTTTCAGCCCGTATAATGCCTTTTTCAGCCTGCATACATAATGCTGAAAATTAGGGTGCACATACCCTTCCGGCTGAACCATATAGACATCCTCTGCTAGGTCACCGTTAAGAAATGCATTCTTAACATCCATCTGCTGTAATTTCCAGCCTTTAGCAGCAGCCAAGGCAATAACAGTTCGTATGGTTGCCATTTTTGCAACCGGGCTGAATGTTTCATCATAATCCAAGCCATACTGCTGAGCATATCCTTTAGCGACCAGCCTTGCTTTGTACCTTTCCACACTGCCATCAGACTTACATTTGATTTTATAAACCCATTTGCAGCCAACAGGCTTTTTCCCTTCAGGCAGTGGTACCAAATCCCAAGTCTGATTTTCAGCCAAGGCTTTCATCTCTTCGTCCATAGCCATGCACCAGTTTTCATCCTTTGCTGCTTCAGCATAAGTACCTGGTTCTTTGATCTCCATCACTTTTGTCATGTATGCATAATGCTTTGCAGAATAACCAGAGTACGTCAACCTGTCAACAGGGTATCTGACCCTCTGCGATCGTCTAGGCTGTGGTGCACTACTCGATTCACCTCTCTCATGAGGCGGAATGTACCTGTTCTGCCTCGTGCCAGGCGTATAGACAGTCGGAATACCAAGTTCGCTGTCTAAAGTATCACTAGACTCATAGCCCGAAGTCATTCTGCCAGGTGCCATCATACCATCCTCACTAACTTTCTCTTTTCCTTTGCTGTCCAAGACATCATGTCTCCCCCTCACTGACATACCCGTGTCAGTGGACGGTGAGCTCCTCAATCTCCCTGTCCACGGGGATACTGTCTGACTGATAGGTCCTGTCATAGCAGTGCTCTGCTGCATATCAACTGTAGAGACATGAGTGGAAGGCAAATCGGATGGCACTGCAACTGGTGAGACATACCAAGAGCCCAGCTCATCAAAGATGACATCCCTGCTTACCAAAGTCTCCCTGGTAGAGGGATCATAACATTTGTATGCCTTCTTCTCCTGCGAGTATCCAATGAACACACTCTTATGCGCTTTGGGATCCAACTTTTTCCTTTTCTCATCTGGAATGTGCACATAAGCAAGGCAGCCAAAGACCTTCATGTGTCTTACATCCGGCTTATAGCCATAGAGCCTCTCAAACGGTGTCATGTCATGAATGCCTGCAGTGGGAGTCCTGTTTAGAATATATGCGGCTGTCACAACAGCCTCTGCCCAATAGTAAAGCGGCATATGCTTCTCATTCATCATGGCCCTAGCAGCTTCCATCAGAACCCTGTTCTTCCTTTCAGCTACTCCGTTTTGCTGCGGAGTGTAGCTGCAGGTTAGCTGCCTACGAATGCCATTTTCAGCCAAAAAATCAGCAAATTCATTGGAGACATACTCCCCACCGCTATCAAATCTCAAGCAAGAGATGTAACACTCAAATTCCTTCTCAACCTGTGCCTTAAATTTTTGAAAAACAGCAAGGACCTCATCTTTTGTTTTCAATATGTGAAGCCAGGTATATCGACTGTAGTCATCAATGAAGGATACATAGTATCTGGAACCCCCCATAGATGCATTATGAGCTGGTCCCCAAACATCAGAGTGCACTAACTGCAGTGGTCGTGTACTCTGTCTTACATGCCTGACAAACGGCAATCGTGACTGCTTACCAAATTGGCAAGCCTCGCAGACATGACCAATATCTGAATATTGGAATCTAGGTAGCCCTGTTACCAGCTGCTTCTTCTGCATGGTCTGCAGCCTCTGCAAATTGACATGCCCCACTCTCTTGTGCCAAACCTCTAAGTCCCTGATAGTGCCAGAACCCTGAGCAAACATAGCGGAATTCAGCTCTGGCAGTGTAGCATCAAGAGTGAACATTCTTCCATTTCTGTGGCCTTTCGCGATCAACTTGCATCCATTGCCAAACTCTTCAATAAAGCAGCCATGCTTATTGAAGCGAACCTGCAAGTTCTGCTCTGTCATTTGACCCACAGACAATAGGTTCTTCGTAATCGAAGGAACATGCAAAACATCATGAAGATTCTTCTTCATGCCATCATGTACAACCAGAGGCACTTTGCCTTTATGCTCAATGCTATGTTGCGTGTCATCACCTGTGCATACATAGCCATGCTTTTCAGCCACCATATCCGTGAACCAATCACCATGAGGGGTCATGTGATTCGACGCCCCCGAGTCAATGTACCACACTGCATCATCAGATGATTTTTCAGCAGCCTTATCTTTGACATATTGCATGGCAAACAGTCTATCAGCAGAGTCATCTGTCTGACTGGACGTAGCATAATGTCCATGCTGCTTGCCCTTCTGATTTCCCTGCTTCTTCCAGCAATCCTTTGCAATATGCCCATACTTTCCACAGTAGTGACAATCCTTATCTTTATTTGGATTGTCTGACTGACGCTGCTGCTGCCATGAGCCTCTGCCACGGGAGTTAGATCTCCCCCTTCCTCGAAAGTTGCCACTACCTCTTGCATGTGATGACTGCTGATTGCTATTACTATAGGATGCATTCTGCTGGCCTCCTCTGCCAGATCCATAGCCTCTACCACGGCCACCACGACCACGCTGATTCGAATAAAAAACTGCATCCTTATTCTTTGAGCTGCTGGACCCTGTAGCTAAGCCAAGCTTCACCTCTTCATGAATCAATAACGCAACCAGCTCATTAAAATCAGGCATCTCAGCCCGCACAGATACTGAAGTGTCAAAAGACTTGTACTCCGGACCCAAGCCATTTAAGGTCACTGCAACCATATCCTCATCTTCTACCTGTGAGCCAACAGATGCAAGCTGATCTGCTAAGGTTTTAATCTCCGTGACATAGTCCTGTATGGATCTGTTCTTCCTCTCTATGTTATTGAATTTTTGCTTCAGTTGTATTTTCCTGGCACTCGTAGTTGTGCCATAGTACCTGACCAATATGTTCCATGCATCTGCTGGGGATTTACAGTTCATGATCTGCATCACCATGGCATCCGAGATACATAATGACAGCCAATGTAAAACTCTGCGAGCTCTTTCCGTCCAAGCTCGATGTGCTCGTCTTTGATCAGCTGTAGGATTCCTATCTGGAACTTCAGGTTCAGCCTCAACACCTGTCACTAAGTCCCAGTATCCTTTGCCTATCAGAAAGTTCTCCATGCGGAACTTCCATATTGCATAATTGTTGCTATCAAGCTTTTCTCCCACAATCTGGGTTACATTATCAGTTCTATCAACATTTGCCATGTTGCAAACCTTGCATGGCTACCTGCAAACCAAGATCTTCTTAACAGTTCAACTTCAGCCCGGAACTGTTTATAACAGTTTTCTGCAATTAATTGCAGAAAAAAAAAACCAGTAAATTTCAGTCAAATATCAGCCCCAACCAAAGTCACAATCGGTTGATCCAACTCATAAAGACAACTGCCAATACATATGCCTGATGTTGGTTCAGATTTAACTCCTGCAGATCCACTGCCAGGGTCCAAAAATATGCAGTCCAAACCTGTAAACTGCAATTACAGCAGTCTTTCCAAAGTCAAACTCCACCTGAATACACATAATGCATGTTCCAAAACTGCTTAGTTGACTGCTGGTACATATGCCACTTCAGACATAAGCCTAGAGACATCAGCCAGTGTATTCTTAACAAGTGCCAATGCCAACAGTTTATGTAAAGATTGCAGTCAATAAACCAACATAACCCGCTTCAACTAGCTCAACAAAGTCCTTAAATCAGACCATACATTTGCTTCAGTATGTCACCGTCAGTACATGACTATATAGTGACAATACCCTGTCTACATCTGACAAGTAAGTCAAACAAAATATCTGCAATTTATATTCACCCCAAGAAGACAAAACTTCTTTTACTTCAGCTGCAAACTTCCAGTATTCAGTGGCATTTGATGCTCCTCTCAACCCAAAACAATTCTAACATGCATATGACAGCATATATGTCTTTCAGATGTCTGCATCTGTCACTCTGTGCTTCAGTAGAAAGCAAAATGCTTGCTGCCCACAATCCAAGACAGTTTTCAGCCACAAAAAAAAAACTTCAGATCTGTGTATTTCAGCCACCAAACTCAGCTTGCAATTGATCAAGACAAGTACATGTAGTCTCCAGCATGTACCTATACTTCACAGATGCTTCTGGGCATACTTTAGAGCTTCCAGTGCTCTTCAAAGTGTTGTAGACTCCATGTATGCTGTGTATACAGCAGTGCAGACAATTTATACAGTTCTGCCCACTCTATTTCAGCTCATATCAGAGCTCAACCACAAGTAGTTACTCCATGTACTTCACAAAGACCTTTTATAGTAGACATACATGCTTCTCATGACCCATTTATGGTGACCATTGATTGCAATAAGCAGTACAGGCCTTCAGCCCAACCAGGCGCAATCACGCTGATTGCAGACCCCTATTTTCTATTCCAGCTGATGGAGATGATGATGGTGATGTTGATGCCACACCCAAATGCACTCTAAACAGCCTCCTCAAGGCTCTCAAGAAGCCACAAGCTCTGATCTTGACCCTGGAGTGTGTAGTGAACAAATGCCTACCTGCAGTCCACAATGGCAGCCTGTCTGCACAAAGGAAAAAATGAGTCTTCACTTCCTGGAAGTAGATCTTCACTCTCTCCAGCTCTTAGAGATCCACCAAGTCCTGCTCTGATACCATGTTAGAAGAGGAGAGAGAGACAGGGTTGAGCACTTACTGAACCATTCAGGTTCCACACACCTTCTTCTCATTATTCCATAATAGAGTAAAACACACATACAAGAGTAACATAGAGTAAGTGACCCGCTGACTAGACAGACTAACCATAGTCAGGTCACCGACTAGCTAACCAACTTATTTAATGTAGTCACAAGCAGGAGACAGCTATACACTAGCTGTCATGTCGGTAGTACATAAAGACAGTCACACACTACACGGGGAGCTTGACTTCTAACAAGAGTCATGCTATCTAGCAGAATGTTATGATTAATTAAGTTTCAATAGAAGAATACTGCAAGGGAAAACAATAGCAATTGCTGCTGTGGGCCTGTCTCTAAAATTCAAGCCTCTAAGCAAGTATACCAATTTTGGACACATACATTTTTCTCTCAAAATTGAGTTTTGATTAGAAATAAGCCGATTTTTAAGCAATAATGTTGGCATGATGTGTTGACAGGTAACCACCATGGCAGGACAAGACAAAGGGGGCAAACTCCCATTTTTTGAAGAAGAGATGACCAAGTTTGGCATCAGTGTCGAGACACGAGGATTCAGTCAATTCACCTTCAAGCACACGCTGAATTTGGATGAGGCCATCATGGAGGAACCTGCGATCAAAGACTTCGTGGACAGATGCCACTTCCACAAGTATGTGGAAAAGGTAGGGCAAGCCATGGATTACGGCATGTGTGCGGACTTTCTGAGGAACTTCGACAAGGGCAGGAACTATGGCACTGTCACAGTAAGGACAGGGGAGCAAGAAAGAAGAATTGAAGTGCCCCTCAATGCGGCAATTGTAGAGAAGGCCTTGGGGCTCGTACCTAAGAAAGAGAGGCGGCCGAGAAGGGATGTTCACTCCATGCTAGGGGTAAAGAAAGAAGAGGTGCACAGAGTGGATGGAATCAGCTTGGCTAACATCCCAGATCCAGTAGTGAAATTGCAAGCGAAGATGATCCACACACTCTTTTCGGGCCAAAGATACAATGCATTGACGAACAAGATCGGGGTCCGCTGTTAGAGAGCATCGCAGCAAGAGTCCTTGAGGAGGTAGACTGGAATGGGTTCATGCAAAAAACCATTCAAAGCTCAGCTGCCATTCTCACTCCAGTGGAAGCACCAACAAGAGGATCCCCTGCCTCAACTACATGCTCCACAAGGAAGAAACCTGCCTCAAAGGCAGCCACAATCAGATATGGTGGTATTTTGACCGCCATCATAGATGAAGCAATAAAGGATGCTGGCATCATGGAGGAGCGAGCTGCGCATCAAAGCCCACCTCACCACGAAGGAGGAGAATCAAGTGAAAGAACGATAAGTGACAAGGGAGAACAGGACTGCCGCCTACACGAGCAAGCAAACCCGAAGAACAAAAGAAAGGGGACAGGAGATGGAAGGAAATGACAGAGAAATTAAGCAAAGAAAAACAAGCTGACATGAAGAGGGCTCAAAGAGAGTCTAGGAGGGTTGAGGAAGAAAGAAGGAGGAAAGAGGAGGAGAAGCTTGCAAGGATAAGAGAAGAGTCAAAGAAGACAGAAGAGGACATGAAAAGAAGGGCGGAAGAAGAAGCTGAAGAGTAGAGACTGAAGGAACTAGCTGAGTTGGCTGAGGCTACACGAAGATCTGTGGAAGAGACCCACGGGGGTGGAGAGCTCAAACCCGTGAGCCCCCATCATAAAGCCGAAGCTAGTGCAAGTGTGGAAGCAGCTCCCGTGGTTGTAGGCAAGGGCAAGTCCCTACTACATCCACTTCCTTCCTCTTTTGTGCCTACAACGGCTGAAACCATGACTGCCACCACCGCACAACCCACACCTCCCCTCTACACTGCACAGCTCATGAACATGGTGCAAATGCTTGTGAGCAAAGTGGCCGAAATCGTGCCAAAAACTAGATTGAAAAGGCCCACTACCACAGATGCAGAGTCACGACAAGACCCTAAATGACAAAGGCTGGAGGCATCGACCACCACGCCCCATACTCCCATGCCTGCCGACATTGACTATGACGCATATGTGGCTGAGCTACTGACACAACTGGACAAGGCGAAAGAAGAGAAGAAAGTGGCCTTGCTGGAGCTAGAGAAAGAAAAAGAAACGTCAGCTGCCCTTAGGCTAGAAGTCTCAAGGCAGGGAGCCGACCGACGAAGAGAAGTAAAGGCCCTAGAGGACCAAGTAGCAGCAAAAACGAAGGAAGCCCAGGACAATGAAAGCCGCCTTAGACAAAGGCTGGAAGACGAGGAGCAAAACCTGGTGGCAGAACAAAGGAGTCTAAAGCTACTAATGCAGCAATACAATGATCTACAGCAAAGGGTCACTCAAGTGAAAATGCTCAACCAGGAGGTTCAGGAAGGCAAAGCCAGTATACCACAAGAACATGCCACGGAGCCCCAGTCGTGGCAGGAGCTAGAAGAACAAAACAG
This sequence comes from Lygodium microphyllum, assembly GCF_053477565.2. Classification (NCBI taxonomy): domain Eukaryota; kingdom Viridiplantae; phylum Streptophyta; class Polypodiopsida; order Schizaeales; family Lygodiaceae; genus Lygodium; species Lygodium microphyllum. The sequence goes on along the minus strand of NC_141141.1, from coordinate 164,996,391 downwards.
GTTAATAAGCAAAATCGAGTTCCTGAAGAGTGAAGGGCCAAGAGTCTTAGCAGCTGAAGCAAAACAGCTACAAGATGAAGTGCAAAGATTACAAGATGCGTTGGAGACCTCCCAAGAAGATATAGAGACCCTCATGGTCATGGCTTTCAATCAAAAAAGGCTATTCCTCGCTGAAATCCAAAGCCAAGAGCAGCTGGTACAGGAAAAATCAGAAGTACTGGCCGAGGTGCACCAAATGCTCAACATTGTAGATCAAGCCAAGGGGATTACTGAAGAGCAGCTGGCTCAGAAGTTAAGAGAAAAAAACCAGTTATGGTTTTTAACAAATGAGCAGCAACAGGTAGTAACCACCCTGGCGATCCAACTAGAGGAAGAAAGGAAAAAGATGGAGGAAAGAGCTGTGGAATGGAAAAGGAAAAATTTTGATAGGGTGAGGGACTTGACTGAACGCCTGGCAGTGGCAAAATGCGAAAGAATGCTTGCAGAAGCTAGGATTGAGGCTGCCGAAATAACTACTAAAACACAGCGATAGGCCTTCCTCAACACGGTGCTCCACGTCACACAAGCTGAGGGCGATGATCCAGTGGAAAAGGTGAAAAGGAAGTTGGAGCTAACCACCCGAGCTCTAAAATACGATCTTCAAGAGTGGGACTCCCAACAAGTACAGGGATCACTAAAGAGCAACAATTCCGCTACCTATGCTGTACGGGCCTTTCCACTGCTGAGCTCAAGGAGCTCGGTTTTCAGGAGCATGAACAGCCACCACCACCACCGCCAGTCATCCCATCTGTGGTTGAGAGACATGTCGAAGAGGCTCCTGATTTCGAGCAAGCTGACGAAGAAGAGCAACAAAGAATGCCGAGTCCGCCTCAACCTGATATCCCATAGGAAGAGCCTGCAGATGCCCATCTACTTGAGCACATAGTTGCAGCAAGGAGAAGGAGACAAGAGTTAGCTGAGGAGGCCCAATGCCGAGCACACACACTTCCAAGACAACTTCCTTAGGAGCCCATGCCACTGAGAAATGATACACATCCTATAGACTGGCCCCAGGAGTTGGTCATCTGGCGTCAGAGCGAGAGTTCCATAAGAGGCCGTTTGAGCTTTTGTTTGCTTTTCCACGCTCTCTGGACTGGACCCTGCCTCTAGGAGTCGTAGCCAAGATCAAAGATCTGGCTAACGAACTTGCAAACAGGTGGATAGAAGAGAGGAGCATGATAATGACTAGGTGGCAACAAGAGCCACACGAGTACTAGAAAGATAAGGTCAATCTGGTTCCCAAAACCATCCAAGGCTACGAGACACAACCGAAATGGCGGAGAAGGATTTGGGACACCAATTTTGATGCATGGACCGCCTTTGTAGTTCACTCCCCGAAGAGTGCAATGATCCTATCTACATGCCCTACCCCCTTAGGCATGGAGTGGACTATGATAGAGACTTGCATGGGGATTATGACTTCCCAAAAATATATAATGTAAATGCTAGGAGCCCTGAGGAATGCTTAGTGTTTAGGTTAGAGGATATACTTCCTTCTATAAACCATTTTCTTGTAGACTTCTCTTCCTGCCCTGATCCAGCATTTTTGACCACTTGTAATTACCTCCGACTTATCAAATTCCTGCTACTCCAAAAACCTGCAGTAGAGGAAGCCCATCTCCCCCCACTCTTCTTTGATATTAACCTAGGAATAGATAGTAGAGCTATGACTAGGTTAATGATGCGGGCTACTCTCCTTCCTTCCTTCTGTCTAGAGCTCTTAGAAAATATGAGTGACATCCACTTTGCAAGGTGTAATCACCCTTTCTTGTCAACCACTCCTCTAAGAGCTAAAGCCGATATTAAAGAATACCTACAAAGTCGCGCATTCTTATCACAATGCCTGCGATCGAACCGTGATTAAATGGGTGTAATATACCTTGCCAAATATACTCTCTCTCTCATTCTTATATATATATATATATATATATATATATATATATATATATATATATATATATATATATATATATATATATATTAAAGGAACAAAGACAAGGTGACTGGAGAGCAAGACAAGAGCAAAAATAGCAAGCTGAAAGACGAATTTACTCCTAAGCAAGTTGACAAGGAGGACACTTCACATGTGCTTGCAGTCTCCCTTCACTGTTATTGTGCACCACACTCACTGCATCTAGGGTTCGCTCTAGCCCCTCCCCCCACTTCACACTTAGGGCACATCAAGGGCAGGACTTTTAGACCTGTCACCCTAAGTTTTGCTCCACACCTCCAACGATGCAAGAACTGGGTCCTCAAGTGTGGGACATTACCAAGGGCTTGCCCAAGGTTAGACCCATCTCCCAGTTCCACTTGCATGGGCACCATGCACTACATAGTGAGACAGATACACCCCCTAGGAAGTGCACAACTTTTCTTGCAGGTTATATTCGTGTTTCAAGAACTGGTTGCTTGGCTAAAGAAGATCATCCACTACATCCTCCAATGACAATGAATTTTTCCATGAATCGGACATGACTCCATTCCCACAACTTTGAAGCTTCACTGCGAAGGTCTAAAGGACTCAACAGACTTCATGATGCCAACCATCTGTCTACTGATGTGGCTGCCATGACTGAACCAAATCAAGCAGAAGGAAAACCCAGTGATGGATCTGCCATTGGCATAGATCTTGGAACCTCATCGTCTAATGATCCCTGCCCAACGCCTTAAGATCTACGGATCGCTTATTGATTCCACAAGCCTGAAGACCTTCAACTCAAAACTAAAGACCTTCTACTCAAAGACAAGGATCTTCAACCACAGCCACGGATTTTCAAGGCAAATAGCGTTCGGGGGGTTTCTCCAGAATAAATCCCTCCAATACCATCCTCCTAAGGAATTGCTTATTACTTCAAGCATTTCAAATACTCAAAGAAAACCGGCTACCTAAAGGGGCGCCACAATAGTGTGAAAGATGTCGAGTATCTTCATGGAGCCTAAAACACGCCGGAATCTCTCCTGGTCATCGTCATCAAACTCCATCACTTCTTATTCACAAGCATCAGTGTCATCTAACCACTAGTTCCACCTCGCAACACCATCATCTATCCCACTACCTCCCACCATAGTGCCATGGGACTGGCACTTGGCTAGGAGGGGGTAATGTTTACTGCAACACAAAGGAGCAGAAAATGGAAAAAAGGAAATAGCAAAAGGTATAGGACAAAAAGAAGAAAAAGGCGCCTTAACCGGTAACCAGACCCTGGAAAAAATTAAAAGCATGGGCACGACCCTCAAGAAGTCTTAGAGTCGCCCAAGGAGAGTAAAAGAGTAAAAAGCGCACCATTAAGTGTGAAAACGCTCCCAAATCCTTGTAAAAGAGCGCCAAGCTCACTCCTGTGCAAATTGTATGCATTAGTTGGGAATAGGATAGGATAGACTAGAACGGTGGGGAATGAGAAATGAGCCTAGGCTAATGGCCAACCATGTAAAAAAAGGGGATGACGGCCATGAAAAGTAGGGCACGTATATAAAGTTGAAAAGTGAATGGGAAGCTCATTCTTGTGTGTGGCCAAAGCTTCTTCTTCTTCTTCTTCTTCTCTTGTTTCTTGCCTCCTTGCTTGTGCTTGAGAGAGGGATTGAGGTTGCTTGAGCTTGCCTCAAGGATCGTGGAGCTACCGGTGTGCAAAGAAGAGGAGGGCACTCGATCGAGCATCAAGGTAAGCTCACTACACCCATAAGGTAGGCATTGCGCGTCGGCTATGTGAGAGGTAGCCATGGCCGCTCGGTTCAAAACACTTGAGCAATAAGTGGTCTGTAGGTCTCGGGGTAGAGCTCGAAGCTCCCCTCCAAAAATCCTTGTTAAAATTTATCTTGGGCAAAATCCCAAGGAGAAGAGTAATCCTAGAGGATTATTGGAAAATATTGCCACTTACACTAAGTTTAGCCTTAATATTATGATTCTAAGAAAAGGGTTTGTCTTGGAAAAAAGAATTTATTAAGATTGTTGTGTATGATACACTTGAAGTAACTTGTTTGTGATTGTAAATTAGATTTTGATTTTTCTTAAATTATGAGGATAAAAGATGGATAACTGGACACAGATCGCCAATTGAGGTAGTGTTTCCTCATGATGCTAGACCTCCCCAAGGTCAACATGAATAAAACCTACTCTAAGCTATTTTTGTTTTTGCATTTGTGAGTATGGACTGAGCACGATACAAAAGGTCATGTCATAGAAAATTCTAGTTAGGTAGAGGAGACGAAGATACCAAGGGGCTCTGGTCACAAATTCCCTAGACTCTTACGAACTCTCAACTACCCTGCAAGTCCAAATAGTATTCTGGAAGTTTTGATACTAGTCTAGGGACTGACCTTGGTGAGAATAAAACCTTGGGTTGATATTACATCCAGATAAGACAAAAAGCATTGTAAAAATATATTTTTCTTAAAGAAACTATTTGAGAAAGAATTGCTTTACACTGTTTTTATGTCATAAAATAAAGATGTATAACGAATCTGTGCCAGAAGATAATCAAAGAAGTTATTTTTACATGTCAAACCTAAAGTGGTAGGTAATTAGCTAATAAAAAATACTCTATCGAGGAAAGCGAGTGGATGGATCCTTGATGGGTCCAAACCTATGGCTAGGTAGTCTTAGTTAGTTGAGAGCTTTTCTCATAAAAATTGCATTAGTAGATAGGCAAACAAATGGCCACTAGATATTAGAAAGAACATGACTTGCATCATTTTAGCCAGCTGGAATGGGATTTTGCCCTCTACGGGTAGAGGGGTTGACGTGATGCACTCCCCTTCATCTCCCATTCTCTTTGAACCAAGTGCAATGCAAGTCCGCCTCAGTTCAAGTAATCTTCACTACAACATATATGTCAAGATTGTGGGAGAGAAGGAAGGAGTCTCGCTTGAAGCTTTCTTGCTTGCACAATGGGGGAAGACACACAAGGGTGGAGGCTGAAAACAGTTTTCCTCTTCTTACTTGTGTAAGCCAAAAGAACTCAAGTACAAAGAAAATAGAAGAACCCTCTATATGGGTCTCAAACCAAACTCAACTAACTAAGGTGGCATACTAACTGAGCCACGAACTAGAGTAGATAAGGATAGCTATCATGTAGCTATTATTCATGGGCGGTGTACCAACCGCATCTACAACTGATAAGTCGGTGACATAAATGCACAACGGTCACCCTGGCATATCACGAGTGGAGCTCGATATCTCAACACTCCCCCTCGAGCTCAATCCCAATTCCTGCACACCAAGCAGGTCTCTGAACTTGCGCAGCTTCTCTGCGCCCAATGCCTTCGTGAATATGTCAGCTACCTGATCCTCTGTGCTGACATAAACTAGATCAATAAGACCTAGTAAAACTCTCTCCCGCACATAGTGATAATGCACCTCAATGTGCTTTGTCCTAGCATGATAGACTGGGTTATTTGCCAAGTGTATACTACTCATGTTGTCACAATAAATGACAACTGGTCCATCTGTAGACTGATGCATATCATAAAGTAGCTTATGCAACCAAGCTACCTCACATGCAGCCATTGCTGCACCCCTGTACTCAGCCTCTGTGCTCGACAAGGCAACTGTAGGCTGTTTCTTGCTGCTCCAAGTGACTGCAGCACTTCCAAAAGAGAACACATATCCACTGGTAGATCGTCTATCAGAAATACTACCAGCCCAATCAGCATCAGTGTATCCATGCAACTGTATCTGAACCCCAGTCTCATAAAATAGTCCATACTGTAATGTGGACTTCACATACCTGAGTATGCGTCTAGCCGCATCCAAATGCGATTTCCTTGGAGCCTGCATAAACTGACTTACCAATCCAACAGCATAGCTCAAATCTGGCCTGGTAATAGTCATATAAATCAAGCTTCCTACTATGCGTCTGTACATAGTAGGGTCTTCCAGAAGCTCACCTGCATCTGCGCTCAGCTTCACATTCTGCTCCAAAGGAACTGAAATAGGCTTACAACCTGTCATCCCATATTTGGACAGCATGTCCAATCCATACTGCCTCTGCAAGAGCTGTATCCCACTTGGTGATCTAATCACCTCAATGCCCAAGAAATAACGCAGCTCTCCCAAATCCTTCATCTCAAACTTCTGCTTCAATAGCATTTTCACATGAAGGATGTCTTCATCACTGTCACCTGTCATAATCAAATCATCAACATAAATGACAAGTAGCATAATACCTTTCTCTGTTTTTCTCACATAAAGTGAGAAATCTGCCTTGGAAATCTGAAAGCCAATAGTGACAAGATACTGTCCTATCTTGTCAGACCATGCTCTAGGTGCTTGCTTCAAGCCATACAAGGCTTTCTTCAATCTGCAAACAAACTCAGGATGAACAGCATGCACATAACCTGGTGGCTGCTCCATATAGACCTCTTCTTGCAAATCACCATGCAAGAAGGCATTCTTTACATCCATCTGATGTAAAGACCATCCCTTTGATGCAGCCATAGCAATGACTGCTCTTACGGTTGCCATCCTTGCAACCGGACTGAATGTTTCTTCATAGTCAATGCCATATGTTTGTGCATACCCCTTGACTACTAATCTTGCCTTGTATCTATTCACAGAACCATCTGCATTGTGCTTCACCTTATAAACCCACTTACAGCCAATTGCATTTTTACCTTTAGGCAAAGGTACCAATTCCCATGTAGCATTTGCTTCCAAGGCATCCATTTCTTCATCCATGGCTTTCTCCCATTTTTCTTTTCCCATGGCTTCCTCAAAAGAAGTGGGTTCTGGTTCCTGTATCACTTTAACCATATATGCATAGTGAATGGCTGTAAATCCATCATATTTCAGCCTATCCACAGGATACCTAGCTCTCGTAGACCTGCGCAAAGTAGGTTCACTCCCAGGTGCTCTCAAAACATCCCTGGTCTTCCTTACTCCAGGTGTAACAATAGAAGGAATACCCAACTCATCATCAATGCTCTGTTCTGAGCCACTGGATTCACCATCCACATAAGAGTGACCTGCATTCACATCAAACATGGGCTGATCAACCTTCTCTTTTCCTTTTCGTGATACCTGCATACCACTATCTGCATTACTTTGAGAAGATTCTCCTGATCTCAATCTGCCTGTCCATGGCGAAGAATGTGAACCACTGCTAGAGGACGCTCCAGGTCCACTAATATTTTGTGACTGCTGCTGTGAATTCTGTGCAGCATTACCATTTTGTGCATTTACATCATCAATCACATTTACTGGTTTATACCAGCTACTCATCTCATCAAAAACAACATCTCTGCTCACTGTAAACTTACGAGTAGAAGGGTTATAGCATCTATACCCTTTTTGCTGCAGAGAGTAACCAATAAAGATGCACTTCTCAGCTTTTGGATCCAACTTGGATCTCAGCTCATCTGGCACATGTACATAGGCAATGCAACCAAAAATTTTCAAATGAGAAATATCTGGTTTCCTACCAGTATACCTCTCCTCTGGAGTCATTCCATGTATTGCTGCAGTGGGAGTCCTGTTCATTATGTAGACTGCTGTAGCAACTGCTTCAGCCCAATAAAAATCTGGCAAGTCTTTTTCATTGAGCATGGCACGAGATACCTCTCCAATATGCCTGTTTTTTCTTTCTGCAATTCCATTTTGTTGTGGAGTATGACTGCATGAATATTGCTGCTTTATGCCATGCTCCTGCAGGAACCTTGCAAACTCATTTGAGAGATACTCTCCCCCTCCATCTGACCTTAGGCATTTTATCTGCAAGCCTGTTTCTTTTTCAACCATAGCTTTAAGAGTTTTGAAATGCCCAAAAACTTCACTTTTCTTTTTCATAAAATACACCCAAACTTTTCTGCTATAGTCATCAATAAAACTGACAAAATAATGACAGCCTCCAAGAGATGCAGCTTTAGTTGTCCACACATCAGAGTGGATTAATTCCAATGGCTTCTTACTCTCTTGAACATGTCTAGGAAATGGTTTCCTTGCCTGTTTTCCAAACTGACAGGCTTCACATACCTTATGCATTTCTGCAACCTTGAACTTAGGCAATCCTGCAACAATGTTTTGGGCCTGCATTGATTTAAGTCGCTGTACATTAACATGACCAATGCGTTTATGCCAGATATCAATATCTGCAACTACACCGGTCCCATGTGCAAACATTGCTGCACTCAATTCAGGCATGTCTGCATCCAATGTAAACATTCTGTCATTCTTCTTTCCTTTTGCTATCAAGCGACCTTTATTTTTCATATCCTCAACAAAGCATCCATGAGGATTAAATCTGACCTGCAAGCCCTGTTCAACCATTTGACCAACAGAAACCAGATTCTTGGTGATATTCGGGACATGAAATACATCGGACAGGTATTTCTTTTTCCCATCCTGCATAGACAAAGGAATTTTTCCAATCTGCACAATCGGATGTGCAGTATCATCACCAGTCTCCACAAATCCTGGTTTTTCCATTTTCCTTGCATCCTCCATCCATTCTGCATGACCTGTCATGTGGTTTGATGCACCTGAGTCAACGTACCATACACCATTGCTTTCTTCTGCACTTGTCACAGAATTGTTCATGTGCTGCACCATGAACAAATGCTCATTTCTGTCATCACCCTGTCTGCTAGAAGATGCATAATTCCCTTGTTGCAGTTTTCCATTCATGATGTCATTCTGCTTTTTATAGCAGTCTTTAGCCATATGACCCATTTTACCACAATAGTAGCATTCAACATTACTGTTTGCATTTTGGCCTCTTTGCCATCCACCACGACCTCTTTGGCTCCCCCTGCCTCTAGAGTTACCACGTCCTCCTCCATAGGACTGGTTTTCTTGAGTTTGCTGCATATTCTGATTTCTACCACGGCCTCCAAATCGGCCTCCTCTACCTCTGCCTCTACCTCTTCCAGCATTTGAGTAGAAGACAGCTTCTTTTGAAGTTCCTCCTGAAGAAGATGCACCACCATTTCTCTGCTCCTCAGAAATTAGAAGAGCAATCAACTCCTCAAAATCAGGAAATCTTTCACGAACTGAAATGGATGTCCGAAACTGTGCATAATCCTTTCCTAGACCATTCAAGGTCACGAAAACTAAATCATCATCTTCCACTGGCGACCCAATGGAAGCAAGTGCATCTGCAATCTTCTTCACCTTCATGTGGTAGTCATTGATGCTCATATTTTCTCTTTGCACATTGTGCAACTCTTGCTTGAGCTGCATTTTCCTGGCTTGTGTATTTGTGCTATACATCTTTGACAGAGTATCCCATGCCTCCTTTGGCGTACTTGCATCTTGAATATGCACAATCATAGAGTCTGAAATGCTGATAGACAGCCAATACATAACTTTCCTGGCTCTCTCATGCCATGCTTTAAATGCCTGCATTTGCTGTTGATTGGGAACATCAGGAAGAACTGGTTCTTCTTCATTTCCTGCAACAAATTCCCAATATCCTTTTCCCATAAGGAAATTCGTCATTCTAAACTTCCATGCTTGGAAGTTGTTCTTGTCAAGCTTTTCAGTGACAATCTGTGAGAGAGAATCAGACGCCATTACAGAATACTGCAAAAAGTTCTGTCACTGCAAAGAACACAGCTTCAGCCTCACAAGGGCAAATCTGCAAAACTGGCGAAGGTGGTATTTGACCACACAGTCACTTCCTAGTGACGATTTTGCATAAACAGGAACCAAGGATGATTCTGTAACTCCCAATGTCTCTGCACATAAGCATACGATGCAATTTCTACAGTAACTTTTCACTGACCTGTAGAACAGTGGCTGCACAGCATAAAACAGGGCTTTTTTCTGAGTGCGTGCAGAAAATTTCCGCCTCCAAAACAGGCCCCGAAATGGCCTCAAATCAAAAAAAAAGCATATACTGCCCTCTTGCTTCAGCGCGAAGGGCGTCTCAACCTGAGACAATGCACTCCTGCAATTTCCGGCTGTGCTACCTGCAGAGATCTGCTCCCAAAACAGAAAATGAAAGCAACACTGCTCCTCTTACCAGAACACCGCGAGCTTGGCTTGCTTTCTTGAGCTCCTTACCACGAACAAGGCTCTGATACCATGTCACGATTGTGGGAGAGAAGGAAGGAGTCTCGCTTGAAGCTTTCTTGCTTGCACAATGGGGGAAGACACACAAGGGTGGAGGCTGAAAACAGTTTTCCTCTTCTTACTTGTGTAAGCCAAAAGAACTCAAGTACAAAGAAAATAGAAGAACCCTCTATATGGGTCTCAAACCAAACTCAACTAACTAAGGTGGCATACTAACTGAGCCACGAACTAGAGTAGATAAGGATAGCTATCATGTAGCTATTATTCATGGGCGGTGTACCAACCGCATCTACAACTGACAAGTCGGTGACATAAATGCACAACGGTCACCCTGGCATATCACGAGTGGAGCTCGATATCTCAACAATATAGACCCAATAGCGACGTTTAAAGTGACGTAATTATTCATGGGAAAATTTATCCCCGTCATCGTTATTTACGTCACTTTTAGCAACACGATAAATTCATCGCTATTAGTGTCACTATTTCCGTCGCTATTAGCGTCGCTAATTCGGATAGTGATGCAAATAGTGATGCTAATAGTGATAGAAATAGCGATGCAAGCAGAGATGCTAATAGTGATGGTTGCAGAGTAAATTTTGGATACAAATAGCGATGGTTAGAGAGGGGAAAAAAAATATGTGGCAGGGCATGCCTTCTAGCTATATGCACTAAATATTATTATGTAAGTCATCTTCTATATCTTCTTTCTTGGCCTCACCCACAATCTCAATGGATGGAGGTGTTTCAATATCAAAAGAATCAAGCTCATCCTCCCCCTTCTTAAACTTTATTTCTTGAGCTCAGACTAGTTGTTGTACTCCAAGTAGCTCCCTGAAATGAACATATTTCTCTTTACCAAGTGATTTGGTAAAGATATATGCTACATGGTCTTCTGTCTTCACATAAAGTAGATAAATCTATCCTACAAGTACCATTTCCCTGATGAAATGCTAATGAATCTCTGTGTGTTTGGATATAGCATGATAGACGGGGTTGCTAGCCAACATCACATTACTGAGATTATCACAATGCAATGTGACTTTGCTGTCCAACTGAATACCCAAATCATGTAGCAATTTCACAAGCCAAACTACTTCACATGCCACTAAGGATGCACCCCTGTATTTTGCCTCTATATACTAGATAAAGCAATGGTGGGCTGCTTCTTACTACTCTAGCTGATCATACTACTGCCCAAACTGAAAGCATAACCGCTGGTTGACCTCCTATCAACACATAGACACAACTAGCCCAATCAGCATCCGTATAACCTGTCAAGTCAAATGATTTTCCATGCTCATAAAACAGCCCATAATCAGCAATACCCTTCACGTACTGCATAATCCTCTTGACTACATCTAAGTGTGGCTTATTAGGTTTCTACATAAATTAGCTAATCAAGCCCACTACATAATTCAAGTCAGGATGGATAATAGTAAGGTAAATGAGTCTTTCTGTACATAGTGACATTCTCGATCTCAGTCCCAACATCAACTGCAAGTTTGACATTCTCACCCAATGGTGTTTCCATGGCTTTACACTCCATCATGCTATATTTCAACAACATATCACGAGCATATTGTTTTTGCCACAGCCATATATCTTAAGGTGTAGACACAGGAAACAACCTCAATCTCAAGAAAGTACTTCAGCTCACCAAGATCCTTGAGTTTGAATTCAGCATGTAACATTGCTTTAATTTCAGCAATCCCATGATCGTCATCTACAGTGATGATCAAATCATCGACATAAACCACCAGGAAAACATAACCATGCTCTGTCTTCTTTGTAAACAGGTTGTGACTTGCATGACCCTCAAGCTGCTCCATATACACCTCAGGCTATGTACATAACACACACTCTCTCTCTCTCTCTCTCTCTCTCTCTTTCTCTCTCTCGTTGATCTCTCTCCCTTCTTCTCTCTATACATATCTTTATCAACAAAAAGAAAGAGAGAAGTAAAGAAAAGAGAAAAACAAAGAGACAAGAGAGAATGCACTTACCTCAAAGCTTGAAGAAGAATCCTTTCGTGCTTCTCTCCTTCTTCTTCTTCTCCTTCACGGATTCCCTCCTTCTTCTTTGTAGTTGTCCCCTCTCTTTTAGTGGATGCCATGGCAATGATAGTGGCAGTGGCACACACACACACACACACACTCTCTCTCTCTCTCTCTCTCTCTCTCTCTCTCTCTCTCTCTCTCTCTCTCTCTCTCTCTCTCTCTCTCTCTCTCTCTCACACACACACACACAATTCCCTTGCATTGATCTCTCTCCCTTCTTCTCTCTATACATCTCTTCATCAACAAAAAGAAAGAGAGAAGTAAAGTGGAGCCCCAAGAGGAACACCAAGGAAAAGGGAATTCTCTTGTTGCAAGAAAATATATCTTGTAACATCAACAAGCTTTTATTTCATTCTTTTGATCATCCAAACAAAGAAAACAACAAATCTTGACGCAGCATCATAGTAGATTTCTCCCATGGATTTGATAGAATCAACCATAATCTTCAACATCTTTATAGAATCCACCAATATAAAAAATAATATAAAAGAATACACCATATTTGAATGGAAATTAATCACATAGTATTCATCTTCAATGTCTTCATAGTTCTCTCTCTCTATCTCTCATATACAGTTACATTGTTTTGATAGAATGGACTATCTCTGACTCTCTCTCTCTCTCTCAATATCAATAATACATCATCTCCTCATTATAATACTCTCATAATAACTCTCAATAATCCTTCTTAGGTCGTGGATGCACCTCTCAAGAGGTATTATGATATGAAGAGTCACCAGAGCCACTACAGTGTCTTTTCACAGCTCACTACTGTCACTGTCACTCAGTCTTCAGCAGTTGCTTCTTCCACTTGTTTTAGCTCTTTTGAACTTAGATTCATCATTTCCAAAAGTTAGAAAACTTTTCCAAAGTCACACATGCTTTCTACAAAACACTTACAGAAGGTCTATAGAACAGTTACAGTACAATACCAGAGCAGCTACAGTACAGTTATAGTACAGAGACAGAGCAGAGACAGAGGCTCTATAGAAGGTCTACAGAGGGTTACAGTAGGTCATCAAAACCTCATTACTTATACTCAAACAATTCCAAACTATCAAAAACTATTCAATAGGCTTCCAAAAGATCTCAATCTTCATCAATCATCAATCCATGCTTCATACAAAAGAAAATCAGAACAAAACAGAAGCTATATAGAAGGTATACAGAACCAATCAGAACCTCAACAGAACATCATAGAGCTTCATATCTCTACTGAGAATCATCATGAACTTCCAAAAAATAATCAATATCATCCAAAACACTCTCAAACACTTCCATTAACAACCATACATCACTCTAAATCCATAAAAAATCAATCATTCAGACCTCAAAAACAACAAAAATCAATCAAAAATTCAGTCTTTTTCCACTCTCAATATATCCCCACACTTAGAAAGGAAGCGCCCTTGCGACCTAAGGAAAAAAAGAATATAAGTTCATTAAAGAGCTCAAATTTATCTTTCGTAGGATCTTCAATAATCTCGCCAAACCACGACCCCAACTTATTACCTGTATATCTGATAGAAAAATACTACTAAAGGAAAACTTCGTTATTCATTAACTCATCTGATAATCATTTAAAAGTCATAACAAATTTTTAAAGGATATAAGAGATTCTCTTCAATTTTGCACCACAGGCTGTCCATCCACCATCAATCATTTGAAAAGAGCTCTCGAACAAATTATTCTCAATCAGCATGAACTCATCACATACAATTATTACAACACACACAACCATCTGAATGACACCTCCAAAAAGAGGTATATATATCATTAAGAATTATCCAAAATACATTGCAAAGGTATCAATGAAGGTGATCCCTTTTGAAGGCTTGGTGGTTTTGAAAACGATCCATGGAGAAGGATTCATCTACAAATGTCTTTGGAGGATTTTGAAAGAACTGCAAGCAGCATATCCTTTCTAGCAAAACAAGGTATCTGCTAAGTAGACATAGGGCATGAAAATACAGGACATCCAGCTAGTGGGAGTCAGTGTTCACATTGACATTCATACAAAGTTTTGGAATGTCCTTTTGATCATTATGGGAATGCCTATGCATGTATGCTAGATACCAAGCAAAATGAGCTGTCAATCTCACTGAAGGATCTAGAGATTGTGAATATTGGTGAGCAAAATGAAGGTAATTCTGGTATGCATGACTGGCAGTTATCCAATCCCCTAGAATTATTGGCCAGTTAATCTGAGATCTTGTAAGAGAATCAATCAAGCTCCATCATCTTCTTCTGGCAATCTACCTATTAAACCCTTCGTATTCACTAACCAACTAAGGGGGTTGAGAAATAAAAGTGACAGGAGATGAAAGTGGAATAAGTAAAAGAGGATGAAGAGATGGGTAGGCAAAATCATAAAATGAGGAATAAAATAAAGAAGGAGTGGCTGAAAATCTAAGGGAATTAGTTAGGAAAGGTGTTAATTGATAAATATAAAAAGTAAAAGGTATATGGATGGATGGTAAAGGGCATGGTGGAGAAGGGGAAAATACTCTATCTTCGATAAAAGAACAATAGGTAAATATGGAAATTTGAGGAAAAGATTGAGGTTGGAAAAGAAGGGGTAAGATTGATGTTGAATTGGTTTGATAAAGGGAAAGATAGGTATCATAACGATGAGCCATTTGTTGGTAGTACAATAGGCTAGGAACAGAGGGACCTAAAACAGATCTTCTTTGGTAGGCATAAAAAAAGGTTGAATCAAATGGATGGTTTTTGGAAAGGTAAGCTAAGAGATCCACCCTTAGTTGGTTAGTGCTTTGTACATAGGTAGAAGCTGTGTTCTGACGTTGATTCAGGACCACAGAATCAATCATTGAGTGCCAACAATTATTAGGGCAAGTAGCCACTTTTGAGGAGCAACATTGGAACATGTCATCTATCCGCAACTCCAAATAATTGACATATAAAACAGCTTGCAAAACCACGTCCCCCACATACCAAGCCATATCTACTTTATTTGGAAACAACAGATCACTTCGTAGATACATGTAAGACAGCAACATGGTATTTGTCGTCATCACAGAATCTTCAAACACCATACAGACCACTTCTATCAATAACTCAGGAGACCAAGCCCCACTCCAACCATCCTCTAGAAGAGGAAGAACCATCATTGAAAGCTTCATGTAAAAGGCCAATTTTTGCAATTGATAGTGGACAAAGAAAGAATGGTCCGAAGGAACATACTCTTGGAAGTGCTCAAATGCAGACCATAACAAATCCATCCTAGATTGCAATCTTTCCACTTTATCGTGGAATGTTGAGTGTTGAAATGACCTATTTTTTGGTTGATTTTTTGTTGTTTTTGAGAGCTGAATGGTTGATTTTATGAGATGATTGATTGGTTTGGAAGTGGTTTGAGAATGTTTTGGATAGGTTGGAATGGTTTTATTAAGCTCATGATGTTTATTAGTAGAGATGTGAAGTTCTGTTGATGTTCTGATATGTTCTGTTTGGTGCTGATAGCTTCTGTTGAGCTTCTATTTTGTTCTGTTTTCTCTCTATAAGGAAGGATGGACTGTTTGGTCCTGATAGCTTCTGTTGAGCTTCTGTTTTGTTCTGTTTTCTCTCTATAAGGAATGATGGAGTATTGATTGATAGCGTTTGAGATTGTTTCAAAGCTTATTGAGTGATTTTTGATGGTTTGGAATGGTTTTGGTATGAGTTATGTGGTTCTGATGCTTTCTGTTGACCTTCTGTAACTCTCCGTTGAGCTTCTCTGAGTCTCTGTAGACCTTCTCTATGCTTCTGTATGCCTCTGTATGTGTTCTGTTGGATGAGAGTGTAGCTTGGGAAAGTTTTCTAGCCTTGGAAAGAGGTGAATACAAGTGCAAAAGAGCTAAAAGAAGTCAAAGAAGTAGCTACTGAAGACTCAAGTAAAGACTGGAGTGAAGTGACAGTGGTGAGCTATGAAGAGTCACTGTAGTGGCTCTGGTGCCTCTTCATATCAGACATACCTCTTGGGAGGTGCATCCACGACCTAAGAAGGATTATTGAGGATTATTATTGTGTGATTCTAGTGAGGATATGATGTACTATTGATGGAGAGAGAGAGAGAGAGTCAGAGATAGTCAATTCTATCAAAACAGTGTGATTGTATGTGAGAGATTGAAAGAGAGAGAACTATGAAGACATTGAAGATGGATAATATGTGATTGATTTCCATTCAAAGATGCTGTATTCTCTTGTGTTCTTTTTTCTATTGATGGATTTTGTGAAGATGTTGGAGAATATGGTTGATTCTATTAAATTCGTGGGAGAGATATGTACTATGATGCTACGTGAAGAATTACTGTTTTCTTTGTTTTGATGATCAAAAGAATGAAATAAAAGCTTGTTGATGTTACAAGATATATTTTCTTGCAAGAGAATTCCCTTTTCCTTGGTGTTCCTCTTGGGGCTCCATGTTTTTGGTGCGCAGTCGGGGAAACTTGCCATCAACAAGCACCAGAAGAGGCTGAAAATGAAGGAAATGGCATTGCCAAGAAGAGGAGAATTCAATGGATGTTTGTAAAGTTCCTTCTTCCACTGAAGAGTTGGAATTTCTCATTATCAAAGCCACTTCCCACAAGAAGTTCATCCCACAATGGTGGAAACACATCACCATCATGATGCATACTCTATGTGGTGGACAGTTTCCTCTTCCTGATGAAGCAGCAAAAACTTGCATCTTGGTGGCAAACTGTTTGGGAACAAACTGAAGAGCAGAAACAGAGAGAATGACCATCCATGGAAGATTTGGCATTCATTGAGAAGTTTCTAGACATCATCAAGTGGGAGATTGTGAAGAAGCTTCAGGAGTCTTGGTCTGTGGAGGTTCACAAAAATAAGAAGGAAAAGAGTTGGAATTTGTTCGTGGATGCTCAATAGCAAGATACATGGGATGCTTGGTGCATTGATAATCTTCTGTTTGTTCAATTAGCAGCCCAATGGAAGTTGGTAGATAGAGTGTTCTTTACAACATACACTATTAAAACCATCAGAAGCTGGCATTACTATGATGATGGCACCACCACAATGCTTAGACGCATGCATTTTGACACCTTCAAAACCGAATACCTTCCTCTTTGCAGTGGCATGAAAGCAGAATTCAGAGATGTTGAAAAGGAAGAAGTAGAGGAGATGTTGGCAAGAGAGTCCTCCAGAGACTGAAACCTTCTGTTATCCCTCTGTGGAGCACTAACAACATAGTGGAGCCAACCCCCTGATGAATGAAGCAATAAAGAGGCAAGCGTTAGAACAAGTCCAGAGGTACGTGAGAAGAGAGAAGGCAAGAATCAAAGCCGAGAATGAGCTCGCAGGAGAAGCTGCCTTTGACGCCCTTACGAAACTCTTTATAGAAGTCCCAATGGCACATCAAGTCCTTTCTCCTCCTGCTGGAGGTCCACTTCCAAGCTAGATTCGTCCTAGAAATATTGATGACAGGCCAGCGAATGTAGTTCCATTGCCAGTTTTTAAGGGAGAGTACAATGAAGACCCCGATCTTCATGTAGCAGAGTTTATGGTAGCATGTGTGGCTAACAATGCCAAAACCCCTGAGCATTGGTTAGCAATATTCCCCACCACTTTCAAGGGTGCGGCGTTTCAGTGGTATGAGAGACAAGCAGCAGGAACTTTTGGCACATGGGACAGCCTTCCTCGCTAAATTCAGGCGTGAAGGTTTTGAAGAGCGGATGCGAGAGGAATTTATGAACCTAAGTCAGTCCTCTGGAGAAAGAGTAGAAGCTTATGTCTCACGAATGGAATCCATCCTGAAGATATGGACTAACCATAATCTAGATGATGGCATTCAGAAGGGGGTGTTTCTCAGAGGATTACAACCAGAAGTCCGTAAGTTTGTGGAGCTGCAAAGACCAGCCACACTGCAAGCTGCAACAGAAGGTGTAAGACTGTATGATGAAGTGGAAGCTCGATTGGCGATGAATCCAGGATGAGGAGTTCTATCTCCTCTGATGCCAGGAATGATGTACCCACCAAATGCAGTCCCAGGGACAGTCCCCTACCCCTACCAACAGATGCCCCCAGTATCACAGTACAGTGCACCAAATCCACAGTGGCCACAATCAATGCCTCAAATGATGGTTCAACCACAACAACAATGGTCCCAAATAATTTTCCCAATGCCAAATCAACAGCAATAGTGGAACCCTACCAACTGGAGCCAACAGCCAACAGTTCAAACAGGAGCTCTGAATCAGAATCAGAACAGAGACCCCTCTGCACCAGCCCAACCTGTTTATGCAGTGATTACAGAGACTCCTCAAAACCCTACTGCCAGTACCTTAGGAGGAGAAAGCTTGAAGGATTATTTATCCAACTCGGTTGTAAATATCAAAAAGGAGTTGATGGATGTGATTACAGAGCAGCTACAAACACTGAAAGTGAATACCGCTAGCATATCCAATGTTGCAGGAGCAGGAAGAGATGTGATGCGGTCAAATACTTGGTGTGGTAAGTGTCATCAAGCAGGCCATTTAGCCACTGAATGTACACGAAAGCCAACAGTCCCTGGAGCTTTATGTTCCTACTGTTTGCGGAAGAACCATACAAAGGATATTTGCTCTCTGAAGGAGATGCATGATAGAAGAAGGAAGGAAGAAGACGCAAGATTCAACTTGCTGGAATCCAAAATGACAACATAGGATATTAGACCCAAGCCTAGAGAGTTTGGTCCTAATTTAGGTCCAAGGAGGTTTCCCTCTCAAAGTTACAGAGGAAGACAGTCTGGCGGTGGTCAGAGATCAGAAGTGGAGTGTTACAGATGCGGAGAAAAGGGACACATTTCACCAAATTGTCCGAATCCCAGAAGGTCAGTGGATTACAAGCCCTTATGCAGTCGATGCAAAGGAGAAGGCCACACTGCAAAAGACTGTCCAAGCCCAGCCCTAGTGAAAAACAATGCTACTGATAATCCGGCCAAGGCCCAAGAACCTACCTCCAATTTAGTGGAATTGGAAGTTGCTGCCATCACGCGTGCAAAGAAGAAGGAACCACCTATCCAGAAAGAAAATAATACTACTGCCAGAACAGTAAAGTTCAATCTTCCACCAAAAGAACAGAACAGAATAGAGCTTGACAGTGCCGTACAAAGCACTACATTGCTACAGAGAGTCACAGAGACAGTTTCAGAGACAGGACCAGAGGTCCAGGAGATAGAAGAGGAGGAGGTGCCACAAGTGGCAGAAGAAGTCCCCATGATGCCCCTGTTGGAAGAAAAAAGGAAAATGAAAATGGGTGTTGCCCCATTCCCTAACTAGTTAGAGAAGCCAGTGGATCCTATTAAGGAATACGATCTTGTTAGAGATCTAGATACCATTCTGACAATTATTGATGTTGTCTCCCAGTTTCTGAAAAAGGTTCAAAAGTATACTGACAAGAAGACGTGGATTAAAGATTTCTCCCTCAACAGCAACAAAGTCCAACAAAGCTCCAGAGCCTGTAAAAGAAGTGGACGTGGCTAATGCCTTCCTAGATCCGGGTACCCCAAAGACTGGTGTGTGGATAGAAAGTTGCTTTATTGCAAATGCACTGATTGATGGTGGCTCATCAGTGAACATTATGACGGATGTGACAATGAAGGATCTAGGCCTACAAGGTGTGCAACCAACCCAATGGCTCATCAGACTAGCAGATCAAAGCAGAATCAAGCCTTTGGGCATTCTTCCATATGTGAAGACTACAGTGGCTGGAAAAGATTATTGGCTAACCTATCTGGTGGTGAAGCCAAACTCTTGTGGTACATCCTACCCCCTATTACTGGGCAGACCATGGCTTTTTGAAGCCGAGCAAGGATGGATTGGTTCAAAGGAACCTTGACCTTGGGTAGAGGACCTAATAAAGTGGTGTTGAAGCTATATGGTGCTCAAAAAGGACATGGATCCACCTCCTTGGAATTATCTTTTGACTCCCCTAATGAGGCTACAAATGGAACATCAGCAGATGAAGATGCTGTCAAACAGATCCTTCCCAAGAAAATAGTGGCACGTTCCTTAACAGTGGATATTGTAAGCCAACTCCCAAAAGATGCAAAGTCCCTGTCAATGGGTGAATACTTCCTGCCTGAACCAGGAACGATCTCCGAAATTACTTCTAACAGTGAGATAGAAGCATGGATGTACTGTGCTCCCTGTTACATGGCCATAGCAAAGCCAGAGACAGAGGCAGAAGATGAAACAGAGAACTTGTTCTTCTCTTACAGAGCTCCTACAGAGACAGAGACAGAGACAGAGACAGAGACAAAGACAAATACAGAGACAGAGTCTAAAGAGGACGGAGATGATATGGAAGAAGAAGGTTATGAAAGCGAGATGGAAGAATCTACCCCACCCGAAGAGGATCTATATAAAGAAGAAGTTCCAGAAGCATCAGAAGCAGATGAGCTCATGCTGTGGGACAGAATGATGATGGTACCATTTGGTCTGGTAAATCAATTTTCTCATATGCAAAATCTTTATAAGAAATGGTTAAAGAAGACCAAGCCATCTTTCAGCAGTGGCTCATGCCGCCCTCACCCACCTTTGCCAAGAAAAGATGATGATGATGCACCGTGCCAACAAGCACCAGTCTCATGATTCCAACGGGCATTAGAGGGTCCCTGTTATGTGATGTTCCCGGACTCGTCATCAGAAGATGAGTCTTCAAGCCAAGAGGTAACTAATCTTGAAACCAAACCCGAAATGGCTCTAATCCCATTTCAACATCTCAAGGGGCAACCTAAGTCTCCACCAAAAGAAGAAGTTGGGTCTAGTGGGACATCAGAAGAGGACACCACCCCCTTGAAGGAGTCGGATCTGTACCTAGAAGCAGTCCGTTGGACCTTCATCCGTGAAGTAGAAGGTGAAAGGCAGTTAACCTTTGTGGATGCAGATGGCACTGAACGCCATTTGAAGGTGGGTAGCAGCCTACCAGAAGAGGAGTTGTCAACTTTGTACAACTTGTTGAAAGAGAATTTGGACGTGTTTGCGTGGTCCTACAAAGACCTAAAGGGGACTAATCCCACAATATGTCAGCATCATATTAACTTGGAGCCTGATGCCAAGCCAGTACGACAACGACAGAGGCCAATGAACCCGAATTATTCCACATTGGTGAAAGCAGAGCTGCTGAAGCTTCTGGAAGCCGAGTTCATCTATCCAGTGGAAAATAGTGAATGGGTTTCACCCATCGTGGTTGTACCCAAGAAGAATGGCAAGCTTCGTATATGTGTGGATTTCCGCAAGTTGAATTCCAAGACGAAGAAGGATCACTTTCCTATCCCTTTCACAGACCAACTGTTGGACACAGTGGCAAGACATGAGCTTTATTCCCTTCTGGATGGATTCAGCGGATATAACCAAGTGTAGATAGCAGAAGAAGACCAATCCAAAACAACCTTCACCACAGAATGGGGAATCTACGCTTACCGAGTGATGCCGTTTGGACTCTGCAATGCCCCTGCTACTTTGCAGCGAGTCATGATGGCCGCATTCCAAAATCATCTGCACGACTTTATTGAGGTATATTTGGATGACTTCTGTGTCTATAGTTTGATCCGTGAACACTGGGGACATTTGGAACACTGCTTTGACCAATGCCGGGAGTATGGGATTTCCCTCAACCCCGACAAATGCATCTTTGGGGTCTCTTCTAGAGTTCTATTGGGCCACATTGTCTCTGCACAAGGGATATAAACAGACCCTGCAAAGATCGAAAAGATTGCAGCTCTGATAGCACCCACCAACCTCAAACAGTTGAGGGGATTTCTAGGCCATGTGGGTTACTACAGAATGTTCATAGCTCATTTTGCAACAAAGGCAACCTCCTTGCACAAGCTTCTGAGGAAAGATGCAGAGTTTATCTGGAAGGAAGAATGTGACAAAGCCTTCAACACTCTAAAGCAGTGTCTGATTGAGGCACCCATTCTGCAGCCTCCTGATTGGACGAAGGAGTTTCATGTACACACTGATGCATCCATTGAAGGCTTAGGCGCAGTTCTATGCCAGAAGGGCTCCTCGAAGCTGGATTAGCCCATCTACTATGCAAGCCAAAAAGTCACTGATAGAGAGCGGAACTATACAGTGACAGAGCTGGAGTGCTTGGCAATGGTGTTTTCCCTAGAGAAGTTTCGCCACTACCTACTGTCTACCCACTTTAAATTTTATGTGGATCACGAGGCCCTGTCCTTCCTGATGAACAAAGTAGACGTGAAAGGATGAATTATGAGATGGCTGCTTCTATTCCAGGAGTTCGACTTTGAGGTAATTACCAAACCTAGTCGTTCCCATGTTCTGGCTGATCATCTGTCGAGTATCCCACAGACTGCAGATGAGGAGCAGGATGATCCGGACCTCCCAGACGCTTCCCTATTTCTGGTCGATACTGTAACTCCCTGGTATGCAAACATTGCCAATCTGCTGGTAACCCAACTGTACCCTCCTGGCATTTCTAGTCGGGAAAGGAAGAAGCTTATGTTAGAATCAGCCCCCTACACCCTGTTAGGCGGTGCACTGTACAAGAAAGGCAAAGATGAAGTGCTCAGAAGATGTGTTGCAAGAGATGAGATTGGGATTGTTCTGAAGGCTTGCCACGACGAGCCATGTGGAGGCCACTTTGCAGGAGAAGCCACAACCAGGAAAGCTCTGTTAGCAGGTTACTGGTGGCCGACCCTCCACAAGGATGCTTATGATTACTGCAAGCGATGTGATGCTTGTCAGCGAATGGGGAAACCCACCAAAACAAGCGCTATGCCACTGTAACCTATTCTTCCTTCGAAGCCGTTCGAGAAGTGGGGCATTGACTTCGTCGGCCCAATCGATCCACCCACTAGAAGGAAACAGAATAGATACATCTTGGTATGTACGGATTATGTCACAAAGTGGTGTGAAGCTAAAGCCCTAAAGTGGGACGATGGTAACAGCGTGGCCCTGTTCATGTACGAGAATATCATCACCCGTTTTGGCAGTCCCCTAGAGCTGGTAAGTGACAGAGGCACTCATTTCATTAATAAAGTCATGGAAGAGTTGACAGAGTTGTATAAGATCCGCCATCGCAAGTCCACTCCTTATTACCCCAGAGCCAACGGCCAAGTCGAAGTCACGAATCGCATCCTCTGCTCAATCCTGACACGAACATTTGCCGCACATCGTCGTGATTGGGATGATCAACTTACAGAGGCCCTCTGGGCGTACAGAATCTCCCATAAAGCAGCAATAGGACAGATACCCTTCTAGCTGGTGTATGGTACAGAAGTTGTTTTCCCTGTTGAACTGGAATTGCCCTCTTTGCAAGTGGCTATCAAAGAGCAGGGGACGATGATTCACTGCAATGCTGTCTGCTGCACCTGGAATGTTTGGACGAAACTCGCAGGATGGCTCTACAGTGCATGGAAGCCACGCAAGCTCGACGTAAGGCTTACCATGACAGCTTCATCAAGCACAAGGAGTTCAAGGAAGGTGATTTGGTCCTAGCCTATGATTCACGATTTGGCAAGTTTCCTGGCAAGCTTCAACAGCGGTGGATGAGCCCATATAAGGTACTTGCTGTCAACCCTAATGGCTCTGTCCAAGTGCAGACCGTTGATGCCTCTGATGATCCCTTCCTGATCAATGGATATCACCTGAAGAAGTACTTCCCTCCTTGGGGATCTTGACAATCACAGTCACCTAATCCTTTTCCCCGTTGGCGTGGCACTGTAACTCTTATGATTCTACTTTTGATAGCCGTTCTTCAGCCACTCCTGATGAGGTGGACACAACCCTCTGTCCCCTCAGCCCCACCTCCCGCCCCTGATCTCTTATCCTCTATTTTCCACGGCAGTGGCGATGTTGGTCCTGACAAATGGTATTTCTACCATTCCCTTATCTAATTCGAAAAAGAATAAAAAATATACATATCGATCATGGGAGAAAAGGACTTCAGTCCCTGTCATGCCGACCTATTCTTCGAGAAAAGGTGGAGACACCCTCGAAAATTTTTTTAAAAAAAAACAAGAACAAAGAATTTTTTTTTAAAAAAAACAAAAAAAGAAAAAAGAAAAATGTTATGGGAGAAAAGGAAGAAATTCCCTGTCATAGCAGGCCTCGTTCCAAGAAAAGGTGTTTAACACCCTTGGGCGGGAAGCTGGCTGTGGAAAAGGTGGCAACACCCAGCAGTCCAGAAAGTGGATTCATCAGTTGACATCCCCAAGATCCAGTTCCGAAGCTGCCTCCCTTGGTACGCTGTGTCTTATGCCTTTCTGCAGAGCGTTTGACTGTTCTCTAGCAGACGCCATGTTCCTATCTAGCCCCATGTTCGATCTGATGGCTACCTCCCTGGGTACGCCTCTTCAGCGCGATCTTCATCGACAAACAATCGAGTGACGCAAGCTTTCATCCTAACAGGATGGGGTTGTGAGTATGGGCTACCCTTTGTATCTATCAGAGAGTGAGACAGAGGGTGGGGTGAGTGACCAATCTTTCCTTTTAAATCAAATGAGAGGTGAGATGTGTGAATGGAGTGTTGCACGCACGGGACGGGCCTCTCAATGCACAAAGCACGATCTGTTTCTGTGCAGTGCACTATAAGGCTCCCTGGCCTTCCTTCTCGCACGGTATGCCGGCACAAGGCGGGATGCACAATTGCACCATCAAATGCACACAAGGCATATAACCTCTGCCCAAGTGACCATGAGGATTACATCAATGGGTTTCAGGAACGGGCTGCCCTCTGTATCTTTCAACAGAGCGTGAGATAGAGGGTGGGCTGAGTGTGACTGGAGTTTCTTCGATCAATTACCAAGAGGTGAGGATTGAGGGACATTACGACCTTTGGAGTCAGATACGTTCCCGTTTCCCTATGCACCCACAGGGTGGGTCTCTACCATCATCACAGGACGCGCCACCCTGTTCTATACACTGCACTGTAAGGCTCCCTTGCCTTCCTACTTGCACCTATGCCAGACGGGTTGGACGCACTGATGCACCATCCACTGTGCACCCTGGCATACTCCCTCTGCACCATCCCCCTTGTCAATTCCTAAACCGGGTTGCGCTATGGGTTTCATCATGCGTGATGTCAGTAATGGGGCGAGTGACAGTTCTTCATTCCATATGAGTGATTGTGCGTTGCGTGCAACATTCCTCATCATCGATGAATTTCCTGCGATTCCTTCAACCAGCTACCTCCCTGGGTGCTGCCGCGTGGTCCTTGCCACAAAGGACGTGTGCTGTGAAGATACCTTGGCACTTCCTACACAGCCGACAATGACAGTGGACGTGCCATCGACAGTTAACCTTGATTCTTGACAACATGGGCCAAGTTTTTCTAACCCTATACCTTGTATTGTCAGTGATGTTCATGTTTTAAGTGTGGGGACGTTCGTGGATGGTCTGTTGTGTGGTATTAGGTCCCTGTTGCTCGATCAACCCTATCCGTTAAGGTTTTAAGTGTGGGGACGTGTCCCTGCGCGTCTACATTGTATACCCCTCTGCATATGCCTCAACCTGCTAATGCCTCTATGCCATGACTTGCTTTTACCCTGATGGTGTCCCTTCCCCACCCACTCGTCCACTGTCACCCCTCCCTTGGGGCTGTTCCTCCTTCATTTCTCTTTTTCCCTTATTTTGCTGTGTTTCTATGTGAATATATCCTACGTTCAGCAGAATCCCCATCTGCCCTTCTACCCCTGTTCGTCCCTTTGAAATGTCCAATTTTCCTTTTTACCCACCCCAGTTCCGATGCACAATTCTCGAGTTATTAATTTTTGAAGCATTTTGCGCACATTAGCCGGTTTTCCATGTGAACGTGCGTTGCTTATTTCAAAACCGTGATCTAACATCATAGCGCTGACAATCACTTTCTCCTTGACATTTTTCCTTTTTCCTCCGTGTCATTTTGATGCACGGTTTGTCCAATATTCATTTTTTTAGTTTCTCGAGACTTTTTCGTGCGTCTTTTTGGCATTTTTCCATGTGAACCTACCTTGTTTGCATCAGAATTCCAATTTGATTTGACAACCGTGTCCATTGCGCCTTCGCCCACCTTTTTCCTTTTTCCTCCCCCCTATTTTGACTTCTCGATTTTTAATTATTAATTTTTAAATGTGTTTTCGGGTGTATTTTTGGTGTTTTTTGCCTGTGAACCCCTCCTACTTCCGCCGGAACTGCGTTCTAACATGACAACCCTATGCCACCCCTTCCTGCGGACATTTTTCCTTTTTACTGCATGTCATTCCGGCAAGCGGTTCGTCCAATATTATTTTCCGATTCCATTTTCGGGTCTATTTTTTGGGTTTTTCCCATGTGAACGCGTCTTATCTCAGTTGAAACTATGTTTTGACATGATAGGATTGTCAGGCATGTGTTCTGCACATTTTTCCTTTTTCCCGCACTTCGTTCAGATGCACGGATCTTCCGATATTAATTTTCGTTTGCGTTTTTGCACCCATTTTTTGCATTTTTTGCATGTGAACGCCTTGTCTTTCCCCCGGAACCCCCATTGCACATTTCCTCTGTCTTCCCCCTGCCGTCCTGCACAATTTTTGTTTTTACGACATTTCGTGCCTTCGTGAAGATGTCAACTATTTGATCCTGTGTACTGACATACACCAAGTCAATCTCACTTGCTAGTACCTTCTCTCTCACAAAGTGGTAGTGTACCTCAATATGCTTTGTTCTGGCATGGAACACAGGGTTCCTAGCCAACTGTATACTGCTCATGTTCCTAGCCAACCTTCCACCTACACATCCAAATCAGCCAATAACTTTTGTAGCCATACTACCTCACATGCTGCAACAGCAGCACCTCTATACTCAGCCTCTGTACTCGACAAAGCAATTGTAGATTGATGCCCGGATTGGGAGATATTAATTTTTCCTTGTTTATACGTGTTTCGCGCGACTCGTCTCGCGCGTGAACGTGCCCGTTTTCGATTTCACGCGTTTCCACACGCCCCAGTCGCGTCCGCGTGCCCCGTACTGACATCGCGGCGCCATTCCGATCCCGTCACGGCAAATTTTTTTACCCCGCCCCGCGCACGCGCACGGGACGGGGACACACCTTTGTTTTATTTTAATTTATTTATTCATTTTTAATTATTTAATTAAAAAAATTTTCTCCATCCCTGCCCCCCACGGGCACCCTCCCCTCTCCCAACCACCCCCCTTTCTCTCTCCCCGACACCCTCCTCCCCAACCACCTTTCCCCCCATTCCTCCCTCCACCTTCCTCTTCCCCCCTTCTCCTTCCCTTTCTCCTCTCCCCCACTCCACCCTTGCTTCTTCTCCCTGGCACCCTGCCGCCTGCTCCTTCCCGGCGCCGCCCCTTCTTCTCCCTGGCGTCCTGCCTCCCTCCCAGTGCCGCTGGTGCTGCCCCAGGCGCCATACACCTGCGCCCTGCCTGTTCGCCTGGTGTTGATGCCCCGCCACCCGTTCACCCTTCCGCGCCGCCCGTTAGCGCCGACAGCTCCACCCGCTGCCGTCCTGTGAACACCGCCCTACAACGCCCCGCATGGCGCCCATTGCGCCACCAACCGCCATTTCACCCACCGCTTGCCTCCTGTCGGGCCTCCGCTCCCCTGCCACACCACCCCCCACCAATCCCACCCACCCCATAACCCACCCCCCACAAGCCCCCATTCCTCCTCCCAATTTCCCACACCCCCCCACACACACCCCCACCCTCCTTAGCCCCCGATCACACCCCCATTTCCCCCCACCCATCCAACCCACCCCCCCCCTCACCCTGGTTCCCCTCCCCCAACCCCAGTTCCCTCCCAACCCCCTAGTCACCCCCTCTTCAGCCCCCCTTCTCACCCTCTTTCCCCTACCCCCCGCAGAAGACCTACACAAAAAAAAAGAAGAAACTCGTAGAAACCCCTCTTAAGCCCCTGATCCCCTGTCACACGCAAGGTGTGTGTGCGCGCGGAGTTGTTCATGCGTGTTCGTGATCGCAGGTTCGTGCGCGCTTAGCAGCCGTTCACGCGCGGGGACGTGCGTTAGCTTGTCCGTGGGGTGGTGTGCACCAGCCAGCTGTTCACACGCAGCTGACACGCAGTCCATTCCCGGGTATATTCCTGAATTTTTAATTTCCAAACCCAAATACCCTTAAAAATACATTTAAACATTCACAAATTCATTAAAAATCAATTAAAAATCAAAAAAATTACAAAAAAATCTTTAAAAATTCCCAATATTTCTGCAGTCAATTGAAATATTTTTCCAAACTGAAAATCTCAAAAAAAAAAATTAAATTTTTTTAAAAGCAGAAATTCTTTCAAAAATGCACACAAAATGAGCAAAAATTCATTAAAATTGGTAAAAATACCAATTTAATTGCAAAAAAAATCCTAAAATTTCCATCAACTTCTTTGCTTATTTTTGGAATATTTTCTAAGTTGAAAATGCTGTGCCAATTTATTCTATTATTATTTTATGGCAAATATGCTTCATTAAATGCCTAAATTCATGAAAATTTCTCTTTAGTTCCAAAAACAAGCTGAAAAATCTGGAAAAATCCATATACCTTGGTCACACGTGGTGGATTGATGCTGAAAATCTTCAACATTTTTATATGTGTTTCATTGTCAAACTTTTGCCACAAAGATCAACAAAAGCACGAAAAAAAAAACATTACAACAAACAAATACACATAAAAACCAAAATACACAATCAACAATACACAACATTTTAAAAAAACAACAACAACATATAAGCCATCAGTTATCCAAACAAATTCATATACACTAATCTTGCTTTGTCGTATGTCCAATTATTTTCCGTTCGTGGTTTTTCTTTTTGGATTGCTGACCTACATTTTGGGGATTGAGACGTGCTCATTCATTGCATACACATACACCTACTTTCAGGTATTTTTCTTTTTATTTTTTTCGCTACCCCAAAATTCATGCTTCATTTTTAACATGAATCCTAAACACCACGCATATATGCATAGGCATTCCCATAATGATTCAAAACCTGTTCCAAAGTTGTGCATGAATGTCAATGTGAGCATTGATTCCCAGCAACTGGATGTCTTGTACTTTCATGCCCTCTGTTTGCCTAGCAGATACCTTATCTTATTGGAAAGGATGTGCTGCTTGCAGTTTTTTCAGAATCCTCCCAAGACATTTGTAGATGAATCCTTGTCCATGGATCATTTTCGAAATTACCAAGCCTTCAAAAGGGATCATCTTCATTGATACCTTTGCAATGTATTGTGGATGATTTTTAATGATAAATCTCTCTTTTTGGAGGAATCATTTAGATGGTTGTGTTGTGTGTAGTGTTTGTGTTGTGGGTTAATTTATGCGATAAGATCGTGGTGGTTGCCTATTCGATTTGCTTTCGTGCGAGCTACATTTTTGGAGAATTGCGGTGATGGTGTTGCTGGTTGGATAGTTAAAGATGCTGATGCAGAAGAAGAAGAAACCTCTTATATCCTTTACAAGTTGTTGTGATTTCCAGTTTGATAAGAAATGTTAATGCATAAAGGGTTTTCCTTTCGTTGTATTCTTTATATCAGATACAGGTTATAAGTTAGGGTCGTGGTTGGATGGACTGTTTTTGAAGATTTATTGAAGATCAAAGTTGAGCTCTTGAATGAACTTGTATTCCCTTTTTCATGGGTCGCGAGAACGCTTCCTTATTAAGTGTGGGGATATGTTGAGTGTTGAAATGATCTATTTTTTGGCTGATTTTTTGTTGTTTTTGAGAGCTGAATGGTTGATTTTATGAGATGATTGATTGGTTTGGAAGTGGTTTAAGAGTGTTTTGGATAGGTTGGAATGGTTTTATTAAGCTCGTGATGTTTATTAGTAGAGATGTGAAGTTCTGTTGATGTTCTGATATGTTCTGTTTGGTCCTGATAGCTTCTGTTGAGCTTTTGTTTTGTTATGTTTTCTCTCTGTAAGGAAGGATGGACTATTTGGTCCTGATAGCTTCTGTTGAGCTTCTGTTTTGTTCTATTTTCTCTCTATAAGGAAGGATGGAGTATTGATTGATAGGGTTTGAGATTGTTTGAAAGCTTATTGAGTGATTTTTGATGGTTTGGAATGGTTTCGGTATGAGTTATGTGGTTCTGATGCTTTCTGTTGACCTTCTGTAACTCTCTGTTGAGCTTCTGTGAGCCTCTATAAACCTTCTGTATGCTTCTGTATGCCTCTGTATGTGTTCTGTTGGATGAGAGTGTAGCTTGGGAAAGTTTTCTAGCCTTGAAAAGAGGTGAATACAAGTGCAAAAGAGCTAAAAGAAGTCAAAGAAGTAGCTCCTGAAGACTCAAGTAAAGACTGGAGTGAAGTGACAGTGGTGAGCTATGAAGAGTCACTGTAGTGGCTCTGGTGTCCTTCATATCAGACATACCTCTTGGGAGGTGCATCCATGACCTAATAAGGATTATTGAGGATTATTATTGTGTGATTGTAGTGAGGATATGATGTACTATTGATGGAGAGAGAGAGAGAGAGTTAGAGATAGTCAATTCTATCAAAACAGTGTGATTGTATGTGAGAGATTAAAAGAGAGAGAACTATGAAGACATTGAAGATGGATAATATGTGATTGATTTCCATTCAAAGATGCTGTATTCTCTTGTGTTCTTTGTTCTATTGATGGATTTTGTGAAGATGTTGGAGAATATGGTTGATTCTATTAAATCCGTGGGAGATATCTACTATGATACTGCGTGAAGAATTACTGTTTTCTTTGTTTTGATGATCAAAAGAATGAAATAAAAGCTTGTTGATGTTACAAGATAGATTTTCTTGCAAGAGAATTCCCTTTTCCTTGGTGTTCCTCTTGGGGCTCCATGTTTTTACAATGGACACAATGTGGCCTGTCTCTGGAGAACTACCAAGTCCTGCTTAGAGATAGAAGGAATAATAGGAACATTGGGGCTTGGAGGAACAGACCGTGACTGTGTTAGTTGGTCTTGCAACTGCTTGATTTGGGAAGCTTGTGATTCCATTGTGTCATGAGCAGTCTATAAGGCTGAGAGTTTTGCATCTAAAAGAGTCTGAAACTCATGAGCTTCTTTGGATATCCTCTCTTTCTCCTCTGAGACTTTAGTGACCTCTGATTGAGCTTTTGTTAACTGAATCTTCAAAGAATATATTTCTTCTCTTTGAGTTTCAATCATTTGGTTTGTTGCTCCATCTGCTTAAACAGATCTGCAAGTGGGTCTTTAGCAGAGGCTAACTCTGAGGCTTTCTTATGCAACTAGTCTTTGGACTGCATCAGTTCTTCATAAAAAGAAGCATACAACTGTTGAGCACAGGCTGTCATTGAGAGTTCAATCGAACTCTAGATGTCGTTACAGAGGAATGGAATGGCATCTCCCGACACTAAACTGTTCAGTGAAGGTACTGATATGTCCAAGGAACCCTCTCTATGTGCTCTAAAAAAATTGTTACATATGAGGTAAGCAAGGAGGTCACTACCAAATGTAGCAAGAATGGTGACTGAAGGAAGAACTGAGGGAGCTTTATCTGCCACACGCTTCAAGCGCTTTCCCTGAATGACCAGTGGAGGAGGAGAATCAAGATCCTCTATATCAATAGGTTCTGACTCTTCTGAAGGTGGAGGGGGAGGTACTGGATCAGATGGAGAAGGTGGTAGCACACCCTTCTTTAAGCCTGAGTATGTCAAGCAAGCATACAGGTAGGAACCATAGGTAACATTTATGACATTTCCTCTGGTTACTTTGACAAAACGTTGGTCCATCTTTGTAAGCAGGTAAGTACTCCAATCAATAGCCACTCCTTTTAACACCATCCTGGAAGCTGTGAAAAGCTCTTTGGACAAGTAATGGGATGATGTTTTGGCAGGCATAAACCTGTCTTGGAGAAACTGACAGACTAACTTCCAAAGAGGATCAGTGATCATGGAAAAAGATACTCCTAAAGTGTTGATCACTTTCTTGACATCCAGAATCTCCTTGGTCTGGTTTTGTAACATCTTGAAAATCTCATTGTTGGAGAATAATTGTCTAGTTGTAACAAAGGGCTCTCCTTTGTAGGGAAGAGACAAAGCCTTCCCTGATGCTCGAGGTGTCAATATCATGGAAGCACCATGAACCAGGCCCGACTTCTTGCTCTATGATGCAAGGAACTTATCACACAAGAATGGATCATCTAGAATCAATGGGAATGAAGCAGCCACGAAAGTCGCAAGTCCTACTTTCGCTATAGGCTCAAAAGCCAGTAAGAAAGAATAATCCCTACTGACCAGCGGGACATACTGGATAGGAGGAGAAGTGTGAGGCGCCATTCAGATGGAAAACACACACACCACAACACATACAATCACAAAGAATGCCTACAAAACAACCAAAGGGCTATAAAAAAGAAATGAATCAAAATAAGGACACACATACACAGACGTAACTAACCAATTTACCACCCCAAACAACCCACATCCTAAAAAAAATTGGCATGACCTCTACACATATGCGATTGAAAACTTCATGTGATGCAACAAACATGCACCCAAAACCGCGTATCATGCAAGAAAGAAAAAACTACAAACCGTACCCGTAATCGTAGCACATAGACAAACCATAATACCATAAAAATGTAAATCAAGACCTGACCATAACCTTGACCATCAATTTCAACTAAGAGGACTTTACGCGCCCATCCCACGAAGCGTGTTTATTAAAAGGGGGGAAGAAAGTGCAGTGAGGGGGGATTGTTTTAATGAAGAGTTCATTTTAAGAAATTATTAACAATGGGTGACATTTTATTAGGTTATAAACCTTAATAAGAAAATGGTGATTCCTTCTTAAAATTTTAATTACAATTTATTAGGGTGAAACTGTGCTTTATTGAAACCTTGACTACGATTTCCAGACTTGGGTCTCTAAATGCAAATTCATTAATTAAAAATTAATGGTGATGTGGAGCGCTTTTTTGTTGGCGCGTGCTTTTTTTATGATGACTAGTTCATTTTTATTAAAAGTTAAGGTGCCTCTTAAGCACAGGTAGTGCGTGAAAAGTGAACGGCTAGTTGATTTTTATTATTAGAAACTGTGTGTTAAGCGCAAATGCGCGTGAAAAAGGTGGGTGAATATAGTTATTTTAGCAATTAATTCTGGTTAAGGGATAATGAAAATAAATAAAGCTCAAAAAATAAATACCTGGTAGGGGTGTGTATGCAATGGACTGAAGGCGCACGGAGTAGTCCCCCAAATGCAATGAATCCACTCAAACAAAAACAAACACCACTAACTGAAAAAAAAAAAGCATTTTAGTGCTTTTGTTGGATGTTTATTTTTTTTATTTTTTATTTTTTATTTGTGATTTTTTTTAATTTTATTTTAGGTGTGTGTTTTTTTGTAAATTGTTTGGTTTGGTTTATTTGTTTTTTTATTTTTTTTATATTTTTTCTTTATTTTTTTAAACAATAATTAAATCAATATATATGACACATGAATATGCTATGAAGTGTGAGAGTGAATTTTCAATCATTTAGCAAGTGTCCACAATGTATGTTAATTCATCCATGATTTTCAGCTAATTTTTAGGATTTAAAATATTTTTTTATAAAGTGAAGTATTAAAATTAGGATCTTTTTTGCTTCAAATAATATTTTTCTATTTATGGAAATATTTTTTAGTTGAGAAATTAGTGAAAAAAGAGGCAAGGGGATTTGTGGAAATTTCTTGAATTTTTTGGATTTATTTTTGTATTTTTACTAAATTTTTATGAGTTTTACTCATTTTTCATATAATTTCGAATGAATTTTTAAATTTAATTTTTTTCACAAATTATTTGTTTTCATTTCCACTTTAAAAATATTCCAAATAATTTCAGCAATATTGGTAAATTTAAAAAATTTAGTAATTTTTTTTATTTTAAATGAATTTTTGAAATTTTTATGTATTTTATGTTTATTTTTAATGTATTTTTATATATCTTGCGGATTGGAAAATAAAAGGCACTACCCGGGCTACGTGTGAACAGTGAAGGATGGCTGCGTGTGAATGGCGGACTGCAATACTCCACCGCACGGACACGTCGGAAGCGCTTTCTCGCGCGTGAATGCTCGCTATCACACCCGTACTCAGCAGGAAAATAACGGAAGAGAAAAGGCAGGAACAGGGGCTAACTGAGTAGATTAAGTGAATTAAGTTAGCTTAGTCTGAGAAAGTCAATTAAGTTAATTTAGTTGAGGTAAATCAATTAAGTTAGTTAGGTTAGTCTAGTTAGTCAGGTTAAGTCTGGTAAATTAGGTTACTTAGGTTAAGTTTAGTAAATTAGGTTAGGCTAGTTAGTCAAGTAACTAGGTTAAGTCTCGTTAGGTCTGGGTAGGTCTAACTAGGGTTAATGTGGACTAACTAAAGGTCAGTTAATCTAACTAGGGTTAGTTGAATTAGGGTTAGTGGGGTTAACTGGGGTTAGTTTAGGTGGGGTTAGTGGGGCTAACTGGGGTTAGGTTAGTGACTAACTAATGTTAGATTAGTTATTAACTAGGGTGAGGTACTAACCAGAGGCGGGTAAGGAGGAGGAGGAGGAGGAGGGTGTGGCTGATGGGGGTGGAGGAGGAGGAAGAAGATGGTGGCTGTGGTGGTGGTGGTGGAGGAGGAGGAGGAGGAGGAGGAGGAGGAGGAGGAGGAGGAGGAGGAGGAGGAGGTAGAGGGTGTGGCTGGTGGTGGTGGAGGGGGAGGCGGACGCCAGCAGCAACGGCGACATTGGCACGGCATCAAGGGGTAGAGCGGCGTCGAGCAGCAGGGTGAGGAGGCCAAAGGGCAGCGGCACAGGCGGTGCTGGCGGCAATGGGAGGCTCCAGAGGGCGTTGGGGTGGTGGACGTTAGCAGCAATGGCGTCACAGGTTGGTGAACGACGGCAGCAACAACGTCACAGGGCCGATGGGGGGGAGAGAAGGAGGGGGAGGAGGAGAAGAAGAAGAAGAAGGAGAGGAGAAGAAGGGGAAGAAAGAAGGAGAAAGGGAGGAGGAAGAAGGAGAAAGGAAGGGAGGAGGAAGAAGGAGAAAGGAAGGTGTGGCTGGTGGTGGTAGAGGAGGAGGAGGAGGAGGAGGAGGAAGGGGAGGAGGAGGAGGAGGGGGAGGAGAAGGGGGAAGGAGGAGAGGGAGGAGGAGGAGAAGGGGGAGGAGGAGAGGGAGGAGAAGGAGAAGGAGAAGGAGAAGGAGAAGGAGAAGGAGGAGGAGGAGTAGGGGGAGGAGGAGGAGGAGGAGGGGGAGGGGGAGGGGGAGGAGGAGGAGGAAGAGGTAGAGGGTGTGGCTGGTGGTGGTGGAGGGGGAGGCGGACGCCAGCAGCAACGGCGACGTCAGCGTGACGTCGAGGGGCAGGGCGGCATCGAGCAGCAGGGCGAGGAGGCAGAAGGGCGGCGGCACACGTGTTGGCGGTGACGGGAGGCTCCACAGGGCGTTGGGGCAACGGACGAGGGCAGCACAGGGCGTTGGGGCAAGGAATACACCCCCGTCCACAGGGCGTTGCGCCTCCACAAGGCATCATAGGGTGGCGAATGGCGGCAGCAACGGCATCACCGGGCCAAGGTGGGGAGAGAAGAAGGAGGAGGAGGGGAAGAAGAAGAAGAAGAAGAAGAAGGAGAGGAGAAGAAGGGGAAGAAAGAAGGAGGAAGGGAGTAGGAAGAAGGAGGAAGGAAGGGAGGAGGAAGAAGGAGAGAGGAAGGGAGGGACGCAGGCATAACGGGAACGGGTAGGTATTTTTATTTTTATTTTATTTTATTTTCTTTCTTTTTAGCTTTTTTTTTTCTTTTTTTTTCTCTTTCTCTTTTTTTTCTTTCTTTTGTTTTCTTGCTTTGTGTTCTTTCTGTGTTGTCTTTTTTTTTCTCTTTTTGTTTTTTGTTTTTTGTTTTTTTTAAGTGTTGCTTTGTTGTTTTTTTATTTTTTTTTAAAATTTATGTATTTTTATGATTATATAGTCAATTGTTTTCTTTTCTTTTTTTTGTTTCTTCTTCGTTTTGTGGCCGTGTTGTTTTTTTTTCCTTTTTTTGCTTCTTTTTCGAGGTGGGGTTTTTTTCTTTTTCTTATTTTTCTTTTTTTTTTAAATTTGGCTATGTTTGTGCTTGTTTTTGTTTTAATGGAAAAAGAAAAAGAAAATAAATAAATAAATGAAAAATGGAGGGGCAAGGAATACACCCCCATCCTGTGTGCATGCGCGAGCAAGGGTAAAACAATTTGTAGTGATGGGGTCAAACAGGCAGGGACGGTGATGCGCAAGCCACAAACGCCATGGGGACGTCTCAAGGCGCGTAAAACCAGAAACATGCCCATTCATGTGCGATATGAGAAACACGGTCACACGGGAAAAAGTAAGAAAAATTAATAAAATCCAAACCGTTTGTCGGATCGAAAGACCGTAAGAAGGAAATATGTGCTAGGAGATGAGGGAAAAATGATGGAAATATGCAACACTGGGTTCGGGGCAATATCAGGGTGTTCACATGGGAAAAACTCAAAAAACAAACCCGAAGACACATATGAGTATTAATATCGGAAAATTTGCACATCGAAATGGAGTGCAAAAAGAAGGAAAATCGTGCAAAACACGGTGTCCTACAACCCTTTCATGATAAAACGCAGTTTCGATCGAGATAGGATGCGTTCACATGGAAAAAACCCAAAAAATGGGCCTGAAAATGGACTCGAAAATGAATATGGAAAGAACAATGCACCGGAATAGTGGATAGTAAAAATGAAAAATGTATGAAAGAAAGGAATTCACATGACTGGTGCATCAAAACTCAGTTTGAGGGAAATTAGGAGGGGTTCACGTGGAAAAAACACAAAAATCACACCCGAAAACACTCGAAAAAGTTATTAACTAAAAATCTGATAGTTGGAAGAGGGGGAAGGAAAAAGGAAAAAGTGGGGGAAAGGCTGGAAGGACACGGTTGTCAAATCAAACTGGAATTCCAATGAAAATAGGGTAGGTTCACATGGAAAAATGTGAAAAATAAGTATGAAAAGACCCGAAAACCCGCAAAAATTAATAACGGATAAACCGTGCATCGGAATGACATGGAATAAAAATGAAAAATGTCAAGGGGAATGGGTAGGATAGGTTTGGCACATCAGGCTAGGGTTCCGAAGCAATAAAGATGCGTTCTCATGGAAAAACTGTCCAATTTACGGGAATTGCTTCAAAAATTAATAACTTGATAACCGTCTGTCGGAATAGGGGTCGGTAAGAAGAAAAAATAGGCAATTCAAAGGGACGAACAGGGCTATAAGGTTGGATTGGGATTCTGATGAACGTAGGATACATTCACATGGAAAAATCACAAAACAAAGAATAATGGCAAACGGTCAAGGAATAGCTCCGAGGATAGGGTGAAATAGAATGGAGGAGTGGGGAAGGGACCCCATCAATTTAAAATGAAGTCAGGTTTTAGATGCATGATCAGAACAAGGTATATGCCTGGGGGTATGCAACATAGATGTGCAGGGATACATCCCCACACTTAAAACCTTAGCAAGAAGGGTAAACCAAACATCAAGGACCTGGTACCTCACATCAGACCAACCACGAACGTCCTCACACTTAAGACCTTAGCAACATAGACGCGCAAGGACACGTCCCCACACTTAAAACCTTACCAAGAAGGGTAAACCAAACATCAAGGACCTGGTACCTCACATCAAACCAACCACGAACGTCCCCACACTTAAGACATAACCATCACTAAGAAACAGAAGGTATAGGGTTAGAAAAACTTGGCCCATATTACCGAGGAAGAATGTCGACTATCGAGGTTGTGTCTTGTGCCATTGTCGATTGCAGGAGGTAACAAGGTGTCTTTACAGCCCACGTCCTTCGTCCTTCATGGCAGAGACCAAGCAGCAGCACTCAAGGAGGTAGCTAGTTGAAGGGATCGTAGAAAATTCATCGATGACGAAGGATATTGCACTCAACTCACGATCACTCAAATGGAATGAAAAAACAGTCATTCATCCCATTACTAACATTACTCCAGGAAATAATGATGAAAACCCGAAGCTCACACTTGGTTTAGGAATCAACAAGGGGATGGTGTAGAGAGAGTATGCCAGGGTGCACAATTAATGGTGCATTAGTGCGTCCAATCCCGTCTGGCATAGGTGCAAGGAGAAAGGCCAAGGAGCCTTGTAGTGCAGTGTATAGAACAAAGCGACATGTCCTGTGTTGATGGTAGAAACCCATCTCGTGGGTGCATAGGGAAACGGGAACGTACCTGACTCCAATTGTTGTAACGTCCCTCAATCCTCACCTCTTGATAATTGATTGAAGAAACACCAGTCACACTCAGCCCACCCTCTATCTCGTGCTCTATTGAAAGATACAAAGGG
Source organism: Lygodium microphyllum (assembly GCF_053477565.2). Classification (NCBI taxonomy): domain Eukaryota; kingdom Viridiplantae; phylum Streptophyta; class Polypodiopsida; order Schizaeales; family Lygodiaceae; genus Lygodium; species Lygodium microphyllum. The sequence goes on along the minus strand of NC_141141.1, from coordinate 164,958,011 downwards.
CAGCCCATTCCTAAAACCCATTGATTTAATCCTTACCGTCACTTGTGTAGAGGTTGTATGCCTTGTGCACATTTGATGGTGCAACTGTGCATCCCGCCCTGTGTTGACATACATTGCAAGAAGAAAGGCCAGGGAGCCTTACGGTGCAGTGCACAGGAACAGATCGTGCATTGTGCATTGAGAGGCCCATCCCGTGCTTACAACACTCCGTTCATACATCTCACCTCATTTGATTTAAAGGGAAATACTGGTCAGACACCCCACCCTCTGTCTCACTCTCTGATAGATACAAAGGGTAGCCCATTCTCACGTCCCCATCCTGTTAGGATGAAAGCTCGCATCACTCAAGGGGTTGGTGATGAAGATCATGTCTGCTGTTGTTGTCATCAGGGTCTTGAAGACGAGGCGTACCCAGGGAGGCAGTCAACAAGTCTCGTACTTCAATGACTTGTAAGAAGAGTCATCTGTTAAGAAGGGCAGACCGACTGATATTGCAGAGATAGCCCACCAAGGGAGGTGGCTTCAAATTACTTTCTAAAGAGGTTCTGCTGGTGATGAATTAGATATCCTGAACTGCAGGGTGTTACCACCTTTTCCACTGTCAGCTTCCCGCCCAAGGGTGTTTCCACCTTTTCTTGGAACGAGGCCTGCTATGACAGGGAATTTCTTCCTTTTCTCCCATAACAGTTTTGTTTGTTTTGTTTTTCTTTTCTTTCTTTTTCTTTTTTCTTTTTTTCATTAAGAAAGAGAATGGTAGAAATACCATATGTCAAGACCAACCTCGCCACCGTTGTTGGATCAGACGAGAAGAGAACAATGTCGGGTTGAGATATTTCTGCGAGGGGGTAGCAAAATGAGACCGCCTCATGATGAGAATCATAAGGGCTATCAGAAGCACGACGAGAAGGAAAATGCGACGCCCAAAAGGAAAAGGATAGGTGGATTGTGATTGTCAAGATCCCCAGGGAGGGAAGTACATCTTCAGGCGATAGCCATTGATGAGGAAAGGATCATCAGAGGCATCAATGGTCTGCACATGAACAGAGCCGTTAGGATTGACAGTAAGTACCTTGTATGAGCCCATCCACCATTGTTGAAGCTTGCCATGAAACTTGCCAAATCTTGAATCATAGGCCAGGACAAGATCACCTTCTTTGAACTCCTTGTGCTTGATGAAACTGTCATGATAGGCCTTGCGTCGCGCTTGAGTGGTTTCCATGCATTGTAGGGCCATCAGCCATATCTCATCCAAGCATTCCAAGTGCAGGAGATGGCATTGCAGTGACTCATGATCTCCCAAGCATTCTTTAACTGCCACTCACAAAGAGGGCAATTCCAGCTCAACAAGGAAGACGGCTTCTGTACCATACACTAGCTGGAAAGGGGTCTATCCTGTAGTTGCCTTATGAGAGGTTTTGTACACCCAGAAGGCCTCTGTAAGCTGATCGTTCCAATCGCGACAATGTGCGGCAATCGTTCTTGTTAGAATCGAGCAAAGGATGCGATTAGTGACTACAACTTGGCTGTTGGCTCTAGGGTAATAAGGAGTGGACTTGCAATGGCAGATCTTATACAACTCAGTTGGCTCCTCCATGATTTTGTTAAGGAAATGAGTACCTCTGTCACTTACCAGCTCGAGGGGACTACCAAAATGGATGATAATATTCTCGTACATAAACAGGGCTACGCTGTTACCATCATCCCGCTTCAAAGCTTTAGCTTCACACCACTTTGTGACATAATCTGTACATACTAGGATGTATCTATTCTGCTTCCATCTGGTGTGGGTGGATCAATGGGACCCACAAAATCAATCCCCCACTTCTCGAACGGCTTTAGGGAAAGAATGGGTTGCAGTGGCATGGCACTTATTTTGGTGGGTTTTCCCATTCGTTGACAAGCATCACATCTTTTGCAGTAATCATTCGCATCCTTGTGGAGGGTGGGCCACCAATATCCTGCTAACAGAGCCTTCCTGGCTGTCACTTCTCTTGCGAAGTGTCCACCACATGGTTTGTCATGGCATGCTTTCAATACTACATCAATTTCATCCCCTGCAACACATCTTCGCAGAACTTCATCTTTACCTCTTTTGTATAGTGCACCACCTAACAAGGTGTAGGGGAATGATTCTAACAGAAGCTTCTTCTTCTCACGGCTTGAGATGCCATGAGGATACTGTTTATTTGCCAAGAGGTTGGCTATGTCTCCATACCAGGGAGTAACTGTTTCAACTAGAAACAAGGAAGTATCAGGAAGGTCTGGATCATCCTATTCCTCTTCTTTTTTTTGAGGAATCCATGATAGATGATCGGCTAGGACATGGGAACGGCCAGACTTAGTGACCACTTCAAAATCAAACTCCTAGAATAGGAGCAACCATTTCATCAGTCGTCCTTTAACATATTCTTTGTTCATTAGGAAGGACAAGGATTCATGATCCATGTAGAACTTGAAATGCATTGACAGTAGATAGTGTCGAAACTTCTCTAGTACAAACACCATTGCTAAGCATTCAAGCTCTGTCTCACTGTGTAGTTCCATTCCCTATCAGTGACCTTTTGGCTTGCATAATAAATGGTTTGATATAATTTAGAGGGGCCCTTTTGACATAGGATAGCACCTAGCCCTTCAATTGATGCATCTGTGTGCACATGGAACTCCTTCGTCTAGTCAGGAGGTTGTAAGATAGGTGCTTGGATAAGGCACTGTTTTAGGGTATTAAAGGCCTCTTCACAGTCATCAGTCCAAAGGGAATCCGTCTCTTTCCTTAGGAGCTTGTGTAGAGGGGCTGACTTGATTGCAAAATGTGCAATAAATCTTCTGTAGTAGCCCACATGTCCAAGAAATCCTCTCAATTGCTTGAGGTTTGTCGGTGCTGTTAAGGCGACAATCTTCTCAATCTTTGCAGGGTCTGTTGCAATCCCTTATGCAGAGACAATATGGCCCAGAAGAACTCATGATGAGAAGCCAAAGACACATTTGTCAAGGTTGAGAGAAATCCCATACTCTCGGCATCTATCAAAACATTGCTGTAGGTGTCCCCAGTGCTCACGGATCAACCTATAGACACAAAAGTCATCAAGATACACCTCAATGAAATCATGTAGATGATTTTGGAAGGCAGCCATCATTACTCGTTGGAAGGTGGTAGGAGCATTACAAAGCCCAAATGGCATCACTCTATAGGCATAGGTCCCCCATTCTGTGGTGAAGGTTGTTTTAGATTGGTCCTCTTCTGCAATTTGGACTTGGTTATATCCATTGAATCCATCCAAGAGGGAATACAGCTCATGGCCTGCCACTGTGTTTAACAGTTGGTTTGTAAAAGGGATAGGAAAATGATCCTTCTTCGTCTTCAAATTGAGCTTTCGAAAGTCGACACATATTCGAAGTTTCCCGTTCTTCTTGGGTACTACCACAATGGGCGAAACCCATTCACTGTTAGCCACGGGACAAATGAACTATGCTTCAAGAAGTTTCAATAATTCAGTCTTCACCAGAGTAGAGTAATTAGGATTCATACATCTTTGTCTTTGCCTTACAAGTTTGGCATCAGGCTCTAGGTCAATATGATGTTGACATACTGTGGGATCAATCCCCTTTAGGTTTTTGTATGACCAAGTAAACATATCTAAGTTCTCCTTTAGTATATCTCGCAGGACCACTATTTCTTCTTTTGCAAGATTGAGGCCCACTTTCAGATTATATTCGATACCTTCAGTATCCAAGAACATTACTTGCCTTTCACCTTCCACTTCGCGGATAAATTTTCCACGGACTGCTTCTTGACTCTTTCAAGAGAGTAAGTAGTATCCTCGTCTGATGTTCCGCTAGAACCAGTGTCCTCCTTCTGAACAGATGACTCGTTTGTCTGTTTAGGTTGCTGGAAGGGTATCAGTTTTGTTTGCTTCTTGTGAGTGGTAATTTCTTTTGGACTTAGGGATTCATCTTCAGAAGATGCGTTCAGGAATGTCACATAGCATGGACCTTCTAGAGGCCATGGCTCTAAGGGCTTGGTCTTCTATTGGCAGGGGGCATCATCATCATCTTTTCTATGTACTGAATGGCCAGGGCAACAGGAGCCACTGGTGAACTTAATTTTTATGCTTTTAATCCATTGCTTATACAGATTCTGCATACTTTGTGGTCTATTGGCCAACCCAAATGGAACCATAGTCATTCCATATAGCACCCTGAGATCTTCGGCCTTTGAGGTCTCTGTAGGGACATCAGCAAGGTTATCCGTTATCAGAGGAAATTCTTCATCTGCACTCTCATAACCTGATTCATTTTCTTCCTTATCATTTTCATTCTCTTCCTCTGGAGGCTCTGTCTCTGCTTCTGTAGAGGCTCTATAGGAGAAGAACAGATCTTTTGCCTCTACATCTGCTTCTGCTTCTGTCATTTCCTCTGACTCTACTTCTTCCTCTGGCTCTGGCTCTAGCTCTGTGTTTGTTATTGTCTCTGTATCTCTCTGTATCTGTTCTACCCCTGCTCTGTAATTGTACTATCTCTATACTGTCTCTGCTCTGTATCTGTACTATATCCACTCTGTCTCTACTCTGTAACTGTATTGTCTCTACTCTGTCTCTGCGACTGTCATGTAACATGGAGAACAGTACATCCATGCTTCTATTTCATTGTCAGAGGTGATTTCAAAAGTTAATTCTAGTTGAGGCAGTAGATATTCTCCCATAGACGAGGATTTTACTTCCCTTGGCAGTTGGCTTACAGTGCCCACTGTTAGGGACTCTGCCTCTATTTTCTTAGGAAAGATCTGCTTAACAGCCTCTTCATCCCCTGGTGTACCATATGTTACCTCATTGGAGGAGTCAGTTATGACTTCAATGGATGTGGATCCATTGCCTTTTTGTGATCCATACAGCTTTAACACCGCTTTGTTGGGTCCTCTGCCTAGGGTTAGGGTTCCTTTGAACCAGTCCGTCCTGGCTCTTGCTTCAAAAAGCCAAGGTCTTCCCGACATCAGAGGGTATGAGGTCCCATAAGAATTTGGTTTAACCACCAGGTATGTCAGCCAATAGTCTCTTCCTGCAAGGGCTGTTTTTACGTATGGAAGGATGCCCAACGGTTTGCTTTGGTCTGCCAATCTGATAAGCCACTGTGTAGGTTGAATTCCTTGCAACCCTAAGTCCTTTATTGTCACATCCGTCATTATGTTTACTGATGATCCTCCATCAATCAATGCATTTGAAATCAAGCATCCTTCTATCCATACACTAATCTCTGGGGTTCGAGGATCTAGGAAAGCATTAGCCACATCTACTTCCTTTATAAGCTCTCGGGCCTTATTAGTCTTGGTTACTGTTGAAGGAGAGATCCTTAATCCACATCTTCTTGTCGAGATGCTTTTGAATTTCTTTCGGCAGCTGGGAGACAACATCGGAATGTTAAGTTTGGTTTAAAAGTATCTAGGTCTTTGACCAAGTCATAATCTTTGATAGGATCTACATGCTTCTCCAGCCTACTGGGAAATGGGGCTACACCCATTTTCATCTTCCCTTTTTCTTTTAACAATTGCAGCATCGGCACTTCTTCTGTCTCTGGAAGTGCTTCTGTATCATCTATCTTTTGGACCTCTGGTCCTATTTCTGGGTCTGTCTGTTCTGTTGTGTACTGCTCTATCCCTTTGTTGGCAGGTTGAACTTCACAATCTTGGGAGGAGAGTTATTTTTGTTCTGAACAACTGGTTTCTTCTTCTTGGTGCACGTAAGAGCGGCAACTTCCAACTCTACCAAATTGGAGGCAGGCTCTTGTACCTTCTGTTGGCTATCAATGCCATTGGCCATTACAGGGGCTGGACTCGGACAATCCTTTCCAGTGTGGCATTCTCCTTTGCATCGGCTGCATAAGGGCTTGTAATCCATAGATCGTCTAGGGTTTGGACAATTTGGGGAGATATGTCCCTTTTCTCCACACCTGTAACATTCCACCTCTGATCTCTGACCACCGCCAGACTGTCGGCCTCTATAACTTTGAGAGGGAAACCTCCTTGGACAAAAATTAGGACCAAACTTACTAGGCTTTGGTCCAATATCCTGTGTTGTCATTTTAGATTCCAGCAAGTTAAATCTTGCATTTTCATCATTCTATCTTCGTTCATGCATCTCTTTCAGAGAGCAAATATCCTCTATATGGTTCTTCCGCAAACAATAGGAACTGACGGCTCCATGAATGGTTGGTTTTCGGGTACTTTTAGTAGCTTAATGTCCCACTTGATAACACTTTCCACACCATGTATTAGAGCACATCGCATCTCTTCCAGCTCCCACATGAGTGGATATATTGGCGGTATTCACCTTCAGTGTCTGTAACTGCTCTGTAATCACATCCAGAAGCTCTTTCTTGATACTTGCAACTGAGTTGGATAAGTAGTCCTTCAGATTTTCACCTCCTGAAGTGCTTGTAGTAGGGTTTTGGGAAGCTTCTGTAATTACTATATACACTGGTTGGGTAGATCCAGAAGGTCCTCTGTTCTGGTTCTAATTCAGAGCTCCTGTTGAGACTTGGGGTTGTTGATTCCAGTTGGTAGGATTCCACTGTTGTTGAGTCTCCATTGGAGGAACTGTTTGAGGCCACTTTTGTTGTAGTTGAACCATCATCTGAGGCACTGTCATCTGCGGTGACCACACTGGATTAGGTACACTATATTGTGGCACTGTTTGCATCTGGGGATAGGGGTAGGGAACTGTCCCTGGGACCGCATTTGATGGGTATACCATTCCAGGCATAGGAGGAGGTAAGGGTGTATTTTAGTATTTTTGCAACAAAATGAATATTAATCCCTTTACAAAAGATGAAATTATGATATATGCATGGATTTTTTTCTGCCTAACGGATTCCTCACACTGAGCTACCTCTTGCCATGTTGGGGCTAGTCCAAAGCTCCTCGTGGTGGTACAAAACAATCCCCCCCTAGAGCAAGGTTGCGCGTCTAGCCATGGGGGAGGCATATCGCGATCTTTCCTCTTATTATCTTGATTATATATTTACAATAAGTTCTAACTACTGCAAGCAACAGGGAGATGTGCGAAGAAGAAGACCCAACCATGGAAGCAGACTTTAAGAGGGCAATAGTCCATGCCACCCTTCACAAGAAAGGCCCGAATCGCCAATTTTTGGTGATTCAAACACCATCAAATTATCAAGGTAAAGGCTTCAAAACCTTAATTGATTGTGGCAGTACACATTCCTTTATTTCACTAGCTTGTGTAAGAAGATTAGAAATAGCCACAATAGATGCACCTACCTTGCTTGTGGAATTAGCAAATGGTCATGAGGTCACTTGTACTAGGCAAACTGCTAAGGTGGAATTCTGGAAGAAAGTCGACTTCAGTCAGATTCAGGGTTATGAACCTAGGTATCCATGTCAAACAACCCTATACTTGAGCTAGCTAGAGAAGAGGCATGCCATGATCCAACCTATCAGAAGATGCTAAGGGAGATCCCTATCAAGGATCAAGACCCGAAGCTACACACTAAATATCTAGAATTCTCTATCAATAGTGGACTTGTCTACTATAGAACGAGATTATGTATACCGGCAAGCCAGTCACTTAAGCAGAAAATACTTTGGGAGTTCATGACTCCCCTTTTTTAGGACATCCTGGCTATGCCAAGACCCTCAATGCAGTCAGAAAGAACTATTATTGGGAGAGGCTTAAAGGTGAGGTTGTCAAATATGTCACAGAGTGTTTGTCTTGTCAGCACATTAAGGCCAAACATGTCAAAATGCCAGGGAAGTTGCAACCGCTTGACATTCCCTAAATGAAATGGGAATTCATCAGTATGGACTTTGTTGTTGGCCTACCCCAAGTTCAGGGAGGATACAACTCCATTATGATTATGGTGGATATACTCACCAAGGTTGCACATCTTGTTCCTGTTAAGACAAACTATAAAGCCTCAGACATTGCAAGGTTGTTCATCAAGGAGATATTCAAACTGCATGGGTTGCCTTGAAGAATCATTAGTGATCGTGATTCTCTCTTCACATCACACTTCTGGAGAGCTATCTTCAAAGCCATTGGGACTCAACTCTGTTTTAGTACAACTTACCATCCCCAAACCGATGGTCAAACGGAACGATTCGACCAAGTCATCGAGGATATGCTAAGGTCACATTGCTACTGTGAACCCAAAAAGTGGATCCAATATTTGCCACTGGTTGAGTTTGCCTACAATGCTTCCTACCAACAAAGCATTCAGATGACCCCTTTTCAAGCATTGTATGGGCACGACTGTCGAAGTCCTTTAAACTTTTTGGATCCAACCTTAAGGGTTGAAGCTTCAAAGCAAATGCTGGAAGATATGGATGACCAAATGAAGTCAATAAGACAGGACATCCAAGCCGCCAAGGATAGACAGAGGGCATACGCGGATTTGAAACATCAAGATAGATCCTTCACTGAAGGAGATATGGTTTTCATTTGCGTACGCCCAAAGAAGAGTTCCCTATCCTTGGGTGAATGCAAGAAGCTAAGTCCAAGGTATTGTGGACCCTACAAGATCCTCAAGTGCCTAGGACCTAATGCTTACAGACTTCAACTCCCTGAGAATCTAAAAGTTCATAATGTATTCCATATCAGTCTATTGAAGAAGTAAATGCCTAACCCTAGACACATACTTGATGATCAACAAGTTGTAATGCCTAGCCAAGGAGTCCTTGAGCTACGGCCTGACAGGATCTTAGATGTTAGGGAGAGACATTTGAGATCTAGAACCTTGAGAGAATACCTTGTCCAGTGGAAAGATTATCCCGAGGAGGATACCACTTGGATGGATGAAAGTGCTCTCAACCAACAATATCCACTACAAGATATAGGCCTTATATCGACGTTAAAAGCGACGAAAATGCAAATAACAAAATTTGCCCCCGTCATTGCAAAAAGTGTCGTTATTGGCGACGCCATAGAACAGTCGGTATCAGCGTCGCTATCAGCGTCAGTATTTGCGATGCTGATACCGACGCCAATACCGACACTGATAACGACGGTTTGCGACAAAAATAACGATGCCAATAATGATGCGAGTAGTAAAATTTGCGATGCTAATAGCAACAATAAGAGAGAAAAAAGAATTTTTATGGTAGGGCAGCCCTGCCACATGTAGCACTGTGTGCTTTATTAGAGCCATACAAAATAGTTTCTGCACTGTGTACAATGCACTTGCAAATAAAAACAATGTATACTGAAATCATAACACTGATACATGAAATAAATACATGATCGCATAATAAGCGATTGGTACAATCATGACAAGATGTCACTAATACATAGAAAATGTCTACATAGATCAGGCGACCCAAAAATAAAGGTGTGTGAGCTGTAGGGATCCAAGGGCGAGCTACATATCCTCACCCTCCGAAAGCTCGTCCCACCGCAAAGGAGCATCAAACAGACTTTGCAAAAAAAGAAACAAAACATCAGTCCACCATACAGTAATGCATTCTAATCAAACATGGTAAAAGATGAGTGACTTACAGAGCCGCCACGTCTATACAATCGGTCGATCAATGAAGTGAGACTGTGCCTCTCTGCATATCGAGTCTCAAGGTCAATCGGATCGCGATTTGTAATGGAGTGTTACAAAGAAAACAAAATGCTAACTGTTAGAAACATGATTGTCGGTACAAAGGATATTGCAAAAACATAAACAAGCCAAACAAAAGAAAAACTTACAAAGTCCTCCAAATATGTCCTGTGGCCACCACTCCCAAGATGATGGACCACTCCGGCCTCAAGTCGTGCCCTCGTCGCCTCACGCTGTTGACTCCAATGTCCTGGAGAATCTGTAGCCTCCTCCCTCGGTCGGCACCAGTCATCTGCATCTAACCACTCGGGCTTTGCAGCCCCACTCTTGATTGTCTTGTGTGCGTCGGATCGTCTGTATGACATATGTACATGCATGCAATCTATCATCCAGCCAGGAGAAAATCTATCTACTGAGGCTGGAACCAGAAACTCCTCATGCAAGGATGCTACTATATAGTCCTTGCTCCTCTCCGGTATATTCTTCCAATGATCTAAGACGTTGTGCCGAAAAACTTGTTGGCACAACTCTCTCATGCGAGCCATCACCCTCCTCCCCTCATCATTCATGATGATGGCTCCTAACCTATCATCGACTAGATATCCATATCCCCTTGGAGTCTGCCTAAGATGGGTCCTCTCCCATCTGCATCCATGCTCCTGGGTATATCCAGGAGACCCCTGTGCATCCGGTGTATCGACCCGGGTAATATCTCTCAAAGTGGCACCCATAGGGGTGCCACCTGCTGACGACTAAGAAAAAGCCGGAGTAACTGGAGTAGATGTCCCCACAGGTGTGACATTGAAACACTCAAATTAGATATTGCATATAAAATTTAGATATGACAAATCCTAAACCCCTCATCACCTTTGGACTACATCCCCTTAAGAATTCCCACTCCTCCATTGAGACCTATGTCCCTTCGCGAGATGCTACAGTCAAAGCTCCATGCAACCATTGCGTTGACATGAACCGCAACATCTTCTCCATGCCCTCGGGATATCAAATTGGTCAATGATGCATACTACGTAGGAATTTAGCTCGCACTTCTTCTCGATCTTGCCTAGCAATCTGGTACTTGATGAGCCACGTCTCCATAGAGGCATGGTGCAACATACAAAAGCGATTCACCTTCTCCTCCATTGAGACATCCATTCTTTTTTCTACCCCATTTTCAACCACCACATCTCCAGTCATTCTATCATCGTCCTTCAGGGACCATAGCATTTCGTTGTCTGGATCCACCATTTTTGCCATTGTGAAATATGCACTAGCGCCTCAGACACCAACCAACCTTCAACCATGCTACCTTCTGGCCGAGCTCATTGTCGCACAAAGCCTTTTAGGGTTTTCATGAAGCGCTCCAAGAAGAACATCCGTCGTGTATGGACAGGTCCAGCAATCTCCACTTCATCTACAAGATGCACAAGAAGGTGGATTTGTATCGTGAGGATGCTGGTGGGCAGGTATTTCTCAAAGAGACAAACCACCTCCACTGCTCCCCACCTCGCGGATTCAATAGAGGATGTCTTAATCTCCTTCTGTGAGATCCATTACACCAAAGTCGACAACCTGTAAATGGCCCCACATATTTCTGGAGTAAGACATCATGCGATCGCGATTAGTAGTACAAACTACCACAAATGAGAAAGCATTATGAATAATGGCTACACTCCAAATAGCAAAATGCGCACACCAATTACAATCCATTCGTAGTACAAATCTCGCATATCTTATGCCAGTCATGGCACCGGAGTGCAGATAGACTTGACTACTTGCTTCACAATGTGCTCTTCTTTAGTGGACAAAACCCAAGCAGTGCGAGGAAGCTGCACGCAACCATTAGCACTCGACTGTGGCCAAAGCGTCTCCATCTTACGTACCTCCTTCAAATCCATTCGTGCCCCTATAGTGTCTCTCTTTCCTATGATGTGGTCCCATAGCAAGCTGCCCACATTCTTGAAAATATGCATGGGATCCAACAAGTGGTTGACCTGTAAGTGGGTCCAATATGGCAACTCATAGAAAACTGAGAACCGCAGCATTCTATTTGGATGTGATTCCGCGTGGACCATTTTTAGCTCATACCAGCTCGCGGCATTCATACTTGTTGGAGGTCATCCAAGGAAACCTTCCCTGAGTTCATGATCCTCTGGAAAGAAAGCAGCGTGTCCTTGATATACCATCTTCTTCATGGTTTGTGACCTTCGGGAGTCTAACTGTGGCCCGCACAATGGACATGCATGATAACCTGAGGTAACTAGACCTGTTCCAACACCACGACCCAGTGAATACTTGCTTGAACGAGATACAATATAGATAACCAACGAGAACGGAGGCCTGTTCACCTGAGCACTCTCTGAATCTCAGAAAGTCATGCATCGTCCACATGAGAATGGCTCGAATATTAGCTGACCGCCGACCATCGCGCTTGCTCATATCTTGCACGGTGACCCCCTCGTCCCACAAAATCTTAAGCTCATTGACTAATGGACGAAGATACACGTCCATATTTTTGACTTTGTAGCAGTCGGGGATGAGTAAGCTAAGGATGAGATGTCCTTTCTTCGTAGAAAGCCATGGAGGGATATTGTAGTTGACAAGGACTATAGGCCACACACTGTAAGAAGTTGAGGGCAGACCGAATGGGTTCACGCTATCCATTGCAAGACCAATCCGAAGATTCCTTGGCTCTCGGGCAAAGCCTGGGAAGGTAGAGTCAATGTGGCTCCATGCGCGTGAATCTGCTAATATTTGTTAAACTCCATCTGTGGACCTATTCTGCACATACCACATTGTCAAGCTCGCCATGCCGGACATACAAAACATGTGGTTTATGCGGGGGATAAGCAGAAAGTGTTTGAGAACTTTTTGAGGGATGGTTTGCCCTTGCAAGTCCTATCGATACCTGTGAGCACCACACTTTGGACATGTCTCCATAGTCTCATATTCTCCTCGAAACAATATGCAATTGTTGATACATGCATGGATGTTATTGTAGTCCATGCCAAGCTTTCGCAAAACATGTCGTGCATCATCACGAGACTCAGGCATGGTATTTGTAGGTGGTAATATATGATATTTCAATAACCTAAAAAAAATCACAAACACCTTGAAAAAGCACAAATGTTTTGAATAATAGTGCCGAAAAAAAAATCAATGAAGCGTATGTACAAGGTACCTGAACAACTCGGTCACACTCGTATCACTCCATCAGTATTTTGCTTGCACACTTAAGAGTGCAAGCAGTGTCTTTAGGCAAGATACTCAGCACCCATCATATAATGGTATGGATACTTCCTCTCTAAGTGGATCAGAAGTCTCGACATCCATGGGAATCAATGCATCGATCATTGCCTCCATCTCAGGCTCCAAGATTGTAGGTAGGTCTGGAAGGTTATCTGTCTTCTCTGGCATTGACGGTATAGATTGGCCTTGCAAGTGGTGGATTGGCTCCTGCACTCCATCCATCGCACGCCCACGAACTCTTCTAATTGGCCGCAAAGGGTGCACTCCTCCTTGGGACGAGATGTCACCTACCTGGATAGAAAATTTGCCAGCGAGACCCAATCTTATTGTATATGGTATTCAATTAGCTTGCGAGTACAATGCATGATTGATATTAACTTTTCTTACCATTTTTTGAAAATCTGCAATCGTCTAATCAATGATCTCAGATTGAAACTCGCCAAATCATCGTACGTGTTCTATAGACAATCGGCGTTTTCGTCTAATTGCCAGCTTGCATTGAGAGCAAGGACATGGGACACGCTGATTAAGATACGCCTCGCGATCTTGAACAACATGACCTTCATCGTTTTCCATTTTGTCTACATTGCAATAAACAATTTGTTTTTGTTATCATTCTTTTTTTTTCTTAGATTGTTATTCTCTCCTTCCATCTCTCTCTTTTTATATGATCACGACTACGACTAGGACCACGACCACAACCACGACTATGACCATGACTACGACTACGACCACGGCTACGTAGTACCTAGCATATAATAACTAGTACCTAGTACCTAGTATATAGTATCATAGAACACTAGTATATAATACCTAGTACCTAGTACATAATACCTAGTACCTAGCATATAGTATCATATAACACTAGTATTTAGTACTTGTAAAATATTACATGGCACAGCGAACAGAATCTGAGAAAGAGATAGGGAGTACACAAGAGATAAGAGGAGAATCAATAAATTCTTTAGCTCCAAACAACTGATAAAAAGATGGCTCTGTCAACTCGTGCGCTTCCACTGTGTGAAGCTTAGATGGAAATCTAGAGAGAAGATAGGTGAAGAGCTTAAGGCTAGCTGGAACAACAACTCTGACTACGTGAAAGATGAATGATCAATGGCTATGAAGGGATTTAGCTTTTATAGCTTGGGAAGGCCGTTAGGTCGGCTTGATTGACCTACCATATAAGCCTCCACTAGTTGGCCAGGGAATATTCTAGGGAATATTCCCTTTACCATCGGGCGGGGGGCGCTGGCCCCGAACCCCCGCCAGGGGGGGCCACTGGCCCCCCTGGGACCCCCCCTAGCCCAGGGGCCACTTCCGCGGCCCCCGGACCCCACAATAGGGGCCCCTTTTAACTCCCTTACTCCACAACTCAATGCAATGCGCCTCGAGTTGCTACCAGCTTAACCACTCTGTCTAACCCAAAGATTAGACCCACAACGGTCACCTTTTTGCCATCCAGTCACATAGACCTCATCTAATATACAAGTCAGGACTCAACCAATGTCCGGGCTCAGATTTGGCTTCTCCTCATAATGGGGTCCTTACAACTTTTAGCACCATGGATCATTGGTGGCACCTAATGAGTATGGGGCATTGATCATATCTAACACCCCCCCTCAATGTCCACCCATAGGTAAACTATCTCCTCAGCCCAATTCCGAGTCTTTGAAGATGAACTTAAAGCAGATCCTTCGTAAGTGCTTTGGTGAAGATATATGCTCCATTCTCCTCTGTTGGACAATAGACCAGTTCCACTATCCCATCCTCCATCAAATCATGCACATAGTGATACTGGATCTCTATATGTTTGGTGCGTGCATGAAACACTGGATTTTTGGCAATGGCGATGCAACTTTGATTGTCACATCTCAGCACAGTTGGTTCTTCATCCTGCACTCCCATATGCCATAGAATCCTTCTCAACCATACTGCTTCACATGTAGCAAAACAAGCTGCATTGTACTTTGCTTCGGTAGAAGACAATACCATTGTTGGCTGCTTCTTACTAATCCAAGAGAAATTTCCTGAATCCAAAGAGAAACAATAACCAGAAACTGACTTTCTAGAATCACTGTCTCCTACCCAATCTGAGTCACAGTTCCCCACAAGAGAAGTTCCGAAATTGTATGTGATACCATAGTCAAGTGTTTCCTTTAAGTATCTAAGCACCCGCATCCTAGCCTTTCAATGACTCTCATGAGGTTTATTTGAGAACCTGCTCAAAACATCAACATCCAAATTGATATCTGGTCTGGTGTTACACAAGTAGATCAGACTGTCGACCAACCTCCTATATCTCCCAATGTCTGCTAGTGCTGATGTATCCTTGATGGATAACTTTGCATTCACCTCCATAGGTGTAGCTATCTCCTTGCACTCGGTCATGCCAAATGCCTTCAAGATCTCCCATGCATACTTCTTCTGAGAGATGAAGATCTTTCCTGGCTCTTGCCAGACTTCAATCCCCAAACAATAGTGTAGCAAGCCCAAGTCTGTCATTTCAAACTTAGAACTCAAAGCCTTTCAAGTTTGGTTGATCATATCTTCATAGTCACTTATAATAAGAAGCTCGTCCACATATAGGACAATCACTATAGAATTTTTACCATCCCTGTAAACATACAAGTTAGCATATGAGGCACATCTTTTGAAGTTTAGGTTTAAAAAGAACTTATCTATCCGCTGGTACCATGCTTTGGGGGCTTGTTTCAACCCATACAATGCCTTCTTCAGCTTACACACTTTTTTCTCAGAATGCGGGGCCTCAAAACCTGGTGGCTGAGCCATGTACACCTCCTCCTTAAGGTCACCATTTAAGAACGCTGACTTAACATCCATTTAGTACACTGACCACTTCTTGTGGGCAGCCACTCCAAGTACCGCACAAATAGTGGTCATTCTGGAAGTTGGGGCAAATGACTCTTGAAAATCAAACCCTTCAACTTGTGAAAATCCTTGGGAAACTAGTCTAGCTTTGTACTTTTCTAAGGTACCATCAGCCTTGTACTTTACCTTCCAGATCCACTTGGTGCCAATAACCTTCCGCTTTGCTAGTTGATCCACTAGCTCCCAAGTGTCATTCTTCATTATGTTTTCATACTCCACTTTCATAGCAGCCTTCCATGATGGATTTGCAAGTGCTTCTTCTAAGTCAGTTGGATCCTTTACTTCTCTCATAATCTCAACCATCAAGGCCATATTGACTATGTGAGCAGAAGCCCTCCTTTGCTCCTCTATTCTCTAAGACCTCCTTGGTCCATCTACTTTCTCCTCAACAGATTCAGGCATAGGATTATTGTGGTCATAGAGCTGCTTCACCCAACATGGCAATGGCTTTTCCAGTGGGGTGATGTCAGGTTGGTGAACTTTTTTCTCATCATCTGAAGATGATTCTTCCTCCTCCTTAAGGATAGGGACAGCTCTCAGGACAGGTTCATAGTGGACTACTTCGCTTGATGATAAAGTGGAAGAACTTGCCTTCTCCTCCTCCACTGTATGCAACTCCTCCTTGAACACCACATCATGGCTCGCGATGATCTTCTTTGCCTCTTGGTCATATAATTTGTAAGCCTTTTGCTCATCACTATAACCCAAGAAGATACATTTTCTGCTTTTTGGTTTTAACTTCTTTCTCTTCTCATCTGGAACATGTGCATAACATTCACATCCAAAAATTTTGAAATGTGAGATAGATTGTTTCTTACCAGTGCAAGCCTCATGAGGTGTTTTTCCCTTGAGAGCCTTTGTGTAGCTCCAATTTAGAATGTAGACTACAGTATTAACAACTTTAGCCCAAAAATGGTTAGGCAATCCTTTGCCCTTTAGCATGCATCTTGCCATCTCCACAATGGTGCGATTCCTACATTCCACAACACCATTCTGCTGAGGTGTGTAAGGTGTCGTCAATTGACGCTTGATCCCTTTGCTCTTGCAAAAGACTTCAAAATCCTTTGAGTTGAACTCACCACCACCATCTGTTCTAAATTTCTTCATACTTTTCCCTGTTTCATTCTCAACAAGTTTTAGCCATTCTTTAAACTTACCAAAAGCTTGAGCCTTATCACGAAGGAAGTACACCCACATCTTCCTACTATAGTCGTCGACAATCAACATAAAGTAAGAAGATCCCCCCAAGGCCTGTGTAGGTATCTTACCACACAAGTCAGCATGCACCAACTCTAGAGGAGCTTGTGCTCTATTCTTTCTTTCTTGTGGAAATGCCTTTCTCTATTGCTTGCCCATCATACAAGCTTCACATGGTTCCTTAAATTCAGTTATTGTAGGTAGGTGAGTAACCATACCTTGCTTTTGCATCTCCTTCAACACTGCAAATCCGATGTGTCCAAACCTTTCATGCCAAAGCTTACTTGTGCCCACTCCAGTGGTGGCTGTAAGAGCACTTAGCTCATATAGGTTGTTTCTTCTTTCTCCTTTGCCAACAATTGTGCTAGCATTATCAGGAATTTCTACACTTGTCTTCTTGAACCTCACTTCATGACCAAGATCAGTTATGGCAGCAACTGATAACAGATTTCTCCTGATTTTGGGAACATACAACACATTTGAAAGATTTTTTATTTCACCATTTGCAGCAACAAAAGAAATAGTACGTGTGCCCACAGGAGGGCATTTAGCATCATTTCCAACTGTCATAATGATGGATTCTTGTAGAGGCTACATAGAACTGTATAGACCTTTCTTGTTGGTCATGTGACGGGAGGCCCCACTATCCAACACCCATGAGTCAGTGGTAGATTCTTCTTGCACTGAGGAGCACACTTTCTCAATGGTCGCCATGAATAATTCCAACTCTGCTTCAGCCATATTGGCTATCTCTTTTCCTTTACTTTTAAGGGTACCATTCTTTTCATCTGCCTTCTTGACACAACAATCTGCAATTGCATGTCCTTTCTTCTTGCAGTAGAAGCACTCTCCTTGAAACTTCTTCTTGCCACCCTTCTTCTTTTTGTCACCATCATTTTTGGTGGAGGAACAACCTTTTCCTTTTGCATTGGCAAAGAATGCAACATCTCCATTGTTGCTTCCTTCTCCGGCTTTCAACCTCAACTCCTCCTCCATTAATAATGCACAAAACTCCTCAAAAGTCAAAGCTTAAGGTCTCACCTGAGTATTAAGGGCAGTTACTAATCCATCAAACTTTTGTGGACTAATCCGAAGACACCTCCGAGCTAGCTCTTCGCTAGTCTTTTATATCCCAGCGCCAGCCGTCTGATCACACAGATTCTTAATCCGAGTGATGAATGCTTCAACCGTCTCTCCTTTAGCAAACTTCTCTGTTGCTAGTTGATTCTCCAAGTTTTGAATCCTTGTTTGGTTTCGTGTTTCATACTGACTCCTTAGTACATTCCAAGCCTCTGACGCTTTGGTTGTATACTGAATCAAAGTCAACACACTGTCAGAACAGCTTGTAACTAAGGCACACAATGCATCTGCATTCCTTCATTTCCAAGCTCATAGAAGATGTGCATTCGGAGGAATCATCACACTAGAATTTGATGGTTTGGGGGTAGGCTGTGGTTCTGCGTCAGTCCCCAGCACAGTCTCTAGAAGCTCATAAGAATCAAGGATAGTTGTAATTTTAAACTTCCACAAGGTGTAGTTTGTACCATCTAACTTGCCTTCGCTGAAGGTTGGTGGATGAATCCTCAGTGTTTGAATAGCTGGTATAGCAGCACCACCTCCTGCACCGCTTCTTGATGCGCCAAAACCGCTTCCGAAAATCGACATAATTTCTCTTTGCTATTGAAGCCTTTGCCACTTGCACACTCTTCGATCTGTAGAGCCCCTTGGGCTTTGATACCATGTAAAATATTACATGGAGCAACTAACAGAATCTGAGAAAGAGATAGGGACTACACAATAGATAAAAGGAGAGTCAGTAAATTCTTTAGCTCCAAACAACTGCTACAAAGATGGCTCTGTCCACCTGTGCACTTCCACTATGTGAAGCTTAGATGGCGATCTAGACAGAAGATAGGTGAAGAGCTTAAGGCTAGCTGGAACAACAACTCTGACTGGGTGAAAGATGAATGATTGATGGTTGTGAAGGGGTTTAGCTTTTATAGCCTGCAAAGGCCGTTAGGTCAGCCTGACCGACCTACCATATAAGCCTCCCCTACTTTGCTAAGGAATATTCCCTTTACCATTGAGTCGGGGGCCCCCTTAGGACCCCCCCAGCCAGGGGCCACTTCCACGGCCCCCGAACCCCACAATAAGGGCCCCTTTTAACTCCCTTACTCCGCAACTTGATGCAATGCGCCTCGAGTTGCTACCAACTTAACCACTCCGTCTAACCCATCCCTCTCTCATTTCCCTATTATGTTTTCGTCTCCCCCCTCCCTCTCCCTCTCCCTCTCTCATTTCCTCTCCCTCTCTCATTTTCCTATTATGTTTAATGTCTCCCTCTCTCTCCCTCTCTCATTTCCCTATTATGTTTAATGTCTCCCTCTCCCTCTCTCATTTCCTCTCCCTCCCTCTCCCTCTCTCATTTCCTCCCCCTCCCCCTCTCTTTTTCTCTCTCCCCCTCCCCCTCTGTTTCTCTCCCTCCCTCTTCCTTTCCCATTTCCTCCCCTCTCCCTCTCCCTCTCCCTCTCTTTCTCTCTCTTCCTCCCTCTCCCTCTCTCATTTCCTCCCCCTCCCTCTCCCATTTCCTCCCTCTCCCTCTATTTAATTTCCCTCTCTTTCTATCTCTCCCTCTCCCTCTCCCTCTCCTTCTCTCTCATTTCCTCTCCCTCTCTCATTATACACAAATTATACAAAAAATAAATAAAAAAGAGAGAGAATACACTCTCCCTCCCTCTCGTTCTCTCATTTCATCCCTCTCCCTCTTCCATTTCCTCCCTCTCCCTCTCCCTCTCTTTCTCTCTCTCTCCCTCCCTCCCTCTCCCTCTCTCATTTCCTCCCTCTCCCTCTCTTTCTCTCTCTCCCTCCCTCTCTCCCCCTCCCTCCCATTTCCTCCCTATCCCTCTCCCTCTCTTTCTCTCTCATTTCCTCTCCCTCTCTCAATATATATACACAAATTATATAAAAAAAGTAAAAGAGAGAGAGAATGCACTCTCCCTCCCTCTCCCTCTCTCATTTCCTTCCCCTCCCTCTCCCTCTCCCTCTCCCTCTCCCTCTCCCTCTCCCTCTCCCTCTCCCTCTATTTCTTTCCCTCCCTCTCCCTCTCTCATTTCCTCCTCCCTCTCCCTCTCTTTCTCTTTCTCTCCCCCTCTCTTTCTCTTTCTCTCCCTCCCTCTCTCTCTCCCTCTCTTTCTCTCTCATTTCCTCTCCCTCTCTCAATATACACAATTAAACCCTAAACAAGTAAAAGAGAGAGAGAATGGACTCACTGTAAAGATTTGGTGGCTCCTCTTTGCAACGGTGGCTCCTCCTCTCCTTCATGAATGGCGACGGTGGCAACGACGGCGGCGGCAAGCCTTCTTCCTCTCCCTCTCTCACCCTCTATGCAAAACGATCGCTCTCTCTCTCTCTCACTCTCCCTCTCAAAATGTCTCACGAATGCGCAAAATGAAATGTGCTCGGATTTTGGCCCTCTTTTTTTCCCCTATGGGCGTCACTATTTGCGTCGCAAATAGTGACGCCACTATTCTTGTGTCGCTACTCGCCGTCGCTATACATGCGTTTCCTTGTAGTGACCCCTAGTTCTTCTCGAGATGAGGACATCTCGATTCCTCTAAGGGAGAGAGAATGTAATATTTTCACTCGAAATATTAAGTTGACTATAAAACCCGCACATCTTGCGCAAAAGGAGTATAAAATAATCTCTCGCATTGAATAATGTCGGTGGCTAGGTGTTCCCTCCGCGCACAATGTTAAAATCTGGCTCCGTGTCACACAAAAGAGGCCGGGGTTTAAAACCCGCAAGCCGCACAAGAAAGACCCCTTACGTAAAGGCAAATGGATAAATGATTAAAGTAGTGCAAAATTTTTTATTGATTACCCCTCCCCTTAGCCGATGCATGGCAGGAGGAGAGGGAGTGTGTGAGAGGGAGTGGAGTTAAGTGGAGAGAGGGAGGAGTGTGGTGTGGGGATGCATGAGGGGGGAAGCATGCACAAGCCATGTGTGTGGCTACCTCCCCCCCCCCCCCCCCCCAACCTATATAACCTACCCCTTAGAGGTTGGGGGGAGGCACGAAGAGAGAGAAAGAGGAGGCTCTATCATGCCGTGCTGTAGCCTGCCAGATCGCCGCCACTGTGTTGATCCACCACCACCATCACACCCTCCTCATTGGCATCGCCCTGGCAGTCGTCAATCTCATCCCCTTCAATCATTACCCCCCCCCCCTCCAGGTCATCCTATAAACCAGAAGCATAGAAGCTTCTAAAAAGAAGGCTTCTATAAGCCTTATTCATCCTCACCATTGCGGGTTTAGCCAAAAATCACATTCTGTAAGGGCTGTGTCCCACGCAGAAATAGAAAATCCAGGGCAGGAAGGAATTCAATACGCGAAAGAGTCAAGGAGGAGTTGTTGGACCAGAATTCAATGGCTCCCAAGAAAATGGCAAGAGGCGCACACGTGAGAGGTCTTTCCCCAAGCATACGCGTGGACATCCCTACGAGCCCTCAAGCTCAGGTTCTTAAAAGAATGATTCCGCATTTAAGCGATGCATTAGGCACGTTAAATTTCATGGGAAGAATGCATTTACGCATGTTTCTAATTCACGTAGTCTAATTAAAATACATTTGAAAAATCATCTCCTTGAACGATTTACAAGAGTTAGTGCATGTCGTGCAATTGGGTTGCTTGTATTTCCAAGTTGCAAATCCTAAGCGCATATTGCTTAGGGTTAAAAAATGAAATTGTTTAAATGCATCATTGAATTGGCCGCGGAAAGAACAAGCATATATTGCATTTAGGCAATAACTTCCTTGTTGTGATTCGCCTGAGAAAGTCGTTAACATCCATTAGATGTTGTCCAAAGAGCTGCATGGCATGAAAATGAAACCCGAAGATGCTTGTAGAATGGATTAAGTCAACATTAGTCTTATAATATTCGTCATACATGAACTTCATTCATCAAAGTTGTATCTAGAAAAGGTTGCATGTTACATATTCGTCATGCATGAACTTCATTCATCGAAGTTGTATCTAGAAAAGGTTGCATATCATATTAAAGTTTAAAATTCAATTGCATTAAACAAAAGGTTGTAGGCATAGTTCCTTGATGTAAATATTTGTAGGTTTTATGCAAGTTATTCAAATTTTCATTCGTCATGACTTTAGCAAGAAAAGAAAGGGTTATTGCAAACCTTATAGTACATAGAGGTAATTAATCACATATTTACACGTAATGTGATGTCTTGCAACTATTTACACCTTTAGAACAAGTTTAGCATCTCTAAGAAGAGATCGTTTCTTGTCGCAAGACAAGTAGACTGATTTGGTTAGATCACTTATAAGGGTATAAACCTCAAGGGATTCGTATAAGCATAACTAGTTAGTACAACAAACACCTCAAAATGCTAGCTAGGGTTTAGCACATTAGAAATTTTGCCTAGTATCACACTTGGGATGCCAAGTCAAGACTTTCAAACCCAAAGGTCCTACCCACATTCACGGAATGTTTGGGTTAATTGGACGCCCATACAATAACGATCTAGGGTTTTACCCTAAGGATCGATCCGACCTAATACCAAACTTCGGATTAAGTCTAGAATCCGTAGGGCCAAATGTCATTGGCTTAGTAAGGTTAGGGATTGGGTTGGGTAAGAAGACACCCCAAACCCTTCATCTTGACTAAACATATTTCTTGACCAAGAAATGTCATTGATGGGAGAAATGATCCCACGAGTTAGGTGCGATGCCTGTGCAACAAGTTGCAACATTTCATGGTTGTGTTAAATTACAAAGTAGAGTTGCCACTCCTTGGAACAAGGTTGGCAGTTCTAGCGCAAGTCTAACTTGCAAGAGGATGAGTAGACATCCTACTACATCACCCTTCTTGAGCTAATTTTCCAAGTTAAGGGAAGTTATATATTGCCTAGTAAGCAAAGGATCAATCAAGTTAGAGTGACATGGTCGCTAGGATTTACTAGCTTAACTTAAGGAACCTAAGGTGTTTGCTAATTTGGGTTGACAAGGTACAAACCCTAAACAAAGGATAAGCGGGGTAAATAAACAAACCCTTCGGGATCTTGCCAAGTCGCAATTGATCCCAGATCGAATGCTGGATGCATTCGGAGAGAAGGATTCACTACTTAGCAATTGGCCAAATAAATGACCACTGGATTGATTGTGTTTGTACAGTTTACGAGCATTATTTGTATTTCTTGCTCAAAGAACTAAAGATGGAAAAATAATTAATGCTTCAAGTTGAAGGCCTGGAAGGAGAGGCAGCATCATTTACCCCCGACTATTTGCCTGACCCTAACCAAGGGGGTTGTTAGCCACGCCAGGAACGTAGACCAAACCTGCCGCGAGAGGTCTCTCTGTTGGGCGCTACTTGGAGCAGGAGGACGCTTGGGTGCCAGAGGGGGCTCTGGCCATAAATCCCTTGCCTTCCGGGCCCTACACAAGAGGCCGACGTGACTCGGGATTGGATCTCTTGAGGCTCGCATACTAGTCTACGAGCGAAAACTTGGATTAGTAATCCCTGAGGATTGTTGGATTGCCTTCGAGCGGATTATGGATTGCCTTCAGGCGGATTATGGATAGCCTTCGGGCTGGATTATATGATGTATTCCAAAGATAACTAAGATCAAATGTTGTAAAGGAACTTGTTTGACATTGTTTTTCTATGTCAGTGCTAAGATTACGTGAAGGAACCAGTGACTAATCGAATAATTAAGGAATTTGTTTTATGCGTGTCCAACTAAATGTGGTAGGTAATTAGACAACTAAAGCAACCTTGAGGAAAGTGCGGTGGATGTGGCCATGGGTCTGTCGTAGGGATGGGTGGTCCCAGTTGGTCGGAAACTTTTCTCAAAGGAAATGAACAGCAAGGAACGTTGACCTAGAGTCCAAGTTACTAGAATCCCAATTTATGTTGTTTTAGGGAAACGGAATGGGACTATACCTTATGGACAGAGAGGTCGATCTCTGCATCCTTCTCGTTTCCCATTCTCTTTGAACCAAATGTAGCATGAATCCGCTTCGACCCTAAAGTTTCTGCGTAAAGTAGTTCGCTTGAGGTTCAAAGCTAGCTGCCGTTCTAGGACTTGACCACTAGAAGAACCCTGATTCAGGTCGATCCGAAGTGGGAACGACCAGAATGCTTCTGCTTCATGGCAGACGTAGGGACCTAGATCGCAAACCCCGTGACATTTCGTGGGAGTGCCGGGCGGTGCTTTCTAGACTCTATTCTCAATGGGCTGCTAAGATGTGTCATGCAAGTGAACAGGTGGACACGTTACAAATGACTTTCTCAAGTGTGTTGAGTAATCTCGTGTGTGCTCAAAGTAAGTGATATCAATTTGGAACAAGCTTTTGTATTTTCTTTCTAAATAAGCTTGTTATGCTTTTTATAGTGTCTTTTTTATTGTAGGAAATGGATCTTCAAGCAAGCAACTCACAAGGTTGGGACATACTCTTTGCAGCTGAAGTATTGCTACTAAGGGTTTTTTGAGAGCTCTTCGAATAATCTTAAGGAAAGGTACTAGGTTGACTGAAGTATGTTTTTGTTGCTAAAGTACTAAGGTGATGTATTGGGATTACATAATGGCCAAATTATATTGTATATAATGTATGTACTGCCTAGTCTTCTTTTAATTTTAGTTATGCTACATACTTTGTATGTGCTGTTGTGATGAGTTCTTGATACAAGAGATTTTCTTTTGTCTTGCTTTCATAACAATTTTGTGGCATTTTGATCTTTTAGGATTCTCCGACAACATTATGCATGGAGATAAATAGTGATGAAAGCAATGGGAGACAACATACTTATGTTCGCTTCTTTTATATAGTACATGTATATAGATCTTCTTATACTTTAGAGTCCAAATATATAGGGTATACTTTGGACATGTGGGTCTTGGAGATTTCTGCATATAGCTTTATCTTATACTACTATTGTAAAATGTTGTAACATCCTTTTTGCAAAGTAGAGAAAGGATTCTTGCACATATTGTAAAGTCTTGATTTTTTTAAAGTTAGAATATGAAAATTTAGAATGCTTATACAACTAGTTAGCATGTGATGTCAATTCTGGTGTTGGTTTTTATGTTAAAATGTCATGCCATCAAGACTAGGATCTCTGGGGATGATAAAAGCTTCAATTTATTTTTTAGTGATGCAATGAGGCCTTAGGTGCATAGGAACGTGAGAAGAATTGAATAAAACTCAAAAAAACATGGTTTCAGCATGGTGAATGCAATGCCATCTATATATGTTATGAAGTTGGATCTATTGGGAGGGGAGGGAGGAGGTTACATCCTTTGCAAGGAGATATACTGACTATTCTGGGCTTATGTATTATGTAGATAAATCCTTATGTGAATGGGGGTGTGGGAATTTAAAAGATTTTGAGTTTAATCCTTGGTAAGGGATGTATGGGGGGAAAAACGAGCTATCTAGCTATGTGACATGGAGACAAGGATTTGAGATGAATCAAATCATACTTTGCATGTAAATAGTGACATTATCCCTTTGGCTTGCTAGCAAAGTTGGATAAGACGAGTATGAGGAGAATTGATAGCTTAATGGTGATATGGAGTCCTTGCATGAATGTAGCATGGTGTTGCCATGCTAAGCACTTCTATGGCTAAACAATGATAAAATATGTAGAAATGCATCATTTGATTGATAGTGGGGTATGCTAATAGGCCACTGTGATGATGTGATGCATTTCTATCCTCCTTTCTTGATCGTCAGATTAGAATTCCTCCCTTTCATATCTATTAAGATTCTTGTTAAACCTTTGAAAAAGTAGATCTTTTTGGGCCCTTTGACATGGGCAAGTACACTAGAGATGGGGTCTTCAACTACATTGAAGAACTATAAGCATGGATTGGAGGTTACAATGATAAGCTTTTATTGGGCTATCTTAAAAATTCATGTGGATTCTTTATGTTTTAGTTTATCACTTATTTCTATGGTGAAGGTCGAGATTGACAGTACGCCTAAAGTTGGGAAATCTGTTGGTTTCTAGAGACCCTTTCATAAAGGGGAGGCTCTCACATCATCACAAAATTCTTTAAAATCTGATCCCAAGTCACGGTCTTGGTCTTGAATAGAAAATTTATGTTTTATGTTGTGTAACTAGATCCATAGGTCAAGAAAATCTATGTAATGGGTGTTTCTTGCATGGGATGTATTCATCTTTTCAAAGATAGAAACTTTTACTCACATGAGAACCCCTCCAAATCTCCCTAAAGGTGTAATTGATATCATTTCCTCTCTTAATCTAGTCTAAAATATGTCTCTTGTATATTTTGTTGTATCTACTACTGTAATATCTCCACACAATAAAAGTTGGTTGGTTAATTTGAAAGTTAGTTAGCAAATTAATAAGTTGGTAAGGTTACTAACTAAAGACTAATTAAGGTAAAAAATAATTAACATTAATAATTACGAATTTTTATTTAATTAAAAATATTTTATTTAAAAAATCAAGAGTCATAAATTCGATATTTTTCTCAGATTGATAAGGACCGTGGCCACCCTTCACGTAAGTTACAATGTGAACGAGACTTATGAGCTATATTAATCACTAGTATTAATGTGTATAGTTTGGATGCTCCAAAAAAATTAGATTTTGGGCAAAACTAGTATATTTTAGATATTTTAGATATTATTCTAAAAAAGATATGGAGATTTTTAGAACTGGATGTCATTAAAAAAAAAGACAAGTGATGTTTTAGCTAGTTTTGGAGAATTTTTTAAAAAAAAGTGATTTGTGAAATCGCGCTCGCCACGATCGCAGTCCACAAATAGAAAACAACACTTCAAACAGAGAAAAGAAGAAGGAGTGAACTAAGAGCTTTCTAACCAAGTGTCTTGGTGTTTTACCCCCCTTTCGGAGCCAATGGAACCATCATTTTTATGATCTGAGCATTAGATCACTCATCATTCCAAGATCCCCCTCCACAAAGAGCTCCACTTCTCAACCACAAGCCCTCTTCTCTCATTCACTATAAATATGAGGCATGGGAGAGGCATAAGGAAGCATAAGGAGACCCCAAGAGGCTACGAGAGAGAGGTAGAGAGAAGAATACCCCTCCAAGAGATTGTGAGGAAGAGCTTGAAAGGGAGCTTGAGAGAGAGAGAGAGAGAGAGAGAGAGAGAGAGAGAGAGAGAGAGACAGAGAGAGAGACAGAGAGAAGAGTCACCTCGAGAGGCTGCAAGGAAGAGAAATAGCTCAATTCTCTCTATCTCGATCCTCAACTTAACCATCTTCTCTTACACTCTCCCGTCTTGAATCTAGTCCACCTTCTTAATCTCTTGAGTCTACTTGCGGCCGATGGTCCCCAAGCGAAGAATGTTACGTACGGATGGCAATCCCATAACCAACAACGAAGCTTCGGGCGAAGGCATCACTACCAACCCAATTACAGTTCCAGTCGTAAGTAATGTATTTTCAAATTGGTAGATGCTTGTTTTGATTCTCATATGAAATACATTAGGCCCCATACTATGATGCATGAGTTTAGATCATTCCATCTCACATATTTGTAAGATGGAGCTTGCGAAGTGCATATATCAAGGAAAGCTAATTGCACCTAGTTGCATGTGGCTTGTTCGTTGATAGAGTAATTACAAGGAAGAATTGGTCAAGGGTTATGAATGGAATAATCATGACATTAAAAAAATGTGCATACAAGTGTTAAGTAAATTTTATATAGAATCGCGTTGATCCCAAGGGAGAGAGCAGATATGCGATGGAAATGTTATCGCGATTATTCTTGCATTGTTTGGGAAGAATGCAATTGGTTTTGTTGGTTGATCGAACAACATCCTAAATGCTTTTACATTCAACTAGTTGTTAGTTGTTGTTTGGATGATTATTCCGTGCTTATGATTTATGGAAAATGCATGGAAAGGGTCTGTGATGTTTTCTTGGAAAATGATATTAGGGCTGAATGCCTTGTTTGTGCTTGATTCTTAAAGGATTTAACTAAGGAAGGATACATTGCACGGGTGGATCACCTTCATGATTGCACCGCGGATTAACCCGAGAGGGCACTGCTCGATTCATGGGCCGAAGGTTGAGTGGTAAAAAGGCCAACCACGGGAATGATGTTTCGCTCCTAGACAGCTTGCGGGTCAGTTGGAGTTCTGGACACCCCTTCCTAGGTCTAGAATGGAGTTGAAGACCTCAGTGGCCCCCAATGTCTGGGCATGTTGGGAGATCCTATTCTAGATAAAGGATTGAGTTTGTGGTGCCATGTGAATTGGACCAGTTACTTCTGCAGGGCAGAAGGGATACTTTTGTTGGACAGAAGAGATACATAATTTCTCCTATATGGATGGGAGACAAAGATTAACTTGAAGATAAGTTAAGGAACTCGTTTGAACTTGTTTGTCAATAGATTGCTTTGCTATGTTTCGTGTCTATGCTATAAGTTATGCGAACGAACCCCGTTCCCTAAAAGGCTTAATTAATGAAGATGACTTTAAGTGTCACACATAAATGTGGTATGACCTAATTAGAAAACTAAAGCTATTAAGGGAAGTAGGTGGGCGGAAACCCCAACGGGTCCATCCTATGGCAGGATGGTCCCAGAGAACTGGGAGGCTTCTCAGAAGATTTTATCATCATTTGACCTTTAGGTATTGTTAGATTAGAACCTGATTCATGTCGTTTTAGGGGACTGGAATGGGACTATGCCCTAGGACCAGAGAGGTTGAGCGGCGCATCCCTCTTGTTTCCCATTCTCTTTGAACCAAGTGCGACAAGGGTCTACTTTGGATTGGGTATCTCTGCGTAAAGTAGGATGTCCAAAACCCGACGCTAGAATGCAATCAGGAGACCTTGACAAACCCGAATTTCAGGTCGATCCTAGTGGGTTCGATTGTGAATGTTCCGTTTTTGCGAGGCAGATTCGGGAAACCCTAGGCGACAAAACTCGAAACATTCCATGGGAGTGCCAGGCAGTGACGCTTAGATTCGTTTCTCGATAGACCGCTAAAAGAGTGCCTGGAAAGATGATGGGCGGGCACTTGACAACTACTCAAGCTCATGACCTTGTATCTTATCTTGGCTCTTGCACCCATGATTTTGGCCATGATTATCTATGGTTGTCATGCATGGTTCCCAAAGAGGTGTTTGCCCTCTAGCCGGCTCTTGTATATGGTTGTAAAAGTGTACAAGATTGTGCAATCTAGCATTTGTGTGTGTATCAATGGAAGAATAAGGAAATTGTAATGAGGGTCTTGGGATCCTTTGTGCAGATTCTCGAGTTTCTAGTATATTATGAGCTTTGGTTTTTGGCATTTTTTGTTCCCTTATGTGGGTGGGTAGATATAAATGTCTAGTTGTTTATCTTTATCAACTCCTAACAACATTTAAAATATTAATATGATGTTTGGATATTCAACTTGGATTATCATAAAAACACAAGGCATAAAGTAGTGTGGCATTGTGTTTTTATTTGAATTGTATAGAATGGGGTTATAAAAATAAACCTCATGTCAACATTTAGATTTATAAAAGGAATATAAATATTGCCTTCAAAATTCACAAAAAGGATATATAAAATGGTGCAAACTTTTTAGAAAGGGGTTTTAAAAATACTATTTGAACACACGTTATATAGAGGGTTAACCCAAGGTGGACTCCCCGGGAGTCCTCGTGGAGATCAACAACGATAGGGGTGTACTAATTAAACATATATAGATGTAGCTTTTAAAGAGATTTTATAAAAGCTTGGCTGTAATGGATCTCATGTAAATTGTTATGAATATGAATACAAATTTTTTGGTGCATCATATTTTTGTTTAATCACTTGTTATTTATTTTATTTATGTCTTTGAGTTATCGTTACATGCGTTCGAATGAATACATATTGTGTGCATGAATTTGATAAAGCACTGCGTATTAAATTTAGGGTACAAATCATGTTGCATATAAACTAGACAAATAAATGTAACATTTAAGTAAAAAACCATAATAAAGGACACGTATCACAAACTATATTGTACGAAAATCCAACAAACATCAGTTTTCATTACTTCAAGAGAAGATTACAAAGTGCATTACATTGGTGATGAGATATCATTAGGCAATAAGTATATCTACTCTCCTAGGCTTCTTCAAGCTACACTCCCAATGGTCAGAGCTATTCTTGATCACAGAAAACAATACATTTTGCCCTAGTAGTTCGTGTGCCTAATGACATTGGGGTCTTCAACACTAGCAACCATGCCATGGGCCACCATGGAAAAAAGTGGCCTAGACCTAGTACTATAGTGAATAAATAGAGTAGCTTTGAACGTCGAAGCAACACTACTTTCTCCAAGCTAGAGTTGGTCGGGATGGTCTTAAAGGTCCCAACCTTCGTTAGTGCCCTCGACTTTAAGAAGTTCTCAGCAAAAGCTAGAGAGCATGTCTTATGAATTACAATAATGTCATTGACAACCTTTCCAATGTACTCCTTTAATACCGAGTCTTGCACCCTTCCTTGGCTACCAAATCGACCACCTTGCCTAGATGAAAACTCATCTATATAGATAATATCTTGCATCACACAAGTTCATGTCGGAATCACTATGCATGGAGTGTGCTAAAGATATATAAATCAAATTTATGTGCAACTTCACCAGTAGGGCCTCTAGGGCACCTGATTTAGGCCCCCAGATGATGCAAGCCTCCGGCCAAGGCTGCTTTGGGGGCCCGATCCCGACAAAAATTAACACAGAGTGTCATGATGCTCTATAGGCCCTACTAGTGAAGGTGCATAGGAAATCGATAACATTACCTTCTCTGTATCATCTATCTGCTGCTGTAATAGAGCATTCAAGTCTCTCCTACAACTCGACCACCCTTGTCTCTCTCCTAGGAAGGTACTATGTAGTTGGGTCGAGGACCAAAAAGTCTTTCTTGCAACCTCTCAAACTCCTTATCAGAGATCTCATACTGTGGCATCGCATCCTCAATATGCTCTTTGCTCACAACGGCAGAGATGTCATCGACACTCGTGCCATCATATTGAGCCACCTCATCAACAGGTGTTGGGACATCCTATATATCAAAATCTATAAAATCATTAGGTGCATCACACACCATGATACATTATAGTTCTTCTTCTCTTAGCTCCAAAATCTCTAATACATCCTGCATGAGTAGATATTCCACCCCCTTGATGGTGAGAGCATGGAGAGAAGCGAGGGGTGCTTTGTGCTGCCTCTACGCTCGAATCGAGAGCGATCTCCTCAAGCTCCCTCTCGAAATACTCTATCTATGACTGAGAGGATGCATCGATGTCTTCCTCGCACTGTCCTCTTGCACCTCAATGCACAAAAAATTTATGGCAAAGGCTACATCGAGCTTGATAAGATTCCTCAAGGAAGTTACTATATGTATATCCTCTACATCACGTGCATTCAAGGTCCATTTATAAATATCCTTATCTTTGAATTTTTCCTAAATAAAAGATAATCCTTTTTTATTTAATTTATAAATAATCCCTTTATATTACACCCTTTTTTATGTAAAAAATATATAAATTTGGTATTTTAAAAATACCTTATTTTGAACCTACGTGATGCACACATATATTCATGAGTAACTTACTCGAGTAAGATTCATCGTGGCGTGGTCCTGGGACAAGGTGGACATTACTCTAGCATGGAGATGTTGCCCCACATGAACCAGGGCTCGATTTATCACATTTTCATGGCTCTGGCACGTAGACTATATAAGAAATCTATGGGAACCCACTTGAGAGCAAAGTCTAGAATAGAGCAAGTGAGAGGGTTCCCCGCATCAAAAAATGATACCACTATACTAGAGCTAGGATCTATGATGGAAAGCGAGTTCTCTAGACTCAAGGTCATGCAAAACCGAGGGTATCTAGTCTCCTATGTGCGCTAGCGTGTGGAGCTAATCCATGCAGTGAAGGCGAGAGTGGTAGCCATGGCACACAACGAGAGAAGGAAGGAGAGCACAAGTGTAGGCAAGTAGAGAATGAAAGTGAAAATGAGTTTGGATTTATAGCTTTTATATATCTAGGGTTTCAAATAAAGGTTCTTATTAACTTTTTAACCCTAAAGTTCCAAATTAACACTGTTACCTTAGTTTCTTTATTTCAATACTTTAAAGGCATCGTTAATATTACTCATACAGACAAACACTTTGTTCTACATTATTATATCCTCGAATATGCTTGGATCACTAAGTATATTCAAGTCAAACTAGCAAAAATATAGAAATTTTTAAAGAAAATAAATCTAAAAGACCTTCAAAATCCTTTTGGATCTAATTTAATATTTAAATTTAAGAAATGAGTAGAAGAGATGAGCTACAATATATTATTATGTAAAGACAATATTCCATAGATTATAGAGCTCCAACCTACAATTTACTTATGATTTTAACCAACACGATTAACAAATTACAATATGTAGTATCGTATGCTTAGATCACAGTAAACTAAGATTATCAAAATTAAAAGTACTCAAAAGTTTAAAAAAGGTTTTTATTTGCTCTTTATAAAAAAAAAATTACATTCCATTATCTCAAGGGGATATATGGAGAAGCACATTGTTAAATGTCATGGATTGCTCCCTACTACGAGTCATGACTTTTCTATTATCTAACTTGAAATAGAAGTTGCAAAGAGGCTCATTGGATATTAGGAGAAATATAAACTCTCTTTTTGTCCCCTTAAGGAGTGAATAAACAAATATAGGCTTAACCAATGAGAGAGCTGGGATTCCAGATTCATGTAACATGAATCTTTTAGCCATATCTTGGCCCAAATATTCCCTCAACAATAAAATAAGGGGAAATGTGGGGAATACAATGCTGACAGTTCTTGGAAGTTTGTGACTCAATTTTTCATTTTCTTATTTTTTTATGTTTGACTTTTTATTTCTCCCCTTTTTAGTTTCTCCCTCTTTCTTAGGCGGAGCTCAAATTTATCATATCTCTTTCCTCGCTTCTCCTTTCCTGACAAAATTTTACAGGCTCATTATTGCTTGCCCTATCTGTAACCCTGTGAAATTTCATTTCCTCTACATAAACATAGAGTAAGTTTCACATGTTTTATGAGAGGAAAGCTTGTTCTACCAAAGTCTTAATATTTTCTTCACAAAACTTTATAGGTATATTGTTCTCTTCCATGGATGTTCTATGGTAATGTTTTATCTCGTTTGGACAAATTAACCTGTACAAGTTATGTGCATTCTCTGACATGTAATTTATTTTGTTTTGGTACTCTAAGAGTCTCTTACAGTCAAGAACAATGATCTTTTGAACACTCAACTTCTTCTTCAATATCTTATGGTTTCTTTGTAAACAAAGTTACAGGTATGTTGTCTTGTTTTTTTGCTGCTCCATATTTAATTTTTATCTTGTTTGGACAAAATGTATGTAAGCTATATACATACTGAGATTTCCTTTGTTTTTTTACTCCAAGAGTCTTCGAGGGTGGAGAACAATGATTTTTTAAAAACTCAACTTCTTTAACATCTTTGGGCTTCTTTGCAAAGAGAGCCACATGTACATTGCCACTTTTTTCTGTTGCTCCATGGTTAAGTTTCAACTCATTTGGACAAAGCCTATGTAAGTTATATGTATGCTTTAACTCAATATTTCTTTTGTTTTTGTACTCTTGGAATTTGTCAGTGGAAACAATGGTCTTGTTATAAGTCAACTTCTTGTTCAACATCTCTGGGCTTCTTTGTGAAAAGAATTACAGGTACAATGTCTTTTTTTAATTTCTCCATTTAAATTTCATTTCATTTGGAGGGAACATTTGTAAATTATACACATGTTAATAGATAACTTTTCTATTTGGTTATCATAGATGTCTTCACATAGGAAAAACATTAGTAACATACTTGCAGTGGAGGTCTTCAATAGGAAAGATAGTGGTGGTAATTGAATTTGTGATAAGTACTATAAGTTGGATTGGATTTTGATACACCCAAGTACTCGAGGGAGTTTCAAGGTCAGGTGTAAGGATGTTGCAAACCCTAGCAAACATTGGAAAGGGAGAATTTTAGAGTTCAGAAAAGTATTTAATGGAACAAATACAATAACAGAAGTGTTGATCCAACATGTTTATATGCACAAACAAATCTCTGTACACGACAAGAATTACATTGCAAATTATAAACAAAACAGTAAGTTTTTAAATTTTATCATTGTTTATTCTTTTGTATCAAAGTTGTTTTAAAAAATCTTTGCAGTGTTCTAATTCAATCTTGTTTTACTGACAGCTCTATATCCATCAACTTTGCATGAATGGCAGAATGTGGAATGTTTGAGCTGCAAGATACATGTTTGGCATGAAGACATAGGTTCTTTGATCTATGAAAATAACTCTACAAGTCAACTTAAAACTCAAAATATATATTTTTATAATTCATTGTATGTAGTAGAAAGCCAGAGATTGCAGTATGTCCCACTGCCGCCAGTATCTAGTGGTGAATGGTTGATTGGTAGCTTGGAGTTGTCAAGAGCATATAAGTCCAAGATAAAATCTAACATCAATAGTTCTATGAAACCCACCACAGGCTCCAAAGATGTGCATCTTAGTTGGTTTATTCCATTCTCATTGTTTGCACATTTGTTTGGTTCATGTGATGTTCTAAAGAAAATAAAGATTACTTATCAATGCAAGTGTCCATCCGAGGAATGGATGAGTCAGCTATTGGGTGAGTCTTGGCAAGTCAACAGAACACATTTTGATGAGAGAATTGAGTGCAGGGTCAACCAATCTGATCTCACATTCAAGTAAATAGTTTTTACTACTTTGAATGTCTTGATTTCATTAACATAGGTTTTGCTTAGATGAATTGTTGTGTTATTTGCATTTACTTACCATTGTTTCTGTTTTTATTACAGGTATTTCATCACTAGACAAAATCTATGCACTCGCTTTTGATATAGAAGATGGGGACTTTTGCAAAGGGAGTGGATCATCTTGGATCAAGATACCCGAGATGAGACACATACAGCTCTCATAGATGTGGTTATCTTGTGGAATGGTCATAATCCTTTTGTGGTCAGCGCAAAGAGCCATTGGCCAAAAAATCCAATTAATGTCCAATGATCCCCTCTGCAACTTCTATTTTAAGTTAGATAATAGAAAAGTCAGGATTCGTAGTGAGCAATCCATGACATGTAAACAATGTGCTTCTCCACATATCCTTGAGATAGTGGAATCCTTGTAATTTTTTTAATAAAGAACGAATATAAACTTTTTTAAACTTCTGAGTACTTTCAATTTAGATAATCTTAGTTTACCATGATCCAAGTGTTCGATAATACATACTATAATTAGTCAATCGTGCTAGTTAAAATCATAATTAAATTACAGGCTGGAGTTCTATAATCTTGTAATATTTTCGCAACGAAATATTAACGATTCTTAATCCTGAGCAAGATCAATTTTGAGTGATCTTCTGCAACAATGAAACTCTGGCCTAAGTGCTCCGGCCTCGTGCATTAACAATACCATTCCCTCATGGTGCATATGAATCCGTGGCTCGAAACCACAAGCCACCACGGGAACACCCCTTCACGTGAAAAAAAAGATAATGAATTGTTTGCAAATTTTTTTAAAACTCCCTCCCCTTCAGTCATTGCATGGCGGGGAGAGGGAGTATGACTAGGTGCCATGGAGGGGCATGGGGGAGGGAGGCATGCAATTGCCACTTGTGTGGCCACTCCCCCCCTTCACCCCATATAAACCCCCCTCCCACACTTGAGAGGTGCATGGTGTGTGCTGCATGCTGCTGCCACCGTGAGAAGCTGCCCGCCGCCACACTGCCACTGCCATCATCATCGTCATCGTCATCATCATCATCATCATCATCATCATCGTCATCTTCATCTCCATCGTCATCCTTCCATCATCATCCCCAATCATCACTCCCTCACATGTCATCTCCCTGTTTCCAAAAGCTTGGAAGCTTCTATTGAAGCTTCCCTAGACATAGTTCATCGGTGCCTCCCGATTTTCTTAAAATCGTGTCTTGCAAGGCCCGATTTCTGCGAAGGGTAGGAGATCTCGGGAAGTAGAGTAACCTCAAAGTGCGTAAGGGAGCCAAGGAAGATTTTTTGAGTTGAGATCTACTTCATCGATGGCTCCTAAGAAAAAGTCGAGAGGAGCATATGTGGGAGCTTCCACCCAAAGTGCGAGAGTGGACAATGCCCCGGTATTGAATGCCTAGGTTTCGAAAATTAACCCCACATGGAAAGGATGCATTAAGCATGTTTTAATCTTCATAGCGAAGTTTAAATGCATTGGAAAATTTATATACTCATTCGATTTACAAAGTTTCGTTGCATGTCGAGTATTTGCAATTGCTTGCACTTCCGTGGTCAAGGGTAGTTGAAATTCTGAACGTATGATGCATAAGTAAAAAGACGGAATTGTGCAAAGGCATCCTTGTTGCATCGCGCAAAGGACAGGGCATATAACACATAATGCACTTATGTAATAATTTCCTAGTTGTGACTCATAATCGTAGACGCCCATTAAATGATGTCCAAATGGTTGCAATGCATGGAAAGGATTTATGTACTTTGCAAATCGCATGCAATGATAGTTACATTCTAGGTTGGGTTAAGTGCTAAAGGAATGATTAAATCTATGATGCATTCATGGCATCTGATCATGAAAGAACGATACACCGTGCATGGAGTTCTTTTATCAAAGTTTGAATTTGGCAAAGGATGCATCTTTATTAAAATACAAAAGCTTGAATTCGATGCATAAAACGTAGGGTTTATAAGAATAGCTCTAAATGTCAATCAGTGTCGCATAAGGTAAGGAAAAGAAAGATCACTATAGATCCTGTAGTTGCATAAAGGCAAAAGGTCTATGGTCTTGAAATTGCATATTCGCATGGATTGATATATCTCACACATCTTGTAGTTACTTACATCTTTTAGGGAAAGTACTTGCAAGTTTAGAAGAAAGTATTTGCATCTTTAAGGGGAAGATCATCTTTAATCATGGGTTGGTTAAATCAACTAAGTAATTCATGTATAATTGAGTAGCTTACATGAAAGTCATAAAGGTACCATTAGTTAGCATATGACAATCACCTCAATGTGCTAGGTAGGGTTAAGCTATGTTAAAATTCTGCCTAGTATCGCACTTAGGATGCCGATCTAATATTTCCAATCTCAAGGGTCCTACCCACATTCTCAAAATGTTAGGACTATCTAATCACCCGTGTAAGAATGATCTAGGGTTCTCACCCTAAGGATCAGTTGACCAAATACTAGACCTCCGCAAGGAAATTGGGGACCCGAGGACCAAATCGTTTATCAAGCCTAGTAGGGTTAGGGATTTGGATTGGGTCAATAGGACTCCCAAGCCCCATATCTTAATCAAAGGTATTCTTGGTCAAGGATTACTGTGTGATGAGAAAAATAACCCCACAAGTTGGGTGTTGACACCTATCTTGTGCAACAAGCTTTAACGTCATATGCTCTTGCATTTAAATCACAAAATAGAACCCCTACACCTTAGACCAAGTTTGGCGAGTTCTAATAGCAAGTTAAATTTCCTAGGAATTGTGTAGGCGTCTTGCTTCAACACTCTTCCTTGAAGATTGATTTGTTAAGCCAGGGTAGTAAG
Organism: Lygodium microphyllum; assembly: GCF_053477565.2. Lineage (NCBI taxonomy): Eukaryota > Viridiplantae > Streptophyta > Polypodiopsida > Schizaeales > Lygodiaceae > Lygodium > Lygodium microphyllum. The sequence goes on along the minus strand of NC_141141.1, from coordinate 164,920,486 downwards.
GAAGCAATTGACCAACCAAGTTAGGGCGATAAGGTTGCCCAGGATTTATTATCCATAATTTAAGGAAACTTAAGGTAGGGGCAATTTGGGTCAACAAGGTATAAACCCTAACCCAAGGAAAAAAAGGGTAAATAAGCAACTTAGCTTACGAAACCCTTGGGATCTTGCCAAGTTGCGATTGATCCAGGACCGAATGCTGGAAGCATGCGCGGAGAAGGAATCACACCTTAGCAGTTGGCCGTACAAATGACCACTGGAATGCTCGTGATTGTACAATTAGATGCACTGTTTGTACTTCTTTGCTCAAGGAACTAATTCAGGAAAAACATCTAATGCTACAGGTTAAAAGCTTGGAGGGAGAGGCAGTACCAGTTACCTCTGACTATTTGCCTGACCCTATCCAAGGGGTTGTTAGCTGCACCGGGTACGTGGACCGAACCCGCCGCGAGAGGTCTCTCCATGGGTGCTACCTGAATCAGGAGGACGCTTGGGTGCCAGGGGAGGCTCTGGCCATAAATTCCTTGCCTCCGGATCCTGCACAAGAGGCCGACGTGACTCAAGATGCAATCTTGAGGCCCGCATACTAGTCAAGTGCGACACTTGGAATAGCGATCCCTGAGGATTGCTAGAATAGCCTTCGGGAATGTTTATTTGATGTATTCCAAAGACTGATAAATAAAGATCAAATGTTGAAAAAGGAACTTCCTTGACATTGTTTTTTTTGTGTCAGTGCTTAAGTTACATGAAGGAACCAATGATTAATTTGGTTAATTAAGGAAGCAATTTTTGCTTGTCAAACTAAATGTGGTAGGTAATTAGATAACTAAAGCAACCCGAGGAAAGTGCGGTGGATGTGACTCTGGGTCCGCCCTACGGAAGGGTGGTCTCGGTTGGCCGAAAACTTTTCTCAAAGGAATTGACAGTAAGGTAACAATGACCTAGAATCTATAGAGCTAGAGTCCCGATTTATGTTGTTTTAGGGGGACGGAATGGGACTATGCCTTACGGGCAAAGAGGTCGAGCTTCGCATCCCTCTCGTTTCCCATTCTCCTTGAACCAAGTGCAGTATAAATCTACTTCGACCCTGATGTTTTTGCGCAAAGTAGTTCGTCTAGGGCTCAACGCTAGCTATCCCCTACAAACTTGACTATTAGGAAAACCCTGATTCAAGTCGGTCATAAGTGGGAACGGCCAGAATGCTTCCGCTTCATGGCAGACTCAGGAAGACCTAGATCGCACACTGCGTGACATTCCTTGTGAGTGCCGGGCAGCGCTTTCTAGACTCTCTTCCTGATGGGCTGCTAAGACGTGTCCTACAAGTGGATAGGGGGACACGTTACAAATCTATGCAATATTGTCTTTACATAATGATATATTGTAGCTCATCTCTTCTACTTATTTCTTAAAATTAAATATTAAATTGGATCCAAGGTATTTTGAAGGTCTTTGATATTTCTTTTCTTAAAATTTTTCTATATTTTCTGTAGTTGGACTTGAATATACTCAGTGATCCAAGTATATTCGAGGATATAATAATGTAGAATGAAGCATTTGTCTGTATGAGTAATTTTAACGATTACTTTAAAGTATTGAAATAAAGAAACTAAGGTAAGAGTTTTAATTTGAAACTTTAGGGTTAAAAAACAACCTTTATTTAAAACCCTAGATACATAAAAGCTATAACTCCAAACTCATTTTCACTTTCATTCTCTACTTTCCTACACTTGTGCTCTCCTTCCTTCTCTCTTTGTGTGCCATGGCTACCACTCCCACCTTCACTGTATGGATTAGCTCCACATGCTATGCATACATAGGAGACTAGATATACCCTAGGTTTTACATGACCTTGAGTCTAGAGAGCTCACTTTCTGCCGTAGACCCTAGTTCTAGTATACTGGCATCGTTTTGTGATGCGGCAAACCCTCTCACCTGCTCTATTCCAGACTCTACTCTTAGATGGGTCCCCATAGATTTCTTATATAGTTTATGTGATGGATCAAGCCATGCAAAGGTAATAAATCTAGCCCTCGTGCATGTGGGGCAACACCTCCACACCAAAGCAGTGCCCACCTCATCCCAAGACTACGCCACGACGGATCTCATTGAGCACAATAATGCAACATTTTCCATATATCTTTTGTGCACTGAGGTGCAAGAGGACAGTGAGGAAGACATCGACACACCCTCTCTGCCACCACAACTAAAGTATTTTGAGAGGGAGCCTAAGGAGATCACACTCCATTTGAGAGTTGAGGCAACACAAAGCTTAGCCATTGTACACCCACCTCCTTGCCTTGTTGAGATGCCGACAAGCGATGAGCCACCCCTCGCTTCTCTCCATGCTATCATCATTGAGGGGGTGGAATATTTAATTATGCAGGATGTACTAGAAATTTTGGAGCTAAGGGAAGAAGAGCTATATTGTATCATGGTACGTGATGCACCTGATGATTTTATAGATTTTGATATATAAGATGCGCCAGCACATGTTGATGAGGTGGCTCGATATGATGGCAAGATTGTTGATGACATCTCTGCCATTGTGAGCATCCAAGAGTAGATTGAGAATGTGGTGCCACATTATGAGATCTCAGATGAGGAGTTGGAGTGGTTGCAAGAAAGCATTTTTGGACCTTGACCTGATGACTACGCAGTACCTTCCCAAGAGAGAGACGAGGGTGGCCCAGTTGTAGGAGAAGACCTAGATGCTCCATTACAGCAATAGATAGATGATACAGAGAAGGTAATGTCATCAGATTAATATTATTGGATTCACGTAAAAATTTACTAGTAGGGCCTCTAGGGCATCGGGAGTGTGCACAAAAATTTTTGTCGAGATTGGGCCCCCAGAGCAACCCTAGCCGAAGGCTCGCGTGTGGGTGAAGTTTCACCAAATTTCGATTTATAAAATTGACGGTTCAATCATTTTTTGAAAATGCATTAACTGGATTATACTTCATTGATCAGAAAAACTCACCACCACATCGAGTGTGTGCAACTGCATATTAAATGTGTTGTCAACCAAACTACATGAAATATTGGAAACTTAAAAATTCACAAAAAATAGGCATGGGTCAAACAGAATATCAGATCAAATATAGTGTTGCCAAACCGTTAAATATAGTAAATATATAGTGCATTGACCCATGTACAACTATTCATTCATGTGTGTGTGATTGCGCATTGAATTTATCCTCAACAAAACTACTTTCAAAATTAGAAACTTGGAAATATGCACAATGCAAATCATGCCAAAATAAAATATCAAATATCAGATTTGGCATCACGAAACCATGAAATACACGGTAGATAGTGCATTGCACCAATTACAACTAGAGCTTGGCAAAATTTAGCTCTATTTTGTAGAGCACTACTATCAAATAGTTGAAGGTATACTAGAAAGATAAACTAAAACTAAGCTCCTTACACTCTACAACCAAACCTAAGCTAAAAACATAGATCCAATTACAAAGTAGCTTCTCAAAGCATATTGTTGACATTAAGATTAAATGCATCCTTGTTGTTGCGGATCCTACGAACAAGAATCATATCTATGGACTTAATAGTGATACATCAGGCATGAATGGCTAAAAGTTGAGAATCACCCATTAGATCAATCAAGTAACTTTCAGCTGCTTCTTAGAGAGCAATCAAGACTTGGCTTGACCATCGCCCCACATTCCTTGCCTGGTTGTGAACTTGTGATGATGCCCTAATTGCAGATCTTGCAGTATTTCTCACACCAACCTAGAGAATGGTGCCTTAGGAATAATCAAGTTGGCACTCTTCTGGAATTTCCTTATCTCACATAGCGCAGTCTTATGTGTTGGAGGACATGTATTACCAGTTGGAGATGAAGCAACTAGAGCATATGGATCACCATTTTTGGACAATGGCGAACCATCATTATTGACCACACCAGGCCCACCATTGTTGGACACTGTAGCATCACCATTATTAGCTGTAGTAGGGCCACCATTGTCAGCCACCAAGGGACCTTCGTCACTCATAGTACGCTCACTAGATTCGGAAGAGTGTTGAGCTCTTGCTCTTGCAGGCACCTTCTTGATAGGAATGTTGGAACGTGCCATGGTTATGATGATGAATGATAACAAGGTGGAGGGTAGAGTGAAGAGTAATGGGAAAAAATGAAAGGAGAGACTTGGTTAAGTATGAAACTTTTAAACTTACTATGGTATAAATGAACTTTAAAATTAAAAAACATAGTTCGAAATCGACTTTGAAAAACATAGTGACAAACCTTCAAAATTTTAAACAAAATTTGCAAGACATCTCATGTTAAAGATATGAGTATTGATGTGTCATATCCTGGGTACCTATTCTCTCTCGTGGACTCTAAATGCATCAAAAGTAGTATCTTTATCTAGGTCTCCATTTCTTGCCATCTCTCTCTTGGGTTGCCAACCATTTTGCGTGGAGTTGTCTAGCTTTGCTGTTTTCATATCTTGCTTTTCTCACTTCATACATTGCCCTACTTATAAATTCTGCTTGAGAGGTTTTGGACTTCTTTTCTTTTTCCTCGTATCGTATCTCTAATCTCCTATACCACCATTGTAATAATTGCCTCATAAAATTGGAATCATTGATGCCACCTCCATGATCAGTTGCTTTTGAAAAGTATAGCGAGCTTGCTAATGAGATCGTTCCATGCCTTGAGTTGACCATACTACCAAACTTCCTTGATCTGCAAAGTATGGACCATGTGCTTCAAGTATATGTTGCACAAGGAGAGAGATTAGAAACACAAACTAATTCGAAATGATGATATTTTTTGTAATGGTGACAATATTGACCATGTAGTGTGTTAGACTGTTTGTAGTCCATGCCTCCACCATGGACTTATGAAATTTAGCAACTGTCTCTTTAAATGTATTGGCATCACCATCCCTAAACCTTAACTTTTGTAAGAGAGCTGCCAATCTATCTAGGTGTATCTACACTTATGCCTTTGCAATCCTCATTCATTCCCCATTTCTCTAATCCAGAACAGCAAGGTGTAACTTTTTCCATGCTTCATACTTCTCTGGTTGTTTTACAAGTATATTGCCTTCCTTATCTTGAGGTGGAGATATAAACTTCCTAGCCTTGGGTCTACCAAAGCATGGTTTACAAGAGATATTTCCACTCTTTCCCAATTTTTTATCATCCTTTTTATTTCTACTTGGCCCTCGTGCAATCCAACTTTAGAGAGGACTTGTTCTACCTTCTTGCATATATCAATAGCTTCTAACACAGGCTGCATCTTGTATGCAAACCATATATATTCTTATACTAGCTTCTCAATTATTCTAACCAAACAATGCAATGTGAAAAAGTGAATCCTTGTTAGTGGTATTTCTAAAGTAGGGCGCCAGTTTGGATCCACTGGAACTAGCATTCCATTTCTCATGACTTTTTGATCATGTGTTGAAGCACCTTGTTGTCCTGCCTTGGCAAGCCATTCTTTCTTTCCGTCTTTCCCTTTCTTCCTAGTTTGCATGCAATATATGCACGGAAATTTTTCATTCTCTACATTTGATAAATCAAACATATACTTCAATGTTTTTAAATCACCTGCAAGATGCCATTCAACTTGATAGTCCCCAAACCCCTCGATGTGTAAAATTGCTCCATTATTTTGCTATTGAATAACACTAGGTATATTAGTGAGGTGTAAAAAAACTTTAAGTACTTCATGGTTCTCCTTTGGTACTTCAAAATGCGGCAAGCCACCATATTTCATTCTCTGACTATACACTGAAGTATAAAGGATGTTTTTCATTGATGTCGAGATCCAATGCTCGATTCATAAGTGTTATACTCACACGTTCAAGTTTTTTCCCCTTAATAATCTCAATCTCATCAAGTTTGAGAACTTAAGCTTGCCACTACATTCTTTCATAGACATATTGTAGAACTTGACCATAGCAACCTGAACCCTATGTATATCCAATACAAAGTTGTTGGATGCATTCAATACAAATGCAACTTCTTTGGAACCATACTTCAATATGTGTGTATTTTCCAGATGCGTTGGCTCACCAATTAGTTCTAAAACTTTCTCATTTAGTTGTTTTTGAGCCTTCTTCATGTGAAATGGTTTTGGCAGAGGCATTACTCGCTTAATTTTGAAGACTTGCTTAAATCCTGTATCCAATTTTTGATAGAGCATACTATATGACTTAGATCTCATTCCCACCTTATCACATAATCCCTAAGAATCTGTAGCAGTAAACAAGTTTCTCATATCCCTAAGAAGTTCACTTGCGACACCATCTACAATGTCCTTGAATTTACAATTTTCCAATGCATGTTTTACCATATCCTTGCTTAGGACTTTGGCAATAGTATCATTCTCTGCATGAGGGAACATATTTATCATTGAAGCAGATTGAGCATATATCGAGCATATATCTGTCTATAATATTGTCCACTTCCTTTGGTTAATTAGTGAATTGGTTTAACTAATCGGATGTGCCGACGTGCTTCTTTGGTTTTTAAAGTGGGCCCAATCACCAAAGATTTTGTGAGCTTCCTCTTTATGTTTCGATTCTCCTTCTCCAAGTCCATAACTTTAGACTGTAAGTCCATATTTTGCACATATGTAGCCTGCATAGCATCTTCAATGATAGACATTGCTTATTGTAGGCTCTGGTTCTCCCTATCCTTCTCAGCTAATAATCTATCATTTTCTATCAAAGACTGCATATTCCCTTGTAATCTTGTCTACATATTTGTCAAGGCTTGATGAACCCTTGCTAATCCTTGTGTGATAAGTCTGCATGTGTATCCATACAATCCTTCATTGTCTTCACAAATGAACTTTATAAATGATGTAAGCCCTTCAAATTGTGGTGGCCTTTCAGTGACTGGATCGGGTGGGTAAAAGCACCCATCAACCCAAAGATCCAAGTTTTTTTTCCTTGCATTTCTTTCTTGTTGCATCCTGTATCTTATTGCATCATCCCTTTCTACAGTTCTTTTGAACATTGGTGCATAGTCATCCTTCAATTAAAAGTAAATATCTCTCTTTCTCTTAGTATGTCCTGCACTTGTATCCTATAAAGAAAAATATATGCCAATTTTAACTTGGATTAACATTCAAATCACACAATTACACCCCTTTGATTCACTATATCTGTGTTCTTTTTTACCTAGTTGGATCTTATCTCTTTCTCTTGATTTCAGTCATGATAGACCCTAATCAACCCCTAATCTGCCTGTAATCTTAGCTTTTAATCTACCTATAATCAACATCCAATCTTATCTTCTGTTCTATCCAAAATATTCTCTCTCTCTCTCTCTCTCTCTCTCTCTCTCTCCCCCTCAAGAAGAATTGATCAAAGATATTTAAACACATTTATACAGAAGCTTGGCTAGCGGAGAACAATAATATCATCTTATCTTCTACCCTAATTTACTCTCTGTCACTCTATCACTTATTTTCTTAGTTCATCTCACACAGTCCTCTCTCTTTTCCCTCCCCTTCTCCCTCTTTCCCCCCCTCTCTCTCTCCCTCTCTCTCTCTCTATGAATGGACACTTAAGGATTAAACAACAACTATAAATAATAATAACATTACAGAGATTTAAAAAATAAAGATACTCCCATTATCACTTGATTGCTTGTAGTATAGAGTGTTGAAGAGGAAGATATCTTATAGCACAGTACTGAAGAGGGAGATTTCTTGTAGCAGGGTAGAGAGTGTTGTAGATAGAGATTATTTGATTTCAGCAAATGCTATCAAAACCACTCCTGAGGTTGCATGTAGCAGGGTAGAGAGTGTTGTAGATAGTACTGAGTGTTGCTTCAGAAGAATTCGTATGCAAGAAACCATATTCTGAAGGGAAGGAGAAGAGTATACAAAATTTCAGACAAAACTAGAGCTTTGAGAGGGAATGAAGAAATGCCTAGAAATAGGTATATACTTTTCCAAAAATGATAAAAATTTACAAGGAAACTCTCGAATTAAAAAGGTGTCTCTGGGTAAAAAATAATCTTAAAATATGATGTGTACGTTATTTTATATCGTTTTTTAATTTCTGCCCTTTTAAGAAGCAAGAATGAGAATGATTCTAATATATTTTCATGTTGAAAAGTCATGAGGGCATTAAAGAGTCGTATATTAATGATTGGCTCTGTTTTTAGAGAAAATAGAAGTGTATTTTTTTAGTTATGAGGATTTTGAGAAAAAGTGACCTTATTCTACAGTTTGAGAATAAAATAATAGGTGAAATCTATTGAAAATACAAATACGAGATTTGCTTGATTGTAGAAGATCTCTTATTCTAATATTATTTTGGAATCTCTATTTAGAGAGAGAGAGAGAGAGAGAGAGATGAGAGAAACCCCTTAAGGGGCAAAAAAGAGAGTCCATATTTCTCCTAATGCATTAATTTGGATTTTTTGTCTCAAAAAGAAATGGGCCAATGATTCTTTGCGCTGACTATAAAAGGATCATGACCATTCCACAAGATAATCATATCTATGAGAGCTATATGTGTCTCATCTCGGGTATCTTGATCCAAGCTGGTCCACTTTCCTCGGCAAAAGTTGCCATCTTCTATATGAAAAGAGAATGCATATAGTTTATCTAGCAATGAAATATGTATGATAAAAATAAAAATAATGGAAAATAAATGTGACTAATACAACAATTCATCTAAGAAAGACCTGTGTCAATTAAATTAAGGCATGCAAAGTAGTAAAAAAGATTTACTTGAATGTAAGATTAGATTGGTTGACCCTTCACTCAATCATCTCATCAAAATGTGTTCTTTTGACTTGCCAAGACTCACCCAATAGCTGACTCATCCATTCCTCAGATGGACACTTGCAAATGATAAGTACTCTTTGTTTTCTTCAGAACATCACATGAACCAAACAAATGTGCAAACAATGAGAATGGAATAAACCAACTAAGATGTACACCTTTGGAGCCTATGTTGGGTTTCATAGAACTATTGATGTTAGTTTTCCATTTTCCTTGCATCCTGCATCCATTCTACATGACCTCTCATATGGTTTGATGCACCTGAGTCAACATACCACACATCGTTACTTTCTTCTGCACTTGTCATAGAATTGGTCATGTGTTGCACCATAAACAAATTCTCATTTCTATCATCACCCTGTCTACTAGAAGATGCATAATTCCCTTGTTGCAGTTTTCCATTCATGATGTCATTTTGCTTTTTATAGCAGTCTTTAGCCATACGACCCATTTTACCACAGTAGTAGCATTCAACATTGTTGTTTGCATTTTGCCCTCTTTGCCATCCACCACGACCTCTTTGGCTCCCCCTGCCTCTAGAGTTACCACGTCCTCCTCCATAGGACTGGTTTTCTTGAGTTTGCTGCATATTCTGATTTCTACCACGGCCTCCAGATCGGCCTCCTCTACCTCTGCCTCTACCTCTTCCAGCATTTGAGTAGAAGACAGCTTCTTTTGAAGTTCCTCTTGAAGAAGATGCACCACCATTTCTCTGCTCCTTAGAAATTAGAAGAGCAATCAACTCCTCAAAATCACGAAATCTTTCACGGACGGAAATGGATGTTCGGAATTGTGCATAATCCTTTCCCATACCATTCAAGGTCACAAAAACTAAATCATCATCTTTCACTGGTGACCCAATGGAAGCAAGTGTATCTGCAATCTTCTTCACCTTCATGTGGTAGTCATTGATGCTCATACTTTCTCTTTGCACATTGTGCAACTCTTGCTTGAGCTGCATTTTCCTGGCTTGCGTATTTGTGCTATACATTTTTGACAAAGTATCCCATGCCTACTTTGGCGTACTTGCATCTTGAATATGCACAATCATAGAGTCTGAAATGTTGATAGACAGCCAGTACATAACTTTCATGGCTCTCTCATGCCATGCTTTAAATGCCTACATCTGCTGTTGATTGGGAACATCAAGAAGAACTGGTTCTTCTTTATTTCATGCAAGGAATTTCCAATATCCTTTTCCCATAAGGAAATTCGTCATTCTAAACTTCCATGCTTGGAAGTTGTTCTTGTCAAGCTTTTCAATGACAATCTGTGAAAGAGAATCAGACGCCATTACATAACACTGCAAAAAATTATGTCACCGCAAAGAACACAGCTTCAGCCTCACAAGGGCAAATCTGCAAAACTGACGAAAGTGGTATGTGACCACACAGTCACTTCCTAGTGACGATTTTGCATCAACAGGCAATAAGGATGATTCTGTAACTCCCAATGTCTCTGCGCACAGGCATACAATGCAATTTCTACAGTAACTTTTCACCGACTTATAGAACAATGGTCGCACAGCATAAAACAGGGCCTTTTCCTGAGTGCATGTGGAAAAATTCTGCCTCCAAAACAGGCCCCGAAATGGCCTCAAATCAAAAAAACAGAGCAACCATAGGCTAAAGCCCTCGCCCACAGCATATATTGCCCTCTTGCTACACCGCGAAGGGCATCTCAATCTGAGACAATGCACTCTTGCACTTTCCGGCTGTGCTACCTACAGAGACTTGCTCCCAAAACAGAAAAATGAAAGCAACACTGGTCCTCTTACCAGAACACCGCGAACTTGGTTTGCTTTCTTGAGCTCCTTATCACGAACAAGGCTCTGATACCATGTCAAGATTGTGGGAAAGAAGGAAGGAGTCTCACTTGTAGCTTTCTTGCTTGCACAATGGGGGAATACACACAAAGGTGGAGGCTGAAAACAATTTTTCTCTTCTTAGTTGTGTAAGCCAAAAAGAAGTCAAGTACATAGAAATAGAAGAACCCTATATATGGGTCTCAAACCAAACTCAACTAACTAAGGTGGCAATACTAACTGAGCCACAAACTAGAGTAGATAAGGATAGTTGTCATCTAGCTATTATTTGTGGGTGGTGTACCAACCGCATCTGCAACAACTGACAAGTCGGTGACATAAATGCACAACGGTCACCCTGGCATATCACGAGTGGAGCTCGATATCTCAACACTCATTTGGACAAAGCTTATGTAAGTTATATGTATGCTTTGTACTCCAGGAATTTGTCAGCGAAGGAACAATGGTCTTGTTATAAGTCAACTTCTTGTTCAACATCTCTAGGCTTCTTTGTGAAAAGAATTATAGGTACAATGTTTCTTTTTTAAATTTCTCCATTTAAATTTCATTTCATTTGGAGAGAACATTTGCAAATTATGCACATGCTGATAGGTAACTTTTCTATTTGGTTATTATAGATGTCTTTATGGAGGAAAAGTATCACTGACATACTTGTAGTGGAGGTCTTCAATAGAAATGATAGTGGCAGTAATTGGATTTGTGATAAGTACTATAAGTTGGATTAGATTTTGATACACCCAAGTACTCAAGGGAGTTTCAAGGTCAGGCGTAAGGATGTTGCAAACCCCAGCAAACATTGGAAATGTAGAATTTTAGAGTTCAGAAAAATGTTTAATGGAATAAGTACAATAACAGAAGTGTTGATCCAACATATTTATATGCATAAATGAATCTATGCACACGACGAGAAGTACATTGCAAATTATAACAAAACAATAAGTTTTAAAAATTTATCATTGCTTATTCTTTTCAATCAAAGTTGTTTTAAAAAATCTTTGTACTGTTCTAATTCAATCTTGTTTTATTGACAGTTCTATATCCATCGACTTTGTATGAATGGCAGAATGTGGAATGTTTGAGCGACATGATACATATTTGGCATGAAGACATAGGTTCTTTGATCTATGATAATAACTTTTCAAGTCAACTTGCAACTCAAAATATCTTTTTTGACAATTCATTGTATGTAGTAGAAAGCCAAAGATTGCAGCATGTCCCATTGCCACCACTATCTAGTGGTGAATTGTTGATTGGTAGCTTGGAATTGTCATGAACATGTAAGTCCAAGATAGGATTTGTGGAGACTGGTGATGATACTACACATCCTATTGTGCAGATTGGAAATATTCCTTTGTCTATTCAGGATGGGAAAAAGAAATACCTGTCGGATGTATTTCATGTCCCGAATATCACCAAGAACCTGGTTTCTGTTGGTCAAATGGTTGAGTAGGGCTTGCAGGTCAGATTTAATTCTCATGGATGCTTTGTTGAGGATATGAAAAATAAAGGTCGCTTGATAGCAAAAGGAAAGAAGAAGGGCAGAATGTTTACGTTGGATGCAGACATGACTGGATTGAGTCTAGCAATGTTTGCACATGGGACCGGTGTAGTTGCAGATATTGATATCTGGCATAAACGCATTGGTCATGTTAATGTACAGCGACTTAAATCAATGCAAGCCCAAAATATTGTTGCAAGATTGCCTAAATTCAAGGTTGCAGAAATGCATAAGGTATGTGAAGCCTGTCAGTTTGGAAAACAGGCAAGGAAACCATTTCCTAGACATGTTCAAGAGAGTAAAAATCCATTGGAATTAATCCACTCTGATGTGTGGACTACTAAAGCTGCATCTCTTGGAGGCTGTCATTATTTTGTCACTTTTATTGATGACTATAGCAGAAAAGTTTGGATGTATTTTATGAAAAAGAAAAGTGAAGTTTTTGGGCATTTCAAAACTCTTAAAGCTATGGTTGAAAAAGAAACAGACCTGCAAATAAAATGCCTAAGGTCAGATGGAGGGGGAGAGTACCTCTCAAATGAGTTTGCAAGGTTCCTACAGGAGCATGGCATAAAGCAGCAATATTCATGCAGTCATACCCCACAACAAAATGGAATTGCAGAAAGAAAAAACAAGCATATTGGAGAGGTATTTCGTGCCATGCTCAACGAAAAAGACTTGCCAGATTTTTACTGGGCTGAAGCAGTTGCTACAACAGTCTATATAATGAACAGGACTCCCACTGTAGCAATACATGGGATGACTCGAGAGGAGAGGTATACTGGTAGGAAACCAGATATTTCTCATTTGAAGATTTTTTATTGCATTGTCTATGTTCATGTGCCAGATGAGTTGAGATCCAAGTTGGATCCAAAAGCTGAGAAGTGCATCTTTATTGGTTACTCTCTGTGGCAAAAAGGGTATAGATGCTATAACCCTTCTACTCGTAAATTTACATTGAGCAGAGATGTTGTTTTTTATGAGATGAGTAGCTGGTATAAACCAATAAATGTGATTGATGATGTAGATGCACAAAATGGTAATGCTGAACAGAATTCACAGCAGCAGTCACAAAATATTAGTGGACCTGGAGTGTCCTCTAGCAGTGGTTCACATTCTTCGCCATGGACAGGCAGATTGAGATCAGGAGAATCTCCTCAAAACAATGCAGATAGTGGTATGCAGGTTTCACGAAAAGGAAAAGAGAAGGTAGATCAGCCCATGTTTGATGTGAATGCAGGTCACTCTTATGTGGATGGTGAATCCAATGGCTCAGAACAGAGCATTGATGATGAGTTGGGTATTCCTTCTATTGTTACACCTGGAGTAAGGAAGACCTGGGATGTTTTGAGAGCACCTGGGAGTGAACCTACTTTGTGCAGGTCTACCAGAGCTAGGTATCCTGTGGATAGGCTGAAATATGATGGATTTACAGCCATGGATGAAGAAATGGATGCCTTGGAAGAAATTGCTACATGGGAATTTGTACCTTTGCCTAAAGATAAGAATGCAATTGGTTGTAAGTGGGTTTATAAGGTGAAACACAATGCAGATGGTTCTGTGAATAGATACAAGGCAAGATTAGTAGTCAAGGGGTATGCATAAACATATGGCATTGATTATGAAGAAACATTCAGTCCGGTTGCAAGGATGGTAACTGTAAGAGCAGTCATTGCTATGGCTGCATCAAAGGGATGGTCTTTACATCAGATGGATGTAAAGAATGCCTTCTTGCACGGTGATTTGCAAGAAGAGGTCTATATGGAGTAGCCACCAGGTTATGTGCATGTTGTTCATCCTGAGTTTGTTTGCAGGTGGAAGAAAGCCTTGTTTGGCTTGAAGTAAGCACCTAGAGCATGGTCTGACAAGATAGGAAAGTATCTTGTCACTATTGGCTTTCATATTTCCAAGGCAGATTTTTCACTATATGTGAGAAAAACAGAGAAAGGTATTATGCTACTTGTCATTTATGTTGATGATTTGATTATGACAGGTGACAGTGATGAAGATATCTTTCATGTGAAAATGCTATTGAAGTAGAAGTTTGAGATGAAGGATTTGGGAGAGTTGTATTATTTCTTGGGCATTGAGGTGATTAGATCACCAAGTGGGATACGGCTCTTGCAGAGGTAGTATGGATTGGACATGCTGTCCAAATATGGGATGACAGGCTCTAAGCCTATTTCAGTTCCTGTGGAGCAGAATGTGAAGCTGAGCGCAGATGCAGGTGAGCTTTTGGAAGACCCTACTATGTACAGATGCATAGTAGGAAGTTTGATTTATATGACTATTACCAGGCCAGATTTGAGCTATGATGTTGGATTGGTAAGTCAGTTTATGCAGGCTCCAAGGAAACCGCATTTGGATGCGGCTAGATGCATACTCAGGTATGTGAAGTCCACATTGCAGTATGGACTACTTTATGAGACTGGGGTTCAGATATAGTTGCATGGATACACTGATGCTGATTGGGCTAGTAGTATTTCTGATAGACGATCTACCAGTGGATATGTGTTCTCTTTTGGGAGTGCTGCAGTCACTTGGAGTAACAAGAAACAGCCTACAGTTGCCTTGTCGAGCACAGAGGCTGAGTACAGGGGCGCAGCAATGGCTGCATGTGAGGTAGCTTGGTTGCATAAGCTACTTTATGATATGCATCAGCCTCCTACAGATGGGCCAATTGTCATTTATTGTGACAACATGAGTAGTATACACTTGACAAATAACCCAGTCTGCTAGAACAAAGCACATTGAGGTGCATTATCACTATGTGCGGGAGAGGGTTTTACTAGGTCTTATTAATCTAGTTTATGTCAGTACAGAGAATCAGGTAGCTAACATATTTACGAAGGCATTGGGCACAGAGAAGCTGCGCAGGTTCAGAGACCTGCTTGGTGTGCAGGAATTGGGATTGAGCTCGAGGGGGAGTGTTGAGATATCGAGCTCCACTCGTGATATGCCAGGGTGACCGTTGTGCATTTATGTCACTGACTTGTCAGTTGCAGATGCGGTTAGCACACCGCCCATGAATAATAGCTAGATGACAACTATCCTTATCTACTCTAGTTTGTGGCTCAGTTAGTATGCCACCTTAGTTAGTTGAGTTTGGTTTGAGACCCATATATAGGGTTCTTCTATTTCTATGTACTTGACTTCTTTTTGGCTTACACAACTAAGAAGAGGAAAACTGTTTTCAGCCTCCACCTTTGTGTGTATTCCCCCATTGTGCAAGCAAGAAAGCTACAAGTGAGACTCCTTCCTTCTCTCCCACAATCTTGACAATGAGTTGAAACTTAACTAGGGAGCAACAAAAAACAATGACAATATAACTGTGGCTCTCTTTGCAAAGAAGCCCAAAGATGTTGAAGAAGTTGAGTTTTTAAAAAATCATTGTTCTTCACCCTCGGAGATTCTTGGAGTACAAAAACAAAGGAAAGCTCAGTATGCATATAACTTGCATACATTTTGTCCAAATGAGATAAAATTTAACTATGGAGCAAAAACAAAACAAGACAACATACCTATAACTTTGTTTATAGAGAAACCCTAAGATGTTGAAGAAGAAGTTGAGTGTTCAAAAGATCACGGTTCTTGACTGTAAGAGACTCCTAAAGTACCAAAACAAAAGAAATTACATGTCAAAGAATACACATAACTTGCACAGGTTTTATCCAAACGAGATAAAACTTTACCATAGAACATCCATGGAAGAGAATAATATACCAGTAAAGTTTTGTGAAGAAAATCTAAGGGCTTTGGTAGAACAAGCTCTACTCTCATAAAACATGTGAAACTCACTCTGTGTTTGTGTAGAGAAAATGAAATTTCACAGGGTTATAGTTAGGGCAAGCAACAAAGAGGCTATAAATTTCGTCAGGAAAGAAGATGCGGGAAAAGATATATGATAAATTTGAGTCCTACCTAAGAAATGGGAAAATTTGAAAAAGGGAGAAATGAAAAGTCAAACATTAAAAAATAAGAAAATAAAAATTCGAGTCACAAACTTCGAGGAAGTGACAACATTGTATTCCCCACATTTCCCCTTATTTTATTGTTGAGGAAAGATTTTGGCCAAGATAGAAGATTCATGTTACATGAATCTTGAATCCCAGCTCTCTCATTGGTTAGCCCTATATTTTTTTATTCACTCCTTAGGGGAAAGAAAGAGAGTCCGCATTTCTCCTAATGATCACCTTGGTGGTAGGCTTGAGCACAGGGCCAAGCTCTCTCTCCAACATAGTGCTTACTAACACATTGAGATAGAGTGTGAACTATCCTGCACCTAGTGCTAGGCTTGAGCATAGGCATAAAGCTTTGGGCCATAGAGGTCTCCAATATATACTAGAAACTATCTTGCTTTTTGGGCCTTAATGAGAGAGTGAAACTATTTTGTTGCTCTCAATTCAAAGCTTGCGCTCAATGCCCTTATGCGAGAGAAGTGAGAGAGTTAGTATTCTCAAACTATCTTTCCCTGTGTGCAATACTTGACCGTAGGACCAAGCTCTTCATTCAAAGATATCTCCAAGATAAAGTTAGAGATCCCAATATTTCTTGGAATCCTGGCTTTGGCCCTTTGGTCAAGCTCAATACAAACAAGAACTTGGAACTATCTTAGTCAAAGACAAAGTTGGAACTATCTTTCTCTCAGTGCTAGGCATGAGCACAAGGCCAAGTTGCATCGTAATGAGAGAGTAGAATTATATTGGCATTCTCTAAGCAATCATTCACCTTGGTGATAGGCTTGAGAATAGGAACAAGCTCTCTCTCCAACACAGTGCTTACTAACACATTGAGATAGAGTGTGAACTATCTCTCATACCTACTACTAGGCTTGAGCAGAGGGCCACAGCTCTGGGCCACAGAGGTCTCCAAGATAGACTAGGAACTATCTTTCTTTTTGGGCCTTAATGAGAGAGTGAAAATATTTTGGCACTCTCAATGCTAAGCTTGCAGTCAAGGTCTTGATGATGGATTTGGTATTCTCCAAACTATCTTTCCCTCGGTGCAAGGCTTAATTATAGGGCCAAGCTACGCATTCAAAGAGATCTCCAAGAGAGATGTTGAGAGTGGAAAAATACTAAAATTTTGACTGATTTTGTTGTTTTTGAGGACTGAATGATTGATTTTTAATGGATTTAGAGTGATGTATGATTGTTAATGGAAGTGTTTGAGAGTGTTTCGGATAATATTGATTATTTTTTGGAAGCTCATGATGATTTTTAGTAGAAATATGAAGCTCTGTGATATTCTGATAGGTTCTGTTGAGGTTTTGTTTGGTTCTGTATACCTTCTGTATAGCTTCTATTTTGTTCTAATTTACTTCTGTTTGAAGCATGGATTGATGATTGATGAAGATTGAAATATTTTGGAAGCTTATTGAATAGTTTTTGATAGTTTGGAATGGTTTTAGTATGAGTTATGAGGATTTTATGTTCTCTGATGACCTTCTGTAACCCTCTGTAAACCTTCTGTAAAGCCTCTATCTTTGCTCTATCTCTGTTCTGTATCTGCTCTGGTCCTATTATGTACTGTTTTGTAGATCTTCTGTAAGTGTTCTGTAGAATGTATGTGTGACTTTGGAAAAATTTTCTAATTTTTGGAAAGGATGAATCTAAGTTCAAAAGAGCTAAAACAAATGGAAGAAGCAGCAGCTAAAGACTGAAGAGAAGACTGAGCGACAGTGACAGTAGTGAGTTGTGAAGAGACATTGTAGTGGCTTTGGTGCCTCTTCATATCAGACATACCTCTTGGGAGTTGTATCCATGACCTAAGAAGGATTATTGAGAGTCATTATTAGAGTATTGTAGTGAGGAGATGATGTACTATTGAGAGAGAGAGAGAGAGAGAGAGAGTCTGAGATAGTCAAATTCTATCAAAACAGTGTAATTGTATATGAGAGATTGAGAGAGAAAACTATGAAGACATTGAAGATGAATACTATGTGATTGATTTCCATTAAAAAGTGGTGTATTATTTTATATTCCTTGTTATATTGATGGATTTTATGAAGATGTTGAAGAATATGGTTGATTCTATCAAATCTGTGGGAGATATCTACTATGATGCTACGTGAAGATTTGTTGTTTTCTTTGTTTTGGTCATCAAAGGAATAAAATAAAATCTTGTTGATGTTACAAGATAGATTTTATTGCAGTAGAATCCCCTTTTCCTTGGTGTTCCTCTTGGGGTTCCATGTTTTTGGTGTGCCGCCGAGGAAACTTGCCATCAACAAGCATAAGAAGAGGCTGAAAATGAAGGAAATGGCATTGCCAAGAAGAGGAGAATTCAATGGATGTTTGCAAAGTTTCTTCTTTCACTCTTCCACTGAAGAGTTGGAGATTCTCATTATCAAAGCCACTTTCCACAAGAAGTTCATCCCACAATGGCGGAAACGTATCACCATCATGATGCATGCTCTATGCAATGGACTGTTCCCTCTTCCTGTTGAGGCAGCATAAACTTGTATCTTGGTGGCAAATTGTTTGGGAACAAAATAAAGAACAGAAGCAGAGAGAATGACTATCCATTGAAGATTTAGCATTCATTGAGAAGTTTCCAGACATCATCAAGTGGGAGATCGTGAAGAAGCTTGAGGAGTCAGTTGTGGTCTGTGGAGGTTCACGAAAACAATAAGGAAAAGAGTTGGAACTTGTTCGTGGATGCTCAACAACAAGATACATTGGATGCTTGGTGCACTGACAATATTCTGTTTGTCCAATTAGCAACCCACTGGAAGTTGGTAGACAGAGTGTTTTTCACAATATACACTATTGAAACCCTCAGAAGCTACCAGTATTATAATGACACACACAACAATGATCTTAAGAAGAATGAGTTTTGATACTTTCAGAATGAAATATCTCCCCCTCTGTAGTGGTTTGAAAGCTGAATTCAGAGATGTTGAAAAGAAGGAAGTAGAAGAGATGTTGGCTAGAGAATCCCTCAGAGACTGAAGCCCCTCTGTGATTCTATTGTGTTGAGTACTAAACAACTGGTTGGAGCCAAGCCCCTGATGAATGACGCAATCAAGAGGCAAGCGTTAGAACGAGTCCAAAGGTATGTGAGAAGAGAGAAGGAAATAATCAAAGTTGAGAATGAGCTCGCAACAGAAGCTTCCTTTGATGCCCTAGAAGTAGTCTTTAGAGAAGTCCCCATGGCGGCTCAAGGTCCCCTTCCTAGTCAGATTTGTCCTGGAAATATTGATGCAGGCCAGCAAATGTAGTCCCATTACCAGTTTTTAAAGGAGAGTACAATGAAGACCCTGATCTTCATGTAGCAAAATTCATGGTAGCATGTGTGGCTAACAATGCCAGAACCCTTGAGCATTGGTTAGCGATATTCCCCACCACTTTCAAGATCGTGGCGTTTCAGTGGTATGAGAGACAAGCAGCAGGAACTTTTGGCACATGGGATGATCTGAAGTTGGCCTTCCTCACTAAATTCAGGAGTGAAGGTTTTGAAGAGCGGATGCGAGAGGAGTTCATGAACCTAAGTCAGTCCTCTGGAGAAAGAATAAAAGCTTATGTCTCGCAAATGGAATCCATCTTGAAGAGATGGACCAACCATCATTTGGACGAAGGTATTCAGAAAGGAGTGTTTCTCAGTGGCCTACAACCAAAAGTTCTCAAGTTTGTGGAATTGAGAAGACTAGTCAATCTGCAAGCTACAGTGGAAGGTGCAAGATTGTATGACGAAGTTGAAGCAAGGCTGTCAATGACTCCAGTAAGAGGAGTCTTACCTCCTCCCATGCCAGGAATGGTATACCCACCAAATGTAGTCCCACGGATAGTTCCCTACCCCTATCCCTAGATGCAAACAGTGCCACGATATAATGCACCTAATCCATTGTGGTCACCACAGAGGTAGTGCCTCAAATGATGGTTCAACCACAACAACAGTGGCCTCAAACAGTTCCTCCAGTGGCAACTCAACAACAGTGGAATCCTATAAACTGGAATCAACAACCCCAAGTCTCAACAGGAGCTCTGAATCAGAATCAGAATAGAGGACCCTCTGGATCAACCCAACCAGTGTATGCAGTAATTACAGAAGCTTCCTAAAACCCTACTACAAGTACTTCAAGAGGTAAAAATCTGAAGGACTACTTATCTAACTCAATTGCAAGTATCAAGGAAGAGCTTATGGATGTGATTACAAAGCAGCTACAGACGCTAATGGTGAATACCAACAATATATCAACTCTTGCAGGAGCTGTGCGCTCTAATACATGGTGTGAAAAGTGTCATCAAGTGGGATATTTAGCCACTGAATGTATTTGAAAACCAACCATTCCTGGAGCCTTTTGTTCCTACTGTTTGCGAAAGAACCATACAAAGGATATTTCCTCTCTGAAAGAGATGCACGAATGAAGACAGAAGAATGAAAATTCAAGATTCAACTTCTAGAGTCCAAAATGACAACACAAGATATTGGACCAAAGCCTAGGGAGTTTGGTCCTAATTTTGGTCCAAGGAGGTTTCCCTCTCAAAGTTACAGAGGATGACAGTCTGGCGATGGTCAAAGATCAGAGGTGGAATGTTACAGGTGTGGAGAAAAGGGTAATATCTCCCCAAATTGTCCAAACCCTAGACGATCTATGGATTACAAGCCCTTATGTAGCCGATGTAAAGGTGAAGGCCACACTGCAAAGGACTGTCCGATTCCAGCCCCTATCAAGGCCAATGCTACTGATAGCCAACAGAAGGCACAAGAGCCTGCCTCCAATTTGGTAGAGTTGGAAGTTGTCGTTGTCACGTGCGCCAAGAAGAAGGGACCAATTGTCCAAGAAGAGAACAACTCTCTTGCCAAGACTGTGGAGTTCAACCTGCCAACAGAGGGACATAGTAGTAGAGAACAAAAAACTGTAGTACAGAGCACTACAGTGCCACAGCAAGTTACAGAGACAATCCCAAAAACAAAACTAGAGGTCCAGGAGATAGACGATGCAGAAGCACCTCCAGAAACAGAAGAAGTGCCGATGCTGCAATTGCTAGAAGAAAAAGGAAAGATGAAAATGGGTATAGCCCCATTCCCCAGCAGGCTGGAAAAGCCTGTGGATCCTATCGAACATTATGACTTGGTCAAAGAGACCTAGACACCTTTAAACCAAACTTAACATTTCGGTAGTTGCTGATGATGTCTCCTAGCTACCGAAAGAAATTCAAAAGCATCTTGACAAGAAGACATGGATTAAGGATTGTTCCTTCAACAGCGACCAAGACCAATAAGGCCCCGGACCTAAAAAGGAAGTAGATGTGGCTAATGCCTTCCTAGATCTTGGAACCCTGGAGATTAGTGTATGGATAGAAGGATGCTTTATTTTGGATGCATTGATTGATGGAGACTCATTAGTAAACATAATGACGGATGTGACAATGAAGGACTTAGGGTTGCAAGGAATTCAACCTACACAATGGCTTATCAGATTGGCAGACCAAAGCAGAATTAAACCATTGAGCATCCTCCCATAAGTAAAAACAACCCTTGCAGGAAAAGATTATTGGTGATATATTTGGTGGTCAAACCAAATTCTTATGGGACCTCATACCCTCTACTGTTGGGAAGACCTTGGCTTTTTGAAGCAAGAGCTAAGACAGACCGGTTCAAAGGAACCCTGACCCTAGGCAGAGGACCCAACAAAGTGGTGTTGAAATTGTATGGATCACAAAAAGGTAATGGATCCACATCCATCAAAGTCATAACTGACTCCTCCAATGAGGTGACAGATGGTACATCAAGGGACGAAGAGGCTGTTAAACATATCTTTTCCAAGAAAACAAAGGCACAGTCCCTAACAGTAGGCACTGTAAGCCAACTACTAAGGGAAGCAAAGTCCTTGTCCATGGGAGAATACCTTCTTCCTCAACTTGAATTGACTTCTGAAATCACCTCTGACAGTGAAATAGAAGCATGGATATATTGTTCTCCCTGTTACATGGCAATTGCCGAAACAAGAACAGAGACAGAGCAGATACCGAGCAGAGACAGTAACATAGACAGTCACAGAAACAATAACAGAAACAGTCACAGAGATAGTAATAGATATAGAGATAGAGTAGATGCAGAACAGAGACAAAGAAAAATAGAGACAGAAGCAGAAGCAAAAGCAGATGCAGAGGCAGAAGATCTATTTTTCTCCTACAAAGCCTCTACAAAAGCAGAGACAGAGCCTCCAGAGGGAGAGGATGAAAATGATGAGGAAGAAAATAAAGCAAGTTATGAGAGTGCAGATGAAGAATTTCCCCTAATAGCGGTTGATCTTGTTGATGTCCCTACAAAGACCTCAGAGGCCGAAGATCTCAGGGTGCTGGATGGAATGACCATGGTTCCATTTGGGTTGATCAATGGACCACAAAGTATATAGAATCTGCATAAGCAATGGATTAAAGGTATAAAAATTAAGTTCACGAGTGGCTCTTGTCGCCCTAACTGTTTAGTCCAGAGAAAAGATGATGATGATTCCCCTTGCCAATAGAATCCAGAACCATCAAATCCTCGGCTTCTAGAAGGTTTGTGCTATATGATATTCTTGGACGCATACTCTAAAGATAAATCCCTAAGTCCAAAAGAAATCACCACTCACACAGAAGCAAACAAAGCTCTAATATCCTTCTAGCAATCAAAACAGACAAAGAAGTCCTCTGTTCAGAAGGAGGACACTGGTTCTAGTGGAACATCAGATGATGACACTACTCCCTTGAAAGAGTCAGACCTCTATCCAGAAGCAATCTGTGGGACATTTATTCGTGAAGTGGAAGGTGAAAGACAAGTGACTTTCCTAGATACTGATGGTACTAAACATCACTTGAAAGTGGGTCTCAATCTTCGGGTTTGCAGGTTTTCGGGACCTTTTGTGCGTATTTTTTACATTTTTCCCATGTGAACCCCTCCTAATCCCCCCAAATTGAGTTTGATACACCAGTCTTGTGAATCCCCTTCTCCCGAACATTTTTCCACTTTATCGTACTTTGTTTCGGCAATTAGTTTTTCTCATATTAATTTTCGAGTCCAATTGCGGGTCTGTTTTTTGAGTTTTTCCCATGTGAACACATCCTATCTCAATCAGAACTGTGTTTTGCCATGATAAGATTGTTGGAAACATTATTTTGCACATTTTTCCTTCTTTTTGCACTTCGTTCCGACCCGCGGATTTTTCGGCATTAATACACGTATGTGTTTTCAAGTCTATTTTTTGCATTTTTCCCATGTGAACACCTTGATTTTGCCCCGGAACCCATGTCGCATTTTTCTATCATCTTCTCCTCTTCTCTCGACACATTTTTCCTTTTTACGATTTTTCGATCCGACGTGCGGTTTGAGTTTTATTAATTTTTCTTCCTTTTTGCCGTGTGGCCGCGTTTCTCGTGTCACACGTGAACGCACCTGTTTTTGGTTTTATGCGCCTCAGGACGCCCCCGTGACCTCGCTGCCTCGCGTGTCACTGTCCCCATCCCATCTAGTCCCGCCGATGCAAAATTTTTTACCCCCGCCCCATGCCTACGTGCGAGACGCACTTCTTTTTACCCATCATAACAATTTTTTGTTATTAAAACAAACATTAAAAAAAACAAACAAACAACAAAACCACAAACAAAACCAAAACAACACAGAAACAAACACCAACCACATTAACAAAATCTCGCTTTCTCTTGCGGCTCGCCAGCCTTCCCTGCGACTCTCCCTCCCTGCGCCTCCTTCCACCCTCCCTCCGTGCGCCTCTCCCTCGCCTTAGCACCTCCTCCCCCCACCCTCCTCCTCCACCCTCCTCGCATCCTCTCACCACCTTCTCCTCCCTCCACACCCTTCGCCCGCCCCTCCGACTTCTTTCTCGTCCTCGCTACGGCCTCGACAAACCCCCCGTCTTCCTCCCTCTACATTGTCTCTGCCCTACTCCTATGGCAGCCTCACCTTTCTCCCCCGTCTCCTCTGCCCCAACCTCCTTCCCCTTGCCTCGGACCTCACACCACAATGCCGCCACTCGCAGCCTCCCTCTCTCCACCCTTCGCCCGCTCCCACCGCCTTATTCCTCCTCCCCACCTCGCCTTTACCGCCTTATTCCTCCTCCCCGCCTCGCCTCTGTCGCCTTACTCCTCCTCCTCGCCACCCTTCCCTCGGGCACCCCACCCTCCTGTCCGCCCACCCCTTTGTTTTGGGCTCCCCTCCAGATTTGGACCCCCCACCAAATTGACCCCTCACCAAATTTGGCTAACCCACCCCCAGTTACACCTACCCAAGCCCCCTTTCCCACCCCTTCCCACTTCTCCCCCTCATAGCCCCTCTTTCCACCTACCACCCTCTCCACCCGCCAACAACACCCCTCTCCCTCCCTTGTTCCAATGCCGTGCAACCGCTCTCGGTGTGTGTGTGTGTGTACAAGTGTGGCTCGCAGGCATTCACACGCGAGGACGCGCCTCCGACTTGTTCGTGCAGTGGGGTGTTGTAGTTAGCCGTTCACACGTAGTCATTATCAGCTGATTCACACATAGCTTGGTCAGTGGTTTTTGCTTTTTTGACTAGATTCCTTGCATTTGGGACTACTCAGTGCGCCTTCAATCTCTTGCATACACACCCCTACCGGGTATTTATTTTTTGAGCTTTATTTATTTTGATCATCCCTTAACCACAGTAAATTGTTAAAATGAACTTTATTCACCCACTTTTTCACGCGCGCTCACGCTAAACACATATTTTTCTAATAATTTAAAACTCAATCAGCCGTCACAAAAATACACGCACTGAAAAAGAAGAGTGCTTCAGAGGCACTTTAATTTTTAATAAAAATGAACCCAGCCGTCACAAAAAAGCACGTGTTGGCAAAAAGGTGCTCCACATCACCATTAATTTCTAATTAATGAACATGCATTTAGAGACCCCAGTTTGGGTATCGCAGTAGCACCGCTTCACCTTAATAATTTGTAATTAAAATTTTAGGAATGAACCGCCGTTTTCTTATTAAGGTTGATAACCTAATAAAATTTCACCCATTGTTAATAATTTCTTAAAATGAACCCTTCATTAAAATCATTTCCCCTCACTGCACTATTTCTCATTTTTAATAAACATGCTTCGTGGGATGGGCACATATAGTCCTTTAAGCTGATATTGTTTGTCAAAGTTATGGTTAGGTCCTGATTAGGTTTTTAAGGTATTATGGTTTGCTTGTGTGATATGATTATGGGTGCGGTTTGTAGTTTTTTCTCTCTTTTTTGCCTGATATGGGGTCTTGGGTGCCTGTTTGTTGCATCGCATGAAGCTTTCGATCGCATATGTGTAGAGGTCATGCTGAATTTTTTCTAGGATGTGGGTTGTTTGGGGTGGTCCATTGGTTAGTTACGTCTATGTGTGCACTTCTTTTGATTGATTTCTTTTTTATCACTATTTGATTGTTTTGCAGGCATTCTTTGTGATTGTCTGTGTTTGTGGTGTGTGTGTTTTCCATCTGAATGGCGCCTCACGCTCCTCCTCCTTATCCAGTATGTCCCGTTGATCAATAGGGATTATTCTTCCCTACTGGCTTTTGAGCCTATCGCAAAAGCAGGCCTTGCAACTTTTGTGGCTGCTTCACTCTCATTGATTCCAGACAATCCATCCCTGTGTGATGAGTTTCTTGCATCATACAGTAAGAAATTGGGCCTGGTTCATGGTGCTTCCATGGTATTGACACCTAGAGGGTTAGGGAAGGCTTTGTCTCTTTCTTACAAAGGAGAACCCTTTGTTACAGCCAGACAATTATTCTCCAATGATGAGATTCTCAAGCTATTAAAGATGCAGACCAAAGAGATTCTGGATGTCAAGAAGGTGATTAACACTTCAGGAGTGTCTTTTTCCATGATCACTGATCCTCTTTGGAAGTTAGTCTGCCAATTTCTCCAAGACAAGTTTATGCCTATCAAAACACCATCTCATTATTTGTCCAAAGAACTCTTCACAGCTTCTAGGATGGTGTTAAAAGGGGTTGCCATTGATTGGAGTACTTACCTGCTTACGAAGATGGACCAACATTATGTCAAAGCGACTAGAGAGAATGTCACAAATGTCACTTATGGTTTATATTTATATGCTTTCTTGACATATTCAGGCCTTAAGAAGGGTGTGCTACCACCTTTTCCATCTGATCCAGTTCCTCCCCCTCCACCTTCAAAGGATTCAGAACCTATTGACATAGAGGATCTTGATTCCCCTCCTCTGTTGGTCATTCAGCCGAAGCGCTTGAAGCGTGTGGCAGATAAAACTCCCTCAGTCATTCCTTCAATCACAGTTCCTGCTACCTCTGGCGGCAGTGACCTCTTGGCCTACCTCACATGTAACAATTTATTCAGGGCACATCAAGAGAATTCTTTGGACATATCAGTTCCTTCACTAAACAGTTTAGTGTCTGGGGATGCTATTCCTTTCCTTTGTAATGACATCCAGAGTTCTATTGAACTCTCAGTGACAGCCTGTGTTCAACAGTTATATGCTTCTTTCTATGAAGAATTGATGCAATCCAGAGACCAGTTGCATAAGGCAACTACAGAGTTAGCCTCTGCTAAAGACACTCTTGCCAAGCTGTTTAAGCAGATAGAGCAACAGACACAAATGATTGAGACCCAGAGAGAAGAAATATCTTCTTTGAAAATTTAGTTAACAGAAGCTCAGTCTCAAAGGTCACTAAAGTTTCAGAGGAGAAAGAGAAAATGTCCAAAGAAGCTCAAGAGTTTCAGACTCTTTTAGATACGAAACTGTCAACTTTGCAGATTACTCATAATACATTGGAATCGCAAGCTTCATAGATTAAGTAGTTGTAGGACCAACTAACATAGTCAGGGTCCATTCCTCCAAGTCCCAATGTTCCTATGATTCCTTCTATCCCTCCACAGGACTTGGCAGTTCTCCAGAGACAGGCCACATTATGTCCTTTGTTTCAAGATAAAGTGGAAAGATTGCAGTCCAAGATGGATTTGTTATGGTCTACATTTGAGCACTTTCAGGAGTATGTTCCTTCGGACCATTCTTTATTTGTCCACTATCAGTTACAGAAGTTGGTCTTCTATATGAAGCTTTCAATGATGGATCTCCCTCTTCCAGAGGATGGGTGGAGTGGGGCTTGGTCTTCTGATTTGCTGACAGAAGTTGTCTGTATGGTCTTTGATGATTCTGTGATGACGGATACCATGTTGCTGTCTTACATGTATCTACGAGGTGATCTACTGATTTCAGATGATGTAGATTTGGCTTGGTATGTGGGAGATGTGGTCTTGCAAGCTACCTTATATGTCAACTATTTGGAGTTGAGGATAGATGACATGTTCTAGTGTTATTCTTCTAAAGTGGCTACTTGCCCTGACACTTCATGGCATTCAATGATTGATTCTGTGGTCCTGAGTCAACGTCAGAATACAGCTTCTACTTATATGCAGATTGAGAGTGGATCTCCTAGCTTATCTTTCCAAGAACCATCCATTTAACTCATCCTTCTTTGATGCCTACCAAAGACAATCTATTTTAGGTCCCTCTATTCCTAGCCTATTGTATTACCAACAAATGGCCCATCGCTATGATGCTTATCTCTCCCTTTATCAATCCAACTCAGTAGCTATCTTACCTCTCCTTTTCCACCCTCATGGTTTTCCTCAAATTCCTATATTTACCTATTGTTCTTTCATTGAAGATCGAGTATTTTCCCCTTCTTCGCTATGCCCTTCTCCATCTATCCATATACCTTGTACTTTTCCTGCTTATCAATTGACACCTTTCCTAACTGATTCACTTAACTTTTCAGCCACTCCTTCTTTAGCTTATTCCTCCTTTTATGATTTTATCTACCCATCTCTTCATCCTCTTTTACTTATTCCACTTCCATCTCGTGCCAGTTCTATTTCTCAACCCCCTCGGTTGGTTAGTGGGTACAAAGGATTTGATCAGCATATTCCGAGAAGAAGAGGATGGAGCTCAATTGATTCTCTCATGGGACCACAGATTGACTGGCCATTGATTCCAGGGGACTAGACAACTGCTAGTCAAGCATACCAGAATTACCTCAATTTTTCTCACCAATATTCACAATCTCTAGATCCTTCAGTGAGATTGACATCCCATTTTGCTTGGTATCTAGCATATATGCATAGGCATTCCCATAACGATCAAAAGGCCATTCCAAAGCTTTGTATGAATGTCAATGTGAACATTGATTCCCAACAGTTGGATGTCCTATATTTTCATGCCCTATGTCTACCTAGCAGATACCTTGTTTTTCTAGAAAGGATGTGCTGCCTTCAGTTCTTTCAAAATCCTCCAAAGACATTTGTGGATGAGTCCTTCTCCATGGATCATTTTCGAAATCACCAAGCCTTCAAAAGGGATCACCTTAATTGATGCCTTTGCAATGTATTTTGGATGATTCTTAATGATATCTATCTCTCTTTTTGGAGGTGTCATTCATATGGTTGTTTTGTGTTTAGTATTTGTGTTGTGGGTTAATCTTATGTGATGAGATCTTAGTGGTTGCCTATTCGATTTGCTTTCAAGAGATACATTTTTGGAAAATTGCAGTGGTGGTGATGTTGGTTGGATAGTTGGAGATGATGGAGAAGAAACCTCTTATATCCTTTACAAATTTATTATGAATTTTCAATTGTTTATCAGATGTGTTAATGAATAACGAAGTTTTCCTTTAGAAGTATTTTTTCTAGAAATACAGGTGATAAGTTGGGGTCGTGGTTTGGAGTGATTATTGAAGATACTGAAGAATATCACAAAATTAAGCTCTTTAATGAACTTATATTCTTCTTTTCCTTAAGTCGCGAGGATGATTCCTTTATAAGTGTGGGGATATGTTGAGAGTGAAAAAAGACTGAATTTTTGATTGATTTTTGTTGTTTTTGAGATCTGAACGATTGATTTTTAGTGGGTTTAGAGTGATGTATGATTGTTAATGGAAGTATTTGAGAGTGTTTTGGATGATATTGATTATTTTTTGGAAGCTCATGATGATTTTTAGTAGAAATATCAAGCTCTATGATGTTTTGATAGGTTCTGTTGAGGTTCTGATTGGTTCTGTATACCTTCTGTATAGCTTCTGTTTTGTTCTGATTTTCTTATGTATGAAGCATGGATTAATGATTGATGAAGATTGAAATATTTTGAAAGCTTATTGAATAGTTTTTGATAGTTTGGAATGGTTTTAGTATGATTTATGAGGATTTGATGTTCTCTGATGACCTTCTGTAAAACCCTTCTGTAAAACCCTCTGTCTCTTCTCTGTCTCTGTTCTATATCTGCTCTGGTCCTGTTCTGTATTGTTCCGTAGATCTTCTGTAAGTGTTCTGTAGAATGTATGTGTGACTTTGGAAAATTTTTCTAACTTTTGGAAAGGATGAATCTAAGTTCGAAAGAGCTAAAACAAATGGAAGAAGCAGCAGAGCTGAAGACTGAAGAGAAGACTGAGTGACAGTGACAGTAGTGAGCTGTGAAGAGACATTGTAGTGGCTCTGGTGCCTCTTCATATCAAACATACCTCTTGGGAGGTGTATCCATGACCTAAGAAGGAGTATTGAGAGTCATTATTAGAGTATTTTAGTGAGGAGATGATGTACTATTGAGAGAGAGAGAGAGAGAGAAAGAGAGAGAGTCAGAGATAGTCGAATTCTATCAAAACACTGTAACTGTATATGAGAGATTGAGAGAGAAAACTATGAAGACATTGAAGATGAATACTATGTGATTGATTTCCATTCAAAAAATGGTGTATTCTTTTATGTTCCTTGTTATATTGATGGATTTTATGAAGATGTTGAAGATTATGGTTGATTCTATCAAATCCGTGGGGGATATCAACTATGATGCTGCGTGAAGATTTGTTGTTTTCTTTGTTTTGGTCATCAAATGAATGAAATAAAAGCTTTTTGATGTTACAAGATAGATTTTATTGCAGTAGAATCCCCTTTTCCTTGGTGTTCCTTTTGGGGTTCCAAGAGAGTTGGGGATTGTGACATTTCTTTGAGTCTTGGCTTGTTGGCTTTGTGCAACCCCGAAAGAAACACCAAGAAAATGAAGAAACTACTGCAAGAAAATCTATATTGTCATACCAACAAGCATGTTATTTGTACTTTAATCAATCACAATAAGAAAAAGAATACAAATCTTCACAAATCTTCATGCAACATCATATACTAACTCTCCCACAGATTTATCACAATAAATCTTCAACATATATTTCTCATATTCTTCATAGAAACCATTAAAAAACTAGAATAACACAAAGGAATGATCAACTTTGAATGGAATTCATCAGATAATATTCATATTTCATTATCTTCATAGTCTTTCTCTCATGTAGATACAATGTTTTTTCATAGAAAATTGGCTATCTCTCATACACTGTCTCTCTCACATATGATCTCTCTCAATATTATATTGAAATAACAATGAAAAACTCTCAATAATCCTCTCTTGGTCATGGATACCCCTCTCAAGAGGTATGTCTAATATGAAGAGTCACTAGAGCCACTACAGTGTCCCTTAAAAGCTCATCAATGTCACTGTCATTTCAGTCTTCAATTCAAGTCTTCAACAACTACTTCTTCTACTTCTTTGAGATATTTTGAGCTTATATTCTTCCTCTTCCAAGATTAGAAAATATTCCCCAAGCTAAGCATCTATCCATCATGATACATACAGAAGCAAACATAGGCTTATAGACCACATACATAAGCTCTACAAAACACTATAAAAAGTCAAGAGAAGGCATACAAACCATATACCTTAAACCAAAACCCATTCAAACCATCCAAAACTTTTCAATACACTCTCAATAGTTCTTCAAAATACTCATTCACAATCATAACCTCTCAAACAAAAAGAAAACATATCAAAATAGAGGCAAAGTAGACCCTATTAAAACCTAATAAACACATCAAAGAACCTATCAAAACATCATATCTCAACTAAAAACCATCATGAGCTTCTCAAACCTACTCAATCCAATCCAAAACACTTCCAAACTTAATAAAAACTAATTATTACATCACAAAATCAACCATTTAGCTTAGAAAAATAACAAAAATTGGCCCAAAAAAACAAGTCAATTAATCCCTTAATATGTCTCCACACTTAATCAGAAAGCATTCTCACAACCTTGGAAAAAGAAAGAATACTA
Source organism: Lygodium microphyllum (assembly GCF_053477565.2). Taxonomy (NCBI): domain Eukaryota; kingdom Viridiplantae; phylum Streptophyta; class Polypodiopsida; order Schizaeales; family Lygodiaceae; genus Lygodium; species Lygodium microphyllum. The sequence continues at coordinate 164,889,255 of NC_141141.1, read as the reverse complement.
AGCCCAAAAACCAGCTCAACACTTCTATCTAGAACATCGATCAATTAGTATCCGAACTAACCTCAACCCCATCAAGCTCTCTCTCAATAATACATGAGAATAACAAAGAATGACTCTCAATAATCCTTTTTTGTCATGGATACCCCTCCCAAGACATATGCCTAATATGAAGAGGCACCAAAGGCACTACAGTGACCCTTGGAAGCTTATAAATGTTACTGTCACTTCAGTCTTCACTTTAAGTCTTCATCAGTAACTTCTTCGAGCTATTTTGAGCTTGTATTCTTCCTCTTCCAAGATTTAAAAACATCCCCAAGCTAATCATCTATCCATTAGAATGCATACAAAAGCAAACAGAGGCTTACAAACCATGTATAAAAGCTCAATGGAGCACTACAGAAGGTCAAGAGAAGGCATAAAAACCATATAGCTCAAAACAAAACCACTTCAATCCATCCAAAAACTTTCAACACACTCTCAATCATTCCTTACTCATTCATTCACAATCATAACCTCTCAAACAAAAAAAAATAGATCAAATGAGAGACAAAACAGACTCTATAAGAACCAAACAGATAATTCACAGAATACATTAGAATATCAAAACTCAACCAAAAACCATCATGAGCTTCTTAAACCTACTCAATCTAATCCAAAACACTCTAAAAAACTTCCAAACTAAACAGAGACCATTCATTCCATCACAAAATTAACCATTCAATTCATAAAAATAGCAAAAATCAGTCCCAAAAAATAAGTCAATTCAACCCTCAATATATCTCCACACGTGATCAGGAAGCGTCCTCATGACGTTAGAAAAAGGAAGAATACTAAGCCCAAAAACTAGCTCAACACTGCTATCTCAAACATCGATCAATTTAGTATCCATGAACCAACCTCGACCCCATAAAGCTCCAAAATAACCTAGATCTATAAAAAAGATTGACGAAAGGAAAACACCTTGAAGCATGAACCAATTCCTAGATTACAAAATATAACCAAACAAACTAGTGAAGGTTATAAGAGGTTCTCTCATTCCTTCACAAGTCTTCAAAACTTGAGCCATATCAATAGTTCATCATCTTCAAATATTTTCAACTTTCTTAAACCATGTCTCCAAAATAACACAAATCAAACACACCCACACACAAACACATAACACATAGATATTTAATGACACCTCAATAAGGGAGAATGAAATGAGATTCCATTAAAGCTCAGCTACCAATTACATCTAAAAAGAAACCATCAATGAAGATGTTGGCATGATGATTTCTAAATCTATCCATGGAAAGGGATTCATCCAAAAATATCTTGGGAGGGTTTTGAAAGAATTGCAAATAGCACATCCTCTTCACAAGGACAAGATATCTGCTTGGAAGACAAAGAGCATGGAAACACAAGATATCCAATTGATAGAGATTGATATCCACATTGACATTAATGCACAACTTTGGTATTGTATTTTGATCATTATGAGAATGACGATGCATGTATGCTAATACCAAGAAAAATGAGTATTTAATCTAACTGAAAGATCAATAGATTGATGATAGATTTGGAAAAATTTCAAATAAATTTGATAAAATTGTATAGGAGTCTAATAATCCCTTGGAATCACAAGACAATTAATCTAAGGTCTTGTCAATGAATTAGTTTGACTCCACCCTATTGAGAAGCATGGATCTAGAGCATGGCTATGGTGGATGGAAGAGAAAGAGAAGACTCATGATTATATTGACTAGAGATAATGATACTCAAGTGAATTATACATGACTGTTACTCAAGTGAATTAGGCTCCAAGATGGAAGCTTGGACGTATAAACACAATCTTGACATTGACTATGATGACTGAAGGGAAAAAGTATAATGAGTTTCCATTCAAATGATAGGCAAGTGCAATGCTTTATAGCTTAGGATAGGTAGCACTTTTCACCATTGTGCTTATGGGATTGAGCAAGCCTACATATCCTTAGCCCAACTGCTCCATACAAAGGGGCTACACTGGGCGTGATTTCCTAATTCTCAATACCCCTCCTCAATCACCCTAAGAGGACACAAAGATCCGGAAGGCAACAACATAGAGGATCGAACACTGCCAGAGTTACTCAAGTTGATGGAAAACCTTGTGGAGCTGGAAGTGGGAGCAATGTCAAGATCACAAGGCGGACAAGGAGAGGACCGCAACTGGACTTGGGAGAATTCCCAGTCATAGTGCAGGAGTTAGTCAATGAGTATGACTTGTTGGCTAGGACGATAGTTCAGGGTAGGCCAGTAGAGGAAGTGGTAGCAACCCCAGAAGAGGAAAGAAAGGCGATCAGAAGGGCGCTAGAGAGCATGATTGCCTATAACCACGAGCAAAAGGCTAGGAAAATCCAGAGAGTTTGGTCCTAATTTCAGACCCAGGAGGTTTCCCTCTCAAAGTTACAGAGGAAGACAGTCTGGCGGTGGTCAGAGATCAGAAGTGGAGTGTTACAGATGCGGAGAAAAGGGACACATTTCACCAAATTGTCCAAATCCGAGAAGGTCAGTAGATTACAAGCCCTTATGCAGTCGATGCAAAGGAGAAGGCCACACTGCAAAAGACTGTCCAAGCCCAGCCCCAGTGAAAAACAGTGCTACTGATAGTCCAGCCAAGGCCCAAGAGCCTACCTCCAATTGAGTGGAATTGAAAGTTGCTACCATCACGCGTGCAAGGAAGAAGGAACCACCTATCCAGAAAGAAAATAATCCTCCTGCCAGAACAGTGAAGTTCAATCTTCCACCAGAAGAACAGAACATAACAGAGTCTGACAGTGCCGTACAGAGCACCACAGTGCCACAGAGAGTCACAGAGATAGTTCCAGAGACAGGACCAGAGGTCCAGGAGATAGAAGAGGAGGAAGTGCCACAAGTGGCAGAAGAAGTTCCCATGATGTCCCTGTTGGAAGAAAAAAGGAAAATGAAAATGGGTGTTACCCCATTCCCTAACCGTTTATAGAAGCCAGTGGATTCTATTAAGGAATACGATCTAGTCAGAGATCTAGATACCTTTAAACCAAACCTCACATTCCGACAATTATTGATGCTGTCTCCCAGTTGCCGAAAAAGGTTCAAAAGTATACTGACAAGAAGATGTGGCTTAAGGATTGCTCCCTCAATAGCAACAAAGTCCAACAAAGCTCCAGAGCCTGTAAAAGAAGTGGACGTGGCTAACGCCTTCCTAGATCCTGGTATCCCAGAGACTGGCATGTGGATAGAAGGCTGCTTCATTGCAAATGCGCTGATTGATGGAGGTTCATCAGTGAACATTATGACAGATGTGACAATGAAGGATCTCGGCCTACAAGGGGTGCAACCAACCCAATGGCTCATCAGACTGGCGGATCAGAGTAGAATCAAGCCTTTGGGCATTCTCCCATATGTGAAGACTATTGTGGCTGGAAAGATTATTGGCTAACCTATCTGGTGGTGAAGCCAAACTCTTTCTGGTACATCCTACCCTCTGTTACTGGGCAGACCATGGCTTTTTGAAGCCAAAGCAAGGATGGATTGGTTCAAAGAAACCTTGACCTTGGGTAGAGGACCTAATAAAGTGGTGCTGAAGCTATATGGTGCTCAACAAGGGCATGGATCCACCTCCTTGGAATTATCTTCTGACTCCCCCAATGAGGCTACAGATGGAACATCCACAGACGAAGATGCTGTCAAACAGATCCTTTCCAAGAAAACAGTGGCACGTTCCTTAACAGTGGATACTGTAAGCCGACTCCCAAACGATGCAAAGTCCATGTCAATGGGTGAATACTTCCTGCCTGAACCAGGAATGATTTCCGAAATCACTTCTGACAGTGAGATAGAAGCATGGATGTACTGCTCTCCCTTTTACATGGCCATAGCAGAGCCAGAGACAGAGGCAGAAGATGAATCAGAGAACTTGTTCTTCTCTTACAGAGCTCCTACAGAGCCATAGACAGAGTCAGAGACAAAGACAGAGACAGAAGAGGATGGAGATGATATGGAAGAAGACGGTTATGAAAGCGAGATGGAAGAGTCTATCCCACCCGAAGAGGTTATATATGAAGAAGAAGTGCCAGAAGCATCAGAAACAGACGAGCTCATGCTGTGGGACAGAATGGCGATGGTACCATTTGGTCTGGTAAATGGAACTTCTCATATGCAAAATCTTTATAAGAAATGGATTAAGAAGACCAAACCGTCTTTCAGCAGTGGCTCTTGTCGTCCTCAACCACCTTTGCCAAGAAAAGATGATGATGATGCACCGTGCCAACAAGCACCAGTCTCACGATTCCAACAGAAATCAGAGGGTCCCTGCTATGTGACATTCCTAGACGTGTCATCAGAAGATGAGTCTTCAAACCAAGAGGTAACTAATCTTGAAACCAAACCTGAAACGGCTCTAATCCCATTTCAACATCTCAAGGAGCAACCTAAGTCTCCACCAAAAGAAGAAGTTGGTTCTAGTGGAACATCCGAAGAGGACACCACTCCCTTGAAGGAGTCGGATCTGTATTCAGAAGCAGTCCGCGGGACCTTCATCCGTGAAGTAGAAGGTGAAAGGCAGTTAACTTTTGTGGATACAGATGGCATTGAACGCCACTTGAAGGTGGGTAGCAGCCTACCAAAAGAGGAGTTGTCAACTTTGTACAACTTGTTGAAAGAGAATTTGGGCGTGTTTGCATGGTCCTACAAAGACCTAAAGGGGATTGATCCCACAATATGTCAGCATCATATTGACTTGGAGCCTGATGCCAAGCCAGTACGGCAATGACAGAGGCGAATGAACCCGAATTATTCCACATTGGTGAAAGCAGAGCTGCTGAAGCTTCTGGAAGCCGAGTTCATCTATCCAGTGGCAAATAGTGAATGGGTTTCACCCATCGTGGTGGTACCCAAGAAGAATGGCAAGCTTTGAATATGTGTTGACTTCCGAAAGCTCAATTCGAAGATGAAGAAGGATCACTTTCCGATTCCTTTCACAGACCAACTGTTTGACACAGTGGCAGGACATGAGCTTTATTCCCTTTTGGATGGATTTAGCGGATATAACCAAGTCCAAATCGCAGAAGAAGACCAATCCAAAACAACCTTCACTACAGAATGGGGGACCTATGCTTATCGAGTGATGCCGTTTGGGCTCTGCAATGCCCCTGCTACTTTCCAGCGAGTCATGATGGCCGCATTCCAAAATCATCTGCACGACTTTATTGAGGTATATTTGGATGACTTCTGTGTCTATAGTTTGATCTGTGAACACTGGGGACACCTGGAACAATGCTTTGACCGATGCTGGGAGTATGGGATTTCCCTCAACCCCGACAAATGCATCTTTGGGGTCTCTTCTGGAGTTCTGTTGGGCCACATTGTCTCTGCATAAGGGATATCAACAGACCCTGCAAAGATCGAAAAGATTGCAGCTCTGACAGCACCCACCAACCTCAAACAGTTGAGGGGATTCCTAGGCCATGTGGGTTACTACAGAAGGTTCATAGCTCATTTTGCAACAAAGGCAACCTCCTTGCACAAGCTTCTGAGGAAAGATGCAGAGTTTATTTGGACAGAAGAATGTGACACAGCCTTCAACACTCTAAAGCAGTGTCTGATTGAGGCACCCATTCTGCAACCTCCTGATTGGACGAAAGAGTTCCATGTACACACTGATGCATCCATTGAAGGCTTAGGCGCAGTTCTATGCCAGAAGGGCTCCTCAAAGCTAGATCAACCCATTTATTATGCAAGCCAAAAATTCACTGATAGGGAACGGAACTATACAGTGACAGAGCTGGAGTGCTTGGCAATGGTGTTTGCCCTAGAGAAGTTCCGCCACTATTTGCTATCTACCCACTTTAAATTTTATGTGGATCATGAGGCCCTGTCCTTCCTGATGAACAAAGCGGATGTGAAAGGATGAATGATAAGATGGCTTCTCTTATTCTAGGAGTTTGACTTTGAGGTAATTACCAAACCTGGTCGTTCCCATGTTTTGGCTGATCATCTGTCGCATATCCCACAAATTGCAAACGAGGAGTAGGATGATCCAGACCTCCCTGATGCTTCCATATTCTTGGTAGAAATTGTAACTCCCTGGTATGTAGACATTGCCAATCTGCTGGCAACCCAACAGTACCCTCTTGGCATTTTTAGTCGGGACAGGAAGAAGCTTATGTTAGAATCAGCCCCCTACACCCTGTTAGGCGGTGCACTGTACAAGAAAGGCAAAGATGAAGTGCTCAGAAGATGTGTTGCAGGAGATGAGATTGGGATTGTTCTAAAGGCTTGACATGACGAGCCATGTGGGGGCCACTTTGCAGGAGAAGCCACAGCCAGGAAGGCTCTGCTAGCAGGATACTGGTGGCCTACCATCCATAAGGATGCCTATGATTACTGTAAAAGATGTGATGCTTGTCAGAGGATGGGGAAACCCATGAAGACAAGTGCCATGCCACTACAACCTATCCTTCCTTTGAAGCCATTTAAGAAGTGGGGCATCGACTTCGTAGGCCCAATCAATCCTCCTACCAGAAGGAAACAGAACAGATACATCCTCATATGAACGGATTATGTCACAAAGTGGTGTGAAGCTAAAGTCCTAAAGAGGGACGATGGTAACAGCGTGGCCTTGTTCATGTACGAGAATAACAGCGTGGATCTTCTTCTTCGTACATTTCCCTATTGGAAACACAGGCGGTTCTTCCTCTGCCTCGAGTAGCGGCTCCCTGGCCATGACCCGTTCCTTGGAAAGGTTCTTGGCGATGTCCTCCTCCAAGCTTGGGACATTGCCTCTTGAAATGACCAAGCTCGTTGCAATGGAAACAACGGAAGTTCCGACCATTGCTTTGGGTAGGGAAAAGTTGTTGACATTATTAGTCCTTGCTTTCTTTCTTTGTCCCTGATTCTGACCTTGAACTCTCTTCATTTGAGGCCTAAATGCTCATTTGTTTGGGTCATTAAAAGACCAAGTTTTGTTACCTCTTGGTCTAGCTTGCACCTCCTGAATTATAGACGCAGCTCGAATGAGTGCGTCCTAAAGATCTGATAAGGCATAGATTTGAGACGGGTATTCACTGGTGGATTTAAACCAGCACAAAATTTTGACACCTGCTGTGTCATGTCCATCTATGGTGCATACTTAAGAAGTGAGACGAATTTAGAGTAGTATGCGTCAAGAGCGAGTCCCAACTGTTTCAGCTTGTAGAACTCATTCATTTTCTACGTGCGATACGCAGGTGGTAAGTATCTTCCCTGCACGGCTTTCTTCAGCTTCTCCCAGGTAACAGATCCTTCCGCGATCCCTTGATCTCTGCACCATTGTTTCCAACAAAGCCTGGCTTCACCGATGAGCTTCAGCTTGGCGAGCATATCCTGGTTGGCGGGTGCAATACCAGCTGCTTCAAAGTAATCCTCCATGGATTCAATCCAAATTTCAGCATCCGCTTGGACAGACCTGCCTTTCCCGTCAAATTTGCGATCTAGGACTTTCCACGTCTGCCACACGTAGCGGAAGTATTCTAGCCGTTCCCACTTAGGACCGACCTGAATTAGGGTTTTTCCCTAATGGTAATTTCCTAAATGGCAACTAGCATCGAACCCCAAGCGAACTACTTTACACAGAAACGCCAGGGCCGAAGCAGATTTACATTGCACTTCATTCAAGGAGAATGGGAAACCAGAGGGAAGCAAGGCTCGATCTCTCTGCCATAAGGCATAGTCCCATACGTTCCCCTAAAACAGTGTAAATCTTGATTATTATAACTTAGACTCTAGGTCAGCGCCCTTGTTGTTCATGTTCTGAATGATCTTCTTGCTATCCATCAAGATTGAGAAAAGTTCCCGGCCAACCAGGACCACCCATCTGTAGGACGGACCCATGGCCACATCCAGCGCACTTTCCTCAGGTTGTTTTAGTTGTCTAATTACCTACCACATTTAGTTAGACATGCATCAATCAACTTCCTTAATTAGCCCATTCGGCACCGGTTCCTTCACGTAATCTTAGCACTTGACATAGAAAAGCAATGTCAAACAAGTTCCTTTTCAACAGGTTATCATATTTATCTTTGAAATACATTTATAAAGTCCAGCCCGTAGGCTTATCCCTAATCCGCCCGAAGGCTATCCAGCAATCCACATGGATTACTAATCCAAGATTCCGTCCGTAGACTAGTATGCGGACCTCGAGATCCAATCCCAAGTCACGTTGACCTCTTGTGCAGGGCCCAGAAGGTGAGGGATTTACGGCCAGAACCCCCCCTAGTACCCAAGCATCCTCCTGCTCCAAGTAGCACTCGACAGAGAGACCTCTCACAGCGGGTCCACCTTCTTGGCACGGTTAACAACCCCCTTGGTTAGGGTTAGGCAGGCAGTCGGGGGTAACTGAGGCTGCCTCTCCCTTCAGGCCTTCAACATGAAGCATTAGATATCTTTTCATCCTTTAATTCTTTGAGCAAACAAAGCAAACAGTGCTCTCTAAACTGTTACAAGCACAATCATTTCCAATGGTCGTTATTTTGGCCAACTGCTAAGGAGCGAATCCTTCTTTTCGAATGCATCCAGCACTCGATCCGGGATCAATTGCGACTTGGCAAGATTCCCAAGGGTTTGTTTGTTAACCCTTATATCCTTGGGTTAGGGCCGTACCCTATTAACCCAACTAAACCAATATCTTAAGTTCTATTGGCAGTAAATATGTTATTCCAATTTACTGATTGGTCCTTTGCTTCCAAGTAAATATCTAATCTCCTTATCTTGGTCACTTTTCCCAAGAAAGTTACAATATCAGGACGATTACTCGTCTTCTTGCAAGATAAACTTGCATAAGAATCTGCCAATCTCATTCCAAAGAATTTGGCCATTCCCTTGTGATCAATTCACAAGATCATGTGACTCTGCAACTTGTTGCACGAGTGTTGCATCTAATCCATGGGACTATTTTACCCATCAAACGGTGTTTTCTAATCATGGTTCATGATTAGATAAGGAACAGGGTTAGGGTGTCATCATAACAATCCGCTCCTGATTGCACTACGCCGACATTGTCAGTCTTAAAGGTCTAAATCCAAATCAAGTTTCATTCTTTTAGCGAGCGATCCTTAGGGTAAAATCCCTAGATCATTTCTCACAAGTACATCCTAGTGTCTCTATATAAAGCCCTAATTAGCTCTTTGGAATATATTGCATCAATTTAACCCTTCCTGAGTGATTCCTTTGCGGTTTTAGGTGTTTAGGGTAAACCAATTTACTTATCTATTCATGAAGATATTGTCTTGATCAAATAGGGGAAAAACTAGTTGCATTTTGATACCATTCTCGTAATCACATGATTCATTGCCTGCGTATGAGTAGATTTACAATCCCTAGCTTTTTTGGTTAAGATCAAAGCGTAAGTTAAGTTATGGCATAATTCCTATTAATCCTTCTATAACATGCAATCAAGATTCATGCTACTAAACTTTAGGGTTTTATGTTAGAACCATGCAACCTTTTTTTAACAACTACGTAGTTGAAACGAGATTTATGCCAATTGACTAGAGTTTAATCTACTTCACGTAGCTTAAGAACCATTTCCATGCCTTGCAAATTCCTACGGATTATTAGCAAATTTCTTTAAAGAATCATTTCGACGAAAAGATGTTCAATAATGCGACATGCGATTTATTCCTTCCATGCATAATTGAAGTGTACTATCATTATTTCAACTTGTAAAGATGGGCATTAGTTAATCTAAGTTCCTTACTTTGCAATGCATAAAAACCACTTGCTAGGAATGCATAGAGATCTTATGCTCTTCTTTTTCATTCGTTTAATACAAATGGCCAATTCTTTGATCGAAGTTATTTCCTTTAATTTAGACAAGGTATTTCAATCGAAAAAGTGCATCCTAATTCCATAGATGATCTATACCTTATGTGAAATATTATGACGTAAATCAAATTAGGAAGAAAACTTGGACTTGTGGTGAAATGTCCACATGGATGTTAGGAGATGATCCTCCTGCGGTTGCGCCTTGTACCTTATTAGGAGCCATAACGAATCAACCTTTTTGTCTTGGACGCAGACTTATGTTCTTGGGTCGTCTCCTTCGCATGCGGAACCCCCTTTGTGATTCGGCTTCCTTGACCGATTGCACCGGCTTTCAGAATCGGGCTTTAGAAGGCTTTATAGGCTTCCTCCTTGAAGTAGTGATTTCACGATTAGGAAATGGATTTAAAAGGCTTGTAACGGAAGGCCTTGAAAGGAAACAGGGTTAAAAACTTTTTGGGGATGCTATGAAAAAGGTCCTGAAAAAAAACCCGGCTATTGTGAGATTTATGGGGGACGCAAGGCTTAACTCCGATTTTTTATAAAACCCGCTTTGTAGGGCTGATGGAAAAGGGTTTTGAAACCCGAAAGTAAGGATTTGCACGAGAAGGTTTACTTTAAACCCAAGGCAAGGCGAGCTTATAGGATTTTAGTGGGATGGAAAAGGGGGAAAAGGGTTAATTCTTGGGGTAAATGGGCTTTTAAAGGGGCTTGGATGAACCCCATGGGAAAGGGGGGTTCTAAATGGACTTAGTGGATTTGAAGAAAGGGAAGAAGGGGGTGTAAAAGACCGCCTATGAAGGGGTTAAATCCCGGGGGGTGGGGTTTAAAAACCCGCTTTGTAAAGGCAATAGGAAAGGGGTTTTAAGAAACCCGAGGTTAAAAGTGGTCAAAAGAGGACTTATATGGAACCCCATGGGAAGGGGTTTTTAAACAGACTTGGTGGAAAAAAAAAGGGGAAAAGGGTGTAAGGATCGCCCATGAGGGGGCTTATGAAAGCCCCTTAGAAGCCTTTCAAGAAGCTTCTGAAGACGTGGTAACCACATGGAGGGAAGAGGAAGCTATCAAATTGGTAGCTAGCGGCATCCTGCGGTAGCTTCGCGAGCTCCTCCTTCAGGCTTGCAGCTCCTCTCCTCCACAATAGTGACCGGCTCAGCTCGTTCTCTCCCTCTCTACCACGGCTTGGCGGCGTTGCCTTTCCTCCTTCACTAACTTCCTTTGTCGCAGAGTTACGCTCCCCTTAGAAGCTCCCATGGTGATGGTTTTTATAGGGAGAGGGAGAGGTACCTCCCCTCCCCCACGCGGCCTGATGCATGAGCATTAATCCCCCACGAGCTCCAGCAAGGAGCTTAGTCGTAGCACCTCCCCTCCCTTTCCTCCAGCACGACAGTCGGTTGGGGGAAAGAGGGGATAATTTCTTTTAAAAAAATTGCCATATTTTAATCCTTATCCTCTTGACCCCCTCTCAAGAGGAGGTTCACGCGAGCGAATGCGATTTGCTAGTCTTTAGCCTTGATTGGCCATGGAGAGTGTATTGTTTAATGACCGAATCATTCGCAACCACAATGCTTGAGACTTCACATGTGTACGTAATAATTTTCCGCAGGAATATTACATTCAGATGGAAAACACACACACCACAACAAAGACAATCACAAAGAATGCCTGCAAAACAACCAAAGGGCTATCAAAAAGGAATCAATCAAAAAGAAGGACACACACATACATAGCTAACCCATTTACTACCCCAAACAATACACATCCTAGAAAAAATTTGGCATGACCTCTACACATATGCGATCGAAAACTTCATGCGATACAACAAACAGGCACCCAAAACCCCGCATCAGGCAAGAAAGAAAGAAAAAACTACAAACTGTACCCGTAATCGTAGCACATAGACAAACCATAATACCATAAAAATGTACATCAGGACCTAACCATAACCTTGATCCACAATTTCAACTAAAAGGACTTTACGCGCCCATCCCACAAAGCGCGTTTATTAAAAGGGAGAAAAAAAGTGCAATGAGGGGAAATTATTTTAATGAAGGGTTTATTTTAAGAAATTATTAACAATGGCTGAAATTTTATTAGGTTATAAACCTTAATAAGAAAACGACGGTTCCTTCTTAAATTTTTAATTACAATTTATTAGGGTGAAACAGTGCTTTATCGAAACCCGGAATACGATTCCCAGACTGGGTCTCTAAATGGAAATTCATTAATTAAAAATTAATAGTGATGTGGAGCGTTTTTTTGCCAGAGCGTGCTTTCTTTTTGTGACGGCTCGTTCATTTTTATTAAAAATTAAGGTGCCTCTTAAGCACACGTAGTGCATGCAAAGTGAACGGCTTGTTGATTTTTTTATTATTAAAAACTGTGTGTTTAGCGCGAATGCACCTGAAAAGGTGGGTGAATATAGTTCATTTTAGCAATTAATTGTGCTTAAGGGGTAATGAATATAAATAAATCTCAAAAAATAAATACATGGTAGGGATGTTTATGCAATAAACTGAAGGTGTATGGAGTAGTCCCCCAAATACAATGAATCGAATCAAACAAAACAAACACCACTGACTGAAAAAAATAAAGCACCTTAGTGTTTTTGTTTTATTTGGATTTTATTTTTGTTTTTATTATTTTAAATTTTTCTATTTGTGGTTTTTTTTCTTCTTTTCATTTTTGAATTTTAGGTGTGGTTGCATTTTGTATATTATTTGGTTTGGTTTATTTGTTTTTTTATTTTTTTTCTTTTCTTATTTTTTTCTTCTTTTTTTAAATAATTAAATCAGAATATATATTACATGAATATGGTATGAAGTGTAAGAGCGGAATTTTCAGCCATCTAGCAAGTGTCAACAATGTATGTTAATTCATCCATGACTTTCCAACAGATTTTAAGAATTTAAAATGAATTTTTATAAAGGGTAGTATTAAAGTTAGGATTTTTTGGCTTCAAATAATATTTTGCCATTTATGAAAGCATTTTTAATTTAGAAATTATTAGCAAAAGAGATAGGGGGTTTGTGGAATTTTTAGGAATTTTTTTGGATTTAATTCTGAATTTTTACTACTTTTTAATGAGTTTTACTCATTTTGCATGTAATTTTGAAGTAATTTTCAGATTTTGAATTTTTTGCATTCTTTTAAAATTTTCACTTTAAAAATATTCCAAATAATTTCAATAATATTGGAAAATTTTTAAAATATATATATAATTTTTTTTATTTTTAAATGAATTTTTGGAATTTTTAATGTATTTTCTATTTATTTTTATGTATTTTTATGTATTTTGCGGGTTGGAAAATAAAAGGTGGTACCCGAGCTACGTGTGAACAGCGAAGGATAACTGCGTGTGAATGGCTGGTTGCAATACTCCACCGCACAGGCAAGTCGGAAGCGCTTCCTCGCAGGTGAACGCCCGCTAGCACACCCATACACTGCGAGAAAATAACGGAAGAGAAAGGGCAGGAACGGGGGCTAACTGAATAGATTAAGTGAATTAAGTTAGCTTAGTCTAAGAAAGTTGATTGAGTTAATTGAGTTGAGTAAATCAATTAAGTTAGTTAGGTTAGTTTGGTTAGTCAGGTTAAGTCTGGTAAGGTCTGGTTACTTAGGTTCAGTAAGTCTAACTAGGGTTAGGGGTCTAACTAAAGGTTGGTTAGACTAACTAGTGTGAAGTTAGGCTAACTAGGGGTTAGGTTAATTAACTGTGGGTTGGTTAGGTAAGCTAGGGGTTAGTTAGTCTAATTAGGGTTAGGGTCAATGAACTAGGGTTAGTGGAAACTAAATAGGGTTAGTTGGCTAGGGACTAACTAGGGTTGGTTAAATATGGACTAACTAGGGTTAGTTAGCTAGGGACTAACTAGGGTTAGTTAAATTAACTAATGGTTAGTTTTAACCTAACTAATGTTGGTTTAACTATGAACTAAGGTTAGGTTAGTTGTTACCAGGGTTAGGTTAGGTGGTTACGAGGGGGTGGGAGGAGGAGGAGGAGGAGGAGAAAGAGGAGGAGGAGAAGGAGAAGGCTGGTGGAGGAGGAGGAGGAGGAGGAGGAGGAAGGAGAAGGGGGAGGAAGTGGAAGAGGAGGAAGAAGAGGTGGTAGCGCGGTGTCAAGGCAGCGGGCGACGGCGTCAGCAGTGGCGGCTGGACAGGGCGGCGTCGTCAGGTGGCTAGAGCAGCAAGGGCGGTCGTCGATAGGGCCGGGCACAGCCAAGGGGGCAGGGCAGTGACCCGTGGTGGCGACAGGCGCTGGCATCACAAGGCGTTGGGCGGCAACAGCACAGGGCGAGGGGGGAAGAGAAGAAGGGGAAGAGGAAGAAGAAGGGGAGGAGGAAGAGGAAAGAGAAAGGGAGGAGGAAGGAGGGAGGAAGGTGGGGACGCGGGCACGACAACGACAAACAGGTATGTGTTTTTTTTTTCTTTTTGTCTTTCGTTTTTTTTCTTTGTTTCTTTCTTTTGTTTTTTTTTTTTGCTTTCGTTTGTTTGCTCTTTTTTTTTTCTTTCTTTATTGTCTTTTTTTTCTCTTTTGGTGTTGCTTTGTGGTTTTTTTTAATAATTATTTTTTAATTTATTTATTATTATGATTATGTATTCGGTTGTTTTTTTTCTCTTCTTCATTTTGTGTCCTTGTTGTTTGTGTTTTTTTTTTCGTGTCGTTTTTCTTTTTTCGTTTTCTTGGTTTTTTTTCCTTTGTTTTTGTTGTTTTGTTTTTGTTGTTTAATGGAAAAAGAAAAAGAAAAGAAAAAAATGGAAAATGGGTGGGCAAAAACGCATCCCCGTCCCGTGCGCATGTGCGGGGTGGGGGTAAAAAAATTTGTAGTGACGGGGTCAAACGAGGCAGGGACAGCAATGCGTGAGCCATAGATGCCACGGGGGCATCCCGAGGCGCATAAAACCAAAAATAGGCGCGTTCACATGCGACACGAGAAACGCGATCACACGGGAAAAGGAATAAAAATTAATAAAATGCAAACCATTCATCGATTCAAAAATACGTAAAAAGAAAAAATGTATCAGGAGACGAGAGGAAAGGGATGGAAACATGCAACACCAGGTCCGGGGCAAAATCAGGGTGTTCACATGGAAAAAATGCAAAAAAAAAACCCGAAAACACATACGTGTATTAATATCGAAAAATCCGCGCATCGGAACGAAGTGCGAAAAGATGGAAAATTGTGTAAAACAAAGTGTCCAATAACTCTATCATGATAAAACACAGTTCTGATTGAGATAGGACGTGTTCACATGGAAAAAGCTCCAAAAATGGACTCGGAAATTAATACGGGAAGAACCATGGCCGGAATAGAGGACGGTAAAAAGGAAAAATGTTTGGGAGGAAGGGATTCACAGGTCTGAGACATCAAAACTCAGTTTGGGGGAAATTAGGAGGGGTTCACGTGGAAAAAACACAAAAAGCACACCCGAAAACACTCGAAAAAATTAATAACTAAAAATCTGACAGTCGTAAGAGGGGGATGGAAAAAGGAAAAGGTGGGGGAAATGCTGCCAAGACACGGCTATCAAATTAAACTGGAATTTTGGTGAAAATAGGGCAGGTTCACATGGAAAAATGTGAAAAATAGGCAAGAAAAGGACCCAAAAACCCAAAAAATATCATAACGGATCAACCGTGCATCAAAAGGACACGAAATAAAAAGGAAAAGTGTCAGGGGGAATGGATAGGACAAGGCTGACACATCAAATCAGGGTTTTGAAGCAATAAAGAAGTGTTCACATGGAAAATTGTCCATTTTACAAGAATTGCTTCAAAAATTAATAACTTTAGAAGAGGGGTTGGTTTTAAAAAAAATGGGCAATTCAAAGGGACGAACACGGATATAAGTTTGGATGTGATTCTCAGTGAACGTAGGGTGCATTTGCATGGAAAAAACATAAAACAAACGATAAAGAAAAATGATCAAGAAACAACCCCAGGGACAAGGTGAAATAGAATGAAAGGGTGGGCAAGGGACCCCATCAGGGTAAAATGAAGTCATGGCATAGATGTATGATCAGAACAGGGTATATGCATGGGGATAAGCAACATAGATGCACAGGGACGCGTCCCTATACTTAAAACCTTAGCAGGAAGGGTAAACCAAACATCAAGGACCTAGTACCTCACATCAGACCAACCACGACATCCCCACACTTAAGACATAACCATTACTGAGAAGCAGAAGGTATAGGTTTAGAAAAACTTGGCCCATATTGCCGACGAGGAATGTCGACTATCGAGGTTGCGTCTTGTATCGTTGTCGACTGCAGGAGGTAACAAGGTGTCTTTATAGCTCACGATCTTCATGATTCATGGCAGGGACCACGCGGCAGCACCCAGGGAGGCAGCTAGTTGAAGGAATCACAATAAATTTATCGATGGCGAGGGATATTGCACTCAACTCATGATCACTCAAATGGATTGAAAGAGCAGTCACTCGCCCCATTACTAACATTACTTGAGGAAATAATAATGAAACCTAGAGCTCACACCCGATTTAGGAATCGACAAAGAAATGGTGCAGAGAGAGTATGCAAGGGTGCGCAATTGATGGTGCATCAATGCGTCCAACCCGTCTGGCATAGATGCAAGTAGGAAGGTCAGGGAGCCTTGCAATGCAGTGTGCAAAACAGAGTGACGTGTCCTGTGCTGATGGCAGAGACCCGTCCTGTGGGTGCATAGGGAAACTGAAACGTACCTGACTCCAATGGTCGCAACATCCCTCAATCAGAGGGCAACCCATTCCTGAAACCCATTGATATAATCCTCACTGTCACTTGTGCAAAGGTTGTATGCCTTGTATGCATTTGATGGTGCAACTGTGCATCCCACCCTATGCCGGCATACAATGCAAGAAGAAAGGCCAGGGAACCTTATGGTGCAGTGATCAGGAACAGATCGTGCATTGTGCATTGAGAGGCCCATCCTGTGCGTGCAACACTCCGTTCACACATCTCACCTCTCATTTGATTTCAAGGGAAAGACTGGTCACTCACCCCACCCTCTGTCTCATGCTTTGATAGATACAAAGGGCAACCCATACTCACATTCCCATCCTATTAGGATGAAAACTCACATCACTCAAGGGGTTGATGATAAAGATCATGTCGGCCTATTGGTGTCGTCAGGATCTTGAGGAGGAGGCATACCCAAGGAGGTAGCCTACAAATCTCATACTTCAATGATTTGTAAGAAAGGTTGTCTGCTAAGAAGGGCACATAGACTGATATTGCAGAGACAGCACACCAAGGGAGGTGGCTTCAAATTACTTGTTGGGAAAGTTCTGTTGGTGATGAGTCAGCTATCCTGAACTGCGGGGTGTTACCACCTTTTCCATAGTCAACTTCCCACCCAAGGGTGTTTCCATCTTTTCTTGGAACGAGGCCTGTTATGACAGGGAATTTCTTCCTTTTCTCCCATAACATTTTCGTTTATTTTTTTCTTTTTTTTCTTTTTTTGATTTTTTTTCTTTTTTTTCATTAAGAAAGAGAATGGTAGAAATACCATGTGTCAGGACTAACCTCGCCACCGTTGTTGGATCAGATGAGAAGAGAACAAGGTCGGGTTGAGATGTTTCTGCGAGGGGTTAGCAAAACAAGACTACCTCATGAGGAGAATCATTAAGGCTATTAGAAGTACGACAAGAAGGACAGTGCGCCGCCCAAAAGGGAAAGGATAGGTCGACTGTGATTGTCAAGATCCCCAGGGAGGAAAGTACATCTTCAGGCGATAACCATTGATTAGGAAAGGATCATCAATGGCATCAACGGTCTGTACCTCAATAGAGCCATTAGGATTGACAGCAAGTACCTTGTATGGGCCCATCCACCGTTGTTGAAGCTTGCTAAGAAACTTCCAAATCTCGAATCATAGGCCAGGACAAGATCACATTCTTTGAGCTCCTTATGCTTGATGAAACTGTCATGATAGGCCTTATGTCGCGCATGAGTGGTTTCCATACACTATAAGGCCATCCGCCGTATCTCATCCAAGCATTCCAAGTGCAGGAGATGGCATTGCAGTGACTCATTATCTCCCAAGCTTTCTTTAATTGCCACTCACAAAGAGGGCAATTCCAGTTCAATAGGGAAGACGGCTTCGGTACCATACACTAGCTAGAAAGGGCTCTGTCCTGTAGCTGCCTTATGGGAGGTTCTGTATGCCCAGAGGGCCTCTGTAAGTCGATCGTCCCAGTCACGACGATGTGTGGCAATTCTTCTTGTCAGAATCCAGCAATGAATGTGATTGGTGACTTCAACTTGGCCATTGGCTCTGGGGTAGTAGGGAGTGGACTTGCAATGGCGGATCTTATACAGCTCTATCAGCTCCTCCATGATTTTGTTAAGGAAATGAGTACCTCGGTCACTCATCAGCTCAAGGGGATTGCCAAAATAGGTGATAATATTCTTGTACATGAACAGGTCTACACTGTTATCATCGTCTTGCTTTAGGGCTTTAGCTTCACACCACTTTGTGACATAATCTGTACATACTAGGATGTATCTGTTCTGCTTCCTTCTGGTGGGTGGATCAATGGGACCCACAAAATCAATCCCCCACTTCTCGAACGGCTTTAGGGAAAGAATAGGTTGCAGTGGCATGGCACTTGTTTTGGTGGGTTTTCCCATTCGCTGACAAGCATCACATCTTTTGCAGTAGTCATATGCATCCTTATGGAGGGTCGGCCACCAATATCCCACCAACAAAGCCTTCCTGACTGTCGCTTCTCCTGCAAAGTGTCCACCACAGGGTTCGTCATTGCATGCTTTCAATACTATGCCAATTTCATCCCCTACAACACATCTTTGCAGCACTTCATCTTTGCCTTTCTTGTACAGTGCACCGGCTAGCAAGGTGTAGGGGGCTGATTCTAACAGAAGCTTCTTCTTCTCACGGCTTGAGATGCCAAGAGGATACTGTTGAGTTGCCACGAGGTTGGCTATGTCTGCATACCAGGGAGTAACTATTTCAACTAGAAACAAGGAAGCATCAGGAAGGTCTGGATCATCCTGTTCCTCTTCTTCTGTTTGAGGGATCCATGATAGATGATCAGCTAGGACATGGGAACAGCCAGGCTTAGTGACCACTTCAAAATCGAACTCCTGGAATAGGAGCAACCATCTCATCAATCGTCCTTTAACATCTTCTTTGTTCATCACGAAGGGCAAGGCTTCATGATCTACGTAGAACTTGAAATGTGTTGACAGTAGATAGTGTCTAAACTTCTCTAGTGCAAACACCATTGCCAAGCACTCAAGCTCTGTCACTGTGTAGTTCCGTTCCCTATCAGTGACCTTTCAGCTTGCATAGTAAATTGGTTGATCTAATTTAGAAGGGTCCTTTTGACATAGGACAGCACCTAGCCCTTCAACTGATGCATCTGTGTGCACATGGAACTCCTTCGTCCAGTCAAGAGGTTGTAAAATAGGTGCTTGGATCAGGCACTGTTTTAGGGTATTAAAGGCTTCTTCACATTCATCATTCCAAAGGAAATCCTTCTCTTTCCTTAGGAGCTTGTGCAGAGCCCGCCTTGGTTGCAAAATGTGCAATAAATCTTTTGTAATAGCCCACATGGCCAAGAAATCCTCTCAATTGCTTAAGGTTTGTTGGTGCTGTCAAGGCGGTAATATTTTCAATCTTTGCAGGGTCTGTTGCAATCCCTTGTGCAGAGACAATATGGCCCAGCAAAACTCCTGATGAGATGCCAAAGACACATTTGTCGGGGTTGAACCCATACTCTTGGCATCTGTCAAAACATTGCTCTAGGTGTCCTCAATGCTCACGGATCAAACTATAGATGCAAATGATTCTAGAAGGCAGCCATCATTACTTGTTGGAAGGTGGCAGGAGCATTATAGAGCCCAAATGGCATCACTCTATAGGCACAGGTCCCCCATTATGTGGTGAAGGTTGTTTTGGATTGGTCCTCTTCTGCAATTTGGACTTGGTTATATCCGTTGAATCCATCCAAGAGGGAATATAGCTCATGGCCGACCACTGTGTCCAACTGTTGGTCTGTAAAAGGAATGGGAAAATGATCCTTCTTCATCTTCAAATTGAGCTTTCGAAAGTCGACACATATTCGAAGTTTCACATTCTTCTTGGGTACAACCACAATGGGCGAAACCCATTCACTGTTAGCCACGGGATAAATGAACTCTGCTTCAAGAAGTTTCAATAATTCGGCTTTCACCAGAGCAGAATAATTAGGATTCATATGCCTTTGTCTTTGCGTTACGGGTTTGACATCAGGCTCTAGGTCAATGTGATGTTGAAAAACTGTGGGATCAATCCCCTTTAAATCTTTTTATGACCAAGCAAACACATCTAAGTTCTCTTTAAGTAGGTCTCGCAGGACCACTAGTTCTTCTTCTGGAAGATTAAGGCCCACTTTTAGGTGACGTTCAGTACCTTCAGTATCCAAGAATATTACTTGCCTTTCACCTTCCACTTCACGAATAAATGTCCCACAGATTGCTTCTGGGTAGAGGTCTAGCTCTTTTAAGAGAGTAGTATCCTCGTCTGATGTTCCACTAGAACTAGTGTCCTCCTTCTGAATAGATGACTCATTCATCTATTGAGGTTGCTGGAAGGGTATCAAAGCTTTGTTTACTTCTGTTTGAGTGGTGACCTCTTCAGGACTTAGATATTCATCTTCAGAGGATGCATCCAAGAATATCACATAGCACGGACCTTCTAGAGGCCGTGGCTCTGAGGGCTTTGGCTTTTGTTGGCAGGGGGCATCATCATCAACTTTTCTCTGTACTGAATGGTCAGAGAAACAAGAGCCACTGGTGAACTTAACTTTTATGCTTTTAATCCATTGCTTATACAGATTCTGTATACTTTGTGGTCCATTGGCTAGCCCAAATGGAACCATAGTCATTCCATACAGCACCCTGAGATCTTTGGCCTCTAAGATCTCTGTAGGGACATCAACAAGATCATCCATTGTCAGAGAAAATTCTTCATCTCCACTTTCATAACCTGCTTCATTTTCTTCCTCATCATTTTCATCCTCTTCCTCTAGAGGCTTTGTCTCTGCTTCTATAGAGGCTATGTAAGAGAAGAATAGATCTTCTGCCTCGACATCTGCTTCTGCTTCTGTCATAGCTTCTGACTCTACTTCAGCCTCTAGCTCTGGCTCTAGCTCTGTGTCTGTTAATGTCTCTATGACTGTCTCTGTATCCGCTCTATCCTTGTTCTGTATCTGCTCTGTAACTATTCTGCCTCTATACTATCTCTGCGACTGTCATGTAGCAGGGAGAACAGTACATCCATGCTTCTATTTCACTATCAGAGGTGACTTCAAAAGTTAATTCTAGTTGAGGCAGGAGGTATTCTCCCATGGACAAGGATTTTGCTTCCCTTGGTAGTTGGCTTACAGTGCCCATTGTTAGGGACTGTGCCCCTGTTTCCTTAGGAAAGATCTGCTTAATAGCCTCTTCATCTCCTGATGTACCATTTGTTACCTCATTAGAGGAGTCAGTTATGACTTTGATGGATGTGGATCCATTGCCTTTTTGTGATCCATACAGCTTTAACACTACTTTGTTGGGTCCTCTGCCTAGGGTTAGGGTTCGAGTCCCGTCCTGGCTCTTGCTTCAAAAAGCCAAGGTCTTACCAATACCAGAGGGTATGAGGTCCCATAAGAATTTGGTTTGACCACCAGATATGTCAGCCAATAGTCTCTTCCTGCAAGGGTTGTTTTTACATATGGGAGAATGCCCAACGGTTTAATTCTGCTTTGGTTCGTTAATCTGATAAGCCACTATGTAGGTTGAATTCCTTGCAACCCTAAGTCCTTCATTGTCACATCTGTCATTATGTTTACTAATGAGCCTCTATCAATCAATGCATTTGAAATAAAGAATCCTTCTATCCACACACTAATCTCTGGGGTTCCAAGATCTAGGAAGGCATTAGCCACATCGACTTCCTTTATAGGCTCCGGGGCCTTATTGGTCTTGGTCATTGTTGAAGGAGCGATCCTTAGTCCACGTCTTCTTGTCAAGATGCTTTTGAATTTCTTTCAGCAACAGCTGGGAGACAACATTAGCAACTGTCGGAATGTTAAATTTGGTTTAAAAGTGTCTAGGTCTTTGACCAAGTCATAATCTTTGATAGGATCCACAGGCTTCTCCAGCCGGCTGGGGAATGGGGCTACACCCATTTTCATCTTTCCTTTTTCTTCTAATAATTGTAGCATCAACACTTCTTCTTTTCTAGAGGTGCTTATGTATTATTTATCTCCTGGGCCTCTGGTCCTGTCTCTAGGACTGTCTCTGTAACTCTCTATAGCACTACAGTGCTCTATACTGCACTGTTCTATTCTGTACTACTCTATCCCTCTGTTGGCAAGTGGAACTATACAGTCTTGGCATGAGAATTATTTTCATTCTGAATAACTGGTTTCTTCTTCTTGGTGTGCGTGACAGTGGAAACTTCCAACTCTACTAAATTGGAGATAGGATCTTGTACCTTATGTTGGCTATCAATGCCATTGGCCTTTACATGGGCTGGGCTTGGACGGTCCTTTGTAGTGTGGCCTTCTCCTTTGCATCGGTTGCATAAGGGCTTGTAATCCATAGATCATCTAGGGTTTGGACAATTTGGGGAGATATGACCCTTTTCTCCACACCTATAACATTCCACCTCTGATCTCTGACCACCACCAGACTGTCGTCCTCTATAACTTTGAGAGGGAAACCTCCTCGGACCAAAATTAGGACAAACTCCCTAGGCTTTGGTCCAATATCCTGTGTTGTCATTTTAGATTCTAGCAAGTTGAATCTTGCATTTTCATCCTTCTGTCTTCGTTCATGCATCTCTTTCAAAGAGCAAATATCCTCTATATGGTTCTTCCGCAAACAGTAGGAACAGAATGCTCCAAGAATGGTTGGTTTTCGGGTACATTCAGTGGCTAAATGTCCCACCTGATGACACTTTCTGCACCATGTATTAGAGCGCATCACATCTCTTCCAACTCCCACAGGAGTGGATATATTGGCGGTATTCACCTTCACCGTCTGTAGCTACTCTGTAATCACATCCAAAAGCTCTTTCTTGATACTTGCAACTGAGTTGGATAAGTAGTCCTTCAGATTTTCACCTCCTAAAGTACTTGGAGTAGGGTTTTGCGAAGCTTTTGTAATTACTACATACACTAATTGGGTCGATCCAGAAGGTTCTCTGTTCTGGCTCTGATTCAGAGCTCATGTTGAGACTTGGGGTTGTTGATTCCAATTGGTAGGGTTCCACGGTTGTTGAGTTGCCATTGGAGGAACTGTTTGAGGCCACTGTTGTTGTGGCTGAACCATTATGTGAGGCACTGTCGTCTGTGGTGGCCACACTAGATTAGGTGCATTATACTACGGCATTGTTTGCATGTGAGGATAGGGGACTGCATTTGGTGGATATACCATTCCAAGCATGGAAGGAGGTAAGACTCCTCTTCCTGGTGTCATTGACAACCTTGCTTCAACTTCGTCATACAATCTTGCACCTTCCACTGCAGCTTGCAGATTGATTGGTCTTCTCAATTCCACAAACTTGCAAACTTCTGGTTGTAGGCCCCTAAGGAACACTCCTTTCTGGAGTCCTTCGTCCAAATGATGGTTAGTCCATCTCTTCAGGATGGATTCCATTCACGAGACATAAGCTTCTACTCTTTCTCCAAAGGACTAACTTAGGTTCATGAACTCCTCTCACATCCACTCTTCAAAACCTTCATGCCTGAATTTAGTGAGAAAGGCCAACTTCAGGTCATCCCATGTACCAAAAGTTCCTGCTTCTTGTCTCTCATACCACTGAAACACTGCGCCCTTGAAAGTGGCAGGGAATATCGCTAACCAATGCTCAGGGTTTCCGGCATTGTTAGCCACACATGCTACCATGAAGTCTGCTACATGAAGATCAGGGTCTTGATTGTACTCTCCCTTAAAAACTGGCAATGGGACTATATTTACTGGCCTGTCATCAATATTTCCAGGATGAATCTGACTAGGAAGGGGACCTTGAGTCGCCATGGGGACTTCTATAAAGAGTGCTTTTAGGGCGTCAAAGGAGGCTTTTGCTGCAAGCTCGTTTTCAACTTTGATTTTTGCCTTCTCTCTTCTCACATACCTCTGGACTCATTCTAATGCTTGCCTCTTTATTGCGCCATTCATCAGGGGGTTGGCTCCAACTAGTTGGTCTGGATTCAACAGGATAGTATCAGATAGGGCTTCAATCTCTGAGGGATTCTCTGGCCAACATCTCCTCTACTTCCTTCTTTTCAACATCTCTGAATTCAGCTTTCAAACCACTACAGAGGGAAAGATATTCTGTTCTGAAAGTATCAAAACTCATTCTGTTTACGATCGTTGTTGTGTCATTATAATAATGCTAGCTTCAATAGTGTACGTTGTGAAAAACACTATGTCTACCAACTTCTAGTGGGTTGCTAATTGGACAAACAGAAGATTGTCAGTGCACCAAGCATCCCATGTATCTTGCTGTTGAGTATCCACGAACAAATTCCAACTCTTTTCCTTCTTGTTTTTGTGAACCTCCACAGACCACGACTCCTGAAGTTTCTTCATGATCTCCCACTTGATGATGTCTGTAAACTTCTCAATGAATGCCAAATCTTCCATGGATGGTCATTCTCTCTGTTTCTGCTCTTCAGTTTTTTCCCAAACAATTTGCCACCAAGATGCAAGTTTCTGCTGCTTCAATAGGAAGAGGAAATAGTCCACAACATAGAGCATGCATCATGATGGTGATATGTTTCCTCCATTGTGGGATGGACTTCTTGTGGAAAATGGCTTTGATAATGGACAAAAAACATGGAGCCCCAAGACAAACACCAAGGAAAAGGGGATTCTCTTGCAAGAAAATCTATCTTGTAGCATCAACAAGCTTTCATTTCATTCTTTTATTGACCAAAACAAAGAAAACAGCAAATCTTCACGCAACATCATAGTAGATATCTCCCATGGATTTGATAGAATCAACCATATTCTTCAACATCTTCATAGAATCCATCAATATAACAATGAACACAAAATAATACACCATCTTTGAATGGAAATAAATCATATATTATTCATCTTCATTGTCTTCATAGTTCTCTCTCTCAATCTCTCATATACAGTTACACTATTTTGATAGAATTGACTATCTATGGCTCTCTCTCTCTCTTTATCAATAGTACATCATCTCCTCACTACAATACTCTCATAATAACTCTCAATAATCCTTCTTAGGTCGTGGATGCACCTCCCAAGAGGTATGTCTGATGTGAAGAGTCACCATAGCCACTACAGTGTCTTTTCACAGCTCACTACTACCACTATCACACAGTCTTCTCTTCAGTCTTCAGTAGCTGCTTCTTCCACTGGTTTTAGCTCTTTTGAACTTAGATTCATCCCTTCCAAAAGTTAGAAAAATTTTCCAAAGTCACACATACATTCTACAAAACACTTACAGAAGGTCTACAGAACAGTTACAGTACAATACCAGAGCAGCTACAGTTCAGTTACAGTATAGAGACAGAGCAGAGACAAAGGCTCTACAGAAGGTCTACAAAGGGTTACAGAAGGTCATCAGAACCTCATAACTCATACTCAAACCATTCCAAACTATCAAAAAATATTCATTAAGCTTCCAAAAGATCTCAATCTTCATTAATCATCAATCCATGCTTCATACAAAAGACAATCGGAACAAAGCAGAAGCTATACAGAAGGTATACAGAACCAATCAGAACCTCAACAGAACATCATAGAGCTTCATATCTCCACTGAGAATCATCATGAACTTCTAAAACATAATCAATATCATCCAAAACACTCTCAAATTCTTCCATTAACAACCATACATCACTCTAAATCCATTAAAAATCAATCATTCAGACCTCAAAAACAACAAAAATCAGTCAAAAATTCAGTCTCTTTCCACAAGCATCCACAGCTGAGAACTCATTTGACACATCTTTTAATGTGCACTCAATCACCTTTTCCTTCACAGCCTTAAACTTACGATTTCTCAAAGCATTTTTCAGTGTACTTGCCTTCAGCAATCTACTAATACACGATCCAACCTCACCCTCACCTAGGTTCTCTTTCTGAGCTACCTTACATGCTTTGATACGTCGCTTCCACTGGCCACTATTCACAATTAACTCATTGATTGGATTCTTCATTCGTTTGCGCTCTTGTGTTAGCTTGCTATTGATCTTTCTCAAGTCTTCCAATTGTGCCTTTGCCTCCTGATATGAGATACCAATGTCATGGATAGTGTCCTGCATTGAAATAATTTGATTGGTTTGTTGAATTATAGTGTCATTCAGTTGTACCACTTGTCCTATGAGCTGTTGTATATGAAGTTGATGTGCAGGATCACATCATGGACAATTTTTATGGTTTCCTAGCAAGTTGTAAATACTTTGAACGCTTGATCATTGAGCCTCCTAGTATAACCAAGTAACCCATTTTCACCCTCACACACATACTTCAGCAAATTTGTGATTCCTGAGAAAGTTGGAGGTCTATTGTTTAAGGGGTCAATTGGATAGATTCACCCATCAACCCACAAATCCACATGTTTCAATCCCATTTGCCTGTAACTCTGCAAAACCTAAGGGTTGACACTGGTACGCTGGGTTCTTTTGAATAATGGGGCATATTCAATCTCTACCTCAATATGCAGCTCCTTCTTTCCTGTATTCATTTTACTATTAATAGAAACGGGGAGCCTACTTGGTTGTCATAAGAGGTAGAGTGGAGATGCACAGAGAGGCACACAAAGGTGCCAAGGGAAAGGAGGGTGTAAGTAATTCACTCTGTTAATGAAGGTTGCATAAACATAGAGAAGAGGTCACAATAGAGCCATGAGAGAGTATAGATATGGGGGGAAATGGCTCAGAGGGTAGGGATGTCCAAGACTTTTCGTATTTTAGATATTTCTATTTTGCCTCCAAAAACATCTTCAAAAAACACAAAATTTGACCAGTTGGTTTTTTTTTTACCAAAAGCTAGGATATAAAAAATCCCCAAAATATCTTAAAAAGAACTTTCAAAATTTCATTTTCCTTGTTCTCGATTAAAAAATCAATTACCTCGTATCTACTAATCATTTTGCATTGAAAACGAAGCACCACACTCCCATAACTAACTCATTTTTTAATATAAAATTTGGTTGAAAAATACTTCTTCAATGAGGAGAGAGAAGGAATCTGAGTATATCTTTGTAGATAATATAAAAAAGGCAAAACGAGATTGTAAAAGTGGAGAGAGAGGAGGATTATTTTACTATTCTTCTCTCCTCTTTTCCTTGTTTTAGGGAGGAGAGAGGGGGGCTAAAAGGCCCATTTGTGAGTTCATTTTTTTTCCTAATGAGAGGGAGGGAGGGAGGGATGAACAAACATATAGATGGGGAGAGAGAGAGAGAGAGAGAGAGAGAGAGAGAGAGAGAGAGAGAGAGAGAGAGAGAGAGGGAGAGGGAGAGGGAGGGAGAGAGAGAGAAAGAGAGAGAGGTGGGAGATGGAGAGGAAAGGGAAAGGGAGAGAGGGAGAAGGAAGGAGATGAGGAGGGAAAGGGAGAAGGGGAGAACAAAGGAGATACATAGGGCAAGGGAGGAAAAGAGAGAGAGAGAGAGAGAGGGGGGGAGGTAGATAGAAATGGAGAGGAAGAAAGAGGAAAAAGAGTGAGGGCAAGCGAGTTGGAGAGCGAGAGATAGAGAGGTAAAAATGTTTTTATTATGAAATTAAAGTATCATAAATAAAGACAGAGAGAGAGAGAGAGATGAATCCAACTTCAAATTAAAGTTTATTAGATTATAAATTTCAAGTGTTTTTTAAGGAGATGAAGAGAGAGAATTATAAATATTTTTATTACAAAGAAAAATTATAAATTAAGAGAGTGTATGTGTATGTTAGAGAGAGAGGGGGGAGGAGGTAGATAAAGATGGAGAGGGAGAAAGAGGAAAGAGAGTGAGGGTGGGTGAGTTGGACACACACACACACACACACACACACACACATGAATCCAACTTCAAATTAAAGTATATTAATTTATGAATTTCAAGTGTGTTTAAGGGAGATGAAGAGAGAGAGAATTATAAATATTTTTATTATGAAAATAAAGTATAGTAAATTATAAATTACAAGAAAATTTATAAATTGAGAGTGTGTGTTTGTTAGAGAGAGAGAGAGTGTGTGTGTGTGTGTGAGTGAGTGAGAGGGAGGGAGGGAGAGGGAGAGAATATGTGAGAGAGGAGAAAGAGTAAGAGAAAAAAGGAGAAGGAAGACAATGTAGAGAGAGATATATATATGAAGAGAGAGTGTGAGGAGAGGAAAGAGAGAAAAAGAGTGTGAGGAGAGGAAGACAATTTAGAGAGAGATATATATATGAAGAGAGAGTGTGAGGAGAGGAAAGAGAGAAAAATAGTGATTCTAGATGGCTATCATAGCTTTTTCGTGATTATATAATATATATTCAAAGTTGTTTTGGAAGGAGCAAAGACCATTGTTCGTCAAGGGAGGCCATCTAGATTTTGGGAGATGGATTTTGATAAGAAGTGAAGTGATCTATGAGACACATTTATCTTGCCCAAACGTTTGCAACTGGGTGATCTTCTACCCTAACCCACAAGAACCTCACTCATGGACTCAAAAATGGCCCTTTAACTTAAGATTTAATGACTCTACTAATGATAAGAGATTTGAGGTGGACTAATGGGAGAGGGGGTGGTATGCAAATTTTATTCACTTCCTTTTTTCCCTTGTCCCTACCACATATAAGCTTGTCCCCCTATGTCCCCTTTATCCCTCCCTCCCCTACTTTTACCACCCTATGTCAAGTGGGTCCCACTAAGTATCTAAAAAGGTGAGCCAAATTTTAAAAACTTTCATTTCCCTCTAAAAAGGACTTTCTTCCCCAAGACCTCTTCTTATGTCATGTATACTCGAAAAAAGCATTTTTTGGTGTCTTTCTACAAGAACGCTTCTATTTTGGTGATTTTCTTACCTCCATTCCAAAAACGTTCTCAATTTTCTATGCTTACATAACCATAGCCACACATTTTCCAACTTCTCATAGCCATAGCCACATAGCACCGAGCTTCTCTCTTTCTTCCATGCTTATTCTCTTACGTCAATTCACAAATCTTCTCATATTTCTATGCTCACGCAACCAAAGCCACACAGTCCCACAACTTCTCCAAGCCATAGCCACACAACACCTAGCTTCTCTCTTTCTTCTGAGCATAGCCATAGCCACACAGTCCATAGCTTCTCCTAGCCATATCCACACAACATCTAACTTCTCTCTTTCTTCCATGGTCATTCTCTTCCATATCTACCACCATTCTAAAGTATTCTTATTCTCATTCCTCTCCTTCTAAGTAGTATTCTTCTCAAATCCATTCCAATGGCATCTACACGTCAAGTAAGGCAATCCCCTGATTCCATATCTATTATCTATGTACACAATATAAATCATGAGCATGAAAAATGGGAGGAAGCATTGTTCAAGAAGAATTCATGGATGTACATGCAGCCTTTAGCAATAGGGCTTCATCAACTTCGTTGTCACGGTGTACTACAAAATCATTGGAAGGGTAGAGTGCTTAAGTTTTAAGCGGCTCTAGATGGTGGCCTTGTTGCATCAATTGAGCATGTGTACAATGTGAAGGATTTGAAACTACCTCTCACGGGACTACTTGACAATTCTTTCCCTCAAATTGTAAGTCACTACTTTTATGCAAGTTTTTATATTCTTTACTTTTCATATGTTTTTGAGGTTTTTTGTTGTTCTCTCCTATCAAATATTTTCCCTTCAAATCTTGTTGAGGATAAAGCCTTTGAGAAGCTTGTCTATGATATACAAAGCTTTACATGTGGATGTGGGTGAGATAATGATGATTGGAAAGTCATCGCAATATCTTTTACATCACAAGATTTTCTTCTATAAGTTTATGTATATAGTGCCTACATCAGTTACTTCATATAGTTCTCTTGCATTACTTTCTTTTCCATCTCTCTAATAACTCCTTATTTTGTACCATTTTTACACTATTTTTTGGCAAAACTGAAGAGTTTCGACTCTGTATTATGTATTATTTTTCATAAATTTTAATTAAAAATAGGGATGTAAAGCCATATTTGAGCAATGCTGGGGGAGGATTTAGAAGTTGAGAGTTAGGATATTTTTTAGTGGAAAATTTAGGGAACAGAAAAATATTAAGTGATAGAAGACGGATAAGAGAAATTTTTAAGTGGAAAGCATAGACAAATTGGAGATGGGTAGAAAGACGGGTATAATTTAGCATGCATACACAAATTTCGGGTTAAGAAGCTGTGGGCGGGGGAAAAATTAGGTCCACAGATGTGAAGAGATGCAAAAAGAAACCGGTTCAAGTGGAAAATGGGCAATTTTTGAAAAGTTATGTAGAGAGTGTTTTGTGAAGAGAGAGATTGAAGAAAGAGAGGAGACCACACAAAAAATGGGCACCATCATGCAAGAGTATGCTGATGATTTCTCTGATTTCTCTGCCTCATTTCCAATAATGGAAGGCTGCATTTGATCCCCTCTTGCATCTCCTTCAGCCTCATTCCATTCTTGGGTATCGAGAGAGAGAATTTTTGCAAGATTTAGAGAGGATTAGTGAATATTAGTAAGAGGAGTGGAATATTAAGAAGTTTGCTTATTTTTGGAAGTGAAGGGAATGGAGGAGCAAGCACCAACACTCTCGAATACGATGGAACGACTCTAATTACTTGGTTAATCGGGTATGTTGATTTTCATTGAAATTTGATCAATAAATGAAAATAATTGATGTTTTGTGATCATATGCATTTAGTTTCTGATTTCTGAAGGTGAAATGGTACAAAAGAAACAAAGTCCTTGCATTAGATGCATCAAAATGATAAAGGAATGACTGAAATTAGGATAAAAACTACATTTTTTACCTTAATTAGTGAAAATTAAGAATTTTGCATGATGTTAATGAGAGATGAGTAAAAACAGAGTAAGAAACATTAAGAATGACTAAAAATGAAATCTCATAATGTGAAAATAGGTTTAATGAGAGATATATGCATTTTAGTGCTAAAAATAACAGTTTTTGGACCTAATTAGTAATAATTAAGAGTATTTTTGAAAGATTAGGAATGAAAACTAAAAAAAGATTCAATTATGTGGTAATGCATTCACTCATGAAATCTTAGGTGAAATGGATGTCTAGAATTTAAGTTGTTGAATTTTTAAGTGTGGAAATGGTAGTTTTTGGGTAATTTTTAGTGATGATTAGTGAAAACTAGGATTGAAATGATAATTAGTGGATATTAGGATTTATATTAAAGGATTAAAAAATCTTATGGATGAAATAAGATTTTTAAAATAATTTCTTTCTCTGATTTAATTCTTGAGTTTATTGAATTTTATAATCTATGAGTTGTAGTTCAAATTGAGAGGTTAGATGGTAATGATAAAAGGATAGTAAATTAGTAAAGAAAGTTATTATCGGTTGATAGTTGGACTACATAGATAAATGAAATGATACTTTTATGTGGGTAATTTATAAGTAAAGAAAACATAATTCTCCATCCTAACACCCTAATTAATACAATGGCTTCACATAATCATTTTGCCCACGTATCTAGGGGACTTCTTAGGGCCCCGTCATTTTTTGTGTGTTTGTCAAGAGGGGCAAGCATGTTAATGAAGGAGAAGAGGGGATGGCTATTTGTTAATCTAAAATATAAGCAAAAAGAAAATAAATTGTAAGTCGAAGATGAGGCATTAAAAAGGAACAAAAACAGAGGCGAAGATCTAGAAGATTATTTAATCATTTGAAACCGTACTCTCTTTAAAGCTCAACATCTGAAAAGGGGTAAATAACAAACCGCCACAAGTTTGGTAGGAGCAACATATAAGGAGTCTCCTCTGAGAGATGGGGAGAAGTTATAGAGCCTAGGATTAGAATCTTATACCTATTTGACTCTGCTATAGGATTTGACTGGTTATTTTGAAACTTACTCAACAAAGTATTGATCTAAGCTATCAGGGTCGTGATGTACTGCTATAACGAAGTTTTCTTTCAAAACTTCTTTCCTGAATTGCCCAAGGCTATACATCATATCATTGTCAACAAGGCAAGGGATACCGATTTGGTAGATGGGGGTAAGAATTTTGGACCTCAACTGTGGGTTGACGCTGAGCAATTATGCACTTGGAATTGGATGTTCCAAGATGAAGCAAAGGGAATTGTCTTGGTAGCAGCGCACTTTAAGTTAGTTGATGAAATTCAATTGAATACTATTAGCATAAAAGATCATTACGATTAGTTTACAAATGAGGGATACAAATCGTTTAGGCAAATAGATTGGGTTAACGTGTCAAAGTGGGCAGTATTAACTAAGGGTGTTATGATAACATTTGATACTAGGGATGCAAGAGACGTGGCTGAGATTTTGGGCATAATAGAAAAGCCTAGTGAAGAGTTACCTTATGGTGCGGAACACAAGGATCTACCTGATATCTTGCATAAGTTAAGCCTCCATAAGCAAGGGCTCTTGCAATAGAGACAAATAGAGGGATGTATTTGAAGGGAGAATCATTACACACCAGAGTGAATGAGTGAAAGTCAAAGGTTAGCACAGGACGAGCGAGCAAGAAGAAGATTGGAAAGAAAGGCTGAGAGAATAGTGGATTAGTTAGAAAAGTTGAACAAAGAGTTATAGAATACTTTGCAAGGTGGGTTAAATTTATCACTAGAAACCAAAAAAATTAGTGGGGAGCCATCTTCTGTTGGAACTGCATTAGATTACGATTGGGAGAAGCAAGCAGGAAGCTCCGAGGGAACGCGAGGTACCAATAAAGGTAGCTCGAAGAAGGGGTCAACTACTAGTGATAAGAAGGAAGAAGAAGCAAAAGAAGAGGCTCAAAACTAGGGTTTGATGAGTTCTCCATTGAAATAATAGGTTATAGAATAGACGAAGAATTTGTTGAACGTACGATAGAAGATAATAGTATTTATAGTCTTGCAGAATATTGGGGTCTTAGTAGGTTATTTGCAGACCCAAAAGAACAGGTTCCAATCTTTGAAGATCTAGAGGAGGTACTAAGATCATTCTATATGGCTGTGAGAGAACCTGTGCAGCTTACTAACTTCACTCAATACTCTGGCCGTTGAGATGATGATCCAAATATGCATGTCCAACAGTTTGAAGTTACTTGTATAGCGAATGAGATCATTGATGATAATCAAAAGTTGCATATATTTCCAGCCATTTTGAAGGATGAAGCAGCTTTGTGGTATGGAAATCTTTCTGATGCCACTTGGGTGACTTACACGGTGTTAAGAGGTGCATTCTGACTTACGTGGTGTTAAGAGGTGCATTTTGACCTCAACGTGCCTTTGTTCCAATAAAATCGCATTTTGACCTCATTGTCTATCAAACACCATTCCTCTGTTTTTTTTGCCCATTGTTTCAATTGACGGATTGTCTTGAATTAATTTTTGTGTGTGTTTTTATCGTATTTTCCATGCGAACGTCCCCATTTCTCATCACATTCGTATTTTTAGTCTTCATTTGCATGGAGTGGTACCTACTAGTCTATAATTACCAGAGTGGTAGCTAAGGGTCTCACAACTACCATATTTTGGGACTGATAGATACCACCCTATCATTACCAAACTTATAGCTCATTAGTAGCTACCAATCCTAGCTTGGTAGCTACAAGTCTAGGGGCTCCTTGTCCTATAGCTATAATTAGCCTACTATTTCCAAACTAGTAACTAGTTGGTAACCAATACTTTGAGGTAGCTATCATTGGGATTGGTAGCTCCTAATTCTAGCCATATAGCTATCAACTATCTCCTAGACAATGGAAACTAGTTGGTAGCTACTAGTCCTAGTCGATTAGCTACCATTCCCACACTAGTAGATTGGCACTAGTGGCCTAGGCTAGTAAATTGGTAGCTACTAGACTACCAGTCTAGGACTAGTAGTTCTCAATCTAGAATTAATAGCTGCCAAGCTTCTATTGACTAGCAGCTATTAGTCTACAGCTTTATCAATGTGTGGGACTAGTAATTACCAATATACTAGCCTGGGACTCATAGCTACCATAGGTAGGACTAGTTTTTCAAGTCTTGAAGTAGTAGTTACCTAGTAGATACCACTAGCAACTACCTATTGTTGCATTGTTTCCACTCCTTTCACTAGTGATATGTTGTTTACAACTTGTCATGAATGCAGAACCTTGAGTCTATACCAAACAAGATGAAAAAGGAAGAAAGTGCTCAAGAGTAGTCCATAGATAGTATGATAAAGGATCTCGGGGAAGTTACTATATGTATATCCTCTACATCACGTGCATTCAAGGCCTATTTATAAATATCCTTATCTGTAGATTTTTCTTGAATAAAACATAACCCTTTTCTATTCAATATGTAAATAACCCCTTTATATTACACCCTTCTATATGTAAAAAAATGTATAGAAATGGTATTTTAAAAATCCCTTATTTTGAACCCATGTGATGCACATATATATTCATGAGTAACTTACCCGAGTAAAGGATCCATATGCACATGTACACAAACACAAAGAATACACAGTTGACACGAAGGATGATACAGGAGACGAGTGAGGTGCTATCAACATAGCTCACAATGAAGCAGAAAATCTTGATACCCATTAAATATTTGTTCCAATAAAGTGGCAAAAACATGTCTGTGTATTCTTCAAAAGATAAAGATAATATAGAGGGAAGGGAAATGAATGATTGCACATGGTAATTAACTTTATTGTGACATTAAGGCATATGGTGAAAACTTTGGATCCTAATCATTACAACTCTTTTCATGCAAAGGATGGCACAAAAAACCATGATGAGAAAATTGTATATCCAAATGTTGAAAGTGTCAAGCAATATCGAAGGATACTACAAAGCCAAAGATGTTAGAACAAGGTAGGAGGAAAGGTGCTACAACCATTAGAGTCCGAAATATCTCTTTTGCTTGTAATGCATACATTATGATTCATAGTAGCTCATTCATGGAGCATTTATTTGTTTATTTGCCTTGTATTGTGTATACAATAAGGTTTGTTTTGGGGCTATAGGTCTGTCATGCATTCTTAAGTCTTGCAAAGAGCTAGGCTATGGCTTGGATGTGCTGTGAAAACACTTGTAAAGAGGCTACGAGTTTGCTCGAGTAAGTTACTCATGAATATATGTGTACATCACGTGGGTTCAAAATAAGGTATTTTTAAAATACTATTTTTATACATTTTTTTACATATAGAAGGGTGTAATATAAAGAGGTCATTTACAGATTGAATAGAAAAGGGTTATGTTTTATTCAAGAAAAATTCACAGATAAGGATATTTATAAATATGCCTTGAAGACATGTGATGTAGAGGATATATATATAGTAACTTCCCCGAGCGGGTTTGGACACACTTAGTGCATACATTTTCCTCGAGATGATTAAAGCTTCTGTAGAAGCTGGATTGTTTAGATCAACATGATAGTCATGTTGAGGAAGTGCCTCAAATGGTGTGATATCCCAACTTTATTTTCAATCTTCTCGCAAATTGGACTTGAAGAATTCTAAACAATTAAATAGAGGAAGTCTCGAGCAAAATAGTCCAAGGATCATAACCCAACATTTTCCCGCCAAATTGATAGAGGTTGTAGCCATCCATCATATGGAAGTTACCATGATGCTGAGTGGTGAAAAATAAGAAAAGGTTGGAGACCATAAGAAGGGGAAGATTTAGTAAGGCTGATCTAAACATGAGTGTGAGTAGCCTCCTCTAGAGCATCCTTGGGTTCAATTAGCTGAACTTGGTTGACCTGACGGTGTGGGTTAGTATAGGGATGTTAGTAGTTGTGGCCTTAGGGTTTGGAATTTCAAACACACTACTCTTATCCATTGTCTCAGTGTTAGTGGAAGTTTTATGTACATGACTTTGCTTCACATCATGGGATGAAGAGTCATTTTATGTTGTATTAGAAGTAAAGGAAAGACAATGTGCTGTGTCATTTATCCTTGGAAAAAATGCCCCGCCCCCTCCCTTTTTTTCGATTAAAAAATGGCACCTTAAACCTCCAAATTTGAAGTTCCTATTTACTGATGAAAAAGCCTGAATTCTCCTTCATAATTCAGCAGATAACTCTAGCAATATCCCCCTCTTCTCAATTGGACGAGAGTCTTGGATTGAAGCAAGATCATTTGAGAGCCAAACAAATCAGTCATGGCATCTGTGGCTACCTCTCTAGACCTCAAAGATCAAAATTTCAACATCACATTGCATCTTGAAAGCTTCTAGATTGTTGATTTGCCAAGATACCCTCCATAAAGAGCTCTTCTTCTTGGCCACAACCCTTCTTCTTCAATTTATCTATAAATACAAGGCATGAGGAGCCATTGAGGAGCAGTCCGAGCAAGAGAGGAGAGGCTCTTCTCAGAAGTATAGAGCAAGAGGGAGTGGGCAAGAGAGGTGCGAGGATGGGAATTCTTGTCATGAAGACAAGGAGGATATTCTGCGAGCTCTTGGAATTTAATTCTCCATCCCTTCTACCCTACTTCCTTATGGAATCAAGACTCTTCTCAAATTTTCTAAATTCTTAGTGATCGCCTTCCCCCATCAATCCAATTGTGACAACCCCCAAGCTCCCTTGCCAAAGTCCCCTTTTCAATCTTGCCATTAAAGACCATGGCCTTGAAGAAGAAAGTTACGAAGGTCGTAGAGGCAAGAGCTGCCAATAATACTACAGACACAATGACTACAAATGGAATGGTGAGTACTGGGATTACAAACAAAGCTATGAATACCATCAACCAAGCACTCGTCATGGATCCCCAGGTACTATTTTCTTTAAAAATAAAGACACCTAGTAGGTCATCATCCCATGAATTGGAAATAAAAACTGCATTCGTAAAATATGCTTTTATTAATCTTTTAAAGGAATTCTTAACCGCAAATTCCAAGGGGTAACTTGGGTTTGTACAAGATAAACCTAAGCAAGTACAAGGAAGGTACTATGTCCCCAAGAGACTTAATATATTTAAATGGTCTATTGAAACCTCCGATGGATAATCACGGATGCTAATTCTTGGTATATAAAAAACCTTGAGATGGAATTTTTGAAGAATATTGTTCGTAATTAAACTAACAAGATTTTCTTTTATCATGAGCAAGGACCCACAAAAACTCTAGGGAGTTATTCTCAAGAATAGAATTGTTGTTTAGTTCAAACTAGATCCCGAGGAGGGGGAAATCCAAAAGGACTATTGGAAGGTATTGCCACTTACGCTAAGTTTTGCCTTGATATTATTATTTTTTGAAAGAAAAGATTTTTCTTGGAAATAAATTTGTTAAAACTTTATGCATGATGCATTCGAAATAAGATGTTTGTGATTGTAAGTTAGGTAGAGATCTTTCCTAAAATCATCAAGCTAAAAGATGGATGACTGAGTACAGACTGCTGACTAAGGCAGTATTCTGGTGAGCATAGAACACTGACAGAGGCATTGTTCTTGATGGTGCTAGACCTCCCCAAGGTTAGCATGAATAAAATCTACTCCAAGGGGTTTTCTCTTTTTGTTTCATGTTAGTGAGTATAGGCCAATCATAATGCAAAAGGTCTTGTCATAGGGAACTCTAGTCAGCAACAAGAGGAGGTGAGGATACCAAGGGGCTCTACTCATAAACTCCTTAGGCTCTTACGAACTGCCAACTACCCTTCAATTTTTAGACAGTGTCCTAGAAGTTTCAATACTAGTTAGGGAACAGAACTTGGAGAGAATAATACCTTCAAACAGAAAACATTGTAAAAAGTCACTTTTCTGAAGTGAACTATTAAGAAGGAATTATTTTACTCAGTTTTTGTGTCATGAATTAAAGGCGTGTAATGAATTTATATCAGGAGATAATTCAAAGAAGATGTTTTTATATGTTGAGCCTAAAGTCATAGGTAATTAGGTAATTAAAAAATACTATCGAGAGAGAAGTGGGAGTGACCCCCGATGGATCCATACCTATGGTTGGGTGGTCTCGGTAAGTCGAGAGCTTTTCTAAGAAGGAATAAAAATCACATCTTTGATGGACCATTAGAGATCACAAATCCTGACTCACATCACTTTAGAACCCCGGGCAAAAGGCCCTTAAAGTGTCGTACTTTCCTTCATCTCCCATTCTCCTTGAATCCAGTGGAATGCAAGCTCATTTCAATCAACAATTTCTATAAGGGGTGGAATCTCAAACTGTTGATACTAGTCAATTGCTAGTAGTTGATTTGACCAAAAAGACTCAAGTCAATCCTCATGGGAACGGCCATAACTTCCACTGTGGGGTAGAATCAAATGAGCCTGGTTAGCAAACTCTAAGGGTTTTCACCAAAATCCCAAACGGTACTTTCTAGGACATCTCTTGATGGGCTACTAAGAATGTACCACCAAGAAAAGCTCAAGCGAGCACGTTACAAATGGATGGGAAAAACGAAGTGCCTAAAACAAAGGATAGTCTTGTTGAGGAAGTGTCAACAATGGATGGGAAAAATAAAGTGCATGAAACACATGATAGTATGTTGAGGAAGTGCCTGAAATTGACTTGGAAAATGAAATGCAAACATTTTCCATGTGGCCTGGTGTCAAAAGAAAATGTACACATAGGCTGCAAAGACATAGGGTCTTTGGAAAGCAATTCGATAAAGAGGAGAGAGAGAAGTAGATTTGATGAAACACAAGAAAAGATGCTTTGAATTTTTTGCATAACACTAAGGAAAACCCAGATTATA
Organism: Lygodium microphyllum; assembly: GCF_053477565.2. Taxonomy (NCBI): domain Eukaryota; kingdom Viridiplantae; phylum Streptophyta; class Polypodiopsida; order Schizaeales; family Lygodiaceae; genus Lygodium; species Lygodium microphyllum. Next base: position 164,850,656 of record NC_141141.1, on the reverse strand, counting down.
ATCCATGTCAATAGCTTTGAGTTCAAGACAATTCCCATAGAGAAACTCTAGGATGTTAGCTCTCTAGTTCATCTAAGCTCTTCCACGGCTTAGGAGTGGTCAAAACTAACCCCAATCTTTTCTTAGCCCTCCACTACATCCAAGCGTACTTCACTTACCAATGATAAAAAATAAGCCTCTATAGTTAACCCTATTCAAATCACTTTAAAACACCAATCATGTTTTTGACATGAGATAGAAAACATTCTTCTTCACTGCTTTATTCCCATAAAACATCGTAACCTACATTCATGACATTTGTTTAGATTCTTCAAAGCACAAGATCATAGTGATCTTCCTACATCATAGTCTTTGACCTCCAAAAAGCTAATCTCCACCCTTATGACAAACTAATACTTCACAAAAACACATAAAATTCATTGCTATGCTTGTTTTTTAGGATCTTGTATGCTCAAATTAAGAGAAATTGATACATGGAAAGCATGTTGCCCTACTGCCTTTCCACTAACAGTGATTGATGAGGAAGATCGATTCGATCCCTCTCTAGTGCTTCTCTCTATGCTAGCTTGTTGATCATTCAATTTAGTCATGACTCCTTATGCAACAAAAAGCCACCTCTTTTTCATGAAGCACCCCGACAACTCGACTCTCTCCAAAAGCTCCTAGCCATCCCCCCAAAAGTTGATGCTCCAAATCTTGTAGTATCTTTTTCTTTGGCAAAGGGTAGGTGCTTCCTTCATCCATATACTCTAGTTATTTGCCAATGGTAAGTCACCAAAAGCATCATAGCACACACCCCCATCAACACCATAGTATCCTCCTAAAAAGCCCTCTAAGGCATCATCACTCCTTGAAAATGATGTGGATTCTTGTATCCATTGATTCACAAATGTTAAGCTCCTCTACGTTCCTAATGATCTTCAAAATGGGTAAATGTATCTTTTTAAATCAAAACACCCATTCATATCATGCAAAACTTTGCACCTTAAAGTTGTTCCAAAACATGAAGCACTCGAGGTTTTCATATGGTGGACATTATTTCATACGACATCGGACTATTGTGGCTCAAATGTCCAAGACTATTGTTGGCTAAATGTACTCAAGGCTTGGAAAACTCTAATTGTAATACCTCCACGCAATTAAAAAATTAGTTGGTTAGTTCAAAAGTTAGTCAATTAATAAGTTAGTAAGGTTACTAACTAAAGTAAAAACTAACTAACATTAATAACTAACATTTTTAATTTAATTAAAAATATATTAAAAAATTTTGAGAGTCGTAATGTGACATTTTTTCCGAATAGATTTTTGGGCAAAACTAGCATATTCTAGATATTACTTATTGTAAATATTCTAAAAAGCTATGGAGATTTCTAGAACAGGATGTCATGTAAAAAAAGCAAGTGGGAGACTTAATACAAAAAAGGAAGGATTGGCAAAATCGTGCGCACCGCAATTGTAGTTTACAGGTAGTAAACAACACTTCGAATAGGGAGTGATCCGAGCGATGCTAGAAGGATGTAGAATAACTTGACCATTAAAAACCCAAGAAGATTCAGGTCGATCCTAACAAGGTTGTCCGATAAATTTCTTTGCGGAGTATACTCGGGAGTCGCTAACCGAAAAACCCTATGACATTCCGTGGGAGTGTGGCAATATCTTTTAGATCACTACTAAAACGTGTCGCGACCTAGGCACGTTACAGTTTGTATCAGAGCAAACCAACAAAAAACATAAGCAAGATAAGAGTAAATCAGGTAAGAATTTCAAAACCTTGATTGACTGTGGAAGTATGCATTCTTTTATTTCTCCTGCTTGTGCAAGAAAGCTAGGAATAACCACAATAGTTGCACCCACTTTACTTGTGGAATTAGCAAATGGACGTGAAATCACTTGTACTAGACAAACTGCCATAGTGAGATTCCTACTCGGTGGAAAGCCAAAAATTGTAAAATTCAGAGTAATGAACTTAGGGGCTCATGAATGCTTACTTGGCATGGATTGGTTAATACCCAACAATGCCCACATTCACTATGGAAGGGGCCAAATTTCCTTCCAATGTTCTGAAGGGGAACTAGTCACAACTCAAGGGGAGGCTGGTAATCCCAAAATCCAATTAGCAAAGGCATCACTGATAGTTAAGGAAATGTAGAAGGGTTTAACCATCTACTTGATCAAGCTGAATAAGCTAGAGCAAAGCAAGGGGTCTAAAGAAGAACCTTCATGACTGAAGAAGTATGTAGATATGTTCCCCGACAAAGACTTGATGGAGCTACTGCCCCTAAGGGAGATTGATCATGAGATCAAACTCATACCAGGTATTGCTCCAGTTGCAAAAGTACCTTATAAAATGTCTATTCCCGAAGTTATCAAATTAAAGGAGCAGCTCAAACAACTTTTAGATCAGGGGTTCATTCAGCCTAGTAGTTTGCCATGGGGAGCTCCTATGTTACTTTACAAGAAGAAGGATGGAACGCTTTGGCTATGCATCGACTACAGAGGTCTGAATCAAGTAACCATCAAGAATAAATATCCTATCCTAAGGATCTCGATCGCCTATAAGGGGCAAAAAACTTCTCAAAAATTGACTTAAGGTCGCATCAAGGATGAGGATATTCCAAAGATAGCTTTCAAAACCAGATATGGTCATTTTGAGTTCACATTAATGTCCTTTGGATTAACCAATGCTTTTGCTACATTCAATAGGCTAATGTAGGATATCTTTAGACCATACCTTGATGAGTTTGTTCTTGTTTTCTTTGATGATATCCTGGTCTAATCCAAGGAAGAAGAAGACCATGAGCCTCAACTTTGCATTGTCCTTGAAATCATGAGGATGCACAAGCGTTATGCCAAAAAGAGGGTGTGCCTTCCTCAAACAACAAATTGACTATCTAGGCTTCATTGTATCAGAAGAGGGAATCTCTGTAGATTCTGCAAAGGTTAACGATGTATAAGAATGGCCCCCAGCAAACCACTATTAAGGAAGTGCGTAGCTTTCTTGGTCTAACAGGATGGTATAGAATCTTCATCAAAGATTACGCCTTAGTTGCAGCACCCCTCACAAATCTACTAAAGAAGCAGGTTTTCATAGTGTGGACATCCACTGAACAAGCAAGCTTTGACTAACTCAAACATAGCTTAGTGACAAAGCCAATTTTGAAGTTCCCAGACTTGAGCAAGGAGTTCAAAGTTGTTACAGATGCTAGCTCACTTGCACTAGGTTATGTGCTAATGCAAGAAGGTCATCCCATGGCATATTTCTCAAGGAAGTTAAAAACCCATGAGAAAAATTATGCTACCCATGACTTAGAACTGTTGGCTATAATTCATGCCCTCAAACTCTGGAGGCACTACTTGCTCGACAATAAATTCTCCTTGGTCACAGACCATAAGAGCCTCAAATGGATCTTCACCTAGGCTGACCTCAACATGAGGCAACACCATTGGATCGAGGTGCTACAAGAGTATGACCTTGAGATCAGATATAGACATGGCAAGGAAAATGTGGTCGTTGATGCCTAAAGTCGTAAAGCATTCCTCAACTCTCTCATTATGGAGGAACCTTCGATGGCCGGGTCACTAGCCACCATGGTATCAATGCCAAGCAACCCTATCCTTGAATTGGCTAGGGAGGACTCTAAACAGGACCCGCAATATCAGAAAATGATAAAGAAGATCTAGAAAAGGACCAAAGTCCCAAACTCAAAGTTAAATACCAAGAGTACTCTGTCTATGAAGGCCTAGTCTACTTCATGACAAGACTATGTATTTCAAGCCAAAGACTTAAACAACGAATACTCTGGGAAGCACATGATTCCCCTTTCTTTGGTCATCCAGGATATGCCAAGACTTAACATGGCTAGGAAGAGCTATCATTGGGAGAGACTTAAGGGAGATGTACTCAAATATGTCATGGAATGTTTGTCTTGCCAACGCATCAAGGCAAAGCATGTCAAGATGCCTAGAAAGCAACAACTCCTTGACATCCCTCGGATAAAGTAGGAATTTATCAGCATGGACTTTGTTGTTGGGTTATTCTAGGTGGGTACAACTCAATTATGGTTGTAGTAGATATGCTCACCAAGGTTGCACATCTCATCCCAGTAAAGACAAATTATAAGGCTTCAGATATTGCCAGAATGTTCATTAAGGAGATATTCAGACTGCATGGTCTACCCAAAAGAATCATTAGTGATCGAGACTCCCTTTTCACATCTCATTTCTGGAGAGGGATATTTGAAGCTATTGGAACTCAACTATGTTTTAGTATGGCCTATCATCCTCAAACTGATGGCCAAACAGAAAGGGTCAATCAAGTGATTGAAGATATGCTTAGAGCATATTGTTGTCACGAACCCAACTTCAACTGCGCCAATCCACGAAATGTCCATCTTAGACTAGATCTCAAGATATTTTTCATGTGCCCTATCATCACTATATTCTAGTGTCCTATTCATGTTACAAGATTAACCCAAATATAATCAAATGTGTTGTATCAAAATAAGATTTTTTTTTTCGATATGAATATACTCCCCAAAAACATTTAGAATCCTACTATTCATAGATATCTTAGCAATTGAAATTGCAAGAGGTCGAGGCAAACCAAATGCACTTGTGCTATTGTACTCCATTAAGGGGCACAAGTAAAAAATGAAATTACCCAACATATGGATCATTACAACTTTCAGTAAGGACACACAACCACCCATGAAGAAACCCTTACTTGACACGACCTCCCCAAAGAAGAACCATGACCTACTCAAGCAATTTCTTCAAATGTAGGAAGATTCATATTGGCAAGTGAGAAATCTTGCTCAGCCAAAAACCAAAGCACAAAGGTGGATTCTGAAAACAAACAGCAAGGCTAACCTCATGCATAGTGGCCAAGAACCCCCAAGAGAAGTCCCACATGCAAGAGATGTTTGCATGGTAGGTATAATTGAACTAGGTGGGTCCCCAAATTCTTATTGCAAGCATAAGGCTATTATGATGGCAACTCTTGGATTTGGTTTCCCAAACTCTCACATGTAATCAAATGCAACAACTAATGCAGTGCACCGACCATCTCCACCACCCCACTTCTTGCACAAATCAACTAAAGGTGGCAAGCCACCCAAGGCTACTAAGCCCCAACTAATCTATCGACACAAAACGTATCCCTTACCCTATGGGCCCAATGACTAGCCTAGGCCAAGTCATCTAATAGAAGACCCATGGTTTGAGTCCTCTTTTGCTTGTGCTCACCAAACGAACTGTGTAAGGGACCTTCTTGTATCAACATAAGACCCACATGACTCACTATCTCCACGAAAGGTCAATGTGGGTGGCACAACTCCTATGGTGGTTGGTACCATCTTCTTGATGCTAGCCAACCAAGAACCATAGATTGTTCAAACCATCTCTAATTATGTCACCATTGTAGCTCAACCTAGCACCTTGCCCACCACAACTAGTCATGTCAATGAGTTTAGCTAAAGAAAGCCAGCTTCTCCACGTGGATTGAAATATTCCTACAAGCGGCCATCTATTTTAGCACTTGCTGCTAACTTGGCTTCTGACACAAGTTAAGACAGTTTCTCATGAATTCAAAACGTTGATGACACATTTACCATGTATACATGTAGCTACAATAGGCCTCTTGGATGCAATTACGGCTCAAGCCATTGCTTCCCTACCTTGCTTATGGGAAGAATTTGAATTTATTTTCATGAAGGTCTTGCAATCATTGATGAACTCATTGCCATTCAATTTTTTCATGAAAAATATCTTAAGGTATGGTTTATCACCTCCTTCTAGCGTAACCATGTAGTGACTGGTCCAGAAAACCTCGCACACTTGGATTGACTAGTCAAAATTGAGTCTAGATTTCTACAAAAGTGGTTCGTGCTATGTGTGTAGTGGGAGTGTACTTGGTGCCCAATCATGACCAACATTGAGCAAAGACACATCATCAAGGAATCGAAATATAATCCAACTTATGCTTCCCCTACTTCATTCCACGTCCTTGCAATGATCCACAACCGATAGCTTGAGGAGATGGAGCCCCAAGAGGAACACCAAGGAAAAGGGGATTCTACTGCAAGAAAATCTATCTTGTAACATCAACAAGCTTTTATTTCATTCTTTTGATGACCAAAACAAAGAAAACAACAAATTTTCATGCAGCATCATAGTAGATATCTCCCACGGATTTGATAGAATCAACCATAATCTTCAACATCTTCATAGAATTCTTCAATAGAACAGTGAACACAAAAGAATACACCATCTTTGAATGGAAATCAATCACATAGTATTCATCTTCAATGTCTTCATAGATTTCTCTCTCAATCTCTCATATACAGTTACACTGTTTTGATAGAATTGGCTATCTCTGGCTCTCTCTCTCTCTCTCTTTCTCTCTCTCTTTCTTTCTCTCTCTTTCTCTCTCTCTCAATAGTACATCACCTCCTCACTACAATACTCTATAATGACTCTCAATAATCCTTCTTAGGTCGTGGATGCACCTCCCAAGAGGTATGTTTGATGTGAAGAGGCACTAGAGCCACTACAGTGTCTCTTCACAACTCACTACTGTCACTGTCACTTCAGTCTTCTCTTCAGTCTTCAGCAGCTACTTCTTCCATTTGTTTTAGCTCTTTTGAACTTAGATTCATCCTTTCCAAAAGTTAGAATACTTTCCCAAAATCACACATACATTCTATAGAACACTTACAGAAGATCTATAGAACAATATAAGAACAAGAACAGAGCAGATACAGAGCAGTTATAGAGCAAAGACAGAGGCTCTACAGAAGGTTTACAGAGGGTTACAGAAGGTCATCAGAGAACATCAAATCCTCATAACTCATACTAAAACTATTCCAAACTATCAAAAACTATTCAATAAACCTTCAAAATATTTCAATCATCATCAATCATCAATCCATGCTTCATACAGAAGAAAATCAGAACAAAACAGAAGCTATACAGAAGGTATACAGAACCAATTAGAACCTCAACATAACCTATCAGAACACCATAGAGCTTCATATTTCCACTAAAAATCATCATGAGCTTCCAAAAAATAATCAATGTCATCCAAAACACTCTCAAACACTTCCATTAACAACCATATGTCACTCTAAATCTATCAAAAATCAATCATTCAGACCTCAAAAACAACAAAAATCAATCAAAAATTCAATCTTTTTCCACTCTCAACATATCGCCACACTTAGAAAGGAAGCGTCCTCGTGACCTAAGGAAAAGAAAAATGTAAGTTCACTAAAGAGCTTAATTTTGATCTTCTTCAGTATCTTCAATAATCTCGCCAAACCACGACCCCAACTTATCACACATAGATTTAACTAACCAATTGACCACCCCAAACAACCCACATCCTAGAAGAAATTCAGCATGACCTCTACACATATGCGACCGAAAACTTCATGCTATGCAACAGGCAAGCACCCAAGACCTCGTATCAGGTAAAAAAGAAGAAAAACTACAAACCGCACCCGTAATCGTATCACACAAGCAAACCATAATGCCTTAAAAATCTAATCAGGACCTAACCAAGACTTTGACTAACAATTTCAACTTAGAGGACTTTATGTGCCCATCCCATGAAGCGTGCTTATTCAAAAAAAAGGGGAAAAAAGTGCGGTGAGGGGAAATGGTTTTAATGAAGGGTTCATTTAAAGAAATTATTGACAATGGTTGAAATTTTATTAGGTTATAAACCTTAATAAGAAAACGGTGGTTCATTTTTAAATTTAATTACAATTTATTAATGTGAAACGGTGCTTAAATGAAACCCAGACTGCGATACCCAAATTGGGGTCTCTAAATGCATATTCATTAATTAGAAATTAATGGTGATATGGAGCACTTTTTTGCCAGCGCGTGCTTTTTTTTTTGTGACGGCGGGTTTATTTTTATTAGAAATTAAAGTGCCTCTGAAGTGCACGTAGCACGTGGAAAGTGAACTGCTGGTTGATTTTAAGTTATTAAAAAAATGTGTGTTTAGTGCAAGCGCACATGAAAAAGTGGGTGGATAAAGATCATTTTAACAATTCACTGTGGTTAAGGGATGATAAAAATGAATAAAGCTCAAAAAATAAATACCTGGTAGGGGTGTGTATGTAAAAAATTGAAGACGCACGGAGTAGTCTCCAAATGCAAGGAATCCAATCAAAAAAGTAAAAACCACTAACTGAAAAAAATAAAGCACCTTAGTATTTTGGTTTTATTTTTATTTTTATTTTTATTTAATTATTTTTCTCTCTCTTTTTTATAAAAAATTATAAGTTAGGTGTGTATATATTTTTATTTTGTTTGTTTTTTTCTTCCTTTTTTTAAATAATTAAAACGGGATATAAGACACATGAATATGTTGTGAAGTGTAAGGGTGAAATTTCAGCAATCCAACAAGCGTAAAAAATGTGTTTAAATTTATCCATGATTTTTCAGCTAATTTTTGAAATTTAAAATAAATTTTCATAAGATGAGGTATTAAAATTAGGGTTTTGGCTTCAAATAATACTTTGGCCATTTATGAAAGCATTTTCAATTGAGAAATTATTGGCAAAAGGGGCAAGGGGGTTTGTGAAATTTTTTTGAACTTTTTGTGGAAATATTTTTGAATTTTTACTCAGTTTTAATGCGTTTTGCTCATTTTGCATGTATTTTTGAAAGAATTTTGAAGATTTGAATTTTTGGCAATTTATTTTCTTGAATTCCCACTTTACTTTTTACTGTGGAGACACAAGTTCCATGGTATGCTGATATTGCAAATTTTCTTAGCACACCTCGTTATCCACCTGGTGGTGCTAATAAGCCTTAGAAGCAACAAATATTAATGCAAGCACACTCTTACAGATTATTAGGGGGTTATCTTTATAAATTATTTCCACGGGAGGGTATTTATTGACAATGTGTAAGGGAAGATGAAGTCCCAGCGGTTCTTAAGGCATTGCATAATGAGACGTGTGGTGGCCATTTTGCCAGTGAATTAACTACAAGGAAAGTTTTATTAGCTGGTTCTTGACTCTATCTTGTTGATTATTATTGTCCAAAATGTGATGTTTGTCAAAGGACTAGTCGTCCTTCTAAGAGTTTATGAATTTTTGAAGTTTTTTGGTGTTTTATGTGTATTTTTATGTGTTCTTATGGTTTTGCGGGTTTTGAAATTAAAATGCGGTACATGAGCTGTGTGTGAATAGCGGAGGATGACTGCGTGTGAACGATTGATTGCAACACACCACCGCACAAACAAATCGAAAGCGCGTCCTCGCGCGTGAAGGCCCGCGAGCCACACCCGTACACACACGCACACCGCAGGGTTCACACAACGTGGGAACAAGGGAGGGAGAGGGGAGTGGGTCGGCGGGTGGGTGGGAAGGGGGGCTAGGGGAAGGGTAACTGGGGTTAGTGGGTTAAGGGTTAGGGGGACTGTGGTTAGGTGGGGTAGGGTTAGAACAACTGTGGTTAGGGGGAGGTAAAGTTAGTAAGGAGGGTGGGTAAATCTGGAGGGGAGGGCTAAAAATAGAGGGGGGGTAATTTGGTGGGGTGGGGGTAAATTTGGTGGGGAGGCTAAAGGTGGAGGGGGGGAGGGCCAAATTGGAGGGAAGGGCTAAAGGTGAAGGGAGGGCCTAAATTTGAGGGAGGGGCCCAAATGTGGAGGGACCGGGCGGTAGGTGGGGAGGAGGGGGAGGAGGGAGGAGGTTGAGCAGGCACAGGTGGTGAGCGCGGGGGGTGGAGAAGGTGGAGAAAAATGCGACACAGGTTTCGGGGCAAAATTAGGGTGATCATATGGAAAAAACACAAGAAACAGACGTGAAAACTGTTGAGATATCGAGCTCCACTCGTGATACGCCAGGGTGACCGTTGTGTATTTATGTCACCGACTTGTCAGTTGCAGACGCGGTTGGTACACCGCCCATGAATAATAGCTACATGATAGCTATCCTTATCTACTCTAGTTCGTGGCTCAGTTAGTATGCCACCTTAGTTAGTTGAGTTTGGTTTGAGACCCATATAGAGGGTTCTTCTATTTCTTTGTACTTGAGTTCTTTTTGGCTTACACAACTAAGAAGAGGAAAACTGTTTTCAGCCTCCACCCTTGTGTGTCTTCCCCCATTGTGCAAGCAAGAAAGCTTCAAGCGAGACTCCTTCCTTCTCTCCCACAATCTTGACATGGTATCAGAGCCTTGTTCGTGGTAAGGAGCTCAAGAAAGCAAGCCAAGCTCGCGGTGTTCTGGTAAGAGGAGGAGTGTTGCTTTCATTTTCTGTTTTGGGAGCAGATCTCTGCAGGTAGCACAGCCGGAAAGTGCAGGAGTGCATTGTCTCAGGTTGAGACGCCCTTCGCAGTGAAGCAAGAGGGCAGTATATGCTGCGGGCAAGGGCTTTAGCCCTTGGCGACCTTATTTTTTTGATTTGAGGCCATTTCGGGGCCTCTTTTGGAGGCGGAAGTTTTCTGCACGCACTCAGGAAAAGGCCCAGTTTTATGCTGTGCAGCCACTGTTCTACAGGTCGGTGAATAGTTACTGTAAAAATTCCATTGTATGCTTGTGCGCAGAGACATTGGGAGTTACAGAATCATCCCTGTTGCCTGTTGATGCAAAATCGTCACTAGGAAGTGACTGTGTGGTCAAATACCACTTTCGCCAGTTTTGCAGATTTTCCCTTGTGAGGGTGAAGCTGTGGTTTTTGCAGTGACAGAATTTTTTGCAGTCTTCTGTAATGGCATCTGATTCTCTTTCACAGATTGTCACTGAAAAGCTTGACAAGAACAACTTCCAAGCATGGAAGTTTAGAATGACGAATTTCCTTATGGGAAAAGGATATTGGGAATTTGTTGCAGGAAATGAAGAAGAACCAGTTCTTCCTGATGTTCCCAATCAACAGCAAATGCAAGCATTTAAAGCATGGCATGAGAGAGCCAGGAAAGTTATGTATTGGCTGTCTATCAGCATTTCAGACTCTATGATTGTGCATATTCAGGATGCAAGTACGCCAAAGGAGGCATGGGATACTCTGTAAAAAATGTATAGCACAAATACGCAAGCCAGGAAAATGCAGCTCAAGCAAGAGTTGCATAACGTGCAAAGAGAAAGTATGAGCATCAATGACTACCACATGAAGGTGAAGAAGATTGCAGATGCACTTGCTTCCATTGGGTCGCCAGTGGAAGATGATGATTTAGTTTCTGTGACCTTGAATGGTCTAGGAAAGGATTATGCGCAGTTTCGGACATCCATTTCCGTCCGTGAAAGATTTCCTGATTTTGAGGAGTTGATTGCTCTTCTAATTTCTGAGGAGCAGAGAAATGGTGGTGCATCTTCTTCAGGAGGAACTTCAAAAGAAGCTGTCTTCTACTCAAATGCTGGAAGAGGTAGAGGCAGAGGTAGAGGAGGCCGATTTGGAGGCCGTGGTAGAAATCAGAATATGCAGCAAACTCAAGAAAACCAGTCCTATGGAGGAGGACGTGGTAACTCTAGAGGCAGGGGGAGCCAATGAGGTCGTGGTGGATGGCAAAGAGGTCAAAATGCAAACAGTAATGTTGAATGCTACTATTGTGGTAAAATGGGTCATATGGCTAAAGACTGCTATAAAAAGCAGAATGACATCATGAATGGAAAACTGCAACAAGGAAATTATGCATCTTCTAGTAGACAGGGTGATGACAGAAATGAGCATTTGTTTATGGTGTAGCACATGAACAATTTTGTGACAAATGCAGAAGAAAGCAACGATGTGTGGTATGTTGACTCAGGTGCATCAAACCACATGATAGGTCATGCAAAATGGATGGAGGATGCAAGGAAAATGGAAAAACCAGGATTTGTGGAGACTGGTGATGATACTGCACATCCGATTGTGCAGATTGGAAAAATTCCTTTGTCTATGCAGGATGGGAAAAAGAAATACCTGTCCGATGTATTTCATGTCCCCAATATCACCAAGAATCTGGTTTCTGTTGGTCAAATGGTTGAACAGGGCTTGCAGGTCAGATTTAATCCTCATGGATGCTTTGTTGAGGATATGAAAAATAAAGGTTGCTTGATAGCAAAAGGAAAGAAGAAGGGCAGAATGTTTACGTTGGATGCAGACATGTCTGAATTGAGTGCAGCAATGTTTGCACATGGGACCGGTGTAGTTGCAGATATTGATATCTGGCATAAACGCATTGGTCATGTTAATGTACAGTGACTTAAATCAATGCAGGCCCAAAATATTGTTGCAAGATTGCCTAAATTCAAGGTTGCAGAAATGCATAAGGTATGTGAAGCCTGTGAGTTTGGAAAACAGGCAAGGAAACCATTTCCTAGACATGTTCAAGAGAGTAAGAAGCCATTGGAATTAATCCACTCTGATGTGTGGACTACTAGAGCTGCATCTCTTGGAGGCTATCATTATTTTGTCAGTTTTATTGATGACTATAGCAGAAAAGTTTGGGTGTATTTTATGAAAAAGAAAAGTGAAGTTTTTGGTCATTTCAAAACTCTTAAAGCTATGGTTGAAAAAGAAACAGGTCTGCAAGTAAAATGCCTAAGGTCAGATGGAGGGGGAGAGTACCTCTCAAATGAGTTTGCAAGGTTCCTGCAGGAGCATGGCATAAAGCAGCAATATTCATGCAGTCATACCCCACAGCAAAATGTAATTGCAAAAAGAAAAAACAGACATATTGGAGAGGTGTCTCGTGCCATGCTCAATGAAAAAGACCTGCCAGATTTTTATTGGGCTGAAGCAGTTGCTACAGCAGTCTACATAATGAACAGGACTCCCACTGCAGCAATACATGGAATGACTCCAGAGGAGAGGTATACTGGTAGGAAACCAGATATTTCTCATCTGAAAATTTTTGGTTGCATTGCCTATGTACATGTGCCAGATGAGTTGAGATCCAAGTTGGATCCAAAAGCTGAGAAGTGCATCTTTATTGGTTACTCTCTGCAGCAAAAAGGGTATAGATGCTATAACCCTTCTACTCGTAAGTTTACAGTGAGCAGAGATGTTGTTTTTGATGAGATGAGTAGCTGGTATAAACCAGTAAATGTGATTGATGATGTAGATGCACAAAATGGTAATGCTGCACAGAATTCACAGCAGCAGTCACAAAATATTAGTGGACCTGGAGCGTCCTCTACCAGTGGTTCACATTCTTCGCCATGGACAGGCAGATTGAGATCAGGAGAATATTCTCAAAGTAATGCAGATAGTGGTATGCAGGTATCACGAAAAGGAAAAGAGAAGGTTGATCAGCCCATGTTTGATGTGAATGCAGGTCACTCTTATGTGGATGGTGAATCCAGTGGCTCAGAACAGAGCATTGATGATGAGTTGGGTATTCCTTCTATTGTTACACCTAGAGTAAGGAAGACCAGGGATGTTTTGAGAGCACCTGGGAGTGAACCTACTTTGCGCAGGTCTACGAGAGCTAGGTATCCTGTGGATAGGCTGAAATATGATGGATTTACAGCCATTCACTATGCATATATGGTCAAAGTGATACAGGAACCAGAACCCACTTCTTTTGAGGAAGCCATGGGAAAAGTAAAATGGGAGAAAGCCATGGATGAAGAAATGGATGCCTTGGAAGCAAATGCTACATGGGAGTTAGTACCTTTGCCTAAAGGTAAGAATGTAATTGGCTGTAAGTGGGTTTATAAGGTGAAGCACAATGCAGATGGTTCTGTGAACAGATACAAGGCAAGATTAGTAGTCAAGGGGTATGCACAAACATATGGCATTGACTATGAAGAAACATTCAGTCCAGTTGCAAGGATGGCAACTGTAAGAGCAGTCATTGCTATGGCTGCATCAAAGGGATGGTCTTTACATCAGATGGATGTAAAGAATGCCTTCTTGCATGGTGATTTGCAAGAAGAGGTCTATATGGAGCAGCCACCAGGTTATGTGCATGCTGTTCATCCTGAGTTTGTTTGCAGGTTGAAGAAAGCCTTGTATGGCTTGAAGCAAGCACCTAGAGCATGGTCTGACAAGATAGGACAGTATCTTGTTACTATTGGCTTTCAGATTTCCAAGGCAGATTTCTCACTTTATGTGAGAAAAACAGAGAAAGGTATTATGCTACTTGTCATTTATGTTGATGATTTGATTATGACAGGTGACAGTGATGAAGATATCCTTCATGTGAAAATGCTATTGAAGCAGAAGTTTGAGATGAAGGATTTGGGAGAGCTGCGTTATTTCTTGGGCATTGAGGTGATTAGATCACCAAGTGGGATACAGCTCTTGCAGAGGCAGTATGGATTGGACATGCTGTCCAAATATGGGATTACAGGCTGTAAGCCTATTTCAGTTCCTTTGGAGCAGAATGTGAAGCTGAGCGCAGATGCAGGTGAGCTTCTGGAAGACCCTACTATGTACAGACGCATAGTAGGAAGCTTGATTTATATGACTATTACCAGGCCAGATTTGAGCTATGATGTTGGATTGGTAAGTCAGTTTATGCAGGCTCCAAGGAAATCGCATTTGGATGCGGCTAGACGCATACTCAGGTATGTGAAGTCCACATTACAGTATGGACTATTTTATGAGACTGGGGTTCAGATACAGTTGCATGGATACACTGATGCTGATTGGGCTGGTAGCATTTCTGATAGACGATCTACCAGTGGATATGTGTTCTCTTTTGGGAGTGCTGCAGTCACTTGGAGCAGCAAGAAACAGCCTACAGTTGCCTTGTCGAGCACAGAGGCTGAGTACAGGGGTGCAGCAATGGCTGCATGTGAGGTAGCTTGGTTGCATAAGCTACTTTATGATATGCATCAGTCTACAGATGGGCCAGTTGTCATTTATTGTGACAACATGAGTAGTATACACTTGGCAAATAACCCAGTCTATCATGCTAGAACAAAGCACATTGAGGTGCATTATCACTATGTGCGGGAGAGGGTTTTACTAGGTCTTATTGATCTAGTTTATGTCAGCACAGAGGATCAGGTAGCTGACATATTTACGAAGGCATTGGGCGCAGAGAAGCTGCGCAAGTTCAGAGACCTGCTTGGTGTGCAGGAATTGGGATTGAGCTCGAGGGGGAGTGTTGAGATATCGAGCTCCACTCGTGATACGCCAGGGTGACCGTTGTGTATTTATGTCACCGACTTGTCAGTTGCAGACGCGGTTGGTACACCGCCCATGAATAATAGCTACATGATAGCTATCCTTATCTACTCTAGTTCGTGGCTCAGTTAGTATGCCAACTTAGTTAGTTGAGTTTGGTTTGAGACCCATATAGAGGGTTCTTCTATTTCTTTGTACTTGAGTTCTTTTTGGCTTTTACAACTAAGAAGAGGAAAACTGTTTTCAGCCTCCACCCTTGTGTGTCTTCCCCCATTGTGCAAGCAAGAAAGCTTCAAGCGAGACTCCTTCCTTCTCTCCCACAATCTTGACAAAAACACATGGAAAAATTAATAACTAAAAATCCAGCCGTTGGAAGAGGGGGAGGAAAAAGGAAAAAGTGGGGGAAAGGCTAGAGAGCACGACTATCAAATTAAACTGGAAGTTCAGTGCAAATAGGGCAGGTTGACATGGAAAAATGTAAAAAATAGGCAAGAAAAGGACCCGAAAACTCACAAAAATTAATAACGGACCAACCATGCATTGTAATGACACAGAGTAAAATGAAAAAATGTCAGGAGGAATGGGTAGGACAAGGCTAGCACATCAGATCAGGATTCCGAAGCAATAAAGATGCATTCACATGGAAAATCAGCCAATTTACGAGAATTGCTTCAAAAAGTAATAACTTTAGAACCAGCTATCGGAACAAGGGTTGGTAAAAAGGAAAAATGGGCAGTTCGAAGGGATGAACACGACTATAAGGTTGGATGTTAGTTTCAATGAACAGAGGATACATTCACATGGAAAAATCGCAAAACAAAGAATAAAGGCAAACGTTAAGGAACAGCTCCGAGGATAGAGTGAAATAGAACGGAGGAGTGGGGAAGGGACCCTGTCAAGGTAAAATGAAGTCATGGCATAGATGCATGATTATAGCAAAGTATATGCATGGAGGTATGCAACATAGATGCGTAGGGACGCGTCCCCACACTTAAAACCTTAGCACAAAGGATAAACCGAACATCAAGGACCTAGTACCACACATCAGACCAACCATGAACGTCCCCACACTTAAGACATGATCGTCACTAAGAAACAAAAGGTGTAGGGTTAAAAAAACTTGGCCCATATTGCCGAGGAGTAATGTCGACTATCGAGGTTGCGTCTTGTATCGTTGTCGACTGCAGGAGGTACCAAGGTGTCTTCAGAGCTCATGTCCTTCGTGGCAGGGACCACGCGGCAACACCCAGGGAGGTAGCTGGTTAAAGGAATCGCAGGAAATTTGTCGATGACGAGGGATATTACACTCAACTCATGATCACTCAAATGGAATGAAAGAATAGTCACTAACCTCATTACTAACATCACTCGAGGAAATAATGATGGAAACCTAGATATCACACCCGATTTAGGAATCGACAAAGGGATAGTGCAGAGAAAGTATGCCAAGGTGCACAGTTGATGGTGCATCAGTGCGTCCAACCTCGTCTGGCATAAGTGCAAGCAGGAAGGCAAGGGAGCCTTATGGTGCAATGCACAGAACAGAGTGACGTGTCCTATGTTAATGGCAGAGACCCATCCCGTGCATGCAACACTCCATTCACACTTCTCACATCTCATTTGATTCAAAGGGAAAGACTAGTCACTCACCCCACCCTCTGTCTCATGCTCACTGATAGATACAGAGGGCATCCCATACTCACATCCCCATCCTGTTAGGATGAAAGCTCATATCACTCAAGGGATTGGTGATGAAAATCGTGTTGGTTGTTGTCATAAGGATATTGAAGATGAGACTACCCAGGGAGACAGCCAACAACTCGCATACTTCAATGATTTGTAAGAAAGATCATATGTTAGGAAGGACAGACAAACTGATATGGCAAAGACAGCGCATCGAGGGAGATGGCTTCAAAGTACTTTGCTGGAAAGGTATTGCTGGTGAGTCAGCTATCTTGAACTGTGGGGTGTTACCACCTTTTCCTCAATCAGCTTCCCGCCCAAGGGTATTTCTGCCTTTTCTTGGAACGAGGCCTGTTATGACAGGGAATTTCTTCCTTTTCTCTCATAACAGTTTGTATGTTTTTTTTTTCTTTTTCCTTTTTTTTTCGTTAAGAAAGAGGTGACAAACTGTTTGGGAACAAACTGAAGAGCAGAAACAGAGAGAATGACCATCCATGGGAGATTTGGCATTCATTGAGAAGTTTTCAGACATCATTAAGTGGGATATCGTGAAGAAGCTTCAGGAGTCTTGGTCTGTAGAGATTCACAAAGATAAAAAGGAAAAGAGTTGGAACTTGTTCGTGGATGCTCAACAGCAAGATACATGGGATACTTGGTGCACTGACAATCTTCTGTTTGTCCAATTAGCAACCCACTGGAAGTTGGTAGACAGAGTGTTTTTCACAACATACACTATTGAAACCCTCAGAAGCTGGCATTATTATAATGATGCAACAACGATCCTAAGAAGAATGAGTTTTGATACGTTTAGAACAGAATATCTTCCTCTCTGTAGTGGTTTGAAAGCTGAATTCAGAGATGTTGAAAAGAAGGAAGTAGAGGAGATGTTGGCCAGAGAATCCCTCAGAGACTGAAGCCCTCTCTGATACTATCTTGTTGAGTCCAGAACAACTGGTTGAAGCCAACCCCCTGATGAATGACGCAATAAAGAGGCAAGTGTTGGAACGAGTCCAGAGGTACGTGAGAAGAGAGAAGGAAAAAATCAAAGCTGAGAACGAGCTCGCAAGTAGAAGCCTCCTTTGACGCCCTAAAAGCACTCTTTACAGAAGTCCCCATGGCGACTCAAGGTCCCCTTCCTAGTCAAATTCGTCTTGGAAATATCGATGATAGGCCAGCAAATGTAGTCCCATTGCCAATTTTTAAGGGAGAGTACAATGAAGACCCTGATCTTCATGTAGCAGAGTTTATGGTAGCATGTGTGGCTAACAATGCCAGAACCCTTGAGCATTGGTTACCAATATTCCCCGCCACTTTCAAGGTTATGGCATTTTAGTGGTATGAGAGACAAGCAACAGGAACTTTTGGCACATGGGATGACCTAAAGTTGGCCTTCCTCACTTAATTCAGGCGTGAAGGTTTTGAAGAGCGGATGCGAGAGGAGTTCATGAACCTAAGTCAGTCCTCTGGAGAAAGAGTAGAAGCTTATGTCTCGCGAATGGAATCCATCCTGAAGAGATGGACTAACCATCATTTGGACAAAGGCATCCAGAAAGAACTCTTTTCCTTCTTGTTTTCGTGAACCTCCACAGACCAGGACTCCTGAAGCTTCTTCACAATCTCCCACTTGATGATGTCTAGAAAATTCTCAATGAATACAAAATCTTTCATGGATGGTCATTCTCTCTATTTCTGCTCTTTAGTTTGTTCCCAAACAGTTTGCCACCAAGATGCAAGTTTCTCTTGCTTCAAGAGGAAGAGGAAACAGTCCACCACATAGAGCGTGCATTATGATGGTAATATGTCTCCACCATTGTGGAATGAACTTTTTATGGAAAGTGGCTTGGATAATGAGAATCTCCAACTGTTCAGTGGAAGAAGGAACTTTGCAAACATCCATTGGATTCTCCTCTTCTTGGCAATGCCATTTCCTTCATTTTTAGTCTCTTCTAATGCTTATTAATGGCAAGTTTACCCGGTTGTGCACCAAAAACATGGAGCCCCAAGAGGAACACCAAGGAAAAGGGGATACTACTGCAAGAAAATCTATCTTGTAACATCAACAAGCTTTTATTTCATTCTTTTGATGACCAAAACAAAAAAAACAGCAATTCTTCATGCAATATCATAGTAGATATCTCCCATGGATTTGATAAAATCAAGCATAATCTTCAATATCTTCATAAAATCCTTCAATAGAACAATGAACCTAAAAGAATACACCATTTTTGAATGTAAATCAATCACATAGTATTCATCTTCATTGTCTTCATAGTTCTCTCTCTGAATCTCTCATATACAGTTACACTATTTTGATAGAACTGACTCTCTCTCTCTCTCTCTCTCTCTCTCTCTCTCTCTCTCTCTCTCTATCAATAGTACATCATCTCCTCACTACAATACTCTCATAATAACTCTAAATAATCCTTCTTAGGTCGTGGATGCACCTCCCAAGAGGTATGTCTGATATGAAGAGGTACCAGAGCCACTACAGTGTCTCTTCACAGCTCACTACTGTCACTGTCACCCAGTCTTCTCTTCATTTTTCAGCAGCTTCTTCTTCCATCTGTTTTAGCTCTTTTGAACTTAGATTCATCATTTACAAAAGTTATAAAACTTTCCAAAGTCACACATACATTCTACAGAACACTTACAGAAGATCTACAGAACAGTACAGTACAGTACCAGAGTAGATACAGAACAGTTACAAAGCAGAGATAGAGGCTCTATAGAAGGTCATCAGAACTTCATAACTCATACTAAAATGATTCCAAACTATCAAAAACTATTCAATAGGCTTCCAAAAGATCTCAATCTTTATTAATCATCAATCCATGCTTCATACTGAAGACAATCAGAACAGAACAGAAGCTATACAGAAGGTATACAGAACCAATCAGAACCTCAACAGAACCTATCAGAACATCACAGAGCTTCATATCTCTACTAAAAATCATCATGAACTTCCAAAAAATAATCAATATCATCCAAAACACTTTCAAATACTTCCATTAACAACCATACATCACTCTAAATCCATCAAAAATCAATCATTCTGATCTCAAAATCAATAAAAATCAGTCAAAAATTCAATCTTTTTCCACTCTCAACAGGAAGGAACTCAGCGAAGGAGAAGAAAAATGAGGGAAGTACGAAGGGATTCTTCTTCAAGCTTTGAGGTAAGTGCATTATTTCTTCTCTCTTTGTTTTACTCTTTTCTTTACTTCTCTCTTTCTTTTTGTTGATGAAGAGATGTATAAAGAGAAGAAGTGAGAGAGATCAACGTAAGGGAGATTGAGAGAGAGAAAGAGAGAGGCCGTTGCCACCACCAATCCACCACAAAAAGAGAGGGGAAAACTGCAAGGAAGAAGGAGGGAACCCGTGAAGGAGAAGAAGAAGAAGAAGGAGAGAAACATGAAAGGATTCTTCTTCAAGCTTTGAGGTAAGTGCATTCTCTCTTCTCTCTTTGTTTTTCTC
Organism: Lygodium microphyllum; assembly: GCF_053477565.2. NCBI lineage: Eukaryota > Viridiplantae > Streptophyta > Polypodiopsida > Schizaeales > Lygodiaceae > Lygodium > Lygodium microphyllum. Next base: position 164,830,427 of record NC_141141.1, on the reverse strand, counting down.
TTTTCTTTACTTCTCTCTTTCTTTTTGTTGATGAAGAGATGTATAGAGAGAAGAAGGGAGAGAGATCAATGCAAGGGATATATATATATATATATATATATATATATATATATATATAGAGAGAGAGAGAGAGAGAGAGAGAGTCGCTACCACTGCCATTGCCACCGCATCCTCTAAAAGAGAGGGGTCAACTACAAAGGAGAAGGAGAGAACCCATGAAGGAGAAGAAGAAGAAGGAGAGAAGTGTGAAAGGATTCTTCTTCAAGCTTTGAGGTAAGTACATTCTCTCTTCACTCTTTTGTTGAGAAACATGGATCTTGAACATAGTTTAGCTATGGAGGCTTGAACTCATAAGAAAGAGACATGAAGACTGATGACTAGACACAGATTTTCACTCAAGTGAATTAGGTTCCAAGATAGATTAGCTTGGAGTCATAAACACAATCTTGAGTGGACACAGGAACACAGACTCTAAGTACAAAGTACAATAGCATTACATGAAAAGTGAACCAAGTACATGTCTTTATAGCTTTCTAGCTTCTCCACTCTCCTCACTATGCTTATGGGATACAAGTCTCTTCATCATGTAGCATACATCATTTGACCTATTTTCCAACACCCCCCCTCAAATGATGAATTCCTACACTTGCTAGCTTTTGCCCCCCCTACATGATAACATGGCCCGAGAGACTAGCTCATGGGCAGCCTAGTCAAGTCAAGCTTGAAATTTCACATTTTTTGGCAGGGGTTTTTTCAATGCAAATCCACTAAGGGAAAGAAAATATCCACTATGGAAAAGGATACAAAATTTTTCTTTAGAATAATCTGTCAAAGTTTTTGATGGTGGCAGAAGCATCTTCTTCTTCTTCTTCATGCATAAACTAGCTTTGGTGATGATCTTCTTGCACCTGTTGTGCTCTCTTCTTGTGGAAACATTCACTAGCTACATGGCTAGTCTTGCCACAGTAATGACAAATAATTTGGTCCTTGTTGATATTGGTGGTGAATCCTTGACCACGTCCTTTTGTTGCATAAGTACCCTTGGTGTACAAAAGGTTATCCCTTGAGCTAGTTTCTTTTACATCCTTGCTTTTAAATTTTCTTTCTCCATCAAGCAGTGAGTGCTCAATGTCTTTGAGTGAGAGACTAGAAACATTACTTAGTGTTGAAACAAGGTTCTCATATGGTTCACGATTAACACTGGCAAGTAGCACTTCTATTGCCTCATCCTCATCAATGTTCTTTTTAAGAGTTGCTAGCTAAGTTTTAAGGCTCTTGAACTTATTGATGTGTACCGTCATAGATGAACTGTCTTTAACATCCAACTTATAAAACTGCATGAGTAATTTTACCTTTGAGTTCTTTGCTTGGGTGCCAAAGATCCTCTTCCCATGCCTTATTTGCATCCCTAATGCCAGAAATATGATGTAATACATCATCAGATAGACCCCATGCAATAATACCTAGTTCTTGTTGTTCATCTTCTTCCATGCCTTTGTTTTAGGTTGGTCTTCTGCAGCATCTTCCTCTTTAGCATCTTCTTTCTTGTCATCTGCATCATCTTCCTCAAAGAGATCCTAGAGGGCTTTCCTCATGAGATGGTACATGGTTTTCTCCTTCTAGGCGTGAAAGCCTTCACCATTAAACTTTGTTATCTGCTCTAGTTCAGTCATCTTAGAAGGAGGTCTTACCACGAGAACACTCACATAGTGTCTATCCTTTTACAAAGAAATTGAGACTTACAAATGGATTTGATCAATAGGGCTTTAAATCATTACAAGTTCTGAGAATGAGCTTTTGAGCAGCTGAGGTAAAATTAGTGAATAGCTTGTTCATGAGTGAGCTAAATACACAAGTGCCAAGAGACACTAATTGAGTATCAAGAGATACTATTGATGTTGAATCTCCTTGTTGAGCTAGATGTTGCTCAATGTTCTCCTCCCCTTTACTAATTTGGAGTACTGGGGATTGAGCTAGAACTGAGATTAGAGTGTCAGCAACTTGAATTAGTTGGAGGAAGTGAGAGACTAAAGTGTAAGATGAGCTTGAACTACACAAGCTATGGCTCTTCCTGGAGTCATTGACAGCCTTGCTTCAACTTCGTCATACAATCTTGCACCTTCCACTGCAGCTTGCAGATTGACTGGTCTTCTCAATTCCACAAACTTGCAAACTTCTGGTTGTAGACCCCTGAGCTCAACAGCAAGATACATGGGATGCTTGGTGCACTGACAATCTTCTGTTTGTCCAATTAGCAACCCACTGGAAGTTGGTAGACAGAGTGTTTTTCACAACATACACTGTTGAAACCCTCAAAAGCTGGCATTATTATAATGGCACAACAACGATCCTAAGAAGAATGAGTTTTGATACTTTCAGAATGGAATATGTCCCCCTTTGTAGTGGTTTGAAAGCCGAATTCAGAGATGTTAAAAAGAAGGAAGTAGAAGATATGTTGGCCAGAGAATCCCTCAGAGACTGAAGCCCTCTCTAATACTATCCTGTTGAGTACAGACCAACTAGTTGAAGCCAAGCCCAACTTTTGGTTGTAGACCCCTGAGCTCAACAGCAAGATACGTGGGATGCTTGGTGCACTGACAATCTTCTATTTGTCCAATTAGCAACCTACTGGAAGTTGGTAGACAGAGTGTTTTTCACAACATACACTGTTGAAACCCTCAGAAGCTAGCATTATTATAATGGCACAACAACGATCCTAAGAAGAATGAGTTTTGATACTTTCAGAATGGAATATGTCCCCCTCTGTAGTGGTTTGAAAGCCGAATTCAGAGATGTTAAAAAGAAGGAAGTAGAAGATATGTTGGCCAGAGAATCCCTCAGAGACTGAAGCCCTCTCTAATACTATCCTGTTGAGTACAGACCAACTAGTTGAAGCCAAGCCCCTGATGAATGACGCAATCAAGAGGCAAGCGTTAGAACGAGTCCAAAGGTACGTAAGAAGAGAGAAGGCAAAAATCAAAGCTGAGAATGAGCTAGCATCAGCAGAAGCCTCCTTTGACGCCCTAAAAGCACTCTTTACAGAAGTCCCCATGGCAACTCAAGGTCCCCTTCCTAGTCAGATTCGTCCTGGAAATATTGATGACATGCTAGCAAATGTAGTCCGATTGCTAGTTTTTAAGGGAGAGTACAATGAAGACCCTGATCTTCATGTAGTAGAGTTCATGGTAGCATGTGTGGCTAACAATGCCAGAACCCCTGAGCATTGGTTAGCAATATTCCCCGCCACTTTTAAGGGCATGGCGTTTCAGTGGTATGAGAGACAAGCAACAAGAACTTTTGGCACATGGGACGACTTGAAGTTGGCCTTTTCTCACTAAATTTAGGTGTGAAGGTTTTGAAGAGCGGATGCGAGAGGAGTTCATGAACCTAAGTCAATCCTCTGGAGAAAGAGTAGAAGCTTATGTCTCGCGAATGGAATCCATCCTGAAGAGATGGACTAACCATCATTTGGATGAAGGAATCCAGAAAGGAGTGTTTCTTAGAGGCCTACAACCAAAAGTTCGCAAGTTTGTGGAATTGAGAAGACCAGTCAATCTGCAAGCTGTAGTGGAAGGTGCAAGATTGTATGACGAAGTTGAAGAAAGGCTGTCAATGACTCCAAGAAGAGGATTTTTACCTCCTCCCATGCCAGGAATGGTATACCCACCAAATGCAGTCCCAAGGACAGTTCCCTACCCCTATCCCCAAATGCAAACAGTGCCACAGTATAATGCACCTAATCCACTGTGGTCACCACAGACGACAGTGCCTCAAATGATGGTTCAACCACAACAACAGTGGCCTCAAATAGTTCCTCCAATGGCAACACTCAACAACAGTGGAATCCTACCAATTGGAATCAACAACCCCAAGTCTCAACAGGAGCTCTGAATCAGAACCAAAACAAAGGACCTTCTGGATCGACCCAACCAGTGTATGCAGTAATTACAGAAGCTTCCCAAAATCTCACTACAAGCACTTCAGGAGGTGAAAATTTGAAGGACTACTTATCCAACTCAGTTGCAAGCATCAAGAAAGAGCTTATGGATGTGATTACAGAGCAGCTACAGACGCTGAAGGTGAATACCGCCAATATATCCACTCATGTGGAAGCTAGAAGAGATGTGATGGGCTCTAATACATGGTGCAGAAAGTGTCATCAAGCGGGACATTTAGCCACTGAATGTACCCGAAAACCAACTATTCCTCGAGCCTTCTGTTCCTAGTGTTTGCGGAAGAACCATACAGAAGATATTTGCTCTCTGAAAGAGATGCATGAATGAAGACAGAAGGATGAAAATGCGAGATTCAACTTGCTAGAGTCCAAAATGACAACATAAGATATTGGACCAAAGCCTAGGGAATTTGGTCCTAATTTTGGGCCAAGGAGATTTCCCTCTCAAAGTTAGAGAGGCTGAGAATCTGGCGGTGGTCAGAGATCAGAAGTGGAATGTTATAGGTGTGGAGAAAATTGTCATATCTCCCCAAATTGTCCAAACCCTAGACGATTTGTGGATTACAAGCCCTTATGCAATCGATGCAAAGGAGAAGGCCACACTGCAAAGGACTATCCGAGTCCAGCCCCTGTAAAGGCCAATGGCACTGATAGCCAATAGAAGGTACAAGAGCCTGCCTCCAATTTGGTAGAGTTGGAAGTTGCCACTGTTACGCGCACCAAGAAGAAGGAATCAGTTGTTCAGAACAAAAATAACTCTCCTGCCAAGACTGTAAAGTTCAACCTACCAACAAAGAGACAAAGTAGTACAGAACAGAACAGTGCAGTACAGAGCACTGTAGTCCCACAGAGAGTTACAGAGACAGTCCCAAAAATAGGACCAGAGGCCTAGGAGATAGATGATATAGAAGCACTTCTAGAAACAAAGGAAGTGTCGATGCTGCAATTATTAGAAGAAAAATGAAAGATGAAAATGGGTGTAGCCCCATTTTTCAGCAGGTTGGAGAAGCCTGTGGATCCTAACAAAGATTATGACTTGGTAAAAGACCTAGAAACTTTTAAACCAAACTTAACATTCCGACAGTTGCTGATGCTGTCTCCCAACTGCTGAAAGAAATTCAAAGTATCTTGACAAGAAGACGAGGACTAAGGATTGTTCCTTCAAAAGCGACTAGGACTAATAAGGCCTAGAGCCTGTAAAGAAAGTATATGTGGCTAACGCCTTCCTAGATCCTGGAACCCTAGAGATTAGTGTATGGATAGAAGGATGCTTTATTTCATATGCATTGATTGATGGAGGTTCATCAGTAAACATAATGACGGATGTAACAATGAAGGACTTAGGATTGCAAGGAATTCAACCTACACAGTGGCTTATTAGATTGGAAGACCAAAGCAAAATTAAACCGTTGGGCATCCTCCCATACATAAAAATAGCCCTTGCAAGAAGAGACTATTGGCTGACATATTTGGTGGTCAAACCAAATTCTTATGGGACCTCATATCCTCTACTGTTAGGAAGACCTTGGCTTTTTGGAGCAAGAGCCAGGAAAGTCTGGTTCAAAGGAACCCTAACACTAGGCAGAGGACCCAATAAAGTGGTGTTCAAGCTGTATGGATTGCAAAAAGGCAATAGATCCACATCCATCGAAGTCATAACTGATTCCTCCAACGAGGTAACAGATGGTACATTAGGAGATGAAGAGGCTGTTAAATAAATATTTCCTAAGAAAATAGAGGCACAGTCCCTAATAGTAGGCACTGTAAGCCAATTGCCAAGGGAAGCAAAATCCTTGTCCATGGGAGAATACCTCCTGCCTCAACTAGAATTAACTTCTGAAATCACCTCTGATAGTGAAATAGAAGCATGGATGTACTGTTCTCCCTGTTACATGACAGTCGTAGAGCTAGAATAGAGGCAGAACAGATACAAAGCAGTAACAGATACAGAGACAGAGCAGATGCAAAACAGAGACAGAGCGGATACAAAGACAGTCCACAGAGATAGTAACAGACATAGAGCTAGAGCCAGAGCCAGAGGCAGAAGCAGAGTCAGAAGCTATGACAGAAGCAGAAGCAAGTGCAGAGGCAGAAGATCTGTTTTTCTCTTATAGAGCCTTTACAAAAGCAGAGACAGAGCTTCCAGAGGAAAAGGATGAAAATGATGAGGAAGAAAATGAAACAGGTTATGAAAGTGCAGATGAAGAATTTCCTCTGATAGTGGATGATCTTGTTGATGTCCCTAGAGAGACCTCAGAGGCCGAAGATCTCAGGGTGCTGGATGGAATGACCATGGTTCCATTTGGATTGGCCAATGGATCACAAAGTATGCAGAATTTGTATAAGCAATGGATTAAAAGCATAAAAATTAAGTTCACCAGTGGCTCCTACCGCCCTAACTGTTGAGTCCAAAGAAAAGATGATGATGATGCCCCCTGCCAACAGAAGCTAGAGCCATCAAAGCCTCGGCTTCTAGAAGGTCAATGCTATGTGACATTCCTAGACGCATCCTCTGAAGATAAATCCCTAAGTCCAGAAGAATTTACCACTCACACAGAAGCAAACAAAGCTCTGATACCCTTCTAGCAACCTTAACAGACAAATGAGTCATCTGTTCAGAAGGAGGATAGTGGCTCTCGTGGAACATCAGATGAGGATACTACTCTCTTGAAAGAGTTAGACCTCTATCCAGAAGCAATCCGTGGGACATTCATCTGTGAAGTGAAAGGTGAAAGACAAGTAACATTCCTGGATACTGACGGTACTGAACGTCACATGAAAGTGGGTCTCAATCTTCCAGAAGAAGAACAAGTGGTCTTGCGAAACCTACTCAAAGAGAACTTAGACGTGTTTTCTTGGTCATATAAAGATCTAAAGGGGATTGATCCCACAGTATATCAGCATCACATTGACCTAGAGCCTAATGCCAAACCTGTAAGGCAAGACAAAGGCGTATGAATCCAAATTATTCTTCTCTGGTGAAGGCTGAATCATTGAAACTTCTTGAAGCAGAGTTCATTTATCCCGTGGCTAACAGTGAATGGGTTTCGCCCATTGTGGTAGTACCCAAGAAGAATAGGAAACTTCGAATATGCGTCGACTTTCAGAAGCTCAATTCAAAGAAGAAGAAGGATCATTTCCCTATCCCTTTTACAAACCAACTGTTGGACACAGTGGCAGGCCATGATCTGTATTCCCTCTTGGATGGATTCAACGGATATAACCAAGTCCAAATCACAGAAGAGGACCAATCTAAAACAACCTTCACCACAGAATGGGGGACTTATGCCTATAGAGTGATGCCATTTGGGCTCTGTAATGCTCCTGCCACCTTCCAACGAGTAATGATGGCTGCCTTCGAGAATCATCTGCGTGATTTCATTGAGGTGTATCTTGATGACTTCTGTGCCTATAGTTTGATCCATGAGCATTGGGGACACCTAGAGCAATGTTTTGACAGATGCCGGGAGTATGGGATTTCTCTCAACCCTGAAAAATGTGTCTTTGGCGTCTCCTCGGGAGTTCTTTTGGGCCATATTGTCTCGGCACAAGGGATTGCAATAGACCCGGCGAAGATTGAAAAGATTGCCGCCTTAACAGCACCAACAAACCTCAAGCAATTGAGAGGATTTCTTGGCCATGTGGGCTACTACAGAAGATTTATTGTACATTTTGCAACCAAGGCAACCCCTCTACACAAGCTCCTAAGGAAAGATGCGGATGTCCTTTGGACTGATATGTGAAGAAGCCTTTAATGCCCTAAAACAATGCCTTATCCAAGCACCTATTTTACAACCTCATGGCTGGACGAAGGAGTTCCATGTGCACACAGATGCATCAGTCGAAGGGCTAGGTGTTGTCCTATGTCAAAAGGACCCCTCTAAATTAGATCAACCAATATATTATGCAAGCCAAAAGGTCATTGATAGGGAATGGAACTACATAGTGACAGATCTTGAGTGCTTGGCAATGGTATTTGCACTGGAGAAGTTTTGACACTATTTATTATCAACACATTTCAAGTTCTCTGTGGATCATGAAGCCCTCTCCTTCTTGATGAACAAAGCAGATGTTAAAGGATGATTGATGAGATGGTTGCTCCTCTTCCAGGAGTTTGATTTTGAAGTGGTTACTAAGCCTGGCCGTTCCCATGTCCTAGCTGATCATCTATCACGGATCCCTCAAATAGAAGACGAGGAACATGATGATCCTGACCTTCCTGATGCTTTCTTGTTTCTAGTCGAAACAGTTACTCCCTGGTATGCAGACATAGCTAATCTCTTGGTAACTCAACAGTATCCTCCTGGCATCTCAAGCCGTGAGAAGAAGAAGCTTCTGTTAGAATCAGCCCCCTACACCTTGCCAGGCGATGCACTGTACAAGAGAGGCAAAGATGAAGTGATGTGAAGATGTGTTGCAGGGGATGAAATTGGCATAGTATTGAAAGCATGCCATGAAGAACCATGTGGTGGACACTTCGCAAGAGAAGCGACAGCCAGGAAGGCTCTATTAGCAGGATACTGGTGGTGGCTGACCCTCCACAAGGATGCATATGACTACTGCAAGAGATGTGATGCTTGTCAGTGAATGGGGAAACCCACCAAAACAAGTGCCATGCCACTGCAACCCATTCTTCCCCTAAAGTCGTTTGAGAAGTGGGGGATTGATTTTGTGGGTCCCATTGATCCACCCACCACCAGACGGAAGCAGAACAGATACATCTTAGTATGTACGGATTATATCACAAAGTGGTGTGAAGCTAAAGCCCTGAAGCGGGATGATGGCAACAACGCAGCCCTATTCATGTACAAGAATATTATCACCCATTTTAGCAATCCCCTCGAGCTGGTAAGTGACAAAGGTACTCATTTCCTTAACAAAATTATGGAGGAGCTGATGGAACTGTATAAGATCCGCCATCGTAAGTCCACTCCCTACTACACTAGAGCCAATGGCCAAGTTGAAGTCACCAATCGCATCCTTTGCTCGATCCTGACAAGGACGATTGCCGCACATCATTGTGACTAGGACGATCGACTTACAGATGCCCTCTGGGCATACAGAACCTCGCATAAGGCAGCTACAGGACAGTATGGAGCTAGTGTATGGTACAGAAGCTGTCTTCCTTGTTGAATTGGAATTGCCCTCTTTGCAAGTGGCAGTTAAAGAACGCTTGAGAGATGATGAGTCAGTGCAATGCCGTCTCCTGCACTTGGAATGCTTGGATGAGATACGGTGGATAGCCCTACAGTGCATGGAAACCATTCAAGAGCGACGCAAAGTTTATCATGACAGTTTCATCAAGCACAAGGAGTTTAAAGAAGGTGATCTTGGAGTGACTGTTCCTTCATTCCATTTGAGTGATCGTGAGTTGAGTGCAATATCCCTCGTCATTCGATGAATTTCCTGCAATTCCTTCAACCAACTACCCCCCTGGGTGCTGCCGCATGGTCCTGCCATGAAGGACGTGTGCTGTGAAGACACCTTATACCTCCTGCAACCGACAATGACACAAGACACAACCTCGATAGTCGACATTCTTCCTCGGCAATATGGGCCAAGTTTTTCTAACCCTACACCTTCTTTTTTTCAGTAACGGCCATGTCTTAAGTGTGGGGACATTTGTGGTTAGTTTGATGTGTGGTACTAGGTCCTTGTTGTTCGGTTTACTCTTCCTACTAAGATTCTAAGTGTGGGGACGTGCCCCTATGCGTCTATGATGCATACCCCCATGCATATACCTTGCTATGATCATGAATCTATGTAATGACTTAATTTTACCCTGATGAGGTCCCTTTCCCACTCCTCCATTCTATTTCACCCTGTCCTCGGAGCTGTTCCTTGATCGTTTGCCTTTATTGTTTGTTTTGTGACTTTTCCATGTGAACGCACCCTACGTTTACTGCAAATCACATCCAACCTTATAGCCGTGTTCATCCCTTTGAACTGCCCATTTTTTATTTTTACCAACCCATGTTCCAACAGATGGTTCTTGAGTTATTAATTTTTGAAGCAATTCTCATAAATTGGATGATGTTCCATATGAACACGTCTTCATTACTTCGGAACCCTAATCTAATGTACTCGCCCTGTCCTACCCCTTCCCTGTGACATTTTTCCTTTTTACTCTGTCTCATTCTGATTCACGGTTTATCCATTATTAATTTTTGTGGGTTGTCGGGCCCTTTTTCGTACCTATTTTTCACATTTTTCCATGTGAACATACCCTATTTTCACCAAAATTCTAGTTCAATTTGACAGCCGTGTCTTGCCAGCCTTTCCCCCACTTTTTCTTGTTTTCTCCCTCCTCTTCCGACTGCTCGATTTTTAGTTATTAATTTTTCTGAGTGTTTTCGGATGCGTTTTTCGTGTTTTTTCCCATGTGAAACCCTCCTAATTCCTTTCAAACTGAGTTTTGATGCACCATCCCTGTGAATCCCTTTCTTTTGGACAATTTTCCTTTTTATTGTCCTCTATTCCGATGCACGGTTCTTCCCGTATTAATTTTTGAGTCCATTTTTGGGTCCCTTTTTGGGGTTTTTCCCATGTGAATGCATCCTATCTTGCTCAGAATTCTATTTTGCCATGATAGACTTGTTGGACACATTATTTTGCACATTTTTCCTTCTTTCCACATTTCGTTCCGATTCGCGAATTTTCCGATATTAATACACGAATGTGTTTTCGAGCCTGTCTTTTGCGTTTTCCCCATGTGAACACCCTGATTTTTCCCCGAAACTCGTGTTGCATGTTTCTATCATCTTCCCCCTTGTCTCCCGGTATATTTTTTCTTTTTATGATTTTTCGATCTGACGAGCGGTTTGGATTTTATTAATTTTTATTCCTTTTTGCCGTGTGATCGCGTTTCTCATATCGCGGGTGAACATGCGTGTTTCTGGTTTTACACGCCTCGAGACGTCCCCGTGGCGTCTGTGGTTCGCGCATTGCCGTCTCTGCCACCTTTGATCCCGTCATTGCAAAATTTTTTTAACACCCGCCCGCGCATGCGCGTGGGATGGGGTGCGTTTTTTTTTTCACGCCCATATTTAATTTATTTTTATTTTTATTTAAAAACAACCCAAATTTAAAAAAAATAAAAACATCAAACATGCAACAAACCAAATACCCAACATATTTTTTAAAAAGAAAACAATATTAAAAACAACCACACCAAAAATACTAATCATATTAAAAAACAAAACATAAGAAAAGAAAAAAGAAAAAAACCAGAAAAAAGAAGAAAAAGCAACGAAATACAAAAAAAAAGGGAAAAAAAACCCTAACTTCCTTACCTGCGCGCCCGTTGGCTCCTTGTCGCCTCTCTCAGACATCTCCATCTCCTCCTCCCCCTGCTGTTGGTCGAATCCCTCCTCGCCCTCCCTCCCTTCATCGCCGCGTGGTCGCCCTCCTCGTGCCTGCCGCCGTGGTTGCCCCCCTCACCGCCGTCCGTAGTCGTGCCCTCGTCGTGATCTCCCTCCTCTCCACAGTGCGCCACTGGCCCGCCGCTCCGCCATTCTCCTGCTCCCCCTCCTCTCCACCATCCGCCGCTTCGCCCCGCCACCCCCGTCGTTGGTCTCCTCCACTTCGTTCCATCCTCCTCCCCCTTGGCACGCCGCCCTCCTCCTCCTCCTTCGCCGCCGTGCACGATGGCCCACCTGCCTTTTCCCCCCTCCAGTCAGCTAATCAAATTAACCCTAGTTAAATCAAATTAACCTTAGTTAACCTAAACTAACCATAGTTTCCCTAAACTAACCCCTAGTTGACCTAACTAACCCCTACTTAGACCTACCTAACCCTAGTTAGACCTAACTCACCCTAGTTAGACTTAACTAACCTTACTTACACAGACTAAACATAGCTTTACCTTAACCCGACTGACCTAACTAACCTAACTTAACAAACTAAACTCACCTAACTAACTTAATTGATTTAACACACTAACCTAACTTACTTGACTTTCTCAGACTAAGCTAACCTAATTAACTTAACCTACTCAGTCACCTAATTCACTTAGGTTACCCCCTTACAGCCCCTGTTTCTGCCCTTTCTCCTCCGTTTACTTCCCGCTATGTACGGGTGTTCTAGCAGGCATTCACGCGCGAGGACGCGCTTCCGACTTGTCCGTGCAGTGGAGTATTGCAATCAGTCGTTCACATACAGTCATCCTTCACTGTTCACACGCAGTTTGGGTACCACCTTTTATTTTCAAACCCGAAAAATATAAAAAAATACATAAAAATACTCATAAAACACCAAAAAATCCAAAAATTTATTAAAATTTATTTAAAATCCAAAAAATTGTAGAAAAATTTCTAAAAATTTTCCAATATTGCTAAAATCATTTAAAATATTTTTTAAAGTGGAAAAAGTAAGAAAATAAATTGTAAAAAATTCAAAATTTAAACATTTCTTCAAAAATACATGTAAAATGAGTAAAATTCATTAAAAATTGATAAAAATTCAGAAATAAATCCAAAGAAAAATTCCAAAAAATTTCACAAACCCCCTTGTCCCTTTTGCCACTCATTTCTCAATAGAAAATATTTTCATAAATGGAAAAAATATTATTTGAAGCCTAAAATCCTAAATTTAATACTTCACCTCATGAAAATTCATTTTAAATTCAAAAAATTAGCTGAAAAATCATGGATAAACTACAACACATTGTTGACACTTGTTGGATTGTTGAAATCCCACCCTTACACTTTACAATATATTCATGTGTTCTATATCTCATTTTAATTATTAAAAAAAAACACACAAGAAAAAAATAAGAAAAATAAATAAATAAAACTAAATAATATACACAATACAAACACACCTAAAATTCAAAGATGAAAAAAACTCACAAATAAATAATATAAAAAATAATAATAAAATAAAAATCAAACAAAAACACGAATGTGCTTTATTTTTTCCATCAGTGGTGTTTTTTTTTTGACTGGATTCCTTGCATTAGGAGACTACTTAGTGCGCCTTCAGTCCATTACATACACACCCCTACCAGGTATTTATTTTTTGAGCTTTATTCATTTTCATCATCCCTTAACCACAATTAATTGCTAAAATGAACTATATTCACACACTTTTTCACGCACATTCGCGCTAAACACACAAGTTTCTAATAATTTAAATAAACCAACCGTTCACTTTGTATGCGCTACGTGCGCTTAAGAGGCATCTTAATTTTTAATAAGAATGAACCAACCGTCACAAAAAAGCACTCGTTGGCAAAAAAGCACTCCACATCACTATTAATTTTTAATTAATGAATTTGCATTTAGAGACCCCAGTCTGGGAATCGTAGTTCGAGTTTCTATAAAACACCGTTTCACCCTAATAAATTGTAATTAAAATTTTAAGAAGGAACCGTCGTTTTTTTATTAAGGTTTATAACCTAATAAAATGTCATCCATTGTTAATAATTTCTTAAAATGAACCCTTCATTAAAACTATTTCCCCTCACTGCACTTTTTTTTCCCTTTTAATAAACACACTCCGTGGGATGGGCACGTAAAAGTCCTTTTAGCTGAAATTGTTGGTCAAGGTTATGGTCAAGTCCTGATTAGATTTTTATGGTATTATGGTTTGCTTATGTGCTACGGTTACGGGTACGGTTTGTAGTTTTTTTCTCTTTTTTGCATGATACGGGGTTTTGGGTGCCTGTTTATTGCATCGCATGAAGTTTTCGGTCGCATATGTGTAGAGGTCATGCCGAATTTTTTCTAGGATGTGGGTTGTTTGGGGTGGTAAATTAGTTAGTTATATCTATGTGTGTGTATTTCTTTTGATAGCTCTTTGGTTGTTTTGCAGGCATTCTTTGTGATTATCTATGTTGTGGTGTGTGTGTTTTCCATCTGAATGGCGCCTCACGCTCCTCCTCCTATCCAGTATGTCCCGCTGATCAGTAGGGATTATTCTTCCCTACTGGCTTTTGAGCCTATAGCAAAAGCAAGACTTGTGACTTTCGTGGCTGCTTTACTCCCATTGATTCCAAATGATCCATCCCTGTGTGATGAGTTCCTTGCATCATACAGTAAGAAGTCAAGCCTGGTTCATGGTGCTTCCATGGTATTGACACCCCGAGGGTTAGGGAAGGCTTTGTCTCTTCCTTACAAAGGAGAGCCCTTTGTTACAGCTAGACAATTATTCTCCAACGATGAGATTTTTAAGCTATTTGTAGAAGCAGACCAAAGAGATTCTTGATGTCAAGAAAGTGATAAACACTTTAGGAGTATCTTTTTCCATGATCACTGATCCTCTTTGGAAGTTAGTATGCCAGTTTCTCCAAGACAAGTTTATGCTTGCCAAAACAACGTCCCATTATTTGTCCAAAGAACTCTTCACAGCTTCTAGGATCGTGTTAAAAGGAGTGGCTATTGATTGGAGTACTTACCTGCTTACAAAGATTGACCAACATTTTTTCAAAGTGACCAGAGGGAATGTCACAAATGTCACCTATGGTTCCTACCTATATGCTTTCTTGACATACTCACGCCTAAAGAAGGGTGTGCTACCACCTCCTCCATCAGATCCAGTACTTCCCCCTCCACCTTCAGAAGAGTTAGAACCTATTGACATAGAGGATCTTGATTCCCCTCCTCCACTGGTCATTCAATGGAAGCGCTTGAAGCATCTGGCAGATAAAACTCCTTCAGTCCTTCCTTCAGTCACAATTCTTGCTACATCTGGCAGTGACCTCTCTGCTTACCTCACATGTAACAATTTGTTTAGGGAACATAGAGAGGGTTCTTTGGAAATATCAGTCCCTTCACTGAACAGTTTAGTATCAGGAGATGCTATTCCATTCCTTTGTAATGACATCCAGAGTTCGATTGTAACTTTCAGTGTGACAGCTTGTGTTCAACAGCTGTATGCTTCTTTCTATGAAGAACTGATGTAGTCCAAAGACCAGTTGCATAAGGCAACCTCAGAGTTAGCCTCTGCTAAAGATACACTTGCAGATCTGTTTAAGCAGATGGAGCAGTAGACCCAAATGATTGAGACCCAGAGAGAAGAAATATCTTTTTGGAAGATTCAGTAACAGAAGCTCAGTTAGAGGTCACTAAAATCTCGAAGGAGAAAGAGAGAATGTCCAAAGAAGCTCAAGAGTTTCAAACTCTTTTAGATGCAAAACTGTCAGCCTTACAGACTGCTCATAATACATTAGAATCACAAGCTTCCCAAATTAAGCAGTTGCAAGACCAACTGACACAGTCACGGTTCATTCCTCCAAACCCCAATGTTCCTATTATTCCTTCTATCTCTAAGCAAGACTTGGCAGTTCTCCAGAGACATACCATATTGTGTCCCTTGTTTCAAGATAAAGTGAAAAGATTGCAGTCTAGGATGGATTTGTTATGGTTTATATTTGAGCACTTTCAGGAGTATGTTCCTCCGGACCATTCTTTCTTTGTCCACTATCAATTGCAGAAGTTGGCCTTCTATATGAAGCTTTCAACGATGGATCTTCCTCTTCCAGAGGATGGTTGGAGTGGGGCTTGGTCTCCTGAGTTACTGGACAGAAGTGGTCCATATGGTGTTTGAAGATTCTGTGACGACGGATACCATGTTGCTGTCTTACATGTATCTACGAGGTGATCTGTTGATTCTAGATGATGTAGATATGGCCTGGTATGTGGGGAATGTGGTTTTACAAGCTGTCTTGTATGTCAACTATTTGGAGTTGCAGATAGATGACATGTTTCAGTGTTATGCTTCAAAAGTGGCTACTTGCCCTGACAATTCATGGCATTCAATGATTGGTTCTGTGGTCCTGAATCAACGTCAGAATACTACTTCTACCTATGTGCAGAGCACTAACCAATTGAGGATGGATCTCTTAGCTTATCTTTCCAAAAACCATCCATTTGATTCATCCTTTTTTTATGCCTACTAAAGAAGATTTGTTTTAGGTCCCTATGTTCCTACCCTATTATACTATCAACAAATGGCCCATCACTATGATACTTATCTTTCCCTCTATCAAATTAACTTAGCAGCTATCTTACCTCTTCTTTTCCAACCTCAAGGTTTTTCTCAAATTCCTATATTTACCTATTATTCTTTCATCAAGGATAGAGTTTTTTCCCCTTCTCCACTATGTCCTTCTCCATCTATCCATATATCTTCTACTTTTCCTGTTTATCAATTAACACATTTCCTAACTGATTCACTTAAATTTTCAGCCACTTCTTCTTTAGCTTATTTCTCCTTTTATGATTTTGCCTACCCATATCTTCATCCTCTTTTACTTATTCCACTTCCATCTCCTGCCACTTCTATTTCTCAACTCCCTCAATTGGTTAGTGAGTACGATGGATTTGATCAACAGATTCTGAGAAGAAGAGGATGGAGCTCGACTGATTCTCTTACGGGACCCCAAATAAACTGGCCAATAATTCCAAGGGACTGGACAACTGCTAGTCAAGCGTACCAGAATTACCTTCATTTTGCTCACCAATATTCACAATCTCTAGATCCTTCAGTGAGATTAACAACTCATTTTGCTTGGTATCTAGCATACATGCATAGACATTCTCATAATGATCAAAAGGCCATTCCAAAGCTTTGTATGAATGTGAATGTGAACATTGATTCCCAACAGTTGGATGTTCTCCATTTTCATGCCCTATGTCTACCTAGCAGATACCTTGTTTTGCTAGAAAGGATGTGTTGCCTGCAGTTCTTTCAAAATCCTCCAAAGACATTTGTAGATGAGTCCTTCTCCATGGATCGTTTTCAAAACCACCAAGCCTTCAAAAGGGATCACCTTCATCGATGCCTTTGTAATGTATTTTGGATATGATTCTTAATGATATAAATCTCTCTTTTTGGAGGTGTCATTCAGATGGTTGTGTTAGTGTTTGTGTGTGTGTTGTAATAACTATATGTGATTTGTGCTGGTTGAATAATTTGTTCGAGAGCTCTTTTCAAACTATTGATGGTGGATGGAAAGCCTATGGTGGAAAGCTGAAGAAGAACACATTATATCCTTTACAAATTTGTTATGACTTTTAAATGATTATTAGATGAGTTAATGAATAATGAAGTTTTCATTTAGTAGTTTTTTCTAGAAATATAGGTGATAAGTTGGGGTCGTGGTTAAGAGAGATTATTGAAGATCCTACAAAATATCAAAATTGAGCTCTTTAGTGAACTTATATTCTTATTTTCCTTAGGTCGCGAGGATGCTTCCTTTCTAGTGGGGATATGTTGAGAGTGGAAAAAGACTGAATTTTTGACTGATTTTTGTTGATTTTGAGGTTTGAATAATTGATTTTTGATGGATTTAGAGTTATGTATGGTTGTTAATGGAAGTATATGAGAGTGTTTTGGATGATATTGATTATATTTTGGAGGTTCATGATGATTTTTAGTAGATATATGAAGCTCTGTGATGTTCTCATAGGTTCTATTGAGGTTCTGATTGGTCATGTATACCTTCTGTATAGCTTTTGTTTTGTTCTGATTGTCTTCTGTATGAAGCATGGATTGATGATTAATGAAGATTGAGATCTTTTGGAAGCCTATTGAATAGTTTTTGATAGTTTAGAATGGTTTTAGTATGAGTTATGAGGTTCTGATGACCTTCTGTAGACCTTCTGTAGAGCCTCTGTATCTGCTCTGTCTTTGCTCTGTAATTGTTCTATATCTGCTCTGGTACTAACTGTACTGTATTGTTTTGTAGATCTTCTGTAAGTGTTCTGTAGAATGTATGTGTGACTTTGGGAAAGTTTTTTAACTTTTGGAAAGGATGAATCTAAGTTCAAAAGAGCTAAAACAAATGGAAGAAGTAGCTGCTGAAGACTGAAGAGAAGACTGGGGGTGACAATGACAGTAGTGAGTTGTGAAGAGACACTGTAGTGGCTCTGGTACCTCTTCATATCAGACATACCTCTTGGGAGGTGCATCCACGACCTAAGAAGAATTATTGAGAGTTATTATGAGAGTATTGTAGTGAGAAGATGATGTACTATTGATAGAGAGAGAGAGAGAGAGAGAGAGAGAGAGAGAGAGAGAGAGAGAGAGAGAGAGAGAGAGAGAGCCAGAGATAGTCAATTCTATCAAAACAATGTAACTGTATATGAGAGATTCAGAGAGAGAACTATGAAGACAATGAAGATGAATACTATGTAATTGATTTCCATTAAAAAATGGTGTATTATTTTAGGTTCTTTGTTTTATTGAAGGATTTTATGAAGATATTGAAGATTATGGTTGATTTTATCAAATCTGTGGGAGATATCTACTATGATGCTACGTGAAGAATTGCTATTTTCTTTGTTTTGGTCTCATCAAAAGAATGAAATAAAAGCTTGTTGATGTTACAAGATAGATTTTCTTGTAGTAGAATCCCCTTTTCCTTGGTGTTCCTCTTGGGGCTCCACTTCCTTCTCCTTTATACTTGTCTCCTCTCTCTCCATGGATGGTGGTGGTGGCGGCAGCCTCTCTCTCTCTCTCTCTCTCTCTCTCTCTCTCTCTCTTGTTTACAAACTTGTAAAATGCCATGCTCGGGTTTTGACTCTTTTTTATGAAGTCCCTCTCTCTTTCCTTTTTTATTTCTCCACAAGACTCTCTTCCTTCCCCTCCCTTCTTCTCTCTATTTCTCTTCCTCCTTCCCTCCCCACTCTCACTCAATGCATCTAATTGCAAAGACAATCAAAGATAGAAAATAAAAATCTTAAAAAACAATGATATTGAAAGAAATGTCACCCCACTTCTCTTTATCTCTCTCTCCCCTCTCTCCCTTTACTTTCTTTCTTAACCTTCTCTCTCATTCTCTCATTGTTTTCCTATTTCTCTCTCCCTCTCTCTCGCTCTCTATTTTTTTCTCTCTATCTCTCTTTCTTCCTCTCTTTCTTTTCTTTTCACTCTCCTTGCTCTTTTTACCTCACCCTTCTTTTCTACCTCCTCCTCTCTTTCTTCCCTCTCCCTCTCTCTATTTCTCTCCCCCTCTCTTTCTCTCTCTATTTCCCTTTCTTTGTTTCCTCTCTTTGTTTCTTCCCCCCCTCTCTCTCTTGTTGTTTCTCTTACTCATTGTCCTCTCTCCCTCCCTTTATCTCT
This sequence comes from Lygodium microphyllum, assembly GCF_053477565.2. Lineage (NCBI taxonomy): Eukaryota > Viridiplantae > Streptophyta > Polypodiopsida > Schizaeales > Lygodiaceae > Lygodium > Lygodium microphyllum. The sequence continues at coordinate 164,811,406 of NC_141141.1, read as the reverse complement.
CATTTCTCTCTTCCCCTTTCTCTTTGTTTCCTTTCTCCCCTTTCTCTCCCTCTTTCTCTCTTCCTCTCCCTTCCTTCTTCTCTCTCCCTTCCTTCTTCTCCCTCCCTCCCCCCTCCCTCCCTCTCTTTCCATGCATCTCTTTGCAAAGAAAAACAAAAAAAGGAAAGAAGAGAACTCAAAAATAAAGCAAGAAGAGGAAATATACTTACCTCAAAGGCATGAAGATGAAACCCTTTGTACCTTCTCTTTTCACCTTCCCTCCCTTTTTCCTTGCACACTTCTCTTTCTTCTTCGTGTATAGTAGTGGCGGCAATGATGGTAGTGATGAGCTCCCTCCCTCCCTCTCTCTCCCTCTCCCTCTCAAAGCTTTAAGATGTCTCGCTTTCTCTTTCATTCTTTCTCGCAAATTTTTCCCCGACAAATATTACGCTCGGGTTTTTGAAACTTTTTTTAAAGACTGGTGTCGCTATTACCATCGATATTTATTAGCAACCTATATAGCAACGCTTTTAGCAATGCAACTTTTTTGCATCGCAAATGGCCGTCGCTATTGCCCCATTTCCTTATAGTGCTTGTGAGAATTGAGAACTCAAAATATTGATGCTAGCTGACTGATAGGTGACTTAACCAATATTAGGAATCCAAAACTCAAGTCGATCCTCATGGGAATGACCTAAAACTTCCACTGCAAGGAGGTAAACTCAAGTGAGCCTAGATAGCAAACTCCGAGGTATTCCACAGAGTCTTAGATGATGTTGTCTAGAATATCTCTTATTGGACTATTAAGAACATGTCAATGAGAAAGTAGCTTAAGCAGGCATGTCACAGTTGGTATCAGGGTACATGTTAATATAGGATACGTTGCAAGTCTAAACATTAGCAAAGACTTATAACTATGACTTAAGATATATTTTCTTTATGTTGTGAATTCTTCTCTTTGTTAATATATATTTTTTATTTCTAGCAGAAAGACAAACCTTGGGAGCAACTCTTAATTTCTAAGTAATGTTTATGTTAGCCATGCACTCATCTAGTTTTAGTTGGAAAAACCAAAGGATGCAAATATTAGATCAAATATATAATCCTTTGCCCTTATATTATACAAGACGATGCATGTTAAGTGGAGGGTACTATTACATTGATGCAAATGGTCTTGCTTACCTTCACAACAATTTAAATAGGGTACTGTTACCACGATTTATCTATTCTACAAGGCTAGAGTAAAATCGAACATGTTCACCAGAGGAAGATATGTTAAATTAAATCGGTACATCTATGAGGATATCACCAGTTATACCAACTAACCAAGTGATGGTTGTAGGTTTCTCCAATCACCCTGGAACTACAAAAAAGATGGACTACCTGATATTTACCTAAAATATAGGTTTCTAGATATCCATTCCGAGAATCCTAATTATTATTTAATGGATGTATCATAGTGTCATGCCTCGATTGTGATAGGGAATCCTCTTCCAAGAATAATATAAGCCTTTGCGCTACTCAAATAGTGTATTCCCTCCCTATTAATGTAAGGAATTATTTTGGTCCCTCTGTTGTAATCAAGACTGGTTGTCACCTTAGCAATCGAGAATAATGGAAAATAATTATTCAGTTTTTTGCAATTTTTCAAAAAAAGAAAAAGTCTAGATTTGTTAAACCCTAGTTGGAATAGGGTTATTATAAATTAAAAGTAATTTATTTAAGGATAATGAAGCCTAGAAAAAATTCATTCTACTTCAGGCCATGTGTATATCCGCCATGCATTCATTGGATTACTATTGGTGAAATAATCCTATGACTCTCTTAAAAAGAATGTATGGTCCTTATCCCTCCTATTCAGAATGGCCTTGGAGGAAATATGGGACAGATTATTACATTGAGGCTGATTGTCTTGACTATATCAAGATCAACCTTAGGCAAATCCTATGGATAGAGAACTTAAAGCTCATTGAAATATTTCTCTTTGATGACTCTGATCACAATCCCATTCTTCATATTAATGGACGACTAGATCGCCAAAATCATTGTGCATATGAAAAACTAACTAAGTTTGTGCCGGTCAATAGAATTGCTATTCTAGAGAGTGACCCTTGTTATATCCACTATAGAAAAGGATATCTAGACCTTTCACTAAATACTAGAATGTGGTTGTACATGCCACAACTCCATCCGATAAAACTGTTGAGCTATGTGAGATCCATAGATAAGCCAAAAGATAGAAACAATTTCTAGTTGTAATTAAAACACTATTTTGATGTAGAAACACTCATTATCATCAAGAAGACTAAATAATACATACTTCCCTTTCAAAATTAATGTGATCATGTTAAACAAGTTAACATCTTTCTTGAATATTATTATCAGAAATAAATTTGATCATGAAAATTGTTTAAATCTTGAGAATGTTACTTCAAACCTTAATAGCATAGAAGCTCAAGAGAAGAAATTTCTTCTCAAGTAATATAAGCTGCCATAATTTGATGGTAAGAGGAAGGATACTCCAAATGATGTGAAAACATGGATAGAATCTATGGAAGATTACATTTCTACACTCACGGACTACGCTACCAAATCAAGCAATGATTGTAAAACTGAAATTGACAAGGGATGCCTGTCTTTGGTGGAAATAGTGGTGCAAGGACCACGAAGTGTCCAAAATGGCCATCACCTAGGACATGCTTAAGGATGTTGTGCATGGGAGATACCTTCTCCTCATATATCAAGCCTAGAATATGAATGAATTTTTCAATTTGAAGAAGTTAGGTATAAGCCTAGAAGCTTACTACTCCACATTTGTAACGCTTCTAAAATATGCACCTTGGATGGATATTTCACAAGTATCCAAATTTTGCAATGGTCTAAATCCACCCCTAAATACACATCTTGAGTCAATGTGAATATCAAATTTACAAGATGCATTGATTCAAGCAGCTTCAATAGTTCAATAGATGGAGCAAAAGCCAAGAAATGCCAAAGTTTGGAATAAAATCCGTTAGAACAAGAGCAACTCCTAAGGCTATGCAAAGAGAGCCCAAGGGCAATATCTATGAGAAAAGGCAAAGTGAGCCAAGTCAAATGTGGTGGGAAAATTTGTACCCATAGGGAAAGACAATGAGGCTCCAAGGTGCTTCTATTGTAAAGAACCAGGACATTTCAAGAGACAGTCCCTGAAGCTTGGGCCAAACAACCACCAAGGGCAGTTTTGAGGGTAGAACCAAGCTACTAGGGGCAAAGTTACTAGAGTAACCTTGTAGGAGATCAGTGATGATAAAAATCCTATAATGAAAATTGATATGGAAAGAGTAAGAGTAAACACCACTCTCAACAAGAAGGGTCCGAATCACCAATTCTCAGTGATTCAGACACCACCTAATTATCAAGTAAACCCTTCTGAACCTTAATTGACTATGGGAGTACCATTCTTTCATATCACCAAGATGTGTAAAAAAGCTAGGCATAAACAGTATTCCTACACATAGATTGCTTGTGGAGCTAGCAAATGGTAAAGAAGTTCTTTCAACATAATAGACTAGCAAGGTAGAATTTAGTTTGGGGGTGGCAATTCTTCCAAAATGGATTTTCAAATTATGAACCTCAGGGCTTATGAATTTTAGTAGATGTGGATTGGTTAATTCCAAAAAACACCCATATCCATTGTTGCAGAAAAGGTTGAATTACATTTCAAAACTTAGAAGGGGAACAACTAACCACTCAGGGAGAAGTGAAAAAACCTAAAGTTCAGCTAGCTAAAGTTTCACGAATAGTAAAAGGGTCAAAGAAAGAAATACTCGTCTAGTTAATTAAGCTCAACAAGGCCGAGAAAGATAGTGAAGCCAAGGACCAACCATCTTGGCCAAAAGATTATGCAGATGTTTTTTCGAAAGACCTGACATAGCTTCCACCAACAAGAGAGATAGATAATGAGTTCCAACTCATTCTAGGCGTTGCTCCTGTAGCTAAGTGACCCTGCTAGATGTCAATTCCTGAAGCCAATGAGCTAAAAGAATAGCTCAAATAGTTATTAGACCAAGGATATAATTCACCATGGGGAGTCCCAATACTATTTTAGAAAAAGAAAGATGGAACATTCCACCTTTGTATTGGTTATCGTGGGTTGAACTAGGTGATAGAGAAAAATAAATATCTAGTCCCAAGGATAGATGAGTTGCTTGATCAACTCCAAGGAATAAAGATATTTTCAAAGATCAATCTCAGATTAGGCTACTATCAAATAAGAATCAAGGAGGAAGACATCCCCAAAACCACCTTTTACACAAGGTATAGTCATTATAAATTTATTGTGATATCATTCGGATTAAACACTATATTAGGGAATTTGGGAATTCTCATATAGTTTGGGAATTTGCAATATAGTCAATATTCGGCCACATGATATTAAATCTTGTTCCCTTACTTGAAAGTGGAGTCTACCTTAATTACGATATGGGTTGTCTTTCCAAGTCCCACTTTGAAGCATGGGTTAAGATTTAGCTACATGGCCAAATCTTTGCCCCTTATTTGAAAGTGGGACCTAGGAGATTCCCGAATTCTCTGATATGGTGTTATTAACGAATAATCCTACCACCTTCAACAGATTGATACAAGATATTTTCAGACCTTACCTTAATGATTTCGTCCTTGTCTTCTTCGATGATATCCTAACATATTCCACGGATGAAGAAAACCATGAACCATAGTTGCAAATAGTTCTTGAAACAATGAGAACTTACAAGTTGTATGCTAAAAAGAAGAAACATGCTTTGTTCATGAAGCAAGTTGAATATCTAGGGTTCATAGTGTCAGCAAATGGCATTTCAGTGGATCCCCCGAAGGTCAAAGATGTCAAGATTGGCCACCTCCAACAAAGTTCAAAGAAGTGGGAAGCTTCCTAGGGATAATGGGTTGGTATAGTCTTCATCAAAGACTATGCCTCAATCGTTGCACCTCTCACTGACCTACTCATCAAAAGTAGGTCATTGTTAGATAAACGCCTATTGAACAATCTAGCTTTGAAAAGCTTAAGCATAGTTTGGTAACCACCCCTATTTTAAGGCTACCTGACCTAAGCAAGGAGTTTGAAGTCATAACTAACACAAGTTGTCTTGCATTGGGATGCATGCTTATGCAAGAAGGACATTAAATAGCCTATGCTTCAAGGAAATTAAAGAACTATGAAAGGAACTATGCCACCCATGATCTAGAATTACTTGTGTAATTCATGCCTTCAAATTATGGAGACATTATCTGCTTGGTAACAAGTTTTCCTTAGTCAGTGATCGCAAAAGCCTAAAGTGGATTTTCACTCAGCTAGACCACCTCAACATGACGCAACACTAGTGGACCGAGATTTTGCAAGAATTTGATTTTGAAATCAAATACAAACATGGCAAAGAGAATGTGGTTTGCAAATGCCTTAAGTTTTAAATCATTTCTCAATAATCTAACCCTAAAGGGACCCTCTAGGGGAGGAACTCTTGCCACAATCATTACAATGCCCAGTAATCCTATCATAGAAATGGCCAAATAAGAAGTACTGAAGGATCTAGGCTATCAGAGAATGTTAAGAGAAATCCCTATTAAGGATACAAATCCAAAACTCAACTCTAAGAATAAAAAATTTTCCATAAATGAGGAGCTTGTCTATTTCAAGACAAGGCTATGTATTCATGATGTATTCATGCGAGTCAAGAGCTCAAGAAGAAAACATTCTGGGAAGCTCATGATTCTCCATTTTTGGGTCATCCTTGATATGATAGGACATTTAATGCAGTCAGAAAAAGCTTCACTGGGAGAGATCAAGGGTGATGTACTTAAGTATGTTACCAAATGCCTAAATTAACAACAAATCAAAGCTACACATGTGAAGTTTCCAGGCAAGCTCCAACCACTTGACATCCATCAAATGAAATGGGAATATATTAGCATGGACTCCATAGTTGGATTACCCCCAGTACACAATGAGGATATAACTCAATTATGGTAGTCATTGATATGCTAACAAAAATTACACATCTTAGTCCTATAAAAACTAATTACAAGGCTTCCGATATTGCTAGACTCTTCATTAAGAAAAATTTTAGACTAAATGGATTAACCCAAAGAATCATTAATGATCATGATTCTCTTTTCACATCAAACTTTTAGAAGAGATTGTTTAAAGCTCTAGGAACCTAGCTATGCTTCACTAATACTTACCATTCCCAAATAGATGGTTAGACAGAGTGGGTTAATCAAGTTATTGAGGATATACTTAGAGCTTATTGCAATAGGGATCCTGAACGATGGATCCAATACCTACCCTTAGTTGAATTTGCCTACAATGCATCATATAATCAAAGTATTCAAGTGACGCCTTTCTAGGCATTGTACGGGCAAGGTTGTCTTATGCCATTAACTTTTTTAGATCCTACCCTACGGGTAGAAGCATCTAAGAAAATGCTGGAAGAAATGGATCATCAAAGTAAAGCCCATTAGGCAAGATATTCAAGCTGCCAAGGATTGACATAGAGCATATGCTGATCAACAAAGACAAGAACACATTTTCAAAGAAGGTGACATGGTTTTTATTTGAGTTGGCCCAAATAAAAGTTTCTTATCTCTGGGGTAATTCAAGAAGCTAAGTCCCAGATATTGTGGACAATATAAGGGGTTAAAATGTCTAGGACCTAATGCTTATAATTTTCAACTTTGTGATAACATGAAAGTGCATAATCTATTGCATGTCAGTCTATTGAAAGTCTATGTTCCTAATCCTATTCATGTACTTAATGATCAACAACTTGTGATGCCAAGTCAAGGAGTCCTTGAACTTCAACTAGATAGGATACTTGACATGTGAGAGAAGGTTCTAAGAAGTAAAACCATTAGGGAGTATCTAATATAGTGGAAAAAATATCTTGAAGAGGATGCCACTTGGGTTGAAGAAAAATTCACTATGTAACCAATACCCCCAGTTTCATTCAAGATGAGGACATCTCGATTCCTCCAATGGGAAGACGATGTGATGTTTCAACTTTCTTGACTCTCTATACATTAAATTTGAAAAGCTTAGACTATCAAAAGAAGTGTCTCAAAAAAGATAATATATATCCCATATCTCGAAACCTTTCGAGAAGATCGATATGGCTACAAATATCTCAACACAAAAAATGCCATGTGTACGCCATTATGGCTAGATAAGTTCAGATTAGACTAGACATGTTTAATGACTTAGGTAAGTTAAGCAAGACAAAACTTGACTTGAAGAAGATTAAGGCAAATGAAAAAGAAAGTTTGAAGCTTTTAAAAAGCTTATTAAAAGAAGGAGATGATGAACAGAATGCGCCGTCCCCCTTCTTTTGGGAATTTATCACCATCTTCCTCCCCTCTTTAAAACTGAAAATTGGAAAGACAAAAAAGCATAAGATCTTCCTTCCTTGTCTTAGCAAAAGACTCAAGCTATCTCCCCCTTTTCTCAGTTTGGCAAGACGCCCAGATTGAAGAAAGATCACTCAAAAGTGAGGCGAATCAATCATGGCATCGATGGTAGCCTCTCTAGACCTCAAAGAATAAATCACTAGCATCATATTGCATCTCAAAAGCTCCTTGATAGCTAGATTGGCAAGATACCCTCCTTAAAGAACTCCTCTTCTTGGTATTGATTCATGAGATCCTTCTCCCTTCAATTAAACTATAAATATGAGGCATGAAGAGCCATAGAGAACATTAGTTTTGAATCAAGAGAAGAGACTCCACTTGAATCAAAAGAGAAGAGCAAGAGAGAGAAGGCAAGAGGAGAGAAAGAGAGATAATTCTTATTGCAAAGACAAGGGGGATACTCTGCCACCTTTCTAAGTCAAATCCCATCGAGACTCTACTCCCTTTCTTCTCAAATTCCTATTGTCACCATCTCTATTAATCAAATTGAGACGACCCATAGCTCTCTATTATTGAAGTCTTATCTACAATTCCTTGATTAAAGACCATGGCCCCAAAGAGAAAATTTGCAAAGGCCGCGGAGGAGGGGGCTACTAATAATACTATAGGTACGACTACTACAAATGGAATGGCAAGTACCAGAATTACAAACAAAGCTATCAATACCAACAACAACCAAGCGCCCATCCCAGGTGCCATAGTTGACTATTATTTTAAATATTAAATATGATGACTAGATCATCATCTCATGAACTAGTAAAGGAAAAGTGCATCCATGATAGTAGTGAGAGTAGAATTTTGTATATAATCTCACACATAGAAAAATTACTCAAGAGAATTATTTTTCCTTCGTAATTACAAATTCAAAAGGATTAATTTAGATTACACAAGATGTATAAGGAATAGGTCACATGAAAATTACTGCACTACACATGAGAAGAATTTATGATTTTATTGCATCAAGTAGGAATTACAAAGAATTAGATTCTAGGACTATGATTTTTTCAATAAGAATTATTTAAGTAGTTAAATTTTAAATCCAATTTGTACTAAATTGACCGAACCTCTAATAAATTTTAAAAAAAGCCAATTCTTAGAAAAATCTTGAGATAGAGTTATTAGAATATTTTTCGTAATAAAATATCCAAGGATTTTGGACCTAGTGAGTTATCACTAGACAAGGACCCACAAAATCCTGTTAAAAATTAAAAAGATCATCACGGAAGCTTTTGGGAAGTCCTTTAGCAATCTTGGAAGGATTAATGGGTTGTCTAACTTAGGGGAGGAAATTTTTGAAAAATAATCTCCTTATTAAAGTTTATCTTGGGCAAAAATCCAAGGGGAAGAGTAACTTGAGAGGATAATTGGAAAATATATCCACTTACGCTAAGTTTAGCCATGATATTGTCATTCTAGGAAAAGAGGTTTGTCTTAGGAAAAAAAATTCACTAAGACGTGTGTGTGATACACTTGAAGAATGTTGTTTGTGGTTGTAAATTATAATTTGATTTTTTTAATTATCAAGATAAAATATAGATAATCGGACACACATTGTCAAAGTGTTCCCTGATGATGCTAGATCTCCCCAAGGTTAGCTTGAATAAACCTACTCCAAGGAGTTTTTGTTTTTGCATTGGTGAGTATGGACCAACCACGATACGAAAGGTCATGTCATGGAAAATTCTAGTTAGACAGTGTCAAGAATCGCACGATGGGGGGGACTTGCTTAAGCTGCTATACCAAAACACACAATGTACACACAAGAAGAAGCTCATTCAAGATCTCTCCAAACCATTCAACATGATTAATCATATGATTAGATGCACTTGAATCAACATACCATACATCATCATGTGTCCCTTTTCCTATAACAACATTCATCATATGCTGCATAACAAATAAACACTCATTTTTGTCATCATTTTGTTGTGAAGACCATGCATAATTTCCTTGCTGTAATTTACCACTATGGGTATCATCCTTCCTAGCATAACAATGGGCTGCAATATGACATGGTTTGCCATAATAATGGAAAAAAATAGCAAAATTTCTGGAACCTCTATTCAGCCATCCACCTCTTTCTCTAGAGCTCCCCTAGGGTCTAAAGTTTCCACGGCCTCGTGAAACCTGCATTTCACCAAATTGCTGAGGATCTGCCATGTCCCCTTCTTGAACTTGATTAAAATGCTTGGACGTGCTCACTATTTCTTTTAGATGAGTCACCCTACATATTGATCTCTTTGGTAATCATGAGAGAGACCAACTCGTCAAAATCTAGAAATGGCTTCCATACATATACAGAAGTGACAAATGATTTCCAAGCCTTCTCATTATTAAGGCCACCTAAAGTAGATGAAACCAAATCATCATCATCACACATTGCATTAATCACCGCTAAAGCATCTGTAATGCTCCTCACCTTCAAAACATACTCATTGACAGACATGTTTCCTTTCTTCAGGATATTCAACTCTTGCTTTAGTTGAATCGTGCCTTTTGTATTCATTGAAAAAATATTCTCAAATATTATCCAAGCTACATGTGAAGTTTTTACATTTCTAATATGTCCGAGCATAGTATTACCAATGATTGAAAATAGCCAATACATCATCTTTTTTCATTTGCATTCCATTCTTTTCATGCCTTTAATTCATCTGGAGTCGTAGGGATATTCAGCTTTGGCTATTTTTCTTCACCTGAAACAAACTTGTAAAAGCCCTTTCCAATGAAGAAGTTCATCACACAAAACTTTCATGAAGGGTAATTGTTCTTGTCTAGCTTCTCAATTATGGGATTTCCATTATTCTCTGCCATTATAAAAAAAAATGATACAAAATAGCAAGTAAGTCTTCTGCAACATTTCACAACAAGTGCACAGAAAGTAACCTTTTTCACCGATTACTCAATAGTACATGTAATCTGCAATCTATTTATAGATAAAACGTATGTCTGCTTCCTAGCAAATGCCTCAAAATTATAGATTCAAAATATGCAACCTATGCATCCGAGTCGAAATCACAGTATACCTTGAAACTATTGTCCACAACCTTGCGGCTCTAAAACAGGGCCCGAAACGGCCTCAAATTGCCCAAAAACATAGTATAAAATCCCTAAATAGCTAATCTTTAGAATATACAGAGCTTTGCTTGTACACCAAATCTCATAGCAATTTGAGATTTTCACTCTACCTTGCTTCCTCCACATACACTATCTAAGAGAGAGAGTGGAAGAATGAGAGAGCTTCTTACCCATTGCTTGCTTGCTCGAATCCTAACTTCTTCTCCTTCATTTCAGCCTTCTGAAAAATCCTCTCTCAATGGCATTGCTTTAATACCATATCAAGAATTGGTTGAGCTACTACACCAAACACATACTGTACACACAAAAGAGGAAGCTCACTCAAGAACACAAGAAGAGAGATGGAGGCCAAAATATTTTCTTGCTAGTTTTTTTTCTTCTTCTATTTCTTTCACACATTGTACAATGTACACAAAGTATAGATAAGATACAACATAAAGGAAAGTAGCCTACTAAGTCAGACAATGCATAACTAACTATACTAATCACTAGCACTATAACTATGATAGTTGTCAATAGGTGCAACAAACTAAATATAGTGATAAGTCAATGGCAATGTGAGGATCATAATGACCAGCGACGCGCTAAGTATAGATGTGCGGACCCATCTAGCCAAGTGATCCATCATCAATGTTCGCACATGTTGAGCTTACTATCTCAACAGGTAGGAGGAGATGAGAATACCAGAGGGCTCTGGTCACAAATTCCTTAGACTCTTATGAACTGTAAACTACCATGCGAGTCTAGATAGTATTTTGGAAGTTGTGATACTAGTATAGGGAGACTGAACTTGGTGAAAATAAAACCTTAGGTTGATATTACATCCAAATGGGACAAGAAGCATTGTAAAAAGATATTTTTCTTAAAGGAACTATTTGAGAAAGAATTGCTTTATAGTGTTTTTGTGTCATAAAGTAAATATGTACGACGAATCTATGCCAACAGATAATCAAAGAAGTTATTTTTATATGTCAAACCTAAAGTGGTAGGTAATTAGCTAATAAAAAATACTCTATCGAGAGGGAAGCCAGTGGATGGATGGGTCCACATCTATGGTGGTTGGGTGATCCCTAACTTGAATCATTTTAGGGGGCTGGAATGGGATTTTGCCCGCGACAACTAGAGGGGTCGACACGATGTTGTACTCCCCTTCATCTCCCATTCTCTTTGAACCATGCACTCGTCTAGTTTTAGTTAGAAAAACTAAATGATGTGAATATTAGATTAGATATACAATCCTTCACCCTTATATTATGAAAGACAATGGATGTTAAGCGGAGGGTACTGTTACGTTGACGAAATGGTCTTACTTACCTCTAGAACAATTTAAAGAGGGTGAAATGGATGGAAGCCCTTAAGGTTGCCAAGATTGATCTATTTAGCGAGACGAGAGTAAACTTGAACATGTTCATTTGAGGATGACAAGTTAAATTAAACTGGTACATCTACGAGGAGGTCAAAAAGTTTAAACCGGCTGACCACCAAGTGACAGTTGTAGGTTGCACAAGTCGCCCTGCAACTACATAAAAGATGGATTACTTGATCTTGCCCTAAAATATAGGTTTTTGGATATCCATTCTTAGAATCCTAATTATTATTTAATGGATGTATCAGAGTGTCATGCCTAGATTGTTATAGGGAATCTCCTTCCAAGAATAATATAAGCCTCTGAGCTACTCAAATAATGTATTCCCTCCCTATTAATGTAAGGAATTATTTATGTCCCTTTGTTGTAATCAAGACTAGTTGTCGTTTTAGCAATGGATAATAATGGAAAAATATATCCATTTTGTTGCAAATTTTCAAAAAAAAAGTCTAGATTTGTTAACCTTAGTGGGAATAGGGTTATTACAAACTAAAAGTAATTTATTTTAGGATAATGAAGCCTAGAAAAAATTCATTGTATTTCAGGCCATGTGTATATCTGCCATGCATTCATTGGATTATGAATGGCAAAATAATCTTGTGACTATCTTAAAAAGAATGTACGATCCTTATCACTCCTATCTAGAATGGCATTGGAGGAAATATGGGACATATTGTTACATTGAGGCTAATTGTCTCGATTATATCAAGATCAACCTTAAACAAATCCAATGGATGGAGAACTTAAAGGTTGTTGAACTATTTCTCTTTGATGACTCTAAACACAATCCCATTTTTCATATTAATGGTCGACTAGATCACCAAAACCATTACGCATATGAAAAACTAACTAAGTTCATCCTGGGCAATAGAATTGCTATCCTAGGGAGTGACCCTCATCATAACTACTACACAGAAGGATATCTAGAACTTTCCACTAAATACCAGAATGTGAATGTACACGTCTCAACTCCATCCGATTGACTATCCGATATCCATGAATAAGCCGAAAGATAGAAACAATTTCTAGCTGTAATTAAAACTCCAATTTGATGAACAAACCCTAATTATCATCAAGAAGACAGAATGATACATACTTCCCTTTCAAAATTAATGTGATCACATTAGGCAAGTTAACATATTTCTTCAATATTATAACAAAAAAAAGATCATGAAAATTGTTTAAAACTCCGAGATATTTCTTCAAACCTCAATAGCACAAAAGCTCAAGAGAAGAAAACTCTTCTCAAGCAATATAAGCTACCAGAATTTGATGGTAAGGGGAAGAATACTGCAGCTAAGGTGAAAACATAGATAGAATCTATGAAAGATTATTTCATTGCTACACAGACTACACTGTCAAATCAAGCAATGATTGCAAAATTGAAACTAATAGGGGGGATGCCTATCTCTTCAGTGGAAACAGTGGTGCAAGGGCCAAGGAGTGTCCAAAATCACCATCACCTAGGACAGAATTAAGAATACTATGCATGGGATATACCTTCGACCCATATATCAAGCCTTGAAGATGAATGAATTTTTCAATTTGAAGCAGATAAGTCTCTAAGCCTAGTATCCAAATTTTGCAATGGTCTACATCCGCCTCTGAATACACATCTTGAGTCAATGTGATTATCAAATTTATAAGATGCATTGATTCAAGTGGCCCCAATAGTTCAAGAGATGGAGAAAAAGCCAAGAAATGCAAAAGTTTGGAACAAAACCCATTAGAACAAGAGAAACTCCCAAGGCTATGCAAAGAGAGCCCAAGTGCAGTATCAGCCAGATAAGGCAAAGAGAGCCAAGTCAAATGCGGTGGGAAACTTTGTATCCACAAGGAAAGACAATGAGGCTCTAAGGTGCTTTTATTGTAGGGAACCATGACACTTCAAGAGACATGGCCCGAAGCTTGGGCCAAACAATCACCAAGGAAAGTTTCGAGGGCAGAACCAATCTGCCAAGGGCAAAGTTGCTGGAGTAACCCTGAAGGAGATTAGTGATGATAAAGATCCTACAATGGAAATTGATATGGAAAGACCAAGAGTAAATGCCACTCTCAATAAGAAGGATTTGCATCACCAATTCTTGGTGATCTAGACACAAGAAAATTATTAAGTAAACCCTTTTGAATTTTAATTGAATATGGGAGTACCCATTCTTTCATATCACCAAGGTGTGCAAAAAAGCTAAGCATAAACACTATTCTTGTACCTAGATTGCTTGAGGAGATAGCAAATGGTAAAGAAGATCTTTCAACACAACAGACTAGCAAGGTAGAATTTAGTCTGGATGGCAATTCTTCCAAAATGGATTTTTGAATTAGGAACCTTGGGGTTTATGAATGTGTGCTGGATATGGACTGGTTAATTCCAAACAACACCCATATATATTGTGGAAAAGGTTGAATTACATTTCAAAAATTAGAGGGGGAACAACTAACCACTCAGGGAGAAGTGAAAAAACCTAAAGTTCAGCTGGTTAAAGTTTCACGAATCGTGAAAGGGTTAAAGAAAGAATTTCTCGTCTAGTTAATTAAGCTCAACAAGGCCGAGCAAGATAGTGAAGCCAAGGACCAACCATCTTAGCTCAAAGATTATGCAAATGTTTTTCCAAAGGACCTAACATAGCCTCCACCAATAAGAGAGGTAGATCATGAGATCCAACTCATTCTAGGTGTTGCTCCTATAGCCAAGCGACCCTACTAGATGTTAATTCCTAAAGCCATTGAGCTTAAAGAACAACTCAAAGAATTATTAGACCAAGTAATTCACCATGGGAAGCCCTGGTACTATTTTAGAAAAAAAAGACAGAACACCACCTTTGTATTGATTACCATGGGTTGAACTAGGTGACAGTGAAAAATAAATATCCAATCCCAAGGATAGATGAGTTGCTTGATTGACTCCAAGGAGCAAAGATCTTTTGAAAGATCAATATTAAATCACGCTACTATCAAATAAGAATCAAGGGGGAAGACATCCCAAGAACCACCTTTAACACAAGCTATGGCCATTATAAATTTTTTGTGATGTCATTTGGATTAACGGATGCTCTTACCACCTTCAATAGACAGATACCGGATATTTTTAGACCTTATCTTGATGATTTCATCCTTGTCTTCTTCGATGATATCCTAACATATTCCACGGATGAAGAAAACCATGAATCATAGCTGCAAATAGTTCTTGAAATAATGAGAACTTCCAAGATGAATGCTAAAAAGAAGAAATGTGCTTTGTTCCAGGAAGCAAGTTGAATATCTAGGGTTCATAATGTCAGTAGATGGCATTTCACTAGATCCAACCAAGGTCAAAGGCATACAAGATTGGCCACCTCCAACAAAGTTCAAAGAATGGGAAGCTTCCTAGGGATAACGGATTCATATAGAGTCTTCATCAAAGACCATGCCTCAAATGTTGCACCTCTCACTGACCTACTCAAGAAGCAAGTCACCATTATATAGACTCTATCGAGAACAATCCAGCTTTGAAAAGCATAAGCATAATCTAGTAACCGCCCCTATTTTAAGGCTACCTAACCTAAGCAAGGAGTTTGAAGTCATAACTAACGCAAGTTGTCTTGCATTGGGATGCATGCTTATGTAAGAATGACATCAAATAGCCTATCACTACAAGATATAGAACTTATAGCGACGTTTAAAGCGACGAAAATACAAACAACAAAATTTGCCCCCGTCGTCGCAAAAAGCATCGTTATTGACGACGCCATAGAATCGTCGCTATATGCGTCGCTATCTACGTCGCAAATGCGACGCATATAGCGACGCACATAACGACGCATATAGCGACGGTTACAGACAATTTGCGACGCGGATAGCGACGACAATAGCGACGCGTGCAGTAAATTTGTGACGCAAATAGCGACGGTAACAGAGAAATTTTTTTTTTGTGGCAGGGCAGCAAGCTGCCCTGCCACATATAGCACTGTGTGCTGTATGAGAGCCATACAAAATAGTTTCTGCACTGCTGCATACAAAGCGTTTGCAAACAAAAAGAATGTATACTGAAATCATAAAACTGATAGATGAAATAAATACATGATATCGCATAAAATGCGATTGGTACAATCATAAAACAATATCACTAATACATAGAAAATGTCTACATAGATCGGGCGACTAAAAACTAAAGGTATGTGAGCGCTAAGGATCCAAGGGCGAGCTACAAATCGTCGTCCCCCGAAAGCTCTTCCCGCTGTAAAGGAGCATCAAACGGATTCTGCAGAAAAAGAAACAACATATCAATCCACCATACAATAATGCATTCAAATATCTCAAGGTAACTACGGACAAGAAAGATGAGTGACTTACTGGGCCGCCGCGTCTGTACAATCGGTCGATCAATGATCTGAGACCGTGCCTCTCTGCATATCGAGTCTCAAGGCCTTGCGGATCGCGATTTGTAATGGAGTGCTGCAAAGAAAACAAAATGCTAACTGTTAGAAACATGATTGTCAGTACAAATAATATCTCAAAAAAACAAATAAGCAAAACAAAAGAGAAACTTACAAAGTCCTCCAAATATGTCCTGTGGCCGCCACTCCCAAGATGATGTACCGATCCGGCCTCGATTTGTGCCCTCGCCGCCTCCTGCTGCTGACTCCAATGTCCTGGCGAATTTGTAGCCTCCTCCCTCAGTCGGCGCCAGTCGTCTGCATCTAACCACTCGGGCTTTGGAGCCCCACTCTTGATTGCCTTGCGTGCATCGGATCGTCTATGTGACATGTATGCACGCATGCAATCCATCATCCAGCCCGTAGAGAATCTATCCACTGCGGCTGGCACCGGGAACTCCTCGTGCAAGGATGCTACTATGTACTCCTTGCTCCCCTCCGGTATGTTCCTCCAATGATCCAAGACGTTGTGCCGAAAAACTTGTTGGCACAACTCCCTCATGCGAGCCATCACCCTCCTCCCCTCATCATTCATGATGATGGCTCCTGACCTGCCATCCACTAGGTATCCATAATCCCTAGGAGTGTGCCTCGTATGGGCCCTCTCCCATCTCCGTCCACGCTCCTGGGCATATCCAGGAGACCCCTGAACATCCGGTGTACCGACGGGGGTACCCTCTCCCGGAGTGCCACTCAAAGGGGTGCCAGCAAAAGGAGTGCCACCAGAGGGGGTGCCACCAAAAGGAGTGCCACCAAAAGGCGTGACATCTGCCGACGGCTGCGTAAAAGCCGGAGTAACTGGAGTGGACGTCCCCACAGATGTGACAAATCGTGGAGGTGACCGAGCTCCAGCTGAACGACGAGACGGAGACACCGCGTCCGTGTCTCCACAGCAGCACCCCCCTGATCCTCCTGCAGTCGCAGTCCCTCCCTCTGGCCCAAGTCGCGAGCGTCGAGATTGTCTGCTCGAAGCTGAAGCATCTGATCGCACTGAAGTTGATCTAGCAGAGCGCCCTGACGAAGAACAAGACAGCTCCTGATCTGCTATCTCTCTGAATCTCGCGAGCTGATCTGGAGACATACGTGCCATCATCTCCTGAAACTCCTCATCGCTCATCCCTCGACTCATCCTGAAAATGTCGATACCTGCACATATAAAAAATAATGTTAGAATAATCAATTTAAACTATACAAAGCACATTAATATAAATCATTTTTGAAAAATCCCTCTTAAAATGCATATCTTATCTACCTTTATGGAAGATCTAAACAACGAATTGAGTAATACAATTCTCCAAGAATGAAGTATTCTATGGTCCCATGTTAATCTCCTGACACAACTCTGCATACACTGGAAGGTCGATAGACATGTCACCACAAAAGAACGAGTCTGCCTCGTTCTCAAAAAATTCTACGACTTCTGTATTTCCATCATTGTTAGCCGATGCGGGCTCCAAGCTTGCGGTGGCCTCCACCCCTTGTAATTTCGATCCCTCTATTTGCATATTTTCTTGATCTATGCCTGGAACATTGCTTTGATCGTATACTCTCGCACCTCGAGGAGTTGAAGGTATAACATACCACCATCGAAGTTTTTGGGGATTTGGATAGAAGATTACCTGTTCACAAACACTTACAAATCATCTTCAAACCATTGTGACATAAACCATGTCGTATTACAATTAGCAAGCAAATGACTAGTTGTACCTGTTCACAATGTGCCGGCAACACAAAGGTGTCGTGCAAATCCATCCATTTTTTTTCGGAATCTATTTCGAGAAATCCAGATGGACCTCGTTGAACTGTTGCGCCAGCTCCTCCAAGTACCACTTTGAACCACTGCACATCGAATATTATCATGGAGAAGCTACGGTAATCCACCGTAATAATACTTTGCAAATTCCCAAAATACTCCATCTCATCCACAACCGTGTTCGGATCCGTTGCTCGTCGCCAGCTCTCTTGCTCAAACCTTGCCATGACACCACAGTCCATTGTGGAGCGCATTTTATCAATACGCTCCACCCGAAAATGCCGTCCGCGCGACCACGCTGCACTATATATTTTGTACTGCACATTGAAACACTCAAATTAGATGTAGCAAAAAAATTCAGATACGACACATTCTAAACCCCTCATTACCTTTGGACTACATCCCCTCGAGAACTCCCACTCCTCCATTGAGACCTCTGTCCCTTCGCTGGATGCTGCGATCAAGGCTCCATGCAACCATCGTGTTGACATAAACCGCGGCATCTCCTCCATGCCTTCTGGATATCGAATCGGTCGGTGACGCGTACTGCGTCGGAATTCAGCTCGCGCTTCCTCTCGATCTTGCCTTGCAATCTGGTACTTGGCGAGCCACGTCTCCATGGAGGCATGGTGCAACATACAAAAGCGATTCACCTTCTCTTCCATTGAGGCATCCATTCTTTTTTCTACCCCATTTCCAACCACCACATCTCCAGTCAGCCTGTCATTGTCCTTGAGCGTCCATAGCATTTCATTGTCTGGTTCCACCGTTGGTAGCCATTGTGAGATATGCACTAACGCCTCTGACACCAACCAACCTTCCGCCATGCTACCTTCCGGACGAGCTCGTTGTCGCACAAAGCCTTTCAGGGTTTTCATGAAGCGCTCCAGGAAGAACATCCATCGCATATGGACAGGTCCAGCAATCTCCACTTCGTCCACAAGATGCACAAGAAGGTGAACTTGTATCGTGAGCATGCTAGTGGGCAGGTATTAATCTCTTTCTGTGAGATCCATTGCACCAAAGTCGACAGCTTGTAAATGGCCCCGCGAATTTCTGGAGTTAGGCATCCCGCGATCGCGATCGGTAGGACAAATTGCCACAAATGAGAAAGCATTAAGAATAATGGTCACTTTTCAAATTTCAAAATGTCCACGCTAATTAAAATCCATTCTATTCACAAACATAACATATCTTATGCCAATCATGGGATTTTAGCCCAGACATTTGGTCATCTTTAGAAAATGCGGACCTGAGAGAACGCATCATACTCGTCGGAGTGCGGATAGACTTGATTACTTGCTTCACAATGCGCTCTTCTTTGGTAGACAAAACCCAGGGAGCGCGAGGAAGCTGCACTCCCCCTTCAGCACTCGACTGCGGCCAAAGCGCCTCCATCTTACCTACCTCCTTTAAATCCATTCGTGACCCTATAGTGTCTCTCTTTCCTGTGATGTGGTCCCATAGCAAGCTGCCCACATTTTTGAAAATATGCATGGGATCCAACAAGTGGTTGACCTGTAAGTGGGTCCAATATGGCAACTCGTAGAAAACTGAGAACCGTCACATTCCATTTGGATGTGATTTAGGGTTTACCATTTTCAGCTCGTACCAGCTTGCAGCGTTCATACGTGCTGGAGGTCGTCCAAGAAAACCTTCCCTGAGTTCATGATCCTCCGGCAAGAAAGCGGCGTGTCCTTGATATACCATCTTCTTCATGGTTCGTGACCTTCGGGAGTCTAACTGTGGCCCACACAATGGACATGCATGATAACCTGAGGTAACGAGACCTGCAAGGCGATCCACGACCTAGTGAATACTTGATTGAATGAAATAAAATATAGATATTACCGGCGTGAACAAAGGTCTGCTCACCTGAGCACTCTCCCAATCCCGGAAAGTCATGCATCGTCCACATGAGAATGGCTCGAATGTTGGCTGACCGCCGACCATCGCGCCTACTCATATCTTGCACCGTGACCCCCTCCTCCCACAAAATCTTAAGCTCATCGACTAATGGATGAAGATACACGTCCATATTTTTTACTTTGTAGCGGCCCGGGACGAGCAAGCTAAGGATGAGATGTCCTTTCTTCGTAGAAAGCCATGGAGGAATGTTGTAGTTGACAAGCACTATAGGCCACACACTGTAAGAAGTCGAGCGCAGACCGAATGGGTTCACACCATCCATGGCGAGACCGAGCCGAAGATTCCTTGGCTCTTGCGCAAAGCCTGGGAAGTTAGAGTCAATGTGGCTCCATGCGCACGAATCTGCTGATATTCGTTGCACTCCATCCGTAGACCTATGCTGCACATGCCACGTTGTCAAGCTTGCCATGGCAGATGTGCGAAACATGTGGTTTATGCGGGGGATGAGCGAAAAGTGTCTGAGGACTTTTTGAGGGATGGTCTGCCCTTGCAAGTCCTGTCAATACCTGTGAGCACCACACTTTGGACATGTCTCCATAGTCTCGTATTCATCTCGAAACAATATGCAGTCGTTGATACATGCATGGATGTTATTGTAGTCCATGCCAAGCTTCCGTAAAACATGTCGTGCATCATCATGAGACTCAGGCATGGTGTTTGCAGGTGGCAATATATGATATTTCAATAACCTGAAAAAATCATAAAACACCTTGAAAAATCCATCCATGTTTGCAATAATACTGTTTAAAAAAAAAACAATGAAGTCTGTGTGCAAGGTACCTGAATAACTCAGTCACACTCGTATCGCTCCAACCGTATTTTGCTTGCACACTTAAGAGTGCAAGCAATGACTTCAACCAAGATACTCGGCACCCATCATATAATGGTATGGATGCTTCCTCTCTAAGCGGGTCAGATGTCTCAACATCCATGGGAATCAATGCATCGATCATTGCCTCCATCTCAGGCTCCAAGATTGTAGGCAAGTCGGGAAGGTTGTCTGTCTCCTCTGGCATTGACGATATAGATGGGCCTTGCGAGTGGTCGATTGGCTCCTGCCATCCATCCATCGCACGTCCACGAACTCTTCTAATTGGCCGCAAAGGGTGCACTCCCCCTTGGGTCGAGACATCACCCCCCTGGATACAAAATTTGCCAACAAGACCCAATCTTATTGTGTATGGTTTTCAATTAGCTTGAGAGTACAATGCATGAAAAATGCTAACTTCAAATTACCGTTTGCTGAAAATCTGCAATCGCCTGATCAATGATCTCAGATTGAAACTCGCCAAATCGTCGTACGTGTTCTATAGACAATCGGCGTTTTCGTCTAATTGCCAACTTGCATTGAGAGCAAGGACATGGGACACGCTGATTAAGATACGACTCGCGGTCTTGAACAATAGGACCTTCTTCGTTTTCCATCTTATCTACATTACAACAAACGAGGCTTAAATGGATAGCTTTATGGAGATGTACGTCAAGTTGCAAGTTGACCATAAACCTTGCATTGTATATAGTAGTCGAGAGATTTTCCGATGTTATATCTCGGCCTTGTATCATGCTCAACGATTTGTTTGTTCCGGTAGATAATTTTTTGTTATATCTCGGCTTTGAGTATAAGTAATCCATTTTAAAATTAATGTGCGCCATCTATGAAATTTTATAACTATAGTAATAAAATTTATTTCAATCAATTCTACTCATAGTCATAAGACCTGAGAGAAATTATCCTATACTCAATTTAAGGGTTTCTTCTTCTATAACAATAATTTTGGGTTAATTTTGATGAAGTACGTGGCCGTATGCAAAGCACATTGCATACCATTATCAATACGTATATTATCTTAAATTTTCTTCCCTTCCCTCTCCCTCTCTTTCTCTCCCTCTCCCTCTCTTCCTCTCTTTCTCTCACCCTCTCCCTCACCCTCTCGTTCTCTTTCTCTCCCTCTCTCATTTCCTCCCTCCTCCTCCCTCTCCCTCTCCCTTCCTCTTTCTCCCTCTTTCTCCCTCTCCCTCTCCCTCGCTCCCTCTCCCTCCCCCTCCCTCTTTCTCTCCCTCTCTCATTTCCTTCCCCTCCCCCTCCCTCTCCCTCTCCCTCTCCCTCTCCCTCTCTTTCTCTTTTTCTCCCTCTCCCTCTCTATCTCTCTTTCTCTCTCATTTCCTAAACAAGCAAAAAATAAAGTGATTTAAACATCCTCCAAGCAAAAGGGAGAGGGAGAGATACAATGCACTCTCCCTCTCTTTCTCTTTCTATCCCTCTCTCATTTCCTTCCCCTTCCTCTCCCTCTCACTCTCTTTCTATCTCATTTCCTCTCCTAAAAAAGCAAAAAATAAAGTGATTCAAACATTAAACAAGCAAAAGGGAGAGGGAGGGAGAGAGAGAATGCACTCTCCCTCCTTCTCCCTCTCTTTCTCTTTCTCTCCCTCTCCTATTTCCTCCCCCTCCCTCTCCCTCTCCCTCTATTTCTCTTTCTCTTTCTTTCTCTTTCTTTCCCTCTCCCTCTCCCTCTCCCTCTCTTTCTCTCTTACTCTCTCGTTTCCTCTCCTAAACAAGCAAAGAAGAAAGTAATTTAAACATTAAACAAGCAAAAGGGAGAGAGAGAGAGAGAATGCACTCTCACTCTCTTTCTCTCCCTCTCCCTCTCCCTCTCTTTCTCTCCCTCTCTCTCCCTCTCCCTCTCCTTCTCTTTCTTTTCCTCTCCTAAACAAACAAAAGAGAACGATTTAAACCTTCAACAAGTAAAAGAAAGAGAGAGGGAGACTCACCAATGAGATATGGCGAGCGTGGGCGGCTTCTCTTTGCAACGAGGGCTCCTCCTCTCCTTCGCGAACAACGACGGTGGCGGCGGCGGCGGCGGCGGCGGCAGCAAGTCTCTTCCTCCTCTTCTCTCACAAAGCCTTGGCTCTCTCTCTCGCTCTCTCCCTCGCTCTCGCTCTCAAAAGGCGAAGAAAAGTAAATGAAAACGGCGCTCTGGTTTCGGCCGCGCTTTTTTTCCCTGCGGCGTCGCAATTGGCGTCGCTATTTGCGTCGCAAATGCGACGCAAATAGCGACGCCAATTGCGTCGCAAATGCGACGCAAATAGCGACGCCAATTGCGATGCCAATTGCGACGCCAATAGCGACGCCTATAGCGACGCCGATATCCGCCGTTGCTAATCGGCGTCGCTATTGCCCCATTCCCTTGTAGTGTATGCTTCAACGAAACTAAAGACCTATGAAAGAAACTATGCCACACATGATCTAGAATTACTTGTGTAATTTATGCCTTCAAATTATGGAAACATTATCTGCTTGATAACAACTTTTCCTTAGTCAGTGATCGCAAAAGCCTAAAGTGGATTTTCACTCAGCTAGACCACCTCAACATGAGGAAACGTTGGTGGATCGATATTTTGCAAGAATTTGATTTTGAAATCAAATACTGACGTGGCAAAGAGAATGTGGTTGCAGATGCCTTAAGCTGTAAATCATTTCTCAATAAGCTAACCCTAGAGGGACCCTCTAGGGGAGGAACTCTTGCCACAATCATTACAATGCCCAGTAATCCTATCATAGAAATGGCCAAAGAAGAAGTAGTGAAGGATCTAGGCTATCAGAGAATGCTAAGAGAAATCCCTATTAAGGATACAAATCCAAAACTCAACTCTAAGAATCAAGAATTTTCCATATATGAGGAGCTTGTCTATTTCAAGACAAGACTATGTATTCATGCGAGTCAAGAGCTCAAGAAGAAAACACTCTGGGAAGCTCATGATTCTCCATTTTCGGATCATCCTTGAAATGCTAAGACTCTTGATGCAGTCAGAATAAGCTTCTACTAGGAGAGACTCAAGGGTGATGTACTTAAGTATGTTACGAAATGCCTAAATTAACAACGAGAATCAAAGTTGAACATGTGAAGTTTCCAGGCAAGCTCCAGCCACTTGACATCTCTCAAATGAAATGGGAATATATTAGCATGGACTTCATAGTTAGATTTTCCCCAGTAAAAGGAGGATATAACTCAATTATGGTAGTCATTGATATGCTGACAAAAGTTACATACCTTATTCCTATAAAAACTAACTATAAGGCTTTCGATATTGCTAGACTCTTTAGTAAGAAAATTTTCAGACTACATGGATTACCCCCAAAGAATCATTAACAATCATGATTCTCTTTTCACATCAAACTTTTGGGAGAGTTTGTTTAAAGCTCTAGGAACCTAGCTATGCTTCACTACTGCTTACCATCCCCAAATTGATGGTCAAACAGAGCGGGCTAATCAAGTAATCAAGGATATACTTAGAGCTTATTGCAACACAGAACCTAAGCGATGGATCCAATACCTACCCTTAGTTGAATTTACCTACAATGCATCATATCATCAAAGTATTCAAATGACTCCTTTCTAGGCATTGTATGGGCAAGGTTGTCTTATGCCACTAAGTTTTTTTTATCCTGCCCTACAAGTAGAAGCGCAAAGTTGGGTGGAGCAGGGTTTTTTAAGGAGAGGAAGGATGTGCCATGTCACAGGGGAGTTGGGTGGAGTGACGTTTTTTGACGGGGAGGGTCTACCATGTTGTGGGCGGGGGGGTTGGGGTGGAGCGGGGTGTTTTGAAGGGGGATGTGCCATGTCATGGGAGGGTTGATGTTGTGGGGGGGGTTTGGGTAAAGCATGGTTTTTTGAGGGGGGTGTGCCATGTCGTAGGGGTATTGGGGGGTGGAGCAGGGGGTTTGGGTATAAGGCTGAAATATCTAAGGTTTGATAATGGGGGTGAGTATGTCTTGAAACCTTTTGAGCAGTTTTGCAATGAGTAGGGTATTAAGTATCAGTTGATTGCCCCTTACACCTCTCTCCAAAATGGTATTGCAAAATACATAAATAGAACAATTCAAAATAGAGTCCATAGTTTCTTAGCCAATTAGGCTTACCACAACACTTTTGGGATGAGTTAGCTACTACTGCCATACACTTGATTAACAAGTCCCCTTGCACTGTTATTGATTGCCAGGTTATAGAGAAGGTATGGATTAGGAAACCTCCATCATATGCTCATTTGTGCATCTTTGGTTATGGGATATTTTGCCATGTTCTCAAGGATGAGTCCAATAGGCTAGATACTAAGTCCGTTAAATGCATTTTTCTTGGTTATGGGGATGCAGGTGAGATGGGCTATCACCTATGGGATCCACAAGCTTGCAAAGTTATCTACAACCATGATGTCATTTTCCATGAGAAAAAGATGCATAAGTAGCTTGAGCAAGTAGTTGAGGTACGTAGGGTGATCTTTCAGAAGGAGCTTCCTGCTCCTATACAATTGGCTAGAAAATATACAACACTTGATGCTCAAGTGGTCCATGATCTACTTGTTATGCAAGATCAACCTATTTTGAGACACACTACTAGAGCTAGATGTCAACCTAAGCACTGTACACCCTCCATGGATTATGTTATGGTGATAAATGTAGGTGAGCCTCTCTCTTATAATGAGACCATGCATAGAGATGATAGTCACTCATGGGACAGAGCTATGCAATGGAAGTTTGACTCCTTACAAATAAATCATAAGTTAAATTTGGTTGGTTTGCCTAGTGGCAAGAAGAAACTACCATGCAAATGGATATACAAGTTGAAAAGTATCCCTAGATGTCCCAAGCCTACTTATAAGGAGAGATTGGTAGCTAAAATTTCCAAGTAGAAACATAGTATTGACTTCAATGAAGTCTTTTTTCTTGTGGTCAAAATGAGAATCCTACACTTTCTAGTAGCATTGGTTGCTCAACTAGATCAAGATTTTTATCAAATGGATGTAAAGACGACTTTTCTACATGGGGGCTTGCATGATGAGATTTATATGCAGCATCCTAAGGGCTTTGAGGAAAAAGGCAACACATAATATGTAAGTTGAGAAAGAGCCTTCATTGCCTTAAGCAAGCACCTAGGGAATTGTACCATAAGTTTGATACTTTTATGCATTCACAGGGATATAGTCATAGTGGTATGTATCTGTATTTATACACAAAGAAGGCTCGTGATGGTAGACTTATGATACTCTATGTGCATGATATACTTATTGCTGGGAGAGCTCATAATGAGTTGGATGCCTTGAAAAATCTGTTGAGATATCGAGCTCCACTTGTGATATGCCAGGGTGACCGTTGTGCATTTATGTCACCGACTTGTTAGTTGCAGATGCGGTTGGTACACCGCCCATGAATAATAGCTAGATGACAGCTATCCTTATCTACTCTAGTTCGTGGTCCAGTTAGTATGCCACCTTAGTTAGTTGAGTTTGGTTTGAGACCCATATATAGGGTTCTTCTATTTCTTTGTACTAGAGTTCTTTTTGGCTTACACAACTAAGAAGAGGAAAACTGTTTTCAATCTCCACCTTTGTGTGTATTCCCCCATTGTGCAAGTGAGAAAGCTACAAGTGAGACTCCTTCCTTCTCTCCCACAATCTTGACATGGTATTAGAGCCTTATTCGTGGTAAGGAGCTCAAGAAAGAAAAACAAGTTTGTGGTGTTCTGGTAAGAGGACCAGTGTTGCTTTCATTTTTCTATCTTGGGAGCAAGTCTCTGTAGGTAGCATAGCCAGAAAGTGCAAGAGTGCATTGTCTCAAATTGAGACGCCCTTCGCCCTATTTTTTTATTTGAGGCCATTTCGGAGCCTGTTTTGGAGGCGGAAGTTTTCCGCACGCACTCAAAAAAAGGCCCTGTTTTTTGCTGTGCAACCACTATTCTATAGGTGGGTGAAAAGTTACCGTAGAAATTGCATTATATGCCTATGCGCAGAGACATTGGGAGGTACAGAATCATCTTTGTTGCCTGTTGATGCAAAATCGTCACTAGGAAGTGACTGTGTGGTCAAATACCACTTTCGTCAGTTTTGGAGATTTGCCCTTGTGAGGCTGAAGCTGTGTTTTTTGCAGTGACAGAATTCTTTGCAGTGTTCTGTAATGGCGTCTGATTCTCTTTCACAGATTGTCACTGAAAAGCTTGAAAAAAATAACTTCCAAGTATGGAAGTTTAAAATGACCAATTTCCTTATGGGAAAAGGATATTGGAAATTTGTTGCAGGAAATGAAGAAGAACCAGTTCTTCCTGATGTTCTCAGTCAATTGCAAATGCAGGCATTTAAAGGATGGCATGAGAGAGCCAGAAAAGTTATGTACTGGCTGTCTATCAGTATTTGAGACTCTATGATTATGCATATTCAAGATGCAAGTACACCAAAGGAGGCATGGGATACTTTGTCAAAAATGTATAGCACAAATACGCAAGCCAGGAAAATGCAGCTCAAGCAAGAGTTGCACAATGTGCAAAGAGAAAGTATGAGCATCAATGACTACCACATGAAGGTGAAGAAGATTGCAGATGCACTTGCTTCCATTGGGTCGCCACTGATGATGATGATTTAGTTTCTGTGACCTTGAATGGTCTAGGAAAGGATTATGCACAGTTCCGAATATCCATTTCCATCCATGAAAGATTTCCTGATTTTGAGGAGTTGATTGCTTTTCTAATTTCTAAGGAGCAGAGAAATGGTGGTGCATCTTCTTCAGGAGGAACTTCAAAAGAAACTGTCTTCTACTCAAATGCTGGAAGAGGTAGAGGCAGAGGTAGAGGAGGCCGATCTAGAGGCTGTGGTAGAAATTAGAATATGCAGCAAACTCAAGAAAACCAGTCCTATGGAGGAGGGTGTGGTAACTCTAGTGGCAGGGGGAGCGAAAGAGGTCGTGGTAGATGGCAAAGAGGGCAAAATGCAAACAGCAATGTTGAATGCTACTACTATGGTAAAATGGGTCATATGGATAAAGACTGCTTTAAAAAGCAAAATGACATCATGAATGGAAAATTGCAACAAGGGAATTATGCATCTTCTAATAGACAGGGTGATGATAGAAATGAGCATTTGTTTATGGTGCAGCACATGAACAATTCTGTGACAAGTGCAGTAGAAAGCAACAAAGTGTGGTATGTTGAATCAGGTGCGTCAAACCACATGACAGGTCATGCAGAATGGATGTAGGATGCAAGGAAAATGGAAAAACCAGGATTTGTGGAGACTAGTGATGATACTGCATATCCTATTGTGCAGATTGGAAAATTTCCTTTGTTTATGCAGGATGGGAAAAAGAAATACCTATCGGATGTATTTCATGTCCCGAATATCACCAAGAACCTGGTTTCTGTTGGTCAAATGGTTGAGCAGGGCTTGCAGGCCAGATTTAATCCTCATGGATGCTTTGTTGAGGATATGAAAAATAAAGGTCGCTTGATAGCAAAGGGAAAGAAGAAGGGCAGAATGTTTACATTGGATGCAGACATGCCTGAATTGAGTGCAGCAATGTTTGCACATGGGACCGGTGTAGTTGCATATATTGATATCTGGCATAAACACATTGGTCATGTTAATGTACAGCAACTTAAATCAATGCAGGCCCAAAATATTGTTGCAGGATTGCTTAAATTCAAGGTTGCAGAAATGCATAACGTATGTGAAGCTTGTCAATTTGGAAAACAGGCAAGGAAACCATTTCCTAGACATGTTCAAGAGAGTAAGAAGCCATTGGAATTAATCCACTCTGATGTGTGGACTACTAAAGCTGCATCTATTGGAGGCTGTCATTATTTTGTCACTTTTATTGATGACTATAGCAATAATGTTTGGGTGTATTTTATGAAAAAGAAAAGTGAAGTGTTTGGGCATTTTAAAACTCTTAAAGCTATGGTTGAAAAAGAAGCATGCCTGCAAATAAAATGCCTAAGGTCAGATGGAGGGGAGAGTATCTCTCAAATGAGTTTGCAAGGTTCCTGTAGGAGCATGGCATAAAGTAGCAATATTCATGCAGTCATACCCCACAACAAAATGGAATTGCAGAAATGAAAAATAGGTATATTGGAGAAGTATCTCGTGCCATGCTCAACGAAAAAGACTTGCCAGATTTTTACTGGGTTGAAGCAGTAGCAATCTACATAATGAATAGGACTCCCACTGCAGCAATACATGGGATGACTCCAGAGGAGAGGTATACTGGTAGGAAACCAGATATTTCTCATTTGAAAATTTTTGGTTGCATTGCCTATGTTCATGTGCCAAATGAGTTGAGATCCAAGTTGGATTCAAAAGCTGAGAAGTGCATCTTTATTGGCTACTCTCTGTAGAGCAGAAAGGGTATAGATGCTATAACCCTTCTACTCGTAAATTTACAGTGAGCAGAGATGTTGTTTTTGATGAGATGAGTAGCTGGTATGAACCAATAAATGTGATTGATGATGTAGATGCACAAAATGGTAATGCTGCACAGATTTCATAGCAGCATTCACAAAATATTAGTGGACCTGGAGTGTCCTCTAGTAGTGGTTCACATTCTTTGCCATGGACAGGCAGATTGAGATCATGAGAATCTCCTCAAAACAATGCAGATAGTGGTATGCAGGTTTCATGAAAAGGAAAAGAGAAGGTAGATCATCCCATGTTTGATGTGAATGCAGGTCACTCTTATGTGGATGGTGAATCCAGTGGCTCAGAACAAAGCATTGATGATGAGTTGGGTATTCCTTCTATTGTTACACCTGGAGTAAGGAAGAGCAGGGATGTTTTGAGAGCACCTAGAAGTGATCCTACTTTGCGCATGTATACTAGAGCTAGGTATCCTGTGGATAGGCTGAAATATGATGGATTTACAGCCATTCATTATGCCTATATAGTCAAAGTGATACAGGAACCAGAACCCACTTCTTTTGAGCAAGACATGGGAAAAGAAAAATGGGAGAAAGCCATGGATGAAGAAATGGATGCTTTGGAAGCAAATGCTACATGGGAATTGGTACCTTTGCCTAAAGATAAGAATGCAATTGGTTGTAAGTGGGTTTATAAGGTGAAGCACAATGCAGATGGTTTTGTAAACAGATACAACGCAAGATTAGTAGTCAAGGGGTATGCACAAACATATGGCATTGATTATGAAGAAACATTCAGTCCGATTGCAAGGATGGCAACCGTAAGAGCAGTCATTGCTATGGCTGCATCAAAGGGATGGTCTTTACATCAGATGGATGTAAAGAATGCCTTATTGCATGGTGATTTGCAAGAAGAGGTTTATATGGAGCAGCCACCAGGTTATGTGCATGCTATTCATCCTGAGTTTGTTTGCAGGTTGAAGAAAGCCTTGTATGGCTTGAAGCAAGCACCTAGAGCATGGTCTGACAAGATAGGACAGTATCTTGTCACTATTGGCTTTCAGATTTCCAAGGCAGATTTCTCACTTTATGTGAGAAAAATAGAGAAAGGTATTATGGTGCTTGTCATTTATGTTGATGATTTGATTATCACAGGTGATAGTGATGAAGATATCCTTCATGTGAAAATGCTATTGAAGCAGAAGTTTGAGATGAAGGATTTGGGAGAGCTGTGTTATTTCTTGGGCATTGAGGTGATTAGATCACCAAGTGGGATATGGCTCTTGCAGAGGCAGTATGGATTAGACATGCTGTCCAAATATGGGATGGCCAAAGGTACAATGCATTGACGAACAAGATCGGGGTCTTGCTGTTAGAGAGCATCGCAACAAGAGTCCCTGAGGAGGTAGACTGGAATGGGTTCATGCAGAAAACCATTCAAAGCTCAGCTGCCCTTCTCACTCCAGTGGAAGCACCAACAGGAGGATCCCCTGCCTCAACCGCATGCTCCACAAGGAAGAAACCTGCCTCAAAGGCAGCCACAATCAGATATGGTGGTATTTTGACGGCCCTCATAGATGAAGCAATAAAGGATGCTCGCGTCATGGAGGAGCGAGCTGTGCATCAAAGCCCACTGCATCAAAGCCCACCTCACCACGAAGGAGGAGAATCAAGTGAAAGAACGATAAGTGACAAGGGAGAACAGGACTGCCGCCTACACGAGCAAGCAAACCCGAAGAACAAAAGAAAGGGGACAGGAGATGGAAGGAAATGATAGAGAAATTAAGTAAAGAAAAAAAAGCTGACATGAAGAGGGCTCAAAGAGAGTCTAGGAGGGTTGAGGAAGAAAGAAGGAGGAAAGAGGAGGAGAAGCTTGCAAGGATAAGAGAAGAGTCAAAGAAGACAGAAGAGGAAATGAAAAGAAGGGCGGAAGAAGAAGCTGAAGAGTAGAGACTAAAGGAACTAGTTGAGTTGGCTGAGGCTACACGAAGATTTGTGGAAGAGACCCATGGGGGTGGAGAGCTCAAACCCGTGAGCCCCCGTCATAAAGCCGAAGCTAGTGCAAGTGTGGAAGCAGCTCCCGTAGTTGTAGGCAAGGGCAAGTCCCTACTACATCCACTTCCTTCCTCTTTTGTGCCTACAACGGCTGAAACCACGACTGCCACCACCGCACAACCCACACCTCCCCTCGACACTGCACAGCTCATGAACATGGTGCAAATGCTTGTGAGCAAAGTGGCCGAAATCGTGCCAGAAACTATATTGAAAAGGCCCACTACCACAGATGCAGAGTCACGACAAGACCCTAAATGACAAAGGCTGGAGGCATCGACCACCACGCCCCATACTCCCATGCTTGCCGACACTGACTATGACGCATATGTGGCTGAGCTACTGACACAACTGGACAAGGCGAAAGAAGAGAAGAAAGTGGCCCTGCTGGAGCTAGAGAAAGAAAAAGAAATGTCAGTTGCCCTTAGGCTAGAAGTCTCAAGGTAGGGAGCTGACCGACGAAGAGAAATAAAGGCCCTAGAGGACCAACTAGCAGCAAAAATGAAGGAAGCCCAGGACAATGAAAGCCGCCTTAGACAAAGGCTGGAAGAGAGGAGCAAAACCTGGTGGCAGAACAAAGGAGTCTAAAGCTACTAATGCAGCAATACAATGATCTATAGCAAAGGGTCACTCAAGTGAAAATGCTCAACCAGGAGGTTCAGGAAGGCAAAGCTAGTATACCACAAGAACATGCTACGGAGCCCCAGTCGTGGCAGGAGCTAGAAGAACAAAACAGGTTAATAAGCGAAATCGAGTTCCTGAAGAGTGAAGGGCCAAGAGTCTCAGCAGCTGAAGCAAAACAGCTACAAGATGAAGTGCAAAGATTACAAGATGCACTGGAGACCTCCCAGGAAGATGTAGAGACCCTCATGGCCATGGCTTTCAATCAAAAAAGGCTATTCCTCGCTGAAATCCAAAGCCAAGAACAGCTGGTGCAGGAAAAATCAGAAGTACTGGCCGAGGTGCACCAAAGGCTCAACATTGTAGATCAAGCCATGGGGATTACTGAAGAGCAGCTGGCTCAGAAGTTAAGAGAAAAAAACCAGTTATGGTTTTTAACAAATGAGCAGCAACAGGTAGTAACCACCCTGGCGATCCAACTAGAGGAAGAAAGGAAAAAGATGGAGGAAAGAGTTGTGGAATGGGAAAGGAAAAATTTTGACAGGGTGAGGGACTTGACTGAACGCCTGGCAGTGGCAAAATGCAAAAGAATGCTTGCAGAAGCTAGGATTGAGGCTGCCGAAATAACTACTAAAACACAGCGATAGGCCTTCCTCAACACGGTGCTCCACGTCACACAAGCTGAGGGCAATGATCCAGTGGAAAAGGTGAAAAGGAAGTTGGAGCTAACCACCCGAGCTCTAAAATACGGTCTTCAAGAGCGGGAGCTCCCAACAAGTACAGGGATCACTAAAGAGCAACAATTCCGCTACCTATGCTGTAGGGGCCTTTCCACTACTGAGCTCAAGGAGCTCGGTTTTTAGGAGCATGAACAGCCACCACCACCACCGCCAGTCATCCCATCTGTGGTTGAGAGACATGTCGAAGAGGGTCCAGATTTCGAGCAAGCTGATGAAGAAGAACAACAAAGAATGCCGAGTCCGCCTCAACCTGATATCCCACAGGAAGAGCTTGCAGATGCCCATCTACTTGAGCACATAGTTGCAGCAAGGAGAAGGAGACAAGAGTTAGCTGAGGAGGCCCAATGCCGAGCATGCACACTTCCAAGACAACTTCCTGAGGAGCCCATGCCACTGAGAAATGATACACATCCTATAGACTGGCCCCAGGAGTTGGTCATCTGGCGTCAGAGCGAGAGTTCCATAAGAGGCCGTTTGAGCTTTTGTTGCTTTTCCACACTCTCTGGATGGGCCCTGCCTCTAGGAGTCGTAGCCAAGAACAAAGATCTGGCTAACGAACTTGCAAACAGGTGGATAGAAGAGAGGAGCATGATAATGACTAGGTGGCGACAAGAGCCACAGGAGTACTAGGAAGATAAGGTCAATCTGGTTCCCAAAAACATCCAAGGCTACGAGGCACAGCCGAAATGGCGAAGAAGGATTTGGGACACCAATTTTGATGCATGGACCGCCTTTGTAGTTCACTCCCCGAAGAGTGCAATGATCCTATCTACATGCCCTACCCCCGTAGGCATGGAGTGGACTATGATAGAGACTTGCATGGGGATTATGACTTCCCAAAAATATATAATGTAAATGCTAGGAGCCCTGAGGAATGCTTAGTGTTTAGGTTAGAGGATATACTTCCTTCTATAAACCGTTTTCTTGTAGACTTCTCTTCCTGCCCTGATCCATCATTTTTGACCACTTGTAATTACCTCTGACTTATCAAATTCCTGCTACTCCAAAAACCTGCAGTAGAGGAAGCCCATCTCCCCCCACTCTTCTTTGATATTAACCTAGGAATAGATAGTAGAGCTATGACTAGGTTAATGATGCGAGCTACTCTCCTTCCTTCCTTTTGTCTAGAGCTCTTAGAAAATATGAGTGACACCCGCTTTGCAAGGTGTAATCACCCTTTCTTGTCAACCACTCCTCTGAGAGCTAAAGCCGATATTTAAGAATACCTACAAAGTCGCGCATTCTTATCACAATGCCTGCGATCAAATCGTGATTAAATGGGTGTAATATACCTTGCCAAATATACTCTCTCTCTCATTCTTATATATATATATATATATATTAAAGGAACAAAGACAAGGTGACTGGAGAGCAAGACAAGAGCAAAAATAGCAAGCTGAAAGACGAATTTACTCCTAAGCAAGTTGACAAGGAGGACACTTCACATGTGCTTGCAGTCTCCCTTCACTATTATTGTGCACCACACTCACTGCATCTAGGGTTTGCTCTAGCCCCTCCCCCCACTTCACACTTAGGGCACATCAAGGGCAGGACTTTTAGACCTGTCACCCTAAGTTTTGCTCTGCACCTCCAACGATGCAAGAACTAGGTCCTCAAGTGCGGGACATTACCAAGGGCTTGCCCAAGGTTAGACCCATCTCCCAGTTCCACTAGCACGGGCACCATGCACTACACAGTGAGACGGATACACCCCCTAGGAAGTGTACAACTTTTCTTGCAGGTTATGTTCGTGTTTCAAGAACTGGTTCCTTGGCTGAAGAAGATCATCCACTACATCCTCCAATGACAAGGAATTTTTCCACAAATCGGACATGACTCCATTCCCACAACTTTGAAGCTTCACTGCGAAGGTCTAAAGGACTCAACAGACTTCATGCTGCCAACCATCCGTCTACTGATGTGGCTGCCATGACTAAACCAAATCAAGCAGAAGGAAAACCCAGTGATGGATCTGCCATTGGCATAGATCTTGGAACCTCATCGTCCAATGATCCCTGCCCAATGCCTTAAGATCTACGGATCGCTTATTGATTCCACAAGCCTGAAGACCTTCAACTCAAAACTAAAAACCTTCTACTCAAAGACAAGGATCTTCAACCACAGCCATGGATTTTCAAGGCAAATAGAGTTCGGGGGGTTTCTCCAGAATAAATCCCTCCAATACCATCCTCCGAAGGAATTGCTTATTGCTTCAAGCATTTCGGATACTCAAAGAAAACCGGCTACCTAAAGGGGTGCCACAATAGTGTGAAAGATGCCGAGTATCTTCATGGAGCCCAAAACACGCCAGAATCTCTCCTGGTCATCGTCATCAAACTCCATCACTTCTTGTTCACAAGCATTAGTGTCATCTAACCACCAGTTCCACCTCGCAACACCATCATCTATCCCACTACCTCCCACCACAGTGCCATGGGACTGGCACTTGCCTAGGAGGGGGTAATGTTTACTGCAGCACAAAGGAGCGGAAAATGGAAAAAAGGAAATAGCAAAAGGCACAGGACAAAAAGAAGAAAAAGGCGCCTTAACCGGTAACCAGACCTTGGAAAAAATTAAAAGCATGGGCATGACCCTCAAGAAGTCTTAGAGTCGCCCAAGGAGAGTAAAAGAGTAAAAAGCACACCATTAAGTGTGAAAAAGCTCCCAAATCCTTGTAAAAGAGCGCCAGGCTCACTCCTGTGCAAATTGTATGCATTAGTTGGGAATAGGATAGACTAGAACGGTGGGGAATGAGAAATGAGCGTAGGCTAATGGCCGACCATGTAAAAAAAGGGGATGACCGCCCATGAAAAGTAGGGCATGTATATAAAGTTGAAAAGTGAATGGGAAGCTCATTCTTGTGTGTGGCCAAAGCTTCTTCTTCTTCTTCTTCTTCTTCTTCTCTTGTTTCTTGCCTCCTTGCTTGTGCTTGAGAGAGGGATTGAGGTTGCTTGAGCTTGCCTCAAGGATTGTGGAGCTACCGGTGTGCAAAGAAGAGGAGGGCACTGGATCGAGCATCAAGGTAAGCTCACTACACCCGTAAGGTAGGCATTGCGCGTCGGCTATGTGAGAGGTAGCCATGGCCGCTCGGTTCAAAACACTTGAGCAATAAGTGGTCTGTAGGTCTCGGGGTAGAGCTCGAAGCTCCCCTCCAAAAATCCTTGTTAAAATTTATCTTGGGCAAAATCCCAAGGAGAAGAGTAATCCTAGAGGATTATTGGAAAGTATTGCCACTTACACTAAGTTTAGCCTTGATATTATGATTCTAAGAAAAGGGTTTGTCTTGGAAAAAAGAATTTATTAAGATTATTGTGTATGATACACTTGAAGTAACTTGTTTGTGATTGTAAGTTAGATTTTGATTTTTCTTAAATTATGAGGATAAAAGATGGATAACTGGACACAGATTGCCAATTGAGGTAGTGTTTCCTCATGATGCTAGACCTCCCCAAGGTCAACATGAATAAAACCTACTCTAAGCTATTTTTGTTTTTGCATTTGTGAGTATGGACTGAGCACGATACAAAAGGTCATGTCATAGGAAATTCTAGTTAGGTAGGAGGAGATGAAGATACCAAGGGGCTCTGGTCACAAATTCCCTAGACTCTTATGAACTCTCAACTACCCTGCAAGTCCAAATAGTATTCTGGAAGTTTTGATACTAGTCTAGGGACTGACCTTGGTGAGAATAAAACCTTGGGTTGATATTACATCCAGATAAGACAAGAAGCATTGTAAAAATATATTTTTCTTAAAGAAATTATTTGAGAAAGAATTGCTTTACACTGTTTTTGTGTCATAAAATAAAGATGTATAACGAATCTGTGCCAGAAGATAATCAAATAAGTTATTTTTACATGTCAAACCTAAAGTGGTAGGTAATTAGCTAATAAAAAATACTCTATCGAGGAAAGCGAGTGGATGGATCCTTGATGGGTCCAAACCTATGGCTAGGTAGTCTTAGTTAGTTGAGAGCTTTTCTCATAAAAATTGCATTAGTAGATAGGCAAACAAATGGCCACTAGATATTAGAAAGAACATGACTTGCATCATTTTAGCCAGCTGGAATGGGATTTTGCCCTCTACGGGTAGAGGGGTTGACGTGATGCACTCCCCTTCATCTCCCATTCTCTTTGAACCAAGTGCAATGCAAGTCCGCCTCAGTTCAAGTAATCTTCACTACAACATATAGACCCAATAGCGACGTTTAAAGTGACGTAATTATTCATGGGAAAATTTATCCCCGTCATCGTTATTTACGTCGCTATTAGCAACACGATAAATTCATCGCTATTAGTGTCACTATTTCCGTCGCTATTAGCATCGCTAATTCGGATACTGACGCAAATAGTGATGCTAATAGTGACAGAAATAGCGACGCAAGTAGAGATGCTAATAGTGATGGTTGCAGAGTAAATTTTGGATACAAATAGCGATGGTTACAGAGGGGAAAAAAAATATGTGGCAGGGCATGCCTTCTAGCTATATGCACTAAATATTATTATATAAGTCATCTTCTATATCTTCTTTCTTGGCCTCACCCACAATCTCAATGGATGGAGGTGTTTCAATATCAAAAGAATCAAGCTCATCCTCCCCCTTCTTAAACTTTATTTCTTGAGCTCAGACTAGTTGTTGTACTCCAAGTAGCTCCCTGAAATGAACAGATTTCTCTTTACCAAGTGATTTGGTAAATATATATGCTACATGGTCTTCTGTCTTCACATAAAGTAGATAAATCTATCCTACAAGTACCATTTCCCTGATGAAATGGTAATGAATCTCTATGTGTTTGGATATAACATGATAGACGGGGTTGCTAGCCAGCATCACATTACTGAGATTATCACAATGCAATGTGACTTTGCTGTCCAACTGAATATCCAAATCATGTAGCAGTTTCACAAGCCAAACTACTTCGCATGCCGCTAAGGATGCACCCCTGTATTTTGCCTCTATATACTAGATAAAGCAATGGTGGGCTGCTTCTTACTACTCTAGCTGATCATACTACTGCCCAAACTGAAAGCATAACCGCTGGTTGACCTCCTATCAACACATAGACACAACTAGCCCAATCAGCATCCGTATAACCTGTCAAGTCAAATGATTTTCCATGCTCATAAAACAACCCATAATCAGCAATACCCTTCACGTACTGCATAATCCTCTTGACTACATCTAAGTGTGGATTATTAGGTTTCTACATAAATTAGCTAATCAAGCCCACTACATAATTCAAGTCAGGATGGATAATAGTAAGGTAAATGAGTCTTTCTGTACATAGTGACATTCTCGATCTCAGTCCCAACATCAACTGCAAGTTTGACATTCTCACCCAATGGTGTTTCCATGGATTTACACTCCATCATGTTATATTTCAACAACATATCATGAGCATATTGTTTTTGCCACAGCCATATATCTTAAGGTGTAGACACAGGAAACAACCTCAATCCCAATAAAGTACTTTAGCTCACCAAGATCCTTGAGTTTGAATTCAGCATGTAACATTGCTTTAATTTCAGCAATCCCATGATCGTCATCTACAGTGATGATCAAATCATCGACATAAACCACCAGGAAAACATAACCATGCTCTGTCTTCTTTGTAAACAGGTTGTGACTTGCATGACCCTCAAGCTGCTCCATATACACCTCAGGCTGTGTACATAACACACACACACTCTCTCTCTCTCTCTCTCTCTCTCTCTCTCTCTCTCTCTCTCTCTCTCTCTGTCTCTCTCTCTCTCTCTCTCTCTCTCTCGTTGATCTCTCTCCCTTCTTCTCTCTATACATATCTTTATCAACAAAAAGAAAGAGAGAAGTAAAGAAAAGAGAAAAACAAAGAGACAAGAGAGAATGCACTTACCTCAAAGCTTGAAGAAGAATCCTTTCGTGCTTCTCTCCTTCTTCTTCTTCTCCTTCACGGGTTCCCTCCTTCTTCTTTGTAGTTGTCCCCTCTCTTTTAGTGGATGCCGTGGCAATGATAGTGGTAGTGGCACACACAGACACATACACACACACACACT
The DNA here is from genome assembly GCF_053477565.2 of Lygodium microphyllum. Classification (NCBI taxonomy): domain Eukaryota; kingdom Viridiplantae; phylum Streptophyta; class Polypodiopsida; order Schizaeales; family Lygodiaceae; genus Lygodium; species Lygodium microphyllum. Next base: position 164,772,834 of record NC_141141.1, on the reverse strand, counting down.
CACACACACACACGCACACACACACACACAATTTCCTTGCATTGATCTCTCTCCCTTCTTCTCTCTATACATCTCTTCATCAACAAAAAGAAAGAGAGAAGTAAAGTGGATCCCCAAGAGGAACACCAAGGAAAAGGGAATTCTCTTATTGCAAGAAAATCTATCTTGTAACATCAACAAGCTTTTATTTCATTCTTTTGATCATCCAAACAAAGAAAACAACAAATCTTGACGCAGCATCGTAGTAGATTTCTCCCATGGATTTGATAGAATCAACCATAATCTTCAACACCTTCATAGAATCCACCAATATAAAAAAGAATATAAAAGAATACACCATATTTGAATGGAAATTAATCACATAGTTACATTGTTTTGATAGAATGGACTATCTCTGACTCTCTCTCTCTCTCTCAATATCAATAATACATCATCTGCTCATTATAATACTCTCATAATAACTCTCAATAATCCTTCTTAGGTCGTGGATGCACCTCTCAAGAGGTATTATGATATGAAGAGTCACCAGAGCCACTACAGTGTCTTTTCACAGCTCACTACTGTCACTGTCATATTTCGAGTGGAAATATTACATCATTAAACAACTTATAATCATTCTCATCTAGTTGATATATTTCATTTGATGGATTGTATGTTAGATTTACCAATTCAATTACTAACTCTATGGGAATCATGTTCAAGTCTCTTAAGTTATATGTGAACATATGTGATCCTTTCACCCTGTGGTACCAACGAAGCTATGAACTTCTATGCCTTGAGGTCAATTTGTCAAATCAAATCCTCATTTACAATTCACATATCTATCTCCTACTTTTTTCCTCATCTTCTAGACTCTACCAAGGTACCACATGCTACGAGACCCATCCATTTTATTCCATTTTTTGGCTTTTCCATCTCTCTTTGGATACTTACCACTTTCTTGATCTTGTCTATCATACACATAATATACTGCACAATCACAACCTATCCCAATGAAATTCACATTGCTTGATGATTGTGATTTTGGTTTAGGGTCAAAGTAGACATCTTGCCTCACTCTTGTTAATCGATCCTTTGACAAATTCGTACTCCCATTCAATTGAACCGATGTAGTCTCGAAGATATACTTTCCATCAACTTCCATTGTTGTTGGGTTGATCTTCTGACTTTCTATAACAATACTTGAGCCATGAACTTCATCTAAGAGCCCATCAATTTTATGTCAAATATCACTAAAAGCAATGATGTCATCATCCCCATCTAGATCCTCTAATTATTCTTCATCACTGGTTAGTTGTCCAAAGTCATCATATTCATCAGCCTCCCCCATTTCATCGTCTATCTTTGACTACATAGAATTTGTATCCTCCTAAGGCTGTGACCACCACTTCAAGTTATTTGTTTTGCTAGGTTTCAATTCCAAAAGGACTAACACGCCATTTGTGCTTGTTGCAAGCCCTCTTTCAATGCATCTACTACCCATGTACCAAGAAATGCTCTATCACCCAAGAGCTCAGAAAAGAGTAATGGATTTCCAAGTTGTTGCCATCAAAAGCCCCAAAATGTTGCTTTTAGCTTCATAATCTTCAATCTTACCAAGGTTGCAGAGCTTTGCTGTAGCTAAAATGCTTACTATTATAGAAGCAAAAATCCTCTACAAGATCGGTGGTCCCTATTGTTCATACTTGATCATAGAATATTCAAGTTCAAGAGGTGAAGTATTTAGTCAAATCTTGACTTCAATGAAGAGGATGTAAATGATCCTTAGAGACATTTGACATGAAGAAGAACTTTGAATCTTGAAGAGATATCTCACTGATGTCTAAAATCCACCATAGCTAGGGTTTATAAAAGCTTCAAAATGGAGACATTACTTGCCTTAGAGTAGAGTAATGGAGTGTCAAACTTGTAGCTATGGTTTGAGCTAACGAGTCTTGCATTAAATCAATTTCACAATCTGACATGAGAAGACGCCTCAATGTTCCTAGCCAATTAAAATCAAAGACGCATCATAAATGATATTATGATAGCTTGATCATAATTTTTCCCACATTATATTTGATTTAGCATTCTCGAATCCATTAAATGCATCAAAGATCGCATTGATTTTGTAACCGCAAGACAAATCACAAAAGCCTTAATAGATAGACAAAGAACGTGCAAGAATGAGCATGATATTGAGTAAGTTAAGTATCAAAGAGTATGACATGACTTGATAAACTAGATAAGTCATGAGGTAACTTGGCCAAAAACCACTAGATGAAGTTGTTTTGAAGAAAAAAAGACGTTTTTGAAAAAATATGCCAAAATTCATGACGTTTTTGAAGCTAGAGGGAGAGAAAGCATAAAATAATCATCCCCATGCCACCATCCAACAAGTAGGCAATCAAAATGCATTTTTAATAAAGCTCAATTGGCTCTTGATGAGTAGAGAAAAGAATGAGTCAACTGCATGCTCCCCCTTATGTCTATAAATACACCCCCTCTCCTTCACAAAAAAAGCAAGAAGGAAGACCTCCTGATGATGGAAATGTTTCTCTACTTTTCTTATCCATTGAAGCTTTCAGCTTGAAAGAGGAAATTATCCCCCTTCTACCTCATTTTCATTTTCTCTACCCCCTGTTATGCCTTCGTCCCATACGACCATATCGCTAAGTAAATTACTGGTGAAATTTTTTTGGACGACCACCAACTCTCCCTAAATTACCACGTTAATTTCGCCTAACATTCAATGGCTCTGCGAGGTCGTAGAAATTCAAAATTCCCATTTGAAGCAAGGGAAGCAAGGAACACGACCGATGGAGAAAATGACGTGGTAGGAATTGGCGAAACCCCCGTTACAACAAACCTGAGAGAGGTAACATCTCATACATTTGGAAAAAATTAATATTTTATAAGCTTATTGCTATATTTGGCTTTAAACGATTTTATAATTACGCATTCTAATGAAAATGCATATGAATTGCTGCTTATGAAAATAACCTAAGTAATATAACAATTAGCTATTCAATGAAAATAATCTTTCACTTGGAAAAGGATTATATGCCTGTCATTAAGAAAATATCTTAATTATGGTTTATTTCACGATATTTAGTGTTATTTCATTAATGATGTATGTGATCATAATAACATAAAAAAGCTAGATATTACTAGAGAATAGAATATTTTATAATTTTTTCCTAGAAGTGACTATCTCTATTTTATTTTGCTAATGATAAACAGATACATATGAATTTTATAATAATTTATAGAAAACCATTTAGATAATATCATGAAATAATCAATGCATTAAATCAATGAAAATTTACATAGGAAAACATATACTAGACGCACATGAATTAGGTGCATGAAAATATAATTTGATATCTGAAAGATTAAAGAAAAACTACACTGATGATTTTTGCATTGCCTAGAATAAAGTTTTTAGAAAAACAATCAGCATTGCACTTAGGACATAACTAAATGAAAATTAATCTTTTTAGATAACGTTGAAAGTTCGATATCGTCGATTAAACCATAGAATATGAGTAGAATAAAATGAAAAATATTTTCTTGCTAAAAATACACGTAATGTTAATATTAATGATTATATTAGCGAGAGCGTCAATATCATGAGTTGACCCACGTATGAGTCAGTGAGAAAACCTAACCTAAAATATCGAGAATGTTGAAGAGAAAACAACTATCAAATACTTGACAACCCTGAAACTATTAGTATTAGGAAATTAAATAAATATCAGAAGTTTGTAGGATTTGTTGGACATTGATAATAATTTTTCAATACAAATTCTAGAGTCTAAAAAGACTTGGAAAAGCATTTGAAATCTTACTAAGTTCGGGTTAGGGCAAGGTAGTGCATGAATTGCCTGCCATAGGCATAAATGTCCATATTATCTTTTAGGGTGGAAATAAAAAAATTTTCATAAGGATTAATTAGACTTCTCATAATTAATCAAATTCGTGAAATAACTTGCGGATCTCGAAAAAGAGTTGCAATTACGAAGCGAAACCCTAAGAATAAGGTGGGACCTTAAAAGAGAAACCCTAGATTTAGGTGGGGCTACTTCCTATGCTAAAAACACTTGCTAATGTTTCTTTTTTATTTGTGCACGCATTGATGGTTGCACAGGAAAGATTGATTGTGCTTGCAGTAGTTAGAACTTATTGTAAATATATAATCAGGATAATAAGAGGAAAGATCGCGATATGCCTCCCCCATGGCTAGATGCGCAACCTTGCTCCAGGGGGGATTGTTTTGTACCACCACGAGGAGCTTTGGACTAGCCCCAACACGGCAAGAGGTAGCTCAGTGTGAGGAATCCGTTAGGCAGGAGGAGGCGAGAGTGCCAGAGGGGGCTCTAGCTATAAATCTCTCGTCGCTCCTAGGAACTTGATGACACCAAAAGAAGCATTAAAACAATGCACAAAAAAATCCATGCATATATCATAATTTCATCTTTTGTAAAGGGATTAATATTCATTTTGTTGCAAAAATACTAAAATACACCCTTACCTCCTCCTATGCCTGGAATGGTATACCCATCAAATGCGGTCCCAGGGACAGTTCCCTACCCCTATCCCCAGATGCAAACAGTGCCACAATATAGTGTACCTAATCCAGTGTGGTCACCGCAGACGACAATGCCTCAGATGATGGTTCAACCACAACAAAAGTGGCCTCAAACATTTCCTCCAATGGAGACTCAACAACAGTGGAATCCTACCAACTGGAATCAACAACCCCAAGTCTCAACAGGAGCTCTGAATCAGAACCAGAACAGAGGACCTTCTGGATCTACCCAACCAGTGTATACAGTAATTACAGAAGCTTCCCAAAACCCTACTACAAGCACTTCAGGAGGTGAAAATCTGAAGGACTACTTATCCAACTCAGTTGCAAGTATCAAGAAAGAGCTTCTGGATGTGATTACAGAGCAGTTACAGACACTGAAGGTGAATACCACCAATATATCCACTCATGTGGGAGCTGGAAGAGATGCGATGTGCTCTAATACATGATGTGGAAAGTGTCATCAAGCGGGACATTAAGCTACTGAATGTACCCAAAAACCAACCATTCATGGAGCCGTCTGTTCCTATTGTTTGCGGAAAAACCATATAGAGGATATTTGCTCTCTGAAAGAGATGCATGAACGAAGACAGAATGATGAAAATGCAAGATTTAACTTTCTGGAATCTAAAATGACAACACAGGATATTGGACCAAAGCCTAGGAAGTTTGGTCCTAATTTTTGTCCAAGGAGGTTTCCCTCTCAAAGTTATAGAGGTCGACCTCCAGGAATGGTTGGTTTTCAGATACATTCAGTGGCTAAATATCCCACTTGATGACACTTTTCACACCATGTATTAGAGCGCATCACATCTCTTCCAGCTCCTGCAAGAGTTGATATATTGTTGGTATTCACCATTAGCGTCTGTAGCTGCTTTGTAATCACATCCATAAGCTCTTCCTTGATACTTGCAATTGAGTTAGATAAGTAGTCCTTCAGATTTTTACCTCTTGAAGTACTTGTAGTAGGGTTTTAGGAAGCTTCTGTAATTACTGCATACACGGGTTGGGTTGATCCAGAGGGTCCTCTGTTCTGATTCTGATTCAGGGCTCCTGTTGAGACTTAAAGTTGTTGATTCCAGTTTATAGGATTCCACTGTTGTTGAGTTGCCATTGGAGGAACTGTTTGAGGCCACTGTTGTTGTGGTTGAACCATCATTTGAGGCACTACCTCTGTGGTGACCACAATGGATTAGGTGCATTATACTGCGGCACTGTTTGCATCTAGGGATAGGGGTAGGGAACTATCCGTGGGACTACATTTGGTGGGTATACCATTCCTGGCATGGGAGGAGGTAAGACTCCTCTTACTAGAGTCATTGACAGCCTTGCTTCAACTTCGTCATACAATCTTGCACCTTCCACTGTAACTTGCAGATTGACTAGTCTTCTCAATTCCACAAACTTGAGAACTTCTGGTTGTAGGCCTCTGAGAAACACTCCTTTCTGAATACCTTCGTCCAAATGATGGTTGGTCCATCTCTTCAAGATGGATTCCATTTGCGAGGCATAAGCTTTTATTCTTTCTCCAGAGGACTGACTTAGGTTCATGAACTCCTCTCGCATCCGCTCTCGCATCCGCTCTTCAAAACCTTCACTCCTGAATTTAGTGAGGAAGGCCAACTTCAGATCATCCCATGTGCCAAAAGTTCCTGCTGCTTGTCTCTCATACCACTGAAACGCCACGCCCTTGAAAGTGGTGGGGAATATCGCTAACCAATGCTCAAGGGTTCTGGCATTGTTAGCCACACATGCTACCATGAATTTTGCTACATGAAGATTAGGGTCTTCATTGTACTCTCCTTTAAAAACTGGTAATGGGACTACATTTGCTAGCCTGCATCAATATTTTCAGGACAAATCTGACTAGGAAGGGGACCTTGAGCCGCCATGGGGACTTCTCTAAAGATTGCTTCTAGGGCATCAAAGGAAGCTTCTGTTGCGAGCCCGTTCTCAACTTTGATTTTTTCATTCTCTCTTCTCACGTACCTTTGGACTCGTTCTAACGCTTGCCTCTTGATTGCATCATTCATCAGGGGCTTGGCTCCAACCAGTTGTTTAGTACTCAACACAATAGAATCACAGAGGGGCTTCAGTCTCTGAGGGATTCTCTAGCCAAGATCTCTTCTACTTCCTTCTTTTCAACATCTCTGAATTCAGCTTTCAAACCACTACAGAGGGGGAGATATTTCGTTCTGAAAGTATCAAAACTCATTCTTCTTAAGATCATTGTTGTGTCATTATAATACTGCTAGCTTCTGAGGGTTTCAACAGTGTATGTTGTGAAAAACACTCTGTCTACCAACTTCCAGTGGGTTGCTAATTGGACAAACAGAATATTGTCAGTGCACCAAGCATCCAATGTATCTTGTTGTTGAGCATCCACGAACAAGTTCCAACTCTTTTCCTTATTGTTTTCGTGAACCTCCACAGACCACAACTGACTCCTCAAGCTTCTTCACGATCTCCCGCTTTATGATGTCTGGAAACTTCTCAATGAATGCTAAATATTCCATGGATAGTCATTCTCTCTGCTTCTGTTCTTTAGTTTGTTCCCAAACAATTTGCCACCAAGATACAAGTTTATGCTGCCTCAACACGAAGAGGAAATAGTCCATTGCATAGAGCATGCATCATGATGGTGATACATTTCCGCCATTGTGGGATGAACTTCTTGTGGAAAGTGGCTTTGATAATGAGAATCTCCAACTCTTCAGTGGAAGAGTGAAAGAAGAAACTTTGCAAACATCCATTGAATTCTCCTCTTCTTGGCAATGCCATTTCCTTCATTTTCAGCCTCTTCTTATGCTTGTTGATGGCAAGTTTCCTCGGCGGCACACCAAAAACATGGAACCCCAAGAGGAACACCAAGGAAAAGGGGATTCTACTGCAATAAAATCTATCTTGTAACATCAACAAGCTTTTATTTCATTCCTTTGATGACCAAAACAAAGAAAACAGCAAATTTTCACGTAGCATCATAGTAGATATCTCCCACGGATTTGATAGAATCAACCATATTCTTCAACATCTTCATAAAATCCATCAATATAACAAGGAACATAAAATAATACACCAATTTTTAATGGAAATCAATCACATAGTATTCATCTTCAATGTCTTCATAGTTTTCTCTCTCAATCTCTCATATACAATTACACTGTTTTGATAGAATTTGAGTATCTCAGACTTTCTCTCTCTCTCTCTCTCTGAATAGTACATCATCTCCTCACTACAATACTCTAATAATGACTCTCAATAATCCTTCTTAGGTCATGGATACAACTCCCAAGAGGTATGTCTGATATGAAGAGGCACCAAAGCCATTACAGTGTCTCTTCACAGCTCACTACTGTCACTGTCGCTCAGTCTTCTCTTCAGTCTTTAGCTGCTGCTTCTTCCATTTGTTTTAGCTCTTTTGAACTTAGATTCATCCTTTCCAAAATTTAGAAAATTTTTCCAAAGTCACACATACATTCTAGAGAACACTTACAGAAGATCTACAAAACAGTACAGAATAGGACCAGAGCAGATACAGAACAGAGATAGAGCAGAGATAGAGGCTTTACAGAAGGTTTACAGAGGGTTACAGAAGGTCATCAGAGAACATCAAATCCTCATAACTCATACTAAAACCATTCCAAACTATCAAAAACTATTCAATAAGCTTCCAAAATATTTCAATCTTCATCAATCATCAATCCATGCTTCAAACAGAAGTAAATCAGAACAAAATAGAAGCTATACAGAAGGTATACAGAACCAAACAAAACCTCAACAGAGCCTATCAGAATATCACAGAGCTTCATATTTCTACTAAAAATCATCATGAGCTTCCAAAAAATAATCAATATTATCCGAAACACTCTCAAACACTTCCATTAACAATCATACATCACTCTAAATCCATTAAAAATCAATCATTCAGACCTCAAAAACAACAAAATCAGTCAAAATTTTAGTATTTTTCCACTCTCAACATCTCTCTTGGAGATCTCTTTGAATGCGTAGCTTGGCCCTATAATTAAGCCTTGCACTGAGGGAAAGATAGTTTGGAGAATACCAAATCCATCATCAAGACCTTGACTGCAAGCTTAGCATTGAGAGTGCCAAAAAATTTTCACTCTCTCATTAAGGCCCAAAAAGAAAGATAGTTCCTAGTCTATCTTGGAGACCTCTGTGGCCCAGAGCTGTGGCCCTCTGCTCAAGCCTAGCAGTAGGTATGAGAGATAGTTCACACTCTATCTCAATGTGTTAGTAAGCACTGTGTTGGAGAGAGAGCTTGTTCCTATTCTCAAGCCTATCACCAAGGTGAATGATTGCTTAGAGAATGCCAATATAATTCTACTCTCTCATTACGATGCAACTTGGCCTTGTGCTCATGCCTAGCACTGAGAGAAAGATAGTTCCAACTTTGTCTTTGACTAAGATAGTTCCAAGTTCTTGTTTGTATTGAGCTTGACCAAAGGGCCAAAACCAAGATTCAAAGAAATATTGGGATCTCTAACTTTATCTTGGAGATATCTTTGAATGAAGAGCTTGGTCCTACGGTCAAGTATTGCACACAGGGAAAGATAGTTTGAGAATACTAACTCTCTCACTTCTCTCGCATAAGGGCATTAAGCGCAAGCTTTGAATTGAGAGCAGCAAAATAGTTTCACTCTCTCATTAAGGCCCAAAAAGCAAGATAGTTTCTAGTATATATTGGAGACCTCTATGGCCCAAAGCTTTATGCCTATGCTCAAGCCTAGCACTAGGTGCAGGATAGTTCACACTCTATCTCAATGTGTTAGTAAGCACTATGTTGGAGAGAGAGCTTGGCCCTGTGCTCAAGCCTACCACCAAGGTGATCATTAGGAGAAATGCGGACTCTCTTTCTTTCCCCTAAGGAGTGAATAAAAAAATATAGGGCTAACCAGTGAGAGAGCTGGGATTCAAGATTCATGTAACATGAATCTTCTATCTTGGCCAAAATCTTTCCTCAACAATAAAATAAGTGAAAATGTGGGGAATACAATGTTGTCACTTCCTCGAAGTTTGTGACTCGAATTTTTATTGTCTTATTTTTTAATGTTTGACTTTTCATTTCTCCCTTTTTCAGTTTTTCCCATTTCTTAGGTAGGACTCAAATTTATCATATCTCTTTTCCCGCATCTTCTTTCCTGACGAAATTTATAGCCTCTTTGTTGCTTGCCCTAACTATAACCCTGTGAAATCTCATTTTCTCTACACAAACACAGAGTGAGTTTCACATGTTTTATGAGAGTAGAGCTTGTTCTACCAAAGCACTTAAATCTTCTTCACAAAACTTTACTGGTATATTGTTCTCTTCCATGGATGTTCTATGGTAAAGTTTTATCTCGTTTGGATAAAACCTGTGCAAGTTATGTGTATTCTTTGACATGTAATTTCTTTTGTTTTGGTACTTTAGGAGTCTCTTACAGTCAAGAACCATGATCTTTTGAACACTCAACTTCTTCTTCAACATCTTAGGGTTTCTCTATAAACAAAGTTACAGGTATGTTGTCTTGTTTTGTTTTTGCTCCATAGTTAAATTTTTATCTCATTTGGACAAAATGTATGCAAGTTATATGCATACTGAGCTTTCCTTTGTTTTTGTACTCCAAGAATCTCCGAGGGTGAAGAACAATGCTTTTTTAAAAACTCAACTTCTTCAACATCTTTGAGCTTCTTTGCAAAGAGAGCCACAGTTATATTGTCATTGTTTTTTGTTGCTCCCTAGTTAAGTTTCAACTCATTGTCAAGATTGTGGGAGAGAAGGAAGGAGTCTCACTTGTAGCTTTCTTGCTTGCACAATGGGGGAATACACACAAAGGTGGAGGCTGAAAACAGTTTTCCTCTTCTTAGTTGTGTAAGCCAAAAAGAAGTCAAGTACATAGAAATAGAAGAACCCTATATATGGGTCTCAAACCAAACTCAACTAACTACGGTGGCATACTAACTGAGCCACAAACTAGAGTAGATAAGGATAGCTGTCATCTAGCTATTATTCATGGGCGGTGTGCCAACCGCATCTGCAACTGACAAGTCAGTGACATAAATGCACAACGGTCACCCTAGCATATCACGAGTGGAGCTCGATATCTCAACACTCCCCCTCGAGCTCAATCCCAATTCATGCACACCAAGCAGGTCTCTGAACTTGCGCAGCTTTTCTGTGCCCAATGCCTTCGTAAATATGTTAGCTACCTGATCCTCTGTACTGACATAAACTAGATTAATAAGACCTAGTAAAACCCTCTCCCGCACATAGTGATAATGCACCTCAATGTGCTTTGTTCTAGCATGATAGACTGGGTTATTTGCCAAGTGTATACTACTCATGTTGTCACAGTAAATGACAATTGGCCCATCTGTAGGCTGATGCATATCATAAAGTAGCTTATGCAACCAAGCTACCTCACATGCAGCCATTGCTGCGCCCCTGTACTCAGCCTCTGTGCTCGACAAGGAAACTGTAGGCTGTTTCTTGCTGCTCCAAGTGACTGCAGCACTCCCAAAAGAGAACACATATCCACTGGTAGATCGTCTATCAGAAATACTACCAGCCCAATCAGCATCAGTGTATCCATGCAACTATATCTGAACCCCAGTCTCATAAAGTAGTCCATACTGCAATGTGGACTTCACATACCTGAGTATGCATCTAGCCGCATCCAAATGCGGTTTCCTTGGAGCCTGCATAAACTGACTTACCAATCCAATATCATAGCTCAAATCTGGCTTGGTAATAGTCATATAAATCAAACTTCCTAATATGCATCTGTACATAGTGGGTCTTCCAAAAGCTCACCTGCATCTGCGCTCAGCTTCACATTCTGCTCCACAGGAACTGAAATAGGAATGAGAAATATCTGGTTTCCTACCAGTATACCTCTCCTCTGGAGTCATCCCATGTATTGCTACAATGGGAGTCCTATTCATTATATAGACTGCTGTAGCAACTGCTTCAGCCCAGTAAAAATCTGGCAAGTCTTTTTCATTGAGCATGGCACGAGATACCTCTCCAATATGCTTGTTTTTTCTTTCTGCAATTCCATTTTGTTATGGGGTATGACTGCATGAATATTGCTGCTTTATGCCATGCTCCTGCAGGAACCTTGCAAACTCATTTGAGAGGTACTCTCCTCCTCCATCTGACCTTAGGCATTTTATTTGCAGGTCTGTTTCTTTTTCAACCATAGCTTTAAGAGTTTTGAAATACCCAAAAACTTCACTTTTCTTTTTCATAAAATACACCCAAACTTTTCTGCTATAGTCATCAATAAAAGTGACAAAATAATGACAACCTCCAAGTGATGCAACTTTAGTAGTCCACACATCAGAGTGGATTAATTCCAATGGCTTTTTACTCTCTTGAACATGTCTAGGAAATGGTTTCCTTGCCTGTTTTCCAAACTGACAGGCTTCACATACCTTATGCATTTCTGCAACCTTGAATTTAGGCAATCCTGCAACAATATTTTGGGCTTGCATTGATTTAAGTCGCTGTACATTAACATGACCAATGCGTTTATGCCAGATATCAATATCTGCAACTACACAGGTCCCATGTGCAAACATTGCTGGACTCAATCCAGGCATGTCTGCATCCAACGTAAACATTCTGCCCTTCTTCTTTCCTTTTGCTATCAAGCGACCTTTATTTTTCATATCCTCAACAAAGCATCCATGAGAATTAAATCTTACCTGCAAGCCCTACTCAACCATTTGACCAACAGAAACCAGGTTCTTGGTGATATTCGGGACATTAAATACATCTGACATGTATTTCTTTTTCCCATCCTGAATAAACAAAGGAATATTTCCAATCTGCACAATAGGATGTGTAGTATCATCACCAGTCTCCACAAATCCTATTTTTTCCATTTTCCTTGCATCCTGCATCCATTCTGCATGACCTGTCATATGGTTTGATGCACCTGAGTCAACATACCACACATCGTTACTTTCTTCTGCACTTGTCATAGAATTGGTCATGTATTGCACCATAAACAAATTCTCATTTCTATCATCACCCTGTCTACTAGAAGATGCATAATTCCCTTGTTGCAGTTTTCCATTCATGATGTCATTTTGCTTTTTATAGCAATCTTTAGCCATATGACCCATTTTACCACAGTAGTAGCATTCAACATTGCTGTTTGCATTTTTCCCTCTTTGCCATCCACCACGACCTCTTTGGCTCCCCCTGCCTCTAGAGTTATCACGTCCTCCTCCATAGGACCGGTTTTCTTGAGTTTGCTGCATATTCTGATTTCTACCATGGCCTCCAGATCGACCTCCTCTACCTCTGCCTCTAGCTCTTCCAGCATTTGAGTAGAAGATAGCTTCTTTTGAAGTTCCTCTTGAAGAAGATGCACCACCATTTCTCTGCTCCTTAGAAATTAGAAGAGCAATCAACTCCTCAAAATCAGGAAATCTTTCATGGATGAAAATGGATGTTCGGAACTGTGCATAATCCTTTCCCAGACCATTCAAGGTCACAGAAACTAAATCATCATCTTTCACTGGTGATCCAATGGAAGCAAGTGCATCTGCAATCTTCTTCACCTTCATGTGGTAGTCATTGATACTCATACTTTCTCTTTGCACATTGTGCAACTCTTGCTTGAGCTGCATTTTCCTGGCTTGCGTATTTGTGCTATACATTTTTGACAAAGTATCCCATGCCTCCTTTGGCGTACTTGCATCTTGAATATGCACAATCATAGAGTCTGAAATGCTGATAGACAGCCAGTACATAACTTTCCTGGCTCTCTCATGCCATGCTTTAAATGCCTACATTTGCTGTTGATTGGGAACATCAAGAAGAACTAGTTCTTCTTCATTTCTTGCAAGGAATTCCCAATATCCTTTTCCCATAAGGAAATTCGTCATTCTAAACTTCCATGCTTGGAAGTTGTTCTTGTCAAGCTTTTCAATGACAATATGTGAAAGAGAATCAGATGCCATTACATAACACTGCAAAAAATTATGTCACTGCAAAGAACACAGCTTCAGCCTCACAAGGGCAAATCTGCAAAACTGACGAAAGTGGTATTTGACCAACAGTCACTTCCTAGTGACGATTTTGCATCAACAGGCAATAAGGATGATTTTGTAACTCCCAATGTCTCTACGCACAGGCATACAATGCAATTTCTACAGTAACTTTTCACCGACCTGTAGAACAATGGTCACACAGCATAAAACAGGGCCTTTTCTTGAGTGCGTGCAGAAAAATTCCGCCTCCAAAACAGGCCCCGAAATGGCCTCAAATCAAAAAAACAGAGCAACCATGGGCTAAAGCCCTCGCCCACAACATATACTGCCCTCTTGCTACATCGTGAAGGGCATCTCAATCTGAGACAATGCACTCTTGCACTTTCTGGTTGTGCTACCTGCAGAGACTTGCTCCCAAAACAGAAAAATGAAAGCAACACTGGTCCTCTTACTAGAAAACCGCGAACTTGGTTTGCTTTCTTGAGCTCCTTACCACATTGTTAATGCACGAGGCCGGAGCACTTAGGCCAGAGTTTCGTTGTTGCAGAAGATCACTCAAAATTGATCTTGCTCAGGATTAAGAGTCGTTAATATTTCATTGCGAAAATATTACAAGATTATAGAACTCCAGCCTACAATTTAATTATGATTTTAACTAGCACGATTGACTAATTATAGTATGTATTATCAAACACTTGGATCATGGTAAACTAAGATTATCTAAATTGAAAGTACTCAGAAGTTTTAAAAAGTTTATATTTGTTCTTTATTAAAAAAATTACAAGGATTCCACTATCTCAAGGATATGTGGAGAAGCACATTGTTTACATGTCATGGATTGCTCACTACGAATCCTGACTTTTCTATTATCTAACTTAAAATAGAAGTTGCAGAGGGGATCATTGGACATTAATTGGATTTTTTGGCCAATGGCTCTTTGCGCTGACCACAAAAGGATTATGACCATTCCACAAGATAACCATATCTATGAGAGCTGTATGTGTCTCATCTCGGGTATCTTGATCCAAGATGATCCACTCCCTTTGCAAAAGTCCCCATCTTCTATATCAAAAGCGAGTGCATAGAGTTTGTCTAGCGATGAAATACCTGTAATAAAAACAAAAACAATGGTAAGTAAATGCAAATAACACAACAATTCATCTAAGCAAAACCTATATTAATGAAATCAAGGCATTCAAAGTAGTAAAAAATATTTACTTGAATGTGAGATCAGATTGGTTGACCCTGCACTCAATTCTCTCATCAAAATGTGTTCTGTTGACTTGCCAAGACTCACCCAATAGCTGACTCATCCATTCCTCGGATGGACACTTGCATTGATAAGTAATCTTTATTTTCTTTAGAACATCACATGAACCAAACAAATGTGCAAACAATGAGAATGGAATAAACCAACTAAGATGCACATCTTTGGAGCCTGTGGTGGGTTTCATAGAACTATTGATGTTAGATTTTATCTTGGACTTATATGCTCTTGACAACTCCAAGCTACCAATCAACCATTCACCACTAGATACTGGCGGCAATGGGACATGCTGCAATCTTTGGCTTTCTACTACATACAATGAATTATAAAAATATATATTTTGAGTTTCAAGTTGACTTGTAGAGTTATTATCATAGATCAAAGAACCTATGTCTTCATGCCAAACATGTATCTTGCAGCTCAAACATTCCACATTCTGCCATTCATGCAAAGTTGATGGATATAGAGCTGTCAGTAAAACAATATTGAATTAGAACACTGCAAAGACTTTTTAAAACAACTTTGATACAAAAGAATAAACAATGATAAAATTTAAAAACTTACTGTTTTGTTTATAATTTGCAATGTAATTCTTGTCGTGTACAAAGATTTGTTTGTGCATATAAACATGTTGGATCAACACTTCTGTTATTGTATTTGTTCTATTAAATACTTTTCTGAACTCTAAAATTCTCCCTTTCCAATGTTTGCTAGGGTTTGCAACATCCTTACACCTGACCTTGAAACTCCCTCGAGTACTTGGGTGTATCAAAATCCAATCCAACTTATAGTAATTATCACAAATTCAATTACCACCACTATCTTTCCTATTGAAGACCTCCACTGCAAGTATGTTACTAATGTTTTTCCTATGTGAAGACATCTATGATAACCAAATAGAAAAGTTATCTATTAGCATGTGTATAATTTACAAATGTTCCCTCCAAATGAAATGAAATTTAAATGGAGAAATTAAAAAAAGACATTGTACCTGTAATTCTTTTCACAAAGAAGCCCAGAGATGTTGAACAAGAAGTTGACTTATAACAAGACCATTGTTTCCATTGACAAATTCCAAGAGTACAAAAACAAAAGAAATATTGAGTTAAAGCATACATATAACTTACATAGGCTTTGTCCAAATGAGTTGAAACTTAACCATGGAGCAACAGAAAAAAGTGGCAATATACATGTGGCTCTCTTTGCAAAGAAGCCCAAAGATGTTAAAGAAGTTGAGTTTTTAAAAAATCATTGTTCTCCACCCTCGAAGACTCTTGGAGTAAAAAAAGAAAGAAAAACTCAGTATGTATATAGCTTACATACATTTTGTCCAAACGAGATAAAAATTAAATATGGAGCAGCAAAAAAACAAGACAACATACCTGTAACTTTGTTTACAAAGAAACCATAAGATATTGAAGAAGAAGTTGAGTGTTCAAAAGATCATTGTTCTTGACTGTAAGAGACTCTTAGAGTACCAAAACAAAAGAAATTACATGTCAGAGAATGCACATAACTTGCACAGGTTAATTTGTCCAAACAAGATAAAACATTACCATAGAACATCCATGGAAGAGAACAATATACCTATAAAGTTTTGTGAAGAAAATCTTAAGGCTTTGGTAGAACAAGCTTTCCTCTCATAAAACATGTGAAACTTACTCTATGTTTATGTAGAGGAAATGAAATTTCACAGGGTTACAGATAGGGCAAGCAACAATGAGCCTGTAAAATTTTGTCAGGAAAGGAGAAGCGAGGAAAGAGATATGATAAATTTGAGCTCCACCTAAGAAAGAGGGAGAAACTAAAAAGGGGAGAAATAAAAAGTCAAACATAAAAAAATAAGAAAATGAAAATTTGAGTCACAAACTTCCAAGAACTGTCAGCATTGTATTCCCCACATTTCCCTTTATTTTATTGTTGAGGGAATATTTGGGCCAAGATATGGCTAAAAGATTCATGTTACATGAATCTGGAATCCCAGCTCTCTCATTGGTTAAGCCTATATTTGTTTATTCACTCCTTAAGGGGAAAAAAAGAGAGTTTATATTTCTCCTAATATCCAATGAGCCTCTTTGCAACTTCTATTTCAAGTTAGATAATAGAAAAGTCATGACTCGTAGTAGGGAGCAATCCATGACATTTTAACAATGTGCTTCTCCATATATCCCCTTGAGATAATGGAATGTAAAATTTTTTTTTTATAAAGAGCAAATAAAAACCTTTTTTAAACTTCTGAGTACTTTTAATTTTGATAATCTTAGTTTACTGTAATCTAAGCATACGATACTACATATTGTAATTTGTTAATCGTGTTGGTTAAAATCATAAGTAAATTGTAGGTTGGAGCTCTATAATCTATGGAATATTGTCTTTACATAATCATATATTGTAGCTCATCTCTTCTACTCATTTCTTAAATTTAAATATTAAATTAGATCCAAAAGGATTTTGAAGGTCTTTTAGATTTCTTTTCTTAAAAAATTTCTATATTTTTGCTAGTTTGACTTGAATATACTTAGTGATCCAAGCATATTCGAGGATATAATAATGTAGAACAAAGTGTTTGTCTGTATGAGTAATATTAACGATGACTTTAAAGTATTGAAATAAAGAAACTAAGGTAACAGTGTTAATTTGGAACTTTAGGGTTAAAAATTTAATAAGAACCTTTATTTGAAACCCTAGATATATAAAAGCTATAAATCCAAACTCATTTTCACTTTCATTCTCTACTTGCCTACACTTGTGCTCTCCTTCCTTCTCTCGTTGTGTGCCATGGCTACCACTCTCGCCTTCACTGCATGGATTAGCTCCACACGCTAGCGCACATAGGAGACTAGATACCCTAGGTTTTGCATGACCTTGAGTCTAGAGAACTCGCTTTCCATCATAGATCCTAGCTCTAGTATAGTGGTATCATTTTTTGATGCGGCGAACCCTCTCACTTGCTCTATTCTAGACTTTGCTCTCAGGTGGGTTCCCATAGATTTCTTGTATAGTCTACGTGCCAGAGCCATGAAAATGTGATAAATTGAGCCCTGGTGCATGTGGGGCAACATCTCCATGCTAGAGTAATGTCCACCTTGTCCCAGGACCACGCCACGATGAATCTTACTCGAGTAAGTTACTCATAAATATATGTGTGCATCACGTGGGTTCAAAATAAGGTATTTTTAAAATACCAAATTTATATATTTTTTACATAAAAAAGAGTGTAATATAAAGGGATTATTTATAAATTGAATAAAAAAGGATTATCTTTTATTTAGGAAAAATTCAAAGATAAGGATATTTATAAATGGACCTTGAATGCACGTGATGTAGAGGATATACATATAGTAACTTCCTTGAGGAATCTTATCAAGCTCGATGTAGCCTTTGCCATAAATGTTTTGTGCATTGAGGTGCAAGAGGACAATGCGAGGAAGACATCGATGCATCCTCTCAGTCATAGATAGAGTATTTCGAGAGGGAGCTTGAGGAGATCGCTCTCGATTCGAGCGTAGAGGCAGCACAAAGCACCCCTCGCTTCTCTCCATGCTCTCACCATCAAGGGGGTGGAATATCTACTCATGCAGGATGTATTAGAGATTTTGGAGCTAAGAGAAGAAGAACTATAATGTATCATGGTGTGTGATGCACCTAATGATTTTATAGATTTTGATATATAGGATGTCCCAACACCTGTTGATGAGGTGGCTCAATATGATGGCACGAGTGTCGATGACATCTCTGCCGTTGTGAGCAAAGAGCATATTGAGGATGCGATGCTACAGTATGAGATCTCTGATAAGGAGTTTGATAGGTTGCAAGAAAGACTTTTTGGTCCTCGACCCAACTACATAGTACCTTCCTAGGAGAGAGACAAGGGTGGTCGAGTTGTAGGAGAAACTTGAGTGCTCTATTACAACAGCAGATAGATGATACAGAGAAGGTAATGTTCTCGATTTCCTATGCACCTTCACTAGTAGGGCTTGTAGGGCATCATGACACTCTGTGTTAATTTTTGTCGGGATCGGGCCCCCAAAGCAGCCTTGGCCGGAGGCTTGCATCATCTGGGGGGCCTAAATCAGGTGCCCTAGAGGCCCTACTAGTGAAGTTGCACGTAAATTTGATTTATATATCTTTAGCACACTCCATGGATAGTGATTCCGACACTGAACTTGTGTGATGCAAGATATTATCTATATAGATGAGTTTTCATCTAGGCAAGGTGGTCGATCTGGTAGCCAAGGAAGGGTGCAAGACTCGGTATTAAAGGAGTACATTGGAAAGGTTGTTAATGACATTATTGTATTTCATAAGACATGCTCTCTAGCTTTTGCTGAGAACTTCTTAAAGTCGAGGGAACTAACGAAGGTTGGGACCTTTAAGACCATCCCGACCAACTCTAGCTTGGAGAAAGTAGTGTTGCTTCGATGTTCAAAGCTACTCTATTTATTCACTATAGTACTAGGTCTAGGCCACTTTTTTCCATGGTGGACCATGGCATGGTTGGCTAGTGTTGAAGACCCCAATGTCATTAGGCACACGAACTACTAGGGCAAAATGTATTGTTTCCTATGATCAAGAATAGCTCTGACCATTGGGAGTGTAGCTTGAAGAAGCCTAGGAGAGTAGATATACTTATTGCCTAATGATATCTCATCACCAATGTAATGCACTTTGTAATCTTCTCTTGAAGTAATGAAAACTGATGTTTGTTGGATTTTCGTACAATATAGTTTGTGATACGTGTCCTTTATTATGGTTTTTTACTTAAATGTTACATTTATTTGTCTAGTTTATATGCAACATGATTTGTACCCTAAATTTAATATGCAGTGCTTTATCAAATTCATGCACACAATATGTATTCATTCGAACGCATGTAATGATAACTCAAAGACATAAATAAAATAAATAACAAGTGATTAAACAAAAATATGACGTACCAAAAAATTTGTATTCATATTCATAACAATTTACATGAGATCCATTACAACCAGGCTTTTATAAAATCTCTTTAAAAGCTACATCTATATATGTTTAATTAGTACACCCCTATCGTTGTTGATCTCCACGAGGACTCCCGGGGAGTCCACCTTGGGTTAACCCTCTATATAACGAGTGTTCAAATAGTATTTTTAAAACCCCTTTCTAAAAAGTTTGCACCATTTTATATATCCTTTTTGTGAATTTTGAAGGCAATATTTATATTCCTTTTATAAATCTAAATGTTGACATGAGGTTTATTTTTATAACCCCATTCTATACAATTCAAATAAAAACACAATGCCACACTACTTTATGCCTTGTGTTTTCATGATAATCCAAGTTGAATATCCAAACATCATATTAATATTTTAAATGTTGTTAGGAGTTGATAAAGATAAACAACTAGACATTTATATCTACCCACACACATAAGGGAACAAAAAACGCCAAAAACCAAAGCTCATAATATACTAGAAACTCGAGAATCTGCACAAAGGATCCCAAGACCCTCATTACAATTTCCTTATTCTTCCATTGATACACACACAAATGCTAGAGTGCACAATCTTGTACACTTTTACAACCATATACAAGAGCCGGCTAGAAGGTAAACACCTCTTTGGGAACCATGCATGACAACCATAGATAATCATGGCCAAAATCATGGGTGCAAGAGCCAAGATAAGATACAAGGTCATGAGCTTGAGTAGTTGTCAGGTGCCCGCCCATCATCTTTCCATGCACTCTTTTAGCGGTCTATCGAGAAATGAATCTAAGCATCGTTGCCTGGCACTCCCATGGAATGTTTCGAGTTTTGTCACCTAGGGTTTCCCGAATCCGCCTCGCAAAAACGGAACATTCACAATCGAACCCACTAGGATCGACCTGAAATTAGGGTTCCTAGCTGTCAAGGTCTCCTGATTGCATTCTAGCATCGGGTTTTGGACATCCTACTTTACGCAGAGATACCCAATCCAAAGTAGACCCTTGCCACACTTGGTTCAAAGAGAATGGGAAACAAGAGGGATGCGCCGCTCAACCTCTCTGGTCCTAGGGCATAGTCCCATTCCAGTCCCCTAAAACGGCATGAATCGGGTTCTAATCTAACAATACCTAAAGGTCAAATGATGATAAAATCTTCTGAGAAGCCTCCCAGTTCTCTGGGACCATCCTGCCATAGGATGGACCTGTTGGGATTTCCGCCCACCTACTTCCCTTAATAGCTTTAGTTTTCTAATTAGGTCATACCACATTTATGTGTGACACTTAAAGTCAGCTTCATTAATTAAGCCTTTTAGGGAACGGGGTTCGTTCGCATAACTTATAGCATAGACACAAAACAGAGCAAAGAAATCTATTGACAAACAAGTTCAAACGAGTTCCTTAACTTATCTTCAAGTTAATATTTGTCTCGCGCCCATATAGGAGAAATTATGTATCTCTTCTGTCCAACAAAAGTATCCCTTCTGCCCTGCAGAAGTAACTGGTCCGATTCACATGGCACCACAAACTCAATCCTTTATCTAGAATAGGATCTCCCAACATGCCTAGACATTGGGGGCCACTAAGGTCTTCAACTCCATTCTAGACCTAGGAAGGGGTGTCCAGAACTCCAACTGACCCACAAGCTGTCTAGGAGCGAAACATCATTCCCGTGGTTGGCCTTTTCACCACTCGACCTTCGGCCCATGAATCAAGCAGTTCCCTCTCTGGTTAATCCGCGGTGCAATCATGGAGGTGATCCACCCGTGCAATGTATCCATCCTTAGTTAAATCCTTTAAGAATCAAGCACAAACAAGGCATTCAGCCCTAATACCATTTTCCAAGAAAATATTTTTTTATTCCCATGGCGACTTGTCATCACAGACCCTTGCCATGCATTTTCCATAAATCATAAGCACGTAATAATCATCCAAACAACAACTAACAACTAGTTGAATGTAAAAGCATTTAGGATGTTGTTCGATCAACCAACAAAACCAATTGCATTCTTCCCAAACAATGCAAGAATAGTCGCGATAACATTTCCATCGCATATCTGCTCTCTCCCTTGGGATCAACGCGATTCTATTTAAAATTTACTTAAAACTTGTATGCACATTTTTTTAATGTCATGATTATGCCATTCATAACCCTCGACCAATTCTTCCTTGTAATTACTCTATCAACGAACAAGCCACATGCAACTAGGTGCAATTAGCTTTCCTTGATATATGCACTTCGCAAGCTCCATCTTACAAATATGTGAGATGGAATGATCTAAACTCATGCATCATAGTATGGGGCCTAATGTATTTCATATGAGAATCAAAACAAGCATCTACCAATTTGAAAATACATTACTTACTACTGGAACTGTAATTGGGTTGGTAGTGATACCTTCGCTCGAAGCTTCGTTGTTGGTTATGGGATTGCCATCCGTACGTAACATTCTTCGCTTGGGGGCCATCGTCCCCCGTAAGTAGACTCAAGAGATTAAGAAGGTGGACTAGATTCAAGATGGGAGAGTGTAAGAGAAGATAAGTCGAGGATCGAGATAGAGAGAATTGAGCTATTTCTCTTCCTTGCAGCCTCTTGAGGTGACTCTTCTCTCTGTCTGTCTCTCTCTCTCTCTCTCTCTCTCTCTCTCTCTCTCTCTCAAGCTCCCTTTCAAGCTCTTCCTCACAATCTCTTGGAGGGGTATTCTTCTCTCTACCTCTCTCTCGCAGCCTCTTGGGGTCTCCTTATGCTTCCTTATGCCTCTCCCATGCCTCATATTTATAGTGAATGAGAGAAGAGGGCTTGTGGTTGAGAAGTGGAGCTCTTTGTGGAGGGGGATCTTAGAATGATGAGTGATCTAATTCTCAGATCATAAAAATGATGGTTCCATTGGCTCCGAAAGGGGGGTAAAATACCAAGACACTTGGCTAGAAAGCTCTTAGTTCATTCCTTCTTCTTTTCTCTGTTTGAAGTGTTGTTTTCTGTTTGTGGACTGCGATCGTGGCGAGCGCGATTTCACAAATCATTTTTTTAAAAAAAATTCTCCAAAACTAGCTAAAACATCACTTGTCTTTTTTTTTAATGACATCCAGTTCTAAAAATCTCCATATCTTTTTTAGAATAATATCTAAAATATCTAAAATATACTAGTTTTGCCCAAAATCTAATTTTTTTGGAGCATCCAAACTATACACATTAATACTAGTAATTAATATAGCTCATAAGTCTCGTTCACATTGTAACTTACGTGAAGGGTGGCCACGGTCCTTATCAATCCGAGAAAAATATCAAATTTATGACTCTTGATTTTTTAATAAAATATTTTTAATTAAATAAAAATTCGTAATTATTAATATTAATTAGTTTTTACCTTAATTAGTTTTTAGTTAGTAACCTTACTAACTTATTAATTTGCTAACTAACTTTCAAATTAACCAACCAACTTTTATTGTGTGGAGATATTACAGTAGTAGATACAACAAAATATACAAGAGACATATTTTAGACTAGATTAAGAGAGGAAATGATATCAATTACACCTTTAGGGAGATTTGGAGGGGTTCTCATGTGAGTAAAAGTTTCTATCTTTGAAAAGATGAATACATCCCATGTAAGAAACACCCATTACATAGATTTTCTTGACCTATGGATCTAGTTACACAACATAAAATATAAATTTTCTATTCAAGACCAAGACCATGACTTGGGATCAGATTTTAAAGAATTTTGTGATGATGTGAGAGCCTCCCCTTTATGAAAGGGTCTCTAGAAACCAACAGATTTCCCAACTTTAGGCGTAGTGTCAATCTCGACCTTCACCATAGAAATAAGTGATAAACTAAAACATAAAGAATCCACATGAATTTTTAAGATAGCCCAATAAAAGCTTGTCATTGTAACCTCCAATCCATGCTTATAGTTCTTCAATGTAGTTGAAGACCCCATCTCTAGTGTACTTGCCCATGTCAAAGGGCCCAAAAAGATCTACTTTTTCAAAGGTTTAACAAGAATCTTAATAGATATGAAAGGGAGGAGGTCTAATCTGACGATCAAGAAAGGAGAATAGAAATGCATCACGTCATCACAGTGGCCTATTAGCATACCCCATTATCAATCAAATGATGCATTTCTACATATTTTATCATTGTTTAGCCATAGAAGTGCTTAGCATGGCAACACCATGCTACATTCATGCAAGGACTCCATATCACCATTAAGCTATCAATTCTCCTCATACTCGTCTTATCCAACTTTGCTAGCAAGCCAAAGGGATAATGTCACTATTTACATGCAAAGTATGATTTGATTCATCTCAAATCCTTGTCTCCATGTCACATAGCTAGATAGCTCGTTTTCCCCCCCATACATCCCTTACCAAGGATTAAACTCAAAATCTTTTAAATTCCCACACCCCCATTCACATAAGGATTTATCTACATAGTACATAAGCCCATAATAGTCAGTATATCTCCTTGCAAAGGATGTAACCTCCTCCCTCCCCTCCCAATAGATACAACTTCATAACATATATAGATGGCATTGCATTCACCATGCTGAAACCATGTTTTTTCGAGTTTTATTCAATTCTTCTCACGTTCCTATGCACCTAAGGCCTCATTGCATCATTAAAAAATAAATTGAAGCTTTTATCATCCCCAGAGATCCTAGTCTTGATGGCAGGACATTTTAACATAAAAACCAACACCAAAATTGACATCACATGCTAACTAGTTGTATAAGCATTCTAAATTTTCATATTCTAACTTTAAAAAACTCAAGACTTTACAATATGTGCAAGAATCCTTTCTATACTTTGCAAAAAGGATGTTACAACATTTTACAATAGTAGTATAAGATAAAGCTATATGCAAAAATCTCCAAGACCCACATGTCCAAAGTATACCCTATATATTTGGACTCTAAAGTATAAGAAGATCTATATACATGTACTATATAAAAGAAGCGAACATAAGTATGTTGTCTCCCATTGCTTTCATCACTATTTATCTATCAAGAACTCATCACAACAGCACATACAAAGTATGTAGCATAACTAAAATTAAAAGAAGACTAGGCAGTACATACATTATATACAATATAGTTTGGCCATGATGTAATCCCAATACATCACCTTAGTACTTTAGCAACAAAAACATACTTCAGTCAACCTAGTACCTTGCCATAAGATTATTCGAAGAGCTTTCAAAAAACCCTTAGTAGCAATACTTCAGCTGCAAAGAGTATGTCCCAACCTTGTGAGTTGCTTGCTTGAAGATTCATTTCCTACAATAAAAAAGACACTATAAAAAGCATAACAAGCTTATTTAGAAAGAAAATACAAAAGCTTGTTCCAAATTGAAATCACTTACTTTGAGCACACACGAGATTACTCAACACACTTGAGAAAGTCATTTGTAACGTGTCCACCTGTTCACTTGCATGACACATCTTAGCAGCCCATCGGGAATAGAGTCTAGAAAGCACCGCCCGGCACTCCCACGGAATGTCACAGGGTTTGCGATCTAGGTCCTCCTGAGTCTGCCATGAAGCAGAAGCATTCTGGTCGTTCCCACTTGGGATCAACCTGAATCAGGGTTCTTCTAGTGGTCAAATTCCTAGAACGGCAGCTAGCTTTGAACCTCAGACGAACTACTTTACGCAGAAACTTCAGGGTTGAAGCGGATTCATGCTACATTTGGTTCAAAGAGAATGGGAAACGAGAAGGATGCAGAGATCGACCTCTCTGTCCATAAGGCATAGTCCCATTTCGTTTCCCTAAAATAACATAAATTGGGATTCTAGTAACCTGGACTCTAGGTCAACGTTTCTTGCTGTTCATTTCCTTTGAGAAAAGTTCCCGACCAACTGGGACCACCCATCCATACGACAGACCCATGGCCACATCCACCGCACTTTCCTCAAGGTTGCTTTAGTTGTCTAATTACCTACCACATTTAGTTGGACACACATAAAACAAATTCCTTAATTATCCGATTAGTCACTGGTTCCTTCACGTAATCTTAGCACTGACATAGAAAAAAAATGTCAAACAAGTTCCTTTACAACATTTGATCTTAGTTATCTTTGGAATACATCATATAATCCAGCCTGAAGGCTATCCATAATCCGCCTGAAGGCAATCCATAATCCGCTCGAAGGCAATCCAACAATCCTCAGGGATTACTAATCCAAGTTTTCACTCGTAGACTAGTATGCGAGCCTCAAGAGATCCAATCCCGAGTCACGTCGGCCTCTTGTGTAGGGCCCGGAAGGCAAGGGATTTATGGCCAGAGCCCCCTCTGGCACCCAAGTATCCTCCTGCTCCAAGTAGCGCCCAACGGAGAGACCTCTCGCGGCAGATTCGGTCTACATTCCTGGCATGGCTAACAACCCCCTTGGTTAGGGTCAGGCAAATAGTCGGGGGTAAATGATGCTGCCTCTCCTTCCAGGCCTTCAACTTGAAGCATTAATTATTTTTCCATCTTTAGTTCTTTGAGCAAGCAATACAAATAATGCTCGTAAACTGTACAAACACAATCAATCCAGTGGTCGTTTATTTGGCCAATTGCTAAGTAGTGAATCCTTCTCTCCGAATGCATCCAGCATTTGATCTGGGATCAATTGCAACTTGGCAAGATCCCGAAGGGTTTGTTTATTTACCCCGCTTATCCTTTGTTTAGGGTTTGTACCTTGTCAACCCAAATTAGCAAACACCTTAGGTTCCTTAAGTTAAGCTAGTAAATCCTGGCGACCATGTCACTCTAACTTGATTGATCCTTTGCTTACTAGGCAATATATAACTTCCCTTAACTTGGAAAATTAGCTCAAGAAGGGTGATGTAGCAGGATGTCTACTCATCCTCTTGCAAGTTAGACTTGCGCTAGAACTGCCAACCTTGTTCCAAGGAGTGGCAACTCTACTTTGTGATTTAATACAACCATGAAATGTTGCAACTTGTTGCACAGGCATCGCATCTAACTCGTGGGATCATTTCTCCCATCAACGACATTTCTTGGTCAAGAAATATGTTTAGTCAAGATGAAGGGTTTGGGGTGTCTTCTAACCCAACCCAATCCCTAACCTTACTAAGCCAATGACATTTGGCCCTAGGGATTCTAGACTGAATTCAAAGTTTGGTATTAGGTCGGATCGATCCTTAGGGTAAAACCCTAGATCGTTATTGTATGGGCGTCCAATTAACCCAAACATTCCGTGAATGTGGGTAGGACCTTTGGGTTTGAAAGTCTTGAATTGGCATCCCAAGTGTGATACTAGGCAAAATTTCTAATGTGCTAAACCCTAGCTAGCATTTTGAGGTGTTTGTTGTACTAACTAGTTATGCTTATATGAATCCCTTGAGGTTTATACCCTTACAAGTGATCTAACCAAATCGGTCTACCGATGAAGGTCCTATTGTTCAAGATCGCGAGGCTTATCTTAATCAGCATGTCCCATGTCCTTGCTCTCAATGCAAGCTGGCAATTAGATGAAAACGCCGATTGTCTATAGAACACGTACGATGATTTGGCGAGTTTCAATCTGAGATCATTGATTAGACGATTGCGGATTTTCAAAAAATGGTAAGAAAAGTTAATATCAATCATGCATTGTACTCGCAAGGTAATTGAATACCATATACAATAAGATTGGGTCTCACTGGTAAATTTTCTATCCAGGTAGGTGACATCTCGTCCCAAGGAGGAGTGCACCCTTTGCGGCCAATTAGAAGAGTTCGTGGGCGTGCGATGGATGGAGTGCAGGTGCCAATCCACCACTTGCAAGGCCAATCTATACCGTCAATGCCAAAGGAGACAGGCAACCTTCCAGACCTACCTACAATCTTGGAGCCTGAGATGGAGGCAATGATCGATGCATTAATTTCCATGGATGTCGAGACTTCTGATCCACTTAGAGAGGAAGTATCCATACCATTATATGATGGGTGCTGAGTATCTCGCCTAAAGACACTGCTTGCACTCTTAAGTGTGCAAGCAAAATACAGGTGGAGTGATACGAGTGTGACCGAGTTGTTCAGGTACCTTGTACATACGCTTCGTTGATTTTTTTTTCGGCACTATTATTAAAAACATTTGTGCTTTTTCAAGGTGTTTATGATTTTTTTGAGGTTATTGAAATATCATATATTACCACCTACAAATACCATGCCTGAATCTTGTGATGATGCACGACATGTTTTGCGAAAGCTTGGCATGGACTACAATAACATCCATGCATGTATCAACGATTGCATATTGTTTCGAGGAGAATATGAGACTATGGAGACATGTCCAAAGTGTGGTGCTCACAGGTATCGATAGGACTTGCAAGGGCAAACCATCCCTCAAAAAGTTCTCAAACACTTTCTGCTTATCCCCCGCATAAACCACATGTTTTGTATTTCCGGCATGGCGAACTTGACAATGTGGCATGTGCAGAATAGGTCCACAGATGGAGTTTAACGAATATTAGCAGATTCACGCGCATGGAGCCACATTGACTCTACCTTCCCAGGCTTTTCCCGAGAGCCAAGGAATCTTCGGTTTGGTCTTGCAATGGATAGCGTGAACCCATTCGGTCTGCCCTCAACTTCTTACAGTGTGTGGCCTATAGTCCTTGTCAACTACAATATCCCTCCATGGCTTTCTACGAAGAAAGGACATCTCATCCTTAGCTTACTCGTCCCCGACCGCTACAAAGTCAAAAATATGGATGTGTATCTTTGTCCATTAGTCGATGAGCTTAAGATTTTGTGGGAGGAGGGGGTCATCGTGCAAGATATGAGCAAGCGCAATGGTCGACGGTCAGCCAATATTCGAGCCATTCTCATGTGGATGATGCATGACTTTCCGAGATTCAGAGAGTGCTCAGGTGAACATGCCTTCGTTCTTGTTGGTTATCTATATTGTATCTCATTCAAGCAAGTATTCACTGGGTCGTGGTGTTGGAACAGGTCTGGTTACCTCAGGTTATCATGCATGTCCATTGTGCGGGCCACAGTTAGACTCCCGAAGGTCACAAACCATGAAGAAGATGGTATATCAAGGACACACTGCTTTCTTTCCAGAGGATCATGAACTCAGGGAAGGTTTCCTTGGATGACCTCCAATACGTATGAATGTCGCGAGCTGGTATGAGCTGAAAATGGTCCACGCGGAATCACATCCAAACAGAATGCTGCGGTTCTCAGTTTTCTATGAGTTGCCATATTGGACCCACTTACAGGTCAACCACTTGTTAGATCCCATGCATATTTTCAAGAATGTGGGCAGCTTGCTATGGGACCACATCATAGGAAAGAGAGACACTATAGGGGCACGAATGGATTTGAAGGAGGTACGTAAGATGGAGACACTTTGGCCGCAGTCGAGTGCTGATGGTCGCGTGCAGCTTCCTCGCACTGCTTGGGTTTTGTCCACTAAAGAAGAGCACATTGTGAAGCAAGTAGTCAAGTCTATCTGCACTCCGGTGGGTATGATGCGTTCTCTCAAGTCTGCATGGTCTAAAGACAACCAATTATCAGGGCTAAAATCCCATGACTGGCATAAGATATGCCAGGTTGTACTACGAATGGATTGTAATTGGTGTGCGCATTTTGCTATTTGGAGTGTAGCCATTATTCATAATGCTTTCTCATTTGTGGTAGTTTGTACTACTAATCGCGATCGCACGATGTCTTACTCCAGAAATATGCAGGGCTATTTTACAGGTTGTCGACTTTGGTGTAATGGATCTCACAGAAGGAGATTAAGACATCCTCTATTGAATCCGCGAGGTGGGGAGAAGTGGAGGTGGTTTGTCTCTTTGAGAAATACCTGCCCACCAGCATGCTCACGATACAAATCCACCTTCTTGTGCATCTTGTAGATGAAGTGGAGATGGCTGGACCTGTCCATACGTGATGGATGTTCTTCTTGGAGCGCTTCATGAAAACCCTAAAAGGCTTTGTGTGACAACGAGCTCGGCCAGAAGGTAGCATGGTTGAAGGTTGGTTGGTGTCTGAGGCGCTAGTGCATATTTCACAATGGCAAAAATGGTGGATCCAGACAACGAAATGCTATGGTCGCTAAAGGACGATGATAGAATGAGTGGAGATGTGGTGGTTGAAAATGGGGTAGAAAAAAGAATGGATGCCTCAATGGAGGAGAAGGTGAATCGCTTTCGTATGTTGCACCATGCCTCTATGGAGACGTGGCTCATCAAGTACCAGATCGCTAGGCAAGATCGAGAAGAAGTGCGAGCTAAATTCCTACGTAGTATGCATCATCGACCAATTTGATATCCCGAGGGCATGGAGGAGATGTCGCGGTTCATGTCAACGCAATGGTTGCATGGAGCTTTGACCGTAGCATCTCGCGAAGGGACATAGGTCTCGATGGAGGAGTGGGAATTCTTAAGGGGATGTAGTCCAAAGGTGATGAGGGGTTTAGGATTTGTCATATCTAAATTTTATATGCAATATCTAATTTGAGTGTTTCAATGTCACACCTGTGGGGACATCTACTCCAGTTACTCCGGCTTTTTCTTAGTCGTCAGCCCCTATGGGTGCCACTTTGAGAGATATTACCCGGGTCGGTACACCGGATGCACAAGGGTCTCCTGGATATGCCCAGGAGCATGGATGCAGATGGGAGAGGATCCATCTTAGACAGACTCCAGGGGGATATGGATATCTAGTCGATGATAGGTTAGGAGCCATCATCATGAATGATGAGGGGAGGAGGGTGATGGCTCGCATGAGAGAGTTGTGCCAACAAGTTTTTCGGCACAACATCTTAGATCATTGGAAGAATATACCAGAGAGGAGCAAGGACTACATAGTAGCATCCTTGCATGAGGAGTTTCCAGTTCCAGCCTCAGTAGATAGATTTTCTACGGGCTGGATGATAGATTGCATGCGTGTATATATGTCATACAGACGATCCAACGCACACAAGATAATCAAGAGTGGGGCTGCAAAGCCCGAGTGGTTAGATGCAGATGACTGGTGCCGACTGAGGGAGGAGGCTACAGATTCTCCAGGACATTGGAGTCAACAGCGTGAGGCGACGAGGGCACGACTTGAGGCCGGAGTGGTCCATCATCTTGGGACTGGTGGCCACAGGACATATTTGGAGGACTTTGTAAGTTTTTCTTTTGTTTTGCTTGTTTATGTTTTTGCAATATCCTTTGTACCGACAATCATGTTTCTAACAGTTAGCATTTTGTTTTCTTTGCAACACTCCATTACAAATCACGATCCGATTGGCCTTGAGACTCGATATGCAGAGAGGCATGGTCTCACTTCATTGATCAACCGATTGTATAGACGTGGCGGCTTTGTAAGTCACTCATCTTTTACCATGTTTGATTAGAATGCATTACTGTATGGTGGACTGATGTTTTGTTTCTTTTTTTGCAGAGTCTGTTCGATGCTCCTTTGCGGCGGGACGAGCTTTCGGAGGGCGAGGATATGTAGCTCGCCCTTGGATCCCTGCAGCTCACACACCTTTATTTTTGGGTCGCCTGATCTATGTAAACATTTTCTATGTATTAGTGATATCTTGTCATGATTGTACCAATCGCTTACTATGCGATCATGTATTTATTTCATGTATCAGTGTTATGATTTCAGTATACATTGTTTTTATTTGCAAGTGCATTGTACACAGTGCAGAAACTATTTTGTATGGCTCTAATAAAGCACACAGTGCTACATGTGGCAGGGATACCCTACCATAAAAATTCTTTTTTCCCTCTTACTGTTGCTATTAGCGTCGCAAATTTTACTACTCGCGTCATTATTGGCATCGTTATTTTTGTCACAAACCGTCGTTATCAGTGTCGGTATTGGCGTCGGTATCAGCGTCGCAAATACTGACGCTGATAGCGACACTGATACCGACTGTTCTATGGCGTCGCCAATAACGACGCTTTTTGCGACGACGGGGGCAAATTTTGTTATTTGCATTTTCGTCGCTTTTAACGTCAATATAAGGCCTATATCTTGTAGTGGATATTGTTGGTTGAGAGCACTTTCATCCATCCAAGTGGTATCCTCCTCGGGATAATCTTTCCACTGGACAAGGTATTCTCTCAAGGTTCTAGATCTCAAATGTCTCTCCTAACATCTAAGATCCTCTCAGGCCATAGCTCAAGGACTCCTTGGCTAGGCATTATAACTTGTTGATCATCAAGTATGTGTCTAGGGTTAGGCATGTACTTCTTCAATAGACTGATATGGAATACATTATGAACTTTTAGACTCTCAGGGAGTTGAAGTCTGTAAGCATTAGGTCCTAGGCACTTGAGGATCTTGTAGGGTCCACAATACCTTGGACTTAGCTTCTTGCATTCACCCAAGGATAGGGAACTCTTCTTTGGGCGTACGCAAATGAAAACCATATCTCCTTTAGTGAAGGATCTATCTTGACATTTCAAATCCGCGTATGCCCTCTGTCTATCCTTGGCGGCTTGGATGTCCTATCTTATTGACTTCATTTTGTCATCCATATCTTCCAGCATTTGCTTTGAAGCTTCAACCCTTAAGGTTGGATCCAAAAAGTTTAAAGGACTTCGACAGTCATGCCCATACAATGCTTGAAAAGGGGCATCTGAATGCTTTGTTGGTAGGAAGCATTGTAGGCAAACTCAACTAGTGGCAAATATTGGATCCACTTTTTGGGTTCACAGTAGCAATGTGCCCTTAGCATATCCTCGATGACTTGGTTGAATCGTTCCGTTTGACCATTGGTTTGGGGATGGTAAGCTGTACTAAAATAGAGTTGAGTCCCAATGGCTTCGAAGATAGCTCTCCAGAAGTGTGATGTGAAGAGAGAATCACGATCACTAATGATTCTTCAAGGCAACCCATGCAGTTTGAATATCTCCTTGATGAACAACCTTGCAATGTCTGAGGCTTTATAGTTTGTCTTAACAGGAATAAGATGTGCAACCTTGGTGAGCATATCCACCACAATCATAATGGAGTTGTATCCTCCCTGAACTTGGGGTAGGCCAACAACAATGTCCATACTGATGAATTCCCATTTCATTTAGGGAATGTCAAGCGGTTGCAACTTCCCTGGCATTTTGACATGTTTGGCCTTAATGTGCTGACAAGAAAAACACTCTGTGACATATTTGACAACCTCACCTTTAAGCCTCTCCCAATAATAGTTCTTTCTGATTGCATTGAGGGTCTTGCCATAGCCAGGATGTCCTAAAAAAGGGGAGTCATGAACTCCCAAAGTATTTTCTGCTTAAGTGACTGGCTTGCCGGTATACATAATCTCGTTCTATAGTAGACAAGTCCACTATTGATAGAGAATTCTAGATACTTAGCATGTAGCTTCAGGTCTTGATCCTTGATAGGGATCTCCCTTAGCATCTTCTGATAGGTTGGATCATGGCATGCCTCTTCTCTAGCTAGCTCAAGTATAGGGTTGTTTGGCATGGATACCTAGGTTCATAACCCTGAATTTGACTGAAGTCGACTTTCTTCCCAGTAAGAATTCCACCTTAGCAGTTTTCCTGGTACAAGTGACCTCATGACCATTTGCTAATTCCACAAGAAAGGTAGGTGCATCTATTGTGGCTATTTCTAATCTTCTTGCACAAGCTAGTGAAATAAAGGAATGTGTACTGCCACAATCAATTAAGGTTTTGAAGCCTTTACCTTGATAATTCGATGGTGTTTGAATCACCAAAAACTGGCGATTCGGGCCTTTCTTGTGAAGGGTGGCATGGACTATTGCCCTCTCAAAGTCTGCTTCCATGGTTGGGTCTTCTTCTTCGCACATCTCCCTGTTGGCGATATAGGCGGTTCTTCCTCTACCGCCCCGGGTAGCGGCTCCTTGGCCATGGGTGGTTCCTTGAAATGGTCCTTGACATTGTCCTCCACCAAGCTTGGGACATTGCCTTTTGAAATGACCGGGCTCGTTGCAATGGAAGCAACAGAGATTGCGGCCATTACCTTGGGTCGGCACAAAATTATTGACATTATCGGTCCTAGCTTTCTTCGTTTGTCCCTAGTTTTGACCTTGAACTCTCTTTGCTTGGGACCTATATGCTCCTTTGTTATGATCCTTATAAGACCAAGTCTTGTTATTTCTTGGCCTAGTTTGCACCTCCTGAAGTATGGGCATAGCTCGAATGAGCGCATCCTGAAGGTCTGATGGGCACATTGACTCGAGGCGAGTGTTTACGGGTGGGTTTAATCCGGCATAAAACTTTGACACATGTTGTGTCATATCCATTTGTGGCCCATACTTCAGAAGAGAGATGAACTTTGAGTAGTATACATCAAGAGATAGACCAAGCTGTTTCAGCTCATAGAACTCGTTCATCTTCTATGTGTGGTAGGCAGGTCGTAAGTATCTTCCTCGCACAGCTCTTTTCAGCTTCTCCCAAGTAACGGACCGTTCCGAGATCCCTTGGTCTCTGCATCATTGCTTCCACCAAATTCTTGCTTCGCCGGTAAGCTTCAGCTTGGCGAGCATTGCTTGGTTGGCAGGTGCAGTACCTGCCGCTTCAAAGTAATCTTTCATGGACTCGATCTAGATTTCAGCATCAGTTTGAATGGTCCTTACCTTTCCATCAAATTCTGGTGGCTTGATTTGCTTGAGAAGAAACTTCTTCTCTTGAATCACGGCCGTACTTGGTGTAGGGGTCGGAGTAGGAATCTGCACTTGAGGCTATGCCTAGGCATTGAGATTCTTAATGTTAACAACTCGCTAAATGTTTCTCACATTACATTTCATTCACAATTCAGCTTTCAGCCGCCAAGAGACCTAATCACTTAACCTTTTTTTATCAATACTCACAGTTAAGACAATCATTGATAAAAAGAGTCTTATTTCATTCGTATGGGCATAGCCCGGAGTACAATTATCCTTGGGGAGATGGAACAAGCTAATACATCAATTTGAGGAGAATAAGATTGTGTTACATTCAACTACGGGAACTAGGTAATAGTATGGATTGGGGTCATGGATTTTTAGGAATCGATAGGTCATTGGAAGATTAGGGTATCCTTTCCTTTGGTACCCATTCTTCTTGTAACGTCCTAATACATTGATTCTGTCGGCAGGGATTATTTGGGTCACTTTCTTGTACACATACGTGTTCTGCTTGACCTTTTGACCTCCGACATGTAGGGTTGTGTTTACGTGAGCCTCAATAAAGATGAACAACTTCACGATCTTCAGGTCCTCCAACCATTTGATTCTCTGTAGGTTGGTTCGAAGGTATGCAAATCGGTGGGCAGCTATGTAATAAATTCCTGAATCGCCCGACCATCTCCGTTCCACATATAGGGACGATGGATTGTAGATGCGGTCTAGGATATTCATCATATCGATCCTCTGTCGATAATCTGAAGCACGTATCGCGGTCATAAACATAATCTGGAATACCAAGAATCCATTCCATGCTTCACGACTCTGCAAGACATCATCGATAAGTAAGGCAATGTTCTTAACAGCAACATTTGATCTACTTCTCCTCATTAAGTTTTCTTGTAAACATTAGTTCCTCGTTGGTTCGCTCTGATACCAACTGTAACGTGTCCAGCTGTTCACTTGCAGGACACGTCTTAGCAGCCCATTGGGAAGAAAGTCTAGATAGCGCCGCCCGACACTCCCACGAAATGTCACAGGGTTTGCGATCTAGGTCCTCCCGAGTCTGCCACAAAGCAGAAGCATTCCCGCCGTTCCCACTTAGGATCGACCTGAATCAGGGTTCTTCTAGTGGTCAAATTCCTGGAATGGCAGCTAGCAACGAATCCCAGGCAACGAACTGCTTTATGAAGAAAGCTCAGGGTCGAAGCAGATTCATGCTACACTTGGTTCAAGGAGAATGGAAAACGAGAGGGATGCAAAGCTCGACCTCTCTGCCCATAAGGCATAGTCCCATTTCGTTCCCCTAAAATAGCATAAATCGGGATTCTAGTAACCTAGACTCTAGGTCAACATTCCTTCTGTTCATTTCCTTCGAGAAAGGTTCCTGGCCAACCGGGACCACCCATCTGTAGGACGGACCCATGGCCACATCCACCGCACTTTCCTCAGGATTGCTTTAGTTGTCTAATTACCTACCACATTTAGTTGGACATGCATAAAACAGCTTCCTTAATTATCCAATTAGTCACTGGTTCCTTCACATAATCTTAACACTGACATAGAAAAACAATGTCAAACAAGTTCCTTTACAACATTTGATCTTAGTTATCTTTGGAATACATCATATAATCCAGTCCGAAGGCTATCCATAATCTGCCCAAAGGCAATCCAGCAATCCTCACGGATTACTAATCCAAGTTTCCGTCCATAGACTAGTATGTGAGCCTCGAGAGATCCAATCCCGAGTCACACCGGCCTCTTGTGCAAGGCTCGGAAGGCAAGGGATTTACGGCCAGAGCCCCCTCTAGCACCCAAGCATCCTCCTACTCCAAGTAGTGCCCAACGGAG
Organism: Lygodium microphyllum; assembly: GCF_053477565.2. NCBI lineage: Eukaryota > Viridiplantae > Streptophyta > Polypodiopsida > Schizaeales > Lygodiaceae > Lygodium > Lygodium microphyllum. Next base: position 164,736,586 of record NC_141141.1, on the reverse strand, counting down.
AGACCTCTCGATGGGTTCGGTCCACGTTCTTGGCATGGCTAACAACCCGCTTTGGTTAGGGTTAGGCAGACAGTTGGGGGTAACTAATGCTGCCTCTCCCTCTAGGCCTTCAACCTGAAGCATTAATTATTTTTCCATCTTTAGTTCTTTAAGCAAGCAATACAAATAATGCTCCTAAACTATACAAACACAATCAATCCAGTGGTTGTTTATTTGGCCAACTGCTAAGGAGTGAATCCTTCTCTCCAAATGCATCCAGCATTCGATTTGGGATCAATTGCGACTTGGCAAGATCCCGAAGGGTTTGTTTGTTTACCCCGCTTATCCTTTGTTTAGGGTTTGTACCCTGTCAACCCAAATTAGCAAACACCTTAGGTTCCTTAAGTTAAGACAGTATATCCTGGCGACTATGTCCCTCTAACTTGATTGATCCTTTGCTTACTAGGCAATACATAACTTCCCTTAACTTGGAAAATCAGCCCAAGAAGGGTGATGTAGCAGGATGTCTACTCATCCTCTTGCAAGTTAGACTTGCGCTAGAACCTGCCAACCTTGTTCCAAGGAGTGGCAACTCTACTTTGTGATTTAGCACAACCATGCGACGTTGCAACTTGTTGCACAGGCATCGCACCTAACTCCTGGGATCATTTCTCCCATCAACAACGTTTCTTGGTCAAGAAATACGTTTAGTCAAGATGAAGGGTTTGACCCAATCCCTAACCTTACTAGGCCAATGACGTTTGGCCCTAGGGATTCTAGACTTAATTGGAAGTTTAGTATTAGGTCGATCGATCCTTAGAGTAAAACCCTAGATCGTTATTGTATGGGCATCCAATTAACCCAAACATTCCATGAATGTGGGTAGGACCTTTGGGTTTGAAAGTCTCGACTTGGCGTCCCAAGTGCGATACTAGGCAAAATTTTTAACGTGTGCTAAACCCTAGTTAGCACTTTGAGGTGTTCATTGTACTAACTAGTTATGCTTATACAAATCCCTTCAGGGTTATACCCTTACAGGTGATCTAACCAAATTGGTCTACTTGTCTTGCGACAAGAAACGATCTCTTCTTAGAGATGCTAAACTTGTTCTAAAGGTGTAAATAGTTGCAAGACATCACATTACGTGTAAATATGCGATTCATTACCTCTATGTACTATAAGGTTTGCAATAACCCTTTCTTTTCTTGCTAAAGTCATGAGGAATGACAATTTGGAGAATAACTTGCATGAAACCTACAAAGATTTACATCAAGGAACTATGCCTACAACCTTTTGTTTAATGCAATTGAATTTTAGGCTTTATTATGATATGCAACCTTTTCTAGATACAACTTCAATGAATAAAGTTCATGCATGAATAATATGTAACATGCAACCTTTTCTAGATACAACTTCGATGAATGAAGTTCATGTATGACAAATATTATAAGACTAATATTGACTTAATCCATTCTACAAGCATCTTTGCATGCAACATGCAAGTCCATGGTTTCATTTTCATGCCATGCATCTCTTTGGACAACATCTAACGGATGTTAACGACTTTCTCATGCGAATCACAAGAAGGAAGTTATTGCCTAAATGCAATTTACGTTTGTTCTTTCTGCGGCCAATCAAAGATGCATTTAAACAATTTTATCTTTTAACCCTAAGCAATATGCGCTTAGGATTTGCAACTGGAAATACAAGCAACCCAATTGCACGACATGCACTAACTCTTGTAAATCGTTCAAGGAGATGATCTCCCAAATGTATTTTAACTAGACTACGTGAGTTAGAAACATGCGTAAATGCATTCTTCCCATGAAATTTAATGTGCCTAATCCATCACTTAAATGCGGAATCATTCTTTTAAGAACTTGAGCTTGAGGGCTCGTAGGGATGTCCATGTTCCTACTGTTTGCAAAAGAACCATACAAAGGATATTTCCTATCTGAAAGAGATGCACGAACGAAGACAGAAGAATGAAAACGCAAGATTCAACTTCTAGAGTCCAAAATGACAACACAAGATATTGGACCAAAGCCTAGGGAGTTTGGTCCTAATTTTGGTCCAAGGAGGTTTCCCTCTCAAAGTTACAGAGGACGACAGTCTGGCGATGGTCAGAGATTAGAGGTGGAATGTTACAGGTGTGGAGAAAAGGGTAATATCTCCCCAAATTGTCCAAACCCTAGACGATCTATGGATTACAAGCCCTTATGCAACCGATGTAAAGGTGAAGGCCACACTGCAAAGGACTGTCCGAGTCCAGCCCCTATCAAGGCCAATGCTACTGATAGCCAACAGAAGGCACAAGAGCCTGCCTCCAATTTGGTAGAGTTGGAAGTTGTCGTTGTCACGTGCGCCAAGAAGAAGGGACCAATTGTCCAAGAAGAGAACAACTCTCTTGCCAAGACTGTGGAGTTCAACCTGCCAACAGAGGGACATAGTAGTACAGAACAAAACACTATAGTACAGAGCACTACAGTGCCACAGCGAGTTACAGAGACAATCCCAAAAACAAAACTAGAGGTCCAGGAGATAGACGATGCAGAAGCACCTCCAGAAACAGAAGAAGTGCCGATGCTGCAATTGCTAGAAGAAAAAGGAAAGATGAAAATGGGTGTAGCCCCATTCCCTAGCAGACTGGAAAAGCCTATGGATCCTATCGAAGATTATGACTTGGTCAAAGACCTAGACACCTTTAAACCAAACTTAACATTTCGATAGTTGTTGATGATGTCTCCTAGCTACCAAAAGAAATTCAAAAGCATCTTGACAAGAAGACATGGATTAAGGATTGTTCCTTCAACAGTGACCAAGACCAATAAGGCCCCGGACCTATAAAGGAAGTAGATGTGGCTAATGCCTTCCTAGATCTTAGAAACCTGGAGATTAGTGTATGGGTAGAAGGATGCTTTATTTTAGATGCATTGATTGATGGAGACTCATTAGTAAATATAATGACGGATGTGACAATGAAGGACTTAGGGTTGCAACGAATTCAACCTACACAATGGCTTATCAGATTGGCAGACCAAAGCACAATTAAACCATTGAGCATCCTCCCATACGTAAAAACAACCCTTGCAGGAAAAGATTATTGGTGATATATTTGGTGGTCAAACCAAATTCTTATGGGACCTCATATCCTCTACTGTTGGGAAGACCTTGGCTTTTTGAAGCAAGAGCTAAGACGGACTGGTTCAAAGGAACCCTGACCCTAGGCAGAGGACCCAACAAAGTGGTGTTGAAATTGTATGGATCGCAAAAAGGCAATGGATCCACATCCATCGAAGTCATAACTGACTCCTCCAATGAGGTAACAAATGGTACATCAAGGGATGAAGAGGCTGTTAAATATATATTTTCCAAGAAAACAGAGGCACAGTCCCTAACAGTAGGCACTGTAAGCCAACTACTAAGGGAAGCAAAGTCCTTGTCCATGGGAGAATACCTTCTTCCTCAACTTGAATTGACTTCTGAAATCATCTCTGAGAGTGAAATAGAAGCATGGATATACTTTTCTCCCTGTTACATGGCAATTGTCGAAACAATAACAAAGACAGAACAGAGACAGAGCAGATACCGAGCAGAGACAGTAACATAGACAGTCACAGAAACAATAACAGAAACAGTCACAAAGATAGTAATAGATATAGAGATAGAGTAGATGCAGAATAGAGACAAAGAAAAATAGAGACAGAAGCAGAAGCAAAAGCAGATGCAGAGGCAGAAGATCTGTTTTTCTCCTACAAAGCCTCTACAAAAGCAGAGACAGAGCCTCTAGAGGGAGAGGATGAAAATGATGAGGAAGAAAATAAAGCAAGTTATGAGAGTGCAGATGAAGAATTTCCCTTGATAGCGGTTGATCTTGTTGATGTCCATAAAAAGACCTCAGAGGCCGAAGATCTCAGGGTGTTGGATGGAATGACCATGGTTCCATTAGGGTTGATCAATGGACCACAAAGTATATAGAATCTGCATAAGCAATGGATTAAAGGTATAAAAATTAAGTTCACGAGTGGCTCTTGTCACCCTAACTGTTCAGTCAAGAGAAAAGATGATGATGATTCCCCTTTCCAATAGAATCCAGAACCATCAAAGCCTCGGCTTCTAGAAGGTCTGTGCTATATGACATTCTTGGACACATACTCTAAAGATAAATTCCTAAGTCCAAAAGAAATCACCACTCACACAGAAGCAAACAAAGCTCTAATATCCTTCTAGCAATCAAAACAGACAAAGAAGTCCTCTGTTTAGAAGGAGGACACTGGTTCTAGTGGAACATCAGATGATGACACTACTCCCTTGAAAGAGTCAGACCTCTATCCAGAAGCAATCTGTGGGACATTTATTCGTGAAGTGGAAGGTGAAAGACAAGTGACTTTCCTAGATACTGATGGTACTAAACATCACTTGAAAGTGGGTCTCAATCTTCGAGAAGGAGAATTAGTGGTCTTGCAAGACTTATTAAAGGAGAACTTAGATGTGTTTTCTTGGTCATATAAAGACCTAAAGAGGATTGATCCCATAGTATGCCAACATCACTTGACCTAGAGGATTGATCCCACAGTATAAAGACCTAAAGAGGATTGATCCCATAGTATGCCAACATCACTTAACCTAGAGCCTGATGCCAAACCTATAAGGCAAAGACAAAGGCGTATAAATCCTAATTATTCTGCTCTGGTGAAGGCCGAATTATTGAAACTTCTTGAAGCCGAGTTCATTTATCCCGTGGCTAACAGTGAATGGGTTTCACCCATTGTGGTAGTACCTAAGAAGAACGGAAAACTTCGAATATATGTAGACTTTCGAAAGGTCAATTCGAAGATGAAGAAGGATCATTTCCCTATCGCTTTTACAGACCAATTGTTGGACACTGTGGCAGGCCATGAGTTGTATTCCCTCTTAGATGGATTCAGCGGATATAACCAAGTCCAAATTGCAGAAGAGGACCAATCCAAAACAACCTTCACCATAGAATGGGGGACATATGCCTATAGAGTGATGCCATTTGGGCTCTGTAATGCTCCTGCCACCTTCCAATGAGTAATAATGGCTGCCTTTCAGAATCATCTTTATGATTTCATTGAGGTGTATCTTGATGACTTCTGTGTCTATAGCTTAATTTGTGAGCATTGGGGACACCTAGAGCAATGTTTTGACAGATGCCGAGAGTATGGGATTTCTCTCAACCCCAACAAATGTGTCTTTGGCGTCTCATCAGGAGTTCTTCTGGGCCATATTGTCTCTGCATAAGGGATTGCAATAGACCCTGCGAAGATTGAGAAGATTGTGAGAAGATTGCCGCCTTGACAATACCAACAAACCTCAAGCAATTGAGAGGATTTCTTGGCCATGTGGGCTATTACAAAAGATTTATTGCACATTTTGCAACCAAGGCAGCCCCTCTGGACAAGGTCCTAAGGAAAGATGTGGATCTCCTTTGGACTGATGACTGTGAAGAAGCCTTTAATACCCTAAAATAGTGCCTTATCCAAGCACTTATCTTGCAGCCTCTTGACTGGACGAAGGAGTTTCATGTGGACACAGATGCATCAGTTGAAGGGCTAGGTGTTGTCCTCCTATGTCAAAAGAGCCCCTCTAAATTAGATCAACCAATTTATTATGAAAGCCAAAAGGTCACTAATAGGAAACGGAACTATACAGTGACAGAGCTTGAGTGCATGGCAATGGTGTTTGCATTGGATAAGTTTTAACACTATCCATTGTTAATGCATTTCAAGTTCTACATGGATCATGAAGCCCTGTCCTTCCTAATGAACAAAGTAGATGTTAAAGGACAACTGATGATCTGATCAATTCTGACAAGAACGATTGTTGCACATCATCACGACTGGGATGATCGACTTACAGAGGCTCTGGGCATACAGAACCTCCCATAAGGTAGCTACAAGACAGACCCCTTTCCAGCTAGTGTATGGTACAGAAGCCGTCTTCCCTATTGAACTGGAATTGCCCTCTTTGCGAGTGGCAGTTAAAGAACGCTTGGGAGATGATGAGTCACTGCAACACCGTCTCTTGCACTTGGAATGCTTGGATGAGATATGGCGGATGGCTCTACAGTGTATGGAAACCACTCAAGCGCGACGCAAGGCCTATCATGACAGTTTTATCGAGCACAAGAAGTTCCAAGAAGGTGATCTTGTCCTAGCCTATGATTCAAGATTTGGCAAGTTTCCTGGCAAGCTTCAACAATGGTGGATGGGCCCGTACAAGGTACTTGCTGTCAATCCTAACGGCTCTGTTTAGGTGCAGACCATTGATGCCTCTGATGATTCTTTCCTGATCAATGGCTATCATCTGAAGAAGTACTTCCCTCCCTAGGGATCTTGACGATCACAATTGACCTACCCTCCCCCTCTTGGGCATTGCACTGTCCTTCTCTTCATGCTTCTGATAGCCCTTATGATTCTCCTCATGAGGCGGTCTCGTTCTGCTAACCCCTCGCAGATACATCTCAACCCGACCTTGTTCTCTTCTCGTCTAATTCAGCAACGGTGGTGAGGTTAGTCCTGATACATGGTATTTCTACCATTCTCTTTCTTAACGAAAAAAAAATGGTAAAAGAAAAAAAAAACACACAAATTGTTATGGGAGAAAAGGAAGAAATTCCCTATCATAACAGGCCTCATTCCAAGAAAAGGTGGAAACACCCTTGGGCGGGAAGCTAACTATGAAAAAGTTGGTAACACCCCGTAGTTCAGGATAGCTGACTCACCAGCAGTACCTTTCCAGCAAGTAATTTGAAGCCACCTCCCTTGGTGCGTTTTCTCTATAATATCAGTCTGTCTCTCCTTCTTAATAGATGACCTTTCTTACAAATCATTGAAGTACGAGCTTATTGGCTACCTCCCTGGGTACGCCTTGTCTTCCATATCCTGATGATAACAACAGCCGACATGATCTTCATCACCAACCCCTTGAGTGATGTGAGCTTTCATCCCAACAGGATGGGAACGTGAGTATGGGCTGCCCTCTATATCTATCCGTGAGTGTGAGACAGAGGGTGGGTTGAGTGACCAGTCTTTTCCTTCAAATCAAATGAGAGGTGAGATGTGTGAATGGAGTGTTGCACGCATAGGTTGGGCCTTTCAATGCACAACGCACGATTTGTTCATGTGCACTGCACCATAAGGCTCCATGGCCTTCCTTCTTGCACTGTATGCCGGCACAGGGGCGGGATGCACAGTTGCACCATCAAAAGCGCACAAGGCATACAAGCTCTGCATAAGTGACAGTGAGGATTACATCAATGGGTTTGAGAAATGGGCTGCCCTCTGTATCTTTCCATAGAGCGTGAGATAGAGGGTGGGCTGAGTGTGACTGGTGTTTCTTCAATCAATTATTGAGAGGAGGATTGAGGGTTGTTACGACCATTGGAGTCAGATACATTTCTATTTCTCTCTGCACTCATGGGATGGGTCTCTGCCATCAGCACAGGACACGTCACTCTGTTCTGTACACTGCACATTGCAAGGCTCCCTGGCCTCCCTCCTTGTACCTATGCCAAATGGGTTGGATGCACTGATGCACCATCAATTGTGTACCCTAGCATACTCTCTCTACACTATCCCTTTGTCGATTCCTTAATCGGGTGTGAGATCTGGGTTTCCATCATTCTTACGTTGAGTGATTTTAGTAATGGGGTGAGTGATTGTTCTTTAATTCCATTTGAGTGATCGTGAGTTGAGTGCAATATCCCTCGTCATCGACAAATTTCCTGCAATTCCTTCAACCAACTACCTCTCTGGGTGCTGTCGCATGGTCCCTGCCACGAAGGATGTGTGCTATGAAGACACCTTGGTACCTCCTGCAATGAACAACGATACAAGACGCAACCTTGATAGTTGACATTACTCCTCGGAAATATGTGCCAAGTTTTTCTAACCCTACACCTTTTGTTTCTCAGCAACGGTCATGTCTTAAGTGTGGGGACATTCGTGGTTGGTTTGATGTGTGGTACTAGGTCCTTAATGTTCTGTTTACCCTTCTTGCTAAGGTTTTAAGTGTGGGGACGCGTCCCTGCGCGTCTATGTTGCATCCCCCCATGCCTGTACCATGCTATGATCATGCATCTATGCCATGACTTCATTTTACCCTGATGGGGTCCCTTCCCCACTCCTCCGTTCTATTTCACTCTGTCCTTGGAGCTGTTCCTTGACCATTTTTCCTTATCCTTTGTTTTGCAATTTTTCCATGTGAACGTATCCTCGGCTCACTGAAACGATTATCCAACCTTATAGTCTTGTTCATCCCTTTGAATTGCCCATTTTTCCTTTCTACCAACCCCTGTTCCGACAGACGATTCTTGAGTTATTAATTTTTGAAGCAATCCCCGTAAATTAGACGGCTTTCCATGTGAACGTGCTTTTATTGATTTGGAACCCTGATCTGATGTACTAGCCCTACCCTACCCATTCCTCCTAACATTTTTCCTTTTTACACCCTATCATTCCGATGCACGGTTGGTCCGCTATTAATTTTTGCAGGTTTTCGGGACCTTTTTGTGCGTATTTTTCACATTTTTCCCATGTGAACCCCTCCTAATCCCCCCAAATTGAGTTTGATACACCAGTCTTGTGAATCCCCTTCTCTCGAACATTTTTCCAGTTTATCATACTTCGTTTCGGCAATTAGTTTTTCTCATATTAATTTCCGAGTCTAATTTCGGGTCCGTTTTTTGAGGTTTTTCCCATGTGAACACGTCCTATCTCAATCAGAACTGTGTTTTGCCATGATAAGATTGTTGGAAACATTATTTTGCACATTTTTCCTTCTTTTTGCACTTCGTTCCGACCCGCGGATTTTTCGGCATTAATACACGTATGTGTTTTCAAGTCTATTTTTTGCATTTTTCCCATGTGAACACCTTGATTTTGCCCCGGAACCCATGTTGCATTTTTCTATCATCTTCTCCTCTTCTCCCGGCACATTTTTCATTTTTACGGTTTTTCGATCCGACGTGCGGTTTGAGTTTTATTAAATTTTCTTCCTTTTTGCCGTGTGCCGCGTTTCTCGTGTCACGCGTGAACGCACCTGTTTTTGGTTTTATGCGCCTCGGGACGCCCCCGTGACCTCGCTGCCTCGCGTGTCACTGTCCCCATCCCATCTGGTCCCGCCGATGCAGAATTTTTTACCCCCCCCCCCCCCCCCCCATGCCTGCGTGCGAGACGGGGGTGCACTTCTTTTTACCCATCATAACAAATTTTTGTTATTAAAACAAACATTAAAAAAAACAAACAAACAACAAAACCACAAACAAAACCAAAACAACACAGAAACAAACACCAACCACATTAACAAAATCTCGCCTTCTCTTGCGGCTCGCCAGCCTTCCCTGCGACTCTCCCTCCCTGCGCCTCCTTCCACCCTCCCTCCGTGCGCCTCTCCCTCGCCTTGGCACCTCCTCCCCCCACCCTCCTCCTCCACCCTCCTCGCATCCTCCCACCACCTTCTCCTCCCTCCACACCCTTCGCCCGCCCCTCCGACTTCTTTCTCGTCCTCGTTACGGCCTCGACAAACCCCCCGTCTTCCTCCCTCTACATCGTCTCCGCCCTACTCCTGTGGCAGCCTCGCCTTTCTCCCCCGCCTCCTCTGCCCCAACCTCCTTCCCCTTGCCTCGAACCTCACACCACAACACCGCCACTCGCAACCTCCCTCTCTCCACCCTTCGCCCGCCCCCACCGCCTTATTCCTCCTCCCCACCTCGCCTCTACCGCCTTATTCCTCCTCCCCGCCTCGCCTCTGCCACCTTACTCCTCCTCCTCGCCACCCTTCCCTCGGGCACCCCACCCTCCTGTCCGCCCACCCCTTTGTTTTGGGCTCCCCTTCAGATTTGGCCCCCCCACCAAATTGGCCCCTCACCAAATTTGGCTAACCCACCCCCAGTTACACCTACCCAAGCCCCCTTTCCCACCCCTTCCCACTTCTCCCCCTCATAGCCCCTCTTTCCACCTACCACCCTCTCCACCCGCCAACAACACCCCTCTCCCTCCCTTGTTCCAATGCCGTGCAACCGCTCTCGGTGTGTGTGTGTGTGTACAAGTGTGGCTCGCAGGCATTCACACGCGAGGACGCGCCTCCGACTTGTTCGTGCAGTGGGGTGTTGCAGTTAGCCGTTCACACGTAGTCATTATCAGCTGATTCACACATAGCTTGGTCAGCGGTTTTTGCTTTTTTGACTAGATTCCTTGCATTTGGGACTACTCAGTGCGCCTTCAATCTCTTGCATACACACCTCTACCGGGTATTTATTTTTTGAGCTTTATTTATTTTGATCATCCCTTAACCACAGTAAATTGTTAAAATGAACTTTATTCACCCACTTTTTCACACGCGCTCACGCTAAACACATATTTTTCTAATAATTTAAAACTCAATCAGCCGTCACAAAAATGCACGCGCTGAAAAAGAAGAGTGCTTCAAAGGCACTTTAATTTTTAATAAAAATGAACCCAACCGTCACAAAAAAGCATGTGTTGGCAAAAAAGTGCTCCACATCACCATTAATTTCTAATTAATGAATATGCATTTAGAGACCCCAGTTTGGGTATCGCAGTCCGGGTTTTGTTAAAGCACCGCTTCACCTTAATAATTTGTAATTAAAATTTTAGGAATGAACCGCCGTTTTCTTATTAAGGTTGATAACCTAATAAAATTTCACCCATTGTTAATAATTTCTTAAAATGAACCCTTCATTAAAATCATTTCCCCTCACTGCATTATTTCTCATTTTTAATAAACACGCTTCGTGGGATGGGCACATATAGTCCTTTAAGCTGATATTGTTTGTCAAAGTTATGGTTAGGTCCTGATTAGGTTTTTAAGGTATTATGGTTTGCTTGTGTGATATGATTATGGGTGCGGTTTGTAGTTTTTTCTCTTTTTTTTGCCTGATATGGGGTCTTGGGTGCCTGTTTGTTGCATCGCATGAAGCTTTCGATCGCATATGTGTAGAGGTCATGCTGAATTTTTTCTAGGATGTGGGTTGTTTGGGGTGGTCCATTGGTTAGTTACGTCTATGTGTGCACTTCTTTTGATTGATTTCTTTTTTATCACTATTTGGTTGTTTTGCAGGCATTCTTTGTGATTGTCTGTGTTTGTGGTGTGTGTGTTTTCCATCTGAATGGCGCCTCACGCTCCTCCTCCTTATCCAGTATGTCCCGTTGATTAGTAGGGATTATTCTTCCCTACTGGCTTTTGAGCCTATCGCAAAAGCAGGCCTTGCAACTTTTGTGGCTGCTTCACTCTCATTGATTCCAGACAATCCATCCCTGTGTGATGAGTTTCTTGCATCATACAGTAAGAAATTGGGCCTGGTTCGTGGTGCTTCCATGGTATTGACACCTAGAGGGTTAGGGAAGGCTTTGTCTCTTTCTTACAAAGGAGAACCCTTTGTTACAGCCAGACAATTATTCTCCAATGATGAGATTCTCAAGCTGTTACAGATGCAGACCAAAGAGATTTTGGATGTCGAGAAGGTGATTAACACTTCAGGAGTTTCTTTTTCCATGATCACTGATCCTCTTTGGAAGTTAGTCTGCCAATTTCTCCAAGACAAGTTTATGCCTATCAAAACACCATCTCATTATTTGTCCAAACAACTCTTCACAGCTTCCAAGATGGTGTTAAAAGGGGTTGCCATTGATTGGACTACTTACCTGCTTACGAAGATGGACCAACATTATGTCAAAGCGACTAGAGAGAATGTCACAAATGTCACTTATGGTTTATATTTATATGCTTTCTTGACATATTCAGGCCTTAAGAAGGGTGTGCTACCACCTTTTCCATCTGATCCAGTTCCTCTCCCTCCACCTTCAAAGGATTCAGAACCTATTAACATAGAGGATCTTGATTCCCCTCCTCTGTTGGTCATTCAACGGAAGCGCTTGAAGCATGTGGCAAATAAAACTCCCTCAGTCATTCCTTCAATCACAGTTCCTGCTACCTCTGGCGGCAGTGACCTCTTGGCCTACCTCACATGTAACAATTTATTCAGGGCACATCAAGAGAATTCTTTGGACATATCAGTTCCTTCACTAAACAGTTTAGTGTCTGGGGATGCTATTCCTTTCCTTTGTAATGACATCCAGAGTTCTATTGAACTCTCAGTGACAGGCTGTGTTCAACAATTATATGCTTCTTTCTATGAAGAATTGATGCAATCCAGAGACCAGTTGCATAAGGCAACTACATAGTTAGCCTCTGCTAAAGACACTCTTGCCAAGCTGTTTAAGCAGATAGACAGCAGACACAAATGATTGAGACCCAGAGAGAAGAAATATCTTCTTTGAAAATTCAGTTAACAGAAGCTCAGCCTCAAAGGTCACTAAAGTTTCAGAGGAGAAAGAGAAAATGTCCAAAGAAGCTCAAGAGTTTCAGACTCTTTTAGATACGAAACTGTCAGCTTTTCAGATTACTCATAATACATTGGAATCGCAAGCTTCATAGATTAAGTAGTTGCAGCACCAACTAACACAATCAGGGTCCATTCCTCCAAGTCCCAATGTTCCTATGATTCCTTCTATCCCTCCACAGGACTTGGCAATTCTCCAGAGACAGGCCACATTATGTCCGTTGTTTCAAGATAAAGTGGAAAGATTGCAGTCCAAGATGGATTTGTTATGGTCTACATTTGAGCACTTTTAGGAGTATGTTCCTTCGGACCATTCTTTATTTGTCCACTATCAGTTACAGAAGTTGGCCTTCTATATGAAGCTTTCAATGATGGATCTCCCTCTTCCAGAGGATGGGTGGAGTGGGGCTTGGTCTTCTGATTTGCTGACAGAAGTTGTCTGTATGGTCTTTGATGATTTTGTGACGACGGATACCATGTTGCTGTCTTACATGTATCTACGAGGTGATCTACTGATTTCAGATGATGTAGATTTGGCTTGGTATGTGGGGGATGTGGTCTTGCAAGCTACCTTATATGTCAAATATTTGGAGTTGAGGATAGATGACATGTTCCAGTGTTATTCTTCTAAAGTGGCTACTTGCCCTGACACTTCATGGCATTCAATGATTGATTCTGTGGTCCTGAGTCAACGTCATAATACAGCTTCTACTTATATGCAGATTGAGGGTGGATCTCCTAGCTTATCTTTCCAAGAACCATCCATTTAACTCATCCTTCTTTGATGCCTACCAAAGACAATCTGTTTTAGGTCCCTCTATTCCTAGCCTATTGTATTACCAACAAATGGCCCATCGCTATGATGCTTATCTCTCCCTTTATCAATCCAACTCAGTAGCTATCTTACCTCTCCTTTTCCACCCTCATGGTTTTCCTCAAATTCCTATATTTACCTATTGTTCTTTCATTGAAGATCGAGTCTTTTCCCCTTCTTCGCTATGCCCTTCTCCATCTATCCATATACCTTGTACTTTTCCTGCTTATCAATTGACACCTTTCCTAACTAATTCACTTAAATTTTCAGCCACTCCTTCTTTAGCTTATTCCTCCTTTTATGATTTTACCTACCCATCTCTTTATCCTCTTTTACTTATTCCACTTCCATCTCGTGCCAGTTCTATTTCTCAACCTCCTCGGTTGGTTAGTGGGTACAAAGGATTTGATCAGCATATTCCAAGAAGAAGAGGATGGAGCTCAATTGATTCTCTCATGGGACCACAGGCCATTGATTCCAGGGGACTGGACAACTGCTAGTCAAGCATACCAGAATTACCTCCATTTTTCTCACCAATATTCACAATCTCTAGATCCTTCAGTGAGATTGACATCCCATTTTGCTTGGTATCTAGCATATATGCATAGGCATTCCCATAATGATCAAAAGGCCATTCCAAAGCTTTGTATGAATGTCAATGTGAACATTGATTCCCAATAGTTGGATGTCCTATATTTTCATCCCATATGTCTACCTAGCAGATACCTTGTTTTTCTAGAAAGGATGTACTGCCTTCAGTTCTTTCAAAATCCTCCAAAGACATTTGTGGATGAGTCCTTCTCCATGGATCATTTTTGAAATCACCAAGCCTTCAAAAGAGATCACCTTCATTGATGCCTTTGCAATGTATTTTGGATGATTCTTAATGATATCTATCTCTCTTTTTGGAGGTGTCATTCATATGGTTGTTTTGTGTTTAGTATTTGTGTTGTGGGTTAATCTTATGTGATGAGATCTTGGTGGTTGCCTATTCGATTTGCTTTCAAGAGATACATTTTTGGAAAATTGTAGTGGTGGTGATGTTGGTTGGATAGTTTGAGATGATGGAGAAGAAACCTCTTATATCCTTTACAAATTTATTATGAATTTTCAATTGTTTATCAGATGTGTTAATGAATAACGAAGTTTTCCTTTAGAAGTATTTTTTCTAGAAATACAGGTGATAAGTTGGGGTCGTGGTTTGGAGTGATTATTGAAGATACTGAAGAATATCACAAAATTAAGCTCTTTAATGAACTTATATTCTTCTTTTCCTTAGGTCGCGAGTAAGATTCCTTTATAAGTGTGGGGATATGTTGAGAGTGAAAAAAGACTGAATTTTTGACTGATTTTTGTTGTTTTTGAGATCTGAACGATTGATTTTTAGTGGGTTTAGAGTGATGTATGATTGTTAATGGAAGTATTTGAGAGTGTTTTGGATTATATTGATTATTTTTTGGAAGCTCATGATGATTTTTAGTAGAAATATCAAGCTCTATGATGTTTTGATAGGTTCTGTTGAGGTTCTGATTGGTTCTGTATACCTTCTGTATAGCTTCTGTTTTGTTCTGATTTTCTTCTTATGAAGCATGGATTAATGATTGATGAAGATTGAAATATTTTGAAAGCTTATTGAATAGTTTTTGATAGTTTGGAATGGTTTTAGTATGATTTATGAGGATTTGATGTTCTCTGATGACCTTCTGTAAAACCCTTTGTAAACCTTTTGTAGAGCCTCTGTCTCTTCTCTGTCTCTGTTCTATATCTGCTCTGGTCTTGTTCTGTATTGTTCCGTAGATCTTCTATAAGTGTTCTGTAGAATGTATGTGTGACTTTGGAAAAATTTTCTAACTTTTGGAAAGGATGAATCTAAGTTCAAAAGAGCTAAAACAAATGGAAGAAGCAACAGCTGAAGACTGAAGAGAAGACTGAGTGACAGTGACAGTAGTGAGCTGTGAAGAGACATTGTAGTGGCTCTGGTGCCTCTTCATATCAGACATACCTCTTGGGAGGTGTATCCATGACCTAAGAAGGAGTATTGAGAGTCATTATTAGAGTATTTTAGTGAGGAGATGATGTACTATTGAGAGAGAGAGAGAGAGAGAGAGAGAGAGAGAGAGAGAGAGAAAGAGAGAGAGTCAGAGATAGTCGAATTCTATCAAAACAGTGTAACTGTATATGAGAGATTGAGAGAGAAAACTATGAAGACATTGAAGATGAATACTATGTGATTGATTTCCATTCAAAAAATGGTGTATTCTTTTATGTTTCTTGTTATATTGATGGATTTTATGAAGATGTTGAAGATTATGGTTGATTCTATCAAATCCGTGGGGGATATCGACTATGATGCTGCGTGAAGATTTGTTGTTTTCTTTGTTTTGGTCATCAAATGAATGAAATAAAAGCGTGTTGATGTTACAAGATAGATTTTATTGCAGTAGAATCCCCTTTTCCTTGGTGTTCCTTTTGGGGTTCCAAGAGAGTTGGGGATTGTGACATTTCTTTGAGTCTCGGCTTGTTGGCTTTGTGCAACCCCGAAAGAAACACCAAGAAAATGAAGAAACTACTGCAAGAAAATCTATATTGTCATACCAACAAGCATGTTATTTGTACTTTAATCAATCACAATAAGAAAAAGAATACAAATCTTCATGCAACATCATATACTAACTCTCCCACAGATTTATCACAATAAATCTTCAACATATATTTCTCATATTCTTCATAGAAACCATTAAAAAAACCAGAATAACACAAAGGAATGATCAACTTTGAATGGAATTCATCAGATAATATTCATATTTCATCATCTTCATAGTCTTTCTCTCATGTAGATACAATGTTTTTTCATAGAAAATTGGCTATCTCTCATACACTGTCTCTCTCACATATGATCTCTCTCAATATTATATTGAAATAACAATGAAAAACTCTCAATAATCCTCTCTTGGTCATGGATACCCCTCTCAAGAGGTATGTCTAATATGAAGAGTCACTAGAGCCACTACAGTGTCCCTTAAAAGCTCATCAATGTCACTGTCATTTCAGTCTTCAATTCAAGTCTTTAACAACTACTTCTTCTACTTCTTTGAGATATTTTGAGCTTATATTCTTCCTCTTCCAAGATTAGAAAATATTCCCCAAGCTAAGCATCCATCCATCATGATACATACAGAAGCAAACATAGGCTTACAGACCACATACATAAGCTCTACAAAACACTATAAAAAGTCAAGAGAAGGCATACAAACCATATACCTTAAACCAAAACCCATTCAAACCATCCAAAACTTTTCAATACACTCTCAATAGTTCTTCAAAATACTCATTCACAATCATAACCTCTCAAACAAAAAGAAAACATATCAAAATAGAGGCAAAGTAGACCCTATTAAAACCTAATAAACACATCAAAGAACCTATCAAAACATCATATCTCAACTAAAAACCATCATGAGCTTCTCAAACCTACTCAATCCAATCCAAAACACTTCCAAACTTAATAAAAACTAATTATTACATCACAAAATCAACCATTTAGCTCAGAAAAATAACAAAAATTGGCCCAAAAAAACAAGTCAATTAAGCCCTTAATATGTCTCCACACTTAATCAGAAAGCATTCTCACAACCTTGGAAAAAGAAAGAATACTAAGCCCAAAAACCAGCTCAACACTTCTATCTAGAACATCGATCAATTAGTATCCGAACTAACCTCAACCCCATCAAGCTCTCTCTCAATAATACATGAGAATAACAAAGAATGACTCTCAATAATCCTCTTTTGTCATGGATACCCCTCCCAAGACATATGCCTAATATGAAGAGGCACCAGAGGCACTACAGTGACCCTTGGAAGCTTATAAATGTTACTGTCACTTCAGTCTTCACTTCAAGTCTTCATCAGTAACTTCTTCGAGCTATTTTGAGCTTGTATTCTTCCTCTTCCAAGATTTAAAAACATCCCCAAGCTAATCATCTATCCATTAGAATGCATACAAAAGCAAACAGAGGCTTACAAACCATGTATTAAAGCTCAATGGAGCACTACAGAAGGTCAACAGAAGGCATAAAAACCATATAGCTCAAAACAAAACCACTTCAATCCATCCAAAAACTTTCAACACACTCTCAATCATTCCTTACTCATTCATTCACAATCATAACCTCTCAAACAAAAAAAAATAGATCAAATGAGAGACAAAACAGACTCTATTAGAACCAAACAGATAATTCATAGAATACATTAGAATATCAAAACTCAACCAAAAACCATCATGAGCTTCTTAAACCTACTCAATCTAATCCAAAACACTCTAAAAAACTTCCAAAATAAACAGAGACCATTCATTCCATCACAAAATTAACCATTCAATTCATAAAAATAGCAAAAATCAGTCCCAAAAAATAAGTCAATTCAACCCTCAATATATCTCCACACTTGATCAGGAAGCGTCCTCATGACGTTAGAAAAAGGAAGAATACTAAGCCCAAAAACTAGCTCAACACTGCTATCTCAAACATCGATCAATTTAGTATCCATGAACCAACTTCAACCCCATAAAGCTCCAAAATAACCTGGATCTATAAAAAAGATTGACGAAAGGAAAACACCTTGAAGCATGAACCAATTCCTAGATTACAAAATATAACCAAACAAACTAGTGAAGGTTATAAGAGGTTCTCTCATTCCTTCACAAGTCTTCAAAACTTGAGCCATATCAATAGTTCATCATCTTCAAATATTTTCAACTTTCTTGAACCATGTCTCCAAAATAACACAAATCAAACACACCCACACACAAACACATAACACATAGATATTTAATGACACCTCAATAAGGGAGAATGAAATGAGATTCCATTAAAGCTCAGCTACCAATTACATCTAAAAAGAGACCATCAATGAAGATGTTGGCATGATGATTTCTAAATCTATCCATGGAAAGGGATTCATCCAAAAATATCTTGGGAGGGTTTTGAAAGAATTGCAAATAGCACATCCTCTTCACAAGGACAAGATATCTGCTTGGAAGACAAAGAGCATGGAAACACAAGATATCCAATTGATAGAGATTGATATCCACATTGACATTAATGCACAACTTTGGTATTGTCTTTTGATCATTATGAGAATGACGATGCATGTATGCTAAATACCAAGAAAAATGAGTATTTAATCTAACTAAAAGATCAATAGATTGATGATAGATTTGGGCAAATTTCAAATAAATTTGATAAAATTGTATAGGAGTCTAATAATCCCTTGGAATCACAAGACAATTAATCTAAGGTCTTGTCAATGAATTAGTTTGACTCCACCCTATTGAGAAGCATGGATCTAGAGCATGGCTATGGTGGATGGAAGAGAAAGAGAAGACTCATGATTATATTGACTAGAGATAATGATACTCAAGTGAATTATACATGACTGTTACTCAAGTGAATTAGGCTCCAAGATGGAAGCTTGGATGCATAAACACAATCTTGACATTGACTATGATGACTGAAGGGAAAAAGTACAATGAGTTTCCATTCAAATGATAGGCAAGTGCAATGCTTTATAGCTTAGGATAGGTAGCACTTTTCACTATTGTGCTTATGGGATTGAGCAAGCCTACATATCCTTAGCCCAACTGCTCCATACAAAGGGGCTACACTGGGTGTGATTTCCTAATTCTCAATACCCCTCCTCAATCACCCCCAGAAGGGCACAATGTGTGTGGAGGCTTTAGTGAGCAACCACAAAGTGTGTGGAGGCTTTAGTGAGCAACCACCTGCAAAGTGTGCGCACACCACAAACATGGTAATCATCCAGAGGCTGTTGTAGAAAAAGCTAAGTGTGGGTACCAAAAACATGGTGGACATCCAAAGGCTATAAAAAGAGGGGCTTCACAAAGTGTAAAATGGCTATAGTGCCAAGTTACATGTGTTTACAAAGCTTATGACAGAAGCATTAGGGCAAGGTTATACAAGGCTTCAAAAAAGTCTATCAGAAAATTGGGAATAGAAGGACTAGTGAGACTTGTCCTTCTGCTCCTAATGGTCTTCTTCTTCTTCTTCTTCTTCTTCTTTTGCTCCATGGTCTTCTTCTTCCTTCATAGCTGCAAGATAGGCCTTCTAAGATCTCTTCTTGGCACGACAAAACTTATTAGTATGTTTGATCCTTTTACAAAAGTCACAAATTAGTTGGCCGTTTTACAAAACTTCTCAGTATGAAAGCTCAAAGTGTTGCAAGTTCAGTATAGCTATGGTAGACAAGAAGGTAAAGTGGAGATGGAGGTGAGAAATGAGCTCATTAATTGGACTTGAGCTAAGCAATGATGAAGAGGATCTAGAAGACTAGAGAAGGGAGCTGAGCCATGATCACCATGGCTCTGATACCATGTTGAGAAGCATGGATCTAGAGCATGGCTATGGTGGATCAAAGAGAAAGACAGGACTCATGATTACATTTACTAGAAATAATGAATGTTACTCAAGTGAATTAGGTTCCAAGATGGAAGCTTGAAATCATAAACAAAATCTTGAGTGTGGAACTGACTATGATGATTGAAGGGACAAAGTACAATGACCTTTCATTCAAATGATAGGCAAGTACAATGCTTTATAGCTTTAGGATAGGTAGCACTTTTCACCAATATGCTTATGGGATCGAGCAAGCGTGCATATCCTTAGCCCAACTGCTCCATAAAAAGGGGCTACACTGGGTGATTGCCTAATTCTCAACACACCCTCTATGCCTATGTATCTGTAAATCAAAACCAAAGTGGCTACTAACCAACTGAGAGGAACTAGGAGTTAAAGATGTGGATAGCGGAAGAGGAACAAGCATCAAGGGATGAAGTGAGGGATAGGAAAAATCATAAAAAGAAAAAAAAAATTAAAGATGGAGACTCATGTAATTTAACTGAATCGGATAAGAAAGGAGTTAAGAAATATGTAGGAAAAGTGAAAACATGTGTGGTAGATGGTGGCGGACAGGGAGGAGTAGGGGAGAAAACACAATCCACAATTAATAGACAACGAGTAAAAACAAGAATTTGGGGAGCACCTTGTGGTTGGAAAAGAAGAGTAGAAATAACATGGGGAGTCAATTGAAGTATGGATGAATAAGAATCAAATCTATGGGATATTTGTTGATCGTAAAAGCAAGGAAAGGCATTGATGGACCTAGAACAGATCGATGATTGTAAGCTTCAAAGAAGAAAATGTCAAAAGGAAACTATTTAGAAGCATGGGCTAAAAGATCCTCCTTCAATGGATTAGCATTTTGTAAATGTACAAGGGCTTTCAATTATTATTGATTCAATACAACACACTCTATCATGGAATGCCAAGAAACTTCAGGAGACATGCATCCACATTGGAGAAATAGGCTTGGAAAATCTCATCCATCTGTAACTCAAATGTCTGGCATAAAAAATAGCTTAAAAATAACATCCCCCACATACCAATACATATCTCCATTGTTTGGGATCAAAATATCATCTCTAAGATACATATAAGACATGATTATGGTGTCAGATATAACTAAAGCCACAAAGACCATTTGTGTAACCTCTGCTAGGAGATTTGAAGATCAAGCACCATTCCATCCATCCTCTAGAGGATGCAAATCCATAGTGGACAACTTCATATAAAAATTCAACTTTTGTTGTTGATAATGCATAAAGAAATAATTATTTGTCCCTCCTTGGAAAATATTTTATATAAATAACCCCCTAATAAACCATAGGATCATGCTTGCATAAATATTTTTTGCTTCCATCATTTGTCAACACCAAGTGGATATCCAACTATGTAAAGAAAATTAGCAATATAAGAACACCATGGAACTGGTGTTGCCATAATAAAAAAGTGATGCATCAATGCATGGATACATCAACACATTACCTATTATAAGGTACATTATCTTCATAATGCTTGATAAAGTATAATTGCTTAATGGAGAGTGTAGTACTAAACTCACATCCTTTTTTATTCTTTAATAACACATTATATATAATCATACCCCATGGTTTTCCAAGGAATATGGTAATCTATTAGTCTAGTCAACTCAAGGTATGGAGAAAACCCATTATCAAGCTTGTACTGACTATTTCAACTAGATAAGACATGGTGGAGGAGTGAAGACCTAGTGGAGAAAGCCAATAGTTTGGAATAATTACACCAATGGACCTATAGAAAGCTTATACATTGAGTGAATGGAAAATAAGCACTGAGAACATCTAAAATCAACAAATAAATGCAACATTTAGAGAGACAAAGAAGAAAGGAATTGTGGGACAATTCTAATGCAGAAATGAAACATACTATGTGGTGACAAACTGGACAAAGACAATGAAAGGCTTGGACACCCATAAATAATAGTTTCTCATAAGCCCATATATAATGGAATAAATACTTCAAGCCTTATGGAGAAATATTTCCACAAAGGAACTCTTATCAATCTTTGTAATGATCTTTAAATAATAGAACACATCTCATTTTTTTGAAAAAATATTTTTCTTAATAAAGTAATAATACAATGCTCAATTTCACTCCTCTACTCATTGCCTCTTTGAAGATGGCCCAACTTCATCATATAATTGTTGTTCTAGTTCTTTTAAAGTTTTCTCATCAATTTTTGAAACTGATCTAGTTCTAAGTAGGCACCTTTTTCCATATTCCACAAGCATGTTTGGATGCTTGATACCATTCATCCTTCTTAACCTCTTCTTCCTCATGTGGGGTCCCAAAATCTTAAGAACCCCCATTGCATTGTTTGGGTCCATGGGCTATACAGGACAATGCAGGGGGAGGTCATAAATCTAGGACCCCCCTTGCATTGTTCAAGTCCACACGGTATATTGCACAATGCAAGGAGGGGGATGTGAAATCTTGAGGATCCCCCCCTCTCATTTTTCAGGTTTGGAGGTATACCACACAACGTGAGGGGGAGGAGGGTTCAAAATCTCAAGGACTCCCTCTGGCATTGTTTAGGTCTAGAGGGTGTAGTGCAGAGCATGGGAAGAGGGCATGATACAACATCTCAAGGATCCCCCCTTGTGTTATTTGAGTCCAGGGGGGATGTACTACATAATGGGAGGGAGAAGGGGTTTGAAATGGCAATGACCTCCCCTTTTATTGTTTGGGTTCAATTATACTACACAATGTGAGGGGAGACCCAAAATCTCGAGGACCCCCTCATGGTGTTATTTGGGTCCAGGGGGTATACCCTACAACACAAGGGGAGGGGTCCAAAATCTCAAGGACCCCCTCAAATTGTTTGGGTCGAATGGGTGTATCACATAATGTGAGGGGAGAGGGCTCCAAAATCTCAATGATACCCCCTCATGTTATTCGGCTCCCCCTTCTCTCCCTGCATAGTGCGAAATTGGCATGTTTTTTAAGGGAGCGAGCTCCGAATGGAAGCCCGTGATAGGAAATAAGAGCTATGGTGGAAGAAGCAAGAAAACAAGAGAAAGGGCAAGAGACACAAGATGTGCTAACTCCAATAGTCACAATGTGTGACCAGCCTTCTCTTATTCAAATGACATTGAAAGAACAAAGAATGAAGTGAGAGTGATTGACGCTCGTGCTAATTATAGTGTACAAGTGTGGGGGTATTGTCACTATAACTAATAGATGGGTGGCTAGGCACAAGTCCTTTTACCCCCAACAACCTCCCACTTAAAGGCAACTATGCCCCTAGTAAGAAGAGAATAAGAAAAAAAAAAGAGTGACAATGTGCAAATACACATAAAGTACAATAGGATGAGGAAATACGTTGTCAGAGAGTTCACGCAAAGGCTGCAGAACACGGGGTTCAAGATACAGCAAGAAATGAGGCTAACAAGAAAAACTCAAATATTTGATGCCAAAGTTCACTTTATTCCTTGTCAAGTGAGTTACAGGAAACTCACACTACAAGATATAGACCTTATAGCGACGTTTAAAGCGACGAAAATACAAACAACAAAATTTGCCCCCGTCGTCGCAAAAAGCGTCGTTATTGACGACGCCATAGAATCGTCGCTATAACCGTCGCTATATGCATCGCAAATGCGACGCATATAGCGACACATATAGCGACGATTACCACAATTTGCGACGCTGATAGCGACGGCAATAGCGACGAATGCAGTAAATTTGCGACGCAAATAGCGACGGTAACAGAGAATTTTTTTTTTTGTGGCAGGGCAGCAAGCTGCCCTGCCACATATAGCACTGTGTGCTGTATGAGAGCCATACAAAATAGTTTCTGCACTGCTTCATACAAAGCGTTTGCAAACAAAAAGAATGTATACTGAAATCATAAAACTGATGGATGAAATAAATACATGATATCGCATAAAATGCGATTGGTACAATCATAAAACAATATCACTAATACATAGAAAATGTCTACATAGATCGGGCGACTAAAAACTAAAGGTATGTGAGCTCTAAGGATCCAAGGGCGAGCTACAAATCGTCGTCCCCCGAAAGCTCTTCCCGCTGTAAAGGAGCATCAAACGGATTCTGCAGAAAAAGAAACAACATATCAATCCACCATACAATAATGCATTCAAATATCTCATGGTAACTACGGACAAGAAAGATGAGTGACTTACTGGGCCGCCGCGTCTATACAATCGGTCGATCAATGATCTGAGACCGTGCCTCTCCGCATATCGAGTCTCAAGGCCTTGCGGATAGCGATTTGTAATGGAGTGCTGCAAAGAAAACAAAATGCTAACTGTTAGAAACATGATTGTCAGTACAAAGAATATCTCAAAAAAACAAATAAGCAAAACAAAAGAGAATCTTACAAAGTCCTCCAAATATGTCCTGTGGCCGCCACTCCCAAGATGATGTACCGATCCGGCCTCGATTCGTGCCCTCGCCGCCTCCCGCTGCTGACTCCAACGTCTTGGCGAATTTGTAGCCTCCTCCCTCAGTCGGTGCCAATCGTCTGCATCTAACCACTCGGGCTTTGGAGCCCCACTCTTGATTGCCTTGCGTGCGTCGGATCGTCTATGTGACATGTATGCACGCATGCAATCCATCATCCAGCCCGTAGAGAATCTATCCACTGCGGCTGGCACCGAGAACTCCTCGTGCAAGGATGCTACTATGTACTTCTTGCTCCCCTCCGGTATGTTCCTCCAATGATCCAGGACGTTGTGCCGAAAAGCTTGTTGGCACAACTCCCTCATGCGAGCCATCACCCTCCTCCCCTCATCATTCATGATAATGGCTCCTGACCTGCCATCCACTAGGTATCCATAATCCCTAGGAGTGTGCCGTGTATGGGCCCTCTCCCATCTCCTTCCACGCTCCTGGGCATATCCAGGAGATCCCTGAACATCCGGTGTACCGACGGGGGTACCCTCTCCCGGAGTGCCACACAAAGGGGTGCCGCCAGAGGGTGTGCCACCAAAAGGAGTGCCACCAGAGGGGGTGCCACCAAAAGGAGTGCCACCAAAAGGCGTGACATCTGCCGACGGCTGCGCAAAAGCCGGAGTAACTGGAGTGGACGTCCCCACAGGTGTGACAAATCCTGGCGGTGACCGAGCTCCAGCTGAACGACGAGACGGAGACATCGCGTCCGTGTCTCCACAGCAGTACCCCCCTGATCCTCCTGCAGTCGGAGTCCCTCCCTCTGGCCCAAGTCGCGAGCGTCGAGATCGTCTACTCGAAGCTGAAGCATCTGATCGCGCCGAAGCTGATCTAGCAGAGCGTCCTGACGAAGAACGAGACAGCTCCTGATCTGCTATCTCTCTGAATCTCGCGAGCTGATCTGGAGACATACGTGCCATCATCTCCTGAAACTCCTAATCGCTCATCCCTCGACTCATCCTGAAAATGTCGATACCTGCACAGATAAAAAATAATGTTATAATAATCAATTTAAACTATACAAAGCACATTAATAAAATCATTTTTGAAAAATCCCTCTTAAAATGCATATCTTATCTACCTTTATGGAAGATCTAAACAACGAATTGAGTAATACAATTCTCCAAGAATGAAGTATTCTATGGTCCCATGTTAATCTCCTGACACAACTCTGTATACACTGGAAGGTTGATAGACATGTCACCACAAAACAACGAGTCTGTCTCGTTCTCAAAAAATTCTACGACTTCTGTATTTTCATCATTGTTAGCCGATGCAGGCTCCAAGCTTGCGGTGGCCTCCACCCCTTGTAATTTCGATCCCTCTATTTGCATATTTTCTTCATCTATGCCTGGAACATCGCTTTGATCGTATACTCTCGCACCTCGAGGAGTTGAAGGTATAACATACCACCATCGAGGTTGTCGGGGATTTGGATAGAAGATTACCTGTTCACAAACACTTACAAACCGTCTTCAAACCATTGTGACATAAACCATGTCGTATTACAATTAGCAAGCAAATGCCTAGTTGCACCTGTTCACAATGGGCCGGCAACACAAAGGTGTCGCGCAAATCCATCCATTTTTTTTCGGAGTCTATTTCGAGAAATCCAGATGGACCTCGTCGAACTGTTGCGCCAGCTCCTCCAAGTACCACTTTGAACCACTGCACGTCGAATATTATCATGGAGAAGCTACGGTAATCCACCGTAATAATACTTTGCAAATTCCCAAAATACTCCATCTCATCCACAACCGTGTTCGGATCCGTTGCTCGTCACCGGCTCTCTTGCTCAAACCTTGCCATGACACCACAGTCCATTGTGGAGCGCATTTTGTCAATACGCTCCACCCGAAAATGCCGTCTGCGCGACCACGCTGCACTATATATTTTGTACTGCACATTGAAACACTCAAATTAGATGTAGCAAGCAAATTTAGATACGACACATTCTAAACCCCTCATTACCTTTGGACTACATCCCCTCGAGAACTCCCACTCCTCCATTGAGACCTCTGTCCCTTCGCTGGATGCTGCGGTCAAGGCTCCATGCAACCATCGTGTTGACATAAACCGCGGCATCTCCTCCATGCCTTCGGGATATCGAATCGGTCGGTGACGCGTACTGCGTCGGAATTCGGCTCGTGCTTCCTCTCGATCTTGCCTTGCAATCTGGTACTTGGCGAGCCACGTCTCCATGGAGGCATGGTGCAACATACAAAAGCGATTCACCTTCTCTTCCATTGAGGCATCCATTCTTTTTTCTATCCCATTTCCAACCACCACATCTCCAGTCAGCCTATCATCGTCCTTCAGCATCCATAGCATTTCATTGTCTGGTTCCACCGTTGGTAGCCATTGTGAGATATGCACTAACGCCTCTGACACCAACCAACCTTCCGCCATGCTACCTTCCGGACGAGCTCGTTGTCGCACAAAGCCTTTCAGGGTTTTCATGAAGCGCTCCAGGAAGAACATCCATCGCGTATGGACAGGTCCAGCAATCTCCACTTCATCCACAAGATGCACAAGAAGGTGAACTTGTATCGTGAGCATGCTAGTGGGCAGGTATTTCTCAAAGAGACAGACCGTCTCAACTGCTCCCCGCCTTGCGGATTCAATAGAGGACGTCTTAATCTCTTTCTGTGAGATCCATTGCACCAAAGTCGACAGCTTGTAAATGGCCCCGCGAATTTCTGGAGTTAGGCATCCCGCGATCGCGATCGGTAGGACAAACTGCCAAAAATGAGAAAGCATTAAGAATAATGGTCACTTTTCAAATTTCAAAATGTCCACGCTAATTAAAATCCATTCTGTTCACAAACCTGATATATCTTATGCCAATCATGGGATTTTAGCCCAGAAATCTGGTCATCTTTAGAAAATGCGGACCTGAGAGAACGCATCATACCCGTCGGAGTGTGGATAGACTTGATTACTTGCTTCACAATGCGCTCTTCTTTGGTAGACAAAACCCAGGGAGCGCGAGGAAGCTGCACTCCCCCTTCAGCACTCGACTGCGGCCAAAGCGCCTCCATCTTACCTACCTCCTTTAAATCCATTCGTGCCCCTATAGTGTCTCTCTTTCCTGTGATGTGGTCCCATAGCAAGCTGCCCACATTTTTGAAAATATGCATGGGATCCAACAAGTGGTTGACCTGTAAGTGGGTCCAATATGGCAACTCATAGAAAACTGAGAACCGCCGCATTCCATTTGGATGTGAATCCAGGTTTACCATTTTCAGCTCGTACCAGCTTGCAGGGTTCATACGTGCTGGAGTTCGTCCAAGAAAACCTTCCCTGAGTTCATGATCCTCCGGCAAGAAAGCGGCGTGTCCTTGGTATACCATCTTCTTCATGGTTCGTGACCTTCGGGAGTCTAACTGTGGCCCACACAATGGACATGCATGATAACCTGAGGTAACGAGACCTGCAAGGCGATCCACGACCTAGTGAATACTTGATTGAATGAAATAAAATATAGATATTACCGGCGAGAACAATTCGGTCTGCTCACCTGAGCACTCTCCCAATCCCGGAAAGTCATGCATCGTCCACATGAGAATGGCTCGAATGTTGGCTGACCGCCGACCATCGCGCCTGCTCATATCTTGCACCGTGACCCCCTCCTCCCACAAAATCTTAAGCTCATCGACTAATGGACGAAGATACACGTCCATATTTTTTACTTTGTAGCGGCCCGGGACGAGCAAGCTAAGGATGAGATGTCCTTTCTTCGTAGAAAGCCATGGAGGAATGTTGTAGTTGACAAGCACTATAGGCCACACATTGTAAGAAGTCGAGCGCAGACCGAATGGGTTCACACCATCCATGGCGAGACCGAGCCGAAGATTCCTTGGCTCTCGTGCAAAGCCTGGGAAGGTAGAGTCAATGTGGCTCCATGCGCACGAATCTGCTGATATTCGTTGAACTCCATCCGTGGACCTATTCTGCACATGCCACGTTGTCAAGCTTGCCATGGCAGACGTGCAAAACATGTGGTTTATGCGGGGGATGAGCGGAAAGTGTCTGAGGACTTTTTGAGGGATGGTTTGCCCTTGCAAGTCCTGTCGATACCTGTGAGCACCACACTTTGGGCATGTCTCCATACTCTCGTATTCATCTCGAAACAATATGCAGTCGTTGATACATGCATGGATGTTATTGTAGTCCATGCCAAGCTTCCGTAAAACATGTCGCGCATCATCACGAGACTCAGGCATGGTGTTTGCAGGTGGCAATATATGATATTTCAATAACCTGAAAAAATCATAAAACACCTTGAAAAATCTATCCATATTTGCAATAATACTGTTTAAAAAAAAAAACAATGAAGTTTGTGTGCAAGGTACCTGAATAACTCAGTCACACTCGTATCGCTCCAACCGTATTTTGCTTGCACACTTAAGAGTGCAAGCAATGTCTTCAACCGAGATACTCGGCACCCATCATATAATGGTATGGATGCTTCCTCTCTGAGCGGGTCAGATGTCTCAACATCCATGGGAATCAATGCATCGATCATTGCCTCCATCTCAGGCTCCAAGATTGTAGGCAAGTCGGGAAGGTTGTCTGTCTCCTCTGGCATTGACGGTATAGATGGGCCTTGTGAGTGGTCGATTGGCTCCTGCAATCCATCCATCGCACGTCCACGAACTCTTCTAATTGGCCGCAAAGGGTGCACTCCCCCTTGGGTCGAGACATCACCCCCCTGGATACAAAATTTACCAACAAGACCCAATCTTATTGTGTATGGTTTTCAATTAGCTTGAGAGTACAATGCATGAAAAATGCTAACTTCATATTACCGTTTGCTGAAAGTCTGCAATCGCCTGATCAATGATCTCAGATTGAAACTCGCCAAATTGTCGTACGTGTTCTATAGACAATCGGCGTTTTCGTCTAATTGCCAACTTGCATTGAGAGCAAGGACATGGGACACGCTGATTAAGATACGACTCGCGGTCTTGAACAATAGGACCTTCTTCGTTTGCCATCTTATCTACATTACAGCAAACAAGGCTTAAATGGATAGCTTTATGGAGATGTACGTCAAGTTGCAAGTTGACCATAAACCTTGCATTGTATATAGTAGTCGAGAGATTTTCCGATGTTATATCTCGGCCTTGTATCATGCTCAACGATTTGTTTGTCCCGGTAGATAATTTTTTGTTATATCTCGGCTTTGAGTATAAGTAATCCATTTTAAAATTAATGCGCGCCATCTATGAAATTTTACAACTATAGTAATAAAATTTATTTCAATCAATTCTACTCATAGTCATAAGACCTGAGAGAAATTATCCTATACTCAATTTAAGGGTTTCTTTTTCTATAACAATAATTTTGGGTTCATTTTGATGAAGTACGTGACCGTATGCAAAGCACATTGCATACCATTATCAATACGTATATTATCTTAAATTTTCTTCCCTTCCCTCTCCCTCTCTTTCTCTCCCTCTCCCTCTCTTTCTCTCCCTCTCCCTCTCTTTCTCTCCCTCTCCCTCTCTTCCTCTCTTTCTCTCACCCTCACCCTCACCCTCTCCCTCTCGTTCTCTTTCTCTCCCTCTCTCATTTCCTCCCTCCCCCTCCCTCTCCCTCTCCCTCTCCCTCTCCCTCTCCCTCTCCCTCTCCCTCCCTCATTTCCTTCCCCTCCCCCTCCCTCTCCCTCTCCCTCTTCCTCTCCCTCTCTTTCTCTTTTTTTCCCTCTCCCTCTCTATCTCTCTTTCTCTCTCATTTCCTAAACAAGCAAAAAATAAAGTGATTTAAACATCCTCCAAGAAAAAGGGAGAGGGAGAGATACAATGCACTCTCCCTCTCTTTCTCTTTCTATCCCTCTCTCATTTCCTTTCCCTTCCTCTCCCTCTCACTCTCTTTCTCTCTCATTTCCTCTCCTAAACAAGTAAAAAATAAAGTGATTCAAACATTAAACAAGCAAAAGGGAGAGGGAGGGAGAGAGAGAATGCACTCTCCCTCCTTCTCCCTCTCTTTCTCTTTCTCTCCCTCTCCTATTTCCTCCCCCTCCCTCTCCCTCTCCCTCTATTTCTCTTTCTCTTTCTTTCCCTCTCCCTCTCCCTCTCCCTCTCCCTCTCCCTCTCTCTTACTCTCTCGTTTCCTCTCCTAAACAAGCAAAGAAGAAAGTAATTTAAACATTAAACAAGCAAAAGGGAGAGAGAGAGAATGCACTCTCCCTCTCTTTCTCTCCCTCTCCCTCTCTTTCTCTCCCTCTCTCTCCCTCTCCCTCTCCTTCTCTTTCATATCTTCTCCTAAACAAACAAAAGAGAACGATTTAAACCTTCAACAAGTAAAAGAAAGAGAGAGGGAGACTCACCAATGAGATATGGCGAGCGTGGGTGGCTTCTCTTTGCAACGAGGGCTCCTCCTCTCCTTCACGAACAACGACGGTGGTGGTGGCGGCGGCGGCGGCGGCGGCAAGTCTCTTCCTCCTCTTCTCCCACAAAGCCTTGGCTCTCTCCCTCGCTCTCTCCCTCGCTCTCGCTCTCAAAAGGCGAAGAAAACAAAATGAAAACGGCGCTCTGGTTTCGGCCGCGCTTTTTTTCCCTGCGGCGTCGCAATTGGCGTCGCTATATGCGTCGCTATTTGCGTCGCATTTGCGACGCAAATAGCGACGCCAATTGCGACGCATATAGCGACGCCGACATCCGCCGTCGCTAATCGGCGTCGCTATTGCCCCATTCCCTTGTAGTGTCATGTACAGAAAAATCTGAAGTATCTCTTAGTCAGCTTTGCATCTAGGTGTTTGAGTTCAGTATTGATTTTGGTACATAGACTTGTTAAAATCTGCTGAATAGTAATCCCTAAAAAGCTGTACATATTCAGTATATTTTAGCATCTCCAGCAGTAGACCTTTCACTTTCTTGGATGTCATTTGCATTTCGTGCTAAACCATGCCCTGCACTAGGACTTATGGGAAAGGATGTTGGATGCCCTTTAGATGCCAACACAGTTTCAGGCTTTATTTCGTCAGGTTTCATCAAGTTGGCAGCACCTTTATTGCCATCTTCTGTTATGTTTGCAGGAGTAAAATTTCTCTTCAAGAACACCGTTCAAGAGGATCTCCTTCATTCCTTTTTGCAATTATAGGCCATACATCGTCTACACAACCAAACTCTTCAAGCATCAGTCCCATAACCTCCATTAGAATTCCAGCTCGGCCCTGCTATGTATTAATATCAACTTCAGAAAACCAACATCCAAAACCAGGGTGTGAATGATATCAATCCACAACCAACTCTGGTGTGCCCGTCTGTTTGAGCATTTTAAACATTTTGGTCTGGAAAACGGAGTGCACAACCTCTATGCTAACACCTGTTCCACTCTACAGATTTGCAAATACATCTACAACTCTGACTGTATATTCATTAACAAACTCTCCAAGAAAGGAAGAATCGGTTACACTCAATAATCGAAGCTTGTCAAGAGCATCACTAGCATTACTCACTAGCTCTCGAAGGAGGACTTCGTTGTGGCTGTAAAGGCTGTGTGCAATCGACTCACCTCAGCCTGATAAGCATGCACTTCCACCTTCACACCTTGAGGGGCAGGCTCCTGGGGTAATTGTTCTACATTAACAGTCTCGGGTTCTGCAGTGGTAGCTCTAGTAGCTGTCGCCTCAGCCCTCACTCCCAGAAACCTTAACCTGAACCTGTCTCCGACCTTAGAAGAAGTGTAGGAAGGAGACTGGTCATAGAGAGAAGACTTAGAACGGCCTGACAGCGCATTTGTAGCAGACACTGAGGTGAATCGCCTGTAGACTTTCGACCACATGGACTTTGGCCGCAATCATCACGTTCAAAGCATCCAGTTAGGAATTGATTATGAGTATTTCCAGTTCAGTTCGGAAGGTTTTCCACACAGGAATTTGAACCAAGGAGGCCCAAATCCTCCATCTGCATATCTTGCCGGTTTAGCATTTTAAAAAAAACATCAAAACTTAGCAAGACTCTGTTTGCTGAATCGGATATAGTGCCCGCCTGCAGACTTTCGTCACTATCGCCATCGTCTTTCTTCAGCACGTTGATTTCATCTTCCTCTATGTCTTCATCAACGTTCCAGTATTCGCCGATGTTCCCACTGTTTGTCCTTGACTATTCGATAGTAGGCAATCCAGTTAAACAAATCCTCTCTGCTCAACGAATTGATGTCGAAAGGCAGAATTTTTCAGTGATCTCATAAGGTGCAGATATGGCACAGAGCAACCACCCTTCCGTAGAGCTGATGTTCTCCAGTTTTTCATTCGTCGTTTTCAACTTTTCCTTTACCGTTCTCTGCCTCAGACATTCTTTCATGGGGTAGAGATGAATACAATGCTCCTCCTTCCCTGCAGGCCGGCATTCCCCCCCTTGTCGTCACCTTCAACTCTCGTCCTCTGTTTTTCCGTGTTCCATGCCGTTAACTACGTGCAAAATACCAAAAATATCCAAGGAGAAAATAGAGCCTCCCAGCATCATTCTAGCCATCGAAATCAAAAACCACCCAAATATAGGTTTTCCCTCTTCCTCCTTGAATAACCTTTTACACCTTTAGCTTTGACGCTAATCTCCAATTCTGCCCATGGCTTAACCTGTGATAAGGGCATTCCAAGTTATTGCATTCCGGACAAGAAGCTCATCCAACACTCCCTGTGCTTTGCCAAATGCACCACACTTGGCATACATATCCACCACAGTAGTCCCAAGTGCTGTACATACCCAGCAATAAGTGCATTCCAAGAGTCTACATCTCAACAAGGGAACCCGTTCAGCACTCCTTGAGCTTTTCCCATTGCACATGATATTCCTGAATTTACACCTTTGTCTTCATAGCTTAAATGTCAGGTTCTATAAGGCTTCCTTTGATTCCACGGTATCCTGCACTTTTCTTCGATTTCATCATTAAAATTATCAGCTGGATAATGTCCTTTGGCATCAGTTTTTCATATTTTTCTAATACACACACATCATGCATCCAAACAAAATCATACACATGCACTAAGGGAATATGTACATTGGATGCAGATTATCGAAATGCATCACACAAACAATGAATCACACGCAGAAAATAACACAAAGAAATGGAGGTGTATACGACTCGGATGCGCAGCAGCAGGACATCCACCCCCTCTGAACCTGCGCATCCTCTGGATGTGCCAACTATCCAGGATCATTCAAATCCACAAACAGGTCAAGTCCATCATCTATTTCTAGTAGACCTGTTTCTCCATCAGCTTCATCATCTATGTTCTCTGTTTTTTCTGCTTGTCTTTCTTCTACCTGCTCTTCTTCTGTCAATGCTTCAAGTGCATATTCTTCATCTTCTCTTCTCTTGAAAATCTTGACTCGTTTTCCAGCAATAGGCACCCTCAATATTGTTCCATCTAATTCAGCCAGCTCATAGGTACCATTGTCAAAAACCTGCTTCACTTCATACGGTCCAAACCATCTTTGAACCATTTTTCTCATACTACTATGCTGATTTTCTAGACTACTGTCGTAGACTAGAACCCAATCTCCTTCTTTTATGGCTCTAGGCCTCAAGCGATGCCTTAAATCAAACCTGTCCTTATTTCTGAGACGGGCTGCCTTCAAACGATCAACTGCTAGCTGCACATCTTTTGTCCTTCTCTCTAGTTGACGAATCCGAAGAGCTAGAAGCTCTTCCCTTGATAAATTCTCATGCCACGGAAGAACACTCCAAGTGAGAGCACAAATTTCTGTAGGCATGACAGGTTTTTGCCCATACATCAACTCTGCAGGCATGTATCCAGTAGTCACACTATGTGTAGAGCGATCAGCCCACAACGCAAAAGGTAGTAATCTCGGCCAATCTCCAATCCGACCTCTACAAGCTTTTGCCAATGCTTTAACTATTGGCGGATGTCCTCTTTCACTCTTGCCATTTCCCTCTGGATTATAGGCAGTAGTAAGAGCCAATTTAATCCCAAGCCGTGAGAAGAATTCTCTAGCTTCATCTGCATCTAGCTCTCCACGATCAGCTGTAATCTTGCCTATACATCCATACCTGCAAAATATTTCTTCCAATAAGAATTTACATACTGTAGTGGTGGTCTTTGTCCGCAAAGATCTGCCTTCAACATAGTTTGTAAGATCCTCCCTAGCCAAGACAAGATATCTCATCTGCCAAAGTCCCACTGGCAAAGTAACCAAGTCTACCACCCACTTATAATGCATACATAGTGGATAAGTCAGATGCAACTCATCACGATGTCGCACTAAAGAGTAAAGTTGGCAGTCCCTGCAAGTCTCCACAAAATGAGAAACATCTTTATACATCCCTTTCCACCAGTATCTTTCTTTGATTTTCTCATAGGTAGCCCACACACCTCTATGTCCAGCCCATGAGCTCTCATGAAACTCTCGCATAATCTGTATCTGCATCGTTACATCACAAACTACTCTCAAGGGCAAGCCTCCTCTCTTCTTTGGATGCTTCCAAAGAAAACCATCTTTCAAGAAATACCCATAAGCCTTCCTTCTGATTTTCTTGAATTCATCATCTGTCCAATCAGCTCTTCGAGTCAATGAACTTAGATACTGTCCAATTTGCAGCCACTCCTCAACATAAAGTTCTTCAATAAAGGCTTCAACAGTAGATACATGACAATCATGAACAAGAACAGAAGCAACAAACTCTGTCTCATCATCTTCTGCAAGCATTGACTCCTCATCCTCATATCTTGCTCTAGATAGCATGTCAACTGGATTATCTTTCCCTGCTATGTGTCGAAATTCTGGATTTAATGATTTGATATAGGCAATCCACCGAAGCACCGCTATATCTGGAGTCGAGCAACTAGTAATCATGCCAAGCAAAGGCAAACAATCTGTTTCCACAATAACTGAAGCTCCAATAAAATACCCTTTGTCACACTTCAGTGCAGTGACTACTCCCCACAGCTCTCTTTTGATCTGCGGATATCTCCTATGTCGTTCATTAAGAACTTTAGCTCCAAAGCGGATAGCATACCTATTTCCATCATCATCATCCTGTCCCACAGCCCAACCTATGCCAATAGGGCTAGTATCAACTGTCAACATGATCGGCCATCCACACTGATAATCCGCCTTGCATAGAGTAGGTGCTGATTGCAACAGCTTCTTGAGCTTACGCATGGCTTTTGAATGCTTCTCATCCCAATGAAATTTTTGCCCCTTTCGAAGCAGCTGATAGAGAACATCTGCTATATGAGCAAAATGTGGAATCCAAATCATGTAAAATACACAAGCTCCCACAAATCTCCGCACCTCTGAAGTAGTCGAGCAATACTCTACAATTCTGTTTATGGCATCCACCTTTGCAGGAGAAGGCTTCCTGCCATAATATCCAACCATATGCCCAACTATGATGACTTCATTAACACCAAAGACAGATTTCAGCCCTGAAAGTGTCAAATTTACCTCCTCTAATCGTGTCAATATTTGCTCACAAGCAATCAAGTGGTCAGCCACAAACTGTCTACATCCACGCAAATCAAGACTTTCATTCTTTTCTTCTTCTGCACAACCCTTAATAGGCACATCATCTAGAAAAGGCATGGTATACTGCGGAATATAGTCTCGTAGAACTCTATGCATAGCATTCATCATATGAGCAACTGAGTTTGTGGCACCTTGAGGCAAGGTACACATCCTCACAAGACCAATAGGTGTCCGCATAGTAGTAATATCCCTGCTTTCCAAGGCAAGCTGAAACTGATCATAACCTGAATACAAGTCACCTAGAGAATAGATGGCTCGTCCTGCAAAAGCCTCAGCAAATTCATCCACAACTGGACCTGTTCCCACATTCCTGATTGTCACTTTGCTCATGGGCTGCATATCCTGAATAAATCTCAAAGTACCATTCTTCTTTGGTACAGTAAACCACCTGTTAGAATAGGGTGCAGAAGAGGGTTCCAAAATTCTCATTTTAATATTCTCATTCAGCAACTCTATCAGCTTTGGCAAGTGTGCTTTAAGCACAGGTATAGGACGTATATTCCATGGTACATGAGGAACAGTGAAGATGACCATAGGTGCAACCGATTCGGGACTAATGCAGCCAATTTCATGTGGAAAGAAAGCAAATGCCTTACCATGACGTCCAAGCATCTCTCTAAAACATTCTTTTTCCACTGGAAGCAAAAATTCATCATTTCCAATCTTCAATTCTGCAAGAGTTTCAGCTGTAAACTTATGTCCAATATTTGCAGGATCTCTCAACATAGGCTGCTTCATAGCTTTTTCAATCTGCTCATCACTATCAGGAGGAAGCGGGCCTGCAACCGGTTTAACCTTCTTATCAACTGTTTTATATTTTGTGTAAACCTTGGCATCATTCAAGCACTCTTTTCTTTACTGTAATTTCTGCAAATTTTCAGCAACTCTCAACTCTGTTGGCTGAAAAATTTCAGCCTTTCGCTCTATGGACTGCATGGGTGCAGCCTGAAACTCTGTATGCAGAAATTTTTCTGCATTCAACTCTGTTGGCTGAATGGATTCAGCCCTCGGCTCTATGGATTGCATAGGTGCATCCTGAAACTCTGTATGCAGAAATTTTTCTGCATTCAACTCTGTTGGCTGAATGAATTCAGCCCTCTGCAGCTCTGTTAGCTGATCAAGATCAGCCATAAATTCAGTTTGTTGAGTTTTCTCAGCCTCTAACTCTGTTTGCAGCATAAAACCAGAAATTTCCTGAAACATATCCAAGGTTTGCACAGGTATGATCTTTGAACCCTTACATACATCAGTTTTCAACATTGCTCCCATCTCAAACAATGTATCTGCATAAGACATCCCTTCATATAATCCATCTACATGCTCTTCTGCTTGCAAAATACCTGCATTCTTCAACTCTTTCTCCTTATGACCAATGTACTACCTGGCAGCTCTAGGCAAATCTGAAATTTTCTGATAACTCACTGAACTATCTGAAGAAAAACCAACAAAATTATTGGAGAAAGACTGGCTACCAGGAGGCGAGATCTCCTCTTTTCTCCGCTCCGAACCACTGGCGTCTCGCAAGACAGCGGTACCTAATGAAAATACAACTCCTTCGCAGGTAGTGGTGCCTCACGCAAGGAGTCCCTGTTTCTCGGATGATTTACCCCAACAGTCATAAACTGAACAGCACGCATACCATCTTTACTGCGTATCCGTGCATAAGCTGACCCGTCATCCATCACTTTCGTTTCCATTCTTGCTTCTGTAATGAAAGGCTGTCCAAGAATAATCGGATAAGAGCATGAATCCTGAACAAAGCAATGATAATCCTCTTCAAGATTACCAATAGAAATTTTGATACTCGGACAAGCAGCATACATATCACCAGAAGTATTATTGGCGGCTCTCATGCGCCAGCCATGCTCTGCATCCATAGGCCACTTGCCACTCTCATAAACACCTCGAGCAATAAGATTAATCTCAGAACCATGATCAACTAAAGTGATCAAAGGAATTTGTTTCTCTCCAATCCTTACCACTGTCTCAGTGGTTGCTCTAGCCCAATGACTTCGTGAAAAATGGCTGCGAGGAATGAGAATAGGGGTATCATCATCTTCATACTGCATAGGCTGAATTATTTTCTCCAATTGCGGATTAACAGAAGCATTCTCAACCATCACTGCATCATCATGCTCTTCCCCAAGAGCTCCATGCCACAATCCCTGTAAAGCAGGTCCTTCCATCGCATGTCGTTTCCTCCGCAAAAGATCCTGCATCTGATCCTGTATTTCTCTTCTAGCAATCCCAAGAGCTTCTCCAACAGTAAAAGTAACTTCACTATTCAAAATTCTTTCATGAAAAATCTTACTCATATCCGTCTGCATATCAAGGTCTAACAAGAGCTTGAATCCTGGCTCCTTTCTTGGTTGCCTCTTTTCTTTCATCTGCTTATCTCCCATAGGTTGTTCAGGACCTGTTTGAGCTGGAGAACTTGACATAGGTGGAGCTGTAGCAGGTGGTAAAACAAAGTCACCCCCTCTAGTCTTTTTGGAGGTGCTGGGACCCTCCTCATCTCTTCTTCTCTTTTCCTCAACCATGGCATCTAAACCCTGTGTTTTAGCCATATAAGCAAAAATAGAATACCTGTCAACAGGAGAATCCCATCCTGTTTCTCCTCGGATGCTGGAGCCCACACAAGTCATAGTAGATGCCTGAACTTTCCCTCTTCTCGCTATCTCCAAGGCAGAGGACCATAAAGCAGAGTCTCCATCAGATTTCTGCTCAAGCTGGACTCCATAAGCTGAAGCATCTCCTCTAACACTCACATAAGCTGATCGCGCAGCCATATCATCAACAAGCTTCTTCATGCCTCCCTTACCGAAGTTCGTGTCAAGAGGAGCACCAGTCTCTATCAACCATATCTTCCCATCTTGTCCCCACAACACTACATTCTTCTTACATGCTTCCTGAAAAGCATCACAATCTCTGCAGTGTTGGTGCTCTGTACTATCGCACCAAATACATCGTCTCCCTTTTCTCTGACCAGCTGGAAAAGCAGTTGCTGGAGCAGGTGCTACAGCAGGTACTGACATAAGTTGCTCCTTTAACTTACCAACTTCAGCTTTGACTGCTTCAATCGTCAAATCTGCCAAGCCTTTAATAACATCATCTACAGATAAGGGTACTGGAGCAGCAGGAACTAGTGGATTCACAGCAGGAGGAGTAGGCTTAGGCAAAGAAGTTGCAGTAGGGGTAGATTAAGAAGTCTCCAAGGATTTTTCAGGAACTGATCCTGTATTACGATGCAATCTTACTCTCCTGCGCTGCTTCTTAACAAGAGCGTTCACAACATCAATGACATGTCTCCACTCGGTCTTTAAACCTGAATCAGTAGCTTGATCTTCCAAAAGATCATCCAACTTTTCCTGTAAATCAGCATCTGCAGCTTGTAAAAATAACTCCACTTTCTGCATCTCCAAAGCTTGCTGTTCAGTCCCATCTAACTGATCATAGCGTCTTTCAAACTCTCGCAGAAGAGCGGTAACAGAAAGTCCCTTATTAGGCATAGAAACCCATGCTGAAAAATTCCTGCGATTCATAAGACCTGTATCCTCCAGGAAATATTCATCTTTTAATGCCTTCTTAAATTCAGCCCAACCTGCATGTGTTTCTTGAATTTCTGCAATTCGGCCTTCAAGAGCGCGCACCACGATCCGCAAGAAGTAGCAGCTCCAAACATCTTGAGAAACCCCAAAAAACTTCATCTTTTCTTCATACAAATGCAGGCAAGTTGACACTTGCTGGGCATTAAACTGCTTCATCTCCTGTTGGACAGCTTTCAAGGCATCCATAGCATCACTGTCACGTTTTGCGTGAGCTTGCTGCTACATATACATGGTAAATGACTGAAACAGGTTCTTCATGACATTATCATCTGTCATCTCTTCTTGCGAGTCTCCCATCTTGCTAAAAAATGACGCAGCACTTTCACGTCGGGTTCACCAGAAATGTCAGAGAGTTCACGCAAAGGCTGCAGAACACGGGGTTCAAGATACAGCAAGAAATGAGGCTAACAAGAAAAACTCAAATATTTGATGCCAAAGTTCACTTTATTCCTTGTCAAGTGAGTTACAGGAAACTCATGTACAGAAAAATTTGAAGTATCTCTTAGTCAGCTTTGCATCTAGGTGTTTGAGTTCAGTATTGATTTTGGTACATAGACTTGTTAAAATCTGCTGAATAGTAATCCCTGAAAAGCTGTACATATTCAGTATATTTTAGCATCTCCAGCAGTAGACCTTTCACTTTCTTGGATGCCGTTTGCATTTCGTGCTAAACCATGCCCTGCACTAGGACTTATGGGAAAGGATGTTGGATGCCCTTTAGATGCCAACACAGTTTCCGGCTTTATTTCGTCAGGTTTCATCAAGTTGGCAGCACCTTTATTGCCATCTTCTGTTATGTTTGCAGGAGTAAAATTTCTCTTCAAGAACACCATTCAAGAGGATCTCCTTCATTCCTTTTTGCAATTATAGGCCATACATCGTCTACACCAACCAAACTCTTCAAGCATCAGTCCCATAACCTCCATTAGAATTCCAGCTCGGCCCTGCTATGTATTAATATCAACTTCAGAAAACCAACATTCAAAACCAGGGTGTGAATGATATCAATCCACAACCAACTCTGGTGTGCCCGTCTGTTTGAGCATTTTAAACATTTTGGTCTAGAAAACGGAGTCCACAGCCTCTATGCTAACACCTGTTCCACTCTACAGATTTGCAAATACATCTACAACTCTGACTGTACAGATTTGCAAATACATCTACAACTCTGACTGTATATTCATTAACAAACTCTCCAAGAAAGGAAGAATCGGTTACACTCAATAATCGAAGCTTGTCAAGAGCATCACTAGCATTACTCACTAGCTCTCGAAGGAGGACTTCGTTGTGGCTGTAAAGGCTGTGTGCAATCGACTCACCTCAGCCTGATAAGCATGCACTTCCGCCTTCACACCTTGAGGGGCAGGCTCCTGGGGTAATTGTTCTGCATTAACAGTCTCGGGTTCTGCATGGTAGCTCTAGTAGCTATCGCCTCAGCCCTCACTCCCAGAAACCTTAACCTGAACCTGTCTCCGACCTTAGAAGAAGTGTAGGAAGGAGACTGGTCATAGAGAGAAGACTTAGAACGGCCTGACAGCGCATTTGTAGCAGACACTGAGGTGAATCACCTGTAGACTTTCGACCACATGGACTTTGGCCACAATCATCACGTTCAAAGCATCCAGTTAGGAATTGATTAGGAGTATTTCCAGTTCAGTTCGGAAGGTTTTCCACACAGGAATTTGAACTAAGGAGGCCCAAATCCTCCATCTGCATATCTTGCCGGTTCAGCATTTAAAAAAAAACATCAAAACTTAGCAAGACTCTGTTTACTGAATCGGATATAGTGCCCGCCTGCAGACTTTTGTCACTATCGCCATCGTCTTTCTTTAGCATGTTGATTTCATCTTCCTCTATGTCTTCGTCAACGTTCCAGTATTCGCCGATGTTCCCACTGTTTGTCCTTGACTATTCGATAGTAGGCAATCCAGTTAAACAAATCCTCTCTGCTCAATGAATTGATGTCGAAAGGCAGAATTTTTCAGTGATCTCATAAGGTGCAGATATGGCACAGAGCAACCACCCTTCCGTAGAGCTGATGTTCTCCAGTTTTTCATTCGTCGTTTTCAACTTTCCTTTACCGTTCTCTGCCTCAGACATTCTTTCATGGGGTAGAGATGAATACAATGCTCCTCCTTCCCTGCAGGCCGGCATTCCCCCCCCTTGTCGTCACCTTCAACTCTCGTCCTCTGTTTTTCCGTGTTCCATGCCGTTAACTGCGTGCAAAATACCAAAAATATCCAAGGAGAAAATAGAGCCTCCCAGCATCATTCTAGCCATCGAAATCAAAAACCATTCTTCCCCTCCAAAACAACCTGCTTTTTTCCCTCCAAAAGCAGTTTAAACCCAAATATAGGTTTTCCCTCTTCCTCCTTGAATAACCTTTTACACCTTTAGCTTTGACGCTAATCTCCAATTCTGCCCATGTAAAGCTTAACCTATGATAAGGGCATTCCAAGTTATTGCATTCCGGACAAGAAGCTCATCCAACACTCCCTGTGCTTTGCCAAATGCACCACACTTGGCATACATATCCACCACAGCAGTCCCAAGTGCTGTACATACCCAGCAATAAGTGCATTCCAAGAGTCTACATCTCAACAAGGGAACCCGTTCAGCACTCCTTGAGCTTTTCCCATTGCACATGATATTCCTGAATTTACACCTTTGTCTTCATAGCTTAAATGTCAGCTTCTATAAGGCTTCCTTTGATTCCACGGTATCCTGCACTTTTCTTCGAGTTCATCATTAAAATTATCAGCTGGATAATGTCCTTTGGCATCAGTTTTTCATATTTTTCTAATACACACACATCATGCATCCAAACAAAATCATACACATGCACTAAGGGAATATGTACATTGGATGCAGATTATCGAAATGCATCACACAAACAATGAATCACACGCAGAAAATAACACAAAGAAATGGAGGTGTATACGACTCGGATGCGCAGCAGCACGACAACGTCATCTCATCCAATATGCATCAACTTCCTAAGAAAGGCAAAATGCTCCATTGAGAAAATTTTGGTGAGAAGAACTCCAAGATTTTCATCAATTGAGATATTGACAAGCTCAATGGACTTGTCCTCAATGACCACTTGGATAAAGTGGTAATGTACCTCAATATGCTTTTTCTTTGTATGGAAGACTAGATTCTTGGCCAACTCAATAGAACTCATAGAATGCAAGTGGAGTGAAGGGACCACATCAATAATACCAAGGTCTACCACTAGATGGACTAACT
Source organism: Lygodium microphyllum (assembly GCF_053477565.2). Lineage (NCBI taxonomy): Eukaryota > Viridiplantae > Streptophyta > Polypodiopsida > Schizaeales > Lygodiaceae > Lygodium > Lygodium microphyllum. Next base: position 164,694,179 of record NC_141141.1, on the reverse strand, counting down.
AAAGAGCCTTCTTACAAGCCTCATTGTGGCTGCAACATAGTCTTCCCCTTGATAGTAGAGAGGGCTATGCATTTCTACACCCGAGACATCTAAGAAACAACACCTCTAGCAAAGCTGAAGACATAGCTAGAGTGGATTCCTACTATCTGCATGTCCTGCATATTTAAAGTCAATAAACCCCATGACTTCGATATCTTGGCCACCATAACATATGCACATATCTATTGTGTACTTCAGGTATCTCATGATACCCTTCATAGTATCCTAATGATATCTGCCAGTAGGTGTAGCCATATAACATGCCACAACTCCCATTGTAAATGCTATATCAGAATGAGTCGCTATCATGGCATACATCAAGCTGTCCACTACAAATGCATAAGGAATCTTGAATATCTCGGCCTTTTTCTCATCAAACTATAGAGAATCGACCTAACTAACCTTCACATGCGAAGAAAGAGAACTATAAATAGGCTTATTGTTCTGCATATGAAAATGCTTAAGGACTTTCTAGATATATTTCTTTTGTGATAGATAAATGAGCCCCTTAAAGTGATCACACGTGATGCGCATCCCAAGGAGATGCAAGGCTTGTCCCGTGTCCATCTCAAAGCTCTTCTTGAGTAGATTTTGTCAAGATTGTGGGAGAGAAGGAAGGAGTCTCACTTGTAGCTTTCTCACTTACACAATGGGGGAATACACACAAAGGTGGAGGCTGAAAACAATTTTCCTCTTCTTAGTTGTGTAAGCCAAAAAGAACTCTAGTACAAAGAAATAGAAGAACCCTATATATGGGTCTCAAACCAAACTCAACTAACTAAGGTGGCATACTAACTAAACCACGAACTAGAGTAGATAAGGATAGCTGTCATCTAGCTATTATTCATGGGCGGTGTACCAACCGCATCTGCAACTAACAAGTCGGTGACATAAATGCACAATGGTCACCCTGGCATATCATGAGTGGAGCTCGATATCTCAACACTCCCCCTCGAGCTCAATCCCAATTCCTGCACACCAAGCAGGTCTCTGAACTTGCGCAACTTCTCTGCGCCCAATGCTTTCGTAAATATGTCAACTACCTGATTCTCTGTGCCGACATAAACTAGATCAATAAGACCTAGTAAAACTCTCTCTCGCACATAGTGATAATGCACCTCAATGTGCTTTGTTTTAGCATGATAGACTGGGTTATTTGCCAAGTGTATACTACTCATGTTATCACAATAAATGACAACTGGCTCATCTGTAGACTGATGCATATCATAAAGTAGCTTATGCAACCAAGCTACCTCACATGCAGCCATTGCTGCACCCCTGTACTCAGCCTCTGTGCTCGACAAGGCAACTGTAGGCTGTTTCTTGCTGCTCCAAGTGACTGCAACACTCCCAAAAGAGAACACATATCCACTGGTAGATCGTCTATCAAAAATACTACCAGCCCAATCAGCATCAATGTATCCATGCAACTGTATCTGAACCCCAGTCTCATAAAATAGTCCATACTGCAATGTGGACTTCACATACCTGAGTATGCGTCTAGCCGCATCCAAATGCGGTTTCCTTGGAGCCTGCATAAACTGACTTAAGGCCTTGGGGCTCGTACCTAAGAAAGAGAGGCGGCCGAGAAGGGATGTTCACTCCATGCTAGGGGTAAAGAAAGAAGAGGTGCATAGAGTGGATGGAATCAGCTTGGCTAACATCCCAGATCCAGCAGTGAAATTGCAAGCGAAGATGATCCACACACTCTTCTCGGGCCAAAGGTCACGCATTGAGGGGCACTTCAATTCTTCTTTCCTACTCCCCTGTCCTTACTGTGACAGTGCCATAGTTCCTGCCCTTGTCGAAGTTCCTCAGAAAGTCCGCACACATGCCGTAATCCACTGCTTGCCCTACCTTTTCCACATACTTGTGGAAGTGGCATCTGTCCACCAAGTCTTTGATCGCAGGTTCCTCCATGATGGCCTCATCCAAATTCAGTGTGTGCTTGAAGGTGAATTGACTGAATCCTCGTGTCTCGACACTGATGCCAAACTTGGTCATCTCTTCTTCAAAAAATGGGAGTTTGCCCCCTTTGTCTTGTCCTGCCATGGTGGTTACCTGTCAACACACCATGCCAACATTATAGATTAAAAATCGGCTTATTTCTAATCAAAACTCAATTTTGAGAGAAAAATGTATGTGTCCAAAATTGGTATACTTGCTTAGAGGCTTGAATTTTAGAGACAGGCCCACAGCAGCAATTGCTATTGTTTTCCCTTGCAGTATTCTTCTATTGAAACTTAATTAATCATAACATTCTGCTAGATAGCATGACTCTCTCTGCTCTTGCTCACATTGCTCCCCCCCATCTTGGATCTTTCAAGGAATCCTTCCTAGGATTAGCATGGGAAGGACGAGGTAAACGCTGTTTCTCGTGGGTTGACTTACTTAGCCAATAACCAATCATAGAAGCTTGGATTGTATTCGAGTTGAGTATGAAAATCAAGAGCAGATGGTTGGTTGGAGACTTGGGATATGTAGGTCAAGACATCGTGAAAGAGATCTCCAGTATTAAGGCTGCTGGCAACATGTAATTCCTCTTCTGTGAGGAATTGGTCAATGTAGGGGTGAGCAAGCACCTGGTCGTCTAAATGCTGGTTGCGGGCGATGGCCAAAACCCTAAACGAGATAGATGCCACATAAGTAGGGTCATATGTGATGGTTTTAACTGCCCTGCATTGCTCAACATTGGTCATTATCCGGCAACCTTTTTTCTCCCATTGGATTCTTAGAGCAAACCACTGCTGCAAGAACGTGGAAGGCGAGCTTGCCATTCGTGTGAGCTCTTGCAACTCGTGTTCAGGAATAGAACGAGGAGGCTTACGATATGAAGAGATTGGTCTTCTAAGGGCAGCTTGCTCCTTTGAGATTTCGTCGTTTTGCAGTTCGGCATCAATTTTGGGGAATTTAGTGGTCATAAGTTCATATTCTTCCCAAGTGCATGGTAATGCACGAACCTCCGAAGCAAGTGTTTTGTCAAGAAGACCTAGGTCTAGCCTCTCATAACTTCTAGCGAATGTAGTGAAAGTTTTGTCCAACATCTTGATGCAGGTTATTAAGTCATCCCTATAAGTTACGGCGAGGTCTTTAGCCAAGGAAAGGAAAGGTCGTACCGTGTAGGAAGGTTTAAGACCTGCTGGTGAGGATGGTGCGACTGGACTCGATAGTGGTGACTCCATCATTGGTGTCATAGGTTGGGCTTTGCACTCCGAAGCACTTTGAGGTGCTGTAGGAAGCTCTGGGTGCATGGGAGGTGTGCTAGGTTCTGAGTGAGCAGTCATAGGGATTTTTAAGTTCTCTGGATTAGGCACGTTTAAGGCTCGTGGCGTTTGCTTTGGTCGATAGATGAGCTGGGGCTTACTAGCCACAGCTGGCAATGGTGTACTGACTATGTTTTGGGCGCCAGGTGTGCAAGCCTCCCTCACTAGGTGAGCTTGCTTGTAGATGAGCTTTTTAGCTGGCCATTTTTAGGCACCAAAATCCAGGGGTTGCCCTCGTAGTATCCTTGTGCTCGCAAGAGATCTGTGGGGATCCATCGTGGCGTGGTTGTGTATCTACGTTGATAGTGTTTAGACTGCCTCTTAGGTCATGACGGTTGATGATTTTGGCATTTAGGATCACGCTTGGGTGGTCTACCCGGATGCGGTTTTTGCCATTTTGGCACCCATATAAACTTGGACTCCTTGGCCCTGTGAGCACTCTTGGTGGGTTTGGGCCTGGGGTCAAGAGCTTGGCACGAGGCCGTAGTTTTCTTCTGTTTAGACTTGGGCTGAAGCCTGGTATTAGGGGTTTCTACCGGTGGCTTCGTAATGGTGGAGGAGCCAAGATAGCCCTTGCTGAAAGTCGTCACTATACGCACATTGCCTATAGCAAGATGAATGCGGCTTAGGTTGTAATCCACATTACAGTTCGTTTGCTTCTTAAAAGTATGACCTAATAGTGACACCGGCTCCTTTAGTGTTAGGCTACACATGGAAGAAAGCTGGTAAACTTTCAGACTCAATAGAAATGACTACCTTGCACTTCCCTAGGAGTTAATAAGCATTACCCCCAAATGGGGTGAGTTTGGCATTAGTGGGCTGTAGTTTCGGTTGACCAATGCGTGTCCAATGGTCATGCGTCAAGATGTTGTAGTCGGCACCTTCATCAATCAAGGCATCGAAAGAATACGTCACTCCTGCCTATGATTGTGATTCGTAGATACGCCGATGCCACTGCTTCTTCATCTTGATCTGTAAGGTCGGTTATAGTAGCCATACAGACGTTCATTGGGGGTTCTAGCATGGGTGGCTCATGTAATGGATGGAAAGGAGAATAGTACTTCTTTATGCGGCTGCCATTAAAAAAGCCCATTCCTTCGCCTTCGAGTGTCTCTAACTCAACATTCCCCGTTCTACCAAGCATGCATACTCTGAAAGGCCCTAGTCCCCCAAAACTTCATCTTCTATTTATGTCCTTTTACAGAGTATAGTAGAACAAGGTCCCATTGTTCAAAGTCTCGCTGTTTGACATGCTTGTCAAACCACATCTTTCGTTGAGCCTTCTCACAAATCAGAGAGTGAGTGGCGAGGAGTCGGGTCTCCGTTACGCGCTCTAGCTCCACTAAGCAATTGATCCAAGCCTCTCTTCCCTCCCAACACTCCTGGACTGCTAGCCTTAAGCTAGGGATGAAGAATTCTAAGGGCAAAATGGCTTCAGTTTCGTCCGTCAGCCTAAAAGGCATCTGTCCTACCGCTATTTTATAAGCTGTGCGATAGGCCCACAAGGCCGCCATTAGTTTGTTGTCCCAGTCACTTCTTGAAGTAGACACGACCTTTGTAAGCACATTGACTAGGATTTTATTTGTGGATTCGGCTTGACCGTTAGCTTGAGGGTAATAGGGAGAGGACTTCCGATGCATTATTAGGAAGGTAGAGAGCAGGTGGGCAATCACCTCATTAACGAAGTGTGTGCCTTGGTCTCTTACAAGTTCGATTGGACAGCCAAACCGTGAAATGACCTGCTCCCACAAGACTTTTGTGGTGGTCCTAGCATCATTCTTTCTCATGGCTCGTGCCTCTGCCCACTTCGTTAGATAGTCGGTTGCCACTATGATGTAGCGAGCTTGGGAATATTGTGCCGCAGGAGTGATCGGTCCAATAAAATCGATGCCCCATTTTTCAAAGGGTTGTCGGGCTATGACAGGGGTCAACTCCATCTTGTCTTTCCGCACGGGCACTTTGGTCCGTTGGCACTCATCGTAGTGTTTTACGAATTTAGCTGCATTGCGGAAGAGGGTGGGCCACCATAGTTGGGATTGTAGTACCTTTCGGGCTGTCGTGTCCCTACTAAAGTGTCCTCCAGCGACTCCGCCATGTGCTTCGTTTAGTGCATCGTGCATCTTGTGCTCACACACGCATTTGTGCAATAAACCGTCTTGTCCCAACCTGTAGAGTTGGCCGGATATCAGTTGGTATGGCTGAAATTTCAAGATAAGTCTTTTCAGCCTGGCCTTCTCAATGGGTCACTCTGGTAGTCTGTTTTTTAGCACTTGCACTATGTCATCGGCCCAATACGGCATCAGATCAGCTTTAAATAATTCTCTCTGGCTAGACAGGTTAAAGAGATGAGCATCCGGCAAATCGTTAGGTATGCCTTGTCCAGCGGCTTCTCCTGTGGGTATGCGGGACATGTGGTCAGCTATGTAATGCTGCTTTCCTTTGCGTACAACCACAGAGAAGTCAAACTCTAGTAGAAGGAGTAACCATCTAGCTATGCATCCCGTAGCGCAAGGCTTGTTCACAAGATACAACAAAGTTTGATGGTCAACAAAGAAGACAAAGTGAGTGGCCAACAGGTAGTGCCTAAATTTCTTTACCGCAAATACCATGGCCAACCCCTCCCTTTATGTCGTGGAATAGTTCATCTCGGTCTCTGTGAGCTGCCTGCTGGCAAAACTCACCGGGTAATCCAAGTTATGTTCACTAGGCTAACATAGCATGGCTCCAATAGCGAACTTAGAGGTGTCTATGTGTACATGGAACGTTATGTTCTAGTCTGGGGCTCGTAAGATTGGTGCAGTTGTAAGAGCCTTTTTCAACTCCTCATATGTACGCTCGCATTCCTCCGTCCACTCGAACACTATCAATAGCTTGTACAATGGTCTAGCAATTAGTGCGTAATTTAGTACAAAGCGTCGATAATATCCAGTGTGTCCTAAGAAGCACTGAAATCCCTTGTAGTTATCGAGTGGCGATAAGTCAACAATGACTCTGACTTTGGAAAAGTCAGTGGCAATGCCGTTCCTTGACACTACGTGCCCTAAGATGCAGAAATGTTTCACCTAGAACTGGCACTTTAAGGGGTTCAACGAGAGGTGGTACAACCTACATCTTTCAAAGGCAGCTCTCAATTTCTCCAAGTGTTCGGCCCAAATAGAGTGTAAGCATAAGTCGTCTACAAACACTTCCAATTTGTGCCTAAGTATGTCCTTAAAGATAGTGCACATTTGGCGTTGAAAAGTTACAGGTGCGTTCATTAGCCCAAAAGGCATGACAATGTAGGCAAACACACCCCATTCCGTGGCAAAGGCAGTCTTGTGCCTGTCATCGGGGTGCACTTGCACTTGATTATAGCCCGAGAAACCATCCAGAAAATTGTAGGCTTCTTTACCTACTACCCTCTCAAGCATGTGCTTGGTGTAGGGTAAAGGGTAGTTATCCCTCTTCGTAGTGGCATTCACTTTCTTGTAGTTCATGCACACTCGGATTTTTCCGTTTTTCTTCATGACAATCATGATAGGTGATACCCAGTCTGTGTGCTCGATCTCATATATGAATCCTGCCCTCATGAGTTTATCGATCTCCTCTTTTACTGCATGGGCGTACTTGGGATTCATGGGGTAAGGTCGTTGTTTCGTTGGCACTGCATCCGGGACCATTGGGATATTATGAGTCACGACCCTAGGGTCGACTTCGTTAAGTTCGTCCAATATCCAGGCAAATACGTCAATGTACTTTTGCAAGAGCGCAACAAGTTTGGTCTCCTCATCCTCCGCCAAGTCATCTGCAATGAACACTGGTCTTGGATTTTCACCTTCCCCAGCCAAGTTAACCTCCTTGACTTTGGCGGGTCCCTCGATCGGTTCACTAGTCTGACCTTGTCTTTTTGCACCTAGCAGAATCACCACTCTGTCACCCTTTTTAAATTTTGTAAACCGTTTGGGTAGATCCTGTGGTTTCTTTTGCCTTTCTGCCTCTGAGTCCCTTGCTTGCTTCCTGGCCTCCTCTTTTAGCCTCCTGTGCCTCAAGTGGACTGGCAAGTCTCCCTTGGTGTGTTTGACCTTAGAGGGTTGCGGTATCTCGAGATCACTCTCAGTGCTGACTTCCGACTCTGAGTTAAACTCACACCCCTCACTTAAGGAAGGTGTTTCCCCAGGGGGTCGTAGTTCAGTGGGGTGCATCCGTCTTGAGCACTGGGATTACCCATGACCGTGGCACTCTGGCTTGCTCGTAGTCCATGGCTCCTATGCGTTCTAGCCAGGATCTGTCACACTCCATCCTCATGACTCCTTTTTCGTTCTGACTGGTCCTTCATTTCTTAGGCCTTGAGTCTGCCCTGATTTGTTCTATCGCTTTTCCTTCCGTGTCGTACTCTATTGTGTCTAACTCTTCTTCACTCTCTTCTCCCGTAGAGTGACAGTCCTCATACTCCTCATCATCCGAGTCCTGTCCTTTTTCTCATCTTCCCCTAAGCTTCCCTCTTCAATATCCTTGTCATCAGTAACTAAAGCCCAGTTATATAACAAATTCAGGTCATGGACCTTGGTCCATTTCCATTCTGGCTTAGCTAAAAGATCACATAGAGGTTTTAAGTTAGCAACCAAATTGCCGTCCAATTTATTGGTCAGATACTCTACGACTTGCTGAAGTTCCAATTTGTTGTGAGGGATGTGGAATGAGGCTGGTTTGCCCGGGTTGAGTGAGCTCCCTACCATCATGCAAAGTGGCACAACTGGCTCCTCAGTTGGCATGGTTGTGGCTTTAGTAGCCTGCCGATATGGTTTTTCCTCATCCGAGAATGGTAGGTCAATGATTGCCAAAACGTGCATCCAATCCCTCTCATCCTTAGGGCAAGGAATATATTTAGCGAGTGATCCATAGGGTTTGGTCATTTGAGTATCGCCTATCAGCATAGCCGAGATGGTAGCCAGATCAACAGGGATCATCTTCCAAGTGTCCATCTCTACCCTTATTGCACTAGTTCTATTCCCTAGGAAAATCAACCCATTGCCTCAGTCCTCTACGACACGCACATTCCTCATCCAAGGTCGGCCTAATAGTATGTCGTAATCTACTCCCTTCATGACAATGAAGTTTACAGAAAATTGCACACCGGCAATCTTTACTGGCCAATTCTTTAAGACCCCGGATGGTCTTACCTTCATTCCATTTGCTAACGTGACGTTAAACCTGGCAGTCTCTACAAGAGGGTTTCCCCATGCCTCTAAGACTGCATGATTTAGTACGCTAACACCTGCGCCTGTGTCTACAATTCCCTTTCGTGTCATATCTCCTAAGGCTAGGACGGGAAAAATTGCGTTCATTTCAGTGCCTTCCCAAAAAGCATTGCTAGGAAAAGACTTAGGATTTGAGTCTAGGGTTAGACTTGGGATCTGTGTAACTGCATCATGATCTTGCGGATCAGCACCCGCAAGTCCTGTGTGTCCCTTGATCAAGTCTTTTAACTCATGTCACAAGGAATGATTTTGCCTAAGCAGATCTTCCAAGCTTAGAGTTACTGGAGTGGACAACAAGGTTGTTAGGAGGCTACTGGGCTCTTGTCTTCCTCCGAGGCTAGCAGTTCTAGGCCATGCGTTCTGTCTGCCTTGGTAAGTTTCCCCCCGGCTTTGCAGCTGAGTCGCTTCCAGTGGTGTAGGTATGCTCGTAGCCTGTGGTTTTGAGGGTGAGTCTGGTGTGCTCGCATTGGAGAAGTCGTCCATAAGATCTTCCAATATGGGTTCAGCATTCTCGAGGTGCTTTTGGGCGTCCTTGACCCACTCCTTGACCTTGGCTATAGCCTCGAGTTGCGGTTTGGGGTGGGGATATTCCCCTACCTTGGCACTCCCTAGCTCAGCTGTCTTAGGAGCCGAGGTCTCTGCCTCTGCATCTGTGACCCTCTTTCCTATTACTAGCATAGTCGCTTCCTCGATTTTAAGGGTTATCTATGCATCGGTTCTCTTTTTTCGTCTCCTCCAGCTTCTCTTCCCTATTGAGGTTATGTCAAGGTTACTTGGCCCTGGCAAGGAGATGCCTACTTGTTTCGTTTGAGCTCGCGTCATAGCATGTAGTGGGATGGGTGTATCCTCACTACCAAAGGTTTCAACTCCAAAGAGCCCCAAAGGCACCAATGGCATGTTGGCAGAGCTGGTTGATGGCTTCCGCCTAGGACAGCCAGGAAACAGATGTGTGATTCCACACTCTATGCATCGGAGATCTGCTTTGTCCTTGTTAGCTTGTTCTCGTTCTAGGCAGCGTGATGAGATGTGGCCTGGGTGGCTGCAAGTCCAGCATGTGACTGGATCCTGGCTGGGCCCTCCAGAGCCTCTACCTCTTCCTCTTCCTAAAGCCATCACCGACACTGGCCGATAGTCCATCAGGACTTGGTTGCCCTCCTCGTCATAGGATATGTACGGGTTGACATATGTTTCTTCCTCATTAGGCTCCTCCACAAAGTGAACAGGAGCATCGCTAGACGGGTGGGTTACAAAAGGCCCTGGTGGCCTGGGTATACCAGTTGGGTTCATCTCCAGCCTAGGCACTGTAGATCTTGAGTCGGTCGGTGCTGGAAGAGCTAATTGGGCTCCCCTCCCAAAGAAATTAGGTGGCCTATTACCTAAGTATGGAGGGTTGTACTGTTGTGTGTATGGAAATCTCCTCGGCATTTTGCAATGCACTACATCATGCCCAAATCTACCGCAATTTGAGCATGGCCGAGATCTAGGATCTTGGCACTCAACTAGGAGGTGATTGCTGCCGCAGTATACACACTGTACATGCGATCTCATAGGCTTCCTCACAAGCTCTTGCAACTGTGCAATCTCCATTCTCATTTCTGCCATCCCCTGGTCGTGGTCTACACTCTTTCCCTTATCTTGCATGCTAGCAGTTGCTTTTTCCCCTGAAGTAGTTGCTCTCTCAAGGTCCCTTTGGCTTGCACTATCTCGGTTGGTAGTCCTCATGCTGTGTTCCCTGAGTTGATCATCTACACGTATTGCCTCCTCGAAAACTCTGGCTAGCACGTCTCGTTGCAAGGTGGAGTTATTGGCCAAAGCCTTCTAGAGCTCCTTACTCTGAATTCCATTCATGAACACTATCGACACTGCCCTCTTGGTAGGTCGCTCGTTGGCAAGGGTTCTCTTGTAGAGGCTGCGCTCCTGAGTGATGTAATCCCTAACGTCCTCCCTCTCCCTTTGACTGATATTCATCAACCTAACAATGAGGTTATCCAAACACCCTGCCTCCAAAAACCTCTTGATGAAGAGGCCCTTAAGGCGAGCAAAGTTCGTACGTTCTGCGTCATCCAGACTAGAATACTAGGTCCTCCTCTTATCGCCCAAGCACAAGCCGAGAGCTTGAGCTCGCTATGCAGGGTCAGTAAGACTATTTGCCTCACATACTTGCTCGAACTGCTCCACGAAGCTGTACGGGTCACTGCTAGGTTTGTATCTAGCTAGTTGTTTTGCTACGATGGGGATTCTAGCATGCCCTTTAGCCCCTTGCGTGACTCCCAATCCCAATAGTAGCACGGTGGCTAGGGTAGTAGCGCTCTATTCAACGGACGTGTTGTCCAAGAGTCGCTTTACTACCAGTTCACTCAATGTCATATCAGCCTCTGTTGCCCGTTCCCTCTCCACATTCGGTCCAGATTTGGCCGCTCTAGCTAGGTCTAGCACTCGTCTAGCCTCGTACATATCTACATCTTACTGCAGCCTTCTAGCCCTTTGCTCATGGTTGTAGGCAATTATGCCTTCCAGCACTCTCTTGATAGCTCTTCTCTCTTCTTCCAGGCTAGCTACCACTTCCTCTATAGGTCTACCTTGGACCATGGTCCTGGTGAGTAGATCGTAGTCGTGGACCAGTTTTTGGACCGAGGTTGGAAACTCTCCTAAGTCTAATTGGTCCTCCCCTTGTTTGCCTCTGGATCCCGACATTGTTTCTGCTTCCAGCTCCACGAGGTTGTCAATAAATCCAATCAGCTCCCGCAGCGTCCAATCCTCTATCTTGTTGCTTCCCGTGTCTTCGTGTCTTCTCCAGGTACTACTAGTAGGGCACTCAGGCACCTATCTATGTCTTGGGGTCTTCTCCTACTAGTGGGTTTCTTAATGTTATTAGATATCGTGGTGTGTTCCTTGTTATTTGAAAGCAGCTGCAATCCTTATTCACACATTATGCTTAGTGCTTTCGTGGTGCTTGGTGCGAAAACAGGCTTTTCTCTTTTCTTGCCGTGCAGACTTAGTGGAACACAAGAGTGAAGTGCCGATGCAGAAAGCGTTTAATGCGAACTCCACCTTGTTTCCCTCCACATTCCCAGCCTAATTTGAGTTCTCAACTCGGTTCGCGGCTATTCTATGGTCTTTCTACAGGTCTGCGCTGTGTTTTCTATTCTGCGCTAAGTTCGATTGGTCTCTTAGGTTCTAATGGTCAAACTGGATCTTGGGGGTGTTCAGGGTTGCGTCCTCGGGGTCAGGTCAGTGGCAGGGTCAACTAAAGATCTTTATATTTTCCTTCTGGCAGGATGGTCCGATTCTGGGAGTTGGACAGGTCTGGTTCGACTCTAGTAGTCGGACGGGGTTGGTCCGATTCTGGGACTCGTCCGATCCTGGTGGTCCGATTCTCGGAATTAGACCAGGAGGGTGGTCCTATTTTCAAAGTGGTCCGATTATGGACTGGTCCGAGTCCAACTATAATGGTCCGACTCTGATGGTCTGACTCTAATGGGCAATCCGAGTGCCACGTGGCACGTTCGATCGGGTTGTCCGATTCTGGGAATCGGACGGTCTGACTCCACGAATTGGGTGGTCCGATTCTGGGAATCGGACCATTGCGACTTGGTCCGAGTGCGTCTGTGGCGGGCGCGATTCCGACGCATTTGGATCCCCCTTGATGTCTGCTGCACACAATCACGACAGACTTTCCATATCTGACTAGAGCACTATTAAGAAACACCAGACTCACCTGGAGCAGTTCAAATCGATGGCACCCAGAGTCGTGATAGCGCTCCCTCTTCCTGTCAACCAGAAGCTCTCTCTCTCTCTCTCACACACAAAGCTAACCAGTGAAATGAGGTTTGTCCTGGCCTCCCAAGCCTCTTAAGGTCCTTTCCTAGCACTGCAAAACCTTACAACGAGTTCCTTTCCCTGTTTCACCCAGAAACTTGAATCTGGTCCCCTGTTTCCCTGTTTCCAGCAGCAGCCAAAACCTCTATTTTCTCTTTTCTTAGCCTAATCTAACCTTAATCTAGTGCAACCAAAATGCAAAACAGAGGTAGAATGGTAGTCCTAAACTAATACTTCCAACAAACCCAAATACTTACTTGCTTCATGGATTAAACCCTCCTAAATCTCCTAGCTATCTCGAGCACCGATTCAGGCTGCAAACCCTACTTCTATGCTCGATTTGATGCGCCTGGCGCTCAAGGCTCGATTCCGTTGGTCCCAGCAAACGGAACCAAAATGGAGGGGAGATTCGAGCTCTACCCCGAGACCTACGGACCACTTATTGCTCAAGTGTTTCGAACCGAGCGGCCATGGCTACCTCTCACATAGCCGACGCGCAATGCCTACCTTACGGGTGTAGTGAGCTTACCTTGATGCTCGATCGAGTGCCCTCCTCTTCTTTGCACACCGGTAGCTCCACGATCCTTGAGGCAAGCTCAAGCAACCTCAATCCCTCTCTCAAGCACAAGCAAGGAGGCAATAAACAAGAGAAGAAGAAGAAGAAGAAGAAGAAGCTTTGGCCACACACAAGAATGAGCTTCCCATTCACTTTTCAACTTTATATACTTTATTTTTCAAAACTTCCCTCGTCCAAGGTTTGGACAATCCATCAATCCTTACAAGATTGCTAAAGGACTTCTATAAGCAAAAGCTTCCATGATGATCTTTTTCTTTTTTTATGGAATTTGTTGGTCCTTGTCTAGTGATAATCACCAGATCCAAAACCCTTAAATATTTTATTACGAAAAGTATTCTAATAACTCTATCTCAAGATTTTTTTAAGAATTAGCATTTGTTTTTATCAATTGGAGGTTCCATCAATTTAGTACAAATTGGATTTAAAAGGTAACTACTTAAATGATTCGATCTTATTGCAAAAATCATAGTCCCTAAATCTAATTCTTTGTAATTCCTACTTGATGCAATAAAATCATAAATTCTTCTCACATGTAGTGCAGTAAATTTCATGTGACCTATTCCTTCTAAATATCGTATAATCTAAATTAATCCTTTTGAACTTGTAATTATGAAGGTAAAATAATTCTCTTGAGTAATTTTTTAATGCGTGAGATTATATGCAAAATTCTACTCTCACTACAATCATGGATGTGATTTTCCTTTACCGGCTCATGAGATGATGATCTATTCATTATATTTAATATTTAAAATAATAGTCAAATATGGCACCTTGGGATATCAATGAGCACTTGGTTGTTGTTGCTATTCATAGTTTTATTTGTAATTCTGGTACTTGCCATTCCATTTGTAGTGGTCGTACCTGTGGCATTATTAGTAGCTCTCGCTTCCATGGCCTTTGCAATTTTTCTCTTTGGGGCCATGGTCTTTGATCAAGGAATTGTAGAGAACACTTTGATAATAGAGCTATGGGTCGGCCTGATTGATCAATAGAGATGACGAAAAATAGGAATTTGAGGAGAAATGGAGTAGAGTCTCAATGGGATTTGACTTAGAAAGGTGAAAGAGTATTCCCCCTTGTCTTTGAAATAAGAATTCTCTCTCTCACTCTCCTCTTACTGTCTTCTCTCTCTTGCTCTTCTCTCGTGATTCGACTAGAGTCTCTTCTCTTGATTCAAAACTAATATTCTCTATGGCTCCTCATGCCTCATATTTATAGTTTAATTGAAGGGAGGGGAAGTCTCATAAGTCATGACCAAGAAGAGGAGTTGTTTTTGGAGGGTATCTTGCCAATCTAGCTAACTATGAGCTTTCAAGATGCAATATGATGCTACTGATTAGTTATTTGATGTCTAGAGAGGCTGGCATTGATGCCATGACTGATTGGCCTAGCTTTTGGGTGATCTTTCTTCAATCTGGGCCTCTTGTCAAACTGAGAAAAGGGGGAGATAGCTTGAGTCTTTTGCTGAGAAAAGGAAGGAAGATCTTATGCTTGACTTGTTTGACTTGCCTAAGTGATTAAACATGTCTAGTCTTAACTAGGCTTATGTAGCCATAACAGTTGTGGCTTCTCAAATTTAATGTACCGAAAGTCAAGAAAGTCAAAACATCACAGAACTTCAACCATTTATTGACCCTTGCAGTTTGTCCATATGTCTATTGATGATAGGCAAAGCTTAGTGTTAACTTGGTTTCCATGGAATTAAAGAGGATTTTCCTAAAACTCCCCATGAATTTTGTATCCGTGTTAGAGAAATCTTGATAGCTAACCCATGATATCTAAAAATTCATTCCATGAAACTTATTTGCCTAAATACTAAACTTTGGTGGGTATGAAATGGGCTAGTTTGGTAAGACAATCAACCAAAACCAAGATACTATTACAACCATGCTTAGTAGAAGGTAGTTTTGTAATAAAATCCATGCTTATGTCAGTCCATTTACCATGTGGAATGGGTAATGGATAAAGCAGACCATAAGGAAATAAATTGGAATCCTTATTCCCCTGGCGTGGTAATCACTTCATCACATAATCTTTGATATCTTTCCAAAGTCCTTTTCAATAATATTTATGGATCTTATCAAAGGTTTTAAACAAGCCAATATGCCCTATCAAAGGAGAAGAATGCATCTCTTGTAATATTTATTACTTAAAATATGTTTGAGGGGTCAAGTAAACTCATTTTTAAAAACAAAGAAGTCCATTCTACTACTTGAAATTGGGAAATTCAAAGTCATTTCCTTTTTGTAATTTCTTCATTATATTGGCAGTGTGCTCATCCAACAAATATTGCACTTATAGTAGAAACAGAATGTAATATTTTCACACAATAAAAGTTAGTTGGTTAGTTCGAAAGTTAGTCAATTAATAAGTTAGAAAGGTTACTAACTAAAGACTAATTAAGGTAAAAACTAATTAAAATTCATAATTAAGATTTTTTATTTAATTAAAAATATTTTATTTAGAAAAATCGAGAGTCATAAATCTGATATTTTTCTCAGATTGGTAAGGACTGTGGCCACCCTTCACGTAAGTTACAACGTGAACGAGACTTATGAGCTATATTAATCACTAGTATTAATGTGTATAGTTTGGATGGTCCAAAAATATTAGATTTTAGGAGAAAATAGTATATTTTAGATATTATCCTAAAAATAGATATGGATATTTTTAGAATTGGATGTCATTTAAAAGAAAAGACAAGTGATGTTTTAGTTAGTTTTGGAGAATTTATAAAAATAAAAATAAAGAAAAGTGATTTGCCAAATCATGTGTGTCACGATCGCAGTCCACAGACAGAAAACAATACTTTGAATAGAGAAAAGAAGAAGGAGTGAACTAAGAGCTTTCTAACCAAGTGTCTTGGAGTTTTACCCCCCTTTCGGATCCAATGGAACCATCATATTTATGATTTGACCATCAGATCACTGATCTTTCCAAGATCCCCCTCCTCAAAGAGCTCCACTTCTCAACCACAAGCCCTCTTCTCTAATTCACTATAAATATGAGGCATGGGAGAGGTATAAGAAAGCATAAGGAGACCCCGAGAGGCTGCAAGAGAGAGGTAGAGAGAAGGATACCCCTCCAAGAGACTGTGAGGAAGAGCTTGAAAGAGAGAGAGAGAGAGAGAGAGAGAGAGAGAGAGAGAAGACTCACCCCGAGAGGGTGCAAGGAAGAGAGTCAGCTCAACTCCCTCTATCTCGATCCTCGACTTAACCATCTTCTCTTACACTCTCCCATCTTGAATCTATTCCACCTTCTTAATCTCTTGAGACTACTTGCGGACGATGGCCTCCAGGCAAAGAATGTCGCATGCGGATGACAATCCTGCAACCAGCAACAAGGCTTCGGGCAAAGGCATCATTGTCAATCCAACTGCAGTTCCGATTGTAATAAGTAATGTATTTTCAAATTGATAGATGCTTGCTTTGATTCTCGTATGAGATACCTTAGGCACCATACTACGATGCACGAGTATAGGTCATGGGAAAGGATAAATTCCATCTCAACGACTCGAAAGATGGAGTTTGTGAAGTGAATATATGAAGGGAAGAATAATTGGAAGAATAATTGCACCTAGTTACATATGACTTATATGCTGGTAGAGCATTACAAGGAAGAAATAGTCAAGGGTTATGAATGGCATAGTCGTCAAAAGAACAACATTAAAAGATTGTGCATAAAAGTGCTAGATTAAAGTATAGTCAAGGGTTACAAATAGCATAATTACTTAAAGAATATGAAATTGAGAATCATGAATAGAAGATACTAGTTTAAAGTTTAAATACTTCAAAAGTACTTAGCCTAAGAGCCTAAATATTAAGAAAAACTAGATTCTAGCTCAATGCAAGGTCTGTTGGAGTCTAATTACTTGAGATCATCTCGCACTTATCTTATTAAGTATTTACACGTTATACCTATAACATGTTTGATATATGAGGATAATTTTCTAGTCACCTCATGACTTGCTTAAGAGCTAGTACAAAAAATTAATCATAAGGGTTAAAACTAAGATGTCTTGAGATCTGTTTGATAATGATAACTTTTGCCAATCCAAATCGAGGGTTGGGTTATCAATCAAGGTAAGTGACCTATACAACTTACATCATGAATAGTGTTTGAACCCTTAACATATTCCCTAGCCGAAGGAAGGAAGTGTTAAGAAACATTTTTACATAGTATTTCTCTTAGATCCCAAGGGGGAGAGCAAATATACGATGAAAATGTTATATTGTCTATTCTTGCATTGGTTGGAAAGAATGCAATTGGTTTTGTTGGTGGATCAAACAACATCCTAAATGCTTTTACATTCAACTGGTTGTTAGTTATTGTTTGGATGATTATTCCAAGTGCTTGTGATTTATGGTAAATGCATGGCAAGGGTCTGTGATGACAAGTCACCATGGGAATAAAGGAATGTTCTCTTGGAAAATGATATTAGGGCTGAATGCCTTGTTTGTGCTTGATTATTAAAGGATTTAATTAAGGAAGGATATATTGCACGAGTGGATCACCTCCATGATCCCACCGCGGATTAACCCGAGAGGGCATTGCTTGATTCATGGGTCGAAGGTCGAGTGGTGAAAAGGCCAACCACAGGAATGATGTTTTGCTCCTAGACAGCTTGCGAGTCAGTTGGAGCTCTGGACACCCCTTGCTAGGTCTAGAATGGAGTTGAAGACCTCTGTGGCCCCCAATGTCTAGGCATGTTGGGAGATCCTATTGTAGATAAAAGATTGAGTTTGTGGTGCCATGTGAATTGGACTAGTTACTTCTGTAGGGCAGAAGTGATACTTCTGTTGGACAAAAGCGATACATAATTTCTCCTGTATGGGTGGGAGACAAAGACTAACTTGAAGATAAGTTAAGGAACTTGTTTGAACTTTTTTGTCAATAGATTTCTTTGCTTTGTTTTCATGTTTGTGCTATAAGTTATGCGAACGAGCCCTGTTCCCTTTGAACCAAGTGCGGCAAGGGTTTGCTTCGGATTGGGTATCTCTGCATTGTCAGAAAGTTTATTGTTCATAATATAAATCATGGAATTCTTATGAACACAGAAGAACTTTACTAGGATTTATATGAGGAATTTTCATATATAACTCAGTCATTGTTACCCAACAGCTTAGATATCACTTAGTTTCATAAGTTCTTTTGTATTTGTTATACAATCTTCAGTTGTACCATGTATATTGATTAAAAAAAAAAGCCTATGGGAATCCATAACTTGATCAACTAGAAGTAATTGAAATTTTGAAGGCTAAGTCACATTGGTTCAAGAGGAAAATTTGGTTAGAAATCAAGAAAAGTGCCAAAAGTCCACTAGGTTCATGTGGGACTTGAAATAATTGTTCAAAATGACCTGTAAGTGACCTAAGTGGTTAAAATGATAAGTGGGAGCTGAGCAGGATGCAGCCCACATTTTTCGGTGCAAAAAATGGGCCTGCATACCTGTGGCAGATGGAGAAGAGCTGTGGGCTATGGTGCATGCTCCAAAGCATGCAAACTCGAGACAAATTGGAGCTAAAGAAGGAGATACAAACAAGGAAGGTGAGAGCTCTTCTTACCCATCCATTTAGTATGACGAAAATGAATGGTATGACAGTCCATAAAAGGGGAAAAACCCGAGAAAAAGTATTCAGCCTGCTCTTATGTACGTCTTCTCTTATTCTTTTACCTTATTCATGGTCCAATGAAGCCCGTCTTGTACCCAAGTACTTGAGTGACTTTGGGGCAAGCAAAGGGGAGGATTTTGAAGGTGTATGGGCTGTTATGGACTGAGAAAACATGTCATAAATAGGGTAGCCCACTGTTCTTGTCCATTTTGATGAGTAAACAAGTGATTTATGTGGTTGTAATAGAGGAAATTGACCTCTTAACATCATGGCTTTTCTTGCGAATGATTAGAGGAGCTTATTCTTGGGATTATGTACAATTTTGGAGCTTGATTATGGGCTGGAAATTATTGTTTTAAAACAAGGCTGAAGTTAAATTTATGCTTTATCAATGCATTTCATGAGCTTTTGATCTATGTCTTGAATGTACTTGAGTCTATCATCAAAATACTTGTTTCTTGGAATTGTTATCCATCCATGTACATGAAATGAAAACCATTTGAGCTTGCATTTGGATTAAATATGAGATTATCCCTAATGTAATGGCTTATTATTCCCATATGCACTTGATGAATTCAAGACAAAGTCTTTCATTCCATTCATGTATGCTAAATAAACAGAAAAAGCTTGATATCTTCTTCTGTAACTAAGTCATTTCTAAAACCTAAATCTTGTCAAACCCCAATCTTTCCTCCTTCTCCAAACCTTGAATCCCACACTCTTCTTCTACTCTAAACCCTGGTGGTAGACCTTCAACCCCCAACATGATGACAGTGGTGAACCCGACGTGAAGGTCAGCCGCAGAAGAAGAAGTACAATGGGAGAATCATCAAGTTCGGGAGGAGATGCCTTGCAACAGTTGGTTCGTCTGATGCAAGAAAGTCAACAACAACAATTGCAATTTTAGCAGTAGTTACAACTGCAACAACAGCAAAGACAAGAATACGAGTGAAATTATGCCGTTGCCATTAAAGTTTTGGAAGCAATTGGGGCAAGAGCTCAAGCAATTTAATGGGAAAAATGTGTCCTCTTTTATCCGCCTCTATATTGACAAGATGGTCTTCTTTGGAGTTTCTCATCATGCCTGGAGCTGATATTTTGCCCGTTTGGCTGTGCATGGCCTCCAAGATTGAATTCATGGTCTTTTCCAAAAAGACGCGGGATGGTCCGCATTCAAGAAGGCTCTTCCAGAAGAATTTTTTCTTGAAGATTCTGGCCTTATGACAAAGAAAGTCTTCACTGAATGGGTCGAAAGGCCCAATAAGGGACTAACCGCCTACTCTTCATCGCAAATTTGAAAGCAAATTTGCTCAACTAGATCCTGATGATCCGCAGGGTATGGAAAGCCAGAAGATTGAATTATTTCTAAAGGCTGCGGATCCTTTTCTTCAAGAGAAGCTAACTGATCAGCTTGAAGATCTTCACTCTGAGACGGGATTGGACTGCTTGGAGTGATGTCACTGAAGCAATTAATATGATTGCTCGAAGAGAGCCAGTGCACCTAAGATGGGGATCTACCTCTTCACCAACTGAATCCATGAAGGAGCCTGTTCCTGTATCTCGACCTCCTGTCTCTATGGCCGAGCAAACAAGAAATCCTGCTGTTCCATCTCCAAAGAAGGATGTCATGGACGAGCTAATTAAGAGCATGCGGGATCTCCATCTTAATCTAACGGAGATTAATTCCAAGGTGGAAAGGCTTGATGTGAAAGTGGAAGAAAGAGGACGTGGACAACTACCCAAAGACCCGTATGAGAAGGCTTCAAAAGACGTTGTATCTGGTGTGATAGCCTACAGCATGATAAGAGGGAGTACGGTGCATTTCGTGAAGCTGAAGCGCAAAAATTAGTCTTTTGGAAGGATGGTAAAATTCATGCAACCGAAACCGGGCTTCCTCTTGAGCCAAATTTTGGTAACGGTGGCATGAAGAAAAGAATAGAGGATTTGGCAACAAGAATAGCCTATGCAGCTGTTGATGCAGCAACTTATGGGCTGCAAATTGAACCAACTAATGAAATTGTTAAAGCATGTAAAACCGATGCAAAATCTAAAGTGTGGAAGCAGGCCTTAGATCGCATGGAGCAAGGCAAGGCAACCAAATATGATTTAACTACTGCCAGTCAATGCATTCGAGGAAGAATCAGATGGACCGAGCCAGTTGATTCATTTTCAGCTTTTTCTCGGTTGGCTGAAATTAATAATCATGAAGCTATGGTAGAAGAAAAGAGAAGAAGAGACGAAGATGTTGCCGGTCCCTCCTCTTTGGGGCCAACTAAACGTGTGACAAGAAGTAAACCGGATCAGCAGAAGGCTGGTGAAAATCCACCACCGCCAGAGCTTGATATGGCAGATGCCCCTCAAGTAAAGAAGACGGAAGGAAAAAGAAAAGGCAAACATCCTAGCTACAAGTTGCAGTCTGACATAGAGACTGGGACGGATCTTAAGCGGATCCTAGAAGAAAGGATTCTTGGAAGTAGAATTGAATTTACATTAGGTAAAATTCTTGAAATCGCAAAACGAGGATTTCATGATGTAATAATTGATGTAATTAAACGAAAAAGACAATATGTTGGTGAGGAAACTGAAGAATCTGTGCATACTTTTCTATAAGCACTTCATGTGTATTTGCAAGATGAAGAGAAGCTGAAAAATCAAGGGATTCGATTGGAGGCAATCAAAGAATTGATTGCAGCCATAGAAGCCAAAGATGAAGACATCTATGAAGTAGAAATTGAAGAAGCTATTGCAAAAAAATTTATGGTGGGGTCTTCTCAATCCAAAGTGCAGCCCATGCATAAGAAAGAAGCTCATCTTCACAACATGCAAGAAGAAAGTGATGCTCACTTTATTCCTATTAGTCACTACTCTCGTACCCATTGGGCAAGGGCGACCACCGAAACCGTTGTTAAGATTGGAGAAAAAGAGACTCCATGCATTGCCCTTATAGATCATGGCTCGGAAATCAATGTCATGTCAAGAAGTCTCTACGAGAATGGCAGATGGCCCATAGATGTGGACCCAGGATGGCGCATGAAAGCAGCCAATAACTCCTTTGGAGATCTCTATGCGGCATGCCCTTATGTACAAGTTATTATTGGTAATGTAAAAGATGAATTTCATTTCTTTGTTAAAGATTCCTGCAGCTATCCTATTATTCTTGGACAACCTTTTATTTCTGAGTCTTGTTTGGAGACAAAGGCCCTTGATGATGCTTCATCATATGCTCGGATAAGAAGTAAGGATAATGACAAAGCTATCCAATTTTTAACTGTATGTGTAAATCATCACCGGAATAGAGATCGATTGAGAGATCATCGTGTACCTCCTAATGCTCGAGAATTTAAGGGTTTTCGGGTAGCACTGCGATAAGTGGAGGCTATGGCGGTGCTTCATGTCATAAAAATTTGCCTCCACATGTAAAGGGTGCAATGCCAAAAGCTGACTTGCAGGTTTTTACGGCCAACAATGTGGGCTGTTATAAACAATTTTCATCCATGAATAGGGCTGGAAAAAACCATTTATGTCATGTGAAATGAAAGCTGAAGCAAATTGATGTTTTGGCTAAAAATGAAGAAATTTCAGGGCTATTTCATGGGCTAATTTATAATGATACATTGGCTGAAATATATGCAGCTATTCATGCAGAAAATCAAGCTGGAAATCAGTCCGTACAAGTATGCACATTGGATATGTATGACATAATTCAAGAATTTGCAGATCAAGAAGCTTTTGGATAGCCAAACAAGGATGAGGTAAGAGTAGAATCAAAGTATAAGATAGTTGACAAGAAGGTCAAGCCGGTGGCTACTCCTCTACCTCACGAAAGTGAAGGACTGGCAGAAAGGGCATCCAAATAGCCAAGCCTTGGTGATCCCAAAGATATTGGTCACCAATTTACAGTTGAAAGTTTACAAGAGCTGAAAATTGATGAAGACTCTTTTCTCTTGCCAGCTAAAAAGCAAAGCTTCATGCAGATGTTAAAGAAACATGGAAAAGCTTTTTTATTTTAGCCACATGAAATTGGCTGTGTGGATCCAAGTGTTGTGGCACTAATGGTGATTTTCACAGTCCCACACGTACCTTGGAATCTTAAACCAATTTCGGTACTAAGGGCTCATTTGCCTAAGTTACTAGAGCTTTTAAATGAAAAGATAAAAATGTGAATATTGGAGCCATCTTCAGCTCCATATTCCAACTGATGGTTTACCGTGCCTAAGAAGAATGGATATTTGCGATTCATTCAAGATTTACAGCCTGCCAATAAAGTCACTATTAGAAATATTGATTCGGGGCCAATTGTTGATGAATTTGCTGAGGCTTTTGCAGGAAGAGCAATTTATTCCATGGGAGATTTATATTCGGGCTATGGCCAATTTCATCTTGCTTTGGAGAGTCGAGACATTACCACAATGAAGACGCCTCTTGGTTTAGTCCACATGTGTACTCTACCTCAAGGAGCTACAAATTCAGTAGCTCACGTGATGAATGCCATGCATAAAGTATTGAGAGATTATATTCCCCAACTAACTCTTCCTTTCCTTGATGATTTACCGATCAAAGGATGTGAAGTTCATGAGAAGAATGAAGAACTCAATGAACTTGGATGTCGCAAGTTTGTTTCCGATCATATTAATGATTGTGCTCAAATCTTGTCTAAATTGGAAGAAGTCCATCTTACTCTTTCAGGTGCTAAATCTGTTTTTGGAGTCGAAGAAGTTCTTGTGGTAGGGCATATGTGTGGTCCATATGGCTGAAAGCCTTCTCCAACCAAGATTGATGCTATCAGAAAAATGCGGGAAATATGCACAAATGTTTCGGAGGTGAGAAGATTTCTTGGAGCATGTGTCTTCTACCTTATTTGGATTCCACATTTCGCTCATATTGCTGAAAATCTTTATCAACTGCTAAGAAAAGGCTAATGGTTTATATGGGAAAAAGAGCATACTCAAGCTATTCGAAAATTCAAGAAATTGCTGATTTCAGCCCCCACCTTAAAGAGGGTTAATTACTCTAATGGACAGCCTATCATACTCACAGTAGAACAAGTCCTATTGGAATAGGATGGGCAGTCGGTCAAGACGACCTTGAGGGCAACGGATATGCAATTCGCTTTGGAGCAAAGGTTCTTAATGAACGTCAAAGAAGGTATGCTCAAATCAAAAGAGAACTTTGGGGAGTGGTAACTGCATTGAAATGTGACCGGGAGTACTTCATGGGTGCACATGTAATAGTTGAAATAGATTGTCTTCCACTCTTGGGCATGATTGCCAATTGCTCCACTCCCGACATAGCTATGCTAAGATGGTTAGCCTATATTAAATCCTTAAATCCTGATTTGAAAAATATTGCAGGAAGAGATAATTCAGTTTGCTGACATGCTTTCACATGCCAGATATAAGGATGAAGAAGAGATGATGGATGAGGAAGAATCAGAGTTTATATTTTCTAAAAATGATGCTGTAATTGCAAGATCAGATCTGAAAACAGCAAGTACAGCTATACCTAATGATGGTTCAGCTGTCAAAAATGTAGGTACAATATTAATTACAGCAAGTACAATAGGTTCAGCTACTAAAACAAATTTTACAACAGCAAAGAAATAAGAAATAACCATAGAAGGATAGTGGACAGCTAAAAGACAGCATGCTCAATGTTTTGTTATGGTTTATTCGCACTTTAAAGAAGAATATTATAAGGTGATTGGCTAAAAATTGGCCAATTTCTGAGCACTATGACAAAGAAGGAAGATTGGACTAATGAAGAGTTCAAGAGAATCAAGAGAAAAGCTTATGGCTTTTTTCTCAAAGATGGCTACCTTTGGAGGCATGTGAAAAAGAAAGGAAGGGCGCCTGTTCGTGTCTTAGGAGACAAGAAGACTCAAAGACAGGTCATGCAAGAATTTCATGAAAGCCTATTGGCTGGTCATAGAGGCATATGGGGCACTTTTGCCAAAATAAAAGATAAATTTTGGTGGCAAAACATGTATAAAGACATTGAGCATTTTGTTGAGTCTTGTCATGTTTGTCAAATGTACTTTATGGTTAAGCATAGAGATGGGCTTCAGCCTACCTTTCCTTTACCCATTCACTATAGATGGGTTATTGATTTACTAACCATACCTACAAGAATTTGGAACATGAGATATCTAGTACTTGCTAGAGAAGATCTCACAAATCAAGTGGAAGGAAAAGAATTGACAACAAAGTCTACTCAAGCCGTTTGTAGATTTTTACTTGAAGAAGTATTTTGTAGGTATGGCTGTGTTGCCAAAGTAACTACTGATAGAGGAGAAGTGGATGCCAATGAGGCTCGCCATTTCTTTGCTCAATTGGGAATCAAGTTATCTCTTACATCAGCCTACAATCCTGAAGGCAATGGTAAGAGTGAAAGAGGTCATCAACCAATTCTCAAAGCATTGGCGAAATCTTGCAGAGGAAAGATGAGAGAATGGCCTAGAATGCTACCATTCAGCATTATGGGTTGATAGAACTACCCATAGTGCAGTAATAGGTTATATGCCGGCTGAACTGATATATGGGCAACCACCTATTATGTCTATTGAGGAGTCTATTGTCACATGGAGTATCTTGCCTTGGGATGAAGGCATAAATAGAGAAGAGTTGCTGACTTTGCGCATAAGGCAGCTTGAAAGAAGGCCAGAAGATGTCAAGACAGCCATTGAAAGGCTAAAGGCAGCACTATTTAAGAATAAGAAGAGGTTTGACAAGCATCATCGACTCCGTCCAAGAGCTATTCAAGATAATGATTGGGTACTTGTCTATGACAGCAGCGTGGACAATCAATATAATGCTCATACGAAGTTAGCCAAGCGATGGTTTGGACCATATGTGGTGAAACTAGTACATGATAATGCTACTTATGCTTTGGCTGAAACGGATGGGACCATGGTCAAGGTACCAATAGCTAGTAAGCATATCGAGCTCTTCAAACGAAGAAAGTCTTCTACTTATGAGCTTGATGACTTGGATATGAGCCATCTACTTGAAGACAAGCAAGATGAAGAAGACTTAGAGGATGAAAATGAAGATATGTCAGAAGAAGACCCTCCTTAACCTGTAATCTTGTGAAATGGCACGTGCCGGAGGATGTGCAGGTTAGGAGGGGGTGAATGTCAGAAAGTTTATTGTTCATAATAGAAACCATGAAATTCTTATGAACACAAAAGAACTTTACTAGGATTTATAGGAGGAATTTTCATACATAACTCAGTCATTGTTACCCAACAACCAACGTAGATATCACTTAGTTTCATAAGTTCTTTTGTATTTGTTATACAATCTTCAGTTGTACCATGTATATTGATAAAAAAAATAAGTCTATGGGAACCCACAACTTGATCAACTAGAAGTAATTGACAGTTTGTAGGCTAAGTCACATTGGTTCAAGAGGAAAATTTGGTTGGAAATCAAGAAAAGTGCCAAAAGTTCACTAGGTTCATGTGGGACCTGAAATAATGGACTAAAATGACCTGTAAGTGACCTAAGTGGTCAAAGCGATAAGTTGGAGCTCAGCAGGATGCAACCCGCATTTTTTGGTGCAAAAAATGGGCCTGCATACCTGTGGCAAATGGAGAAGAGTTGTGGGCTATGGTGCATGCTCCAAAGCATGCAAACTCGAGACAAACTGGAGCTGAAGAAGGAGATACAAACAAGGAAGGTGACAGCTCTTCTTACCCGTCCATTTGGTATGATGAAAATGAATGGTATGATAGTCCATAAAAGGGGGAAAACCTAAGAAAAAGTATTCATCCTGCTCTTATGTACGTCTTCTCTTATTCTTTTACCTTATTCATGGTCCAATGAAGCCCATCTTGTACCCAAGTACTTGAGTGACTTTGGGGCAAGCAAAGGGGAGGATTTTGAAGGTGTATGGGCTGTTATGGACTGAAAAAAGGAGTCCTCATAAACAGGGTAGCCCACTGTTTTTGTCCATTTTGATGAGTAAACAAGTGATTTATGTGGTTGTAATAGAGGAAATTGACCTCTTAACATCAAGGCTTTACTTGCGAATGAGTAGAGGAGCTTATTCTTGGGATTATGTAAACTTTTGGAGCTTGATTATGGGCTAGAAATTACTGTTTTAAAATAGGGCTGAAGTTAAATTTATGCTTTATCAATGCATTTCATGAGCTTTTGATCTATGTCTTGAATGTACTTGAGTCTACCATCAAAATACTTGTTTCTTGGAGTTGTTATCCATCCATGTAAATGAAATGAAAACCATTTGAGCTTGCATTTGGATTAAATCTAAGATTATCCCTAATGTAATGGCTTATTATTCCCATATGCACTTGATGAATTCAAGACAAAGTCTTTCATTCCATTCATGTATGCTAAATAAACAGAAAAAGCTTGATATCTTCTTCTGCAACTAAGTCATTTCTAAAACCTAAATCTTGTCAAACCCCAATCTTTCCTCCTTCTCCAAACCTTGAATCCCACACTCTTCTTCTGCTCTAAACCCCGGTGGTAGACCTTCAACCCCCAACATGACGACAATGTAAAGTAGGATGTCCAAAACCCGACGCTAGAATGCTATCAGGAGACCTTGACAACTAGGAACTCGAATTTTAGGTAGATCCTAGTGGGTTCGGTCGTGAACGTTGCATTGCGAGGCGGATTTGGGAAACCCTAGGTGAAAAAACTTGGAACATTCCTTGGGAGTGCCGGGCAGCGACGCTTAGATTTGTTTCTCGATAGACCACTAAAAGAGTGCCTGGAAAGCCGATGGTTGGGCACCTCACACAGAACATGTCCACATCCTAGACAATGCATCTACCACTACATTATCTTTGCTTGCCATATAGGAAATCTCAAAGTCATAGCTCTGTAGTATAGCTAGTCACCTTGTTTGTTTAGGAGAAAGATTAGGATGTGAAAGAAAATACTTCGACACTGAGTGGTCACTCTTGACTTTGAAATGTCTACCATAAATATAGTGATGTCACTTCTTAATGGCATGAAGTATGGCTAATAAATGTGGAGTTCCCTGTTCTTATCATCTAGCTTTCTCCTTTCATAAGAAATAATACCATGATCATGATATAATACAGATCCAATGCCACTACCACTAGCATCATTATATATGGTGAACTCTTTAGAAAAGTCCGTGTACACTAAAGTAAATGCTAAACCAAGAAGACTTTTTATGTCATTGAAGTACTTTGTGGCTGTATCATCCCAAAAGAAAGCTTCTTTTTTCAATCTACAAGTGAGAGGAGTTGCTACATGGGTATAATTCTTGATGAATCTTTGATAGAAAGAGGATAATTTTAGAAATCCTTACAATGAAGTAGAATTTTGTGGTATGGTTCAATCCTTGATGTATTATATCTTCTTGGATCCACCATAATCCCTTTCTCACCCACAATGTGATCCAAATATTCTACCTTACTAGCCATAAGTGTACACTTGCTTTCCTTTGCAAAAATCTTGTCTTCTCAATGTGTATAGGACTCCTTGGACATGATGTAAATGATCCTCTCTATTTATGCTATATATAAGGATATCAATGTAGAATACTGGGATGATTCTATACAAGGATGGTTGAAAAAATCTTATTCATGAGAGCCTAGAAAGTAGCAGGTGCATTGGAAAGCCTAAATGGCATAACTTAAAAGTGATAGAGACCCCTTTCTATCCTAAAAATTCATCTTGTACTGATCACCTTTCTTCATCCTGATTTGGTGGTATCCTAACCTCAAGTCAATCTTGGTAAACACCATTGCATCCTTGAGTTCATCCAACAAATCGTTAATGCAAGGTATTGGGTACCTATTCTTTATGGTGCTCTTGTTAAGGCTCGAGGGGGTCGCTCATGGATATATGTATATATCACGTGGGCTCAAAATAGAGTTTTTAAAATATCATTTTAATAGACATTTTCATATACAGAAGGGTGTGATATATAGGCATCATTTACAAATTGAATAAGAAAGGGTTGTGTTGCATCATTTACAAATTGAATAAGAAAGGGTTGTGTTTTATTCAAGGAAAATTCAAGGATAAGGATACCTATAAATAAGCCTTGAATGCATGTGATATAGAGAATATACATATAGTGAGCAGCTCAAGTGTTAAGGTCTCTATAATCAATGCACATATGTAGAAGCCATATTTCTTCTTAACAAATAATACAGAGAAACAAAAGGTGATTGACTAGGCTAAATAAACCCTATTTCTAGCAAATCTTTAACCTCTTTTTCTACTTCTTCCCTCTCATATTTTGACAACTTGTAGGGTAGTTTGTTGATGGGCTTAGTGTCAAATGCCAAATCAATATGATGGTCTACTTCTCGCTTTAGAAGATAATGATGTAGGAGGTTCAAATATGTCCTTAAACTCTTCTAAAAGTTTACATAGACATGGATCATGCTCCTTAGGTAAAGAAAGTTGCTTATTTTTATCCACCTTTGAAAGAAGAAGTGTGAAAATATAAGACATATAATTTATTTCCTTCTTCTGAATTTTCTTTTTGCTGATTATTTCCAAATATTTTCTCTCTATACTATTAAGTGTTATTTGCTTATCATTCCAAGTAAATTCCATAAACATTCAATTAAGATGAAAAGAAAACTTATCAAGTTTTTTGAGTTAATCATAGCCAATAATGATGTCAATAGGACCCATATTTAGGACAATCAAGTCCATCATAATGGTGCAAGATTGAGATAACTCAATGGGTGTTTGTAGTAAATCTCCTTGCTCAACTCTTGAGCTCCATTTTTAACTTGTACCTTCAATGGAGTGGCCATTTCTTGAGGTAATAACTTTAGCTCATATAATGATTTGGCATTGACAAAGTTATGTGTACTGCATGTATCCATCAGAATATGAGCAACCTTTGAATGGATAGTTTCCTTAAGATGAAGTGTATTCTCTCCTTTGCAACCCATCCAAGTATCTTGGAATACAAAACATAGCATGGGTGAACATGTAATAGTCAAAGAATCATCCATTTGCAATCCACTTGGATCAAATGGAAATATGTTAACCTGCTCTAAATCCTCCTAAGTGTGACCTTCAATTTGGGGTATGTAAAGCCTTATGATGGAGTATAATTAATAGGAATTCCTAACAATGATCAACAGTAGTAGTCTACAATTTGTGGCATGATTTGCACTGAAATCGCTATGTATCCACGTGGCCATAGCAGCTCCAATCCCCCTGATCAATATGGTGTTCTTTCTACTCTTGGGAATGAGAATAATGATGTTATGTACTCTGAGAAGGAGGATCGAGTGATGAAAAGAAAATCAGGTCCAAGAATCAACCATGGAAGCTTGAAAAAAGCTAAGAGAAGAAAGAGAAACCCTTGATTAACAAAAATTAACCGTGCTTTAGTGTATCCTAATCTCCATTAACTCTAGTTAGACCAAGAACATCCAAGATGGGCCTCATAATTAGAAATCTAAGTGACATGGAAAGGAATTATATCACTATTGAGAAAGAGTGCTTATCAATGGTATTTGTAGAGGAAAAATGTTGCCATTATTTATTGGAAAATAAATTTACTATCTATGTTGATCATTGCAACACGACTAGTCATAATCTGATCAAAATCAATAGAATTTTTGACAGAGAGACACAAGTAAAAAGATTGAACTAGAAATTTGTATTATAGTTTGAAGAAAATGAAGAAGTACCTAATAGCATAATAAAAAATTGCACTCTGATATAGAGCTCGAATCGCTTGACCACCCCCAAACTGAAAAAGAATTGCAATCTCACTCTCAATCACAATCTCACTCACAATCCCAATCACAATCGCAATCACATTCACATTCACATTCACAGTCTCAATCTTGAATTTTAGAAGAAGGAGACGATGAAGATGACTACTCTCTTAGCTTTTTGGCCAAAACGGCTTCACATGTCTAGAATAGGCTTTTTTGAATAACGACATGTTTTCCAAGAAAAGTGCATACCAAAATTGATGTGATCCTCCAAATCATCACTCACATGTCAACTTGCCAAAAATGAAAAAGAAAGCATAAAAAGCATGATACATTTTTTTCAGTGTTAAAATTTTTTAATTTTTGATTTTTGAAGGCTTCTATCTCCAAAATGGTGAAGACTCTCGAGGGAGCATGTGAGACAATAAAATATTCCCCTCCATCTCCTCTTCAAACTCCATGAGAGAAGCTTTGACCAAATTGTGCTCTGTTTGATCACAAATAAACTTCTAAAATAGGTCTCATACCTAAAAGTTAGAAAAAATTTGACAAAAAGTTTACCACCACCAGAATTCATCAAGATACTGAACTAAATGATCTAAAAATCATTTCCAAATACTATTTACACACATGTTAGAGAAAATTGCCAACATGACTTTATTTTAGGACATATCACAATCATGAAGCGTTAAAGTATTTGTCCTTAACGATCATATCTAAAGACTTCCAAATGTCCACCTTTTGTGATTGTGCTCCACTATCAACATGGTCAACAACTGCATTATGGATAGACTTCCATATGCTGAATTGAATTCTCTACATAAATTGTGTTATTTGACAAGGATTATTAGAGGGGTGGTGCACATAAATATCTTCTTGCTTTTACACCTCCAATAGCCTCCAATGGAAAGTTTATTTGGCATGTCTCAACCATGACCTTTTCTAATCCTTTTCAATCCTTACATTTCCACCATGCAAAACCAACATGTGTGACAATGCCTCCTCAAGAACTCCAATTTCCTTGACTCGCGTAGACATAGGTTGCATTGTCGAAGAAAAACATATATACAAGAAAACTAATATCTTAACGATTTTGCACAAACCATGCATTGTACAAATATTAACTCTAGACAAGCTAGGAATATCCAAGATTACTATGAAATATGAATCTTTGAGGTTCTTGTCAGGTGCCTTTTTTCAATTATTTTTATCAAGTTCCTTTGCGGTGCATATGTAGTATATACATGGACTCTTCAAATTGGCTCATTTCAAGACATTGTACATGCACTTCAGGGTCTTCAAATCACTTGCTATATGCCACTTTACATTGAATCTTCCAAACCCTTCCACGTCCAAGATTCTCCCATTCCTTTGGTCACCAATGATTTGGGGTATACTCCTCATCGATGTAGTGGTTGAACCTCTTGAATCAATAAGAGGGTGTCCAAAGTCCCAACATTCAGCACATGGTGCCCAATACTCACTTTATTGACCCCTTTATCCATAACCCTATGCTTGCTTGATTTTTTGAAATTGTGGTGTGTATTAAGAGTTTCAATGCAAAGTGATGTAACAACATAATAGTTTCAAGCATGATAACTGAGAAAATATTAGGTTGAGGGATGTTAAAGTTTTTCTACAAAGTGATGCAAACCATAACAATTTCAAGCATGATAATGGAGAAAATATATATCAAGTCTAGGATGATGAGGGGTCATGAAAAATGGCCATTTAGCATGGCATTTTTACATG
The DNA here is from genome assembly GCF_053477565.2 of Lygodium microphyllum. Classification (NCBI taxonomy): domain Eukaryota; kingdom Viridiplantae; phylum Streptophyta; class Polypodiopsida; order Schizaeales; family Lygodiaceae; genus Lygodium; species Lygodium microphyllum. Next base: position 164,662,185 of record NC_141141.1, on the reverse strand, counting down.
TTACACAACACTCTTGTTGACTATAAAATCAATATATAAATTAACCTTATGAACCTTGTACTTTCTACATAGACCAAGGATAGGCCTTGCATGGGTTAGATAGACAATCTTCTTGCTAGTATGATAAAGTTTGGATTGACTAGAGAGACCTCATATTTATGAGATACATAACTAATCTACCTAGTTATAACACACTACTGCTATATATATCTAAGAGAGTATATGTAAAAAATAATCTTATTTTTTAGAGAGAACTTATATAACCAAAATTAGAAAGAGACTATTTTGTCACTAGCACATTCTTTGGAAAGCGACGGTAGCCAATGCTCGATTCAATTTTTAGAATGTTTGATAAGGTCCATTGTGATTTTAGAATGTTTGGTAAGGCAGGATTTTAGAATATTTGACAAGGGAGGCTTGGTAAGGTGCAAGGGCATGTTGTAGTGGGTGATGAATTTAGTTAGTAAAACTTGTATTTCAATTTAGTAAGAGTTGGATTGCACAAATATTTACTTTTCTTCAATTCTTTCATTTGATTTTTACAACATCACTTGTTAAATAAATGAATCATCTTCCATGATATATATTTTTATTTAAAAAAGTAAAGTGCATTGAGAATATCATTATTTGAACAATTAATCATAGTTATCAATGACCCATGAAAAATGTATCTAGCATATTGATTCCAAGCCATAAGCGAAAGTCCTTTACAATTGTAGTAGGAAGCATGTGCTTCCCTTACATTTCTTACTCTTTACTTCATATCTATATATCTCTCTCCTTAAATATTCATTGTATGTTTCTGTTGAAATTATTCATGTTGTCTACTTAAAAACTAACTTGTAAAATTGGGAGTGATCTCCATAAAGTATCAAGCGCCTACAAGCAAAGTGTAATAACTTTACTATTTCTTGTGTTAACCCACTTGCAAGGAATAATATACTAGATTGAACTTTAAATGACTAAATTGAATCACCTTCTAATATAATTTCCATATCAAGTTCTAGCCCAACCATTATAAGAGAAAGTTGTGGAAAAGGCACAAAAATGGCTAGTATATTTGTTTTAACCTAAAACACTAACTTTGAGGCAAGCTTTACTTGGAAGAAGAGAAAATGATTAATTTACTATCCAAAGTTTAGCTTGTGATTTGGAGAGCTCTCTTGTTGTAATTTGGCAAGCTCTTGGAAAGTGACATATAAAATGACTTTTAAATGTGTGCAATGGATTGTGCTAAACCTAAATAATAGATTCTCTAATCTTTTGCATTAATGGATTATTAATCTACCTAATGTATGCAAGCCTAATTGTGTTAATAATTTACTTCTTTAACATGATAGCTCTTTAAGAGCATGCTACCACATTATGAAAAAGCTATTTCACTTTTCCTAATATATTATGTGTACCTCTTTAAGAAAAGAAAGGTAATAAATACTTCACATTCGTACTTTAGTAAGAACTAGACTAGTTAATTTACTCATTTAGAATATATTCTCTATTACAAAATAGAATTAACTAAGTAAAAATAAGGAACATATAATGCAACTACTTTTTCTTAGAAATTGATTGTCCCCCTTTTTTAAGAGACAAGCTACAAATTTAGCTACTTTTCATATGTATTGAGTTAGGTCAAATAATAGTCAACATTATATTATTGATCTATTACAATGTATCTTCATGAGGCTTTGTGCACCACCAATTTCATTGTTTAAGGGAGTAAGGAGAACAATTTTGTAGAAGATCATAAAATGAGTGGCAATAGAGTTTGAAGCCTCTCAAGAAAGACATAATGTCATAATGCCTTCAATAGGTACATTCACTCTCCAACACATGAAGCTTCTCCTTAATAAAGATATTCAATCTACAATGTTATGATGAGTAGCCCTACCGGAGATGGATGATCCTAGATAATGATAACGAAGCCTAAATCATCCTACTACTATGCATGTACAATCTAACATGCAAATCAAGTTGATTGATCATACCTTGAGAGAATAGAATGTGACTTGGACCTTAACACCCATGACAAGTTTATCTTCAAATATCCCTCTTTCCAAGCTAAACCAAATACTCATATTTCCTAACATCTACTCTTGAGTACATGCCCTTACTAACATATTTTGTTCTAGAGACATAATCTTCTCATTCCAATCATTCATTCAACAATTCCCTACCTAGCCCAGTGCTAGCGTTATCACAACCACTAACATATCTCCATCTTCTTATCCTCCTCAAGGCCTATTCCACCCCCTATGAAGAACACATTAACTATCACAACCATTAACTATATCCATCTTCTTATCCTCCTTCTCAAGTTCTATCCTACCGGCCCCTATGAAGAACACATGCCCCCTTTTCTTCTTTTAAAAGCAACACAAAGTTTGATCCAATAGCAGTGGTGATCCAACTTTGTTCTACATACTACTTTGAATTGTTTCGTGACATGAATAAGAGCCAATTCATTGCCTCGAAGAATTACTTTCTTCCCACATGCAAGTCTTATTGCTTCTAACTCTTGAGTTGTGCTCGCTTTCTCTCAACCCTTTACCCTCTCCCCCCTCAACCTACTTCAACTAGCTAATATCTACCACCACCTCCATTTCCACCACAAGATTTCCCACCTCATCAATCTGCATTTGATGAGTCACCTCTTGACTCCCCATCCATGCAAAGTAGAAAAGAATTTAAAAATAGAAAAAGAGAGTAAATTGTCCACTAACATTGCATGCATGATAGTATATCTATGGGTTCTCAAGTTAGAAATACTTTAAGGATTTGGTTGGTCAAAGATTCATCTTCAAACCCATGCCTTGCAAATGTACATCACAACCCAATGTACATTGCATGTATTCAATTGATGTTTTTGTGCCCTTCCTTATGTTTGTCTAATATTTTTATTTAGAGAGAGGAGAGGCAAGAGAAAGGCTAAGATTGAGCTTCTAATATTCTCCATATGCTCAATTCTCATTTGATCTCTATAAGATACTTTCATGTCTTGTTGCTATTTTATCTTCTAGTGTAAATGATCTATTTTTAGCAATTTTTATTGTTAAGAGCTACCTTTTTAGACTATTGTTATTCATACTATTGTGTTTGCTTAACTTGTAGGTGACTCTTGCTTTGAGTCTTTACCTTTAGCTCTACACATTTAGCTTTTCCCTAGTTTCTTTGACCTTTGGATTTTTAAAATTTAAAAATTTCACCCCCCTTTTATTGCTTCCATAAATCCCTTATATTACCAATCCCTCCCTTCTATCATTGCATAAATCCTTTATACTATCACCCTTGCTAGCTAATGCTACTTTCACAATACTCATGGAAGTGCAAAGGTATCTTTTGAAAAAGGGATGGATCAATGGCATGGTAAAGGGTGGTTCTTGATGGTTCCTCTTACTTCAGCCCTCCAAGGTATCACTACCTATGGGGGATATGCTTGCAATGTTGTGGGTCATACTAGTGTGAAGATGCTATTATGAGGTGCATCTATTTAGATGAGCCTAAACTCCCTAGGTTTGTCCTATACTCCATTGTAAGGGGATATGTAGTGCAATGGATCTAGGGGATCAAGTCTCTTGAGCAAGCCTGAGGGTGTCCTACCCTAATTGTGTTTTGTGCACGCGGGGAGGGGGGGGGATCTCCCCCCATGCATTGAGAGGGATCTCAATACATGTAATTGATTTAATTAAGAAAGCTTATGCCAAAAATAGCCAGTTTACGAAAATAGTAAGCAAAATTTTCTAAACATACTTGGCTAATCAAAACAAAGGTTTAGAATCTTCATATATCACCAATACATTTTCAAGGCTAAATGGTTATTAGTATTAAGAATAATGATACATTGCTAAACAAATTATGGAAATCAATGATTGGAGACTTCATAAAAATGGATTAATTGGTGTGCCTCTAAAACAAATAATTTTGATGGTGCCACAAAATATGAAGAAATAGAACAATATAATCAATGATAAATTGAATGGTCAAGCTAGCATCATCACATATCCTTGGATTCACTTGTTTGGACACATCAATTGATCCTAATGACAAAAAAGTAGTGTGAGAATAAGAAGAATAAACAAACATCATTAGCATTAAAATATTAGATAATATATAAGATTTGGTCAAATATATATAGTCAAGGAAATCTCATGGGCATCAACTATGAAAAAGAGCACTAGCAAGAACCCCTAACCTAAGTAAACTCTAGTTCTACGTGATAGATAAAGCAGAGCACCTTTTAGTGGAATCACCCATATGCACAAGAGTGAGCATTGCAGTTAGAATGAACAAATCCCCTATCAACTTTCTACCCAATAACCATCCAAGGCCATCATTCCCCTGAAGAACATGCCCTAAAGCATAGAGTAGATCCATCCCCCCTCAAGCAATGTTAACTAGTATCTCCTAGTACCAAAGTAAGAGCCATTGAAACACTAAGATAATATCTAGAGTCATGTTAGGCATTGATGTTGCTAAAATAAGTGTGTTAATGCAGTTCTTAAGTTGCATAAAGGTAAAAAATAGATTAGAAATATCCCATAAAATTAAAGTGTAAAAATCTAAACATCACACTTAATCCCATGCAAGGTGCAAACACTAAGGGACCAAAACTATTGTCTCAAAGGTCACTTTTAATTTTTATGAGTAAATTTTAGAAGAATAAGTATCAATACCCTCCCATAAAATCTTGTGCTATTTAAATTTCATATCAATGAAAATAGCTCATTCTTGTTATGCAATCTTGGAGATATTGCTTTATTTCCTTCTTATTCTCCATCCTCCATTGTAGAGAGAGAGAGAGAGAGAGAGAGAGAGAGAGAGAGAGAGAGAGAGAGAGAGAGAGAGAGAGAGAGAGAGAGAGAGAGAGAGAGTGTGTGTGTGTGTGTGTGTGTGTGTGTTTTTTTTTTTCTGCTAGCCTCTTGCCTCTTCTCATGGGTTCGTTCTTCTTCCTTTTCTTCTTCTCTTTCTCTTTGTGGAGCATCAAGCAAGGAGGGAGCTATAGATTGAGTGGAGCATTGGGATCAAGCATGAAGGGCCGTTGAACCATTGTGGTTTCATAGGCTTCAACGGGCCTATAACAAATAAATGGGTAGCCAAGGTGAGTTTTCCTACGTCATGCATTTGGGTCATTGTTTGATTTCTTTGTCTCTTTACAAGTGTGTGGAGAAGCCATAGTTTGCTCGAACCAAGAGTATGAAAAACAAGGTTAGAGAGAGGGTTCGATAATAAAGAGTAGTGTAGTGAGTGAATCAATCCCACACCTTTGAGGTCACGTGTGGCTTAACAATAGATAAATAAAAAGAGTATCATATGATATGTAAAGTTAGCACTAATTCCTACAGGAAAGGAGCGACAAGAAAGTGCACATAATGGATATCTTTATAGTACTAGAGCCCTCGTGGATAGATGCTTCAAGAAAGGTTCAACGAAAAAAGCCTTTATTAACAGTAGCTGATGTTTTTGTAATCCACGAGCCCCAACAACCAATTAAAAAATCTATAAAAAAGCATTAACGAATTTAGAATTGACAGAAATAAAATATCGAGTGGCTAATCAACAAAGTAATCCTTCTGGGCTTACTAAAAAAAAGTGGAATCAGCCACCACATGACCAAAGCTAGCATAAGGGAATCATAGTAATTAGTTCATTATGAATATCAAGTAAAGATAAAAGTAATTTCAAAAGGAGTTTGAGAGGGGCCAAAAAAATGAAGAAGATTTTTAAGAATGGACAAGGAGTGTAGTGATATTGAAGCATACAATCCTATTGAAGGCTTCAATACAGTCCTACTCAAAGGCCTCATAAAATTATAGGAACTTGTGCACAGCCTTAAGACACACTAGTCTACTCTACAAGATACAATAGAACGTCACCCAAATGTAAGCCACCAAGGCGGGGGGCGGCGGGGAAGGGGCCATGGAGAGTAACAAGGGGTAATTCCTATTAGTTGAGAACAAAGAAGACCACTGGAGCCTAGAGCCTACTACTAGGTAGCCAAATCGTGCACTCAGGATTACGGGTAACGGCGCGATACGCATGCAGCGATCCCACACGAGTCAATGGAATTGCATGTGCGGATAGTCATGAAAGTCGAATGATCTCTGTGCAAGAGTTCCACATCACAATTAAGTACTTTCCGGGCGATTGCCTGGGCTTGTTGGCGCCTGCAGGAAAGTGTGGATGAACCGAATTGGTACGTTTGGCTCTATCATCAAAGTTATAAATTTGAGTGTTGATCTGCACTAGTGAAGTCGAAACATAAGAGAATCGTCCTAATATCCACGAGGTGCAGTGCTGAGGGGGCCCGGGTGATAATTGTAGCTACAGTATGCCTGCAGGCGCGGCTTGGAGAGGGCTGTTGGAGCGTATGGCTGATCACGGGTTCACGCTTGTTGGTTATTCGAAACAACAACATGGCGTCTTTGAGAAAGACACATGCACCAACGAGGGAAAGAAATGCCGTGTGACCGACGACGGGTGGCACTCGGTGCGCCGCCATGGCGAACCACCTTGTGCATTTTGGGAAAATGTGCGTCAAGTGAAGACTCAGTGCGATGAGGGACATGTTGCGCGGCAGGGACAGGAGGACGACGGCAGCGGTGGCGGTGGCGGTGGCGGTGGAGGTGGGAAGGACTCGACGGACGAGGGTGGTACTGCAGCTGGCGACAGGAGCAAGGGAAAAGAAAAAAAGCGCTGGGTTGCCCGTCCAAAATATGGCAAGATCACTCATTGATGCAGGCATTTGCTGTTGTAATGGTCTACGCGCGCACGTTGTAATTCCGTCTAATATCTTACTGTTGTACCGATTTGCTCGTGCATACTTAGTGTGGACTGCATGACTAGCTTGTGCCTGGATTTGCGCCACGCATATAAGGCTAATTATTTTCGTGGCGTGGCGATAAGCTCCGGTATTGCTGCATCGAGCAGAATATTGGGCCGCGCCGATGTTCTGCCCGTTTTCTGCAGCGTCATTGCATCTCATAAGCATCACGAATACTCTTGTTAACTGATTAATTGTTGGTGCCTTGACGTTTTGGACGTATAAGTTTATTATCATAAGCATCACGAATACTTTTGTTAATTGATTAATTGTTGGTGCCTTGAAGTATTGGACGTATAAGTCCCGGATAAGCCTCAGTCGACAATGCTTAATTATCATAAGCATCACGAATATTACTCTTGTTAATTGATTAATTTTTGGCGCCTTGACGTGTTGGACGTATAAGTCCCGGATATTCATTTAATGGAGAATCTCAATATTCTTGCACAGGACCTTGTGGATATGATGAAAAAATAACCATTATGAAATGTTCCCATGGGTTGAAATTGGTTCTTTGATGATGGCTTTCATCTTTGATCAAAGATGATGGGTTGCTCGCTTTTCCCATATTTTACTGTGAAAGATAGCCAAAACAAATAAAGAAAATACATAAAAATGGTCTAACAAATGGATAAAACATCAAAATATTTATCAGACAACGTGCTCAATTGATCAGCTAAGTGGGATCATTGTGGGTTAGTAGTAGCACAAGGTTGGGCTCAATACGCTTGTAGTTGTGGTGTAGTGTGTGCTAAGGATACAAAGCAAGGATGAAATGAAATGATTTTAGTCTTTTGTGGTTACTAGAGCATCCTTAGGCTTGAATTTGTGATCATAGATGTATATTATGGTAGCATGAGACTAGTGGGCTTAGTGCCATGACTTTGTACTACCGCGATGCAATTATATGAGTATATTATGGTAGCATGTGACTGGTGGGCTCAGTGCCATGACTTTGCAATGCCGCACTATGATGTAATTCTGCTTTCATGGAAAGATATGATTTGTGGAAGACACGTTCATCAATTTTTAGAGGCTTTTTAACGCACTAATTATCCACATATGCATTAAGCTATCAACCTTCCATATGCCATTACTCAATACCTTTTTATTTACAGACTTAGTATATGGAAGGTGTCTCAAGCTATAGGTAAATTCGTGGATTTCTAAGTGGTATATAGTGAGAAACAAAGGAGTACGTGTTGATTTTCACACATAGGAAATGGGATAGTTGCTCACAAGGATGGGGTAGTAAGCCTAGTGCACATCGACATGGGTCATTAGTACTATGGAGCGTGCCCAATGGCCTGATCACCCCAGTACTCAGACGAAAAAAAACACAGCATTTTGCGCAAAAGAGGGAAAGAGGGAGCAAAAGAGAGAGCGAACTACATCGTGCATTTGAGAGGGAGAAGGAGAGCTTCTCACCGCCACCGCCGCCGTTTGTGAAGAAGAGGGGGAAGTACACAAAGGGCGAAGAGGAGCCGCTGTCATGAAGAGGAGCTGCCGAATCTATCCTCGGGCCTTTGCAATGAGTGCATTGCTTTCTCTTGGTTTGTTTTTGTTTTTGCCCCTTTTCTTTGTTTGTTTTTGTTAAAAATGATGTGTACTGAGAGAGAAATAAAGGAAATGAGAGAGGGAGAGAAAGAGAGAAAAAGAAAGAATGAATGAGAGAGAGAGAGGGAATAAACATGAAACATAATAAAGAAAGAGAGAAAGAGAGAGAGAGAGGGAGGGAGGAGAATGAATGGATAAAAAACAAAGAGAGGGTAAGATCTTGTTCTTTAATTTCTTCTTTTCTTGTTTATAGTAGTAGTAGTAGTAGTAGTAGTAGTAGTAGTTCTTTAATTTCATCTTTTCTTGTTTGTAGTAGTAATAGTAGTAGTAGTAGTAGTAGTAGAGAGAGAGAGAGAGAAAGAGATGTTTTGTTAAAGGTGCACCTTGGGTGTGTTTGACGCTTCGAGACGCTTCGAGAAGGTGAGTAGTAGTAGTAGTAGTGGTGGTGGTGGTGGTGGTGGTGGTAGTAGAGAGAGAGAGAGGTTTTGCTAAAGATGCACCTTTGGTGTGTTCAAGAAGACGAGTACTAGTAGTAGTAGTGGTAGTAGTAGTAGTAGTAGTAGTAGTAGTAGTAGTAGTAGTAGTAGTAGTAGTAGTAGTAGTAGTAGTAGTAGTAGTAGTAGTAGTAGTAGTAGTAGTAGTAGTAGTAGTAGTAGTAGTAGTAGTAGTAGTAGTAGTAGTAGTAGTAGTAGTAGTAGTAGTAGTAGTAGTAGTAGTAGTAGTAGTAGTAGTAGTAGTAGTAGTAGTAGTAGAGAGAGAGAGAGAGAGGTGGTGGTAGTACTAGTAGTATATATATATATATATATATATATATATATAGTTAAGGGTGTACCTTAGGTGCGTTCGACGCTTCAGAAAGGTATGGAAGGCTTGTGTATCCAGGCGCTGTAAAGCGAAAGAGAGATTAGACTTGGAGGTGAACAAATGGTTTTATTGACATGCTTTGTGCCACCTCCTCCTATGCTCTACATATCGAGTTGCACACAAAGGAAAAAAGGTGGCGAGGTCCGGTGGAATACCATGGGACAGGAAGCACTCTGACATAGGGTAGCTACTTCCTCGTCCCCATGCATAGCATATTAGACTTTACATAGTGTAGGTGGGTGGAGACTTTATATACGTTAATTTTGTTGAGTTACAAGAGAAGAAATCCCTTTTAAACAATTTAAGAAAGAAAAAAAGAACGATAACAAAAACAAATTTTTTGTCATAACGTAGACTAAATGGAAAACGATGAAGGCCGTGATGTTTAAGATCGCGAGGTGTATCATAATCAGCATGTCCCATGTCCTTGCTCTCGATGTAAGCTGGCAATTAGACAAAAATGTTGATTGTCTAAACAACATGTATGACGCTTCGACGAGTTTCAATTAGAGATCATTGATCACGCGATCTCAGATTTTGGGCAAACGGTAAGAAAATTGTATATCAATCATGCATTGTATTTGCAAAACTAATTGAATATCATATACAAAAACATTAGATGTGGTCAGAAAATTTATTACAAGGAGGTGATATCTCATCCCAAGGAGGAGTACACCCTTTGTGGCTAGTTAGAAGAGTTCATGGGCATGCGATGAATGGAGTGCCTGAGCCAATCCACCACTTGGAAGGTACTACATAATCTATACCATCAATACCAGAGGAGAAAGGCAGCCTTCCAGACTTTCCTACAATCTTGGAGCTTGAGATGGAGGCAATGATCGATGCATTGATACCCATGGATGTCGAGACATATGATCCGCTTAGAGAGGAAGCATCCATACTATTATATGATGGGTGCTGACTATCTCGCCTGAAGACATTGCTTGCACTCCTAAGTATGCAAACAAAATATGGGTGGAGCGATGCGAGTGTGACCGAGTTATTCAAGTACCTTCTACGTACACTTCATTGATATATTTTGAGTACCATCATAAAAGACAATTGTGCTTTTTCAAGGTGTTTTTAATGATTTTTTTAAAGGTTACTAAAGTATTATATATTACCACTTGTAAATACCATATCTGAGTCTCGTGATGATGCGCGATATGTTTTATGAAAGCTTGGCATGGACTACAACAGTATCCATTCATGTATCAACGATTGCGTACTGTTTGCAGTAGAATACGAGACTATGGAGACATGTCCAAAGTGTGGTGCTCACAGGTATCGACAGGACGTGCAAGGGCAAACCATCCCTTAAAACATTCTTAGACACTTTCCGCTTATCCCCCATATACATCACATGTTTCGTATGTCCGACATGACGAGCTTAACAACATGGCATGCACAGAATAGATCCACAGATGGAGTCCAACGAATATCAGCACATTCACGCACATGGAGCTACATTGACTCTACCTTTCCAGGCTTTGCTCGAGAGCCAAGGAATCTTCGGATCGGTCTTGCTATGGATGGTGTGAACCCATTTGGTCTCCACTCAACTTCTTACAGTGTGTGGCCTGTAGTCCTTGTTAACTACAACATCCCTCCATGGCTTTCTATGAAGAAATGACACCGTATCCTTAGCTTGCTCGTTCTTGGCCACTACAAAGTCAAGAATATGAATGTGTATCTTGATCCATTAATTGATGAGCTTAAGATTTCCGGGAGGAGAGGGTCATCGTGAAAGATATGAGCAAGCGCGATGGTCGACAGTCCACCAATATTCAAGACATTCTCATGTGGACCATGCATGACTTTTTGGGATTTGCGGAGTGCTCAGGTAAGTAGGCTTTTGTTCTTTTTGGTAATATCTATCATAGCTTATTCAAGTTTGTATTCACCCGATAGAGGTATTGGGACAGGTCTGGTTACCTCAGATTATCATGCATGTCCATTGTGTGGGTCACAATTAGACTCTCGAAGGTCACGAACCATGAAGAAGATGGTATATCAAGGACACGCCGCTTTCTTACCGGAGGGTCATGAACCGAGGGAAGGTTTTCTTGGATAACCTGCAACACGAATGAATGCCCAAAGCTAGTACGAGCTGAAAATGGTCCACACGGAGTCACATCCAAACAGAATGCGGCGATTCTAAGTTTTCTACGAGTTGCCGTATTGGACCCACTTACAGATCAACCACTTGTTGGATCCCATGCATATTTTCAAGAATGTAGGTAGCTTACTATGGGACCACATCACAGGAAAGAGAGACATTGTAGGAGTATGAATGGATTTGAAGGAGGTAGGCAAGATGGAGGCGCTTTGGCCGTAGTTGAGTGTTGATGGTCGCTTGTAGCTACCTCGCGCTCCTTGGGTTTTTTCCACTATAGAAGAGCACATTGTGAAGCAAATTATCAAGTCTATCTGCACTCCAACGGGTATGATGCATTCTCTCAAGTCCGTGTTTTCTAAAGATGACCAATTATCAGGGCTAAAATCCCATGATTGGCATAATATATGTCAGGTTTGTACTACGAATGGATTGTAAGTGGCCTGCGTATTCTACTACCTGGAGTGTAGTCGTTGTTCGTAATGCTTCTTCATTTGTGGCAGTTTGTACTAGCAATCGCGATCACATGATGCCTTACTCTAGAAATATACGGGGTGATTTACAGGCTGTCAAATTTAATACAATGGATCTCACAAAAGGAGATTAAGACATCCTATATTGAATCCACAAGGCGGGGAGCAGTGGAGATGGTCTATCTCTTTGAGAAATACCTACCCACCAGCATGCTCACGATATAACCCACCTTCTGGTGCATCTTGTAGAGGAAGTGGAAATTACTGGACCTATCCATATGAGATGAATGTTCCTATTAGAGCGCTTTATGAGAATCCTGAAGACTTTGTGCGACAATGAGCTTGGCCAGAAGGTAGCATGGTTGAAGGTTGGTTGGTGTCTGAGGCGTTAGTGCATATTTCACAATGGCTACCAACGGTGGATTCAGACAACAGTATGCTATGGTCGCTGAAGGACGATGATAGACTAATCGGAGATGTGATAGTTGGAAATGGGGTAGAAAAAATAGTGAATGCTACAATGGAGGAGAAAGTGAATCGTTTTTGTATGTTACACCATGCCTCCATGGAGACGTGGCTCGCTAGGTATGAGTAAGCTAGGAAAGATAAAAAAGAAGTGCGATATTAATTTCGATGCAGTACGCGCCATCAACCAATTCGATATCCCAAGGGTATGGAGGAGATGCCGCAGTTTATGTCAACGTGATGGTTACATGCAGCTTTGATCGCAGTGTCTCACGAAGGGTCTCGCGAAGGGGTGGAGGTCTCAACTGAGGATGGGAATTCTTGAGGGGATGTATTCCAAAGGTGACGACGTGTTTAGGGTTTGTCGTATCTAGATTTTATATGCAACAACTAATTAACTATTTCAATGTACAATAAAAAATATATAGTGCGGTATGGTCGTGGAGACGGCATTTCCACGTGGAGCATATTGACAAAATGTGCTCCACAACAGATTGTGGTATAATGGAAAAGTTTGAGCCAGAGAGCCGACAATGAGCAACGGATCCAAACACCATTATAGATGAGATGGAGTATTTTGGGGACTTGCAAAGTATTATCACGGTGGATTACCGTAGCTTCTCCATGATCCTATTCGATGTGTAGTAGTTCAAAGTGGTACTTGGAGGAGCTGGGCAACAGCTTGATGAGGTCCATCTGGATTTCTCGAAATAGATTCCGAAAAAAGATGGAAGGATTTGCGTGACATGTTTGTATTGCTGGCTCATTGTGAACAGGTGCATGAACTCATATTTTTTTAAATTTTATTACGATATGATACACGTCACAAAAGTTAAATCTCTCTTGTATGTGATTTTAAACAGGTAATTTTCTATCCAAACCCCCGACAACTTTGATGGTGGTATGTTGTACCTTCAGCTCCCCGAAGTTCTAGAGTATATGATGAAAGCAATGTTCCCAATGTAGATGAGGACTGTATGTAAATAGAGGGGTCGATATTGCAAGGGGTGAAGGCCTCCGAAAGCTTAGAGCATGTAGAGCAACCAGAATCAGGTAACAATGATGGAAATACAAAAGTCCAAGTGAAAACGAGGTGGACTCATCCGTTTGTGGTGACCTATCTATCGACCTTCTAGTGTAAGCAGAGTTGTGTCAGGAGATTGACATGGGACCATTAGGTACTTCATACTTGGAGCATCCACCTACTCAATTCGTTGATGAATCGCTTATAAGGGTACATAAGATATGCATTTTAAGTAAGATCATTTTTTAAGATTTATATTATCGTACTTTGCTTGATTTATATTGATTATGCTAACATCAACTTTTGTCTGTGCAAGTGATCTTTATGGATATTTGGATCCGCACGATGAGTTGAGGGATGAGTGACGAGGAGCTAAAGGAGATCTTCACATATATGTCTCCAGATTAGATGGCTCAATTTAGAGATATGGCAGACTAGGAGCTATCTCGGACATCATCAAGCCATTCTGTTAGGGGACGTGAATGCAGAGAACTTGCAGTCGGCTTAGGATACAGGCGCTACTCCTCACTCTCGTGTAGGTCTGAGAGAGCATGGCTCAGGTGGTTGTTGTGGAGATACTGACGCAGTATCTCCGTCTTGTCATTCTACTAGAGTTGCACCACCTATGGAATTTGTCACACCTGTGGGGACGTCTACTCCAGTCACTCCAGCTTTTGCTCAGCTATCCGTAAGTGGCACCCCTATGGGTGCTACTTCAAGAGATACTACCCCCGTAGGTACACCAGATGTACTGGGGTCTCTTGGATATGCCCAGGGGTGTGGTTATAGGGGAGAGAGGACACATCTTATGGATACCCTAGAGGGGTATGGATACCTTGTAGATGATAGGGCGAGTTGTTATCATGAATGACAAGGGGAGGAGGGTGATGGCTCGTATGAGAGAGTTGTGCGAATAAGTTTTTTGGCACAACTTCTTGGATCATTGGAAGAACATACTGGAGTGGAGCAAGGACTACACAGTAGCATCCTTGCGTGAGGAGTTTCTGGTACGTGCCGCAGCAGATAGGTTTTCCATAGACTGGATGATGGAGTGCATGCGTACGTACATGTCACACAAACGATCGGACGCATGCAAGGCACTTAAGAGTAGGGCCTTAAAGCCCGAGTGGCTAGACGCACATGACTGGCGTGGACTCAAGGAGGAGGCTATAGATTCTCCAAGACGTTGGAGATAGCAGCGTGAGGCGGCAAGGGCATGGAGTGGTCCATTATCGTGGGAGTGGCAACCATAGGACTTATCTGGAGGACTTTGTAAGTTTTTCTTTTGTTCTGCTTGCTCATTTTTTTACAATATCCTTTGTACTGATAATCGTATTTCTAATAGTTGTATTTTGTTTTCTTTGCAGCACTCTATTAAAAATTACGATCCCACCGACCTAGAGACTTGATATACAGAGAGACACGGTCTCACTGCATTGATCGATCGATTGTATGGATGCGGCGGCCCAGTTAGTCACTCATCTTTCTTATCCGTAGTTACGAATTTTAATTAAAATGCATTATTATATGGTGGACTAATGTGTAATTGTTTCTTTTTTGCAAAGTTCATTTCATGCTCCTTTGCGGTGGGACGAAGCTTTCAGATAGTGAGGATCTATAGCTGTCCCTTGGATCCGTGGAGCGCACATCCTCTTCTTTTTTGGTCATGTGATTTATGTAGGAATTTTCTATGCACTATATTATTATCATCCTTCTTGCCATGATTGTATCGTCGCTTTCATTACACGATCTTGTATTTATTTTATGTATTAGTCTTATAGATTCAAGTATACACTTTGCCTTCATTTTGATGAGCATTTTACACTTTACTATAACTCTTTTGTATGGCCCAAATAAAGTACATAGCTGCCCTGCCACAATTTTTTTTTTCCTGTAACCATCGCTAGTAGCGTTGCAAATTTATTGCATGCATTGCTATTAGCGTCACAGTTAGTGTCACAAGCCATCGCTATTTGCGTCGCTATCAGCATCCAAATGTGACTTTGATAGCGATGTAAATAGCGACGATGATAGTGACTGTTCTATGGCGTCGCTAATATCGACATTTTTTGCGATGACGGGGGCAAATTTTTTAATGAACATTTTCATCGCTTTGAATGTCGGGATGAGGCCTATATCTTGTAGTGAGATCTCTGCGACTCCCTCCCTTTTGTACCTTGTATATGTTGTGAATTCTGCCAAAAGCTCTCGTAATTTGTGCATCAAGTTGCCTTGTGACAATGCATAAGTTATTATTACCAACTTGATGCATCGCCACAAGCTAGATAAAGTATTGCCTCCTTTTCTTGATGTTGCTACACAATGTTTACATACAACTTTCAATTGCAAATAGCATTGGTTCAGCTTACGAATAAGATTTGTTTGACTAAAGTTTCCATGAGAACCAAGAAGTTGGAGCCAAGATGGTAGATGATAGGCTAAAAATACTTCCATAGCATCCACATAGGTTATGGCCATTATTTGACAAACTATGGGGATCTAGATAACCTTGCACATTTAGAGACATGTATGTATTCATTACAAGCTACGAATAGGAAGGAAGCATAGAAGGGAAAAGATATATCTAACCAAATGCTTGATATGTGAGCTTTTGTCTATGTGATCGACTTGCATTATCTATGCGATTCGCTTTATTATCTTTCTTACATTGATAGTATAGCAATTATCTAACTATAGTTTGTTGTGAAGTGAGTCACTTTTTATGTCATAGAGATCTCACTCTTTATGTGCAATAAGTTAATTCACTTGTTAGGCCTAATGTCATCTAATGAAGCTACTTTGCTATTTTTGGGCATTTTGATGGAGTTAATACCTGTGGCATTGTATAAGTTTATCTTTGATACAAACTTTATCACCAACAAGTATTAAAGTGTAGAGAGTTTCTAAACTTAGCATGATCATGTATAGTACATATATGGAATGTTGTAACTGTAAGCTTTGTGACATATCTTAAAGTGATTGTATCGTGTCCAAATATTATCAACTTATGGGAGATAATGATCTAGGCATAAAGATAAGCATGAATTTCCTTGTACCAATTGTATAATTCTTTTCTTAAGCTATATAATAAAAAGGGCCTATTGTTGGAACCATTATAGCTTTAGGTGATACAACATCCATGGAGTTTCAATGTTTACTCCTGTATGTAAAACTTAGGTCAATACTTTGGCATATGAAAGTTTTGACATCAAGGCATATTTAAGTGTAAAGAATCTAAGCGTTAAAAAGGCAATGTTTTTAAAATCGCACTTAGTATTCCAAGAGCTAATTTTATGAAAGTTTTTTAGGAATGTCCTTAGAAGAAATATGTAGCATACCCAAAGGTATGGAAATTGTATTTGGGGTAATGCCAGTTATTGATTGCAACACTATAAGGGAGGAGAGGTATATTGACTATGATTCCTGATGCACTTTTGGAAATTCTATGGGCATCAGTATCTTGGGGAGGTCACTTATGAATATATGTGTGCATCATGTGGGTTGAAATGATAAGATATTTGTAAAATACCATTTTTTACATACAGGAGGGTGTAATATAAATGGGTTATTAACACATTGAATAGAAAATTATTATACTTTATTCAATAAAAACTCACAGATAAGGATATTTATAAATAGACCTTGAACACATGTGACATAGAGTATACATATAGTGAACCTACCAAGATGGGCAGAAGAGATGATGTAACTATTCAATATAATCCACATCATAAGTCGCAAATAACTTGATAGAATAGCAACTCTTTTTTAATATATATTCCAATAAATTTAAAAATAATTTGACATATATATCGAGGCATATATTGATGTCATAAAGAAAAATATCCAAGGGAAGAGTTTTGTCTCATCCTCATTTCAGAACTATCAAGCTTACATGTATACTTGCAAAATCATAGTGTTTTTTTCTTCTTCCTTCTTGCTACCATTTCTGAGATATGAAAATGAAAGTAAGAGCATGAAGTTCTAAAAAGTTAATTTCTTTTATGTTTTACTTTTCTTGTTGAGAGAAAAGGAAAGAGAGTTAAGAGTATAGAATAAACATATGAGAGAGAGAGAGAGAGAGAGAGAGAGAGAGAGAGAGAGAGAGAGAGAGAGAGAGAATGAGAGTAGATAGAAAAGAGCATACAATAGAGAGACAGGAAGAAGTGTATATGGATCAACCAGCAGGTTATGAAGATTTAAAGCATCCCACATATGTGTGCAGGTTGAAGAAATCATCATGCAAGAAGGCATTCTTCACATCCATTTGCTGCAACCTCCAACCTTTGGCTGCCAAAGCAATCACACATCTGACAGTTGCCATCCTAGCAACTGGACTGAAGGTTTCATCATAATCTATGCCATATGTATGGGCATAGCCTTTTGCAACCAGCCTAGCTTTGTACCCACTAATAGAACCATCTGCAATGTGCTTAATCTTATAAACCCACTTACATCCAATAGCTTTCTTGCCTTTTGGCAATGATACTAGATCCCAAGTCTTATTGGCCTCTAATGCAGCCACCTCCTCATCCATTGCTGCATCCCAATGAGTATGACCAACAGCATCCTCAAAACAAGCGGGCTCAACATCCTCAACTAGTTTCACCATATGAGCATAATGGTGAGCTGCATAACCTTCAAAATCAAATCTTTTAACAGGGTATCTCACCTTGCTAGACCTGCGTACCACTGGATCACTCAATGGAGTCTTTGCATTGACGCGTGCTCTCTGCACACCTGGAGTCCTCACTGAAGGAATGCCAAGCTCATCATCCAAGCTCTCTGAGCCGCTGGAGTCTCCATCAAGAACTTCATCAATGCCATCTGACACTTTATTCTTTCCTTTGTCTTTACCTATAGTGCTACTAGATGCACCTGAAGATGTAGAGCTACTCCTTAGTCTCCCAGACCAAGGACTACCAGATGATGTCTCTGGTCCACTAAGAGTCTGTGATTCTTGCTTTTCAGCCTGCACATGAGAGTCATGATCATCATCATCATCATCCAATGCATCACCACTAGATGCATACCAACTGCTCATTTCATCAAAGATGACATCCTTGCTTACTCTCAACTTTCATGTGACAGGGTTATAACATCGATACCCTTTTTGCTCTAAAGAGTATCCAATAAAGACACACTTTTCAGCCTTTTGATCCAGTTTCTTCCGCAACTCATATGGCACATGAACATACGCAATGCAGCCAAACACTTTCAAGTGCGATACATCAGGCTTCTTGCCAGTAAAGCATTCTTCAGGAGTCATACTATGAACTACAGTTGTGGGAGTTCTGTTCATAATATAAACATCAGTATGAACAGCCTCAGACCAAAAATGCTTAGGCATATTCTTTTCAGCCATCAAGTCACGTGCAACTTCTGCAATATGCCTATTTTTCCTTTCTACAACCCCATTTTGCTCTGGGGTATACTTGCATGTGAACTGTCTCTTTATCCCATGAGACCTCAGAAAATCACTAAACTCATTCGAGAAGTACTCTCCCCCTCCATCTGACCTCAAACACTTTACTTTCAAGCATGTTTCTCTTTCAACTGCAGCCTTGAAAGTTCTAAAGTGCTCAAACGCTTCACTCTTTTCCTTCATAAAATATACCCACAGCTTTCTAGAATAATCATCAATGAATGTGACAAAGTATGAACTGCCTCCAAGAGCTACATTTTGTGTAGGCCCCCAAATATCTGTATGCACAACATCAAGAATATTTTTTCTTACATCTCTGTCATGTGAGAAGGGTTGTCTTGCCTGCTTACCAAACTGACATGCTTCGCATACCTTATGAAATTCTGAAACTCTAAATGTAGGCAAACCTGTAACCAACCCTTTGGACTGCATTAATTTCAGCCTTTGTACATTTGCATGACCAATGCATTTGTGCCAAATTTCAATGTCTGCAACAACACCTTTCCCTTTAGCATACATAGTAGCATTCATAGTAGGAATTCCAGCATCCAGAGTAAACATACATCCAACTCTACTTCCCTTTGCAACTAACCTGTACTTGTCATTGAAGTCTTCTACGAAGCAATCCTTTGCACTAAATTTGACTTGCAGCCCTTGCTCTACCATCTGACCGACCGACTGACACCAGGTTCTTTGTAATAGATGGCACATGTAATACATCTGAAAGACTCTTTGTCTTACCATCATGCAAGGACAAGGGAACTTTTCCAACATGTGAAATTGGGTGTCATGAATCATCACCCGTCTGCACATAACCTGCATTTTGCAAATCCTGCATCTCTTCAAACCATTCTGCATGGCTAGTCATATGATTGGATGCACCTGAATCAACATACCAAATATCATCATGTGTTCCCTTTCCTGTAACAGCATTCAGCATATGCTGCATAACAAACAGGCGTTCATTTTTGTCTTCATTCTGTCGTGAAGACGATACATAGTTTCCTTGTTGCAACTTACCACTGCGAATATCATCTTTCTTAGCATAACATTGGGCTGCAATATGACCTGTTTTGCCACAGTAGTGACAAACAATACCAGTGTTGTTAAAACCTCTGTTCTGCCATCCACCTCTTCCTCTAAAGCTCCCCCTGCCTCTAAAGTTACCACGACCTCCTGAAACCTACATATCTCCAAATTGCTGATTCAATCTGTTTTGCTAGTTGTCACTACCACGTCCTGTACTACGACCTCTTGAGGAGAACCTGCCATGTCCCCTTCCTAAACTGGAGTAGAAAGCCTGGACCTATTCACCACTTCTTTCAGACATCTCACTCTGCAGGTTGATCTTTTCAGTGATCATAAGGGAGACCAACTCATTGAAATCTTGAAATGGCTTTCTGACATATACGGAAGTTACAAAAGACTTCCAAGCCTTTTCATTGTTAAGTCCACCCAAGGTAGATGACACCAAATCATCATCATCGGGCATTGCATCAATTGCTGCCAATGCATCTGCAATGCTCCTTACCTTCAGTGCATACTCATTGATAGACATCTTCCCTTTCTTCAATGTATTCAACTCTTGCTTGAGTTGAATCTTTCGTGCCTTTGTATTTACAGAAAACATACTTTCAAGTATGGTCCAAGCTACATATGAATTCTCTGCATTTCTAATATGTCCCAGAATATTATTGTCAATTACTGCAGACAACCAATACATGACCTTTTTATCTTTTGCATTCCATTCCTTCCGTGCCTTTGTCTCTTCTGCAGTTGGAGGATCACTCACCTCCGGCTCCTTTTCTTTATCTGAAACAAACTCATAGAGGCCTTTTCCAATAAGGAAGTTCGTGACATGGAACTTCCATGAAGGGTAGTTGTTCTTGTCGAGCTTCTCAATGATGGGGTTTCCACTGTTCTCTACTATTATCACAAAATCAACAGCAAGCAAAATTTTCTGCAACCCTCGACCTATAGTGCACAACAATACACTCGAAAGCCTTTTTCACTGTCTGCTCAACAATACATGCAATCTGCAACCTGTTTGCAGATAAACCTTGTGTTTACTTGCTGGTAAATACCTTTAAACTTACAGATCTGAGATCTGTAACCTGTGCACCCACTTTCGATCAATACACTCGAAGTCACAATGTACCCTCAAACTGCTGTCCACAACCTTGCGGCTCTAAAACGGGGCCTGAAACGGCCTCACATGCCCAAAATAACTGTGGAAAAGCCCTAAAGGGCTAAGCTGCAGAATACATAGCGCTCTTCATGCACACCAAATCTCACTGCAATCTGAGATTTTTTCTCGACCCTGCTTCTCGTGCCTCCACAGGCACTATCCAAGAGAGAGAGTGGAAGAATGGGAGAGCTTCTTACCCGTGGATTGCTTGCTTGAACCTTGCTTCTTCTCCTTCGCTTCAGCCTTCAAAATCAGCCTCTCTCAGTGGTGCGACTCTGATACCATGTCAAGAATCGCGTGGTGGGGGGACTTGCTCAAGATGCTGCACCAAACACACAGAGAATGCACAAGGAGAAGCTCACTCAAGAGACAAGAAGAGACATGGAGGCCAAAACGTTTTCTTACTGATTTCTTATTCTTCTTCGACACTCTTTTCAATGTACACAAAGTATAGATAAGATACAACATAAAGGAAAGTGACCTACTAAGTCAAACAATGCGTAACCGACTACACTAGTCGACTGGCGCTATAACTATGCCAGCTGTAAATAGGTGTAACAACCTGAATATAATAAGTAATGAGTCAGTGGCCATGTGAGAGTCATAATGACCACGAACGTGCTAAGTGTAGACGTGTGGACCCATCTAACCAGGCGGTCCATCATCAATGTCCGCATGTGTTGAGCTTGTCATCTCAACACTTTCCTCAACGTTGCTTTAGTTATCTAATTACCTACCACATTTAGTTTGACAAGCAAAAACAACTTCCTTAATTAGCCAATTAATCACTGCGGTTCCTTCACGTAACTTAAGCACTGACATAGAAAAACAATGTCAAACAAGTTCCTTTTCAACAATTGATCTTATTTATCCGTCTTTGGAATACATCATATAATCCAGCCCGAAGGCTATTCCACAATCCACCCAAAGGCTAATCCATAATCTGCCCGAACGCAATCCAGCAATCCTCAAGGATCGCTATTCCAAGTTTTCACCTGTAGACTAGTATGCGGGCCTCGAGATCCAATCTCGAGTCACTTGACCTCTTGTGCAGGACCTGGAGGCAAGGGATTTATGGCCAGAGCCCCCCCTAGCACCCAAGTATCCTCCTGCTCCAAATAGCACCCACGGAGAGACCTCTCGTGGTGGGTTCGGTCCATGTACCTGGTGCGACTAACAATCCCCTTGGATAAGGTCAGGCAGATAGTCAAGGATAACTGATGCTGCCACACCCTCTAGGCCTTCAACCTGCAACATTAATTATTTTCCAGCTTTAGTTCCTTGAGCAAAGAAGTACAAACAATGCTCCTAACTGTAGAAACACAATCAATCCAGTGGTCATTTGTTTGGCCAACTGCTAAGGTGTGAATTCATTCTCTCCTCCAAATGCATCTAGCATTCGATCCGGGATCAATTGCGACTTGGCTCCAAGGGTTTCGTTGCTTGTTTACCCTTTTATCCTTGGGTTAGGGTTTATATCCTATTAATCCAAATTAACAAATACCTTAGGTTTTCTTACATTAAGGTCAATAATTTCCTGGACAACTTCGTCGCCCTACTTGATTGGTCACTTTCTTGCTAGGCAATTCATGATTACCCTAACTTGGCAACTCAACCTCAAAGAAGGGTGATGTAGCACGATGTCTACACATCCTCTTGCAAATTAGACTTGTACGTAGATCTCACCAACCTTGTTCTAAGGAGTAGCAATACTATTTTGTGATTTAACACAAAATCATACACAAGACAAGTGTCGCACCTAACTTGGGGGATTATTTCACCTGCCAGACGGTATTTGTGGGTCAAGAATTCTTTGGTCAGGATGTAGGGTTTTGGAGTCTTCTTGACCCAACCCAACCCTAACCCTACTAGGCCGAACTAGGCCGACAACGTTTGGCTCTAGGGTTTCTAATTCCATACGGAGGTCTAGTATTTGGCTAATTGATCTTTAGGGTAAATCCCTAGACTATTCTTACATGGGCGTTTAACTAACCCTAACATCCCATGAATGTGGGTAGGATCTTTGGGCTTGGAAGTCTTGACTTGGTATCCCAAGTGCGATACTAGGTAGAATTTTTAACGTAACTAAACCCTACCTAGCACTTTGAGGTGTTCGTCGTACTAATTATTTATGATTTTATGAATCCCTTGAGGGTTATGCCATTACAAGCAATTTGCCTAAATCGATCTAATTGTCTTGCGACAAATGGTGATCTTTCCTTAGAAATGCAAATACTTTTCCTAAAAAGATGTAAATAATTTCAAGATACAACATTCCATGCAAGCATGCGATTCATTGACTTTTTCCTTCTATGCAACTATAAGGTTTACAATGATCATTTCTTTTCCTTGCCTAGACTATAATGATTGACAATTTAGGGCTAACTCATATAAAAATCTACGTTGAATTTCATCAAGAATTATGCTCATAACCCTTCGCTTAATGCATTGAATTCAAGCCTTAATATGAAATTGTATCATTTTCTAAATACAAACTTCGGTAATAGAAGTCCATGCATGGGCAAATACCATGAGTCTGACATTTAATTTATCCCTCCTTTAGCACTTAACCCGACTTAAAATGCAAGCATCCTCGCATGCAACAGGAAATTTCATAGTTTCCTTTCCATGCAATGCAATTCTTTGGACCATTCAATGGGCATCTAAGATTATTCTCTATACGAATCATGTCCATGAATTTAAATCATAAGTGCAACATGCGACATAAGCTCTATCCTTCTTAGCAATCACCTCCATGAATTTAAATCATAAGTGCAACATGAGACATAAGCTCTACCTTCTTAGCATGATATTCTCTTTTAATTTATGCATTATCATTCAAGAAGATTGCAACTACTCTTGTTAACGGAGTGCAACTAATTTCAATTAATCGACAGGCACTAAACTTTGTGAAACGAATGAATAAATGCATTAAAATTTTCCTAAAACCATCGTGCTTAATGCATCCCCTCTTATGCGAGAATACAATTGGAATCTGGGCATTGATGTTCGGGGTATTGTCCACACGCAAACTCGAAGTGGAAGCTCCCGCATGTGCGCCTCTCGCCATTTTCTTGGGAGCCATTGACGAATCAAATCCCGGTTCAACAACTTCCTCTTGGCCCCTTTACGTGTTACGAATCCCTCTCCAACCGAGTATTTCTCCTTTGTGCAGAACACGGGCCTTTGCAGACTTGGTTTGAAAAAGACCGCGGAAAGCACATGAGAACAAGTCTTAAGGATGCCTTTTAATGGAAGCTTCCAAAGAAGCTTGCAAGCTTCTGTGGCAGATGATTACGTGGAGAGAGAAGATGAGGATGATTGGGAGAAGGGTGAGGATGATGACAAAGGAGATGAGGATGATGATTGTGATAATGATGGCGATGGTGATGACACAGGTGGCAGCCTGGCGGACAACGTGGCACTTTTCACGCAGCAGGGCAGCGATGGCATGCAGCACAACAACCACCTCTCTCTCTCTTCTCTCCCCTCCCTCAAGCTTGGGGAGGGGGTGGTTTTATAGGGCTAAGGGGAGGAGGGATAGCCACTCATGAGTCGGACTGCATGCCACCTCCCCATGCCCTCCACAACTCATGCTTTTCTCACACTCCCTCTCCCTGCCATGCATCAGCTAAGGGGGGAGGGGGTTAATAATAGAAAAATTTGTCAAAATTTTAACCATTATCCCCTTTTTCCCCCTAGAAGATGTGTTCCCGTGTGGGCTTGTGGTGTTCAAGCCACAGCCTCTTATGCACGTCAGGGAGCCGGAATTTATCAATGCGCGTGGAGGGAACACTTAGCCACCAACATTAATCGACGCGGAAGATTATTTTGAACCACTTTTTGTGCGTCGTGTGTGGGATCATTAATATTTCATACAGAAATATTACATTCTCTCCCCCTTAGAGGAATCAAGATGTCCTCATCTCGAGAAAAAGTGGGGTATTTTTGGTTGAGAGTACTTTCATCCATCCAAGTGGCATCCTTTTTGGAATAATCTTTCCACTAGACGAGGTATTCTCTCAAGGTTCCGGATATCAAATGCCTCTCCTTAACATGTAAGATCCTGTCAGGCCATAGTTCAAGGACTCCTTGGCTAGGCATTACAACTTGTTGATCATCAAGCACGTGAGTAGGGTTAGGTACACACTTCTTCAGTAGGCTGATATGGAATACATTATGGACTTTTAGGTTCTCAGGGAGTTGCACTTTGTAGGCATTAGGCCCCTAGGCACTTGAGAATCTTGTAGGGTCCACAGTACCTTGGACTTAGCTTTTTGCATTCACCCAAGGATAGGGAACTCTTCTTTGGATGTACACAAATGAAGACCATGTTACCTTCAACGAAGGATCTATCTTGACGATTCAAGTCCACATAAGCCTTTTGTCTGTCCTTGGCGGCTTGGATGTCCTGTCTTATTGACTTGATTTGGTCATCCATGTCTTCCAGCATCTGCTTTGAGGCTTCAACCCTCAAGGTTTCGAAAAGTCTAAAGGACTACGACATCGTGCCCATACAATGCTTGAAAAGGGGTCATCTGAATGCTTAGTTGGTAGGAAGCATTGTAGGCAATTTCAACCAGTGGCAAATATTGAATCCACTTCTTGGGTTCACAGTAGCAATGTGCCCTTAGCATATCCTCAATAACTTGGTTGACTTGCTCCGTTTGACCATCGGTTTGGGGATGGTAAGTTGTACTGAAACATAGTTGAGTCCCAATGGCCTCGAAGATAACCATGCAGAAGTGTGATGTGAAGAGAGAGTCGTGATCACTAATGATTCTTCTGGGCAACCCATGCAATTTGAATATCTCCTTGATGAACAACCTTGCAATGTCTGAGGCTTTATAGTTTTTCTTAACAGGAATAAGATGTGCCACCTTGGTTAGCATATCCACCACAACCGTAATGGAGTTGTATCCTCCCTGAATTTGGGGTACGCCAACAACGAAATCCATACTAATGAATTCCCATTTCATTTGAGGAATGTCAAGTGGTTGCAATTTCCCTGGCATTTTGACATGTTCAATCTTAATGCGTTGACAAGACAAACATTCAGTGACATATTTGAGCACGTCACCTTTAAGCCTCTCCCAATAATAGCTCTTTCTGACTGCATTGAGGATCTTGGTATAGCCAGGATGTCGTGAAAAAGGGGAGTCATGAGCTTCCCAAAGTATCTTTTGCTTGAGTGATTGGCTTGCCAATATACATAATCTCGTTCTATAGTAGACAAGTCCACTATTGATAGAGAATTCTTGATACTTTGTTGTAGCTTCAGGTCTTGGTCCTTGATAGGGATCTCCCCTAGCAATTTCTGGTAAGTTGGATCATGGCATGCCTCTTCTCTAGCTAGCTCAAGTATTGGGTTGTTTGGCATGGATACCTTTGTGGCTAGAGATCTAGCTATTGATGGATCTTGTAAAATTAGAGAATTCAGAAATGCCTCGACTGAGTGCATCGGCAACTACATTCTCCTTTCTAGGCTGGTATTTGATTTAAAAATCATATTTCTCCAGCACTTCAATCCATTGACGTTGCCTCATATTGAGCTCATTTTGGGTAAAAATCCATTTAAGACTTTTATGATCCGTCACTAGTGTAAACTTGTTACCCAACAAGTAGTGTCTCCAAAGCTTGAGAGCATGGATGACAGCTAATAGCTCCAGATCGTGGGTAGCATAGTTCCTTTCATGGCTCTTCAATTTCCTTGAAGAGTATGCTACAGGATGACCTTCCTGCATAAGCACACATCCTAAGGCAAGTGTGCTAGCATCAGTTATTACTTCAAACTCCTTACTAAGGTCCAGAAGTTTTAGGATGGGTATTGATACCAAGCTTTGCTTTAGTTTATCAAAGTTGGATTGTTCAGCATTCAATTGATGCTTGCTTCTTCAGTAGATCGGTCAGTGGTGTTGCAATCAAAGCATAGTTTTTGATAGAGACCCTGTACCATCCTATCAATCCAAGAAAACTACGTATTTCTTTGACAGCTTTTGGTGTTGGCCACTCCAGAATGTCTCTGACCTTGGCTGGATCTACTGAAATTCCTTCCGCCGATACAATGAATTCCAGATATTCAATTTGTCGCTTGAAAAATGCACACTTCTTCTTCTTGGCATAAATCTTGTGTGCCCTCATTGTTTCAAAAACAATTCAAAGCTGGGATTCATGATCTTCTTCCTGTTTGGAGTAGACTAGGGTATCGTCAAAGAAGATGAGTACGAAGTCATCAAGATATAGCCTAAAGATATCTTGCATTAGCCTATTGAAGGTAGCAGGAGCATTGGTTAGCCCGAATGACATGACCAGGAACTCAAAGTGTCCATACCTTGTGCTGAATGCCGGATTTGGGATATCCTCTTCCTTGATCCTTATCTAATAATATCCAGACCTGAGATCAATCTTAGAGAAGATCTTTGCACCTTGAAGATGGTCAAGAAGTTCATCTATTCTTGGAATGGGGTATTTGTTCTTAATGGTTGATTGATTCAACCCTTTGTAGTCAATACATAGCCGAAGCGTTCCATCTTTCTTCTTCTAGAACAGCACTAGAGCTCCCCATGGCAAACTACTAGGACAGATGTGGCCTTGATCTAATAGTTCCTTGAGTTGCTCCTTTAGCTCAATCACTTCCGGAATGGACATTCTATATGGTCTCTTTGCAATTGGTGCAGCTCCTGGCGCTAGCTTGATTTCATGATCGACTTCCCTTTGAGACGGAAGTTCTGTCATCTCTTCAGGAAATACGTGTGCGTACTCCTTTAGCCATGAAGGTTCTTCACTAGAATCCTGATTCAGATCTATCTTATTTAGCTTAATAAAATAGACAAGTATCCCCTTTCTAACACCTTTTATTATCCGAGATGCTTTGGCAAGTTGATTTTTTGGCATACCAATCTCTCCTTGAGTTGTGACCGACTCCCCTTTAGAATTTTGAAAGGAAACTAGGCCCTTTCCACAGTGAATGTGCACATCATTAGGTTTAAGCCAATCCATTCTGAGCAAACACTCGTGGACACCTAGGTTCATAACCCTGAATCTGACCGAAGTCGATTTTCCACCCAGTAGGAATTCCACCTTAGCAGTTTGCCTGGTACAAGTGACCTCACAACCATTTGCTAATTCCACAAGTAAGGTAGGTGCATCTTTTGTGGCTATTCCTAATCTTTTTGCATAGGCTGGTGAAATGAAGGAATGTGTGCTGCCACAATCAATCAAGATTTTAAAGCTTTTACCTTGGTAATCCGATGCTGTTTGAATCAGCGAGAACTGGCGATTCAGGCCTTTCTTGTGAAGAGTGACATGAATTGTTGCCCTCTCAAAGTCAGCTTCCATGGTTGGGTCTTCTTCATCACACAGCTCCTTGTTGGCAACACTAGAGGTTCTTCCTCTAGCCCTGACAGCGGATCCTTGGCCACAGACGGTTCCTTAGAATGATCCTTGACGTTGTCCTCCGTTAAGCTTGGGACATTGCCTTTTAAAATGACCGGGCTCGTTGCAATGGAAGCAATGGAGATTGCGGCCATTACCTTGGGTAGGAACAAAATTATTGACAGTGTTGGTCCTAGCTTTCTTCCTTTGTCTCGGATTTTGGCGCGGCACTCTCTTTGCTTGAGATCTATACACTCTTTTTTTTTATTCTTGTAAGACCAAGTCTTGTTATTTCTTGGCTTGGTCTGCACCTCTTGTATTATGAGTGCACCTCAAATGAGTGCATCTTGAAGGTATGTTAGGCGCATTGATTCGAGGCGGGTGTTTATAGGTGATTTTAATCTGGCACAAAACTTTGACACATGTTGTGTCATATCCATTTGTGGCGCATACTTCAAAAGAGAGACGAATTTTGAATAGTATACATCAAGGGATAGACCAAGCTGCTTTAGTTCATAGAACTCGTTCATCTTCTGTGTGCGGTATGCAGGTGGTAAATATCTTCCTCACATAGCTCTTTTTAGCTTCTCCAAGTAACTGACCCTTCCGAGATCCCTTGGTCTTTGCACCATTGCTTCCACCAAAGTCTTGCTTCACTGGTAAGCTTCAGTTTGGCGAGCATCGCTTGGTTAGCAGGTGTAGTACTTGCTGCTTCGAAATAATCCTCCATGGATTCAATCCAGATTTTGGCATCAGTTTGGACGGTCCTTCCCTTACCATCGACTTCAGGTGGTTTGATCTACTTGAGAAGGAACTTCTTCTCTTGGATTACAGTTGTACTTGGTGTAGGGGTTGGACTAGGAATCTGCACTTGAGGTTGTGCCTGGGCATTTAAAATTCTTTACGTTAAAAGCTTGCTAAGCGTTCCTCGAATTACATTAACATGTCCAGTTCAGCTTTTAGCCAAGTGACCTAATCACTTTACTCCTTTATCAACACTTACACCCAAGATAGTCATTGATAAAAAATTCTATTCATTCATGTGGGCATAGCCCTTCTGAGTACAATTATTTTTGGGAAGATGGAACAAGCTAATACATTAATTCGGGGAGAATAAGATTGTGTTACATTCAGCTACGGGAATTGATTAATAGTATGGATTGCGGTCATGGATTTTTAGGAATCGATAGGTCATAGGAAGATTAGGGTATCCTTTCCTTTGGTACCCGTTCTTCTCATAATGTCCTAACACCTTGATTCTGTCAGCAACGATTATTCTAGTTACTTCCTCGTACACATACTTGTTTTGCTTGACCTTTTGACCGCCAACATGTAGGGTTGCGTTTGCGTGAGCCTCAACAAAGATGAACAGCTTCACAATCTTTAAGTCCTCCATCCACTTGATTCTCTTCAAGTTGGTCCGAAAGTACGCAAGTCGATCGGCAACTATGTAATAAATTCCTGAATCGCCCGTCCATCTCCATTCCACGTACAGGGGTGATGGATTGTAGAGGTGGTCTAGGATATTCATCATATCTAACCTTCGTCGATAATCCGAAGCACGCATTGCAGTCATAAACATAACCTGGAACATCAAGAATATGTTCCATGCTTCGCGACTCTGCAGGCCAGCATTGATAAGTATGCAAGGAAATGTTTTTAACATCAACAATTGCTCTACATCCCTCATTAAATTTTCTCGTAAGTATTTAAATCCCATTGGTTGGCTCTGATACCAACTGTAACGTGTCCACCTGTTCACTCGTAGGACACGTCTTAGCAGCCCATCAGGAAGAGAGTCCAGAAAGCACCACCCGGCACTCCCACGGAATGTCACGAGGTTTGCGATCTAGGTCTTCCTGATTTTTCCATGAAGGGAAGCATTTGGGCCGTTCCCACTTAGGACGACCTGAATCAGGGATTTCCTAATGGTCAAGTTTCTAGAAGGTAACTAGCACCACTTTACGTTAGGGCCGAAGCAGATTCATGCTGCACTTGGTTCAAGGAGAATGGGAAACGAGAGGCATGCAAAGCTCAACCTCTCTGCCCGTAAGACATAGTCCCATTCCCTTCCCCTAAAACAACATAAATCAAGACTCTAGTATCCTAGATTCTAGGTCACTGTTACCTCGCTGTCAATTCTGTTGAGAAAAGTTCCCGGCCAACCGTGACCACCCTTCCATAGGAGGACGAAACCATGGTCACATCCACCGCACTTTCCTCAGGGTTGCTTTAGTTATCTAATTACCTACCACATTTAGTTTGACAAGCAAAAACGGCTTCCTTAATTAGCCAATTAATCACCGGTTCCTTCACGTAACTTAAGCATTGACATAGAAAAACAATGTCAAACAAGTTCCTTTTCAACAATTGATCTTATTTATTTGACTTTGGAATACATCATATAATCCAGCCCGAAGGCTATTCCATAATCCGTCTGAAGGCTAATCCATAATCTGCCCGAAGGCAATCCAGCAATCCTCAGAGATTGCGTCCGTAGACTAGTATGCGGGTCTCGAGATCCAATCTCGAGTCAGGTCGGCCTCTTGTGCAGGACCCGGAGGAAAGGGATTTACGGCCAGAGCTCCCCCTGGCACCCAAGCGTCCTCCTGCTCCAAGTAGCACCCACGAAGAGACCTCTCGCGGTGCATTTGGTCCACGTACCCGGTGCAGCTAATAACCCCCTTCGATAGGGTCAGGCAGACAGTCAGGGGTAACTGATGTTGCCTCTCCTTCGAGGCCTTCAACTTGAAGCATTAATTATTTTCCAACTTTAGTTCCTTGAGCAAAGAAGTACAAACAGTGCTCCTAGGTGTACAAACACAATCAATCCAGTGGTCGTTTGTTTGGGCAACTGCTAAGGTGTGAATTCCTTCTTTCCGAATGCATCCAACATTCGATCCGCGATCAATTGCGACTTGGCGAGATCCCCAAGGGTTTCGTTGCTTGTTTACCCTTTTATCCTTGGGTTAGGGTTTATACCCTGTTAATCCAAATTAACAAATACCTTAGGTTTCCTTACATTAAGGTCAATAATTTCCTGGGCAACCTCATCGCCCTACTTGATTGGTCACTTTCTTACTAGGCAATTCATGATTTCCCTAACTTGGCAACTCAGCCTCAAAGAAGGGTGATGTAGCAGGATGTCTACACATCCTCTTGCCAATTAGACTTGTACGTAGATCTCGCCAACCTTGTTCTAAGTAGTGGCAATACTATTTTGTGATTTAACACAAAATCATGGGACATTGCAACTTGTTGCACGAGACAAGTGTCGCACCTAACTTGGGGGATTATTTCACCTGTCAGACGGTATTCGTGGGTCAAGAATTCTTTGGTCAGGATATAGGGTTTGGGAGTCTTCTTGACCCAGCCCAACCCTAACCCTACTAGGCCGACAACATTTGGCCCTAGGGTTTCTAATTCCATACAGAGTCTAGTATTTGGCTAATTGATCCCTAGGGTAAACCCCTAGACCATTCTTGCATGGGCGTTTAACTAACCCTAACATTCTGTGAATGTGGGTAGGATATTTGGGATTGGAAATCTTGACTTGGCATCCCAAGTGCGATACTAGGCAGAATTTTTAACGTAACTAAACCCTACCTAGCACTTTGAGGTGTTCATCATACTAACTATTTATGATTTTATGAATCCCTTGAGGGTTATGCCATTACAAGCAATTTACCTAAATCGATCTAATTGTCTTGCGAAAAGTGGTGATCTTTCCTTAGAAATGCAAATACTTTTCCTAAAAGGATGTAAATAATTTCAAGATACAACATTCCATGCAAGCATGCGATTCATAGACTTTTTCCTTCTATGCAACTGTAAGGTTTACAATGACCATTTCTTTTCCTTGCCTAGACTATAATGATTGACAATTTAGGGCTAACTCGTATAAAAATCTATGTTGAATTTCATCAAGAACTATGCTCATAACCCTTCGCTTAATGCATTGAATTCAAGCCTTAATATGAAATTGCATCATTTTCTAAATACAAACTTCGGTAATAGAAGTCCATGCATGGGCGAATACCATGAGTGTAAAAGTCTAATTTGCAAGGTTGGTAATAGAAGTCCATGCATGGGCGAATCCCTCCTTTAGCACTTAACCCAACTTAAAATGCAAGCATCCTCGTATGCAACAGGCAATTTCATAGTTTCCTTTCCATTCAATGCAATTCTTTAGACAACATTCAATGGGTGTCTAAGATTATTCTCTATATAAATCACGTCCATGAATTTAAATCATAAGTGCAACATGCGACATAAGCTCTATCCTTCTTAGCACGATATCCTCTTCTAATTTATGCATTATCATTCAAGAAGATTGCAACTACCCTTGTTAACGGAGTGTGATTAATTTCAATTAGTCGGCAGGCACTAAACTTTGTGAAACAAATGAATAAATGCATTAAAATTTTCCTAAAACCATCATGCTTAATGCATCCCCTCTTATGCGAGAATACCATTGGAACCTGGGCATTGAGGTTCGGGGTGTTGTCCACACGCAAACTCGAAGTGGAAGCTCCCGCATGTGCGCCTCTCGCCATTTTCATGGGAGCCATTGACGAATCAAATCCGGTTCAACAACTTCCTCTTGGCCCCTTTTTACGCATTACAAATCCCTCTCCGACCGAGTATTTCTCCTCTGTGCAAGACACGAGCCTTTGCAGACTTGGTTTTAAAAAGACCGGGGGAAGCACGTGAGAACAAGTCTTAAGGAGGCCTTTTAATGGAAGCTTCCAAAGAAGCTTCCAAGCTTCTATGGCAGATGATTACGTGGAGAGAGAAGATGAGGATGATTGGGAGAAGGGTGAGGATGATGACGAAGGAGATGAGGATGATGATTGTGATAATGATGGCGATGGTAATGACGTAGGCGGCAGCCTGGCGGACAGCGTGGCGCTTTTCACACAGCAGGGTGGCGATGGCGGGCAGCACGACAACCACCTCTCTTTCTCTTCTCTCCCCTCCCTCAAGCTTGAGGATGGGGTGGTTGTATAGGGCTAAGGGGGGGAGGGATAGCCACTCATGAGTCGGGTTGCATGCCACCTCCCCATGCCCTCCACAACTCATGCTTTTCTCACACTCCCTCTCCCTGCCATGCATCAGTTGAGGGGAGGGGGTTAATAATAAAAAAAATTGTCAAAATTTTAACCATTATCCCCTTTTTTCCCCTAGAAGAGGTGTTCCCATGCGCGCTTGCGGTGTTCAAGCCATAGCCTCTTATGCACGTCACGGAGCCGGAATTTATCAATGCGTGCGGAGGAAACACTTATCCACCAATATTAATCGACGCGGAAGATTATTTTGAACTGCTTTTTGTGTGTTGTGTGCGGGGTCATTAATATTTCGTACGGAAATATTACAAGAACATAAATATAGAGAAAATAGTCTTTTGAAAACATATTTTTTTGTTATTTGGCAAAGTTATTTACAATGATTTTTTCCTCCTTTCTATGCAAAAGATAAACATCCATTCACTGGAAAATCCCTTCTATTTGGGTAGAACAAAAGAAACCCTCCAAGATTTATGTCCCTTCACTAGTACCAGGGACTCTAGGATCCCATCTGGATTCGTATGAGGGTCAAGGAGTTCCTAGGAGCAATCGAGAGATTTACGGCTAGACCCCACCTGGCACTTCTGCCTCCTCCTACCTAATGGATTCCTCATCGAGCGACTTCTCGCCATCGAGGTTGCGGTCCAAAGCTCCTCGCGGCAGTACAAAACAATCTCCCTAGGAGCAAGATTCTGCATCTAGCCATGGGGGAGGCATATCACGATTTTTCCTCTTATTATCCTAATTATATACTTACAATTAGATCTAGCTGTTGCAAGCATAATCAATCTTTCCTATGCAACCATCAATGTGTGCACATATAAAAAAGAAACATTAGCAAGTGTTTTTAGCATATGAAGCAGTCCCACCCAAATCTAGGGTTTCTCATTTAAGATCCCACCTTATTCTTAAGGTTTTGCTTCGTACTTGCAACTCTTTTTTGAGATCTGCAAATCTGATTAATTATAAGAAGTCTATTTTATCCTTATTTAAAAATTGTTATTTCAACCCTAAAAGATAATATGGGCATTTATGCCTATGATAGGCGATTCATGCACTGCCCTACCCAAACCCGCACTTAGTAGGATCTCAAATGCTTTTCCAAGTCTTTTTAGACTCTAGAATTTGTATTGACAAATTATTATCAATGTCCAACAAGTCCTACAGACTTCTCATATTTATTTAATTTCCTGATACTGATAGTTTCAGGGTTGTTGAGTATTTCATAGTTGTTTTCTTTTCAACATTCTCGATATTTTAGGTTAGGTTTTCTCGCTGACTCATACATGGGTCAACTCATGATATTGATGCTCTCACTAATATAATCATTAATATTAACATTGTGTGTGTTTTTAGCAAGAATTTTTTTATTTCATTCTACTCATATTATATGGTTTAATTAACAATGATCGAATCATTCACCGAACTTTCAACGTTATCTAGAAAGATCAATTTTCAATTAGCTATGTCCTAAGTGTTGATTGTTTTTCTAATAACTTTATTCTAGACAATGCAAAAATCATCAGTGCAATTTTTCTTTCATCTTTTAGACATCGAATTATATTTTTACGCACCTAATTCATGTGCGTCTAGTATATATTTTCCTATGCAATTTTCTGTTGATTTAATGTATTGATTATTTTATGATATTATTTGAATGGTTTTCTATAAATTATTATGAAATTCATATGCATCTAGTTATCATTAGCAAAATGAAATAGAGATAGTCACTTTTAGGAAAAAATCATAAAATATTCCCTTCCCTAACAACGTCTACCTTTTTTTTAAACTTATGATCACATGCGTCATTAATGAAATAACAATAAATATCGCGAAATAAATCATAATTAAGATATTTTCTTAATGACAGGTATATAATCCTTTTTGAAGTGAAAGAGTCTTTTCACTGAATAGCTAATTGTTATATTACTTAGGTTATTTTCATAAGCGGAAATTCATATGCATTTTCATTAGAATGCGTAATTATAAAACAATCTAAAGCCAAATATAGTGATTAGCTTATAAAACATAATTTTTTTTCAAATTGATAAGATGTTACCTCTCTTAGGTTTGTTCTAACGGGGATTTTGCCAATTCCTAACGCGTCATTGTCTCCATCGATCATGTTCCTTGCTTCCCTTGCTTCAAATGGGCTTTTTGAATTTCTACAACCTTGCAGAGCCATGGAATGTCAAGAGAAATTGATGTGGTAGTTCAAGGAGAGTTGGTGGTCGTCCAAAATTTTTTTGCCAGTGTTTCACTTACTGATATGGTCGTATGGGACGAAGGCATAATATGGGATAGAGAAAATAAAAATGAGGTAGAAGGGGGATAATTTCCTCATTCAAGCTCAAAGCTTCAATGGATAAGAGAAGTAGATAAAATTTTCCATTATCAAGAGGTCTTCTTGCTTTTTTTGTGAAGGAGAGGGGATGTATTTATAGGCATGAGGGGGAGCATGCAGTCGACTCATTCTTTTGGCTACTTGTTAAG
The DNA here is from genome assembly GCF_053477565.2 of Lygodium microphyllum. Classification (NCBI taxonomy): domain Eukaryota; kingdom Viridiplantae; phylum Streptophyta; class Polypodiopsida; order Schizaeales; family Lygodiaceae; genus Lygodium; species Lygodium microphyllum. Next base: position 164,626,323 of record NC_141141.1, on the reverse strand, counting down.
AGCCAATTGAGCTTTATTAAAAATGCATTTTGATTACCTACCTGTTGGATGGTGGCATGGGGATGATTATTTTATGCTTTCTCTCCTTCCATGCATAAAAAATGTCATGAATTTTGGCATATTTTTTGAAAAATGTATTTTTTTCTTTAAAACAACTTCATCTGGTGGTTTTTGGCCAAGTTACCTCTCATGACTTATCTAGTTTATAAAGTCATGTCATACTCTTTATACTTAACTTACTCAATATCATGCTCATTCTTGCACGTTCTTCCTCTATCGACTAAGGCTTTTGTGATTTGTCTTGCGGTTATGAAATCAATGCGAGCTTTGATGCATTAAATGGATTCAGGAATGCTAAATCAAATATAATGCAAGAAAAATTTCGATCAAGCCGTCGTAATATTATTTATGAGACGTCTTTGCTTTTTGTTGGTTGGCAACATTGAGACGTCTTCTCATGTCGGATTGCGGAATTGATTTAATGCAAGACTCGATATTAAGAAAAGTATGTGCACTCACTTATGTGATAGCTGGACTTTTTAAAACGCCTTAGGCCCAAATTTGTTTCTTGATATGAAGTGCTATGGCAAAAATATTACATCCTCTCCTCCTTAGAGGAATCAAGATCTCCTCATCTAAAAAATAACTGGTGAAATTGTTTTTCTAGAGTTGTCTCTTCTATCTAGGTGGCATCCTCCTCAGGATAGTCTTTCCACTAGATAAGATACTCTCTAATGGTTCTATTTCTTAAAGGTTTCTCTTTTTCTTCTAGAATCTTATTAGGCTGGAGTTCACGAGCTCCTTGACTAGGCATTACAATTTGCTGGCCATCAAGAATATGATCTTGATTTGCAACATAAGCTTTCAAAAAACTAACGTGAAATACATTGTGGACTTTCACATGATCAAGAAGTTGTAGTTTGTAGGCATTAGCTCCTAGGCATTTGAGAACCTTTTATGGTCCACAATACCTTGGACTCAACTTTTTGAACTTTCCTAATGAGAGAGAACTCTTCTTTGGGTGTACACAGATGAAAACCATGTCTTCCTTTTGGAAAATACACTCTTACCATCCTAGATGAGCATAATCTTTCTGATGGTTTTTGGCAGCTTGGATGTCTTGTCTGATAGTTTTTACTTAATCATCCATGTCTTCTAGCATTTTCTTAGAAGCCTCAACATTTTGGGTTGGATCAAAGAAATTCAGTGGCATCAAACAATCTTACCCATACAATGCTTGAAATGGAGTCATTTGAATACTCTGGTGATATGACACATTATAGAAAAATTCTACTAAGGGCAAATATTGTATCCACCTTGTCGGTTCTCTGGAATAATAAGCTCTCAATATATCTTCAATGACCTGATTAACCCACTCTGTTTGACCATTAGTTTGGGGATGATAAGCTATGCTAAATCAAAGTTGGGTTCCAATTGCTTCAAATAGGCTTCTCCAGAAATGTGATGTAAACAGAGAGCTACGGTCACTAATGATCCATTTAGGCAACCCATGAAGCCTAAATATTTCTTTCACAAACAATTGTGCAATATTTGAAGCTTTGTAGTTGGTTTTGAATGGGATAAGATGAGTGACCTTTGTCAGCATATCCACAATCACCATGATTGAATTATACCCTCCTTGAATAGAAGGTAAGCCAACTATGAAATCCATACTGATGAACTCCCATTTCATTTGTGGAATGTCAAGTGGCTGGAGCTTGCCTGGCATTTTGACACGCTCAACTTTCACTCGCTAGTAACTTAGGCATTTAGTAACATATCTAAGTACATCATGTTTCAGTCTTTCCCAGTAGTAACTTTTCCTGATTGCATTTAGAGTTTTTGCATAGCCAGGGTGTCCTGAGAATGGGGAGTCATGGGCTTCCCATAATATCTTCTTTTTCAACACTTGACTAAGGGGAATGTAGAGCCTTGTCTTGAAATAGACAAGTCCATCATCCATAGTGAAATTTTGGTATTTGACTCTGAGCTTAGGATCAGTGTTCTTAACTAGGATTTCTCTAAGCATTAGCTGGTACTTAGGATCCTTGTCTATCTCTTCTTTGGCTAGCTCAATGACTCGATTGCTAGGAATCGATATCATGGTAGCTAAAGTCTCTCCTTTATATGGCTCTTCCATGATAAGTGCATTCAGAAAAGCTTTACGACTTAATGTATCAGCAATCACATTCTCTTTTCCAAGTCTAAACTTGATTTCAAAATCGAATTCTCATAAGACTTCAATCCACCAACACTGCCTCATGTTGAGGTCTGGTTGAGTAAAGATCCATTTGAGACTTTTGTGGTCAGTGAGACTAAAGTAAACTTTCTTCCAAGCAAATAGTGTTGCCATAATTTGAGATCATGGATCACAACTAACAGCTCGCGATCATGGGTGGCGTAATTCCTCTCATGGATTTTTAGCTTTCTTGAGGAATAGGCTATCGGATGACCTTATTGTTGCATAATCACACAACCTAGTGCAAGAGAACTTGCGTATGTTACGACCTCAAACTCTTAACTTAGGTTAGGTAGCTTTAAAATGGGTGTTGTTACCATACTTTTCTTGAGTTGCTCAAAATTGGCTTGCTCAATGTGGGCGTCCACACAATAACAGTTTTTTAAAAAAAAATTAGTGAGAGGTGCAGCTATTAGGGCATAGTTTTTTATGAAAATTATATACCATCCAATCAACCCTAAAAAACTTCTCACTTCCTTAACTGAGTTGGTGGTTGCCACTCTTAAACATCTCTAGCTTTGGCTAGGTTATAGAGATTCCTTCAGTAGATACTATGAATTTGAGATATTCTATCTTTCTTTTGAAAAATGCACACTTCTTTTTCTTTGCATAGAGCTTGCGTGTCCTCATTCTGTCCAACACAATGTGCAATTGCAGCTCATGGTCTTCATCTCTCTTGGAGTATGTTAGGATGTCATTAAAGAATACTAGGACAAACTCATCAAGATAAGGTCGAAAAATGTCTTGCATTGCATTAATTTGTTAAATGTAGCAGGGGCATTAGTTAGAACAAAAGACATTACAAGAAATTCAAAATGACCATATCTGGTATTGAAGGCCATTTTGGGGATATCTTCTTCCTTCATTCATATTTGGTAATAACCATATCGAAGATCAATCTTAGAAAAGATTTTCACCCCTTGCAGCAAGTAGCTTGTCTATTCTTGGGATTGGATACTAATTCTTGATTGTTACCTAGTTTAGACCTTGGTAATCAATGCAAAGGCTGAGAGTTCTGTCCTTTTTCTTTTGAAATAGTACTAGGGCTCCCTATGGTGAACTACTAGGTCTGATGTATCCTTGATCCAGTAACTACTTGAGTTGCTCTTTCAGCTCAACTTCTTCAGGGATAGATATTTTATACGAACTCTTAGCGATTGGGATTACTCCTAGTTCAAGTCTGATCTCGTGATCAACTTCTCTTCGAGGTTATAATTCAATTAGCTCTTCTAGGAAGATGTCATCATATTCCTACAGCCAATATGGCTCTCCCTCGTCTTGATTATTTTTCTCAACCTTATTTAATTTTATGAGATACACAAGTAATCCTTTTCTTAACCCTTTTATTATGCGAGATGATTTGGCTAGTTGAACCTTGGGTTTTCCTGCCTCACCTTGGGTCATCACTTTTTTCCCCTTTAGTTTTTGAGAAGTCACCTGGCCTTTTCTGCAGTGAATATGTGTATCAGTGGGGATTAGCTAGTCCATATCCAATAGACATTTGTAGGCCCCTAAATTCATGATCCTAGATCCCATTTCAGAGAGATTGCTTCCCACACTAAATGTCACTTTGCAAATTCGCTAAGTAGACATGATTTCTTCTCCATTGGCAAGTTCCACAAGCAACCTAGATGTAGGTATTGTGTCTATACCTAATTTCTTGGCACACTTTGGTGGCATGAATGAGTGTGTGCTTTCACAATCAATCAAAATTTTAAAGAACTTACCTTGATATTCTGTTGGCGTTTGAATCACCGAAAACTGGCAATTTGGGCCTTTGGAGGGTGGCGTGAACTGATGCCCTCTCCATATTGGCTTCCATAGTTGGGTTTCCCTCTTCTTCAAGCTCTTTAAGAATTACAACCGATGCTTTTGCTTTTGCAATTGAAGCTTAGTTTTAACCTCTATATTACTATCCTTGGTGAGGAATTCGGCCAAGCTTTGGACATTGTTTTTTAAAGTGGTCTGGCTCATTACAATGGGAACACCTAGGTACTCCTGAATTACTTCATGTAGGTATGAAGTTTTTGACTACATTTGTTTTGGCCCTCTTCTCTTGACTAGGCAGACGCTAACCTTGGGCTCGCTGAACATAGCTCGTGAAGTCCCTTTGTTTTGATTCTAGAGCCTATTTTTCCTTGGCTTACTGAATCTCCTAAACAAGAGGTGCTGTGCAAATCAAAGCATCTTGCAGATTAGTTGGGCGCATAGATTTAAGGTTGTTCAAAAGAGCATTCAATCCGTGACAAAAATTAGACACCTGATGAGCAATAGTCATGGAAGGCGCATATTTAAGCAATGAGATAAACTTTGAGTAATATATCTTAAGGCTCATTCCCAACTGTCTTAAGTTAAGAACTCATTCATTTTTAGCATGCGATAAGCTGGTGAAAAAAAAATATCAACCACGTGCAGCTTCTTTCAGTTTTTCCTAAGTAATAGTTGTCTCAGCAAGTCCCTGGTCTTTACACCATTGTTTTCACCACAGGTGTGTCTCACTGATCAATTTCAACTCGGCGATCATAGCTTGATTAGCAGGGGTAGTTCGTGCAGCAGTACTAAAGTAATCCTCCATGGTCTCAATCCAAATCTCTACCTCAGATTCACGTCTTTTCCCTTGCCATCAAATTCTGGTGGCTTAACTTGCTTAAGGAGATACTTCTTCTCCTGAATTTCAATCGACAGAGACTAGCGATAGCTATATTACCATGGGTTATCATAAGTTTCATGAATTAGTTTAGTGCTTTATCTTTTCAGCTTCGTTTCCACATTAACATATCTTACTAGTTTTGTAAAACAATAATGGGCCAAAGAGCACAATATTTTTACAAAATCTAGCCATTGTTATCTTTTATTATCAATAGCCATATACTACGATTTTTACAAGTAAGGGATATTTACAAATGGCAGATGTTTACAAGTAGAGATACATCAATATCAATAGGATAGGTTGGATGCTATGTACAATTTCCAAAATAAGATATAATTATATCTTTCTTTTTCAGGGATGGATATCAATTACATTCATGTAGAAGAAAGTAGGCCAATTGTTGTCTATGTCCAGAAATCTATACTGTGGAAATGGTCGATCTGGAAAACCATGGATATGGTAATCTCCATACTTGCGACATCCTTGGATTATAATCTTGTCGGGTGGGATTACCTTCAGTACCTTGTCATAGACATAACGATCTAGACGTATCTACCGACTAATGGTAATCATAAGTGGATTCCTTCTAGATGGACAAAAGATAAAGGCCTCAACTACTTTTAGATTTTCTATCCATTATAGGTGTTTCAAATTAGTGTGTATGTTGAAGAATCGATCAGCCTCAATGTAACAATAATGCTCATCTCAAAACCATCTTCTTTCACAATTCACAGGGGATGGATCGTATAGGTGATTGAGTATTCTCATCATTTTTGTTCTCCACTCACCATCCGTGGAGTTCAGCATAGATGTGTACATTGCTTCCAGGCTTCATTATTCTATCAAAGTTTATCCCTTAACAATTAGCAAGCTGATTATTACTTAGAACAGTTGATCTTAAAAACCATAGATATTTTTAATTTCAATTATGCTCTGATACCACGTGTCACGTGCCTGCCTAACAATTCCCTGGCAGCATGTTTTAGTGGTCCATCACAGAACTGTCCTAGACACTTTGCCCGGCACTCGCGAGAATGCATGGGGTCTATTGTCTAGGTTTCCTAGAGCCCACCCCATAATGGAAGGTACTGGCCATCTCCACGAGGATCAACTTGCAAGCTCAAGGTTGTAATTTGACAATTGAGCTCTCAATACATCAACTAGCTCCATCGAAGGTGTCCCACAAGGGCTTCTTGTCCAACTGGAGTGATCTAGTTACCCTTGGTTCATGGAGTGCAACACTTTCTTCCAGTAACTAGTTAGGTTTTAGGGAACCTTAACAGAGTTCTGGCACAACTGCCACACCTTTCCCTTAAGATAAGTTTTGATCAAGGTTTTAAGACCTGACCCTAGGTAAGTCAACGCTCAGCTCCACCTAATTTTTTCTAATTAACGTTTCATTCAATCTCTTGAGAGAAGCTCCCAACTTTCGGGGACCACCCATCCGTAGGATGGATCCGTCAAGGATCTCACCCACCCGCTTCCCATAAATGGTTTTCTTTAGTTTTCTACTTACCTATCACATTAAGTTATGGCATATAAAAGTAGCTTCGTTAATTAATGTGTTACCACAGGTTCCTTCATGTAATTTTATGGCACAACACAAAGATAAATAAAATAGTCTTTTGGCAAAATATATTTATGAAAAGTTATTTACAATGATTTTTTCCTTCTACCTATGCAGAAGATAAACCTCCTTTCACCAAAAAATCCCTTTTGTCTGTGGCGCACAAGAAAAGAAACCCTCCAAGATTTTCGTTCCTTCACTAGTACCGGGGACTCTAGGATCCCATCTTGATTCGTATGAGGGTCATGCAGTTCTGAAAGCAACCCTCCCACGAACAGAAACAACCACAAAACCGAGGAAACAACACACAAAATCTATGTGTATGGCTCTGCCATTAATCTCAAAACTGAAAAGAAACCATAAATCTCTCTCTTAATAATAAACAGAATCATCATCTTCATCTTCATCCTCCATAACTTTAGTTCTACAAGAGAAAATGGGAAAGGGAAAAGAGGAGAACTTTTGCACAGAGGAGAGAGGAGAGAGAAATTTTGGTACCATCCAAAAGGAGAATGTGTGTGTCCTAGAAGAAAGGAGAGAAAGAGGCACATAATCAGTCGTGCACTCCACCCCACCTTTTTCCCAAAAGATACACAATCCTTTATATTTTTATTATTTCTTTTATTTTTTGGATAATTTGCATTCGTAAGGCTTTAGCCTTTACATTTCAATTCTTTCTAACCTTTTAGAAATGCATGCACATATACTTTTATGTATACCATTTATTTATGATGGATGTGGATGTGGCACGCCCCTCATGTGTAAGGGTGTATTTTAGTAATTTTACAACAAAATGAATATTATTCACTTTACAAAAGATGAAATTATGATATATGCATGGATTTTTTTGTGCCTTGTTTTTATGCTTCTTTTGGTGTCATCAAGTTCCTAGGATCGATCGAGAGATTTACGGCTAGAGCCTCCCTACCACTCCCACTTGCTCTTGCCTAACGGATACCTCACACCGAGCCACCTCTTGCTGCGTCGGGGCTGGTCCAAAGCTCCTTGCTGTGGTACAAAACAATCTCCCTTGGAGCAGGATTCCGCATCTGGCCATGGGAGAGGCATATCCGGATCTTTCTTCTTATTATCTTGATTATATATTTACAATCAGATCTAACTGCTGCAAGCACAATCAATCTTTCCTGTGCAACCATCAATGCGTGCACAAATAAAAAAGAAACATTAGCAAGTATTTTTAGCATAGGAAGTAGCCCCACCCAAATCCGGGTTTCTCTTTTAAGGTCCCACCTTATTCTTAAGGTTTCACTTCGTACTTGCAACTCTTTTTCGAGATCCGCAAGTCATGCACTACCTTGTCCTAACCCACACTTAGTAGGATTTCAAATGCTTTTCCAAGTCTTTTTGGACTCTAGAATTTGTATCGAAAAATTTATATCAATGTCCAACAAGTCCTACAAACTTTTGATATTTATTTAATTTTCTAATACTGATAGTTTAAGGGTTATCGAGTATTTTATAATTGTTTTCTCTTCAACATTCTCGATATTTTAGATTAGGTTTTCTCGCTGACTCATACGTGGGTTAACTCATGATATTGATGCTCTCACTAATATAATTATTAATATTAACATTGCATGCATTTTTAGCAAGAAAATAATTTTTATTTTATTCTACTCATATTCTATGGTTTAATCGATGATATCGAACTTTCAACGTTATCTACAAAGATCAATTTTCATTTAGTTATGTCCTAAGTGCAATGTTGCTTGTTTTTCTAAAATCTTTATTCTAGGCAATGCAAAAATCATTAGTGTAATTTTTCTTTAATATTTTAGACATCGAATTATATTTTCACACACCGAATTTATGCACGTCTAGTATATATTTTCTTATGCAGTTTTTCATTGATTTAATGCATTGATTATTTCATGATATTATCTAAATGGTTTTCTATAAATCATTATTAAATTCATATGCATATTTTTATCATTAGCAAAATAAAAAAGAGATAGTCACTTCTAGGAAAAAATTATAAAATATTCAATTTTCTAACAATGTCTACCTTTTTTTTGTTATTATGATCACATGCGTCATTAATGAAATAACACTAAATAAATCATAATTAAGATATTTTCTTAATAACAAGCATATAATCATTTTCCAAGTGAAAGATTATTTTCATTGAATAGCTAATTGTTATACTACTTAGGTTATTTTCATAAGCGGCAATTCATATGCATTTTCATTAGAATATAGCAATAAGCTTATAGAATATTAAAATTTTTTAAAGCTAAATATAATCATTTTCAAAGTGAAAGATTCTTTTCATTGAATAGCTAATTGTTATACTACTTAGGTTATTTTCATAAGCGGAAATTCATATGCATTTTCATTAGAATGTGTAATTATAAAAATTTTTAAAGCTAAATATAGCAATAAGCTTATAGAATATTAAATTTTTCCAAATCGACAAGATGCTACCTCTCTCAGGTTTGTTGTAACGGGGGTTTCGCCAATTCCTACCGTATTATTTTCCCCATTGGTCGTGTTCCTTTCTTCCCTTGCTTCAAATGGGCTTTTTGAATTTCTACGACTTCGCACAGCCATCAAATGTCAAGCGAAATTGACGTGGTAGTTCAGGGAGAGTTGGTGGTCATCCAGAAAAATTTCACCAGTATTTCACTTACTGATATGGTCATATGGGACGAAGGCGTAACAGGGGGTAGAGAAAATAAAAATGAGATAAAAGGGGGATAATTTCCTCTTTCAAGCTCAAAGCTTCAATGGATAAGAGAAGTATAGAAAATTTTCCATCATCAGGAGATCTTCCTTCTTACTTTTTTTATGAAGGAGAGGGGGTGTATTTATAGGCATAAGGGGGAGTATGCATTCGACTCATTCTTTTGGCTACTTGTCAAGAGCCAGTTGAGCTTTATTAAAAATGTATTTTGATTGCCTACCTGTTGGATGGTGGCATGGGGATGATTATTTTATGCTTTCTCTCCCTCTAGGCTTAAAAAACGTCATGAATTTTGGCCTATTTTTTCAAAAACGTCTTTTTTTTCTTCAAAACGACTTCATCTAGTGGTTTTTAGCCAAGTTACCTCATGACTTATGTAGTTTATAAAGTCATGTCATACTCTTTGATACTTAACTTACTCAATATCATGCTCGTTCTTGCGCATTCTTCGTCTATCGATTAAGGCTTTTGAGATTTGTCTTGCAGTTACAAAATCAATGCAATCTTAGATGCATTAAATGGATTCGAGAATGCTAAATCAAATATAATGCGGGAGAAATTATGATCAAGCCGTCATAATATTATTTATGAGGCATCTTTGCTTTTTATTGGTTGGGAACATTGAGGCGTCTTCTCATGTCAGATTGCGAAATTGATTTAATGCAAGACTCAATATAATAAAATTACGTGCAGTCACTTATGTGATAACTCAACGAGTAATATTTAAAATGCCTCAAGACCGAATTCGTTTCATGATATGAAGTGCTATGGTAGGAATATTACATTTGAGCTCTCCATGTCTACTGGTTGTTTCTCATTTGAAGATGCCAATGATCAATAGCTTCATTTAGGGCTATGATACGTTTCTTATAGCCATAATGAAGGTTTTTCCTTTACCATTGGAGCATTAGTGAACCTCTTTTGCTACAATAACTAGGGCAGTCCCACAGTTTGCTTCAACTTTTGCCAAAGATTTCAACCTTTTGTCAAGGACTTGAACTCTACATTCATCCTAGCAAGAGTTGTGGTACATTTGGAGCATATACACTGAAGATTGAAGACTACTCCTCTTTCACTGAAGCAACATTGAGTCACTCTTGTTGAATAAAATATGGCAGCATCAAATACTCTTCTTTTCTTCCACATTTGGAGTATTAAGAGGCTATTTCTAGTGTTAAATGTCAGCTCAAACCATAGCTATAAGTTTGACACTCCATTACTCTACTCTAAGCCAAGTAATTTCTCCATTTTGAAGCTTTTATAAACCCTAGCTATGGTGGATTTTAGACATCAGTGAGATATCTCTTCAAGATTCAAAGTTCTTCTTCATGTCAAATGTCTCTAAGAATCATTTACATCCTTCATCCTCTTCATTCAAGTCAAGATTTGACTAAATACTTCATCTCTTGAACTTGAATATTCTATGATCAAGTATGAACAATAGGGACCGCCTATCTTTCACCAAGAATCGCTTAAAAGTAGAGGATTTTTGCTTCTATAATAGTAAGCATTTTACCTAGAGCAAGGCTCTTCAACCTTGGTAAGATTGAAGATTATGAAGCTATGGGTTTCCATTTAGAAGCAACATTTTGGGGCTTTTGATGGCAACAACTTGGAAATCCATTACTCTTTTCTGAGCTCTTGGGTGATAGAGCATTGCTTGGTACATGGGTTATACTAATGATATGCTTGTGGTGGCATGGAGTCTTTCAACAGTTAGACACTTAAGTGCTTAGGTTGATATGTCTATAGCAATGACTTGCCATTGTTGGTAGTGGTGGTAAGATGATATTTATATTGGCATTGCAAATGCTCATGTTGGCATTGATTGATTCATCTTGGCAATGATTCAATTCATATAGTGATTATAAGACATTACTCCTTCATTGTAGTCATTAAAATGGGTGGTTTGGGTCTTTGATTTCTTTTCATTGATTATAAATTCAGCAACCTTCCAAAGTTTGATGAATAAGATTTTTCAGCCTTTCCTCTTCCAGTTTGTCGTAGTCTTCTTTGATGACATATTAATTTACAACAAGAGTCTACACGACCATTTATTACATATGAGGAACGTTTTTGATGTGTTGAGACATCACATAATTCTTGCTAAGGAGAAGAAGTGTTCTTTTTATATGTAGAATAAAGTGCAATACGTGGGCCATATTTTCAGTGAACAAGGGATATAGGCTAATCCAAAGAAGGTCCAGTGTGTCAAAGATTGGCGAATACCTATCACTACTACTTCACTGAGAGGGTTTCTTGGTCTATCATCATTCTATCACAAATTCATTAAGCATTATGTGACTATAGCACGCTCTTTGACTAATAGGTTGAAGAAGGAAGCTTTCTTTTGGGATGCACTTATAGAGAGTAGCTTTAACTAGTTAAAGAAACTACTTACTTCTACTCCTATTCTAGTATACTTGGATTTTTCTAGAGAGTTTACCATATAGTGTGATGCTAGTGGCTATGGCATAGGGGTTGTTTTGCTATAGGAGTATGGAGTTATTACCTTTGAAAGACATAAGCTTTCAAATAAAGAGATTGCTATGAATGTTTATGACCAAGAGATGTTGGCTATTCTACATGTGATTAAGAAATGATACCATTATTTGTATGGCAGTCGGTTTAGAGTTCAAAGTGATCACAAAGTCCTAAAGTATTTCCTTAGTCAAATCTTATCCCTAAGTAGTATAGGTGGGTAGCTACCTTGCAAAACTATGATTTTGACATTACTCATGTAAGGGGCAAAGACAATGTGGTAGCTGATTCTCTCTCTAGAATGTGGGCATGTCAGGTTTTAGCTATAATTGAGTTACATGGTGATTGGATTGATGAGTTACATCTGCAGCAAGGTTTTATGGAGGAAAACTCACATTATTAGCTTCTTATTTCGGGCTAAAAATATTAAGGAGTTACATTCTTTACCCATAGCTTAGACACTTTGGAGTGTTTAAGACCTATGATAAAATCAACAAGAGATTTCATTGGAAAGGATTGTGGAAAGATGTTAATGACTATGTTATGAAGTGTATGCCTTGTCATAGAACAAGGATAGTACTTATAAGCCAAGTGGTTTACTGTAGCCATTGCTTATTTGAGAAGGCAAATGAACACATATTACCATGGATCTCACTACTAGAGTACCTATTACCAAAAATGGTTGGAATAGCATTTATGTGGTAGCAGAATCACTAAGGCTACCCATTTCATTCCTACTAAGATTCAGTTCACTGCTTCACAAGTGGCTAGTCAATTCATGGAGAAGATCTTTAGATTACATGGATTACCACATGTGATTGTGCATGATAGGAATACAAAGTTGATGAGTAACTTCTGGTAGGTGGTATTCAGCTCCATGGGCACTAAATTAGCTTTTTCTATAGCCTATCCTCCATAGACTAATGATTAGACAAAAAGGGTTAATAAGTGGTTGGAGACCTACCTTCGCTATTTCTGTCATGATGTACACTATGTGTGGGAATCATTGTTACATTTGGCTGAGTTTTCCTATAATAACTCTAGTCAAGCTAGCATTGAAGTTTCATCCTTTGAGGCTATGTATGCCATACAAGGTACCCTTACTCATGGTTATTTTCAGTCAGAAGATTAACCCTCATGGAAAGAAAGAATTGGAAAGAATGCAAGCCCTTCTTCCACAATGTAAGATGAATATTAGAAAAGCTCAAGATCAAATGAAGATGTACGTTGATGAGAAGAGGCGACCTTTGGAGTTCCATGTGAGGGAGAGTTAGTTTTCTTGAAAGTACCCAAGTCTTGATATTCTACTCTAAAGGATGGCTCTAGCAACAAACTTCCTCATAGGTTTTATGGGCCCTATAGTTTCTTGAAGTGTAATGGAACTCCCATCTTCCACTAAGATTAATAATGTATTTCATGTTAGTTAGCTCAAACCCTTTTATGGTACCCATGTGGAAATAGTTGATAAGTTTCCTCCTATGGATAAAGGACTTATTCAATAAATTCTTGAGGAGGTTATAGGTCAGCATGAAAGGAAGCTTCTCTCTTGCTCCATCATTGAGTATTTGATCAAGTGGAAGGATTTATCACTTGAGAAAGATTATTGGAGGAAAAATTCCATTTTGAATGACTTTCCCTATCTACGAGATGCTTTGATGGATGAGACATAGTCACATGGGAGCTAGTTGCACTCTAAATAGGGTCTGGATAGTAGTCTATTTTAGAATAGATTTTATTTTTCTTAATTTTTAGAATTCAGCCACCTACATAGGATTAAAGTACTCTTTAGTAGTAGGTATGTTTTGATATGTGGCATTCCCTATTTGGATACTTCTATCAGAAGTTATGGTAGCTTTCTTCAGCATGCCCTGGTTCTACAACAAGATATCTATTCTTTACTGTGGCTATTTCTTGAAGATTTGAAGGCTCCAATTTCTTTTGAAGACATCCAAATTATGTAAATGGCAGATTTTCCTTTATGTATTTATTTCAACAAATAACTCTTCACTATTTGATTCTTATTACATCTTTTGTGTAGTTGAAATCAGAGTAGTACTCTGTTTCATCCCTCCTTCTTTGCCATTGTATATTTGTTTTTGTGGGCAAAAACCTTTGAGCAAGAATGGATTGTAAGAAGCTAGGAATACATATATTAGTAAGAGAGAGTTATACCTTGTCACACTAAGATAGGTATAAAAGGTGTGAGATATGTAATTTTTGGCATCTTTGATCATAATATAATTATTGTCTCTCATCTCACCTGCTTGCACTTAGCTTTCATGGCTTCTCTCTCTTCTTTTTTTTCATTCTAGTATTTCTCTCTCCTCGTTGTCGGGACCTAAAACAGGCCCAAAACTGGCTATAGGCACTAGCCGGGCCTCTATAACACTCACAAGAGAACCCCACACGGCCTCGCAGCCAGGAGTGTCCAAGGGACACACACTGCCCTAATTGCTATTGTAGATATCACGTTTGTAGTGAAATGTAGTCCAACGATTGCCCTTCCCTACTCCTCAGAGGGAGATCCCACACATCTTGCTATAGTACACCAATGTAATACAAACATAAAGGAGGCACCCCTCTGGCTAAATGCCATGGCCCCACTGTAGCTCTTCTACACCTCGAGGATTACCCCAAGATGCGGTGCTCTAACAGAAAGCACGTACGAACACACTCTGCTCTTATGTATTTCAAATGTTCCAGGTTATAAATTTCCTCACTTGACAATTCCCCAAAGATTCAAGCGTCTAGCCTACAGCTTGGGTTTCCTCACAACTCAACATAGATCATATAATTGGCAATCAATTACTATGCATCTAGGAGTTACCATGTGATATGCATAATGCAATTGTGTATGACACACCTCATGCTCAAGCATTGTAGGAGGGATTAAACAAAACCAGCCACGTGAGGTGTAAAACCAAGACTTTAATGATTTCCAAGCTACTCGTAATTGCGGCATTGCTAGAGACTAGCACTGAGTTTCCTCATGCTACTAGTCTCTCTTAAACTTAGACGATGATCGGTATGTATGCTATGCATAATCAAATAAATCGGAGTTTACAACATTTTCAGTGACCACTCACTTTCACAATCCCTCTTCCCTCCTACCGTTTAGGTTTTGCATTCCTTGGATAGGTATAACATTCATTTTTATGTAGGTTTTCATGTAAAAATCGATAAAAACATACTCTAACATAGAAACAAAACTTGATCGAGGCTTAACCCTCATGCTCCAGCCTTTTTATGCATTCACGAACATAAATTATATTTTTTCTAAATTTTTAGGCACAAAAACTAAAATTTTTATATTTTTTCTCATTTATTTGTTCATAAAAATGTGGTACTTTTTTATTTATGGGTCTTGACTAATTATAGTGATTGAACACTGGTTTTATTAGTTTTTTATCCCATATGAACTTCATTTCCCAACACGAAACGAAAAAACCCTCATTTTCCCTCATTTATGATGCATTTCGGGTTTTAAATTATTAAATACAACTATGTACAACTACGGATTCTGCATTTTATTATGTACAGCCCTCAAACATACTTCAAACATAATTCATACAAATTTTCTTTCCATGCGCACATCATTAAAGCTATCAAACATCAAAACAATGAGATTTTCTTTGTAAAAAATGAGCATACGGCTTATTTGCGTGTTGCATGGTTTTTTAAAAATCATTTCAGGGCAGCCAATGGACCCATCCTCAGTTCCCATCCTCAATTCCTTGATAGCACTGGACATTGCCTCTCATCCTCCTTTCGATCTTGGAGCAATCCGTGGTCCACGCCGGACAAGCATTCGTCATCGTATCCTCTTCTTGATTCTTTGCATGTGAAGTGCCTCTTGGAGGAGAGAGATGGAGGAAAGAGAAAGACTCAATTTGGATCTTTGTGATTGGACAACCATTTTATGAGGCGGTGATGGAGAGTGAAGAAAATCGGGAATTCATTGCCTAGATCTGTTATATAGCTTCTTCTCTGCATGTTAATGCCCCCCCTCCACAAATTCGTCACCATGGAGAAGGAGGGTGGCATGTTTTGCAGCCTGCCGTTTCAAAACAGTGACCCCTCCCCCCCTCCAAAATTCATTTTTAATTTCTAAATAGGGTGCCCAAGGCCCCCTACTATGCCCATGCCCAATTTTTTTTTACCTTTGGCCCTTTTTTGGCCTTTGTAATGCCCGCCTCGCGAATCTTTCCTATTCATCCTTCGTTTCGAGTGCCAAAAATTTCTGCCAGTTTGTCTTGAGGTCCCGAACTACTATGATCCCTTGCTCTAGCTCGATTTGGCGTAAAAATTATCAGAAATCTGCAACTGCTCTTCGAAACCACATTCAAATTCCATCTTCCGCGGCTTATAAAAATTGCCAAATCCGTCTCTATTGCTTTCATGATGAGGTTCAATTCCCGCCTTGGATTTTCTCTTCTCTGCTTCTTTTCCACACTTTCACAGGCTTTAAATTCCTCTCTCATGGGTGACTCATCCTGTCGAATCCCATGAACAGATCTGCACAAACATAACCATACATAGCATCAAGTTGAAATGAAAAATATACAACAGAACACTCCCCAACTCTCACCCTGCCCCCTGACAAAATCAAGGCATTGAAATCCACAAGGGATAGGCCCAGCCTAATTTGACAGAAATCTAGAGTGAGTCTCTAACTAACTACTCTAACACGGACTGGCTAAAAATCCTATCAAATAGGTCATCCTAGTGGTGGTCTGAACTACCTACCTAACTTAAAAGAATTGGACCAAGACCTCCTACTAGGCGAGGACTCATATTGCTTGGGCATCATATTATTATTGGAACACATTTTCCGTTCAAGGTTTCATACTTGGGCGTGTAAAAAGGAGGGAGCTGAGCATACAGTTACCCAAGGAGAACAGGGCATCGGTCTCAGGTCATGACTCGGTACCCAAGAGTCTACCACAACATTTTCATGGCGACACTTAATCCTTTTCTATCGCTCACTTTTGTTTTTGCTTCAACCTTCCTTTCTTGTCTTTTTAGCTAGCTGCTACCCTTAGGAAGACAAGGCATCGGCTGACTCATCCCCAGAAACCTACCAAGCCTCTGCAAGGTGATAATCAACTGCTTAAAGGAACTTTCTTGTTTTTTCTTTTCCTTTTCTTAGTGAGGGGTTAGAACCCCTTTTTACACGCCTCTGTAATTTTTATTTTTAGATAGATTTAAAACTTGCTCTTTTTTAATATTTTGGTAGGCTTCTCTAATAATAGCTCTCTAACAGTCTCACACTAGCAGGGACTTCTAGGACAACTGCCTAGCAAGCAGGATAGACAAGGTCACAAGGACTAACCTCTATCATAGATCTTTAATGCCTAACAATGTCCTAATAGGAGATAGACAACTACTCAAATCTCCCCCATATTTACCTAACCAAACCCAAGGACTTTATGCCTTAATTATCGGTCCACAACAAATGAAAAGAAATTAACCCCCACGTACACATATAACATTATTTGCTTAAGGGAAAAACTCCAAAAGGAGATGATACCACCTAGAGTGGCCACAATAAGCTCCTCCGCATAGCAAAGGCTCCCTCCAATGACTTCGTCAACTTGTGTGATGCAATCACTAAAACAAACAACCATTAAACGTACCTGCACCAAATAGACATATGGCCCTCTTGGCCTAAAGAGATATAACATTTTACAACCACAACAGAACCATCCCTCTTGTTCTTAAGAAATAAAACATTAAAACTCGACAAAACAACCCTCTTGGCCTTAAGAAATAAAACATTTTACTACCATTCATCACAACGCACTATTAAAACAATCCCTTGGTCCTAACATTACTCTACTAAAGCACAAAACCGACCAAGGATAAGGCCTCGTAGACCCTACACTAAGTGCATTAGGTTATTAGCTAACCCCCCTACATAAGTAGCAAGGGGTATCCAACAAATATGATGATACACAATCCTTTACATCCATGATAGAGTAGAAAGGTGCTCACTTGCGAGGTGACTCATAATCCAAACTAACCATCGGCGTCGGAAATATGACCTGTCAGCAACAAGAAGACCCCAAAGTAGTCCAGAGCTAATGTTAGGAGGTAATTGCAAGGGCTCCCATGGACCACAATTGAAAAAGACATCTTCCATGAAAGCATAGTTAGCCAAGGAATCTTCAAAGCGATTCCATTGTCGAGGAGCTAACTAACAAGCCACCGTCTCAAAGATATGCAACATATCCAAGGTTGCATGATGGTACATCCATAAGATGTGATCCCACACACTATAAGTCCCATTCAACTCCTTGATTACTAACTGCAAGTCTCCTTTAACCCATAACCACCACATAGGGATATATTTAACCCCATGATCAAGGCCTTGTATTTTGCTATATTATTACTAAAAGAGGGTCCTAAATAGACTCCCATCTTTATAACAACCTTACGTCAATGATCTTTAATGACCACACCAATGCTTGCATGTTTAGAGGGACCTCTGGAAGCTCTGTCAAAGTACAGAGTATAAAACCAGGCTTCATTGATAGGCCACCACACCATACTAATAAGCTCACTCGTACTTATGATAATCAAAATCAAGCCAAGAGAGAAGGTGTATAATAGGCACATTTCCTTCTTCCTTGCTAAATTCAATAGGAATGCTAGTCAAAATTCATTGACAATGGTGACAATAGATCTTAATTTCCCATGTAAAGGATCCTTCTTGCCACTTAGTAACATGGTACCCTTTGCTCCACCAGATGACTCGACCTTGGTGGTAACGTTGCTCAAGGTACAGATGCTCCAAATAAGGAATGATGCATCCCATTTGCTTGTCATGGTACCTACTGTATGTTAAAGCTGAATCCTAAAAGACCTGCACAGGCACCAAGCCCAACATTAGCCTTTACACATAGTAAGGCTTCAACTTATTAAAGTTAATTTTAGTCTTAAACTGTACCCCATGAAAATTCGCTAAAAGGGCCATAGAGCCATTCTTTCCTAAATGTACAATTTTTTATGGTCCATCCCATTTGGGTTCTAATTTTCCTGGAAAGAGCTCCCTTTGAGCATCATAATACAGCACTAACTGACCTTTCACAAATTTGCACTTCTTAGCCCGAAGAACATGAAGAGCTTTCATTCTCCTCTTTCCTACTTCTTGATGTAATGAAGCCTGCAATGGAATCTCATCAAGATGTGCTAGAGAAGTATATCATTCCTATAACGCTTCTTCCTCTCCCAATGAATGATTGAGGGCAAAACACATAGTGGGGAGCTCTATTTCTAACAGAAAAACACACTCCTCCCCATACACTAACTTGAACGGGGTGTGGTTTGTGGATCTCTTGAAGGTTGTGTTGTAAGCCCATATTGCCACATATAATTTCTTATCCCAATCGCACTTGCTTTCTGATACAATCTTAGATAAGATTCCTACTAGTTTTTTATTTGTATTCTCAACCTGACCGCTCGCTTGAGGATTATACGGGGTAGTCTTGTTGTGCTTGATCTTCAAAGCTTCAGTCAGGGCCACTATAACCTTGTTCAAGAAGTGTGTCCCTCGATCAGACACAATCTCCTTTGGTGGACTGAAATGGCAAACAATTTGCTCCGTAATGAAACTAGCCATCTCCTTAGCATTTTCCTTCACCATTGCTCGAGCTTTAGATCACTTTGTAAAGTAGTCCATTGCTACAATGATATACTTCTTTCATGTAGTTGATGAAGGGTATATTGGTCCCACAAAATCAATACCCCAGTTTTCAAAGGGTAACATAACCAAAATGGGATTTAGAGGTTGCCTACGATTTTCCCTCGCATCATGTCTTTGATAGACATCACAACGCTTAACATAACTAAAAGCATCTTGGAAAATTGATGGCCACCAATATCCATCATGGAGAGATTTTTGGGCAGTAAGCCGGCCAGCAAAATGTCCCCCACATGCTGAATCATGGCACTCCTCAAGAATAAACGGTACCTCCTCGGGTACTACACAATGATGATAGATATCATCTACTCCTTTGTGATACAACACACCCGCTATAATTGAAATGTGTAATGCTTATTTCTTGATTTTTCTCTTTTTAGACTTCGATAATGCAGCCCCAAATCCTCCTATAGATGAATAATACGTTATTGCTACATACCAGGAAAGGATGGAAGCTGTATCAATTCTAAACAAACCCTCAATGCCACTTCCGTAAGCCGACATTTCCTTTGGCTCCCCAAAATCCACAAGGCATTCTACAATACCCTGCAACTTTGGTGGCTTGCTCCTAATCTCACAATCAAACTCTTGCAAAGTGATTAACCACTTTGGTAAATGATCAGGTGGCTGTAACTTATTTAGAAACAATTTGAGTCCTTCCGCCTTCGTAAAGAATACTACCTTCTCATAGATAATATAATTGTCAAGAATCGCATGATGGGGGGATTTGCTTGAGTTGTTGTGCCAAACACACATTGCATACACAAGAGGAAGCTCACTCAAGCACACAAGAAGAGAGATGGAGGCCAAAACATTTTCTTGCTAATCTTTTATTCTTCTTCCACACACTATACAATGTACCAAAAGTATAGATAAGATACAACATAAAGGAAATTGGCCTACTAAGTCAAACAGTGCATAACAAACTACACTAATCGAGTGGCGCTATGTCTTTGCCAGCTGTAGGTAGGTGTAACAAACTAAATATAATAAGTGATAATTCAGTGGCCATGTGAGTATCATAATGACCACCAACGTGCTTAGTGTAGATGTGTGGACCCATCTAGCTAGGCAGTCCATCATCAATATCTGCACGTATTGAGCTTGCCATCTCAACACTCCCCCTCAAGCTCAACTCTATCTCTGCAACTCCAAGTAAGCTTCAGAACTTTTGAAGCTTCTATGCACCCAATGCCTTTGTGAAAATGTCAGATATTTGATCATGTGTGCTGACATATACCAAGTTAATGTCTCCTACAAGTACCTTCTATCTCACAAAGTGGTAGTGCACCTCAATGTATTTTGTCCTAGCATTGAGCACTTGATTCCTAGCTAGCTGTATGCTGCTCATATTGTCACAATGAATGACAACTGGACCATCTCCATGCATGTCCAAACACCTAATAACTTTTGTAGCCATACCACCTCACATGGTGTCGTAGCAGCACCTCTATACTTAGCCTCTGTACTCGATAGAGCAACTGTAGGTTGGTTTTTACTGCTCCATGTAGCTGCTGCACTACCAAGGGAAAACATGAATCCACTTGTAGATCTTCTGTCTGACATGCTACTAGCCCAATCTGCATCTATGTATCCAAAGACCTGTACGTCCTTACCTACCTCATAAAAATTTAATAATGTAAAGTGGACTTCACATACCTCAATATATGTCTAACTGCATCCAAATGAGGCTTTCTAGGCATCTGCATAAACTGACTGACAAGACCAACAACTGAGCTCAAGTATGGCCTTGTGATAGTCATGTAAATCAAACTCCCTACTATCCTCCTGAACATAGTAGGGTCTTCTATCTCATCTCCAACATCAGCACTCTGCTTCACATTTTGCTCCAATGGTACTGAAAGAGGCTTACATGATGTCATACTATACTTGGATAACATATCCAAGCCATATTTTCTTTGGGATAGCCATATACCATTATCACATCTGATCATCTCAATACCAAGAAAGTATCTCAGCTCACCCAAATCCTTCATCTCAAACTTATTCTTCAAGAAGTCCTTAGCTTCAGCAATTCCACTGCCATTGTCACCTGTAATAATCAAGTTATCCACATAAATGACTATGATGACCAAACTTGCATCTCCCTTTCTCACATAAAGTGAGTGATTAGCATCAAAAATACAAAATCTAATATTGACAAGATACTCTCCAATCTTGTCAGACCATGCTCTAGGTGCTTGCTTCAGTCCATAGAGCACCTTCTTTAACCTGCACACATATGTGGGATGCTCTAAATCCTCATAACCTGTTGGCTGCTCCATATACACTTCTTCTTGCAATTCACCATACAAGAAGGAATTCTTAACATCCATTTGCTGCAAGATCCAATCTTTGGCTGCTGCCAAGGCAATCACACATCTAACAGTTGCCATCCTAGCAACTGGACTGAATGTCTCTTCATAATCTATGCCATATGTTTGAGCATAGCCTTTTGCAACCAGCCTAGCCTTATACCTGTTAACAGAACCATCTGCATTATGCTTGACTTTGTAAACCCACTTACAGCCAATAGCTTTCTTACCCTTAGGCAAGGGTACCAAATCCCAAGTCTTATTGGCTTCTAATGCAGCCATCTCCTCATCCATTACTACATCCCAATGAGCATGACCAACAACATTCTCAAAACAAGTGGGCTCAACATCCTCAACTAGTTTCACCATATAAGCATAATGGTAAGCTGCATAACCTTCAAAACCAAATCTTTTAATAGAGTATTTGACCCTGCTAGGTCTGCATACCATCGGATCACTCAATGGAGCCTTTACATTACTATGAACTCTCTGTACACCTAGTGTCCAGACTGAAAGAATACCAAGCTCATCATCCAAACTCTCCCAACCACTAGAATCTCC
Organism: Lygodium microphyllum; assembly: GCF_053477565.2. Classification (NCBI taxonomy): domain Eukaryota; kingdom Viridiplantae; phylum Streptophyta; class Polypodiopsida; order Schizaeales; family Lygodiaceae; genus Lygodium; species Lygodium microphyllum. The sequence continues at coordinate 164,604,104 of NC_141141.1, read as the reverse complement.
ATAAAATCCCAAACACCTGGTAGATGCATCATTACCATCCATCACTTTCTTCTTTCCTTTGTACTTCCCTGCAACACTTATAGATCCACCTAAAGATGTGGGGCTACTCTTTAGTCTCCTGGACCAAGGACTCACTGTAGGTGTAGTACCAGATGATGTTTTTGGTCCACTAAGACTCTGTGATTCTTGTTTTTCTTTCTACACATAACTGTCTTGATCATTATCATCATCTAATGCATCATTAGCAGGTGCATACCAACAACTGCCCATCTCATCATAGATAACATCCCTACTTACTCTAAACTCACCTGACAAGGTTATAACAGTGATAATCTTTTTGCTCTAAAGAGTATCCAATAAAAATACATTTTTCTGCCTTTGGATCAAGCTTCTTTTGTAGCTCATCTGCCACATGAACATATGCAACACAGCCAAATACTTTCAAGTGCGATACGTCGGGCTTCTTGCCTGTAAAGCATTCTTCAAGAGTCACCCCATGAACTGCAACTGTGGGAGTTTTGCTCATAATGTAGACAGCAGTATGGACAGTCTTAGAGCAAAAATGTTTGGGCATATTCTTTTAAGCCATTAATGCCCGTGTGACTTCTGCAATATACCTATTTTTTATTTCTGGAACCCCATTTTGTTGTGGGGTATACCTGCAAGTAAATTGCCTCTTTATCCCATGAGTCCTCACGATGCCACTAAACTCATTAGAGAGGTACTCTACCCCTCCATCTAATCTCAAGCACTTCACTTTTAAGCCTATTTCTGTTTCAACAGCTTCCTTAAAAGATTTGAAGTGCTCAAACACATCGCTCTTTTCCTTCATGAAGTATATCCAGAGCTCAAACACATCGCTCTTTTTACCTTTGGTCCTTTTTTGGCCTTCGCAATGCTCGCCTCGCAAATATTGCCGGTCGGCCTTCGTTTCGAGTGCCAAAAATTTCTACCAATTTGTCTTGAGGTCCTGAACTGTCGATTTCTTGCTCTTGCTCGATCTGGCATTTAGAAAAATTATGAAAAATCCACAAATGCTCTTTGAAACTGCTTTCAAATCCCATCTTCTATGGCTTATAAAAATTGCCAAATCCATATCTACTGCTTTCGATGAGGTTCAATTCTCGCCTTTTGAAATTTCTCTTCTTCGCTTCTTTTCCACACTTTCACGGGCTTTAAATTCCACTCTCACTTGTCACTCTTTCACTCTCTTTTGTTCTCTCTCTTTTAGTTTTTTTCTCTCACCTCTTATCCCTCTCCTTGACATAATACCATTGTAGGTATGGTGTATGAAACAAATGAGTCATGGTATTAGCTTCTAACACTCAAGTAGACAATCAAAAGTAAAGGACTTATGAAATAAGAATCTACATTGGCCTCTCACCTAGCAAACCTAGCTAACAAGTTTTACTAAGGGGCATAGACTTTGCAACTTCCACATTTGAAGAGCCATGTCATGATCAACTATCTTCCTTGCACAGAAAACAATAATGAGGGGAAAGGCCCAAATCCTTTTCCAAATTTGACGTTTTAAATGATGCTAGAAACATAAGAGTGTGAAACTTTATATTAAGAATTAGCTATAACCAAACTTAGAAAGCTTTATCATGTTAGCAGCTTCACCATCAGAACAGGACATCATTTCACAGAAATCAATATAGGGAGTACTTTGCTCACTCTTCACAATAGTTATTCCATTGTTCATGAAGATCTCTAAGACTATCATGAGTTCCAATTGCTACACATAAAAGCTTTACAAGAACTAGGTTGCCAATACAAAAAAACCTTCTTATCCATTCCTATTAACCCTTCGCATCACGTCTACTTCTTGATCTTTATCTCATATGTTTGTTTAAAAACATTGCTTCTCTATTTATTTGCCTTGTTTTACAAGTGGGTGAAAATAGTAATGTTACAAACTATGGGATGAAAACAAGTTGAGGTCCATTGAGTTGCAAAAAAAGATCAATGCTAAAATAGACACATTGAGCAAGTTCATACGATGTACACTATTATGATCTTAAATCAAAAGTCCATAAGAGCACAAGTATGTGTAGCTCTTGGCATTTTTCTTTATTAGAATAGCGACAAGCAACTCTCAAGTGAGAGTGCATGTGTAATAGAGTAAAAGTTCCTAAATTCCTTAGCCAATATTTAGCCTACTAGGGTTAAGTATAAAAGGCTAAGTTGTAACTAGCCTAGGATCTTTTTGCCATTTTATAGCATTACATATTTGAGGTCTCAATCTCCCACCATCATCTAAGAGGGTGCATACTCTTGGCCACCATGGCTTGGGGTGCATACCATGCTGTAGCCTCTCATCATTTGATTCTCAGCTAATGATGGCAATATTATTTCATGCCTAGCCACCTTGGCTATGGTTTATAATTGGTTAAATAGTCTATTCCTTTGTATTTTCAGTTTAATGGCTTCTTGTGGGAATTAGCTTCTTTACATTGGTATCAGAGCACATCTTTGATCCAATGGGAAGGTCATTTTCATGGTGAATTTGGTTACAAGTTTAGGTACAAAGAGTAACTAGAGGAGAAGAATTATTTACATGATTTGACACAATTAAAAGCATGACTAGTTAAGGTCTATGCAGTAAGTCGTGACTAAATTTGATTATCTTAAAGAATGTTTGAAGTAATAATGGTGGATTTATGGTCATTTTGGTTGTTTGTGGTCAATTTGGGGCCATTTTAAAGGACCATGGACTTAACTAAAGCCTAAACATGGTTTAGAAGGGTTAAACCATGGTTACTTTTTTGAGCAAGCTTCTCTTTCCAAGCTTCTTGCTGAAAAGTGCCACGGAGATCTCTTCTAATTTCTCTCTGCCATGGCCATTTCTCTTCATGCAACCTATAGAGAATGACCCATGATATCTTGAGTAACCTATTGACTACCCTTGTGCTTGAGCTTCAGCAAAATAGTGACTATGTGATGCAAAGGACCTGGATAGTTTGTGCCATTTTGAACATGGCAGTGTCTGAAAATTCTTGCAAACCTTGATTTTAACAGGAATTTATACTCTTCAAAGCTTAAAGGATCTTCTCCAACAAGCCATTGTACACTTCTATCAAATCATTGGATTCTCTTGATTGCATTGGACCAATCTTATTGATCGAGAGCTCAAAATTATATGGGAGCAATTGTATTGGATAAAGATTTCTTGAAGCCAACCTTATGATCTTCAATTATGATCCATGGATGGTGGTTTATGCTAAATATTGATTGATTGGATTCATCTACTACTATTCATCAACATTAAAGAGGTAATTCTATTGCTTTCATCTTAATCTCTCTTTTCATTCAATTTCTGAATAAGTCCTATTGTTGATAAGAGAGATTGAGTGTAATAGATCCTCTTAATCCCCATTGAAGGGCATGTAGAATTCAACCTAGGACTCATTATGATTGCTTGATGAATTTCTCTCCTGCCCATTCAAATGTTGATGCTAAATTGATTGCATAAATGCTACTCACTACCTTCTTAACTTGGATTTTTATTGGATGATTGAATATTGATGCTACAAGACTGAAATAATGATGAAAATGATAAGTGAAAATATTTTAACAATAGTGAGTCACTACAAAAGGGTAATGCCCTACCCATAGCCTTTTCAATTCAGTCATTTCTCAATACCCACTTGCATTTCATTGAAAATTTTAAAGGCTTTTTCAGTCAATGCATAACATCCTTTTTTGATTAGCCTTAGAATGTACTTGCCATGTTGATTCCCATGAGGAAAAGTGGATGTCATGCGAGTTAGGAAGACAAAAGATAGGTGACCCTCCCTTCTTGATTATGACCCTAAAGGGGTGCACAACTCAGCTTGAGGAGAAACTTTGCACACCCCTCAAGTCTCAGAGCCCATGCAATTTTCATATTTAGGTGCATGTACATTCTCCATTTTTTGAGTTTGCTAGTTCTATAGTAGTGAGTAGTCTTATTTAGGGTACCACGTGGTTAAAGGTACCATTGGAACAAGAGTGGAAGAGGTGTAGGGCATCTCTTACTCTTAGGATACCTATAAGTGGTGGTCACAGTTTTACAGGTGTCTTACAGCAGGTACCTACCAATATATAGGTTATTGGTGAGCCCTACAGGTGCCCCATAACCCTATTTAGGTTGCTACAAAGGTTTACAAGGAGTTTTTCCACTCATGGTACTCCCATAGGGTCAAATAGGGTACTTACAAGTGGTGGACATAGGGTGTAGGAAACTTCTATTCAAACATGAAGATTCAATTACAAAAAAAAATGTCCTGATCCAAATTGAGAACTTGATAGCTCCATTTGAAGAGGGGATCCTAAGCTTTTATTTTAATAAGAAATTTTGGCAATCCAATATCGAGAGCTCAAGTTTTTATTTGCTGATTTTCTGACACTAGGGATAGTGAGACAACACCCAGATACCATACAGGGGGACAATGATTGTCATTTTTCCACCCAAAGTTTTCAACCCAAGTCCATATATTTTGAAATCTTCTATATCCCTATATGATAAGCTTCCCATAGAGCTATGAAACATTGGGATTGGTACTATATCCTAAGAGAAACATGGGATTTATTGACAAAGTGTCTACTATTACAACACTCTCTCGTAATGGCCATGAATAAGAAGAAATACCCCATTATTGAAGCATTGAATGATGGTGTCAGGAACTTTCAAGAGGATCAAAATTACACAAATGAAACTCATAATGTTGAACAAATAGATGAAGATTTAAGCATTGGGATTTCTTAGAGAGTAGCACCAAGGAAGGGATGACACACATGAAGTGCATGCAGTAAATGATTACCTTTTACTTTCAAAAGAGTTGGGACATGTGAATGAAGGCCTTTGTAAGGATTTAAAGACTTTGAATGAAGGCTTAATATATATGAATCAAGGTTTGTTGCAAGGGATAGCACAAATAAACAAGGGAATCTTCGAACTGTAGCAAAGCAACAAATCTTTATTCCAAGAACTCATTTCAGCCATAAAGAAAATTGGGAGCAAGCCACAAAGGGAACCTCCAACTATTGAAGATCCACATGTGACTCCTCTTGTTGGCAATCCTCCCCATCCAAACAAACAAAGTTCTCAGCAAGTTATACATACGTTTGAAAGGGGAGAACCATTTAGAGTGAGGGGCAACCATTACCCTTTACAAATCCATGGCATTCATTCCCCAAGGCCTTAGTTTAGCAGTCCAAAAGATAGTCATAGACATGAAGAGGAACAAGACAACAATCAATGGATGATGATTATCATGGATGCGACCCCTTCTACAAGTCTTTTTACCATCAGCCCTCAAATGTACAAAAGAGAAATGCAGTCAACAATCAAGTTCATGAAGGTGGGAGACATGATGAGAGAAGATCAACCCATGATATTTCAAATGGTCAACCCTCATTCCATAATTTTGGGCCACCTACTTTTAGGCAAAACTCACGGAACAAAGATTCATGGAGGCAACATTCTTATGGGCACCCATCTTACAATGAAAATGAGTATAAGGAAAAGATCAATATCACTAATTTCAAAGGAGATAACGCTTCACCTTTAGAGTGAGAGGAATGGATTAACAAGCTTGAATTGTACTTTATCCTTTATCTTAGAAGTGAAGAATCCAATATTTATTTCACGGCTTTTCATCTTGAAGGTTAAGCCCATACTTGGTGGTATTACATGCACAAGATTGGGCAAAACTTTCTCACTTGGGAGGAGTTCAAGCAAGCAATGATTGATATTTCTCCTTTGGAAAAAGAAATGCTCCAAAGAAGATGGTATGCATGTGCTCAAAGAGGAATGTCTATTAGAGACTATTCCAACACCTACTTGAATCTCTCCATGTATGTTGAAGGTATTTCATATTTTACTAAGTTAAATAAATATATTTTTGGTCTTGACCTTGCCCTATCATCAGATGTAGGAGCTCAACAACCAAAAACTTTAAATGAGGCCATACAATTGGCTGAAAGATATTCCTTCAAGTACAAGTCTAGCAAAGGAGTTTGGGCAATAATATTTCCAATCAACCTACAAAATATGGGCAAGCTTTTAGTCAATCAAGAGACTCTTTTAAGCAAGAAAACAAGGGTTATAATAGTCAAAACAATTATAACAATAAAGTTTATCCCACTGTTTATGCCTTTAAATAAGGTGGAAATTATGCACAAAAACAAGGGTCAAAATTTCAAAAATGTGGCTGAGACAAGAGGCAATTTTTCAAGAGCTAAAAGTGCTCCTAAACAGTCCCAAAATGGTTCTAACAGCAACTTCCTTTCTCACGATAAGCTTAGAGAAATGCATGCCAAAGGATTATCTTTCAAATGTGGGGAGAAGTGGTCACAAGATCATAAGCTAAAGTGCAAAGCTAAGAGTTCAAAAATCAATATGGTGATCACTCAAGATGTGGAAGTTGATGAAGAAGAGGATCAAGAGGAAATTTTACTTCATGTAAATGCTTACCCAATGTCAAAGAGATTCATGAAGAAGAGGATGCCACTAACGAAGGATTATATGATTCCATGGATAGATTTCCATTTGATCTGGGTGGCACTCATGCTTCCTTGTGTACCATTTCACATGATGCATGGACTGGTTGCAAAGGAGAAGAGTACCCAAATTATAAATGGCATAATGGTCTTTTATGGTATCAAGGATGGGTTTTCTTGACTCCTCAATCATCTTTCAAAGACCACATTTTGCAAGAGATGCACTCTTCACCTTTAGCGGGACATCATGGTTTGCTCAAAACATTTGATAATATTCATAAGAGATTTTATTGGAAAAGGATTTGGAGAGATGTTAAAGATTATGTCATGAGTTGCCTTCCGTGTCAAAAAAAAAAAGGATTCCACACTTCTACTTGATGGTTTGCTTCGGCCACTACCTATTTCTCATGATGGGAAGTGGACTGATATTAGTATGGATTTCATAACGGGATTGCCTACAACAAAGCACATGTGCAATAGCATTTATATGGTGGTAGGCCGGTTGACTAAATCAGCCCATTTCATTCAAAGACTCAATTTACAGCAAAGCAAGTGGCTGATCAATTTATGGAATGTGTCTTTAAGCTTCATGGAATGCCAATGAAGATTGTGTTTGATCGTGACACCAAGTTTATGGATAGCTTTTGGAGGAGTTTGTTCTCTTCTATGGGAACTATTTTGACTCCTACTACGGCTTATAATCCACAAATGGACGGACAAATTGAAAGGGTCAACAAATGGCTAGAATTTTATTTGCGTCATTTTTTCCATGACACACAAAATGCATGTGACCATTGGCTTCATCTTGTAGAATTTTGTTATAATAATACTCATCACATGAGTATTGAAATGTCTCCTTTTGAAGCATTATATGGTTACAAGGTTCAAGTGTCTTCCACATTGTTTCATGATGATGTAAATCCTAATGATCATGAAGAGTTAGAGAAGATGGAGGCTCTTATGAAGCAATGCAAGGACAACATTGGAAAATCTCAAGAGATAATGAAGGCCTATGCGGATGAGAAAAGAAGACATGTGGAGTTTGATAAAGGTGAATGGGTTTTCTTGAAGGTTCCAAAATCATGTTATGTTTCTCTTAAGGGAGGACATAATAAACTCACTCATAGATATTATGATCCATACCAAATAATTAAGAGAGTTAGGGATCTTGCCTATCAACATGATTTACCTTCAACTACACACATTCACAATGTTTTTCGTGCATCTCAGCTCAAGAAGTATGTTGACCCTAAAATCCAAGTTCTTGAAGAACTACCTCCCCTTGATGAAGATGGTTCGATCATTTATGAACCTAAAAAGATTATTGGTAAGTGGGAGAAAGTTCTAAGGAACCAAGTTCTTATGGAATATCTTATTAAGTGGAAGGGTTTTCCTATGGAAGATTCTTCTTAACAACATGCTTCATATTTGGAACAATTTCCATGGCTTCTTTAAGAGGATAGCTCATTCACTAGATAGTAATTAGCTTGCTGTAATAAATTTTTGTTCTGAAAGTAAATGCTTTATCTTCATCAAAATTTTATTTTGATGGCATGGCTTGATACTACATATTTTCCTCTATATTTCTATACCTCACACATGGAAATTGGATACTTCTACTTCAAGGTATGACCAGATTTGTACTGCAGTCTGTTTTGGATAACCTACACCAGTTTGTTCCATTTACATGGTCTTTCTTCATCAACTTATTTGGTCTTCTTCAGCATGGACTCCTATTTCAACATGACTTCATCTATTTCAAGCTATTCTTGTACTCATCCTTGTATCTTGTTCCCAAATTTAGCTCTAAGGACAAAGCTCTTCTAGGCCGCCAGGATGGCTTGTAATAGAGTAAAAGTGCCTAAATGCCTTAGCCAATATTTAGCCCACTAGGGTTAAGTATAAAAGGCTAAGTTGTAACTTGCCTAGGATCTTTTTGCCATTTTACAACATTACATATTTGAGGTCTCAACCTCCCACCATCTAAGAGGGTGCATACTCTTGGCCACCATAGCTTAGGATGCATACCATGCTGTAGCCTTTCATCATTTGATTCTCAGCCAACAATGGTAATATCATTTCATGCCTAGCCACCTTGGTTATGGATTCTTGGTTAAATAGTCTTTTCCCTTGTATTTTCAATTTAATGGCTTTTTGTGGGAATTAGCTCCTTTACAATGCGCAATCATTTCAAACCTAGCAGGGGAGAATGAGGGTGACAATATGAAAATATATTTTTGTCGTTGCAAAAGTTGCTTAGGGTGTGTTAAGACTTAGCAAACAACCATATAAAAGTTGATGCATACCTAGGGTGAGGCATTGATGGGTTATGAAAACATTGGTCGATCATGCCATAGGATTGTCCAGCCTGTATGTGGCAGACAAGAGCACTATTTCATCCTTCTTGATCAAGGATGCTCAACTTCCCACATTAACCATCCAACCACTAATAAGTTTATGTTGGTTGTATCCATCTGCACTCTATGTTTATATTTGAAAAAGACAGCATGAAATTTATGGAATGTCTACTCAACCCAAGGCCCTTAGTTTACCGATTCTCACTTGTTAGACACAGTTTACATACATACAAACATACATACATATATACATATCAGTACGATATCCCTCTCCCTCTCCCTCTCCCCCCCTCCCCTCGAACACCCAAATTCTCCTTTCTACTAAAAAGGAAGATGGTGCAAGTGGAACTCTCTGGAGCTACATAGTGTTTTTCAAACTCTAGCGCACCACCACAAGAGTGCAACAACCTCCACTTAGGAACTATGTGAGGGTGATGTGTTTAGCTCTGGAAAGCCGGGCATAAGCTGTCAAGATTGTGGAAGAGAAGGAAGGAGTCTCACTTGTAGCTTTCTTGCTTGCACAATGGGGGAATACACATAGAGGTGGAGGCTGAAAACAGTTTTCCTCTTCTTAGTTGTGTAAGCCAAAAGAACTCTAGTACATAGAAATAGAAGAACCCTATATATGGGTCTCAAACCAAACTCAACTAACTAAGGTGGCATACTAACTGAGCCACGAACTAGAGTAGATAAGGATAGCTGTCATGTAGCTATTATTCATGGGCGGTGTACCAACCGCATCTGCAACTAACACGTCGGTGACATAAATGCACAACGGTCACCCTGGCATATCACGAGTGGAGCTCGATATCTCAACACTCCCCCTCGAGCTCAATCCCAATTCCTGCACACCAAGCAGGTCTCTGAACTTGCGCAGCTTCTCTGCGCCCAATGCCTTCGTAAATATGTCAGCTACCTGATCCTCTATGCTGACATAAACTAGATCAATGAGACCTAGTAAAACCCTCTCGCGCACATAGTGATAATGCACCTCAATGTGCTTTGTTCTAGCATGATAGACTGGGTTATTTTCCAAGTGTATACTACTCATGTTGTCACAATAAATGACAACTGGCCCATCTGTAGGCTGATGCATATCATAAAGTAGCTTATGCAACCAAGCTACCTCACATGCAGCCATTGCTACGTCCCTGTACTCAGCCTCTGTGCTGGATAAGGCAACTGTAGGCTGTTTCTTGCTGCTCCAAGTGACTGCAACACTCCCAAAAGAGAACACATATCCACTGGTAGATCGTCTATCAGAAATGCTACCAGCCCAATCAGCATCAGTGTATCCATGCAACTGTATCTGAACCCCAGTCTCATAAAATAGTCCATACTGCAATGTGGACTTCACACACCTGAGTATGCGTCTAGCCGCATCCAAATGCGGTTTCCTTGGAGCCTGCATAAACTGACTTACCAATCCAACAGCATAGCTCAAATCTGGCCTGGTAATAGTCATATAAATCAAGCTTCCTACTATGCGTCTGTACATAGTAGGGTCTTCCAGAAGCTCACCTGCATCTGCGCTCAGCTTCACATTCTGCTCCAAAGGAACTGAAATAGGCTTATAGCCTGTCATCCCATATTTGGACAGCATGTCCAATCCATACTGCCTCTGCAAGAGCTGTATCCCACTTGGTGATCTAATCACCTCAATGCCCAAGAAATAACGCAGCTCTCCCAAATCCTTCATCTCAAACTTCTGCTTCAATAGCATTTTCACATGAAGGATATCTTCATCACTGTCACTTGTGATAATCAAATCATCAACATAAATGACAAGTAGCATAATACCTTTCTCTGTTTTTCTCACATAAAGTGAGAAATCTGCCTTGGAAATATGAAAGCCAATAGTGACAAGATACTGTCCTATCTTGTCAGACCATGCTCTAGGTGCTTGCTTCAAGCCATACAATGCTTTCTTCAACCTGCAAACAAACTCAAGATGAACAGCATGCACATAACCTGGTGGCTGCTCCATATAGACCTCTTCTTGCAAATCACCATGCAAGAAGGCATTCTTTACATCCATCTGATGTAAAGACCATTCCTTTGATGCAGCCATAGCAATGACTGCTCTTACGGTTGCCATCCTTGCAACCGGACTGAATGTTTCTTCATAATCAATGCCATATGTTTGTGCATACCCCTTGACTACTAATCTTGCCTTGTATCTATTCACAGAACCATCTGCATTGTGCTTCACCTTATAAACCCACTTACAGCCAATTGAATTTTTACCTTTAGGCAAAGGTACTAACTCCCATGTAGCATTTGCTTCCAAGGTATCCATTTCTTCATCCATGGCTTTCTCCCATTTTTCTTTTCCCATGGCTTGCTCAAAAGAAGTGGGTTCTAGCTCCTGTAGCACTTTGACCATATATGCATAGTGAATGGCTGTAAATCCATCATATTTTAGCCTATCCACAGGATACCTAGCTCTCGTAGACCTGCGTAAAATAGGTTCACTCCCAGGTGCTCTCAAAACATCCCTAGTCTTCCTTACTCCAGGTGTAACAATAGAAGGAATACCCAACTCATCATCAATGCTCTGTTCTGAGCCACTGGATTCACCATCCACATAAGAGTGACCTGCATTCACATCAAACATGGGCTGATCAACCTTCTCTTTTCCTTTTCGTGATACCTGCATACCACTATCTGCATTGCTTTTAGAAGATTCTCCTGATCTCAATCTGTCTGTCCATGGCGAAGAATATGAACCACTGTTAGAGGACACTCCAGGTCCACTAATATTTTGTAACTGCTGCTGTGAATTCTGTGCAGCATTACCATTTTGTGTATCTACATCATCAATCACATTTACTGGTTTATACTAGCTGCTCATCTCATCAAAAACAACATCTCTACTCACTGTAAACTTACGAGTAGAAGGGTTATAGCATCTATACCCTTTCTGCTCTGCAGAGAGTAACCAATAAAGATGCACTTCTCAGCTTTTGGATCCAACTTGGATCTCAACTCATCTGGCACATGAACATAGGCAATGCAACCAAAAATTTTCAAATGAGAAATATCTGGTTTCCTACCAGTATACCTCTCCTCTGGAGTCATCCCATGTATTGCTGCAGTGGGAGTCCTGTTCATTATGTAGACTGCTGTAGCAACTGCGTCAGCCCAATAAAAATCTGGCAGGTCTTTTTCATTGAGCATGGCACGAGATACCTCTCCAATATGCCTGTTTTTCCTTTCTGCAATTCCATTTTGTTGTGGGGTATGATTGCATGAATATTGCTGCTTTATGCCATACTCCTGCAGGAACCTTGCAAACTCATTTGAGAGGTACTCTCCCCCTCCATCTGACCTTAGGCATTTTATTTGCAGGCCTGTTTCTTTTTCAGCCATAGCTTTAAGAGTTTTGAAATGCCCAAAAACTTCACTTTTCTTTTTCATAAAATACACCCAAACTTTTCTGCTATAGTCATCAATAAAAGTGACAAAATAATGATAGCCTCCAAGAGATGCAGCTTTAGTAGTCCACACATCAAAGTGGATTAATTCCAATGGCTTCTTACTCTCTTGAACATGTCTAGGAAATGGTTTCCTTGCCTGCTTTCCAAATTGACAGGCTTCACATACCTTATGCATTTCTACAACCTTGAATTTAGGCAATCCTGCAACAATATTTTGGGCCTGCATTGATTTAAGTCGTTGTACATTAACATGACCAATGCGTTTATGCCAGATATCAATATCTGCAACTACACCGGTTCCATGTGCAAACATTGCTGCACTCAATTTAGACATGTCTGCATCCAACGTAAATATTCTGCCCTTCTTCTTTCCTTTTTCTATCAAGCGACCTTTATTTTTTATATCCTCAACAAAGCATCCATGAGGATTAAATCTGACTTGCAAGCCCTGCTCAACCATTTGACCAACAGAAACTAGATTCTTGGTGATATTCGGGACATGAAATACATCGGACATGTATTTCTTTTTCCCATCCTGCATAGACAAATGAATTTTTCCAATCTGCACAATAGGATGTGCAGTATCATCACCAGTCTCCACAAATCCTGGTTTTTCCATTTTCCTTGCATCCTCCATCCATTCTGCATGACCTGTCATGTGGTTTGATCCACCTGAGTCAACATACCATACATCATTGCTTTCTTCTGCACTTGTTACAGAATTATTCATGTGCTGCACCATAAACAAATGCTCATTTCTGTCATCACCCTGTCTACTAGAAGATGCATAATTTCCTTGTTGCAGTTTTCCATTCATGATGTCATTCTGCTTTTTATAGCAATCTTTAGCCATATGACCCATTTTACCACAGTAGTAGCATTCAACATTACTGTTTGCATTTTGGCCTCTTTGCCATCCACCACGACCTCTTTGGCTCCCCCTGCCTCTAGAGTTACCACTTCCTCCTCCATAGGACTGGTTTTCTTGAGTTTGCTGCATATTCTGATTTCTACCACGGCCTCCAAATCGGCCTCCTCTACCTCTGCCTCTACCTCTTCCAGCATTTGAGTAGAAGACAGTTTCTTTTGAAGTTCCTCCTGAAGAAGATGCACCACTATTTCTCTGCTCCTCAGAAATTAGAAGGGCAATCAACTCCTCAAAATCAGGAAATCTTTCACGAACTGAAATGGATGTCCGAAACTGTGCATAATCCTTTCCTAGACCATTCAAGGTCACAGAAACTAAATCATCATCTTCCACTTGCGACCCAATGGAAGCAAGTGCATCTGCAATCTTCTTCACCTTCATGTGGTAGTCATTGATGCTCATACTTTCTCTTTGCACATTATGAAACTCTTGCTTGAGCTGCATTTTCCTGGCTTGCGTATTTGTGCTATACATTTTTGACAATGTATCCCATGCCTCCTTTGGCGTACTTGCATCCTGAATATGCACAATCATAGAGTCTGAAATGCTGATAGACAGCCAATACATAACTTTCCTGGCTCTCTCACATGCTTTAAATGCCTGCATTTGTTGTTGATTGGGAACATCAGGAAGAACTGGTTCTTCTTCATTTCCTGCAACAAATTCCCAATATCCTTTTCCCATAAGGAAATTCGTCATTCTAAACTTCCATGCTTGGAAGTTGTTCTTGTCAAGCTTTTCAGTGACAATCTGTGGAAGAGAATCAGACGCCATTACAGAATACTGCAAAAAATTCTATCACTGCAGAGAACACAGCTTCACCCTCACAAGGGCAAATCTGCAAAACTGGCGAAAGTGGTATTTGAACACACAGTCACTTCCTAGTGACGATCTTGCATAAACAGGAATCAAGGATGATTCTGTAACTCCCAATGTCTCTGCACACAAGCATACGATGCAATTTCTGTGGTAACTTCTCACCGACCTGTAGAACAATGATCGCACAGCATAAAACTGGGCCTTTTCCTGAGTGCGTGCAGAAAACTTCCGCCTCCAAAACAGGCCCCGAAATGGCCTCAAAAAAAAAAAACAAGGTCGCCAAGGGCTAAAGCCCCCTCCCGCAACATATACTGCCCTCTTGCTTCACCGCAAAGGACGTCTCAACCTGAGACAATGCACTCTTGCAATTTCCGGCTGTGCTACCTGCAGAGATCTGCTCCCAAAACAGAAAATGAAAGCAACACTGCTCCTCTTACCAGAACACCGCGAGCTTGGCTTGCTTTCTTGAGCTCCTTACCACGAATAAGGCTCTGATACCATGTCAAGATTGTGGGAGAGAAGGAAGGAGTCTCACTTGTAGCTTTCTTGCTTGCACAATGGGGGAATACACACAGAGATGGAGGCTGAAAACAGTTTTCCTCTTCTTAGTTGTGTAAGCCAAAAGAACTCTAGTACATAGAAATAGAAGAACCCTATATATGGGTCTCAAACCAAACTCAACTAACTAAGGTGGCATACTAACTGAGCCACGAACTAGAGTAGATAAGGATAGATGTCATGTAGCTATTATTCATGGGCGGTGTACCAACCGCATCTGCAACTAACACGTCGGTGACATAAATGCACAACGGTCACCCTGGCATATCACGAGTGGAGCTCGATATCTCAACATAAGCATGGTAACACTATTCTCTCTGGCACCCATATTTCCACAATGCATTTGTGTTTGTAATTATTTGAGATATATTAGGAGACATTTATTGTTCTTCATATGATTTTTCAAAACCACATGTTTTCAAGTCAACATTCTCAAAAAGCGAGGTGAAAACCATCAAAATTTTCCATTTCTTTCACTTTGGCCTCCTTAAAAAGTGTAATTTTGAAATATGGGAGAAAAGAACCATAAGAGAAGACTCTACAAGTTTTGCACAACATTTTAAAAACCTATTGAAGTATAACAATGTAATTTTCTAATGGTTGATGAACTCTCACTTATTGGAAACACCATGGAAATTTGAATTTCTAGAAGCTTTACAAAATAACAAATACTCATGGCTACAACAACTACACACTTGTGTTGTCCTTCTCATGAGCTACACCATTTATGTCATTAACTTCTACCCATTCACCCTATGAGTTGGATGGTGCATGCTTCTCACTGCTATCCACAATAGAACTACTTTCATTTAAACATAGACCATTCTTTCCTCTAAGCCTTGAGATCTAATTTCCCTATGATATCATCATCATCTTTCTATAAACTATAACATTACTCTTATAAGATCGCAATAGGTGCCTTAAAGATGGATAATATTTGTAAGGACAAAATTTAAATTTTTATATCTACCTTGTCAAGTTTCAATGTCATTGTGTATGAAGTTGACTTTCTTGGTTTCTTTCTGCTCTGGTATTCCCCATTGATCTAATGGCTTAAAACTTTGTAAATTGTCAAGCCAACCTGATCAACTACATCATGTTGTTGTGAAAACAAAACAAAATTTAAAAGAACTTGATGCATTACATGAAGTTCTTCTTTGATCCTATCAATTTTGGTCAAATCTAGATGGATTTTCTCATCCTTTTGGCTAAATTTTGATTTAAAAACTAATACAACTTGATGTTGTGTATCAAGTTAGGTTGTAAATTTGAAGAACTTCAAGGTAAGTCAAAGTAGCACATCATGTCCTGACACATTTTCTGTAGCAAAAAATTCTTGAATAGTGTGTTGAGAGTTGATGTTTACTTGTCTGTTGCTTTTTCTCATCTCGCATGCCTTGCTTGTGTATTCATTTTCCCTCTAATATACCCCTAATCCATTATGCTTTTCTATCATGTAGTTTGAAGTTCCAAAATCTATTTTTTAAGGCCAAGTTGATGCAATGTATCAACTTTGTGCTGTTGAGGTGCATGTTTGGAAAAAACTTGCTAAGTTCCTCCTTTTTTTTGTTGCAACTTGATGTAGTGTATCAACTTCTTGTCTTTGTACTACAACTTTGATAGTATCTCGCTACAAGATACACATGACCATTTTGATTATGCTCGTAGAGCTCTTTCTTTTCAAATTAGTCACATTCCTTTTTTGAAAACATATTCTTATTTGGTTGGATATAGTCTATTCTTATCATTTTGGACTTGTGATCCATCTTTGTATTGGTTTTGATGCTATTTTATGACATGGTTGTTAAGCTTTTTCTCTTCTTACCCATTATTATCATCATAATCATAAAAAATGTTGGATTTCTAATGGTCATTGGGAATGTTTTAATGTAGTTTTCATGATTTTTCTTGATCATCATGATCGTCAAGCGACCAAGCTTTAAAAACTTCACCTATCAAATAGTCAGTCATGGGTGCACTTTTTCTATAATAATGTTTTTTATAACAGAATTATCATAATTAGTTTCTCTAAATTATTAAAATGTCATATTTTTTGCATTGATGATGGTTGTGGATATATGTTAAAGACACTGGTTGTAAGTAGCCCTTAAAGCCAGGAGTTGCAAGTAGCACATCTATGAGAGCTGATGGGTGCAAAAGGAGGAAAGACTACCTAGCACATCACATGGGCAAAGTGAATATCACTACATACAATGAGCTATATAAAGAAAGGGATCAAGTTGTTGTTGTTGTTTGAGCATATGCATAGCCCTAGAGATTAAGGATCAAAGGGTTCTCTTGCTTCACTGATATATCCTTCATGAGTCTCTTTTACTAATCTCTTTTGACTAGCATCCTGAGTGCTCTCTATTAGGAGCGCCTATGTTGTACTATCCACAATCACTATATTCGGCAATAGTACTACCTTGGTATTATATCTTGAAGTTTCCTTGTACTTATGATCCTGCACTAGCCGTTCCCAAAGTTCTATGTTGTTACCATTTCGGTCTCTGATAGTTGTATTGTTCTTTCTTTCGTAATACATTTTGGGTTGACCTTTGAGTACATTTGGTATTTGATCACTTTGCTATGATTATGTCTTGCTCTACAACCCATCCGCTCACTATCAAATGTGATGTCAATGTTCACCTATGTCTGTTTCTGAGTACGCCCCGTCCTGTATCATGGGGTGGTAATGCTTGGACATCGATTGCACATGGTGACAATGATTATCACTCCACATATGCTAAGCTGAATGCATACACATTTGCATAGTCTATAAGAGATAGTTCTGACACTAGGCCACACATGATAGTCCAAGTCTTGATAACACTAAATGATATAACCTTCTAAGGCTATTTTGATTCTCAGTGAGACTGTATCTAGAGCATGACAAGCTTCTCCAAAATTTTGAAAGCATCATTTGCATTCCACTCCTTTGCTTAGTAGCAAACATGACCTTTTTTTCATTCCTCACACCATGCCAGTAAACCTAACAAGTTGTTTCCAAGCTTTGCTCAACCCAATATGTCTCCCATCAATAGCGCCAACCCTACCCTTACTTCTGATCTCAATGGCACACCAACCTAGCATATCCCTCTCAAAGTTCTGTGGATCTTCCAATGAGGATCCAAATGCTTTTATCTGCTAGTTTGATGTGATATATACAGTTGTCTACCTTGGCTCAATTAATGAGGCCCACAAGGTTGTCGTATTTGAATCCTAGATGCAAAAAAGGACTGCAAACTTGCTAGTGATAGAACATGGTTGGCCATTATGGAATGAAGCACTCATTGCTTTCCGTATCCAATTCCAACTAGATCAAATGGATGCATAGAAACTTAAAAGACTTGGCCACCTTAAGTAGGGTGATAGATCTGTCTAGGCATATACCATCGAGTTCACAATGCTAAATAGTCACATTGATCCTAATGCTCCCCCAAAAGATGAAATGCTAAATATCCTCTATATTCAAGGTCTCAATAAACCACAACAAAGGAAACCTTACATTAAAAGTGGATATTTTAAAAAAAGGATGATTTTTTTTAATATTTTGTTGTTATTTTGGATTTTTTAATTAAAAAATCATGTAAAGCATAACACAAACTAAGGAAACTAAGGAAACAAAGAATATAAACAAAAATCATTACAATCCCATAAATCTTCTAAAATAAACAATAAACATAATTCGAAATCATCTAAACTATCAAAATCAAATCTATAAGGCAAATCAAAACATACAAGATGATCCTAAAGAATCCCTAGCACCCTTGCATCAAATATATCAAAAACATCATCAAGCGCATCACTAGAATTCTTCATTGTCTCATGAAGGGGAGCATCAGCTACAAAACTATAAGGTGGCGTAGGTGCCATAGGAAAATTTCCTAAGGTACTACCCTCAACCAAATCGATGTGAGCACAAATATAATCCTAGTATGGATACCTATCATCCAACTCAAGATCAAGATAAGAGGGATTAAAACAATAAATAGCAGCCTAATAATGAACAAACTCTTGTTGCTCTCTATCCACCCTATATTGGACAACACCACCCTCAAGAGATATAATACTAGCATAATCATGGCGTTGATAAGTGTACCCAATAGCTTGCTGCATGGCAGTGTTACCATAATGTTGGTTTTCACACATTAGCTTAGTTAATTTTCACTTAGTTCAGTAGAGTTAGATGCATGCACAGTTGGGTTTACCTTTCAGTGCAGGTTTTCTTTTTAATTGGTTGTGGGTACTACGAAGTTACGATGCATGATTACCAGGCATTTCCTTTTCTTGTTTTGTTTTGAATTTTTTGTTATTGCATTTTCTCTTTTTAGTTGTTTTGTTTTGTTATGATAAGAATGAATGTTAAGTTCTAAAGGGGGGGTTCTTGACTCATGCATGATTGTGTATTTTCCAGTTTGAACTGGTTGACTAGAAACTCACTAGAGTATATTCCTTATGGATCTGTTTCATTTCTTGTTTGGATTTGCTGAGTCACAAACCATCTCTCCATGAAATTTTGACTAGTTTGTTTGTAAATGAAGTTACTTTTGTTGAGTCTTGTTGTCATATAGTTGAATTACTCTCAAAAAGGAAATTGATCCACCTCCTTGGAAGTCTCTTCTAACTCTTCTAAGGAGACCCTAGATAAAACCTCAGCTGAAGAAGAATCCATAAAATAAGTTTTTCCAAGGAGAACAAAAGCACGGCCCTTGAGTTGGCACTATAAGTCAATTATCAAAAAAAGGAAAGTCCCTAACTATGGGTGAATACCTTCTACCAAATCCAACAGTTAACTCTGAAAGTAATTCCAACACTGAAATTGAAGCTCTGATCTATTGTTTCTCCTTACATGCCAACACAAAGCCAAAGATAGAAAAAGAGTTTCAAACAAAAAGAATATCCTTCTCTTATAGAGCCCCTTCACAAGCAAATGTGCAATACAAAGAGGATGATTCCCAATGTGAGGATGAAGAATCCATACAATTAGAAGATGACAATGATAATGATAAAGTTGCAGTGACGTTAGTAAATTGGAGATCCTACTATAATGGATAGATTGACAATTGTTTAATTTGGATTTATTAATGGTCCTCAAAGCATGCAAAGCATATAAGAAATGGATGAAATAATCTAGGATTACTTTTGTCAATGAATCATATCACCCTAATCAACCCTTTTCAAGACAATATGATGACAATAAATTGCACCAAAGAGCACCAAAATCTCAAAAGAAAAGAAGTCTTGATGTTCCTTGCTATGTGAAAATTTTACACATCTCATGAGAGGATGAATCATCCATCAAAGAAATGATTATCTCTAAGATATAGTTAAAAACAACCCTAGTTTCATTACAGCTCCCAATGACATTAGAAGAGTTGCAACTTAGTGCAGTAGAAGCGAGTTCCAATGGTGCATCAAAAGAGGAGAAATCTCCCTTGAATGAGTTTAAGCTATATGCAAAAATCCATGTGAGGAACATTCATAATCGAAGTGGAAGGGGAAAAGCAACTAACCTTCACAGATGCAGATGGAATAGGGTGTCATCTTAAAGTAGCACTGCTATTTTGAATGAGGAGTTAGTGCTCTTACTTGACTTGCTGAAGGAGAATGTGGATGTGTTTACATGTTTGTATAAGGTTTTGAAGGGGATTGATCCTACTGTATGCTAGCATCACATTGATTTGGAGCTTGATACCAAGCCAATCCAATAATGCTCGTGTAGAATGCATGCAAACTACTCAGCTCTAGTACAAATCGAGTCATTGAGATTTCATTTATCCAATGGCTAATAGTGAGCGGGTTTTTCCCAATAGCACTATATTAGGGAATTTGGGAATTTCCATGCACTTTGGGAACCCCCAATACCTTTATTATTTGACCACATGGTTAAATCTTGTTGTCTTACTTAAAGGTGGAGTCTACCCTTAATGCTATATAAGCTACCTTCCCAAATCCCACATTCAAATTTGGATCAAGATTTGGCCACATGGTTAAATATTTACCAATTATTTGAAATTGGGACTTGGGAAACTCCCAAATTCTCTAATATGGTGTTCATTGTGATTGTGCCCAAGAAGAATAGAAAGCTTTGCATTTGCGTGGACTTTGGGAAGCTTAATTCCAAGATAAAGACATATTAGTTATTTGATGCAATCACAAACCATGAGCTACACTCCTTGATGGATGAATTTAGTTGATAGAATCAAGTTCAGATCACAAAAGAAGCACAATAGAGAAATGTGTTATCATTTATATCAACAATGCTATCAATAGTATAATATTGCCTCACATCTCTTGATATCAAACATAATCCTTCTAAATTCAATTGTTCGACCCCTACATTCCTTGGAGCAAGCATCATTCTTTTAGCAAAGAAAGTTGCACGATCATGCACATTGTAAAATTCATTATATACACATGCAATGAGATACCCCTATGTTTGCAAGTAATGTAACTCTACTATAGCATCTATCAAGGGAATACCATCTCTAATACCTTGAATCCATCTAATGAATTCTCGACCCATAGAGCCATCATTATGATAGCTCTCATGTTCTGCATTAGCTTTAAAATTCTTACATGTTTCCACAAAGTTGAGAAATAAAGGGATGCACTCACAATATTCTCATGACCTCCCTTGATCACAATATACAAGCTCTATCTAAAATCACCTCCAAAAAACACGATCTTTCCACCAAAATGTCAATTGCAAGACATGATATATTGGAAACTCTTATCAAGGTCTTCAAAAGCATAATGGCACATCATCAGAGCTTCATCCCACAAAGTGAGGTAGGTCTTTCTTAAAAGCTATGCGAGATCACTTTGCATGGGTATGTTGCATGTAGAGAAGCCCTCCAATTACAATGGGATCTTAAATCTCAAGTGTGTTGTGCAACCATTTGGCAATAGCAATGTAGCAATCCTTGATGATGTAGTCACCAAAGCCAAATGACCTTGTGCACATAGTGTTGATAAAATACACTTGTGAGGAAATGTCTTGCTTGACCCCCCAAGACCATCCAAAAAAAGAGCAGCCCCTCTGGCATGCAAGGCACCAAGAACAACATGAAATGCAATAAAGTGTCCTTCATTAAGCTTCAATTTCATCAATTCAGTAGTCTATGCATCTATCATATTCAAGCTCCTCAAGAATAAGAGGGTTTCCTTATAATAATCTACTTCGCAAATGTATTCCAAACATCCTATGGAAATCAAATAAAGTTTAGCCATGCTCTATCAAGAGTAGATTTTAGGTGTTTTAAGGCTTCATTTCTTGCCTCTAACTTTAGTCAATCACTTTGCATGCCAATCATTCTAAATCTGTGCATGATTTCCTCTATATTTGGAACTTCAAATCTCTCCCATAGCTATCGTAGAGAGCATGGTTTGCAAAACACCAATATTGCCGAGATATTACTACAAAAAGTTCCTTAACTATACATCTAGCTACATGTTTGAGGCCTCTTAGGAACATTGAAACCACTCATCATTGCTCTCCAACAAACCCATCACTTTGCAAGATTCGTTGAATGTGGGATAGAGAGGGGATAGAACATAGGCCCAACAATTTTCAAGTCTTGGAAAGATGTGCTTCCCCTTCAGAGCATTTGCAAATAGTACCATTCATTGCACGTTGGAGATACAAAGAACATTTGGAAATGGTACTTCCTTTTCTCCTTTTTGTCCAAGCCCTTCTACTTGCATGACTAGGGAAATCTTGGTACAACAAGGTCCTCACACTTGAATATTGTTGATTGTAGGAAAATCACTCTATAAGAGTGGTTACATAGTGGTCTCCCTATCATTACGATTAGTAATCATATTTTGAATATCATAACCATCTTTGAAGACCATACTGTTTTCTCTTGGAAAATGGACCTATAACCTTTGAATGTTAAGCTTCTCATTGTGTAGGTGAAAATCCAAAATACATCAACATGCCTTAGAGGGAGAGATGTAGTGCTCACATCAAGGTATCTATCAATCTCATCAATCATTTAAACTAAAACATTTGTACTATCATCTTTTTGTCTCACAAATGTAAGTCTAACTATAGATCTGTCATGCACTTTGTAGATGTATTTGTGAAGATACTTCACTACTGTGATAGTGGAACATATCTTATATTGATATGTGCATTGCATTTCTTTGAAAGGTATGGATTATAGGGAACAATCCAATGGTTATCAATGATACTACCCCTAATGTTTATGCTTTTACCATTGTCACGCCTCTTATAAACAAGATAACAAGAATAATTAAAACAATGGTCTCATGAATGAACTTCTTTGGGTATCCCTTTGTACACTTTCTTTTGCTCATACATAGACAACATGAATTATGTGGCCGAGATGGCCCATGTATGTTACATCTGGCCCACTTTCTCATGCAATGCATGGAAATTTTATTTATCTTATAGCGCTATGCAAACTACATTGTCATAATACTCTTTTGTTGTGAAAACTTGTATGACTATTCTAGAATTAACAGTGTATGAGAATGAGGCAACCCTCTCTTTTGAAACTCTACAACACTAGCATATCCTGCTATGCTACCAAAAAGCTTTTTCTTAATAAGAATATCTATCAAATCCATGTAGTTTTGCATGGAAGACATGAGTAGGAAACTTGGGGCGATCATGTGCTACTAGCTCTTACAACAATGCTTGTCAAATATTTGGCCAATTTAGATTTCATGTGAAAGTTATAGAAAGATGGGGCTTCCTCTTTGTGTGAACAATCCCTATAGTGTCATGATACAATTGATGTATGAATCTTGGACCATGAGTAAAAAATAATATAACAATTCTCTTACCAACATTTGCTCCCATGACATGAATATTAGCATTGTTGACACCACAAATCATGTCTACCAAACCCTAATAAAGTTCTATGTGCAATGCTTATTGATTTTGATGACACCATGCAAGCATTCATTGCTCAATACTATAGCATGTATCCACCACGAATTGTTGCAATAGCCTTCCTCCTCTCAACTCAAAGGGCACACATTTGAGTCATTGTGCATTTGAACACAACGTGCATAGATCTACATTTACATGACACAAACCTTACTTGTTAACTACTCTAGCAGCACATCATTCGCTACACCATTATATAAAATCATTGTATGCTATTCATCTTCTTCACTTGGAAAGAGGAAGAAATACGACATTGGTATATGCATCCAATGTAAATTTGACATTCACACACATCAGCCCTCCCAAGTAAAGACATGGATATCATGATGGTTAAGTTCATTCTCATCACCATTCCTAGGCAAAGTTGAAGTAATCTCATTTCCAAAAGGTAATGTGTACTCTCAACAACATAGAACGACTCTCTATAATTATCATCCTCACCTCCGTGGCATCATCATGCTGACAAATAGGAGCACCAACAAAGTGAAAAGATTGAGCATAAATATTGTAATTGTGCATCATCTTATGAAGCTCTTGCAATAATTTGGGAATCAATTGAGGCATCACTTGCAATCTATTTATTAGTTCATGCTCTGTATCATAGATGTATAATTGTACAAATCAGGGTCTTGATTCATGCTCAATGTCAAGCAACATTGGACCAATGTAATGATACAATAAATCATCTATACAAAAAGTATACCCATTTCTAGTACTACGTATAATATCATTTACATGTGCCCCCATTGAAACAAATGGAAGGGTACTATTATATCCTCGAATGTTAGTGATAAACTTATGACTATATCTATGATGACCATCCAATAGATTTTGCTAAAGTTGAGGTGATTCTTGCAAGGTTAATCTTACCATTTTTGCAACAATTTTTGCCAAATGTTTGAGAATGCACAATCCTTGTCTCCACACTCCTCCACAACATTGTGAAGCAATACACGTATATTTTTTCAAGGCTCCCAATGGAAAGCACTTAAGGATCTCTAAACGCCAGTATATTCATCGATGGATGACTATCCAACTCAAGAAAGTCATGCAAAATGGAGCCGAATTTGTCATTTTCAGGAAAAAAAGAGGCTTTATGCTACATTATCTCTTCCATGTAATCCATCTACTTTTATCCAATCACTTGTTCTTCTTGAAATTGTGTTTTTGTTCAACTATGTGTAGCTTGCATCATGTACTTGTGCTTCTTCTTCCATGACACAACAATGGTCTCCCTCAAAGGGCTTGTTATATTCATCGTGCCTTCCCCCATGTACTTGTGCTTCTTCCTCCATGACACAACAATGGTCTCCCTCAAAGGGCTTGTAATATTCATCGTGCCTTCCCCCATGCGAATCCCCCTTAAAAATTTTCAAATTTTTTAAAAAATTTACTCTCCCTCTCTCTCCCCCTTTCGACTGCATGGCGGGGGGAGAGAGAGAGAGAGAGAGAAGGAGTTAATGAAAAGGGGGGACATGCAGCCCCCCACGTGGGAGGGGTGGCAGCTGTTAACGGCCATCTCCCCCCCCCCCCAATACCACCCTCCTCCACCTCTTTAAAAGGGGATCCTTCTGCTCCCTCGGCTCGACAAGTAGCAAGCCCCCCTCGTCATCCTGGATAGCGCCCCCACCCCCTCCCTCATCGTCAGAACCCCCCCCTCATGATCATCGCTGAAGAAGAGAGAGAGAGAGAGGAGAAGAAGAAGAAGAAGAAGAAGAAGAGAGAGAGGAGAAGAAGAGAAGAAGAGAAGAAGAAGAGAGAGAGGAGAAGAAGAGAAGAAGAGAAGAAGAAGAAGAGGGAGAGCAAGAAGGAGAAGAAGAAGAAGAAGAAGAAGAAGAGAGAGAGAGAGGGGAAGAAGAAGAAGAAGAGAGAGAGAGGAGAAGAAGAGAAGAAGAAGAAGAAGAAGAAGAATTTTCGAAAATACGCCCATCCCCCTTCACTATTTTTTTTCCCACTCAGGGAGAGGCGGCGAGAATTTTGCATAGGAGAGTGTGAGAACTCTATCCCTCGTACACGCGTCTTCGAGTATGGCTCTAAAGCGTAGTTCCACAAGGATGGCCGGAAACCATGCAAGCATGGATGAAGGTTCAAAACAAGTGGCACCGCAACCGCAAACGGTTCAACATGCATCAATACCATGGGAATCACGGCATCACTCCAAACCCAGATTGCTCTATTATTAAATTGTAGGTTATAATCATCACAAAAAAAAAATCATATTCACATGCATCACATTAATTGCATGTTTGATAAATTTCTAGATATGAACTTTAGTTGTGATGTATGTAACGAGCAAGATAATTTCCATTGTAAGATGACATCATAATAGGTGAAATTGATTAGATAATTGCATCATAAATTACCAAAAACGTCTTGCAAGAATTCCTACATAAAGTGCATTGCTTCTTGCACAAGTTCCTGCTTAAAATGCATTTTAGAGGGCATTGCATGTGTGGCAAAAATTATCGTATGGACTATATCAAAATTGTAAGCATTGAAATGAAGGCCTGGCATTACGTTGCATTGTTTGTAATTTACCAAATGGGAATGAGATCCATGAGACCCATGTCAAAGTCCTTGGTGACTTCAAGAGGGATAGGTAAAAGCTTAAGCGCTTGTGAGCATTATTAAGAAGGCTTAAGAAGATTATACTTAAATCAGAGTAGGAACTGTTCTAAACAGAACCATCTTGACTAGCCATGGTCAAAGGGATAGACAATCTTGATCAATTAAGATCAAAGATAAAGATACCTAGGTACTTCAAGGGATGTTAGAGATAACCAGAGCAAGCTGACCAACCGAGGACGACGGGGTTGTCCATGATCTACTTTACAAGGAGACCTAAGGTAAGGACAGTTAGGGTCAGTAGGGTATGAATCCTAACCCAAAGAAAAAGGGGAAATAAGCAACCTAGCTTGCCAAGCCCTTGGAATCTCGCCAAGTCACGAACGATCCTGGTGCACAAATCAGATGCCGTAAGTGCGCGTAGTGAGCGTCAGAAGGTCCCCAAGAACAAAAGAACTCTACTTTTTGCACAAAACTCAATGTAGAAAGCATGCACGACATAAACAAGAGACCAATTGGGTGCAATCTTCCCCCATGCCTTGTGTGAGCGCTCCACAAAACATGTATTTTATGTATTAATCATCTTCAAGCTCAAATAATAGCCCAAATTACAAAATAGTACACTTTTGGCTTTTGAGTTTACTTTAGTGCCAAGTAGAAATAAAGCTAATGGGCGGCCACCCAAGGAGTCATGCATACCCAATACAATGTCCAAATACAAATATCATAATCGTGCACCCATGCGCATACAAAAATAATAAATAAATATCCAATGCCTTAATAAATAGGCGCCACAAAATATAGGCGCCATGCCTAAGGTGTGCACCCATCAAAATATAGATGATAACTTGAATGCACGCTATCCTCCAATGCTTTCCACCGCCACTGCTGCTATCTCTACACATCAACTGAAGCATTCACAATCATTAGTAAAATAATACAATTAAACCGATAAAAGTGAATACCTAGCAGTCTTCAGCTACATAAATAAATAAATTGGTTAGAAATCAATCCTAACCTTAATTTATCACGAGTGCACACTCTAAACTCATAAACATTTATTAATTTAATATGTACTTTGCAAAATCACCCGCTATGGAATCACCCACATACACACTAAATTAACGAAACGCCCGAAAAGGATAGGCATCCCCATCAACTTCTCGCACAAAGAATCCACTTTGTGTATGAGCCCCGATAATAAAAGTTTACGGAATCCACCGTAAAACCTCACGGAATCCACCGTGACATGGAATCCACCGTGTAATATGCCTCTTGGAATCATACCCCCAGGGTGGGATAGCAATTGTCCTCAATTGCTATTAGCTCAATGTGGAGCTAACAGAGTGGGAAAAGCATGTAAGTCTCTAGCGTGATCCATTGGGCCTCTTCAATAGGATGGTTTTTAAACTTGAACAAATATCTAGAATATCTACGACCAGTTCGAGTGGTCATAAAGTCAGTATCTATAATAGCTTCAAGCTCAAGGATTTGAATCTCTTCATTTAACAAAGGTGGGTTTTCATAAATAGGATGTACAGGTAATTGGCCTCTAAAGGGTCGTAATAAACTAATATGAAAGGTGTTGTGAACTTTCCAATGTGGTGGTAGTTTTAACTTAAATGCATTATCATTGATTTTGCGAATGATCTTAAATGGTCCATAGAATCTAAGTGCTAATTTCACAACTAGGTATTTATCTACACTTTGTAATCTATGTTTTTCTATTCTTAACCAAACATTTGCATGGAATGAAATATGCTTGTTTACTAAACCTGTCTACAACAATCCAAATCATATCATGGTTAGCTTTAGTGTTAGGTAAACCAATAATAAAATCCATAGAAATCTGTTCCCATGATCGTGATGGAATAGATAAAGGCATTAGTAAACCATATTGTTTACCATGATGTCTCTTAACTCTTTGACAAACTAAACATTCAGAAACAAAGTTAGATACATCAGTGTCTATATGTGGCCAATAAAAATCTTCAGTCAATGTACGTAAAGTAGAGATAATGCCTCTATGACCTTGATATGGAGGACAATGAATCTCATTCAAAACAAAAGATCTAAATGGAACTGTAACACATAATCTCTTTTCATAAAACATGAATCCATCATTGTAAGACAGTGAATCAATAGGAATCCAGTTATTTGCAACTAATTTATTCCAATCTGATTGAAAAGTAATATCATGATGATAATTATCTTTCATAGGGATAAGGGAATTAAATGATATGACAGAGATATTATGAATGGTCGGTCTTCTACTTAAAGCATCAGCTACTACATTCTCTTTTCCTAGTTGATATTGGATAAGGGGATGAAAACTTTGAATGAAAGCTGCCCATTTGATATGTCGGTTACAGATTTGGGGTTGACTAAGGATATGTCTAATGCTTTGTTAGTCCGTCTTAATTATAAACTCAAAACCCATTAAATAATGTTTCCATTGACGTAAGGCTTGTACAACAGCTAACAATTCTTTATCATAAGTAGAATATTTAAGCTCGATTGGTTTCAGTTTACAGCTAGAATAGGCTATGGGATGATTATCTTGCATAAGTATGGCTCCTATTCCAGATCTGCTAGCATCAATAACTACTAAAAAGAATGGCCTATTGAAATCAGGCAGTTGTAATGCAGGAGCATGGGTTAATGCATGTTTCAATAAATCAAAAGATTTTTGTTGATTATCAGACCAATGATAAACAATACCTTTCTTTAAAATTTTAGTCAAAGGCAAAGCAAGTAATGAAAAATTTCGCACAAACTTCCTGTAAAAACTAGCAAGACCTAGAAAATAACGTAACTCATGCACATTTTTGGGTATGGGCCAATTCAATATTGCTTCTATCTTCTTAAGGTCAACCTTAATACCTTCTGATGAAAAAATATGACCTAGATATTCAATTTCAGTTTGAAAGAATTCACTCTTTTCCGGATTAGCATAGAATTTATTATCTTTTAACAACTTGAAAACTAAAGACAGATGCTCATAATGTTCTTTCTCATTTTTATTGAATACCAATATATCATCAAAAAATACTATAACACAATGCTGATATTTCAAAAATATGTGATTCATCATTCGACTAAATGTAGCAGGTGCATTAATCAATCCAAAAGGCATCACTAGAAATTCATAATGTCCAAATTGTGTTCTAAATGCAGTTTTGAATATATCAGATTTATCTCATCTCACTTGATGATAACCAAATTTAAGATCTATCTTACTAAATATGGCAGAACCTTGTAGTTTATCCATAAGATCATCTACCCTAGGAATTTGATATCTATTCTTAACAGTAATTCTATTCAGGGCACAATAATCTATGCACATGCGATAAGTATTATTATTCTTCTTTACCAATAAAATAGGTGCGTCAAATGGAGAACTACTAGGTCTAATTAATCCTCTATTTAACAATTCCTCTACTTGATTTTGAATTTCTTTCTATTCAATTTGATTATGCCTATATGGTGCTTTACATGGTGGTTGTGTACAAGGAATTAAATCTGTTTTGTGATCTTTAGGACATGAAGGTGGTAGTCCAGGTGGTAAATCATCAGCAAAACAATCTTAAAATTGAGCAAGAAATTATGTATGCCTAGGGTGCATATGTTTTTCTTTAGCTTGAAGTTCATTCACCCAAATTAAATAAGATTTACTACTTTTACGTAATGCACGTTTAGCTTGAGTATGAGTAAGCAGTGGAAAATTATTAGATGCATGCATACCATGCAATGTAATTTGCTTTCCTTGAAAATGAATTTTAATTGAATGCGTGGAATAATTTATGTCAGGATTATACTGATGACGCCAAGGCATACCTAGGATAATACCAATGGACTGCAAAGGTACAACTAGAAAATTCCTTCATTCAGTGTATTCACCAATTTTAATTTCTAAATCATGCACCTCTTGTGTTCCATTATATCTTGTGCCTAAGAATGTTGCTTTAATGCGATAATGCGTAGAAACAATTTGTAAATTCAATTCTTTCACTAACTTTGCAGAAATAAAATCATGTGTACTGCCATCATCATGTAAAATAATCTTTTATTTACCATGCACAAAACATTTCATTGTCAACAAAGAATGTGGAGTTGGCATACCTGGCAAAGTATCTGAAGTAGTGGCAATGTCGTCTTCATCTTCCGTAAAGTCGGGCATTTCCTCACGTTCTTCATCTTCCATTGCTCCAAGATAATTGATATAGACAGGTGGCTTCTTCGATTGGCAATTGGCTGCTAGATGTCCAGGTTGATGGCATTTGTAACAAACTATAGGTTTAGCTTTGGATACATTGTAGGCAATGACAGGAAGTCTAGGAATATTAGGATTTGGCTGTGAGGACGGCTTAGGGTTTGGATTGGTATTTGATGGCAAAGTAGGTGGTTGTGTCCAAGACTTACGGAAAGAAGATGGAAGAAAATGACTTTGATTGAATCTTCTAAAATTTGAATTGAATTGCTTGGAACCATAGTTACCATTTGCTTGAAATTGTTGTGGATGCTTGTCTCTTCCTCGAATCTTGTCTTCAGTGTCATGAGCCAAAGAAATTGCATCTTCAAGGGTTGTAGGCTTAAACATATTGACTTCAGCGTAGTAATGTCCAAGTAAACCAGACATAAACTTGTGTTTGTGAGTCGCTTCAGGTATGTCTTCTAGCATGCGGAGTTGCAGTAGGGCATTCCAAAAACGTTCGGTGTATTGGGAAATAGGCTCACGATCTCTTTGCTGTAGAAGATCCCAGGAATTGAGAAGGAAGGAAATTCTGCAAAAACTTCTTTTTGAAACTCTCCCAGGTAGTGGGACAATCAATGCTCTTGCGAACCACGGTCCACCAAAGAGATGCTCGATCGACTAAATGATTAGTGACACATTTAATTTTGTCTTTTTCAGCGTATGTCTCTTCATGAAAGTAGTCATCAAACTGACTTATAAATGCAATGACATTTTTTCCATCTCGAGTTCCATTGAAAGTACGGAATTTGAAATTTCTTTTACTTATCTTTGTTTCTTTGCAGATGTATTGAGCTTCGAGTGTCGCATCAATGGTATGTCGGATAAGATCTTCGGGTTGTGGTCCATCTTTGTCGGTGGTAGATCGTTGCAAATTGGCTAGTTGAACTTGCAAAGCTTGTCGGGCTCTTTGTTCTTCATCAAGCTGCATCATAATTAAATCCAACTTTTGTTCCATGGTAGGTTCGAGAAGATCACCTTCAGCCATTAAATCGTCCATATTTTGTTCCATCATCCTGTAAAAATACAAAAGACCTCACACTCTCAAAATCTGATTAGCGGGATGAGCGTAGCTCAAAGTCAGGTATACAAAGCTTATAGATTTTTGTTTGGCTTATACGGTCTTTGTCTTTTGCGGTTGCAGTGCTCATAGTCTTTGTAGAAACTGCGTATGACCTTCTGCGTGTGCTGAAACTGGTTCAGCAAGTTTGCGTATGTGAACATAGTCTTCCACGAAGCAATTTTGTAGTTCTGTGCTTCTGTGCAGGAATAGTCCTTATGGGAGTTATTGAAGTTAATCTATTTTGATCTCTGTGGACTTAGTTGACTTGTAGAAGTTCTAGACTTGGAAGACTTTAGTGATTAAGATTTTGTAAAGCTTAAGTGACTTAAGCTTAAGAGGATTAAATTAATCGACGAATTTTGAGGGGGGGACCCATTTTTTCCACTGTTTTCGTCTAGAAGATGCTGCTGCTGCCGCCGATTTTATGATTGAAGCTTTTTAAGCTTCTAATAAAGCTTAACAAGCTTTAACTTAAGCCTTTGAACTTTTAGTTATGATGAAGCTTACTGTTCTTTCTGTGGAAAAAAGTCTTGAAGGAGAAGATGTTGATGATGTCCTCCGCTTCCTCAGGCTGGTCCTTCACGATCAGAGGCTGTAGACAGAGGTTTTTGACCGCCAAGAATCCACCCGTATCGATCGTTCGCGATAAAACTAACTGTAGAGCTGGTTCGTTCCAAGAGCTCCGCCTTCGCGCAAGATGGGTAGCGATTGGAAGCTCTCGATCTCAGCTTTGCTCTGATACCACTGGTGTACAGATCGGATGTCGTAAGCACGCGTAGTAAGCGTCAGAAGGTCCTCAAGAACAAAAGAACTCTACTTTTTGCACAAAACTCAATATAAAAAGCATGCACAACATTATTAAGAGACCAATTGAGTGCAATCTTCTCCCACACCTTGTGTGAGCGCTCCGCAAATCATGTATTTTATGTATTAATCATCTTCAAGCTCAAATAATAGCCCAAATTACAAAATAGCATGCTTTTGGCTTTTGAGTTTGCTTTAGTGCCAAGTAGAAATAAAGCTAAAGGGCGGCCGCCCAAGGAGCCAGGCATACCCAATACAATGTCCAAATACAAATATCATAATCGTGCGCCCATGCGCATACAAAAATAATAAATAAATATCCAACGCCTTAATAAATAGGCGCGACAAAATATAGACGCCATGCCTAAGGTATGCGCCCATCAAAATATAGATGATAACTCGAATACACACTATCCTCCAATGCTTTCCACCGCCACTGCTACTATCTCTACACATCAACTGAAGAATTCACAATCGTTAGTAAAATAATACAATTAAACTGACAAAAGTGAATACCTAGCAGTCTTCAGCTACATAAATAAATAAATTGGTTAGAAATCAATCCTAACCTTAATTTATCACGAGTGCGCACTCTAAACTCATAAACTTTTATTAATTTAATATGTATTTTGCAGAATCACCTGCTATGGAATCACCTACCTACACACTAAATTAACGAAACGCCCGAAAAGAATAGGCGTCCCCATCAACTTCTCGCATAAAGAATCCACTTTGTGTATGAGCCCCAATAATAAAAGTTTACGGAATCCACCGTAAAACCTCACGAAATCCACCGTGGCACGAAATCCACCATGTAATATGCCTCCTGGCATCACATCCAGGATCGAATGCTGGGAGCATTCGGAAAGAAGGAATCACACCTTAGTAGTTGGTCATGGAAACGACCTCTGAATTGATTGTGACTGTACACTTAGGTACATTGTTTGAACTTCTTTGCTCAAGGAACTAATTCAAGGAAAAACACTTAATGCTTCAGGTTATCAGCCTGGAGGGAGAGGCATATTCAGTTATCTCCGACTGCCTACCTAGCCCTATTCAAGGGGGTTGTTAGCCATGCCAGGTATATGGACCTAACTCACCGCGAGAGGTCTCTCTGTGGGTGGTTCTTGGAGTGGGAGAACGCTTGGGTACCAGGGGAGGCTTTGGCTGTAAATTCCTTGCCTTCGGATCCTGCATAAGAGGCTGACGTGACTCGAGATGGGATCTCGAGGCTCGTGTACTAGTCTATGGGCGGAACTTGGAGCAGCAATCCTGTTGATTGCTGGGATAGCCTTCGTGTGCGATACTTGATGTATTTTGGGACTATGATAAATAAAGATCAGATATCTAAAAAAGGAACTTTCTTGATATTGTTTTTTTGTGTCAGTGCCTAAGTTACGTGAAGGAACCTGTGTTTAAATTGATTAATTAAGCTGCTTTTGCATAACTAAGCAACTCGAGGAAAGTGTGATGGACGTGACTTGGGTCCTCCTACGGAAGGGTGGTTCTGGTTAGCTGGGAACTTTTCTCAAAAGACGTGACAACGAGACTATGAAGACCTAGTGTCAGTAGAGTTAGAATCCTGATTTATGCTTTTTTAGGGGAACGGAATGGGACTATGCCTTATGGGCAGAGAGGTCGAGCTTCGCACCCCTCTCGTTTTCCATTCTTCATGAACCAAGTGCAGCATAAATTTACTTCGACTTTGTTGTTCCTACTCAAAGTGGGTCAGCTGGAGCTCGATGCTAGCTACTTTCTAGAGACTTTGCTGATTGGAAAGATACCCTGACTTCAGGTCAATCCTGAGTGGGAACGGCCAAATATTATGACATTCCTTACGAGTGCCAGGTGACGATTTCTAGACTCTCTTTCGGATGGGCTGCTAAGACGTGTCCCACAGGTGGACGAGTGGACACATTATAGGGCTTTTGGTCCATAGCCCACTAAAGGATGTCACTTTAATATGCCCATCATGCACAACATTGCTCCCATAGATTGGAGGACCACTTCTATAATTTTGGTATGATGGATGTTCTATAGGCACATCATTATGGATTCCCATGTTTCCTAAGATATTGTGATGCACATTAGCAATTGCATCATCATGTGACACATGGCCATTCTCCATGGAAAAATGTTACAGCTATTGTACTATTTATGATGTATACAAACCACCATAAAAAATTTAAAGGGCCATAAACCATGTAAAGAAATTTGTTGATGGCAATAAGGTAGGGGCTATACAAAATTACGCACTCCAGAAACATGAAAAGGTGCAAAATGGAGCAATGTTTCCCAAAGTCGATGATTCAAAAGTCCCCTTTGAATGTTTTGAAAATATGCTCTCACTCTTTCTTGGAGCTTACGCTTTCTCGTGTACTTTCTAGAAGTCTTGTAAAGATCCCTAATAGATTACTTATTAGCATGTTCCTCATAGCTCAAGGCATTATTTACAAAATGATAATGAAGGAGTGACCTATGCAAAGAATACAAAAGGGTTCATTTTACATACATAAGACTTAAAACAATGACATGTGACAAATCAATCCAAAAATAAATATCAAAACAATGATATCTAACACATGGATGTTGAAAGAATATTGGTCAAATCTTACACACACACACACACACACAGATGTATGTGTATGGAGAGAGAGAGAGAGAGAGAGAGAGATAGAGAATGTGTGTGTGTGTGTGTGTGTGTGTGTGTGAGGGCGAGAGCAAGAAAAAGAGATACAAACACAACATACACATATGTATGTGAGTATACCTATAGAGATAGATACTAATAGAGAGAGACCAAGAGAAATATATTTACATATGCAAAGAGAGAGAGATAGAGAGAGAGAGAGAGAGAGAGAGAGAGAGAGAGAGAGAGAGAGAGAGAGAGAGAGAGAGAGAGAGAGAGGTATATGTATGTACACATGTATATAGGCAAAAATATTTGCAAAATCAACACATGCATGAACATTCAAAATTTCATGCCAATAGGTCAATTAGACATTTTGAAATTAGTTGTGGGATGTTAGTGCATGTTTATTAAATTTAACATTAGCTTAAATTGACATTACTTTGAGAGAGAGAGAGAGAGAGAGAGAGAGAGAGAGAGAGAGAGAGAGAGAGAGAGAGAGAGAGAGAGTGTGTGTGTGTGTGTGTGTGCATGTATAAGCAAGAAATATCAATAGAAAGATGAAATCCATAAATTTTGCAAAGGTGATATCATATCATAGAATTTTCAACAAAGAATGCAATAAAAGGTTTTTACCATCCAAAAACAATGGGTCTCTAACATCTAACAATGGATGTATGTACCTTTCTAGTCATTTTTTCCAATAGACTTGTCAACTACCCCATGAACAACTTAAACTCCCCATCCTTCCTTCACAACATCAGCAAATTGCTCCAACAATTGAAGAAATGGTCCAAAGCAATTATTGGAGCATTAAATAGGAAATCTCTTTATGATCTTGGCCCAAATTACATTCTATGCATTGTTACAAAAGGCACAAATTTTGTTTCTTGCACCATGGATAGTTTCCAACATCAAATTGACTTTTTTCCATTGGAAGGTCTTCCAATGGTCCAGAAAAGTATCTAGAAATATTTTCAACCAAACATACCCCTTTCCCAAAGCATGCCCACTTCGTTTGATACTGCACATATTAAGCATGGCTTTGAATATTTCTTTTTAATAAGGAAAGAACCACCTATCTTTGCATACTTCGTTTGATACTACACATATTAAGCATGGCTTTGAATTTATTTTTTTAATAAGGAAAGAACCACCTATCTTTGCATGCAGTGCACCTTTGACCATTTTGCATGCAATTGAATTGTGGCAACACCACACACCCATGCTTGCCACATGCCTGCCTAAAACTATGTCTCCAAAGACATGTTCATACTCCATTGTTTCAATGTCACTACAATCCATATCAATAAACTTTGTGGAAAAACAACATGGAAAATAATGAAACAATTAACCACACACCAATTCAAGCAATACAATATTCACAACTCAAGAAATAAGATGACAAAACGTTTGAAATTATCATCGCAAACAGAAGGAAAACAAAAGCATTGTATCAATTGAGAATAGTCCAAAAACTAATATAATCAATCTTTTTCTTTCCAATATTTAAAATAAAGTGACAAAATGTAGAAATTATCATCATAAAAATGGGAAAAACAGTGCATATATCAACTGAAGATAGGAAAAAAACTCTCAATGCTGCAAACTCTAAGGAGCAAGGAAGGTACATTCAAGACAATCTAAAGTTCATCAATGATGATTGCAATTGCTGGAACCTTTGCATACAAATTTTCAAGGATGCAGCATCCTCACACAAAATGCTCACATCCTTGGGTGAAAGCTAGGATGCATCCACTCCTACACATGCTAGGCCCTAGAGGAGAGTCCTCTCCCCAAAGGACCTTCCACATAACACCAAATATGATATGTGTAAATTTATTCATTTCCTCAACAGTGGTCCATAGAGCCTTTACCTCATGTGTCTAACTTCAAAAGACCACTTATTATGGTCTCCACATATGTAATTTTTTAAAAGAAATTTCAAGTGACAAACAATTGAGGTACTTGTCATCACCATGTGAAGCACATCTAACATGACAATGCCACTTTTTAATAGCCCCTTCATTCTGGACTTTCAATATCCAACATGTATTTTTTGCATGGTTGCTTAGAGCATGTAGGATCCTTTGGAACCTCATTAACATCTTAGCCCTAAAACATCCAACATTTTCCACTCCTATATATTCATACACAAAAAACAATAAGTATATTGAACAAAAGAAAACCTAAAAAGAAATAAAAGACATATCCACATACACATATACTCACACATACAAAGAGAGAGTAAATGCATCACACATTAAAGCAATCATTACTAAAAAAAAGGGGAGAAAAATAGAATTCTACATGTCCATATAAACATGCAATATGAGAGAGAGAGAGAAAGAAAGAAAGTTATATTAATGTCTTCTAAAGACCAAAACTGGCCTATGAGACAAACTGTGATACAACTGATGAGGTCCAGCTATCCAAAATAAAAGTGCTGAATGAAAAGCTAAAAACTGGAAACTGAAAATACAGTGCTGTGAGTGTGATAAATGTCGTGTATGTGTATGTGCATATGTAGCTCTGGTACTCCAGATAATGGCTACAAAAGGGGAACAAATGTCGATGTGATAGGGGAACAACTGTCGGCTGTGATAAAGTGGTGCGATGTGTATATGTAACAGATGCAGGGAGATATACTATCCTAGGATGTAGTAGCAGTCGTCGAAGTCGCTAATAGCAGGTGATCCCTCCTGGATGCAGGATGTGGTACATCAGCGGTGGAGAAAGAGCAAACTGGAGATCTGAGATGGCCACAAGCTCTGCCACTCTCAATCATAAGCTGATGTGATGATACCCTGAGTTGTCCAATAAGAACTGTCAATCGATGTGGCATATAGATCTGCATATATCTCAGAATCTCTATGAATCCCTGCTCTAATATCCTCAAGAACTATGCATAATAATGTGCCATCTTCGATGGCAGTGGCTGTGCAGGGCTGACCCATGTCCTCTGTATATAAATATGCCATATCTCCTGTCTGATGACTCTGTTCCTCTCAGAGAGAGAGAGGGTGTAAGTGGGAGCCTGAGTATCATATAGAAGAGGTGGGAGTCTATCAATGTCCAGCCCATGTCTGTCAAACCAAGCTCTAGTCTGTGCATACCATGATGTGGTATCCCCCACTCGAGCCATCTCCTGAGCTGCCATATATGCTCTTTATGCAATGCGATCTCTGTCCATATCCTAAAATCTGTGTAGGAAGCAGACTGTCTGAAATAATGCCTCCACTAGCATGGGCGGTGTGGCAAGCTCTGCTCGCACAATGTCATGTGGGACTGAGGCCTTGCTGCGAATCAATCTAGATATCATGATCACCTGAGGTCTCTCCATCAATGTCCATACATAATCGGCAAGGCTTGACCCCCATATAGCTGCTCCATACATCAGTGCTGGAGTGAGTAGAGTATCAAAGAGCCACCCCTTGGTGCGGGGCTCCTGGAAATGTGCCTGATGACACTGTCGCTCCATAAGAGCCAATGCTGAGTATCCTCTAGTGAGGCGGTCACGAGCTGCCTGTGTCATCGAGAAAGTCCCTAAAGCTGTTGTAAAGGTGACTCCCAAATATACATATGATCCAGTGACCTCAATACTCCCTCCTGCTGCCATGAAAATACTCTGTCTGCGTATCTGAGCTGATGTATGGAATATAAGAACCTTGGTTTTACCAAGGTTCACTGTCATGCCTCTCTGTATGCAAAAATCATCCAATGCTAATAAATGTTGTTGTAATCCCTGAGCTGAGTCTGAGACCAACACAATGTCATCTGCATATAGTAAGATGTGAACTGTGGCTCCACTGAGATCTATACCTCCACCGGCTCGCTGTTGAATAAACTTTGCTATCTCATCAATGTATAGCCCAAATAGAGTCGGTGAGAGTGGGCATCCTTGCTTCACACCAATGGTGCTCACAAGGGGATCTGATATACCTCCCGGACATCTGACTCTGCCAGTAACCCCCTCATATAGAGAGAGAGAGAGAGAGAGAGAATGCATCACACTTGGAAGCATTAACGCAATCATTAATAAATGAAAGGAAGAGAAGCATAGGATTGTACTTACATAACAAAATCAATATATAAAGTTAGAGTTTTGAATTGATATGACATAAAAAAAGTTGACGTAAGAAGGACAAAAGATAAATCTTTCTAGAAATATGGAGAGAGAGAGTATGTGAGAAAGAAAGAAAGAAAGAAAGTTATATTAACGTCTTCTAAAGACCAAAACTGGCCTATGAGACAAACTGTGATACAACTGATGAGGTCCAGCTATCCAAAATAAAAGTGCTGAATGAAAAGCTAAAAACTGGCCTATGAGACAAACTGTGATACAACTGATGAGGTCCAGCTATCCAAAATAAAAGTGCTGAATGAAAATCTATCCAAAGTGTATGTGCGTATGTAGCTCTGGTACTCCAGATAATGGCTACAAAAGGGAAACAAATGTCGGCTGTGATAGGGGAACAACTTTCGGCTGTGATAAAGTGGTGCAATGTGTATATGTAACAGATGCAGGGAGATATACTATCCTCGGATGTAGTAGCAGTCGTCGAAGTCGCTAATAGCAGGTGATCCCTCCTAGATGCAGGATGTGGTGCATCGGCGGTGGAGAAAGAGCAAACTGGAGATTTGAGATCCAATGTGTCTATTGTCGTCGGATCTCAGTCTGCTGTCGATGTAGATCAAGAATCCTCCGGATCTCCTGTCGGTGTGGCTGTGGGGTCCGAAACCCACGGATTCTCGTGCGGCGTCGGGTACGCTGGTCCTCAGCCTGTTGTAGTGTGAGCCCGGAGGTCTGGCTAGAGGCTGGTACAGTAGCTCTCACTCTGTCTGTCTGAAAGAACTATGTAATAGTCGTCTGGGTGGGCCCCTCTCTGACTGGGACCCGCTGTGTGCTCTGCTTTCTGATGTGCCATGCCTCTCCCAGAAAACGGCCAAATGATCTCAGATCCATATTAGTCATACATCCCTGAAGTGAGCTGCTCAATGTGTATCTAGATCTCAACTCTAAGTATGCTGGGCATCTGAGAACAAAATGCTCCTCACTCTCCACCTCTGATCTGCAAAGGGGGCATATCCTCTTCTCTCGCGGGATGCCACTGGCTCTGCCACTCTCAATCATCATAAGCTGATGTGATGATACCCTGAGCTGTCCAATAAGAACTCTCAATCGATGTGGCATATAGATCTGCATATATCTCGAAATCTCTATGAATCCCTGCTCTGATATACTCAAGAACTGTGTATAATAATGTGCCATCTTCGATGGCAGTGGCTGTGTAGGGCTGACCCATGTCCTCTGTATATAAATATGCCATATCTCCTGTTTGATGACTCTGTTTCTCTCAGAGAGAGAGAGGGTGTAAGTGGGAGCTTGACTGTCATATAGAAGAGGTGGGAGTCTATCAATGTCCAGCCCATGTCTGTCAAACCAAGCTCTAGTCTGTGCATACCATGATGTGGTATCCCCCGCTCGAGCCATCTCCTGAGATGCCATATATGCTCTATATGCAATGCAATCTCTGTCCATATCCTGGAATCTGTGTAGGAAGCATATTGTCTGAAATAATGCCTCAACTTGCATGGGCGGTGTGGCAAGCTCTGCTCGCACAATGTCATGTGGGACTGAGGCCTTGCTGCGAATCAATCTAGATATCATGATCACCTGAGGTCTCTCCATCAATGTCCATACATAATCGGCAAGGCTTGACCCCCATATAGCTGCTCCATACATCAGTGCTGGAGTGAGTAGAGTATCAAAGAGCCACCCCTTGGTGCAGGGCTCCTGGAAATGTGCCTGATGACACTGTCGCTCCATAAGAGCCAATGCTGAGTATCCTCTAGTGAGGCAGTCACGAGCTGCCTTTGTCATCGAGAAAGTCCCTGAAGCTGCTGTAAAGGTGACTCCCAAATATACATATGATCCAGTGACCTCAATACTCCCTCCTGCTGCCATGAAAATACTCTGTCTGCGTATCTGAGCTGATGTATGGAATATAAGAACCTTGGTTTTACCAAGGTTCACTGTCATGCCTCTCTGTATGCAAAAATCATCCAATGCTAATAAATGTTGTTGTAATCC